>NC_138916.1:8447798-9783534 GCF_965231255.1 Vanellus vanellus | reverse complement strand
GCAGAACAGAGAGGGAGAGATGTGGTCTCTCATTTAGGGCAGTTCCAGGATGGTAACATGTAGTCAGCCCACCTCTTTCAGATTCCTCCTCAAAGACACCCAAGTCAGGATAAACATGAAACACTAATGCGATTTGTTTAATTTTAAGTATCTCATTTTCACCATTTGGCTATGAATCTCTAACAGCTTTGTACTCTTGGTGGTCATGAGGCTTTGCCCTTTTGAATCAATTACAGTTGTCCAATCTCAAAGTAAAAGACATAAATCATATGATGGCTGCATTAAAGAAGGTGGTCTAATTACAAAATCACAGAATAGTTGAGGCTGGAAGACACTTAAATTCTATATAGCTCAACATCCCTGCTCAAGTAGGGTCAGCTAGAGCAGGTTGCCCTGGGCCATGTCTCCAAGAATGGCTACTTGACAATCACTCTCAACAACCTATTCCAGCATTCAGTCACACTCACAGTAAAGTGTTTTCTTAAGTTTAGATGGAATTTAATGTGTTTCAGGTTTTGCCCATTGCCTCTTGTCCTGTCACTGAGCACCACTGAGCAGTCTGGCCATGCTCTGCTTAAAAAAAGGAAAGATACATTCCTGATCCTTTTGAAATATAATTGTTTAATAGCACCTGGAAATACAATCTAGTTCCAGAATGACCTAAACATGGGTAAGAAATGATGGGGTAAACCTTCATTCATGATTACAGGAAGAATCTTCATCCTGAGCACTGCTTAGCAGTGCCTATAGTAAATCAGTAACTCAATAACTGATGAAGAGTAGCATGAAAGACAGCAGTCAGCCTGGACAGTAACATTCCTTGTGGACAGGGCAAAGGCCCTCCTTAGTGCAAGAACTGCAAGAAATCTTGTTAAAATGGGCACATTATTCTTTGCTTAGCAAATTTCTGCTAGGTAGGGAGGCAAGAGGAATTGGAAGAGTACTACAATTTATCTATCATTGTAGTCATGCTTTGGCTATAACAGATGCTGGCAACCTGGGGAATGCTCTAATCCTTCCTACTTAGCAGTGACCCAGAGGACTAGGGTCACCGTCACCACCCTACCCTAGGGTGCTGTAGTCACTTCCGCATTAAGATTGGCAGTTATAGGCAGTGAGCTGTTGCATCCTATTTCACTCATTTTATGCTTGATGTCAGCCCTGTTTCTGGTCTTTCCTTACTGGCTGAGGAGCACAAAGAATTCAGAAACCTAGAGAATCTGTTCCTTTGAAATAGTACCTGTACTCAGTGAAACACTATGAAGAACGGTGTAATGCAGCTAAAGTGGCATCTCGTGATCTTGCTCTGACTAGTCTTATTGAAAATTTCTCTTTTTATTCCAAGAAGGTTTTATTATGCAACAAAGGTAAATTAATCAGCTGCCAGGTTTAAATGGTGCAAAACTTAGACACCTGATGCCACCCATAGTTCTGAGACTGAAATGTGAGCCATTAAAAAAAACCTGACAGACTTCGCAATCATAAAGCCGCTGCTCAAAACACTTAGGAAAGATCTGCAATTTTATATTAGCTCTTGCTTGTATCCAAGAAATTATCAGATTTTTCTAACTGTCAGGAAGCTCAGCAATTTTTTTTAACATGAAAAGGCCTGATTAGACGCATATTTTTTTTATAATTTATTGAAAATAAGAAGATAGATAATCTTAACTTCATGAAAAGAAGGATTGCCAACACTTGCTTAAATCAAACGGATTTCAAGAAGATACTGTGCAAGCTTCTCCCATGCAGTGCCGCCAGTTGATTTCAATTCTAGCTTGAAAAACACCTGCTATTTTAGCCTTGGGCCTCTCCTTCCATAGTATTTTTATGGCTTAGACTAATATACAACACATTTAGAATCGAGTCCTCTTTCTCGAAAACACAACTTATGTTGATTCTCATGAATCACAACTGGGGAGGGCTGAAGAAGGTTGCATGAAAAGATTGTAGCTGGGTTTCAGTTGTCAATAATACTCACATACAGACTCTTGTGATCTTTCAATGTGATCTGTGTAGTGTGTGATTTCAAATTAACCCTGAAAAAGTAATGGTTGTATCACCACTATTATAAACCCTGCATACTTCAGAGCATGAAGGTCAAAACTAAAGGTATGCTTTATAGTGTTATCACCACATATATAAATTAGAGGCTCCTTGTGTTCTTGTACTGTTTATTTAGGCTATTCTCTAGATGAAAGAGTTTGAATTATACAGTAGGATGTTAATGATACACATAGCCTCACAGAGCCTTCTGGACTAAAGTAACTGAAATCCAACACAGATTAATCATACTTTCATGTCCATGTTAGCTGTTGTGATTTTTTTTTTCCCCAGTAACACTTCAGTAAGTGATTAATTCTATAAACCACGCATATGTTAGATACGGCACTCACTTGCCTAATGCAAGGCATATGTACCTGGAATAGGCTACAAATTCAGGTAGACATCTAAACCTTTTAGCCTGTAGAAGAGAATGCAGTTGCTTTAATGTACAGCAAATGAGAGAGCAGGGCCACGAGAGAATGGTCAACTATGTAGCATCATCATTCATCAATCTTGCATTAGGGATAAAGGTATAGTGGCAAAGAAACTCCACAGTTGCTCAAGGCATAGTTGCAAATTAGCACCACTAATATTTGTAGCATAGTTGAATGCGGACACCATTGCTGCTTGTGGCAGAGAGTTGAGGTAGGGAAAGGATGCTTTTCTCCTGTTGGCTGCAGCAAAGAAGCTCATTTAATTTAGACTTCAAACTATATGAGATACAGCAAACATTGTTTTGAACAAAATGGTTTTGGCAGACTTAACAATAAACCTTAACAGCAATATGTTTGACATGCTCTTCCATTTAATATACTATAGAAAAATGGCACCTCGTAAAATTATGACTCATTCCTAACACTTCACTGATAAATGACTCAGTGAGACTGACTTTGTGTGGATGCAAAAATTTTGATTAGTACTTAACTCTTTAAAACATGTTTTAAAAGTTGAAATTGTACAATGGATGGACAAGGTAAGCTGCCATCCTGCTTGAAAATCTCTGAAAGGTAGTACAGAGAGCTTCATGTTTTATAAAAAAACACGTTTTTTATGTTCTCTCACAACAAAATGCAAATGTAATGGTCAAGACTTACTTAATGGCCAGGATGGGCCTCAGTCATGAAACACATTTCTTGCAGTAATTGTTTTCCAATAATTGCCTCATTGCTTATATGCTACTACATGATAAAATAAATGTGTGTGTTCATTGTAACAGTTGTCTCATATAAAAGTAATCTCACACTATTTATTACAACAGTAACTAGCTGGGTAGTATCACATACTGTGTACTTTTGCACTGGTCTGTTTAGACGCCAAAGCTATCTGAGCTCCCAAGGAACTAGGCGCAAACTGCAAGCCCAGAAAGGGGCCATCAGTCTGGCTGCAGCTTACCCTTCCATCATAAGATGAGTGAAGACTTCACTTTCATAATTACAAATTTTCCACATTGCTAATACTGCGGGAATTCTGTTCACAGTGTTTCTCTTTAGGAATGCAGTTTAAGCACAAAGTCAGGGAGCAGCAAGAGCAGGTTGCTGCCTCAGGGAAGCTAAGGTGGCAGCTAAGGGGTGGCCACAGCACAGACTAGGCAAGGCCCTCACCCTCAAGAGACAGTCCCACAGCACAGCGACAGGAAAGCAGAGCAGAATGGCAACAACAACAGGTCCTGTCAGTGGTCATCAGGCAGGACAGGGTCCAAGGTCCATCAAGGGATGCACAACAGCACTTCAGGAAGAGAGTCAGCAGCAGGTACACCTAAGATACAACCTAGGAAGTGACTGAAAGGCCCCACCTGAGCTTAAATAGAGTCGCTGGTCAAAGGTGTGGGGAGACCTCAGGAGAGGTTGATCAGAGCAATTACAGAGAGAGCTTATTACTGCACTCAGGGCCTTGACACAGAACAGCAGATTTTGTGATGTGATTTGTAAGCCAGTGTTCTTTTACCATTAGAGACATAAAGAGAATGCACATGTAGAGAAAACAGAGTAACATTTATACATGCTTTCCATTCCCCAGGTACCTTGTTACTCTGGAACAGTGTTTGGGCATATATCACCATTTTCTAAGATACCCAGGATTGTTCTCCTCCTGTAACACTTGGTGAGTCATTTATGACTTTTACTTCCTTTCTGATACCTGATGCCCTAAATGCTCACGAGCTTTTGAAGTCCCTTCATAAGTGATAAATTGTCTTATAACTACCTCCAGAATATAAAAGACTCAATTTTCCTGATTTTTCTTTTGTATTTATGGGTGTTTTTAAGAAGTTCATTTAACTAGAACTAAATCTAAAGATAGTAATCTATAAAGATAGTCTGTTCTCAAGTAAGTACCTGGGATATCTGTTAAAAACAAATTTTGATTTAATAAATAATGTTTTTAACAATTATTTTATAATATGTCTCTTCAAGCACCTTGTGGTATAGTTAACGTATATACATATAAATATGTATGTAGATATATAGGTATATAACTAATGCATAAGTACAGTTACATTCTCGTGAATAAGTGGTCTGCCACAAGAATTTGCATTTGATGATGAAGATAAAACATTTCTAAGAACCAAGAGCTTACCCTAATCACAACATACTATGAGACAGGAAGGAAAAAAAAAGGAATATTAGAAGTATGAAAAGATGCAATAGTTATCTACATACACACAAAATTAAATGAACTAATAATCTTCAAAATTAATATGAGACTTTTTTTTATTTAGAAGTAGATATTTGCTTTATGTATAAAGTGGAATTATTTTTGTGTCCTGTCATGCACAGGATTGAAACCTTCTATATTGCCGAAAGCTTTAAACATGTTCAGGTTGTATCTGACAAAATGAGCACAGTTCAGAGTTGAGCCCTTCAGCATGGATATCGGCCATAGTCAACAGCAAAGTCTAGTCCTAGAAGGTTTTAGCAAAAGAGAATTCTGACAGTCTTCCTGCACCCAGCAATAGTTTTCCTGGGCAGCAGTGACTAAAAGCATAGGGAGTACTGTCTACCTCAAAATTGGCACCCCTTAGAAATAAGTGTACTCTGGTGGAAACTTCCTAACTGCAGTCAGAACCAAGAAGGTAATCAGTGCAGGCTCAAGACACCATTCATTAAATGCTTTCTGATGCTGAAACAAATAGGCTGCACACTTCTCAGAGCTTCTGCACTGCACAGAAAAATATTCTATTCTATTGTGATTAATTATTATAGAAACTTATATAGTTAGTAGTCCTGTATAAAGTGTAGTGTGACCTTCAGTATGGATTATGAGAAATACACAAAACCCACTGGAAAGAGTGTTTTTGAGGTAATCAGTCTTGCTCGATGTGGGTTGAAATTACAGATTCTTCTGAAACTGGTGCCCCTACAGGCAATTGACAGACTGGTAACCTCTTATAAAAAAAAAAAAAGTTGAGCAACAGTGGGAACCACTTCATAAGTTCTTGAAGGACTAACAGATATAATTAAGAAAATTCAACCCTACAATACAGAACTATATCTCTGAGTATATGGCTTCAAAATTGGAAAATACTTTTCCTCATTGCCTCATCTCTTCTAACTTCATTTGCTTTAAAAAATGTATTTGGCCTTGTGAATTGTTCTGTGATAGAATTTGTATACAATATTTATTCTATTATATTTTCAGTGAGTGGGATCTTTTATTTTATAAAATTAAACTATAACATTATCGTGACTCTTAATATAGTACCTCTAAAGAAACAAGTCCTTTTAATCTTCACAGAATACATACATAATGCCCATAGGAATAGTTCATAAAAATAAATCACATTGACACATTCCATGATAACTTGTAAGGCCCTGCAGGGTGGCAGTGGCAGCAGCCACTTTTATTTACCGTGTGTCTATTCCCCCAAAAGCTTTCTGTCCTAGTTTTAATTTAGCTTTACATCATGCTAAACAAATTGTTTTGATTTTTTTTTCTACATTTCAGAGACTATCTTGATATTTCATTGCTAACCTTTCTAAAGGCTGACTGTAGGTCAGAGGCATCATCGTTCCATCCTCTGTGAGAAAGTTTTATGTACCAATAGCAGTCCTTCATAAGCAATTTCTCTGCTGGTGTGAGGACTTAAAATAAATGTTCAACCAACTAATACGAAGAATGATAGGGTCACAAGATCATAGGATAATTCACGTTGGAAGGGACCTCAGAAGGTCAAGGAATCAAATGATGTATGGGGATAAACAGTTATCCTAGGTACAGCAGAGCTAAGTCAGACCAAGAAGGTGGCACTGAGCAGGTCACAAGACCAGTATCATGAATATCATGATATAAAGGTAACAGTTCTGGTGTTCTTTTGTGTCATGGCAGTTATATACATATGGCATACATGGATATTACAGTTCTGGACCTCTTAACCCTCTACCGTCCTGTTTGGGGATTGGGTATCCTATAATGGAGGGGTGAAAAATACATTCTGAAAACGTGAAATAAAGATAAGTAATAACTCATAGTAGGTATCTATAATGTTTTATTTTATTTATAAGCTGCAAATGCCCAAATAGCTGTAAAATTTACTATGGAGAATTTTTCCTGCTTGTTTGGAGTAGTCCAAGAAATGGCCTTGTCTCACAGACTAAGGAGTAAAACATTTTCATTTTTACATATACATACCTCATGCTAATTTACCATTCCAGCTTAACGACCATAAATGGAATATACGAATACACAGCTGCAGCATAAAACCAAGAAACACAACAAACAACACCTCCCCCCAACAAGCAGGTCTCTCTCAGCTGATATTCTAATACTTCCTGTTTCATTATTTGATTTAAAGAGAGTTTAAAGGCTGTATTGATACTGAGTTGCAACATATGTTTCACAGTGTTTTTGTAATATCAGGTAGAAGGTGTAACCATAGAAACTGTTTCCTATTGAAATTAATGCATATTTTAAAACATGATCAGAGAAACGGAGAAATTGGGTGAGTGGGATTTTACATAGAAAGTTAAATTTATGGTCTCTGCATACAAAGAGAGATATTTAGAAAATCCTTGCTTTCACAGGTAGTAGAATCTTAAGATATTTTGTAGGTATTGTACAGCTGTTAGGAAATGCAGGTCACGTGTACATTCCAGTAATACTTCTACAGGCAGTAATTTAATATATTTCTCATGAAGTTTGAAAAGATATTTAAAGAAGTTGTAGGACGGTGTCTCTTTAAATCTTTGTGTAGGAAATAGCAAGAATGAGGTTTTTGCTAGATTAACATTATTAGCTTTTTTAAATGAAGGTAGTATAACCCTAGTGGTAACTTGTATGAATTACCTAAGGTTTTTTTTTTTTTAATGTACATCTATCCTATAATCCAAAATTAAAATACAGTCATCTAGGTATGCAGAATATTACTCAATTTTAGTTTTAAATGTTAAATTACCTAAAATCTTTTTTTTTACTATGTGTTTCATTTGAAGATCTTATAGTTTAGTTCCTCTTGGCAACCCTTTAAGAGAGGTTATTGTCTACTCTCATTTTACATGTGAGGCAATTGAGATAAAGCAAGTGAAACTGACCTATACAAAGTTACTCGATTATTGGTAGAGTTGAAAGCCCAGAGAGAAAATCATAGCTCCACTGATGAGAAACCTAAACCTTTGAGATGGTTCAGGGGAGCAAGATGCAGCTGCAAGTCTTCCATTTATGCTGCCAAAGTATTTTCCTTAACATTAAAAATAAGAATAGGGATTGTAATATTGAAAGCTATGAAGTGGAAAGCAGTATTCAAACTTATTTATGCAACAGTAGCCTTTCAAAAACCTTAAACTGAGTCTGACGTGGAAAAAAAATGCGAACTGTACCATAATTCATGCCTCCCAGAGATAAAAAGTATGTTCTGAACTTCAGCTTGGGCTCAGGAACCCCTCAATTTTCAGTTCTGAGCCAGGACCCTGATGGCAATGCAGCTGCTCAGGTCTCTAATAACCATCACTTCAATCACCATCAACAATAAATGTAAACTTTGGAATTGCCTTGAGCTATACAACTAATTTGAATTTTTTTTGTGCAGTTTGAAAAAGAGGGGATTAATACGAAACAATGTTAGAAAAATATCTTGACTTTGAAATAACAATTTTTCTGATGGAACTTAATGAAAAATTTCCACATGTAATACGAATTATTTTCATAGGCTGTGACGTTCGTGCTGGAAATATTACCAAAGGGACACTAAACGGGTTATACTTTGGTCCTCCTTTGAAGCCAATAGCTTCATATCCATTAACTTCAATCAGAACAAGTACCTTTTGGCAAGTACCTTTTATAACTGCTTTTATTCTGTTTTTTCTTTATGGAAGATATCTTTATGCGGTTGCAGTACCAATTCATCTGTTTGTCTGTCTTTCCAATCACCTTTAAATGTATTTTCCAATTGCAATCCAATTTAACAGAGGGTTCTTGACTTAAAGGTACTAAATTCCTACAAGTTTCATGAAAATAAGAATCTGGGTGGAAGACCCCAAGTCCTACTAAAGCGCATGCAGAGAGAGACTGGCCTTTAACCATTCTGCTTGGTCAGCCCAACAGTTTGCATATAGTAGCAAACGAACCATGAAACTAAGCTAATCACAGTATGTTCCATATTGTAAAATCTTAATTTTACAACTAGAGATAAGGTGATGTAGGGAATGTAAAATGACTGACTAAAATCACAGATTTTCTCAGAAATCAAACTTGACCCTTAGAGCTTTCAATGGCAATATATTTGTCCTGTATTTGATGGAGAATAAATACAAGTCTTCCCCCTCAAGACTTGGATCTTCCTTACTGACTTCCAAAGAGTTGCCCTCATGGAATATGTTTGCCCTGTTGACAGTATTTAAAAGTTTCATTACTTGCTGGCTCTTTTTTTCATGTCTACAAGTACAACTGCTGAGTAGTTAAAACAGTTCAATATGAACCAAAGAAATTCATAAGCCTGACAAGCCTTCAGTAGCCGTTAAGAACAATAATCAATCAAATGCACCTTCTTGCTTGAGAAATTCTTAAATTTCTTATTGGTGGAAGGGGGAACGTGCCAGATACAGGATGACCATGCCTGGTTCTTACGTACTTCCTCAGCGTCCCTTACTGGCTAATGATTGTTTCTTCCTCTGGAAACAATGCAATACCAGGAGCAGGCACAGGGCCAAACCCATCTCCACTCCCCAGAATCCCACTGAATACTTGCTACATTGAGAACGTATGAGAGATTAAACTGAAAAGAATGGATGCTATACTGGGTTGTCATCTTGTAGGCAGGGTGCTGGGCTAGGCGGACCTTTGGTCCAAGCAGCGTGGCCTTTCTTATGTTCTCTGTTCTTATAAGCTGTTGAAACTTGATTAAAGGTCATATTTTGTTCAGAAGCCTCTGTTTGACACATGCCAGCTCTCCAGGAGGACCTGCAGCTAGGGTAGGATTACCAATGATTTATGATGGTTCTGGAAGTTATAACTAATGCTGTATAAGCGCAGAAGAACTGAAAGCATAAATAGGCTGTTTAGAAAGTAAACCCCTCCCCCCAAAAAAGAAAGGTAAAACTATTACCTAAAAAATTCACTGTCCTTGAAGTGTAGTTTAGCTCTAGACTTGAGACCTGTACAGAACTACCTACTACACGGTATAACGTGTGCAATTTTCTATGTTAGTCTCTAGTTTTAGTGCAAACTCATAAAATTCCTGTTGGGCACATTGTTGAGTAGGATGCTGTACTATTCTGTAGCATCTGGAAACTATGTAGTTGCAAGAAGTTAGCTGCATGTGACAATGTCGAAACCATGTGAATGCATAAGATGTCTCATCTACATATGATAAAAGAGGGGATCAAATGAGATAATGCAAACTAGTTCATCAAAAGCATGGATACCATTGTTGAAGTCATCTGGCCTTGAATATTTGCATGTCTGTCATGGAAACACTTTACGGTCAAAATAGCGATATGCAATACACAGTAATTGTAGCACATTATTATTTCTGAAACTGGGATTTTTTCCACTCTGAGACAGATAACCAGGATTTTCTGGATCTTAGATAATCAAGTATCTTCAATAATTGAGTCAACCCCCCAGATTTTACTATGTAGAGCCACATAAGGGAAAACTATGGGTGATGAGATATATTTTGTGAACCTCAATCCTAAATTATTAATGTAAAAAGAACATTAAATGTAGTCAGTCAGTATGGAAGAATGGAGCACTTGCAAGACTGTCCCTTATTTTGAACAGAAATACTTATATAATTAGAATGAAACTATAAATACATATGACAAGGACACCACCCACAATTGTATTCCCAAATGAAAATTAATCTGATGGGGTCTGCAGGTATTGTTGGACAAAACAATCATGATATCCTATGAGGAGGGAAATACTTGAATATCCACAATTTTTTTGATGTGAGAGTCCACCTAAGATGAGGTGGCTGCAGTCTTCAAATAGAACTTAAACTTTAAGATTATTTTTTTTTCTTCCTAAAACCTTAAAAAGACCCCAAACCTATCACAGAAAAGAACACTAACCCCAATGTAATGTTACTCCACTCATTTAAGAAATGAAACTTTTTCAGTGCGACTTAAAAGTGTAGTTCTATGTCCTTGGTAAAATGAGTTCCTACTATTCTTCAAAGCTGTGATTTTCCTCTGTGAATTCAGCTTTCTCTGTCATCTCCTACTTCCCCAGAATGCGTAATCTGACGGTCCATTAGTTGTGCAAGGGAGAGAACCTGTTCCCTTCGGTGCCAAGGAGGGAATTGGTGCTCAGTGGGAATCTCATGCATGAGAGGCCCATCTGGGACTGGCTGATGAATGGCTGTAGTCAGACTTCAGTGACATTCTTTCAAGCAATTTTAGAGTGGAAAACATTATCTGTGGGTTATATGGCTTTTGATTACATTAAAGCAATTATTTCCTGGCTCCTGTGAAACTTTGGAGACGGGGAAATGTTCAAAAACGTCTGTGTAAAACAGATTGCTGGTTCCAGCTCCTGGTAGCAGGCAGAATACCAGAAATTGTTCTGCCAGAAGAGAAACTACCTAAAGTTACCTTCCCCTGGCTTTGTATCCTCTGTCTGGGTTCTTTGGTCGCTGACGAGGACTGACCTCGACTAGTCTTTCCCTCAGGAGGTGCACGAACACAATCTCCTCTTTTTCTGCTTTAATCCCCGATTCCGTTAAATCTGTGTGAATGTGGTCTCCTCATTTTCCTCAGTTGAAATTAGCAAATAAGTTTATGATTTATTAAGGGAACGCATCCATCCGTATGAGCACAGCGTAGTTGCCTGCAAGTGGTTTCCTTAGGAAAGCAGGCTAAAAATGGGGGTACTCATGCTTCATCCTCTCTGCAGATGAACTCTGTTCTGACTATCTAGCCAACGTCTTGCAGCGTGGGAGACCTTCTTGGTGAAAGATGCTTTGCCCTGTTGGTTTCAGCAGTAATGCTTATCCTAGGGATATTTCAAAACTTCTCACCTTGTATTCCTTTCCTCACTGAAAATACCTCCCTGTTATAATCTCACTGACATGATTCTTTGTTGTAATCTGTGCCTTCTGAGTTTATAAATGAGTTTTCTTAAACTGCAGTGCTTCGAAGCGCTGGTTCTGGCTGCAGCCGGGCCTGGCCCGGCCGGGGGCTGCTCTGCGGGAAGGCCCGGGTACCCTGGGAAGAGGAACTTTTTTCTCCAGGGATAGCGATCTGCTTTTGGGTCAATGAATGCTTTGCTTAGGTGTTTATTTAAATTAAGCTTTATGTCATAGTGATTTTTTCTAAGTCACCCTTGAAGACAGTATCATTTTAGATTAATTTTATTAAGCTAGTGTAAATCTCCTGTGACTACTTATTCCTCTTTAAGTAGTAGGGTACTGTAAAAACAAGAAAACGTGTTGCTTTTAATTTCAACTTGTTAATTGCTTTTAGTTCATTTAACAAAGGCTGGTTTAAGCAGCGTGAGTACCCAAACCACCTACAGTGTGAATTTAAAGTCGCTTTTTGATTTAAACTGTTCGCTTTGCCATTGGTGGCGTTCAGGTTCATTTCTTGGACGACCAGCGGGAGGAAGGGGAGTTTCCCGGGGCGCACACGGCCGCCGCGCCGGTGTTTAACCCTGCGCCCGTGCTTCGCTCCCGGCAGAGAGCGGGGAGCCCGGGGCCGAGGGGCGGGCGCGGGGCCGGCCTCTCCCGGCGGCGGCAGCGGGACGGAACGGGAGACATGAGACTTTCCCCTCGCACAGGGAGGAGCCATTTCGGGCGCTACCGCCCCGCAGCTCCCCGTCCCCCGCACCCGGGACGCCCCTCGGCGGCTCCCCCGGTTTTCCTAACCGGCCCCGGGGAGGGCTCGGCCCGGCCCGCCCCGCCGCGGGGGCCTGAGGCGAGGAGCAGCCCCCGGCCCCTCCCGCCCGCTCGGCGGCGGGCCGCACCACCCCTTCCCGTCACAGCCGGCCGGCGGAAGGACAAATAGTCCTCTCCGCATTGTTCGGCCACGCGCAACTTTCGGCCGTCCTCGTGCGGAGGGTGCTGCCCCGCCGCCGGCCGCGCTGAGGGGTGGCGGGGCCGGGGCCGGGCGGGCACGGACGGACAACTCCGGTCCGCCGCCTCCCCCTCCCCGCGGAAGCGACACTCGGGGCGGTGCTCCGCTCCGCTCAGCGCGCCCCGAGGCGCCGCCGCCACCGCCTGGCTCGCAGGGCCGGGCCGTGCCGGCTCTGCTCCGCCCCAGGCACCCGCGACCGCACCGCCCTGCCCGGCGGCGAGCCCGGGCCTCTGGCCGCGGGAGGCCGCGCTGTGCAGGGCCAGGCCCCGCTGCCGGGAGCGGAGACGGGAGAGGCCGCCTCCCGCCACGATTTCCCCGTGTAATAGCCTTTTTTTTTTTTTTCCTCCTTTCCCCTCCCAGTCAACTTTCTGCTTTTGTAAGAATTTCTCCTGTGAGGATCGTCCCTTGCGGCGAGCTAAAGCTTTTAGCTATTTCCCGCTTAGCCAGAAGCGCTTCTCGGCGACCACGTTGTCAGCAACAGTAAGAAATGCGGTGTAGCTGTGAGCGCTCCCGCAGAAACAGGATTTGACTTCCCGGGAGTCAGACTGCGTGCTTGCTCCGGTCCCCTTGTGAGTGATACTCTTTGGTGAAAGGTTTCACCGTGGCGGCCTCCTGCAAATGTTCTAAATCTTCCCTGTTGTAGGGTATGTTACGTAATGTATATGTTATATAATTTTAATTACCACGAGGTAAATATAGCAGGCGGCGAGTGAGGCAGCAAATTGTTATCTGTAAGATGGGCCATACTGATAACAGCAAGCACTGCGCAATCGTGAGGCTTGGCCATAGGAACATCGCTGTAGGATACTCTTCCAAAGCCTGCTCTGAAAGGCAGAGCTGTAGGAAGTACACAGTGCCTTCCCCAAGAGCTTCATCCAAATGTTTCAGGCATGACACATGACAACAAAAATATTTTAATTAATTTTTATTGGCTTGAGTCAGATTCCAGGTGACTCCAGGAATAAATCAGTAAGAAAATGGAATTGTCTTGTCTGTGTTAGTTTCAGGAAACACGGTTGTTTTCTCTTTATCACTGACTCCACATGAGCGTTACTGTCTGCACTGGGAAGTCGTCTGGAAGCAGTAGAAAGGATTCAGTGGTTTAGGTGAGGGTAGGATTTTGCTGGGGAAAAAAAATGCTGGAGCAGGAAAGGAGGTTTGCTGACTTCTCTCCAAGGCTATGGAATTGCTGAGCAATAACATTTATCATGGATAAATTGCTGGCTGTGGGTGCAAGCTGAGCACATGCGTGTTGATTTAAAGGAGCCATTCCAGTGAAAACTCCATCCTGGGTCAAATGCTCTGTTGGGGAACACCCTAGGAGCTTGTACGGTTTGGGTGGTGGTGCTGAATTAATTCAGTGTGTGTAAATTTAAGAATAAATAAACCAAAAGAAGACATGCAAGCTTAATGATTTTATTCACACAGGCATGATACATTAAATAGTAATATGGAATACATTTTCTCAGATCCCTGAATGCACAACAGCTGTCTGCTGTATCAAATATTTTTCCTTTAAGGAGCGGGTGGAAAGCAATTCATGAAGGCTGTGGAAACAGCGTACAAGTGTGAGTATTTTTAGGGGTTTGTGCTCAAATGATTTGGTTTTTATATTCCTCTTAATTTTTTTTATGTTCCATATGTAATTCTTCATTTTCATGGTCATGTTGAAGCATGCGGAAGAATGTTGCCATCACCATCTGGCAACTAGCAATTCCCTGATTGCAGTGGTTGGTAGCTGACCATATTGATGTTGGTAGATCAGCTGTCAGGGCTGTTACCATAAAGATTTACAGTTGTGCTATGTGCTCTGTTAGAGTCTGGAGTTCACTGATGACTTTGTGTGCAAGGGTTTACCAGCCTATTACTTGCACTACTCCACGACAGACCTAAGACTCCTCTAAGGAATGGGTATTTATCCACAAGACAAATGAATTCATTTATCTTGATAGAAAGTTCACCGATAATAATGTGATTGGGAAAGCGTCTTCAGGACTTCAGCCCTTCAGCTGGAGTCCTTGCTCACAAAATCACCAGCAAAATGATTGGTGTTTATGAACGCTCCTCGATTTCTGTGCTATCCATCTGATCCGTTGCTCCCTAGGTAGTGAAGACCTTTTATTTTTGAAGAAGTGGTAGAAAAAAGGGTGTAACAGTCGCAGAAGGTGGTAGCATTGCAGCTTTCTATGTAAAGTACAAGGAAGGTACCGTTGTGTCACATCAAAGCTGCAAGTTTTTCATTTTTGTATGATTTGTGTAGTATGTTTGCTGCATTTGCACATTTGTAAGGAAAGAACCATCACTAGGGATTGAAGCAGGAACGAACCTGGAAGTATTTTCTTTGTTGCAAATGGAAAACTGTTGTAATTGTCTGAACCAGGTTTCAGATTTCTATTTCTTCAAATTTTTAAAAATGTTTATAAAGTCTCACTTGGTCATCTTTTCTCATAAAGATCTCTAAATAGCTGAAACCAGAGAGTTTGTTTGGGTTTTTTTTTGTGCTTTGTTTTTGTTGTTGTTGTTGTTTGTTTGTTTGTTTGTTTTTGTTGTTGTTTGGTTGTTGTTTTTTTTTTTACTGTTAACCACATTGTTTTCTGTTTCATTTTCTGTGTATGACTATGCCAAGATAAGGATATGCAATGCATATATTTTTTTTAACTCCTGTCTTTGCAGTGAACAGGAAGAATTTATAGGGAGTGGCAGAGACAAAAGGATACTAAGTAAGCAGCTTCAGAAAGTGGTTGGCGATTCTGAGAAAAGGTGAAAGACAATGTTTCATGGAAATAGAACATCGTGTCTGGATGTTTCAAGTGTACATGTTCATTCTGATCAGTGTTAAATGAAGATGAGTTAAAAACTGAGTAGGTTAAAGATTTCAAATCTGACCAATGTGGCAGGTGATGTACCTGGGAAACATGAGGTTAAATCTTTTTAGAATTTTATTGTAATACAGGATGTGATAGTTACTGATCTCTTTCACAATGTTTTAAGTCGAGCTACCTGCATGAGTTTCTTTTGAAATTTCAGAATTGTCCAACTCATTACAATTTTGGCTCCCCAGAGCAACCTCCTTTAGGTCAGACTCATGGTATATTTTGGACCAAAGCATACCTTCACCGGGGCCTTGGGTACTTGCTATGTTGATTGGCATAATTTCTGGAAAATTTGTTTATGTTCTGGTCATTTTTCTACGGGTCCCTGGAAATGAAGTTTTTCAAAGAGGACAGTCAGCCCACAGAGATGCAATGCAGAGGAATGGCTGCTGTGATGTGACTTCTGGCAACGAGCGTGCTTACTACCAGCTTCTGCATGAGCAAGTGACGTGTCGCTGTGGTCCCAGTGGGATATCTTACGGTATTTTGTGTATCTTTAAACCCTGTGACATGGATTATGTGGATCTATCATCTTCCACTCAAAATTTCTAGCTGCAAATAAAGGCTTATGAATGTGAACCTTAAAATCTTAGGTTGGAAGGCAAATAAGAAGTATTGTATTTGAAATTAAGTTTTAATTTCAATACAATTACACATCATTACAAATAATTGGTAGCATTATTACTTCCACCTTCCTTAGATTTAGTCAGTTTTCTAATCAATATCAGTGTTGCGGCTGTGCGAACTGGTACTGAGTACCAATACTGGTTAAAAAGTAACGCTTCAAGAGAAACAATTTTTCACAGTATGTTGATGGAGAGTATTTCTTGTAACTAAAATAAGGTAAAGGCCATTCCTCCTGAAATGTATAATGATCTCTGTCACTGTGTGCTTTCCTCTAAAGTGAAGTATTATTTATACATCAAAGTGAAAAAGTACATATTTATGTCCCTCAGGGGCACAGAGAATGGAAGTCATTGTATTGATATTTTAATACAAATTGCTTCCCGCATTTCTAAGCAGCGAATATATGAATATTCATAGGATCGCAAGGCCAGATGATCATCCAGTACATGGCATATATGGGAGCAAAACGGAGGAGAATGTTTTAAGGCTGCAGAATCTCCAGTTTGTCTCTGCCCAGGGGTGGTAAGTTTGTTCTCACCCTCCCCTTCCTCCGGAAGATGTCACGGTCGGGATCTGGGGGTGGGAAGAGTTGGGTTGGAAGGGACCGGCATGGGGCTGGAGAGCCCTCTGTACCGCCTGCTGCTTCCCAAACCTGGGACACTGCCAAGCAGCAGGCCCTGAGGGATGAAGGCTCCTCCGTGCAGCCTGCCTTTCCCCCCCGCGCATACTGTCTCCCGCCGGCCTTTTAGGTTCTCCAGGGTTTTAAGTATCCCTTTTCGTGGTCCTTGTGTTTTGTAAGTCCCCTTGCTCCAAAAGAATATCACACCGGTAGCTGCAGAGATCATTACCGTTCAGTTCTCACTTCCAGAGAGAAGGGCGAGCCGCCCGCCCTCGGTGGCCGGGGTCAGCGAGGAGCAGGCCGAGAGCCAGGTGGTGGCGAGTAGGTGCCACCTGGGGGCTCTGCAGGCTCGGCAGAGCTGTGTGCCACCGAGCACTGGGGCCGGGCACCGGCATTACGCTGCTGTATCCGAGCGGCTTCCAAACGTGATGCGAACTTGCCGGCGGGACCGGGTGGCAGTGCCGCTCCGGGAGGGGGGGGGGGGGGGGGGGGGGGGGGCGCGGGGCGGTCGGTTCCTGGCGGCGGCGGGAGCCCGGCGCACGTTGCTCCCGTCCCTGCAGGGAGGGCGCGGGGCTGCTTCGCCGTTAGCGTCCCCCGTTCCGGGGAGCCGCAGAGTTCACTTGAATAGGTGTTGTTGCCTTAACAGACATACCTTTATGCTTTCACATGCTATGGTTTTAATCGTATGTATTTAAGAGGAAACTGCTAATGAATGTTTAAAGCGTGTTGTAATTCCTATGCAATTTCCCTTTGCCAAGTAAGTCTGTATATTGACCTGTTAAAAGTATTTAGGCGTATTTTAGGGCATCCGGATTCCGGGCGAGTGTGATTATGTGTTTTGGGGCCTCTGCGTTGCCCAGGATTTTGCTGGCGGTCGGGACGAGCCGGGGAGCGGCGGGGAGAGGGCTCCGTTTCCCTGCGGTGCCTGCGTCGGCGGGTGCTCGTTGCGGTGTCCCTAAGCGGGCCGAAGCGTCCCCGCTTCTCCCCGCGACGCGACACCCGGCCCAGGCCGGGGCGGCTCCGTGGGGCCCCCGCCAGCGCGGCGGCGCCTCCCCCCCCCCCCCCGCCCCCGGCCGGTAGCGGCACGGCGCGTCAAGGGTTAAGGCCGCGGCGGCGCTCGGCGCGGAGGGATACGGATCCGGAGCCGTGAACGTGGTGCTGAGGCTCCGTAAGCAAAAAAATGTCTGCCTGAGGGAAACCCACAAGTTCCTTCCAGCGGGGGGGGAGCGTTCGGCTCGTCGCCTCCCACCCAGCCCGCGGCCCGCCCGCCCGCCGCCGGCCCGGCCCCGGTCACCGAAGCGTACGGGGGGGTGGGGGGGGAGGCAGCAGGTAAGCGCGGGCGGCGAGGGGCCGGGAGAAGTTGGGAGAGAGCGGCGGGGGGAGGGCAGCGGCGGCCGGGCGCTCGCAGGGGCAGAGGCGGCGGCGAGAGGCAGGGGGCCGCGGCCGGGCGGGAGCGGGGCTGACCGGGGAGGGGGGAGCGGCGGCGGGGAGGAGGAGGCACCGCCGCCGGGGAGCCCGAGGGCGGCAGCGAGGACCGGGGTGAGGGGGGTCTTCGGCGGCGGCGGGGCGGGCTGCAGCGCCCGGCCCCGGGCAGGAGAGAGTCCCCCCGCGGGCGGCGTTCGGGGCGCGCGTTACCGGCCGCGCGGCTGCCAGCGCTCATAAAGGATCGTGGTGGGCCGCAGCCGGGCCCCGCCGCGCCGGGCGGTTCCCAAACTTGGCGGGGAGCGGGGCTGCGGCACCGGCCCCGCCGCTCCCCCGCCGGGCACAAGGGAAGGCGCGGGCCCCTCCCGCCCAGCGCGCGCGCGCGCATTCCACCCCACACCTCCCCCCCCCCATCGACCCCGGCGGCGGCGCGCACCGCGTGTGCGCGTGCGGTGCGCGGGGGCGGCTCCCCCGCTCCGCCGCGGTCCCGAGCGGGGAGAGCCGCCGCCAGCGCCGGGGAAGGCGATCATGGTGGGGCCGGGATGGCCCCGCTGAGGCACGTCCGGCCCTGCCGGTCGGCCCCATTGTTGCGGAGACAGCGAGTCGCTTAATCTCCCGGTAATGCTCCGGACGGCGCGGGGCCGCGGCTGGGGGGGGCGCGGGGGACAGAAGCATAATTCCTGTCGGCGGCGTGACCGTGCGTCGGCGGAGGTGGGCGAGAAGCGGGGCGAGGGAGCCTGAGGAAACTTGGGGAGAGTTGGTTAGCTGGGGGAAGCTGCCGGTTCCACCAGCCCGCCCGGTAAAGCAGCGCCTCCCCCCCCCCCGGGATCCCCCTCCCGGGATCCCCCGCCCTCGGGTCGCGGTGGCGGAGGGCCGGCGTCCCGTGGTGAAGTGCTGCCTGTCTCTCTCCCTTGCCGCAGGAGGCGATCGGAGGAGCGCAGGAAGATGAATTCGCAGCAGCAGAGGATGGCCGCGATAGGGACGGACAAGGAGCTGAGCGACTTGCTGGACTTCAGCGCGGTAGGGTCCTGCCCCGGCGCTCCCCGGGGCTGCCGGGCGGCGGGGCCGGCCCGGGCGGGGCAGGGGCGGCTCGGCGGGGTCTGCGCCGCCGGGCCGGACACCTGAACTTTGATGTAATGTCTAGACCTGCAGATTTAATACTGTAATGCCAGCTGGGTCAATTGGTTTAACTGGTTAAAATCAGGCTGACCCAGCGGTGGCATAATCTAATAATTAACGTTTGATAAGCTGGCGTGTGGCACCGGTACTTTGGCTTTTTTGTTTTCCTTCTCTTATTTTTTTTTAAACAAGCCAAAAGAAAATTGTGGGAGGTGTCCCTGCCCATGGCAGAGGGGGTGGAACTAGATGATCTTTAAGGTCCCTTCCAACCTAAACCATTCTACGTTTCTATGAAAATATGATGCCCGTAAACAACCAAGGTTATTCGTTGGTAGCTTGTACAGTAATTTTGGCATAGAAAATTAGAGGTATTTTCTATGTGATCCTCTTAACAGATTTCAAAAAGGTGTTTGATTTATAAACATAATAGAAAACTACTGCCTCTCAAAAGCTGTCTTTATCTAGTGACTTTAAACTCACAGATCAGCAAGAAATATATTTTAAGTAGCAAAATTTAAAATATATAACTACTTTAAGTTGCCCTCATAGTAGTAGGTCTTTAATTTTTTAAAGTTGTTTGTGTTCACATAGAAAAGAGATTTTAGTGATTATTATTATTATTATTAAATTGCAAGGAGTACTTTATCTTATTGGTTTTATGGGTATAAACCTGCATCTCAGATTCAGTTTATTTTCTAGCAGAAAAATGGATCAAATGATTGTTTCCTATTAACTTTTTTTTTAAAGTTTTCATTAATAATTTAGCACAGAGTTTCAAAGCCAATTTAAATGCATCTTTTTTTCTTGTTTTATAGATGTTTTCCCCACCTGTTAATAGTGGGAAAACCAGACCAACGACGCTAGGAAGCAGCCAGTTCAGTGGATCAGGTAGGATGCATCTGAGATACATAAAGTTCATGTAACTAGGTCTTGATGTTTTAGCTTAGTCTTCATGTGCTGGAAGTATGGTAATCTTTCATCTCTACGTATTCTCTTAAGACATTAAGATTAATTAGAGATGTACTGTTTTGATCTGACTTTATAACGCAGTTTGTTATCTTTCACCACAGTTTTCTTCTATATGCCTTAGACTACTTGCCCCAGACCGGTGAAGTATCTCTGGTCAGACTGACGTACAAGTTGTCTGTTTATCTGTGATGTTAAAAATGAATGGCTGCTTTGTTTTTGTTTGTTTGATAAAAACAAACCTACCTGTTAAACTTGAAGTATTTCCTAGCCTCTGTATGAAAGGGGAAAACACTTAAGTAAAATGCCAGATAATGAAATACTCCTGACTCAAGGGTATATTTTAAAATGCAGTTCTTAAGGAAAATGTGAAGCTAATAAATTTTTCTAGTACTGTGTAGTTCTCAAAGTCTTGACGAATAGAATTTTTTCATGTTGTACTTTTATCGGTGCATTTGGAAAACAGGTAACTATTTACATGTTGCATGTATTTTGTGGCTTCTATATATTTTCATTGAGGTCCACCTAATGGCTGTTTTCAGACACTTTTTAAGCTAAGCCTCTAAGAGGAAATAAGTGCAATTGCTAAGCCTGTAATAGGAAATAAGTGCAATTTTTTAAGGTACTTTTTATCTTCTTGTAAAGGGTATATTTATTACTACTTACAAAAGAGAAACTAACTTTTTTATGATGTGTTTTGTTCTTGTTTATGTATGCTTATTTTCTCTGAATACAATGAAGTGATATTTTTGTTTTTATAAATACAACAAAGTGATGCTTGTGTTTTAGTTAAGGTTAATGAAAATAAATTTTTAGAATGCCAGTAGAGGAGTGAAGTAGTTTCTTGAAGTTGTGCAGTAACATGGCCTGTTTGCCTTTAACATTGTCAGAGCTCTTTGAGAGTCCAAATAACACCTTGCATTTTAGTTACACTTTAGAATTTTTCTTTTTAAAAGCATCTTAAAAGTTATGAATTGTATAATTTTCCAAACTCTTCCGAGATGATCTCCCACATTTAATTTAATGAAAACATGTAGCAAATGTAATTGTAACATACTTGAAGGAGCATTTTACTTTTTCTCTCCTAAAATATATGTGGTTTTGTCTTGTTCTTTGAAAGTATGTAAAGTTTAAATTATTGGCAATATTAAGACAGCAAAACTGTATACAATGGAGTTAATGTTTTTTTCTTTATATACAATTATTCAAGGCAGTTCCTCAAAAGTTTGTTTTAAAAGACATTCAGGCAGCTAAAACTTACTGTGGGGAGCACAACCTGGGCATCTTGTCCCCCTTTCCCCTTGCTTTTCCTGAACAAGTGGGGTGATTTTTGGTTGAATAGTAAAGCTTTCATTTTTAGTTTAGCTCTTAGATCACTCTTAGGTAAAGCGGCTTGCCCTATTTGTAAGTAATGTTTCCCCTTCTTTCCTTGGATGGCTCAGAAAAAGGGAGAATGCCAGGACACTTAGCTGTTTGGGAGAAACAGTGTTACTGACTCATCACATAGGTACCAATCATAAGCAATACACTGCAGCTGTCAAACAAGCTACAACCTCAACTGAATTCCCTTTGGAAAAGATAGTGATATATAGTTGTGGGTTTTAATTCAAAACATTTCTGGTTGTAGAGATTTACTGGTTAGTGGGATTATATGCCCTAATTCTCGTAATGTTATGACCTAAGGCTTGACCTAGGGAGATTACTCTGCAGGAGTGAGAGGTGACAAACTTCTATATTAGTTGTGTTCTGAGTCAGTGTTAAGTGTTGTAGAAAGACCATGTTAAATCGTTGATGAAGTAGAGGCATTTAATTTCTAGAAACTTCACTTTCAATTTCTTGAAAACTTTTTCTTTTTTCTTTTTTTTTTTTTATTGCTAGAGGCCACTCTTTAAAGAGAAACATGAAAGGAGGAGGTATTTATTCCTTTGAGCTGTCTAATATGGAAAAGCACAGTATCGCAGATTGCTAAAAAGTGTGTTTTTTTTAATTTTTCTTTAAATACGGAGTGATATGACCTGTTACAGAGACTTGCTGTGATTTTGATGGTAATTACAGAAGTGAAGCTTGCTTTGGTATCTTTCCCATTAAACACAGTTGTTTTATTTTTCTGATGTCTTTATAAGCACACTAAAGGAAAATCTTTTCCTTTTCTTAGTTGGAATAAGAATATATTTATTGTTTGTTATTATAGAGACTTATAGAGACCAGATTTTCTCATTTAAACTTAAACAAATCTGAAAATACCTTCCCTGCCCCCCCCCCCCCCCCCCCCCCGCCCCCCAGTAATTCAAGATGCAGCCTAGTGGCCCCCATCAAGTAGGTGAAAATCAATTGCTTGTCTTCGTGGCTTTTAAGACTGTGCATTTCTTGGAAGTCTGATTTAGAATGATGGAATTCTCATGATGCATTTTCCTTGCTACCCCCCCAGACCCCCAGTTTAAAAGGACAAATTAGTTGCTGTTCAAGGATGGTTATGTTCTGTTTTTCGGGTGTGGCTTTGTGAAGTGTTGGGAATACTAGGGTGTATGTTATTAATTCTGGTGTAACGAGCTTGATCTGGTATAATTCTGCAACATTTCTGTTGATTATCTTCTGAAAATATATGTGCAATTGGGTTGATAATAATAAAATGGCTAATATGACTGATATCTATAGCTTTTAAGAAAATACCGTCCTGGATTAACATATGAACACTGTGTCTTGGTTAAAAGATAGCTAAAGTCTGGTGTTGGGACAGGCTTGCTTTCTGCAAGTCAATCAGTTACGAATGAAAGCTGGAGATGAAATAAGTGAACTAATCTGATGTATCCTAGTATCTTATGACAGTAAGTCGTGTAAGCTGCTGATAAAGTCAAATAACTTGGTCAGACTACTGGTGAAAATAAACATATTGGAAAAGTAACCTGATACGTAAGTGAGTGAGTTAAGCTGCAAAATATTCCTTGTCATACCTGTTGTAATTACCTCATTTAAAACAGAACTTCACATTCTTTTCTCCTCCAAAACCAACTTGTGGAGATAAAGTCGTTTCTGTCTTAAAAATCGATGAGGGAGAAGGCAAAGGTCAGAGACATGATCTGTAAGGCTTTTTAATCAGGCTTTTCTTCAGATTTTATTTAAAATTAAAATTTTCTGTGTTGCCACTATGGTTAACAGCAATGTTTATGATTTACAGTGAAATTTTGCTATGTTTTCTTTTTGTCAAAACCACAAAATATATGCCAATACAAACCTGGATGGTTACCAATTTTGCCGAATGCCCTTTATTTATCACAGTAACTCCATTAAAATCCAGTCACAATATTCAGGTGCCTGCCATAGGCAATAATAGTGCAGTTTTCCTAGAGCTTCCAGTAGGTTTGATCTCAATTTTAGTTTTTCCTCTGATTGAAACTTTTTTCATCTCAGGTGCGGTACCCTAAAATACCCCCCCCCCCCCCTTTTTTTTATTTTACTTTTCCAAAGAACTTCTTAGATGTTTAAGAAGAACATGTTTGAGACAATATTTTCCTATGTGGTTTACTATCTTCAATTTTTGTAGCCTTCTCATTATACCAATAGCATTGTTTTCACATGTGGCTGCGCACGTATGTAAGTGAGGTATCGGTCAGAAAGCTGAAGTGAGATAATGTGGATGTCTACCAGAAAACAAAGTGGTAAGAATTTAAAGAGGTACAGTTCAAGAGCTAAGTCATCAAAATATAACGCTTCTCTTGCCTGTAAGAGTCTTCTGAAGCTCATGAAAAATGAGTACACACATTTGTGTGTGGAGAGCTTTTGGTAAAACTCTTGTGTGTACCCAGACATTCCTCATACTAGACCTATGGGCAAAAATACTTCTGAATGTATCTGTCTAGATACCCCTTTGTATCTGTTCGGTCCCCTTTTATGCCCTTTCCACTTCTCTCTGCTGATATACTGGGTTTGTAAGGAATGGATTGGGATAGGCCACTAATTAGTGGCTTGATGCAAAGACCATTTAAGTCGATAGCCTGCCATTAACCTGAGTGTCCCTAAATTAGGGCCATGTGTCTTGAGGCTGGACACAATGGCAATTCTTTAGCAGGTCTGTTAAGTTACCGAACAGTGTTTACATATCAGCAAAACCTGATTTGGATTACTGTTTGTCACTCCCACGAACTCTTATTTTCTTTTTAGTTTTGCATCAGCAGTTCATTGTAACACAAACAAACAAAAAACCCCAACAAAAAACCTTGTTGGAGTTACCTGGATGGGCAATGTTTTAAATGCTGTGTGTGTTAATCTACAGCAAGTGTTGAAGAGAAACAGCACTCTTAATTCTGACAGCCAAATCACAGCCTTGGAGAAAATTGCAGAAAGGGGAGACTTTTTGTGTATGCAAATTAGCGCTCCCAACCTTTCAAAATACTTTTTTTTTTTTTCCCTTCTTTTTATCAGAACTGTGATTCCTAAGAAGAATCAGTTCTGATACCATTCTACGTGTGTTCGAGGTGCAGGAAATTCCTCATGCCTGCTCCTAATCCCCGAATTAAGGAGTTGATGAGTGATCTCATGTAGTCACATAGCCTGGTCCTACAATGCATTAGGTCAAGACTGACTCTCTTAAATTTAAAAAAAAAAAAAAAGGAAGGCCTATATTTCAGGATTTTGATCCGTATTTCTGGTTTTGTCATCCAAAATATGTAATGATCCTGTGTGTTTTTATTTGCTGTTCAAGACAAGATAATCTTATTGTGTGTTAAATGCCAGAAATCTAGGGTGGCCTGTTAAAATAAACGTTAGGTCATGCAGCTATGTGGCTTTTTTATTATTTTTATTTTTAATACCTAGTTTGTCCTCTAGCTCCATTAAAAGTGAACCTGCAGACCTGGTAACCTGGTATTTCATCTTGGGTCTCGGGTGCTAAATTCAGTCCTTTTCTGAAGTACTTGGGAAGAGTTGTAGAAGCCTCGTATTTGAAAGCATAAAGGTGTCCATAGCTTCTTTCCCTGCTAGTTGTTTGTAGGGGAGACCCATGGATTACCCTTCAAATGGGCCAAACCCAAGTGAGCTGAAGATTTCAGTCTGGGTCCCTCACCCATTGCACTGAGAAATCTGGATGGGTGTGATACAGTGCTTGTAAATACGTGACTACAGCTTGCCCATTAGCAGCCTGTCTCACTATTGCTGTCTTTTTTCCTCCTCCCTTTCCCTTGCCTTTGGAAAGGTAGATTATCAGGCACTCTATGAACAGCCTTGAAAAGCCCATCTTATAGAGGGGCTAAATAACTGCTTCCATATTCCTGCTTAAGAAAGAGGAGGGACGAAAAAATGTTGGATAAATGGAGGGAACTCATAACCCAACTTTAAAGTAGACGGTCTCTTGCAAAGTGTTTGTGGTCATGCGGATATTGATTTTTTTTTTTGTGATTTTAAAAAAAAAAAAAAGGAGGAAAAGTTACTGGAGCAGCTAGGTGTTCTGCATCTAGTTTGGGGAGCAGATAAGTAAGTGTTTGTCCATCATATGTTGCCGTTTGCTATGGTTTTGAAATGGCTGGTATCACTTAAGGGGATGGTATGAACTGCGTGTCAATTGGTCAGAAATACCTTGCTGTCTTCCAAATAGCTAATTTTAGAATTTTTAGTAGCATTTGGCCTGTCTTTTTGTTTAGAGATATGCTTGACACTGTTAATAAGGGAAACTGTAACTTTTGCTGGATTGGCATGCGGAAAGCATTCTTTCAAAAAGTTAATGTCATATTTCCAGCAATTAGTTTTCCCTGGGTGAGAGCAGCGATATGATCACTGTGGTGACAAGCACAGCATCTAACCTCCTATCCCTATATAAACGTTGCTGTCTCACGAGGCAGGGGAGATCTTGGCAATGTTATTTCTGGGTGGCTTTGGAAGGTCTGGGGTGGCAGTAGTGCCTTTTTCTTTCCTGATGTGGAACTGCTCGGCGTGGGGCACCTCCCACCATCACCCTCCACCCCAGCCAGTAGCTCTGCTGAATTTTTCTGATCTACTGGAAGTGCTGAGGAGTATCCAGATGCTTTGGAGAGCAGGATGTAATGGCACATGGGAAGGAATATGATTTGGAATTGCCTGTTGCTGTATTTTTGGCTTTACCCAGAGAGCAGTGTTGATACAAATGTAAATAGGAGGACTAAAGGTTTGGGTGAAGTGGAGGAAGAATCCTGAAAAGAGACTGAGGAGAAATTGCATGTTACCTGAGGAATTCTTTTTCTTTAAAGAGAAGTATAAATCAGATTCTTATGGATTTGTATGTCCTTTAGTGGCAGCTGAACTTGCACTCAGTCCCTTAATTACTGTAGAACTCTTATTATGTCTGTAGCTTTTGCTAAGGTTTGAGGTGTTTTGGGTTTGTTTTTTTTGGTGGTCTTTTTTTGGTCTTTGGCAGGGGAATTTAATGTTAAAAGCTTGTCATTCATACATATGTGCCAAAGTTCCCCTTCCCCCCCACTTCTTTCCAGCTGTCACACAAAGAGGACTTAACCCCTTAGTCATTTTGCTATCAAGTTGGTATGACAGCTGTTTCTCTCGGATAATTCTACTTTATCCATAGTTGAGCCTATAGATGCTGTTGTATGATTTTTTTTTTAATCTGCTGTATACTGTTTTATAAATTTGATAAACTATTTTCTTTCAGTTGCTAAAGGTATAGTGTAATTTTTCATGGTTGAAAATAATTTATCATATTTGAAAATTCAGTTTCAGTAAATGACTCCACTGAATAAAGTATGTTCTCTAAAAAGCTTTTTTTAGAAGCATTGTCTATTTTAGTGTCTTGGCACTTCTTCAGAAGTTTATAGTAAAACTTGATTAGATTTGTGTGTTCTCCTGTGAGGAAATCACTACATTTAAATAGTAAATAAAGAAATAAGAAAAGGCACTATTTTCTTCGGCATGTGAATTATTTGATGGAGGTTGTTATTGAGCACTCATAACTAGTTTTAAATTGGTATACACCTTAATTGCTTTTTTGGGTTATTAAACATTGTAAGAGGAGGGGAAAGTATTATTTCAGTGTGTAATTATCATTCTAAGGGCAGAAAATGTGTTTTTAATCTCTATTTTTTTTCTGTCATAAGTAGTGATGGTCAATCCTTCAATTTGTTGGGTTTTTATTAATATGAAAGTCTAGAAGTCGCCAGTTCTATTGTATGCCACAACCCGTTAATTTTTAAGTACTTGTGGACTTTTAAAATACTACAATCCATTATTTACTAGTGTTTTTAGGGGCAAGTTTTTTTTTTTTCTATAATGAGTCTAAGATGAGATAATGATAATTTTTTTCAGTTTTGAATGAATGCCTTGTTTTTTCCAATTGTAAAACAAAGCTGTATTTGTAAACACAACATTCAAAAACATAAAGGACATACTTTTTTGTGAAGATGTTAACTGAATACCAAGAATGATCAGAAAGAGCAGCTTTTGTTATATTTAATAATATCTCACTGTCTTCAGAGGATAATCAGGGTAAAATGTACCCAGTCAATCTTTAGGACTTTGTTAGATTCTTCTTGTATGCTAGGGATATGTGTTGTGTGTATGTGTTGTGTTTTTTTTTTTTCTTTTTTTCTCTTTTAGGAAGGAGCTGAATTGCTTAAAATCAAATAAACTTCATGTTCTTACAGATGTAATGCAGAAAAATCTTGCTTGATCACATCAAAATAATCGTTGCTGGTGTTTTAAAGAAGTACTTGGGATGGGAGGGTGGAAGAGGAAGAGACTTGATAAAAAGGGTTTACTTTCCAGTCCTGTTAGTAGGGTAATGCCCTCTAGGAATGCTAGTAAAACTTTAGTATAAAAAAACTAAGTAGGATTTGTCTTGGACAGGGAAATTATACGCTTCCATATTAGCTCTATGGAAAACTTCAAAAACTGCCCATGCTACAGAATTGCATGTAGAAGGTTAAAAGTGTACATTTCTGGTATCACACACGGTTTCTTTTTATTGGTAAGTGGAAAATAGGTAGATATTTTTACATATAGCTTACATTTTTGAGTTAATTTTTTTTTCTGAGGTAAATCTTGTTTACTGAGGTCGACCTGATTTCTTGCTCCTGAAGTCCTACAGAGATCGCCTCTTTTGTTTTTTGTAAGCATGTTAAGGTTTTCAAGTCTGCTTTTTTTTGGTGTTGCAGACTTGGTTTTTCTGTACCAGTTGTAGCTGCAGAAACGGTAGTATCTCTGTTTCTTTATCAGGCTGTTAGTTACATGGAGTTTTAGTAGTAAGTTGAACCACTTGCTCTTGCTGTTCTCCTTTCCTTTGCATGGACAAACCCGCAGGAAACATTTTGTTTGTGCCTTGTCTCTGAAAGAGCTCTTTGCTGCTGCTGAAGATGAAGTAGTGGTAACACAGAGAAACTTAAGTTCATCTGGGTTGGAGTTTTATATAGAAGTGTATTCCGAGCCTTGATTTGTGAAAATTACATTTTAGATGGTGCATTTTTTCCCTTCTTAAATACCAAGATGAATAGGCAGAACTAATTGTTAGAAAAACATACCTAGTAAAACAAAGTCCAAATGTGGTCATTTCTAGTTGTGTACATTTTGCGGGTAAAATACCAATGAATATCAGACCATGAATGTGCACGTGTTAAATGAAATTGAGTTTAAGCCGATGTTTACCCTTTATTCAATATAAACAAGAACTTGGTCTGTAGCATTACCTGGTGTCCGTATTTTAGTATGTATGTCACTGTCTTTGGAGAGGGAATTTATAGTCCTCCCATCTTCTTCCATGTTCAAGTTTTACAGACAAAATCTTTAGTGTATTGAATGATTCCAAGTCTTACCTAAAAGAAAAACTGAATACACATTGGTGTCTTTTGTATGTACTATCTGCATTTCTAACATCTATCAAATTAACTATTTTTTTTACTTGAATGAGGCAATAAGAAGGGAACCAGACAGAAGAATTAGCGAAACATAAAACTGAGCGTGATTCATACCTATTAGCATGTAACGTGTGAGTCAAATGTAGAGAGTTTTATTTAAAATAACATTGCTTTGCAAACTTGGTTTCTCTAGTTCTGTTCGAAAACATATTTAAAGCTTAAAAGATGTAGATAAATCCATGATAAAGTCATTGAATCTCACATTTTGCATGCTGCAGGGATGTATTGTAACCAAGTATCTCTTGAATTTTCTCGTGTTGCATTGGTGTTAGTGGGATGCTGTGGAGGGAGGTACATTAGGATTTTCTAAAGTATATTTTTAGTCTTCTGTAGGAGAATGGAATTCATTGTTTATATATTTTTTTTTTTTTTTGTTTATTTGAATGCAAGATACTATTGTCTTGGTGTTATCCCAAGTGCCATTGTGGCTACTCTGTGAAATGATTAAACCAGACAGCTTTGCTTGTAGGACAAACATTTTTTATATTGTGATGTTTCGATGATTTTCAATGCGACACCTATCCCGTTCCAGTTTCTTTATGCAGCAACTTCATGAGTCATAATCCTTGCAAAAGAACACAGCTTAAAAATAATCACTGATTGTTTCTTTGCAATTCTATTCACTGCCCGCTGCAAATAAACAGGAGCGGCAATGACAATATCATTTAATCCTTTAATGTTTGCTTTTGACGTGCAAAACATTCTCTTGTAATAGAGAAGTAATCCATAAGGAGGGTAGCTGCTCTTTCATCTTCCTGAATGCTAAATGAAGCCAAGGCTTTTATGAAGAGATGGTGATTTAATGAAGATGACCGAGTTTTGGAGTAATGACAAGCTTTTGTATATTTCTAAAAATGATGCATGGTGCTTGCTGCTGCAGAGTTCAAATGGCTGTATTTCGTAGTGCGTCTTTGCGAGATTAGTGCTTGTGGAGCTTAGATGCAAAGTGATTGAATGGTCTGGTAAAGCAAAAATTTTTCCCTTAGTGTGATTTGAGAAGAGAAATGCACATCTCTGCCACTTTATGTGTATAAATGCATGTAATGTCTGACATGTGTTCTCTGCTGTGTGTAATGCTTTTATTTTGGTAACCTTGAAAATATCTCTGATATCGTATTCCCTTGCCAGAGGACAGTAATAAGCACACACAAAAAAAACGAAGCATGAACTTTGGCGATATTACTTATGACAGGAACATCTGAATTAGATATTTTTCTTGCAAGTACTCATCAGATGCTGGATTTAAAAAGCTTCTTAACTAAAAAAAAACCAACCAAGGCAACCAATCAAACCCTAAAAAAATCTCAAACAAAAAAAATCCCAAACCCCCGAACCTCTATAAAACCCCAAACAAATTTAACCCCCATCTTTTTTCCCTTCCAGTTTTTCATTTCATTAGTTTATTTGTAATATTTTTTAAAATAATCTGTAATATTACCACTTGCAAACCAAGCTAGATAATGCTTGATACCTCAAAAGGAAGAAGAGAGACTCTTTAAAGGATGGGAGACCATATCCTCTCCAGAACATACTCTCCCAACAGTCTTTCAGGCCTTCCCAAATCAGTGAAAAGGCCTTTTATTTTTCCCTCTTTGTAATTCAAGCCCTGTAAAGTGGGAAGTAGTAAACTTCCATAAAAATTAAATTAATCTTTTTTCTTCCACCAGGAGTGTGAAGAAGGTTATGATTCTTTACAAAAAGTTTCTACTTGCATGTTAACCTTCAGTATATGAGTGTTGTACTGTACAACCAGAATTAATCTTAAAGGTTGCTAAACTATTTAAGGGTTGCCAGGAACGTAAAGAATTCAACCACGTTGTTACATTTCTCGTAGTGTTACAGGAAAGATATAGCTGACCATCTGGGGTGAATGAACTTCAGTGAGCAACAATGGGCTGGTTTTTGTTTACTTTTTGAAAACTGTCTTGTAATAAAAGTGCAGAAATGGATATGTAACTTAAATTTCCTTCTTATCCTTTTAATGGCTTGAATTACTGGCTAGTCCCTATGTAGTAGTATTTAAACTCTTACGAGTTTGAGAGTGATATTTATGTCATGGATGCTTAAAACCCTACATGTTAGGGGAATAAATTTCAAGATGTGTCAAGGCTGTGCATGTGTGAGTACACTTCTGGGTAGAAGGTGAAGCATTATAAGAGATTGCTTTTTTTTTTTTTTTTTAGAGTAAACCCAGAATTTATATTTATGCATGTCCATTATACTCATTGAACCCGCTTTATTTTCAAGATACTTGTTGAGTACTGAATAACAGCTTCAATCCTCTGTGTATTTACCATGTACTAACACTTCCCTTTCCGTCTCCCCCATGCTGTTAGGGGAAATCGGGATCAGAATAGGGGTAATACCTGCATATGGGAGATGCTGTGTAATGTAATTTATAGTCTGTGCTAATGATTATATTCCTTTTAGCATTTCAATAGACTACATTTGTTTTATAAAGTGAATGGCATTTTTTTCTCTTAGATGCAGCTGTTTAATTGTAGGTAGCCTAAGTACCCTGTGAACTATCATCAAAAAACCTTTTTTTTGTACCTTATATTTCTGCAAGTAAAAACTGGTATGTATGTAACAATATGACTTGTGCTGCAGTGGGGACTCAGTCAGAGTTTGGCCATCTCTAGTGTGTGTCATAGGTTGTCTCTGAATTGGATACTGGAGAACATGCTGTTGCCATAGCAATGAAAGTCCTTTTGAAGGCAGGATTCTTGGCAGAGCTGTTGCATCTCCTAAAGTGCTTGGTGCATTGATCTGAAAGTACCTTGTCAGTATTAGCACATAGCTGTAGTGAAAAGAGCGGGAAGTACAGATTTCTTTAAAATACGTTGTTTTCTTTTTTTCGGTTAATTGTTGGTTGAATCCCCTGTTCATAAAGCTACACCTTTTAAAAATCTTATGCTGTGAACAATTCTTGTATTTAACATAATTAGCTTGAATGCATATATAGATTGAGCTGTCGTAACAGCTAACCTGTTTATTGCAAAAGTATCGCTGTATGACTTTCATAGTTTCCTACAGGACTTCTCCCTTTTAGCACTTTGAAAATCCATTTTTAGAGAGTTGCCTCCATGATTTTGGTTACAGCAAAACAGTCGTGACAATATCCTGCTGTATTTATAATGCTTTTCAACCTGATGTTTTCCTTTTTTCTAAGTGAAATGGTTGCCTTGCTCCCATATTATTTATATTACGGAACCCTAATTGTGACACTAATGTGGGAGAATAGCTTGTGGACATGTGTAGTTCTGTATTTATTTGGAAAATATACCTTACCTAGTATCCCTTTTTCAGCAAACACAGATAAGTCTTTGTGCATAAATATTTCCTCCTCAGAGTGTGGTTTTGTTATCAAATTAAGAAAAGGCTGTGAATTTCTTGTGTCCCATCAAGTATGTAATTTTTTTTTGATAAGTGATGTTTTCTTCCCCAAGACAAAGTGTAGGAATTCAGAGGGAACTTGTATAGCACAGATGTTCTGGACAGCAGTAACGTCCATTTCTACATGTGCTGTGAGCACGGAGTTGACTAACTTTTTCCTTATTTGAAAAGATCAAACAAATTTTAAACTGAGGAATGTAAAGAAAAATTGAAAACTTTTCTAAGTCTTCAGGAGACGATTAATGCAATTAACACTGTACAGCATATTCTTTCATGTGGACTGGGATTTCCATGTTTAAGAGTTCCTTTATTACTGAAAGAGCCTCTAGAAGAGAAGAATTTTGAAGTTACCCATATAGCTTGCCTCCATCCTTTGCAGCTTTTTTTGTAACATAGTCTTTAGCTTTATCACTTTCTCTGAAATAGTAGATATAGATGAGAATTAAATAAACACACCTTTCATTTTTCTCCTTCCCAGTGAAGTTAAGGAAGAATGAAATAATTAATATGTACTTGAAAAGAACTTTCTGCCTGCTGTAGCAGATGTGTGCGTGTGCCATATTAGTGATCATTTGCTTGGGCTTGTTTTGTACTCCCTGCCCCCTCTTGCCGCTTTCTCAGCGTAGGGAAGCAGCATAGCTTCAGGTTGCCTTGGCCTTGGGAAGCGGTACTGAGCTGCTGCTCTAAGCAGTTCCGACAGGACGCGTTACTTGCACTTCCTACGTGTGTTGGTCTAACCTGGGTAGACAAGTCGCGGTGTAAGTGACCTTGGAGTGGTGACCAGATCCTGTACCAAGGAGAGGTCAGCATTGATTCCACAGAGAGTGTGAATCAAGGGAATTAGTCTCTGCAAGGTGTCTGCTTGTTGTTCTTTTCCTTTTTTAAGCAAATTTAATGCTGCATCAGGGGACATGTGTACCGAAGCTCTCTACCTATCTGTGGGAATGAACGCAACGTTAATAACCCAAGTTTCCTCTAACTGTTTTGCCAGTTGTTGTCAAGTCACTTTGGGGGGGGGGGGGAAGGTCTTTGATGGCTCTAACAAAAGTTCTATTTATGTGTCCTTTCAGCTTTTGAGTCAATTAATACTGATTGAGTAGGCACTGTGTTTGGGATTGTGGCAACAGATTCACTGAGGTACACTGAGATAAGCTCATAGTCCTCTAAATATGTAAGTATGTATTAATACTGGCCCGATTTTGTCAGGCTTAGCAAAGATAACATTTAAAATGAGTTTAGCATGAGAAGTTAGGTATTTATCTTTTGAAATTCTAATTCTGGAAGAACTTTATACTTGGAGGGCTGATTCTAAAATGAAATGAACAGCTCATGTAATTCATGTAGCAAGCTTCCATCTTGAGATGTTCAATACTTTTCAGTATCCTCTGGTTTTGTTTCCATCTATGCTACTGTTTTATCAGGTTCTTTAAATTACAGGGCTATGGAATACTGAATTATGAACAAAATAGAAAATTCTCAAAATGTGAATTTTTTTAATATTAATTATTTTTTTCATGGTAATTGATATCTAGAAATTCATTAGGAATAGCAAATTCCTAGGACATACTATTACTTACTTGATATTTAGTGCTGTCATTTTTGTAATTTAAATAAGCTAAAGCAGACATTAATATCTCCATCAAAAACTTGTGCCAGTATTCTATTATTGCCCAATGAAGAGATAATAATCTTGTGTTTTAAAGGACATAGCTAAGAGGCAAAATTTTTGTTCGTATCTTGCTGCATAGTTCCTATGTCCCTCTGAGGAACTACTCCCCCCCCCCCCCCCCCCCCCCCCCCCCCCGTTTCCTCATCTGTAAAATGAGGGCTAGTGTTCACGCTGTAGAAGAGACAGTAAGTGTTTTTTAACTTCCTCAGTTCAGGGAAATGGCGAACTTGAAAGGAGTTAATAGGAATAACTTTATATGACCTAAGCAGAGTTAAATTAGCTTGCACGAATTTTCAGTGTTAATATTCCCTCCTTCCTTTTGTATATAATTTCTATGTCTCTGCTTGTTTAATTCAATATTTTACTTACATTGATGAAGTTTTGCAGTTTTTCTTTTTCAGTTCAGTTCTTGCTGTATCTACTATACAGCTTTTAAAATATAAGTTCTGTTATTTAAAAATGTGGAAATGCAAATTTCTGCCTAGGACTCAGCAATGTTCTAGAAACTGTTTCAGCACACCTTCACAGATTCCATACGCTTCTCATTTCTGTAAATTTTATTTGAATCTAATCCAAATAAAGAAGTGCAGATAAATATATTTGCCTAAATTTCTTCAAGAAACCAGATCACTAATCTAAAAAGGTTTCCTAATACATAAACAGAAAAAAGCCCTGTCCATAGCTATCCTTTGTATTTAATGGATTAAATTCACTTTGACAGCTGGATATATGTACCAGTGTCTAGCCTTTGGCCATGATCTAATAATCATGGATATGGTAACAAGTCGTCTAAAAAGGTTCAGTAATCAAGTGTTTTTTTTGACAAAACCTACTCTGACTGAAACAAGAAATGAGTCTGCGTTAAATGTGACTGCATTTGCTACTGTCCCTGTATTCTGAATACTTAATAAATACCCTTTGGGATGTCATAGACAGAACCTATGCTTTAACAAAATTAGCTTTAAAAAGCTAATTGTGCTACAGCAGTGTGTGTTTTAAAGTTATGAAACAAATGTGATCTAACCTAATGATCATGAAGAACTTGGTTTCAAAACATTAATTTTTCCTTTCCCTGAAGTGCTTTTTAACTGGTTTGTTTCTTCTGCCATAAAAATAGTTGTATACCATTAAATAGAGCCTTTTGTGAAATACACAATTCTTATATCATAATTCTGGTATGTGAGGGGAAGTTTAAGAAGTACTGATGAGTAAATACATGTCAAAGGGCAAGACTTCAAGCACTGCAAATGTTTTGAAAACAAATATTTTACTACACCCTAACAGTGTGCTTTGGTCTCAATTAGGTTTGACTAGTAAAACCTACATTATATGTAAATATCACGTATGTAAAGAGAAAAACAATGCCTTGGCCCTCAAACAGTCCTTTGTAATGCAAAATTAAAGTAGTGTATTTTGCCAAACTAGCATATTATGACTGTTGTTTTATATTTGGTTCTAGCTTTTTTTTTGGAAAAAAGCTGCTTTACATTCTATAAACCTCCATAAAAATCAACCAGGTTATGATAAAAACAAGTGTTCCACAAATTGTAACCTTGTTCTCTCTTCTTTTACTTTCAGTAGAATTTCTGGTAGAGCTAGCAGGATCAATGTTTTAGAAAACACTGAAGAGCAAGAGTGTGTGAACCAATTTAAGGAATTAAACATTCCTTTAGGAAGGTGAATTAACTGTTCACCCCAATTTATAGGTTACATTTCAGCAACTTCTGAATGTGATACTTGTGAGGCTCTCTTTTTTCTTTTTTTTTTTTTTTTTTTTTTAAATCATGTCTACTTTCTCATCTTTTTGTAGCTGAAGTGATTTGAGGTACTTATTTTTAAACCTCAGAGCAGCTTTCATGAGAAGTAGGATGTTTGCACTGAAGTTTGTATTTGGGGAGACACAGAAAGCTGGAGAAATTGGGAGGTAGAAGTATCTTCCAGGGGAGCTCAGAAGATTGATCCCACTGAAACTGTTAGTTTGGGAAGGTTATTTGCTTTTCCACATGCCTGATATGCGAGAAACTTTAGGGCTTCTTACCACTTTATTTGTTGGTAATGTGCAAGATATACGTTTGATCCTTCACTGCTTTGTTATTGTAGATAGATGTCTTCTCCAACTTGTTGAAGAATGTTTGTTCGAGTTAAGTGGTAATGCCACAGAATATGAAAGCAACTTTCATATTTATTTTGGCAGGATTGTGTTATCCAAAAGCTCACAACAAAGCTTAAGATCATCAGTATTTGTAAAGAGTAGTGTTCAGCTTTGAAGCTGGGAAATAAAGAGCTGTACTACTCTGCCCTTGGCGTTCTGCATGCAGGTGGCCACCTCCATTCCCACATGTTTACTGGTGTCCGCTACCAGGTTTCTGTTCCCAGTTTTGGTAGCTGGGGATGTCTCTGTTCTGGCCTTGATGTGGAGTACTACTCAGTTTCTGAATTAGTTCTTTTTAATACGAATTTTGTTCTCAATTCCAAGGAAAAATAAAGATGGCCTGTTAGAGAATGATTGTTTTTTGTAAGTTTGTTAGTGGTGCTGCTTCTAGTAGTAAGTATTAATGTCATAATTAAAACTTTCTTAATATAATTGCCATTGGGTAGCAAAAAAACCAGTCAAGTTAACTTTTTGCGTGGGGTAGATTTGATTTTGTCTGGATGTTCAGCTGATGTTTAATGATTTTTTAAATTTTATTTGGTCATTTGCATTGTCCTAGACTTGCTTTCATCCATGTCATTAATATAGCTAACTGCATCTAGGAGCACGTGATTCCTCCAGGCATTTGTACAATATGAACCAAATGAGTGCCAAGTCCTGAACGCTGTATTCTGTGTTGTGTGTTTCACTTTCAGTTAATCTTTCTAACATGTCTCGATAGACAAAATGCCCAGGGACAATTCGGTAACTTTCTCTTTCATTGCTGTTCCTGGTGCTGTGATTTTTTTTTTTTTTTTTTTTTTTGATACAGTGGTATCTTGCAGAAATTATATTTTTGGTGTGGGTACAAGAAAAGAATGCATGATAGATAGAGTGGTGTGGATGTATTAAGAATAGTGGCTGTGTTCTGAAATATATTTTGCATCACTTTTACTGTATGTGTATTCTTCCAGAATGGCTTCCAGAATTGCTCACCTTTGAGCAGTTTCAAATCTTTTTCCTTATAAATCACTTGTCTTAAAGTTTCTTCTCACATGTATATTTCCAGAAATGTACAACTAAAAATGTAATTGGGAGGCACAGAAGAGTCTGCAGTCACCCCTGAACCAGTGGCAGATCTAATGTTTTGAGACTTTGCATTCTCACGGGGCTAGGAATAGGCTTTTAAATAAGATTTTAGCCTGCTTTTTCCTCTGAAGCCTCATGACTGATTGACTTTAAATGCAGACAGATTAAAAAAAACCCAGCTAATTATTTGTTTCCAGCCCTCTTGGAAGTGATCTTTGAAATACACGCATGATACATAGAACTAATTGGCATGCATCCAGAATTACCCTATTGAGAATGACATTATTATTTCTTCCTAGGAAGTTTGTAGAACTTATTCAGATAAAATTTAACAAGCTAGGGAATGACTTCATTTCTCAGAAGTCTGATACCTTTTCTTTGAAAATCCTGAGCACCTGTATGGTGAAATGCAAATTTGGTATCTGTATCAGTTGTGGTTTTTGTTTTCCTTTAAAAAAAAAAAAAAAAGCTTAAAAAGTAAAGCATGCTTATGCTTGTAAAATACCGTGCTGCATTCTGTAACAGCAGTAGTAATGAACAAACTGGAAGTGAAAAAGCAGCAGAGGTGTCTGGTGTCCTGCTGCTGTCAGCACTGAAGTACTGGCCCGCTGCCTTCCCTCCTTGATCCTGCTCTGTCTTGGAGTGCAAATGGGATGAGGCTGCGACGTGGGTTGTTGAATCTCTAATTCTGGTATAAACTAACTTCTCAGGAAAAGGAATTTCTCCTTTCCTTTATCCAAAACATTTTTAGTATTTGTGTTTTGATTGTTTTCTCTAAACACGTGGAATTTCAGTGAGCATTTTCTAATTCAGTGAAATTTGTTAATTTTTGCCAACTTTGTCACTTTCCACTTATATAATTTTTGGGGCTTTTATCTTCTTGTATCTTCAGCTGAAGCATTCTGCCAGGTAATCTAGTGTTAGTATTCCTGTTTCTACATAAATTTATTCCAGTTCATCACAGTTTCTTAGAATACCTTATCCTTCTTAATCATTTTAGAAGCTTGCTTTTTTTCTTGCTGATCACTTTAACTTCTGACATTATTCTTAAGCAGTTAGATCTATGCCTTTTAGGAGTGCCAGGTTGATTAAGAAGTTTGCCCTTTGGATTTATATTGTGGCCTGTGTCCAGTTGCTAGTGTTTAAGAAAAAAAAATATCGTCTCAGAAAGGAACTGTACTTAAAACTCTGCTTTTATTATGAGAATTATAAGAAATGGACACCTGGCTGTAGGCTTGTAACCTACTGAAAGGTCTGCATCTCTTTTGACTTCAAATTAAAAGAACTAATATATTCTTTTTTTGCAGAATTGAGTTTTCCTTTTAATTGAACAAACAAAAAAACCTTTTAGGTATGTCCTGGTTTCAGATTTATAGAAGTTCAGTTTATATAAGGGATTTTTTTTTTTTCAGTAGTGGTGGCAAGAATGGGTGACTAGCTTGTGTAAGAGTATCCTTATTTTAGTTCTTCCTCCTCAGCCCACTATATGCATTGCGCATGCACAATAACCTCCTGCTTACTCTTATAAATAAAATGGAATTTGTCTGTGTATCTGTGGTTTGAGATGTCATTTAGAGAAATAAAGACCTCAACTGGTGTTGACTTTATTGATGTTTTGGTTGGACAGACAACCAGGTGTGAAGTCTAATGATGTTGGCTTCTATGTTTTATACTTTTAAAATATTTTTTTCTTTTTTTTTTTCCCCAAAGCCTGGGGATGATTCATGCTGAGATATTAAGGAACACAGTATTTATTGCATGCTGAAGTACAGTTGTACAAATATTTTAATGTAAATTTATTTACTGAATGTAGCTATGAGTAATAAGTAAGTAGGATGTCAGTAGAAAAGTCTGTATGCTGTTTCTTGTTGCTGACAAATCTGTTTTGGAAAATTGGTGTCATTACTAGTCTAGATTATCTTCTGTAGGATTGTTTTCTGGAGGGATGCAGCTGATATGAGAATAGCTGTGTATGTATGTGGTGGGCATGGGGTTAAACATGCTCAAAATTGCAAAGGTGAGGAATCAAACCCAATTTTTCCTGATACTTACTGATTTGCTGTAGTACTTGCTGCTATGTGCTGGTAGAGGGCACGTGAGATGGGAGTGCAGGTCTGTTGGGTTTTGGTTTCCCCCCCCTCTTTTTACTGCCATTACTTAATGGATGCAATTCTTGATATTTATTTAGTCTGCCAGTTTGCTTTTCCCATAGAAGATCATAATATCCCTTTTTCATTGCGTTCTAGAAAAATGAACTGTTTTGTACTGAGTTAAATATGCATGTATTACTGGTTTCTTTAAGGGTACTTGACATGTAGCTTATATTTTCCAGCCATGTGCTATGATTTTTACATAGCATTTGCGCTATGTAAAAATGCTGTCATTTTGAGAAGTGAAATTTGCAGGCAGCAAAACTATTGTTTACTCGATAAACTCAGTATTGTCTGCCTTTATAACTCTTATGTAGATCATAGAAACTAGAACACTACTACCCTAAAACTACTCAACTGAACATGGCTAGTTTATAATTGGTGTAAAATTTTCAGCTACGTCAAAAATACACCATTCTGTTGGTGTTTTAGGTACTAAGCTTTGTCACAATACCTTCATTATGAGCTTAGGTTGGTCTTCCGGATCGTATGTAGTCATCAGGCTTTACATTTCATTTATAGAAAATGCTTATGAGCACCTTTTAATGTACTGTAATCTTATTAAGCCAAGTTGCTGCTGTTTTGCGTTAGGTTTGTTCTTTGTATCCCTTCATGCTGAAGGATATAGTTGATCATAAATATAGTCTTGACTATTCTTGATGGGGGAAAAAAAAAGATAGCTTTACAACTACTTTGAATGTATACCAATATTACATTTGGCTGTGTACAAAAAGTAGTGCTCTGCTATGTATTTACAATTCTTCAGCATCTGACTCTAAGTTCTATTTACTTTTGAATTATTTTGGGGAATGTTTCATTTCCATCTAAAAATGTTTTCTACTGTAATATCTGTATGTGTTCTTCAAAGGTACAAACAAAGTAGTTTGGTGATTTTCATTAGAATGCTTTTCACTTACATCCTTGAGACTTTTCTGTAAATCCCTCTTTAACAGTTCTTGACATCAGTCCCTGAAGGCACGGAGCCAGCATGTGGAGTCTGGAGCGATCAGACCCAAGCTCGAATCGCAGACTGCTTGCTCAAGGACGTGTTTTGCTCAAATCCTTAGGGGAATGTTGACCTTGTCTTTCTTAAAAAAGTGGCACCTGCTGGCTAACCAGGAGGGGCTTTGAGGGAGTTTGGAAGAGGGTACTTTGGTCTTGGTAGGCCGTAATACAATACTTGAGGTTGTGAGGGCTAAAGAAGTACTTGGCTCAAGGAGTGGATAGATAAAAAACAAATGGAAATTTAGATCCTTGGGACAGAAACACTGTTTTGATGCATACCTGGTGTTCTTTATTCTGGTCTTGGCAGTCATAGTATGATTTTCCTTGGTGTTCCCTGTTTCTGCTTTCTTTGGATTGTGCTGCAGAACATTTGGCCCGCTTGTGTGTAGAATTAGTGCCTCAAATAGGTGATGTTAATTAAAACAAAACAACGTTAACCTGATTATTTTGAAGTAAATAGTTACTTTCTTATAAAGCAGCCTAATGTGGAGGGATCTCAGCAGTTCTTTAAGTTGTTAATTTTTAGTTTTGTAGAATGAAAATAGACCAAGGAAAAACTCTGACTTCCCTTTGCAAGGTCAGTGTATAAAATGCTATTCACAGCTTTTTATCTCATTTTGTAGTTTTATGGTCTGTGTATCTAATGAAAAGTAATATATTTAGTAGGGAGCAATGAGACTTCATGCTGTTATTTCCAGAAGATTGCTAATACAATAAAAAAACCAATGTTTGTCTTTTTTGTTACATTTACATAGACTTAATCACAGCTATTGTGCAGTTTTGAGCCGAGAGTTAAAATGTACAGGATTATGTTTAAGCGGAGTTCCTTTTTCTTCGTCCCTTCTCTGAAAAAAAAAAAAAAAAAAAAAACCCAAAAATTTAAATCTTCAGATGCAGCAGAGCGGGTTGTATAGAAAGGATGGGAAATATAATTTGTATTATATGCAGGTCCGAATCGGCGTTTTTTTTAAATAAGTTGAGTGTTAAATTCTAGGCTGCATTTAGTAGGGTAAATTGCTTATAATTCTGGAAGCACTGATCCTGATAGGAAAGGGTGATAATTAGTTTCTAATATGGACAGAATTGCTGTTATTAGCTGTGCTCCACATGTTTGCTTCCCCTGTGGCATTCCTTGGGGTGCAGCAGATGGATGAACAAGGGGCAGAGGTAATGTGTGCCATGATCGGCTGCTGCTTTCCCCCAGGGATACTTCTAGAATGCTGATATCTTTTTTTTTTTTTTTTTTTTTTTTCCTCTTTCTTTCTCTTTTCTTTTTCAGCAACTTTGCTGAGATGTATCAGAATTTAATTTATGGCATTGCTCCTTTATAATCCATTAATCCAACCATTTGCTATCAATATGTTAATGCCTTAAAGGATGGGCTGTTGCATGTGTGCTGGTATCTTAAATCTTACAAAGTCAATATCATGCTTAAATACTTTTCTCTGTTCTGTGAGGTTGTGGCATTAATTGTCTGATATTGCTTGTTACTGTTATCTGATCTTCTGTAACATGATCAACCTTTGAGTTGGAAAATGGGTATTATTGTGGTACCTGGATGACAGAATGGAGCCTGCTATTGATGAGAATTGTCCTTTTTATTTAAATCTATCCCAAGTAACAGCTACTCTAATTTTCCTTTTTTTCTGCTCTTGATTAAAATGTAGGCAGAGGTTGTTGGGGGTGGTGGTGGTGTTTTTGTTTGGTTTTTTGTTTGTTTGTTTTTAGAGCTAAATCTATTCAAGGTAGTAATGTAGACTACCCTCCCTGTTTGCCATCCCAAAGAGTAGATAGAGTCTTGCTTAGGTAAGCACAAGGAGAGGGCGACTGTCCCGTACTCCAGCTGGGAGGAGGGCCAGCACTGGTGCCCAGCTCTCGCCTGGTGGCACCGCAGCTGGCTCAGAGCCTGCAGGGAGATGGTGTGGGCCACATGCCTGCACACCCAAAGGCAGGGGTGCTCCTCTGAGGGGTGACCATGGAGTGCTTACTGAAATGATCAGGAGCACATATGCCGATTATTAGAAAATATTTTCTTTGGTGATTTTCAAATGTTTTTGCTTTGTTTATATCTGTGTCTCTTATTTTTTTCCTTGCTGTTTACTTGTTTACTCTTCTTCCCAACCTGTCTCACTCCTCGAGTCCCTGGAACTCCTTTTTGCTTGTTTTGCAGTCATCACTTTTTTCTCCCTCCTTTTCTTCTCATTTTTATTCCAGCATTCATTAATAAAAACTGATGTTTGCTCTGTTTGAATCTAGCTGGGACCCTTTTTAATATGAAAAAACATCCGGTGAAGTAATTCTTACCTTTTCCCATCTTTGCTTCCAAAGACAGATGTAGGTGTAAAAGAGAACTATAAACTTAATATATCAATTGAAAATGGCTTCTGTGCAAATGCTGCATGTAGTATTTAAGATTGTACTACAATACAGATATGGCACAGATAGTTCCTAGTTTGCAGGTAAACTTATATCCATTGGTGTGTGTATATATATATATGTACATATCGGTGTGTATATATTAAAAGCAATTATTATAGCATCAATCAGTGTATGCATCCATTCACAATAATAAGTCCATGTAAAAAATGCCTATACAGGCATGTAATGGCTTAGTCCTTTAAAAAAAAGGCTCTGTGTGGAGATCTAGCATGTCTGTGTGTCTCGGTCAAAGGGAATGGGACTTAAATGTCTTTTTCAGACTGGGCTGTAGCTGGTTTTGGGGTATTCCTGCCTCAGGCTGGCTGTCATTTGCTAGTGTAGAGAGCTACCTGTCTTCATAAAGGAACTGTAAGGGCTGTTTCTGTTCACTGTTGTAGGTATTATTTTGTGGAAGATTATAATTCTTATTTGCTATTAAATAGTGCTTGTGGTTTGGGTTTCTCAGGCAGTTAAGTGAAATGGTTGCTTCTATGAAGCAAAGTCTGGGCTTTATGACTTCAATGTGAACTTGTGGAGCAGTAGACAGCTTCGTTACCTTTTGGAGTGCACAGTGTGTAGTGGTTTGGGTGCTGACATCTGTCTGTGGAGTTCTGCGGCACTACCTAGTTGTCTTGGTGTGCGCTGAAAGCTGTCAACCGCTCTCCGAGATTTCAGATTGTTTTGAAATAGGGTGTGGAACTGACTGTGCTTTGGTGACTCATTTCTGCCCCTAGAGGCTGCTTTGGAGGGTTAAAGTAAGAAAAATTACATTTTACTAGGACTACTAGAAGAGATTATACTGATCCGAAAGACAATAAAAAAATGTCGAAGGTTTAGACTCCCTGAATTGTCACACAGGAAAAGTAGAGAGTAAAAGCCAAGCTGCTGCTGGTAGTGTTCTATCTTGACAACTGGTTGTGTATGTGCTAGTGCTGTAGAAAATCACAAAGTCAAGAGAGCAGAGGCATCTGAAAAAAAAAACAACCCAAAACCAAACGTGAGGGGAAACTTGAAAGTAATTGGTCCTGGATTAAATAAAGTGGAAGACCTAATAAAATAAAATGGAAGTCTACATAGTAAAAGCAGTCCTGGTTTTGGACTTTGTAACTTTTATATGAAGGTAGGAATCTCCATCAAATTTGCTTTCCACCCAAATAGATGGGATAGTGATGGCTTACTACGTATGAATGAAACTGCAGTTCATATAATAAGTTTACCAGAGAAGAGAGAAGGAAGTCAGATGGCGTGATATCAGGCTTTAGCATATGAAAGCAGTTGAATTTCATATGTTTTGTTAAAAGAAATGTAAAACCTTTCTAGTATCTAATAATTCTTCCTTAAATCTTTATTGAAATTCTGGCCAGCATTTTGTTCAGTGCCTTAAATATACATGTCAAATACCTAAACTGAACTCAGATATCTACCTGGCTAAACTTGAATTTCACTGTGGTTGCCAGACATGTAGTAGTTTATGCTGTTGATCAGGGGAGAAGAGATTAATGGCAGTGAAACGCTGGATTGTCCCAACCCAATGCTGGGTACATCATTAAGCTGTTGGGGGTTGTGGGGAAACCCAAACCCCAAATGAATGCCTTCCAAGAGACCGCTTCCAGACAAAGTGGCTGTTCTCATAGCCATGTGATATTTTTTTTTTTTTTTTTAATTTAATTTTCCTTTCTGATACAGACAGTAAAGAAGATCAAATATGTGCTTGAGAAAATGTTTAGGCTTGCGGAACAACTGTAACTGAAGATACTTACCTGTGATAATGAAGTAAGTGTAGCGTTCAGCACAGAGAATTAATAAGTTTGCATCTTTGGCTGAATCTTAAGTAGTACCGCTGTTTTAAGTTACACAATTTCTGGAATAAATTTCAAATTCCTCTATGTGTGAGTCATCACAGACACAAATAGGTCAAACTTGAAGTAAAAACAAAGTTGTACTTTCCTTGTGGCTCCTTTTAATAGTTTGGATGTTGCTGTCTGGCATCTAATGTTGGATGAATACCTCTCTTCTGTTTTCTCTCCCTTATTCTTACACCTCTTCAACATTCTACTGTAGTATTTTGTGTATATATATTATAAATCATTCAGTAGAACATTTGCAATATTGTGCTTAGTTAAACAGTAATACGCAGCTGTAGCAGATCATGAAAATTTACAGTTCTGTTTCGTATTCCTAAATTACGGATCGCTTTATTTATCTGGACAATCACTTCATGAATACTTTTTTGGCTGATTCTGTTGCCCATATGCTAACATATGTAGAGAATAATTCTAAAGAAATGTTGCTCTTTTCTAGGTTTAATGTCTGCCTCTTGCATTCTTGAATCACTCATTAAAGCAGAGCAGGCCTGTTGCAGGGTTCTTTTTCTTCTTTTCTTTTTGCGTTGTTAAAAGTGTTTCTTTAAAAAGTCTGTTAAAATCTTTGAACTTTTGGTGACAGAGCTAGTTTCTGACTTCTACTGTGGTTAAATTGCTTCTCCTGTAACTGACATTTTACTAAGAAGTTGGAAGAAATGCTGTTTGCAGTGAGGCACCTATTGATTTCTCCAGTCAGGTTTTTGGCAATCTGCCAGATAATAATGTCTGATTAAAAAATTTTACAGCTACTTTGAGGTGTGGATATTTGTTTGTTTGTTTTTTTCAGGTTCAGCTTTGGCCTGCACCTTAAGAAACTTTGCTTAAACGCTGAGATGCAGTCTTATAAGAAAGAGGAAGGATACTTCTGTATTATAGCTCAACCATTTGAAACTATTTTCAGAGATTCTGGGTTGTCTTTATGATTAGTGAATTTTCTCCAGCTCTAGATCAAATTATTTTTACTCTTAATTCCTTTCAGATGATTTTTGTTTACAATTGAGGCAGAAAAGATTTGCTGAATTCTTCATATGCATTTGGGAACTTGAGAGAAAACAGTCTGGTAGAAAATTTTACTTTTTTGGGAAGAGAATGAACTTTTCTAGAGCCTTTTCTTGAAAAGGATACACAGTTAATTTGAGGGATTTCTGCAAAATTTACCTTTTTGTATCAATATATAGCTGCTTGACTTCTGTACAGAAGCTGCTTGGTCAGATTCACTCTTTTGAAGTGCTAAGACAGACATAGTATTGGAATTTTCCTGTTGGCACTTTGTTAGAATCTGCAGTATTCTCAGAGAAATTAGTGACTTTAAACTAAGATGAATCTCCATGGTTAAATCTGCAAGTTTGTCATCAGGAACATGAAATTTTCTGAAACACTCTCTGCTTGGCTCACGTTTTAAAATATTTTTTGTTGTGTGATTGCGGTAGAAGAATACTTTCTTCTGCAGTTTTAAAATGACTTGTGAATTTCAGGGTTTTGTTTTGTGTTTTTGTTTTTTGGTTTTTTTTTTTCTCCTTTCTGCTTTTACTCTGGGTTCTTGAACTGGCATGACTAAAGGAAGTAATGATTTATTTGGATGATAGGTTTTATATTTATATATTTTATATACAAACGTGTGTGTATTTTCTGGACTGTGGAACTGCTTTAGACTTTTATGTTTTCTTTCAATATTTTTTCTTGTCTGCTTTTGCTACCACGTATTACAGATGTGGGTATGCAGTGGAAATCTGTTGACAAGGAAATTGCACCTTCTGTCTGAGGTTTGTGGTGTTTCTAGCACAGTGACTGCAGGTATTTTTTGGTTGAAGACTTGCAGAAGACGTCCTTTATGAGATAGGATTTCAAGTAAGTTTTTTTTTTTAATAAATGCTAATCCACTTAAGGCTCTCAGAAATGGCAGAGTACTTCAGTGCTTCCTAAAATTAGGTGATCCTGAAGTTGTAGGGAGGCAGTGTCTGTCACCGCATGCAGCGGTTCTGGCAGTGATAGTGCAAGATCACGTTTGCAAACTGCAAATTGCAGTTGTCTACTGTGGTAGACAATTCAGAGTAGTGTGTAGCCTGGCGTGAAACTGGGGATGTTGCTGTTATTGGTACTGCTGATGGTGGTAGTCAGCAAAAAAGTTTTGCTCTGAAGTAGTTAATCTGTTATTTGATAGCTTCACTGTGAATCTGGACAGTGAGATATTTAATATTCTGATCACACACTCAAGTAATTCCTTCACACTCTGGCTGCTTAAATAGGCTGAAGAGTGCAGAGCTCCTTGATGCAGGGAATTCTGCTGATAGGATTTCTCAAAGGTCGTGTTATTCAAAGAACTTTTTGCTTGCTTTGTCTGCATAGTTGGATAACATGAGTGTTCTGGATTAGTAGATGGATTCCTTGTTTTTAATGAGAAAAATTTCCAACAGCCAAGACTCTGACTTGGCAGAAGCAGGTTCCTAAACAAATGCTTTGTCAGATCAACCCACTGACCACTGCTGCTAGCCTGTGTCGCGTAAGTGATTGTCTGGAGACTGAATTGTTTGTGTCACTGACAGCCAGATCCAAATACGGTAACTGGATGTGTATTGAAGAGGATGGAAACTTGGAGAACCTTGGAGAAAAACTATTTCCCAAAGGGAAGGATTGGCATCGCAATCAGGAAATAATCAATCATCTGTAGCATGTCCTAAAGACCAATACAATAGTAAACAAACATAAGAAAATGAGATTAAAGTATTTAAAACCCAGTGAATTAATGCTCCAGGGTGAAACACAATTTTGTTGAGGTCTACTCTGTTTATATTGACCAATTTCAGAGCAAAAAATATGGTTTCTGTGTCCTACTGGTGTAGCAGATATGGTAGCTTTCTCCTGTCTCATAGTGTTGATGCCTAACTGATTATTTGTTGAAAACTCTCTTGAATTCCAAACCAAAGTTTTGTAGATGAATTAGGCATTAATGGTATTGCTGGAGGCTTGTTAGATTATTTTTTTTTAAAACTAACTTATTAGTCTTCTCCATTAAAAAAAAAAAAAAAAAAAAAAAAAAAACTGTGAGCCTTTCCTTTTCAGTTTCATAACTTAAAATGAAGTTGCTTCTCTCCTTCATTCAAGGAGCAGCTGCATCCGAAATGCCTGGATCAATGTAGTGGAATTACGTGTAACCAAAAGAAACAAATCAGAGATTTTATGTAGCAGGTGTTTTCCATGCTAGTTTCCTGCTGAAATGAATAGAAAGGTTTGATTAAACCTGATATCTTTCCTCGTGTGTGTCTCATACACTTTCAGAGAAAAGATACAATGATTGGAATTCTCATGATCCTTTTCACCTTATAGCATATTAATAATATGTATATTCTTTTATATCTTAACTCATTTTCTTGACCTAGTAAAAGAGATTTTAATTGTTGTATGGTATGTATTTTAAATTTTTGAACTGTGTTTGAGCGTTTATTTCTCAGTCTTCCAGAAGGACCTTTACTGTAGCATATACATTTCATGATTTGAGTTGAGCAAAACTCTGTGGTCTGGGAAGTAATTTTATCATTTGATTTAATATAGAAAACTTTGTGTTTAAATTTGAAAGTAGACTGTGACATCTATGTACTCATTTCCCAAAGCAATTCTCTATAGACATTCTTGACATTAAATTCACTAAACAGTTATTGACAGTGGTAGCTCTCTTCTGCCATTGAAAAACGGATTTATTCAAGTACTACTCCTGTGATGAACCAGTTCAGGAGTTTTGTTTGTTTTCATCTGCCTCCACATTGGATTAATCAGAGAAAAATTATATAATGAAAAACTTGATATATTTTGTTTCATTTTTACTGATATGCTTTTAGAATACTGACCTCTACAGTCCTCTTTAGACTGCTGGTGGCCTTGAATTATTTTGTTGACTTTTCAAAAGCAATAGAAGTAAATCCTACAGAGAGATTTTTCCTTTCCAATGAAGCTGACAACATCAAGGGTCAAAGAAAAAGCTAGTAAAAACCTAGCTAGAGCATTTAGCTCTTATTTCCCCCTATTTCTCATCAACAGCATATTGTCTTCTACCCCCATAACTTTTTTTTGTGCTATAACCATATTTACAATCACTAAGTTCAGGCAGAATGTTAAAAGTATTCCATAACTTAAGAGCGTTCATGAAGTTGATATCTAGACTTGTTCTAAATACTTTTTTGTTGTTGAAATATGTGCTGTCTGTGGAAACATTATGTATCATAGGGTTTTAGTTAACTCATGAACTTCTGTAGGTTATCCATCCTTTTTTATTTTAGTATCCTTGATGCTTTGAGGATAAAATGCTTTTGCCTGTGCTTTGAGTTGCTTGATGTGATTTAGATGTAGTTTGGAGCTGTCAACTGCTGTTAACAAGGTGCTGTGATTGAGCTAATCAGCCCTGCTATGAAGTGGCTGTGGTCTGGAAGCGTAACAGCCTTTTAAGATTGCTGCAGTTACAGACTTCTAATTTTGGAACTGTTTTAAGAATGGCTTGGAGTGGATTTTCTTGTGTAAAAGATGGCATGTGCAAAATAATGACACTGCTGTAATTGTAGCCGCTACTTTTCTTAGGCCAAATGTTGTGTTTGATAGACCTGTATGAAATACAGATGTTTCCTTCTATATTTTTTGTAGTTTCTGTTCAGCAGAAAATGTAGTATTATGATTTAACCAAATCCTGTAAACCTGCCTGGTGTTAGAATGAGGGATGTGGGTGTGAAGGAGATGTAGTTGACTCTTGATAGAAGAAGTGCTTAGTAAAATAGTAGATCAATAGAGGTGCCACATCAGATTCTTCTCTTGCTGGTCTGTAACTAGCATTATGGATGGCATTACTCTGGATTTAATTGAGCGCAGCGAGTATAGAATTTTGGCTTCAAATGTACTTCATTCTTAATGGAAAATAAGATGAAGTGGCTTAGCTTCATCTGTATTTTTAGAATCTTTTGAAAAGTACTAAGCTCTGGTTTTACAATGAAAGAGTTAAGAACCTATATTCAATTGAAATTCTGTATGAATAGGGTGTGTTAGTTTTTTAAGACTTCTTAAAAACCTAATTAGTCCTTGGATAACTTAAAGGCTTCACGAATCTTAAGAGGTCCCAACGTGTGTGAACTTTTTGTTCACTTTGAACCTTTTTTAATAAAAGCAGGTATAGATTGTTTCTCCATGCTTTTTTTTTTTATCTGTTATTCTATTTTCTTTTTAGTGTAATATTTCATAGTTTTTTTTTTGTTTTTTTTTTTTTTTTTAGTTTTCTCTTGTTCTCCCATAATAGATTCAGCATTTAGATAATAATACACTCCAAGTCCTTCAGGAAAATGAAAACTAGGCTAAAGAGCTCTTAGGGCCTGAAGCATGTGCAATGTTATGGTTTCTTGATAATTGGTTAAGAATATATATCTTACTCAAGGCAAGTTATGCCCCATATGTTTAAAAATTCAACAGTGAACTTGAAAATGTAAAATGAAGTGGCTTCAGATTTATTTCTTGCTTTTTTAAAAGAAAAGCCAAGCAAGGAAAAAAATCCTAACAACAAACTGTATTCTCTAATGTAAAGTTGATGTTGTAATTGGTGATGTACACAGATTTTTTTTTTCTTTAAAGTCCAAATTGCATATATATACACCTGAGTGATGTGCATGTTTACATCCTTTGTATGATCTTTTAAATCTAAGCTTTACATCTTAAGATATGTGCAATGAAGTGGAACAGAATTGCTACTGGAGCCCTTTGTACTTGAATTTTTACATTTGTTTCACATGCGTCCTGCAAGGTGCTTTAATGTGTTTAATTCACTGCGCTTTTATATCACTTGTGAGAAATTCAATAAAGTACTTGTGTTGGTTTGGCTGTCGGGAAATCCCATGTGTGTCTGGAATGGGCAGAAAAGGACACGAACATTGTCCAGTATAGCCCTTCAGTTACATGAGCATTGCATGTTTGTTTGAATTCAGGTGAAGAGCGTTTAGTTATGAATTCACTTCAATTTACAAGTATGTATTAATTTTCTTAAAAAGTATGTGGGCCAGCCTTTTCTAAAGCAATACGCTCTGCATTTTTAGGGCACGTGAACACGTGTTGTGGAGCTGTATGTGATGTTTATTCTGAATTGCCCTATTACACGTGAGTCGTCTTCGATGGTTTTCTTCTGAACTCATGTCAGTAATCCTTCACATATAAATCAGGATGTGAAGAGACATTTGATGCCTCATTACCCTTTCACAGTGTGATCTATAAAACACTTAAGTGATAGTATGTTGCAGGGTAATAATATTTTTGTGATTAGAACATAAGAAATTCTTTCCCAAATACTGAGTCACGGTTGTATCTTTCAAAAAGACAGAACCTGTTTTTTAATTTTGTTATTTTACATATTCAACAGAATGTGAAGAGTCTGTATTATGTTAGAATTATTTGATAATCCTTATAAATGGTAACATTTTATTTTTAGTGGCTGAGCAGAGCTCGGCACTTATACAAACTTCATTGTATTGGAGTGCTGGAGTATGAAAAACTAAAGTACAAAATGAAGCAAAGTCTGAAAGCTGTTGCCAGAGCTAAAAGCAGTAACACAAAGACAACCGAATGCAGGATTTAAGGCCAACAAAAATTAAACTTAAAGTCACCACCCAGAGGGGCAACGTGTTTAAATTGGCTTGTTTTGGCAGTGCTTAAGATTCTAAAATACAAAAGAGAAAATAGGCAATAGTAGTTTATAGAAGCAACTTATTTGGCATGTGGAACCCAAGACTTATTTTGGCTAAAATTCAAAGTGTACTTCAAAATTTTTAAAAAAAGATTCTTAGTTTTTGTCCTTTTAACTGCAGAAGGAAGAGAGGGAAGGAAAATTCTTGGGTTTTGTTGTCATTTACTTTGAAGTAATTTACTCTTCCTCTAAATTTTGACTAAAATTCTAGCAAGTGAGGGATAAAGCATGTGTGTGAGTTTTCTGGCAGTGTTGAACTTCCTGGTAACCTGTTTCTACCCTAACACTGAGTAGATTCGATATTTTTAAGATTTTGTGAAGTTTATTGGTGTTTGATGTAATTCAAACATGCATTTATTCAGTTATTTTTCTCACACACTGGCATAGTATCAATGGTCCAATAAAGCTAGTAGTCTCTAAGTAGGCTGCAGGATATTATGCATCACCACACTGTGATGTCCATTTCTCCCCTCTCCCCTTCTTCCCAAAATACAGAGCTAGTGAGTGCTTGGGAAGTGATGGGCTGGCTTCCCTGGCCCTTGGTGCAACCCTGACTTTGGTCTTGTCTGGTACTCGTGCTCTTCCTTTCCTTTCTGCCAGCACTGGTGGTGCTCTGGCCCGGTAGTGGAATACTTCTGTGAGCTAATCTGGCCAGAAACCAACAAGGGATTTTTTTTTTATGGTTCCGTTTCTAGTTTCTTCCTGCTCTGGTTTACTGCAGGACCCTAGAAATCACCGGTGCTAGTCTGAGGGAGGAAGAGCAAAAAGTCGGGCTCTGGTCAGTGGGGCAGCCAAGGGAAGCAGGATGGCCGCCTTTGGGTGGCAGCCAGCCCTCAGCTGTTAGGAAGATGGGCTTGTGTTTGCATACAGAAAACTGGACTTAGAAGCTGTTGTCTGGCAATGGTTCCTGCATCCAAATCCCTTGTGAGGAGTGGGTAAATGTTGCTCGCCTGTCTGCAGGCTCACTCCATGTGCGGAGATGCTATAGTGCTGCGCGTTGGCCGAGGGCTCTGCTGGTGGCGGGGCTGGCAGGGCAGCGGGCACTTGCTCTGCTCGCTGGGGACTGCAGGGGTTGAGTGTCCTTACACCTAGTCTTACTCATCTGTAATACTAAACTTACGCTATTTGTCCTAATTTTAATGTAAAATCATTGGCCTCTGTGTTCTCATTAAGTATGCCTAGAAATCTGTTCTTAATTTTAAGGTGTAAATTTTATAGGAATGAAGCTGTGAGGCCATTTGATGCTTTTGTAGAAGGAGAGACTTTGAAAACATCCTGGGAAGAGGAATTTAAAAAAAATAATTAGTTATTGATTGCTGCTTCCTTTTTCACTACAGACTATTCAAGTTAATGCTTGGAAGTGTTTAATACTGTGTTATTATTGTAGGAAGTCTAATTACCAGGTAAGGGTGCTTTTCACCACGGAAACGCTGTCTACAGTGTTTTATTGGCTTTCAGCATTTTCTACCTATAACCTACAGAACTGCTGTAACAGCATACTTTGAGAAGCAGCAGCAATTTTTTTTTTTTTTTATTCAAAGTGCAACTTGTCCTCATTTAAAAAAAGAAAAAAAAAAAAAAAAGGCAGGCACGAGTGGACTTTTAACAGCAACAGGTATGTCAGTTCCAGCTGTAATGTTGTTAGAGATTGAAGGCAATTTAAAATGGGGTTACTTGAATATAAATTCCAGTTCTAACTTTTCCATCAAAGTTCTGCAAAGTATGGTTTCTAAGTGCATTTTATTACGAGTGTTTTAGCTCATGTAACACTTGTTACAAGAAAGGCATTGAAAACTCACATTTCTATAAAAAGTGTGATATTTAGGATTTATGCCAAGGAGAAATGTTATGCAGTCCAACCAGACTATGGAGTATTAAATGAAAAGCTAGCAGAAGAAATAGAAGGAAGAGTGGCAAAGTCTTCAAACAGGAAAAGAAAGTCTTTCTTTAGGTTAAGAAGTAAAGTTGGAGAAATCCTGACATCTTTGCTGGCAAATGTAGCTATTTCTGGACTCATTTCCACCAGACCCAGATCGTGCCAGATTTAGTAGTTATTTTCTGGAATAGAGAAATAAGTTGTTTTTTTAGTCAGTGTCATACTACTTTAAGTTCTTTTCAGAATAGTTGGATGTTTCTGCTAAGTTAGCAATGTTAAACTGTTGTTCTTCAGCATTTAAATACCATAGTGCTGAACAGGGAGCCTTGACTGCTCTGAGTTGTTACTTGGTTGTTCCTGATCATCTAAAGGTGCAATTTTGTTGTTGGAAGGTAATCTTTCCGGGTTTATAAGCTGTAACAACATGGGTTCAGTAGCAGAAGAGTGTTAAAACATGGATGATCCTGAAGCACAGCAGAAATTAGTAGGTCAGCTAATACCTTTTGCTTATGAAGGAAGAAGAAGCTAGTGAAGACAAGTGTCAGGCAACTTCCTCCTTCAGTGAGCATGGCGAGACATCTTGGTTCAGTGGGAGGAACAGCCTTTCTTTTAAGTAAAGGGAAAGAGGGGAAACACTTTATGAACGGAAACAAGCGTTTTTGGGGATCGAAGGTAAACTAGGCGCCCTCAGACGTCTCAGTTGCTGCTGTACTGCTCTGCATTGGCGCAAGGCCTGTTACCATCAGGCAGCGATCTTCCTTCCACCTCGTTTGTTGATGTAGGAGACTGAGCTGTATCGTATCAGCTTCCCAGCATTGCGGGCACACCGTCATTTACTGCCACTCACGCCAAGGGAGCTGTCAACACAAAGCCTGCCTGCCTGACTCAGCAGGCAGCTAACAGCCCAGGCAGCGAGGAGCTACATTCAGCAAATATTTGGGCAGATTTAATGGTATCTGGGAAATTCAAAAACAGGCTTCTTTCCTTTGACGGAGAATGTCATGTTTTCTTACTTTGAGAATGAGACTCAAAAATGCCAATAAAATCTCTGTCAAAGAAGTGGTTGGAAAAAATGTCTCAATGTTGAGGAAGGAAAGGTTTCTTGAATTTTTTTGTTTGTTGGGGTTTTATTTTAAGGCGTCTGAGGGCCCTGCTGGCAGCGCAGGCTGTGCCAGATCTCCGTTCTTTTTTCAGACTGAATTCTGGCTATGACTTTTGGAAGTAATGGAATTATTGAGAACTGTTGGGTTTGGACCTCTGCAAAAGGAGAACATCTGGCAAGAGCTTTACTACACTCCAGCTAGCTTATGGAGGGGGAAGCACAGTGCAAAATCCATACTGGAAAAAGTAATCCTTGATACTGCAGGCTAATGCTAACTTCCATCAGCTCAAATGCTCGGCTGTATAAATGCAGGTAGAGATACTTCTTGAAAATTTTTAATAGTTTACTTTAAACCTTTTTTTTCCCCTCCTCAAATTCGCGTAAAATAATAAAAGAAAACACATTTTGCTCTAGGCAGCTGTATTACTGAGGGCATAGGTGCTATCTTTCCCTTGGGCAAACCAGCAGGGCACTTCATTGTGCTGCAGGGCAATACTGCAGGGCTGGTGAAGCCCCAGCCTTGCAAAGGTGTCTTTCTTGGATGAGAATGAAGAAATAGGGAGGGTTTCGTCTTGATTTTTGGCAAAAGAGGAGAGAGATAAGTGAGCCAGGTTGTAATAATTACTTAATTCAAAATTTGCTATATTTATTCTCTTGTTTTTTCACATGTAACTTAGAGCTAGCCTACCACATCCCTGGCTTAGATGAACAGATGTGCAGTGCTTGCATTTATCCATTAAGCATTCTCCCCTGTTTAAATACTGAACAGATAGACTTTGTTTTTAGAGTTAAAAGATGATGTTTAATGCTGACATGTTCATATAATAGACACTTTCCCCCAGCTGAATTGAAAGAGCCAGAATTCTCTTATGAAGAACTTATGTTCACACAACCCCTGATGTGTAACTTCTGCTTTGTTCAGTAATGAGAGTTCAGTCCTGTTAGAAGTGCTCTTTAGAACAAGTAATTGTAAGAAATCTTCTTTTTAAAGATAAGCCTGTCTAGAGGTAAACCTGAAAACCTTTCAAAGTTCTTTGTATTCTATATGCTTTGTTTTATGAAAAACGTACGATTTTAGTGTATTGCTGTTTTAATGTGAGATTCCATGCTGCTCTTAATAGGTAGACTTTACATTTCAATAGTGTAGGGTAGCCAAAAATCTGATACAGAGATACTATGTACCTTAGTGAAATATAGGTTTTCTTCCACATGGTTTTAAGAAATGGTTTGGTCTAGATCTTCTGAAGATCAGACTCAGAATTCTGTGATCTTGACTGCGTATCTGTAAATATCTTTGTTTCCAGTCATAGAAGTGTAAATGTGGGATTGCATTGGCATTTCCTTGGTTATACTGTATATTATACTTGTCATTTTACTTAAGGTTCAAAATCCTGGCTCACTAGGATGCAAGGTTTTTATCTGATGCTTTATTTCTCCTCTGGTTCACCTACATGAACTCAGAAATTCAAAATATATGATGTTTCTCACAAATGTGTTTTTTCAGCTCTTTTTTTTTTCTCTGCTCACACTCCTTACTATGTCAGAGGGTCTCTTTTTTTCTTGAAAGGTTTGAGTGTTAATTAATGCATTGATGATCTTCTAAGTATCAGCAAAGTACTTTCAATTTGTTGCAATTGGATAATTTTAATTGTATGTGTAGAAAGATGCAGATCATCGTCAACACCATGAAGGGATACGGACCTCAGGTTGATCTGGGAGTTTCTTTTCAAGAGGGTCAAAGTTGGCTGGACACCTTGTGATACAGTAAATGACTGAAAGCGCTTTTTCTTAACATTTTCAGACACATTGTTAGCAAAGCTGTCAGACTTGCAGTGTTTTCTTTGCTGGTGAGAATTAGTGCCTCAGTTCCACACTGTGTAACTCGGATTGCATTGTGTTGTGGTGCCTGGCTTGGCAGGCTTCTGCACTGTTGTAATACAGTTGGTAACAGTAGCTGTTGACCATGAGGCTATATTTGATTATTTTTGGCCTGCTGTGTGCAGTCTTGTGACACTGGCCTTGAATTGGTGTATATATAAATATATATTTTTAAAGTGTGTGGTTATATAAAGCTGTTGAGTCATAACTGAAGTAACCACAGGAAAATTTGCCAGTAGAATGGATTATTATGATACCTCATGTTGCAGGGCTGAGACTTGCTAGGTAGAGCTGTTCAGTTTGATACTTTGTGGTTCAATACAGAGAGGAAAATAAGCAGCATGATACAATTTAATAGCAGTTTAATTGTGTGTGTGTGTTTGCATGTGAATAAAAGCTCTGCGTTCTATCCCTGCTAAAGGCTTGATCTCTAATCTGGTTTGCTTTATTCATATTTGTAATCAGGGAGGTTTCAAAATATACTCTGTGTGCACACGTGTAAATATTATTTATATACAGGATATAATCCACAAAGATCAGCATTTAAATTTTTCTTTTAGAATTTTAACCTTAAATTGGGTGGAAGAGTAATATTAAAGCTTGTATTAAAGGGATATTTTTTTTCAGGGGCAAAAAATAGCTTTACTGTGTAGTGCTCTGAGCACCTCTGTGGATTTGTAAGGAAAATCCTTTTTTTTTTTTTTTTTTTTTTTTTTTTTAAATAAAAAAAACCACCACCCAAAAAAACAACCACAAACCAAACCCAGTTTGAATGCTAAGTTTTATAGCTTTTGTCATTAGCTTATGCTTGAACTGTCTGAATAAACATACACAGATAACAAATATATTGTGTGCAGCATATTGCGTACGGTATTGTAAATATACTCTCTTCTTTGAACTGTACCTGATATACTTTTTCTGGCAAGGTGGGTGTAGCAATGTGCAGTTTTCTGATTTGGTACAGTTTGGGTGGGAAATGCCAGTTCCAATTTTATTTTGAGCAGGTTGTATTGTATTTAAAGTGTCCGGGTCATGCCAGGTCACTTGGTGTGTTTGGTGATGTGATTTAGAGCCCAGGAAGTAGGGAACACAAGGAGGGAGAAGTAGGTAACTCCTGACATTTCTGTAAGAGTGCTGCTGTTACAGGAATTAATAATCTAGTGGTGTTCTTCTTAGGGAATACATGGGCCTTATTACAAGAAATGAATAGGATTGTTTGTGAAATTAAGTTGAAAGTAGTAATTGCCTTTTTTTTAAAATAGCAAATTCTATTTAGGTAATGAGTGGAAACAAATCTAAAACATACTTGATAGTTATACAGGAACTGTATTACCGGTACTGACTTTTGATGTTAATAGACACTGTTAAAACAAATTAAAGCTTTTCATCAATTTTCGTGAACCAGCATGATTTTTTTTTTTCCCCATTTTCCTCTCACTTTATATAATGTGAGTATTTTCTTGTATTAGAAAACGTTCTTCAAGTGTACACCCCGGAGTTGTATTCTGACTTGAAAAAATGCTGTTCTTGCAAATAGCTTTCTGTATGAAAGTATAGGTTTTAAACAGCTTTCCATTAAGAGAGGATTCAATTTGCTGATACGTGTTAGGTTACAACTAATTTTTAATTCGTGTTGATGCTAATTTTGGTCGAAGTTTTGGTTATTGCCCAGGCAAGTTATATACTTGCTCTACCTTCCTCCCATTTGAATAATTTAGTTCTACTGAAGTTTTAATTGTGATTGCTTATTCTGGGGATAGAAATTAACTTTTATAGCGTATCTTATTGCCTATTCTTAAAATAATATCCACAATAACTGGCATAGTGGGTATTTATTCTTTGCTATGTCAGATAATGGTGCTCTGGGATTCTCCAGGATAAACAGTGTTTCAAACATTCAAAGTAATTTATTTACTACTGTTAATAATCACTATTGATATTTCAAACGCATCTTACAAGCTGATCTTTGGAAAGAAAAATATTCAAATGGAAGCTAGTGTTCTATGGGTAATAATTGAGATAACCAGTGCCTCCGCAGGGTGATTTCAATCCCTGCAGCGCTTCTTTGCGCTTTTAAATGTCTGCTGTTAGAGGCTGGTGGTTAACAACCTCAGCTCTCATGGTTATAAACCTGACTGGGCAGGTGGGGATGGATATTGAAACTAACAGCTCAGGCCAGGAGAAACCTCACTTTTAGACCACACGATGAATTAACTCTTCAGTCTGTGACTTGGTGGTTCTGTACAGGGAGTAGAGTGAGCAGCATCAGGCAATTTAATAACATTATCTTGGGAAGTTTCCTGAAGGAATTGTGGAGTCCAGAGTTTGTTCCAGACAACTCTGACTCAAGGTAGTGGTTCTGTGCCATATCCGTAGCACTTCCATTAATCTTCTGCAGAGCAAAAGGTACAGCAGGGGATAGTGCTCTGCTTCTCCCACTGGTGCCTCTAATAAGCAATTCTGTTACCTGGGGGGGATTTTCCTTTTTGATCCAGAGGGATGGTGGGAACTTGGTATCTGTGTGCTGTAAGGCAATCGGTACATTCTCCAGGAAACACTGTGGATTGAGATTTGATGTTTCTAATGTTTGGGTTTTTTTGTTTTTTTTTGTTTTTTTTTTCCATGCTTGAAGTACTTCCCCTTGCCTTTCCTATGGGGGCGGAGGGTGAGTGCAGAGAAAGCCCTCTATTTATGTAGTTTGAAATGAAAGTGGTTTGTCTTTTACCTAATTATAATGGCGCTTCAGTGGTTAGACTGTTGATAGGTTGCCTGGGTTTCATTTCGCTTCTCAATTTGATTAATGCCCTTAGCTTTGTATATTTTAAGCCCACCACATGACATCTATTGTCAAAGCTGCTTTTGGTTTTGAGAGTTTTCCCCCCACTCCCCCAGTAATAAATGTGTGGAACTATATCTTGTTTTCAGTTGTTTATCTGACTTGCAAATTTCAGGTTCTTTGTTATAATATAAATTATTTTAATTATGTTATTAAAAATATTAACTCTACTATAAAATGAGAAATATTTTCTATTTGGAATCAACAAGAGGCTGAGAACTGGTCTTAACCTATTGAAATTTAATTTTTTTAATTGAGATAGCATTTCTCCATCAAATAATATTTCTCATTGTGTCCTCTTACTAGAAAGTCTAGACCTGAAATATAATTTTAGGTAATAATTTGTGTCATACTTCACAATAGACCTTTGCAATATAGGGTCTATCGGTAGATTGATTTGTTTGGATGTCTAAGATGCAAAATACAGTCAATGCTGTTATGGGTTTTGCTCTAGTTTTTTTTCAATTGATTTCAGTTGTTGAATCTTATCTGGAGGAATATCATTACTCTGAAACAAAATCGGATAAAGAAGCTATAAAAGATAGAAACTCATACCTTGAGTACCTAGTATAACAATCTGCAATATGATTTTTTTTTGTCAAATCATTTATTTGATCAACATCATAGCAGATGGTAACCCTAAAAAGTATATTATCTTGTTTACACAAACATTAGAGCCTGTGTGTCTTGAAATAAGTTTTAAATATGGTCGTCTTTGTCTTATACCAACAAGAACAACAATTTTCACTTCAGTTTGATTCTAAGATCCAATTTTTTTTTATTAGATGGATGTTTGGACCTGTTTCTTTAGAATGAATAAATGAGTTGAAGTAGTGAGGCAAGAGGTTTCTTCAGCTTTTCTTCCAGAAGACCTTGAAATGCTCACAGCACCGTATTAAAAGTGCCATTAAGCGAAACATTTTTAGAATTCAGTGCATAAAGGCAGAAAGTGTCCTCCTGCCTGCTTGACCTGACCTTCCCGAGGCGGGTGAGGACCTCCAGCCTTTCCTGTGGCCTGGTGGGTCCCAGTTGTGTGCCATGCCCTGTCTGTGGGTGGCCAGGGAGGGCCAGGGCTGCCTGGCACAGCGGTGGGGAGTGTCTGGGGAGCTGTGGGAGCCACACTAGCCACAGGCTGCCAGCTCCATCTGTGCAAACGAGGATCAAATTTATCAATTGCTTCCTAGCTAAACTGCAGCGTATCCGCTATAGAAGTAGCAGATTTTGAGTGAGAACTATGAAATCAACTCATGAGTCATTTCAATTACTTTCCATCCTCAATGCCTACTAAAAAAAGGCAGTGGGGGTAGAACCTCATTATACTTCTGTCTGCCTGACTGCATGTGTCTGTGTTCCTAGACCTTTTTAACACGCAGTTGTTGAATTTCCCCCTCTTTTGCATTGCTTAAACAGATTGAGATACTGCAGCCTTTCCCTGTGCAGTGTGTTTTTCAGTGCTGTGCTAACTGTCACAGCTTTTCCTGTGCCCTTTAACACCCGTGATGAATTTGTGGGTACTGGAATTGGCCACTGCCTTTCCTTGTGGAAGGGGTTGTATGGAGGTGATGATCCCCCTAGTTCCTCCATTCTGTTTTGCGTTTCCCAGGAGAACACCTGAAGCCTTTTGATGACACTTTTGCTTTGAGACTTTATTGAATTTATCACCACAGATGATCCTGTGTTCTTTCTTCCTGTGTGTTCCCCATTTCAGGCTCTCCTTCCATCTAGGCTCCTGGCTCATTCATATAGAGCTACATTGGGCTGTATTAAAGTTGGCTGGTTGTGCCCAGCCTGCTGGAGTCTGTCTGGGTCTTTGTCTCTTGCAGCATTTGGTGGTTTTTTATCTGTCATGGGTGGAAAAAACATCAGTATACAAACCAGGGCAGATTCCTTGAGCACCACTGTAGACACGTGGCCAGTTTGCTGGGTGAGCGTTGCTCCCTCATTTAGCGTGTGCGGTGTTGGTTGGGACCACGGGCAGCAGGGGTGTCGAGCCAAGTCAAATCCAGATGTCCAGCGGCAGTAAGTCAGAGTGCCGGGGTCTGTCTGCAGCATATGAAGTTCTTCCTTGTAGCCTTCAAGGAGCTTCTAAAGTGTGAATGCATGTGCCTCGGGTACAAATTCTGAATAAAGGGTGGGTCTAGATAACAGCCTGTTTTGGGCTTGTAAGAAAAGAAAAAGGTGCTGTGTGAAAAAGGAAAAAGGCACCTGGCAGAAAAAAGGAAGTGTGTATCAACTCCTGACTACTCTAGCTAACCGTTCTGGGCTTTTTTAGAAGAAAGAATTCTGGGAACCGTTTAGAAATTAGTTTTCCTCCCCATCTTAAACTATTACATTTTCTTTTACAGCAGTTTCTTTAAACAATTTATTTGCATAATTCAAGTGGTAAAATTAAAATATGAGAATTTTTAGCTATACATGTGCTGATTTAGCAGAACCTTAACATGAGCCCTTATGTCCCACTGACTCAAATTTTGAAATGAGTAACATGTTTTACTGATGAGGGGTCATGCATCCAAACACTCTATGCATAACCATGATCTACTGACATATTTCCTAAATGGGTTGATAAAATGTACTGTGTCTTAGACTTTGTCTTGCAGTGAGATATTTCCCCTGCTCTCCCTCCACTCCCCTTTCTTTTTGAAACTAAAGCAATGGAAGAGTTGTTATGATAATCACTGGATTACTAGCGCTGTTGTTTCTGGCAGAAAAGAGTCAGTTGTGCCAAAAGATTACTTTTGCCTTTGTCAGTGCCAGCCACGACTTTTTACTCAGCTCCTGGATCAGTTACAAGGAAACAACAACAATGCCGTCAGCTGCAGAATGCAGGAAACTTCCACAAACTGCTGTCTCAATGTAGTGGTGGGTTTGCATTTTCAGAGCATTCTCCAGCCTTGAGGATCTTTCCTGCACTACACAAAAGGTGTCTGTAGTTTATCTGGGTGATTGTACTGTACTTTCAGTTTAATGTGCCTTCTGCACACTGTCTTTGTCAAAACAGTATTTTGTAGCTTCATAAAACATGAAATCGTGATTTGAATAATGTTAGTCCATAGTAGTTGCTTACAGTATTTCCTTGCATTTTGTTTTGTAGTATGGCCAGTCTGAGCAACACGCATGAAAATTTCATAGTTGCAATATTAAGTTAGGGTTTAGGGATGATTGTGTGGAGTAACTTGCACTCAGCTCTTATTTATAAATTGTGTCAGTTCTTATTTATAAATTATGACATATAAAGCTTCATAAATAGTTTATACTATATATCACATAAAGAATTTATGCTCTATATCAAAACTCTATGAGAGAAGTTTGGGTGACAGGGAGCTAATGAGTTGTGTTTTGTAGGACAAAGTGCATGGAAGTCTGCAATTTAGGACAGAATTGTTCCACCTGATAAAAAAAAATGTTGTGATACAGATAATCAGGAACCCAATTACTAGGATAGTAACCTTATCCTATATGAACGAGTTGGTTATAGGAATTCAGGTACTTGTGCAATTATTTGTTTTGGAATGTGGTTTAAAGGTGGTTTGACCAATTAACTTTGGATGGAAAGTAATTGGAGAAAGTGTTGGCAACAATATTTCTAATTGTTGGCTAGATAATACAGGGGATATGTACTCTGATAGTGAATTTAAAGATCTCCTCCTTTTTTCCCTTCCCCTTTCTCTTTTGAGCTGTAACCTGGATTTGCATAAAGGGAACTGATTCTAAAAGAACCGTTATAGAGTTAAAGATTCCTCTTTTCGCAGGGCAGACACCACGAGTCTCTGTGGGTTTTTTTTTTAAGCCATTGAAATAGAACCAGTCTGTCTTGCCTTTTCCCCCCCTTATGCTAAAATATCTTGCATGTCATGTAGAGACTGAGTAGGGGAAATAATTTCGCACATTTTACAATACTTAAGCAAGACATGAGCGCAAAGGGTAGATAACAAGTATACATTTCACAGTATGTGCTGCAATATTCAGTGCTTAAGATGCAGGATAAATCAGGCTGTGCAAAAAGCCCGGGTAACATCGTTGTGCTTGTTTTGTTACTCATGCTAATTTCTGATGGATTGGGTAGGGCAGACACTGCAGATTGGCAAATCTTCTTGACTTTTTATGCTCCTGTTTTCAGCAGCTGCAGGTGTCCAAATGAGTCGGTTGCTTTGTAGCCAGATTCATTAACACGGAAACTGTTCACCTTAAGTTTTGTTTTTCGAAATCCTGCTTTAAGTATATGGAAGCAGATGAATTTGCTTTCAGGTTGCATTGGAGAACATTATGCTTTTGCTGTCTTTTCTTATAGGCCTGTATTTTTCTTTTTATTGCTAGGTATGGATGAGCGAACAGGTGCCACATCCTGGGGAACAAGCGGTCAGCCAAGTCCTTCGTATGAATCTTCAAGGGTAAGGTTCCCACATAATAATTCATAGTGAAAGTTTATGGGAATGTACAGTGAAAATCGGCAGATGATTTGGCAATGTTTTTGATGGGTAAGATCCTTTAAATACACAGATTAGCATCTTTTGGAGACTTTAATGACTTTGATATGCTGCAATAGTGATCAGATTTCTAAGGCTAAAAATATATAGGTTAAGAATTCATGAAAATAAACTGTACATAACTACTTGAATGATAAGTGTGCGATTTATTTACATTATGGTCAGAAAATGAAAATAGAAGTCTTGTTATTTATTCAGGAGCAGATTTATTGGCAAAGTATCGGGAACACTTGCCTCTCCATCAACATTAGCCAGCTATAGTATGCGCTGTGATACGATGTTGGAGAGAGGCTTCTCTTTTTAAATACCTTCCTCCTGTTCCCGTTGCAGCTTCATCCATCCTACTTACTGAACTAAAGGTTTTTGATAGTATGTAATATCCTAAAATAACATTGCCTTTTTAAAACCCAACTCAATGGTCAAAAGCAAGCTTTCCTCTTAGTAAATCACATTCACTTTCATCTATTCAATTTTCTTTGTATGAATATCTACTCCCTAAATAGCCAATGAGCTGAGTACCTAATGAATTAATTGCTAGAAATACACAGCATCACTGAAGGGCCTAATCTATATAATTTGCTGTTAGTCCCCTTGAGCCAGAGCGCTGCGTTGGCTCTAGCACCTTTGCATCTTTCTCTTGCTGTGGAATGAAGTGGGCAGGCTGCAAGATCTTGTCCGGCTCACTGTATAGCGTTAAAGCCTCTCTCAGACTTGAGAAGAGGGCATTAGAAAGAACTTATGATGAAGGCCTAATTTTTTCATTGATCTGTGGTAAATAAATTATAATAAAAAGATAGAAGAACTTTATGGGTTGCAGAAGTACTTCTGTGCAAAGTAGAAATTTGGCTTTTTTTTAAAACAACCTGCATAATTTGAGGCATGAAGCCCAGCCTTTAGGTGCCTTTTCTACATTTTAAATGGAATCTTATTATGTAGCTTTAAGTAACTCATGTTCTTGTTTTAGGTGTTTGGTGTTTTTACACTCATTTATGATGTTGCTGATCAAGTTTAATCAATCATGAGTTAAGCTGATCTAACTGGAGCTTGTGGTTCATTGGCTATGTGGCTATATTAATCACATATTCTTTTATGTTAGAGGATCAGCCAGCTAACATTCCAGTAATGTAAAGTCAGGGTGCCTGATGTGTTGGTCTTGTTGGTTGGTTGGTTTTGGTTTATTTTATTTTATTTTTTTTTAATTATAACTGAAGATCATGACTAGGAAATTTTAAACACAGGTCAAGAGTCAAACCCTTCACAAATTATACCATTATACCCTAAAGTTGGTAACAAAGGCAGATGTTCATGCTCTAACAGCGGTATACCTGAAGTTAGAATCATAGGAAGAGGTTGGTGATATTTGGGTGTATCATTAAGTAAAGCAAAGGTAAGTGTAGGTTTGTCTCTGGTGCTAAGCTTTGAAAGATTACAAAACCCGTGCATCTCCTTGGTTTTACATAGTATCTTCATGTGCTGAGGAGTAAGCAAGGCCTGTCCCACAGGTCAGAGTAGATATTATGCAGAATCGACGTGAAGTGGCTATCCAAAGGAATTCAGAGGGTTTAGCTGATGGCCTGGGCAGAAATCTGGGAGGGGGGGAGGGGAAAAACAGCTTTCTGTAGAGGCCTTGCATGAAGCAATAAAGAATGGTTGTCTGAGATGTCATTTAAATGGCAACAGTGTTCTTTTAAAGAAAACCGAATTCCTTTTACAGGAAGACTTCGTTCCCGTGTTTTCCTCCAAAAAGTGATGAACACTAGAAATATATATTGTCTGTAGATAGAATTGGTAATGGTTAAGAGGCACAAATTAATTCATCCCGTGGCCATGTTCTTCTGCAAAAAAAAAAAGTAGAACGAAGGAAGTTCTCTTCTGCATTGAAATTGCTGAAGAAAAAGCACTGGACTTCATTTACCAGTCTAAATGAAGTTTGCATGCATAAATTTTGGGTAGGATGTACAGTCTTTATTTTTTGGTTTTCCTTCAACTAATGAGACACATTACACTAGTGGTTCAGAATTGAGAAGTTCTCACTACTACTTCATACGCTGCCAGATCAGATCGCTCTGAGGAAGAGTTAAAATGAGTGTGCGGGGCTCTATCATAAGACTGTAGATCAGAGTTTCTCAAGAGGCAAATGTGACACTTAGCCTTTTACATTCCTAGGTTATTCCTTGTGGTGATTAACATACAGAGTTTAAATAAGTTATAATTGTCTTACGTATTCCACTTTAACTTCAAAATCCAGTGCTTTTCACCCATAATTTCAAAATAGAATCTTATTCTTGTCATAATTGTTCTTACTGCTTGCCTGTTTACAGGAAAATGGCAGTCTTCATGGAAAAAGCTCAGACCTCTCCACGGACATAGAAAAGTTGAAACCTCAAGAGGTACCGCTTATTCTTTCTCTTGTGTGTGATTTTTTTTTTTTTTTTTTTTTTTTTTTGGTAAATCTGTGTGCAGCCTACTACTGGAATTTTCCTTTAAAGGCATAAAGATAAGCAATTTTCAAATAAATAGAATTGGAATTTGGTGATGGTTAAGTACATACGTGTTAAAGGCTAAATAAGACAGTGGAAGACTGGCTAAAGGAGATCTTTCTTTCCCAACTCTTGCTGAAAATTCAGGTCAGTATTGATGGCCTGGTTATGTCTAGCAATGATACTTAAGGAAAGAGTGCAAGTATAGGGCAAATATTTTGCTGCCTGTACTGTCATACTCTCCCAGCAAAGCCCAGCACTTAGGGGTTTAGGAGATCTCCCGGACAGAGCTGACCTTTTGGGCATTGTTCTTATAGCTATTGATGGACTTGTTCTCTGTGAGTTGTGATTTTTTTCTGACTTTGATAACTGTTTCGGCAGTAATTACAGGTGTTTTGTGGCAAAAATATTGACGTTTTTGTCTTAAGTGATTTAACTGATTTCCACCATGTTCCTGTGTTCTGAATAGCAATGACTGGTTGTTACTGATGTACTTTTTTTTTTTTTTTTCCCCCAAACATCTTTCTTTGTATGCCACTTGTATGTGTCTCCTCAACCAAATTGAAGAGTCGTAATCTATTGGTATAGTGTATAGTAGCTTGTCCTAACCTGTGGTTAGTTCTTGGTGCTGTTCTCTGACTCTTTCTGCTTCTTCTGTATAACTTAAGAGTTAGGGTGATTATGGCTGTGTGCACTAGTCAAAGTGAGGGTATACCAACAATTTCTGCATGACATAATGATACTTTCATTCTCTATTCCTTTGTTACTCATTACTGTCTTGCATTTTTTGACTGTTGCTGGGCTCTGAAATGATATTGTTTCCAAAACTGTGTAGAAAAATATAAGATATTTTTTCTTACTTTGTACAGTAGTTACCACATTGTTACGGCATTGAGTTATTTTTTAGTGTTTCTTTTTGTATTTATTTACACCAAATTTTATCTGCTGTTTTATTGCCAATTTCACAGAGAACTTGCTTTGCAACTCTGCACTAGTTACGATTATTTTTATCAGCAAACTTTACTATGTCTCTGTTCACCCATTGTTTTTGACTTATTTATGGAATTTTTGAAGAACGTTGGTCTGAGTACAGTTTTTTGGGAAGGTGGGGAAAACGCATTGGTAACTTCTTTTCACTGTGAAAACTGGACATATATCCCTGTGCTTGGGCTGGGGTGTTTGTTTATGTATTTTAATCTTTTGATCAATAATTGTTTAATAGAAGATCCTTCTCTCGTATCCCATAACAGTTTATTTTAAGAGTCTCTGGTAATACCTTATTAAAAGCTAAAATATTCTTATTTAGGTAGTGTTTTGAAATAACATTGAAGGCTGAGAATCACTGCAGGCTTGAGAAAGTCTCATGAGCCTTGTTTTTGCATTTATCAGGTAATGTTAAATAGTGTTCTAACACTGAAAGAGCAGTGGATATTTGTATTGGAATTGGCTGTGACGATGTTAAATTTGTGGAAAGGTACAAATGGAGACATTAGTGGCTTCTGTGTGCAAAATCTCTTTTGCATAGGCAAAATGTTTTGTTAGAATAATGAATTGTTTGAAAACACATCTGTTGGGGGGGGGAAGGAAAAAGTAGGAAAGCTTTATTTTTTAGGGGACTAATTCAGTAATTAGCAAGTCGGTGGAATTCTACAAAGTGCTGATGGTGGCCCTTATTCTTCAATGATTATAGTGAAGTCCATATACAATACTGTGTCAAAAATTTCCGTCTGTTGTGGCACTGGTTTTTCTTCCAACTCTCCAATCTTGCTTTTACTTCTATATGTGCAACGGAAGTGGTTTTTCCATGAATATCTTCTGGATAATGTATGCAAGTCCCTGCCTCGTCTGAGCGATACAGAGCTAGAGATATTTTTGCGTGTGTTCGGAGTCCCTTGCATTGGAAGGGTAGCTGGCTCTTGGTGTATGGTACAGAGGACTGTAAAGCTGCTTTTTGAAAGCCTTGCTCTATTGAGTGCTTTGAAGCAAATTCTGAGGTGCTTGAACCAAGTAGCATGTTTGCTGCACAGTAATATATTGACCTACGGCTCTTGAAAGTTTTGTCTTCTGGTTGGAGATGCTTCCAAACTTTTTAGCTTTCCTGCTTTATTTGGGAATTGTAATTTATGCTCATAACCTAGCAACAAATTGGTATAATCACTTTTTTCGTGGTAAACATTGACTTTCAATTAAGCATTTCTCTACCATAGTTTTTATTGCAGCGTGGCTAATGATTGCTTTTATTTGATGAAGAATAGTGCTCTGTGAGGTTTTCTTTCATTGTTTTGATTTTGTTGTAACAAGTCTTTGCAATAAAAGGAGCAAGTTAGTTTTTCATCTGTTTAGATTGCTGTCTCCAGATCAAGCAAATCTAAAAATAATTTTCCTAAGACATTTCCTTGCTGCATAGCCTTTTTATATACACAGACATAATAATTTTAACTATTAAAAATTTAGCATAAATTAGCTGAGGTATTTTTCTTCCAAAATCTGAACTGTGGGTGTTTATCTTCCAGCAGTAAAAGCTGTGAGTGTATATTTTGACCTGACGTAACACAGAATCTGGTTTCACTACTGAATATGCAGTTTATCCTCCTTTTCATTTACAAAACTCTGCTATATATCTATTTGAAGCCAGAGTTGAACTGATCAAGATACCACTGCTAGATTTAGATGGTTTTGAAGCTTCAGTCAACAGGTTGTGCCCTCTATTGTGTGTAAAATACTCAGGCATGAACTGGAACCCAGAATACGATATGCCCAAGCTATTCATTTCGCCCCCTACCACCAGTAGTACTTTTAATTTGCAAAGAAGTCAAACAATAGTAACAAGATAGCAAGTTTTGAAATAGTATTTTATACCTCTTAATCTCAGGTACATAACAAGAAAGGAAGCTCTTAAATAGCAAAACAAGACAAGAGGGACACAGAAATACAGTAAGTGTTATCAAGTCTGTTGTATTTGTGTCCTCTTTGTCCTCTGTTGGTTTTTTTGTTTGTTGGTTTTTTTTTTGTTTTGTTTTGGTTTGGTTTTTTTGCGGGGGAGGGAGGTTATTTGGTGATTCTTCTGCTGGTTATTTGCTTTTTCTGATGTATTCTATAAGTAAGCAGATGATTCAGTGTGAAAAAAATTACATATACTGTATTCAGTGCACAGGACACTCACTAATGCAGCTTTGTAATTTGATTTATGGGCAGCGCTTTTCAAAACAAGTTCTGATATTTAATTTCTGAATGTGTTAGTTAAGTTTTTAAGTATTGTCTGTAAGCACTTATTGTTAGTATGTTGGCTATACCTTTATTATTTTCTTTCCTGGTTTATAGCTTAGATAAGAGCTAGAAAAATCTGGTTTTAGTCATATGAGCTATATTGGAAAAGTGGGGTTTTTTGTTTGGTGTCGTGTTGTTTTTTTTTTTTTTTTTTTAATTGCAACTATCTATCATATTGAAATTAGCGTTGGAATCTGTTCACAAAGTAGTTTTCCATGCTGCCAGGAAATTGTCCTGTTACATATCACATTGATATTTGTCTCAGAAGAGTTTAGAGAGGTGTAATTGGCCATTGGTTTAGCTGTTTAAAATCGGATTCATCATTCACTAAGTTAACTTCCTGGAAATGGATTTAGAACTGGAAAAAAAAAGTAATTATTACAAAATAGATTCCTTTTTCAATGTGTTACCTCCCTCTTCCCCTTCCAAAGCTCTACCAGGTTAAAAAACAAATACACAAATCATGTTTTCAGTTGTTCTCGTATTCCATTCCTGCACACACAGTTTTCATCTGTTTCAACTTGATATGTGGAAATAAGCTAATGAACATTTTTAGAGGTCTGTTACAAAGCACATAACTTATGGTGACACTTGGAGGGTACTTGTGAAAGCTCTCTTGACTTTTCCCAATACTATGTGAAATCTGGGGTAGTGCTGTCTGCTTCCCCCTTCCCACCCATGTAGCAGGTGACCAAGTAATGTATAAAGCTACATTTCTGTCTTTTGGATATTGTAGGGGAAGGTTAAAACTTGCTGATAGTGAAAGGGAATCAGAATTGAAACAAGAAAGTGTACAGCTCCCTGTTTGTGGTGCAGTTGGGTGATGTCCATCAGCTAACTGCATTCATTCCTCTGTTTAATAAGCATTACACAAGTTTCTTGTGCAGTAAAGCGTGATGGGGTTGAAGTATTGCCTGTTCTCAGTGGTCTGGGAGATGGCTCACAGGGAGCCTGTGGAGGGGAGAGGTGTTTGTTTCCAGGCACATCAGATGGGTCTTCAGCTCAATCTTTTTAGCTTTTGGATTGTAGCAGGCAACAGGCACTAATATTGATGAAATGGTATATGGGAGTCTCCCATCATCGTCTGTCTGCTCCATTCCCCTCCCGCCCCCCCATCATCCCTGGCCTTTTTCCTTGTTTAGAAAGTTCAGGTAATCTTCTGTTTGACCTGTGCCAGACCTGCATGTTGTCCTTACAGAGGATGTTGGTGGTGCTGTTACACCACAGAGAAGCAGGTTGCTGGATGCATTTATTAGCGGTTGTATTAGAAAAGATTTGGTTATTGAGGAAGCTGCTTTTCATTTTAGTTTTTGATCATAATGCCAAGTTGGTTGGATTTATTTTTGGTTGCATAGTAGGTTTATACATTGTTGATTAATTATGTTCTGCCACTAACTTATCCCATAATTCCCTGTTCCCTCACAGAACAGTCTCTGCACATCTCTCCGTTCCATAGAATTACAAAATACGGTCTAGTTGCAATTGCAACATCCAAGCTAATAGTCTGTGTATAAATAACTTGAAAGTAAGTTTTCAGACTTAACTTGTTTTGTTCTTGTAGGATTGATTGGAAGTTCTGTATTTTCAGACATAAAACTATTCAAATTGTAAGAAGTACTTAATGCAGCCATTTGGATCTTTGTGCTTCTTCGGTGCTTGTTTGTCAGAAGTATACTTGGGAACGTATACATTTTGCTGTCTTGCTGTGTCTTTTGCTGTTCTTCTCAGGTGAATACTTCATAAAATCATTTTGTTCACTGTTTGGAAACAACGTTGTTCCCAACTAACTGTTTGCTGCAAGACTGTTAGTGATTTAAATGGAGTTATACCGTGACCTGTGACAATGTGATGTTTCTTGGTGGTCAGCTGAGATAAATGAAGATAGCACAGGTGATCCTCAAGGCAAAAGGAAGAGTGTTCTTCTCTGGATTCATTTTTCTCTCACCTTCCTTTTTGCAAGGTTCTTCCTGATCCTTGTGCTCAGTAGACCCAGCCAGGTTTTAGCTCTGCAGTCTTTCCTCTGGGAGCCATTGACAAATACATAGATTCAGTGACTGAAAATTATCTTTCCAAACCAAAAAAAGTTGCTTACTTCCGGAAACACACCTGATCACATAATCCATAATCTTTTAAATTAGCTAGGACACCTTGGTATGGCTGTTGCCCAGAGCCTCTTGTCTAATCTTCAGTCACTGACTCACCACCGTGTTCACGGGTGAAGTCGGCCTCTCTGGGTTGGTCTGTCTGTCTCTGTGTCTTACTTTCGCTCCTCACTTCGCTTCCCCCCTTGTGTTTTTTCCCCTCTTGCTTGTCTTTCAAACTCTCAGATTAGTTTGGAGAGGCAGATAATCCAAAATAAAGTGGATTTCATCAGTAGATCCACAGTTGTTCATTTACACATTAGTCATTTAGATGACTGTTGCCTGAATCATAGGATCATAGCCAAATTTAGCTTGGAAGGGACCTCAGTATTCCTGAATTTTAAACAATTAATATTTGTTAGCTAAGGTCAGCCAAACTATAAAACTCAAGGAATCGGAAACAGCATTCGTTAAATTTAATCTTTTGGTCTGTAGCCATGTCAAATCATGAAGTAAACCATTCACTTTAGTGGAATTTTAATGTCTAAAGTTTAAAGGAGATAATTGAGCTATATTGTAAGTTGCTAAAATGCAAACACTCACTTACTGATCTGGCAGCTTGGTTAAAGCCACAACTGGGTCTGATTTTGGTCTGTTCCAAGGGACTTGTGTAGGATAAGGGAGGAGAAACAAAGAAAAAAAGCCTGTTTTCTCTAGTTTAGTGGACTTGAGCAAATAAAATGCTATCGAGTGGTTAACAGTACAGGAAGAAGTTATTCCATGAAGTCAATAAAGGCATGGGAACATTGTGTGCCATGTAGAGTGTCTCCCTCATTTTTCCAATTTTACCCTGAAGTGGAAATAGGATGTTCTGCTTGTTTAAAAACAAAATAAAAAAACCCACAACTCGAGTGGGTCAGGAGTAGTTTTGCTTATGCATGGACAAATCCTGGTGTGACTTCAGAACATAATTACTAATGGACAATAGTTTTATGTTTTTGAAGTGGAAGCAAAAGGGTGAGGATGCATCCTACAGAAGCCCTGGAACCAGTGCAATGAGAAGGGGTAGGAACAGTGAGCCAGGGAGGCTTTTTGGCTTGTTCTTAGGTGAGTTCTGTGATTGACTTAATCCAAAATGTCAGCACTTTAATAGTCATTGAAAGGCATTGAGTTTTAGGAGGTTAATTACAATTTTATTTTGTAAAATGGGGCATAGGGTCGTGTCAAGCCTTCCCTTATGGTTTGGTATGATAAACACACCTAGTAAGGAGTAATGTTTTCTCTGTGTTTTTTTTTTTCCTTTTCATTTCTTTTTCTGGGTCTTCTAGAATAATACGTTCTGTAAGATAATTTTCAGGCGTTCTGTATACAACTATTTATGATTTTGTAAATAGTCGCAGATTTCTAATCGGTTTGGCTGTGTTAGCATACCTGTGTATGGAAGATCCTCTTGATACAGGTGAAGTCTAAATCACTTGGACCCTTGCGGCATCTTACCCAGAAGAGACGGGAATGAAAACAGTTGATTTTTATTTTTTTTAAATGATAGACTTAATTTATTGGAATTATTAGAGAACATTGCTCTAATCCAGTGAAATAGGTGAAAAATGAATAAAATGTTGGAGCATTCAATGTTGAGAGTACCTTTGCCTATTCAGTTATTCAGTTAAATTGCAGTGCTAATTAGTAGTAGTCTTTCATCTGCATTTCATGACAAGTATTATTGGTAGACAATACTTATTGCTTTTATTTGTGGTTGTATCTGTCTGATCACAAATGTGAAGTGAGACTGAAATGCAGGGAGAGTCCTCTTGCAAAACCAACAGTGACAACATCACAAAATGCTGTAAGGGTATAGTTAGCCCCCCTGAGACTTTACTGGGCCTATAACAATATAGAAAGGAAAGGTTTTGTCTTTGAGAAGGTTAAAGCTTGCTTTTGTAGTAGCTACATAAGAGGTTGGAACAAACAAGATGGTTTTGAGTTTACAGCTATGGCATCTAATCATATTCAAAACCAGTTTTCTTTCTGTAATCAGGAAAATGCCCTGAGCTATCTGCAGTCCCTTCAGAGTAAGGGTGCTCAGAACAGAAAATAAATTTGTCCAGTAACTCCTATTTTGCAGACTTTTTGCCAGTTATTTGTGGAATACTCAAACTGTGCACTCTGCCTGCTAATCCATGGGGAGGTGTGCTGGGGAGCAAAGGCGGCAGAAATGGGGAAGTGGACTCAGCATGGAGCGTCCCCTTCCAGGCTGGCTGTGTCAAGCTTGCCTCACGGGTGACAGTAGGTACCAGTCCTCTAGAGGGCTGTGGAAGCCCACCTGTGGTCCAAAGAATGACATCACCAGCCTGTTCCAGCAGAGTCAGGTCAGAGTATGCATCATCGAATAGTTCTTCCCAAGAGGGAGAATAGCTTTTGGCATAACTAATTAGCTCCTGTTTCTCCTTGCAGCCTGTATCAATCTAGCTGTGGTCAAGTGCAGCCCCTTTCAGAGAGCAGTCTTCAAAATTTCCACAAACTGAATTTCCTTCCTTTCTCAGAAAGAGAGAATGAAGTTTGGCAGTATATATTACTGAGTCTTCTTTAAAACATAGATTTGAAAAGGGGCTTTGGTAGAAATTTTTATATGGTTCCCCCCCCTGCCCCTTCTGCCAACCTTCTGTTGCCGTTGCCATGAGGCATGAGTTCAGATGCCAGCTGATGGTGTTTTCTCTTTGCTACTGCGTCACATAGGTGGGATGTAGCTTTTAATAAACCACTATCCTTTATTAGTGTTGCAGACACTTTTTAAGGCTCTCAACTGCATTCTTCTTTAAGCAATAAACATGTGTTGTCGATTTGCACTATCGTATTTGTAAAATACATTTTTTTTTAGTCTTGATTATATAACTAGAAGCTTCCAGTAGCTTTTCAGAAGCTATGAAGCTTCTAAAGTTTTCATCTATGATTGATTACAGCTCTTCCCAATAGAACTGTATGCTGTTTATTATGTAAGTTAACAATACAGATGTAAAAGCAAGGAATGGTATCAGGAATGCAATTTTATTTGAAGTATAGCTTAAATGTGAAGAATGCTCTGAAGTAACTCTGTATACTTTAGATCATTGTCCTTAGAGCTCTTCTGATTTTGCTTCATTTGCTTTTGTGAAGCACAGAAGTTTGTTAAATCAACATTGTGTGTGTTTGTGGTTATTTTGTATTCATGTGGTGTGGGTGAGTTATATGTGGGAATTAGCCCAGGGTTTCTAATCCCAAACTCTGCTGCTTGAGTCGATAATCCATAACTCATTACTAAGACTCTGAATAACTGGTGTCAAGGATGGTGGCCAAGTTAAGACCTCTTTACGTAGGTCCACTGTAGATGAAGGCTGATAGAGGCTACACTTTGCACAAGGGTAAAATTCTGTAATGCATGACAAAGAATGAGATGCCTGATGCAATTAATTTTAGTCAGGAATTGAATTCAAGTACAGAAAAAACAATTATATTTAAAGTGCTTACATACGCCTTTAGTACGTTTCCCTTCCCCCCTCCCCGTAAAGTAAATATTGTTTTCTATGGGTTTAGTGTTATGAAGGACTTCTTGGACCATTTTGCAGGTAGATAAAATAGTTGCTTTGTCTAGTGGTGTAGAAATATAACTTTGCTGTGGTAATTGGATGCAAGTGTGTTCTGCGAAACCGATTGTGTATATGGAAAGAAGATGATATAAAAGATTATTTGAAGGTATTCTGATGGTAGAAGGGAGAACATTCCTTTCTGTGTAAACTACCTATCCGGGTCTCCAGTTCCTCTGTTTTGGGAGGGAATATGTAATATTAACTTGAGGAGGAGCACTGTTAATCCTGTGCATTAGGTCAATTGTATTGCACGATGTGTAACCGTGTATCAAATGAGTCTTACTCCTGTTACGTTTTCAGTAGCTTTATTATTTACTTTGTAAATAAAGATCTCTTGAAGATTTCCGTTTCTGGGGCTCATCTAGGCACCACTTTCTGAATGTCTGAGATATGGATTCTCTTTTATCACCGATAGTGTCCTTCTGAATTTTTCTTTTAAAAATGAAATATAGTTGAAGTATTGTCTCTGGAAAAAAGGTTTTAAGCCCCCCTAGTAATGCGTAGAAGTTGAGAGCCAAATAGGAGGCTGCCTACTTAGGAGCTTCCTGGTTTTGGTCCTTGATTTGCAAATTTTTGTTTCTCTATTCAGCAGATTTAATTTCTTTTTTGTTTCATTTCAGCATAAAAATAAACCACATGTGGTGACCTTAGCTAGGAGCCACTCCGTTTCCTCAGCAGCTGCTGCTACACGCTGCTTGTCTGACAGACGGGGCTAGGTCATGGTTACCAGAGGACACCCTTGTGGTCATAACCAAGTTGTAAATGTCACTAAGATTGTTTCTGGATGCCTATCACACGTGTATCGCCGATTCTGAAGTAGATAAAGTCAGCCAAAGATTCATGTGGGACTTGGGACTCCCAGAAGATTACTTTTAAAGCTGAATAGCAGCAAGAGTTGTGACATGCATCCGTAAGCAGCCGCGGTGATTTGACAGTTCTTTAGCCCTTTGGTAGAACTGACAGCACGCCTGCAAAGATCGTCAGGCCTGTTTCAGCCCCATTAATGTTGTCTTGAACGCGAGCCTGCGGTCTGAAAAAATGATAAATGTTCAGTGATTGATGATTTTATAGTCCCAGGGCACTTGAGATTGTTTCTGGTAGTTGTGAAAAATTTTCTCCCCCTCCCTTAATTAGGCCTGAGCTTCAGGGTTCTCTCTACCAGGCTGAGAGAAGTGAGGAACTGGGGATTGTAAGGTTTACAAAATGTTTTTCAAAACTTTGGCTACAAAGGAGGTGCAATTTTGAGTGCCAGGTCTGTCATGTTTTGGTACAGAATAAGTGATTCAGTGCACATCTGATCAGTCTGAATGGCAAATACCATATTCATACCTCTTTGTATGTTTTGAAATGTACAATAGAGAATTTTAAGTAATTGGGTTAATTAAATAATATGTGCATCTTAGGGCTTCTGTGTTTTCTGTCTCTGTGCCTTTGGTTCAAGCTTTTAATGAGCCAGTGCTTCCCGACTGCATAAGGGTCACTCCAAGCCTGCTCTGTTGGCTGTACTAATGCTCGAAAAGCGCAAACCAGTATTTCAGTTTAAGTGCTTGTTTGCAAATCAAGTGACAAAGTTGTTTGTTTAATCACTGTTTGGAAGTAAACCTTTTGTCAGCTATGCTGTTTAGTAATGTGATAGTGTCAAAATGCCTATTAATCTGTAACATTAATAGCAGGCTGCAAGGGGAAGTGGAATTTCTTCTTCTTGTTTGCACTCACATTTTCTCCTAATGTCAGTGGCTCTCCCTGACCTTTTTACTGTGTTGTTTTATTAATGCAAACAGAAACCTTAAAAAAAAAAAAAAAAAAAAAAAAAAATCAGTTGTGACTTCTTTAGACTAATTTTACTCTCTGTAGTTAGTGACTTAACACTAAGAGGATTGAAATATCAAAATATCTCAATATTATTCAATTTTTAGAAATATTGTCCATGAGGACACAGCTTATTAAGAAATGTATGTGGTTTCTTTTTGATGGGGGAGAAAGAAAAGAGAGGGAGAAAATAAAATGTGGGTAGAGAGTAATTTCTGCGAGATAGACCCGAAAGACAACTTTTGTGATTAATGACCAATTGTGACTCTGCACATTTAATTAGGAAAGTGTCATTACACTCAATTAGCAGGGCTGCCAAATAATCTGTTTAATACTCTGGTCTTTTTTTCTCTAGGGTTTTGCAGACAGTCCTCATTACAGTGATCACTTGAATGACAGTCGATTAGGGCCCCATGAAGGATTGTCCCCGACACCTTTCATGAACTCAAATCTGATGGGTAAGTAGGTAATTCTTTACGAGTATCCCCTCAAAGCCTCTTTGGTCAGAAAGAGACATTTTTCATTCCCTTGTCTAGGCCTGACATGTCAAGCATCTGGAAGTTGCTCTGTTTCTTATAGCAACACTGACTTTCCTGCCGAAATCTTTTTATGTTGAGCAAATTCCTCATAAGGGCCATTGTCAGGGACTTTTCAGAAGAAGGAACCTAGAAAGCTGATATATTTTGATTTGATTTTTACACTCCTCTTGCAAATTCTAAATTATTTTAAAGCTGAATTTTCCTTAACTTGTGCTGAGAAGACACCTATAGCAATTCTTAATTTGTGCATTTAATTATTTTTCTAACACTCTTGATTCCTGAACTACCTGCCAATTTACTTTAGGCTTTTCTTCAGTTAGTAATTTGAGGGCTTGCCTCTTATTTCTAATTTTCTAATTTCTTTGTTATTTGTTGTATTAGAAACATTGTCACTTCTAAGAAATAAATGCAAACTCCTATTTTGCTAGGCAATTGTTACTGCTTCCGGGCCTGTGGGTGTCCAACACTTTCTGCTTTTGAAACTGGAAAAACAAGCAAGCAAAATGTGTATTATATTGTGGGCTTAGGTATTGAAAGCTGCTGCTTCATTGCCTGCCCTTTTGTGTTACCTAAAACATGTTAACATATTGATGGCATTGTTTGAAAACTCTTCTCCCTTTTCCAGTTTGGAGCATAAAAATGCTCATTTCAAAATATTTATTGTTTGGCAATACCTGGTCTTGGGACAATTTTCTTCCTTGTGCCTTAAACTTAGGGATGACTCTGAATGTTTGGTCTGAATTTGTACAATTGACATTGTTTCACTTGCATATTCTGTGTGTTGTAGACATGACCTATTTTGTGATCTCAGTATTGTCCTTTTAAGACATAGCCATGGTAATCTAAGTGGATTACCTAAATCCAAATCCTGGTGGTCTGCAATTTCTTTTGGAAATCTTTCTACTTTGCTCAGTCTTTGTTTACTACTTTAATTTTCTCTCAAGTAGAGGCAGACAAAGCACAGCTATTGCTGAAACCAGAATTTCATTTAAACCTTCATATATGAACTTGAAAATACATAATTTTAAATTGAGCATCCCTGTAGTCTTTGTTTATAGAGACTACATGTCAATTGGTCAATGATACTTCTATCTGAAGACAGTAAAGTTAAAATGTAGTTTCCCTTAATTATTTTGATAGAGTAGAGCTTCCCCCCAATGGTGTTTCAAATATGTTGTCTTTTTTAAATTCAGGAGACTAAAAAGACAAGTTACTTCAATTACTCCTCTAGTACTTTGATCAGTAGCACATATGGAATGGCTCTAGGCTTTGTAGCTGATACTGATTTTATTTTACAAAAATATAACAAAGTTTGGTATATTTTTTTTTAATTTGTATTACCAAAGGCAAACTATTTGGTCATGCTTTTATTTTGAGCCATCCAATTTCTAAACAGTGTATGCCTTTCAATATATGAAGAAATTAATTGGTGCAACTATAGCTTTTTAGTTGTTCAGTTTTATTGAAGAGATGGCTAGGAGATTGCATTAGACATAATAGAATTACATCATTAATACAGATTTGAGAAGATGCCTCCATTGAGATTGTTTTGCAGAGAGAATTAACGAATTACAAGATATGTATGTGTCAGTCACTTACCCAAAGCAGCTGTGAACTGAAGTAGTTTTGTAATGCTTTATGGCTAACAGTTCTTACAGATGTTATTTTGTTGGAGCAATAGTACTTCATTTCCTTCTATATGCAGCCAAGAATTACAGAAAGCTTTCAGTATACATCTCTAAGAAATATACACCTCAAAACTCTAAAAGTATGCTTTTAAAAGTGTTCCACCTGTGGTTTTTGGCTTGTCATAACAAAAGAATATATTCATTTTACTTATGTTGCAGTATAGGATGCAGCTTTGTGTATCATACTTTCACATCACGAATTTTTGCAGCATATCTTAAGTTGATGCTGAAAGTTTGGAGAGGAATGATAACAGCTACATAAAAACATCGAGTAGTAGTTTTCTGTGTAGTGCGACTGTGTGTCTATGTTTTTTTGTCTATTGCTGTAAAGAAAAGTGAGATTTCTTTTAAAGTTTTTAGACAAAAAAATCTTACACAGTTTTTTAATATCAAATTGTGGTCTCATTCCCATAAACAGGATGAAAGCATCCATTTTATTAGTTACTGTGGATGATATTTAATGCATTGATTGCTGTGATCTTCAGAGGTTAAAAGGAGATGGAGGCTAAGAACATGAACTTGATGAGCTTATAGGAAATGTATCAGTAGGCTAATGGGAGTCATGGAGTCTCTAGGGTTCCACGCTGAAGAGCCAAGAAACACATCCCTTCCCAACATTTTATCATGACTGAAATACATCTCTGAAATAGTTAAAAACTATTTAAAAAAACAAAAAGCGCAACAACATATTTCACCATTGCTGTCAACTCTTAAGAGCACCATTAAAAGAAAGAATTGTGTGTCAAGGGGATGTTGTTATTTTGTGTATTATGTTCAGCCGTAAGCATATTTGCCTGAAGAGATAGCGGATTATAAAGTGCCACTGTCTTTCATGATGGAGCTCTCAAACATTTTAATGATCTTGTACATTGCAAAAGAGAGAAATTTTGTCTAACAAGAGTTGATAATGATTCAATAATGAACAATTTGCCACAGAAAGATGCATTTCCATATTCATTTAGATATTTTTTTGAAGTGTTTTGCAGAGGAAGTAAAGCTATTATGTTGGATTGGTTAGTGTTCTTCACTAATGAATTCCAGAATTATCCTGTTGATTTGTTAGTATAAAAAAAGAAGGGCTGTTGCTTCTGTTTTAAGTAAAACCACTGAATCCTCTTGGCACCAGCATAGTCTGTTAGTATCCATAGAGATATGTAGAAAATCAGGCTAAGATATATTGGTGGTATTGTAGCTTCATTTAGACTTGATAATCTTTGCTTATTCAACATTTTCTTTTTTAATTACATTCTAGAAGACTATTTGCAAGGATACAGATTCCTTTCTCTGCAGTAATGCTGCCTTTTAGTACTCTGCACTTGCAAGGAGAGGTCAATTTTTGCTAGGAGCCTTCAAGCATGTGGTATTGTATCTTCTCTTGTACCATTCCCTGGACTTTATTCTATTGAGCTTTGCTACATCTGCTTACGAGGAAGAAAGGAAGGAGATTGTTCTTGTATGTAGCTTAAAGGGGTTTTTGTTGATCCTTCTTGAAGACTTGAAGAGGGTGACTTCATTTCTTTTGTGTGTCTGTTTTTCCACGAGGGGTAGAAAGGATAAAGGCAAAACTTTTGCACTCCATGTTGATCATCTGTGTACTGCACAGTTCCACAAGCTTGTACGTTATTGAAAGTCATTAAAAAATTTAGGCGATAGTGAATGAAAAGGTGGTGGTTGAATATAAGCTTGCCATGTTGCAATCTGTCCCTTGATGTAGAAAGAGAGGTCATTCTTCCAAGTTTTCTTTCAAATATACTTGTTTTCTCATTATTTCTTTAACTAGTTGCTTTACAGTTTAATTGGGTTAAATTTTAGAGCTCTGGGTGTTCCTTGGCTAGCCACAGGATTTGAAGACCTGTCAACCAAGATATCTGGAAACTGTCATAATCTGAAACTCCGAATGTGTGGGAATGGAGGATTTTAGATGACTTGGATCTTCCCGACCTCACCTACTCACTGACTCTAGTCGCCCAGCTGCAGGGTTGTAGTTACTAGGTTGTTTCCAATCATCTGTGGATGTTGTAACCCTCACTGCTGTGAGTATCCTAGTGAGGTGGTGACTGTCCTCCTCTTCCTAATGAACTAACTTCTGCTTCATCCTTGGTAGGGTCAGGATACTTACAGCCAGCATTAAGAGTATGGAGGACCTGACATAGCAGGGAAGTCAAGACACATCAGTCAGTATTTATGAAGGAGGGAGGAGACGCTTGTTACAGTAATCAGAGCTATAAATGATGCAGATTGTTAATCAAAATATAGTTTCTTGTACTGTAATTGTTTATACTGTGAATATAAGGGTAAGCCTGATTCTTGTCCTGATTGAAATACATGGGTGAAAGAACCAAACATAGTTCTCTCTCATGAAAGCTGAGTAATAAATTTTAGGTTTTTTGCTGTGCAGCTTCCTTTAATGTTGGTTATACTTGATGCGCTTGAATCACTCGGGTGGTTTGTCATCAGGCTTCACAAAACTGGGCTTGCAAGTAAATTTTATATATATATATATATATATATATACACACACACACACCATTTATTTTCCCCTCTGTTAGTGTTTAAGTGTCTTGTACTAATGTATCAGGTGGTTAACAGGAATGCACTGGGTAGAAACGCCGTGTGGAGCTAAGGGCAGCAGGAGTGGAGAGGTGCTTGATGGGTTGAGGCCAAATTCCATGCATTTTCAAAGGTAGTCTTTTGAGTTACTGTGAAACTGAAGACTCATTTTGTGGATTAATCATACAAAGGAGCGATCAGTGCCTGGATTGGGATGCCCTCTGATTTTAGAGTTACTGTTCACTTAATTGACTAGATTGCCTGATTGCATAGGTTTGTAAGAAAGGCTGTGCTTCTTCCAGTTCCTCTTTCAAACTGCTGAATGTACTGGGTCTATTTTTTTACTGTAAAATGTATTGTTTGACTTGTAAGTTAAGCACTTCATTTGGCTTGGATAGAGTGGTAAGTATTTTTAAAGATGAACGGTAGGGGTGTTCTTTGAAGCAATGTGGTAAATAGCTGAAGCCTCCTTAAGCTTTCCAGTATTGATACTGTTCTTGAACAGGTGATGTAAGCCTTTTAAACCTGAATTTGGGAAGGGTTGTTCTCTGTAAAAGGAGAGGCTTTTGAACTTTAAAATACAATTAAAAGAAGGCATGCATCTGAATTCTTTTGCAGTTAAGAATCTCGCTGATCTTCAGGAAAACTGCTAGTTTTCTGCCTCAGTAGCACTTCAGTAAAGGAATTTTGGAATCAGAGAGGTAGATCTTATTATCAAATGATGGTGAAGGCAATAGTAGGAAGCAAGCAAGGGTAAAGAGTTATTATGAAAATGGCAAATGTTAAGAATCAAGCCACTATATTTTTTGCTAGGAATCTTGTTTTAATTACCTTTTAGGAAGGGAGAGGGCAGATGCGAGTAGTCAGTTGGCAGACCTCGTCTTTGTCCAAAATAATAGTTAGATTTCCTTGAATTGCCTTCTTACTAATTTAACACATGGAATAAAATAGGCATCACAATGGAAATGATCTCCAGAGACATGAGCAATGGCAAGACTGATATGAAATAATTTATACTTAGTTGCATTGGTATTAACTTGGAGAATGGTGGGGACAGAATATTTTGAATATTTGAGAGAATTCATTAGGAAGAAAGAGGAAGAAGTTAAAAGAAGAAAGTGACAAAATAGGGACACAGTAAAGATTATGACGTGCTTCAGTTCATTTCATTTTACAGGAGTAGGGCAGTAAGTTGAAAGAAAATCGTAAAAGGATAGCTAATAAGCTTTACATAGTGCCTAATTATCTGTCAAATATTATTGTAGGCTAAGAGTTCAGAAAAACTTTTCTTAGTAAAAAAGATGCAACTATAAGGTCATCCACAGTTACAGTACTTAGGGGTAAAAGTCTCCTGCTCTAAGTAAGTCCACTGCAAGCCATAGATTGTAAACTTCCCATGCTGGAAAATTCCTTGAAATTTACTTTACAGTAACTGGCATCATGCAGTTTCACAGCATTGTGTTTATATTTTATCAAATCACTTCCTGTTTTGATTATTGAAGCTAAAAATATCAAGACACCGACTCACCTATACGTAAGGCATCGTGGCCACTTTTCCCAAAGTAAGCATTGCCCATAGCTCCACCCCAGTAAAGCTTCATGTTTTATTGCTTCAGGTAGGCTATTTTTTGAAAAAGTTAGTTTTTTCCAAATCATTGCATATAATAAATCTGGTAAATGGAAGATTTACATTTAAATTTCTTTTTAAGAATTTTTATTTTCCTTTTGGGTTATGTCTCTGCGCCTAATTGCTTGATTGACACTTTCTATAAAATATTACAGATTGGCTAAAAGCCTAATGTGAATTTTGTAGTATTTTGTTTATAATGAAAATTTCAAACCCAGAGTAATGTTTTAAGTTAAATTTCAATGATTTCTTCTTTTCTTCCAGATAATTACATGTATCATTTTCTTCATATATGAATATATAGAATCTCTGTAAATGAGTTGAGGTCTGTCCCTACTCTTTTTTTTTTTTTTTTTTTTTTTTCTTTTATGCTAGCAGTGTGCATATTCTTTTGTTCTGGGGTGTTTCTGCGTCTGGCTATGTCCCGGCCCTGGTGTGGCATGTTGGGCAGAGGCAGGCTCTCGGCAGCTGCACCTGTAAAACCCGGGCCCCCGACATGCTGCTGGCTGCTGCCGGTGCGGAGCTGCTGGTCTGCAGGCTGACGCTTTCCAGAGTCCCAACGTTTTGTATCTGTTGGTACAGTTTCAGATTTATCTCCCCCCACCCCCCAGGTATTACATTAAATAAATTCCACTCACACCAAAGAATTGCTCTCATCTGCTCTTCATTTTCCTTTTGTGAAAGCTAATGGGTTTCTGGGAAATTAAATTACACAGTCATTTAGTGCCAGTGCTAAGTGCAGGGCGGTTTTACCCTTGGGTTTTTGCTCACAAGAGTGTGTGTTAAGCTTAGTTTTCCCTTCTGTTTACAGTAATATTTCAATCAAATAGCTTTCCTAACATTTCTCTAAGCACAGCAATACCTCAAGGCTTCCTACAAATGTGGCGGGGAGCTGGCGTCCCCTGTAATGCAGTGCTGTAGCAGGTGTCTGTCCGCTGGTGCCCTCTCCCCCTGGGGACCTTCGTCCTCTTCCTAGATGGCAGCTGTGGCAGAGGGTCCCCCACCGACCCTCCTCAGGTGGGGCTCAGCTGGGGCTCGGCCAGGTAGGCACTGCCTGCTCCCTGCCTGCCCTCAGCAGCCCCCAGTGCCGAAAGGGGAAGGCGCACATCTCCAAATCACTGTTGGAGCCCTTGTCAGACTTCGTCTGCAGTGCTGTGGTTCAAGGGGAAAAAAAAAAAACCAACACAAAAAACAAAACAACAAAACCAAAATCAAAACGGTTTCCTTTCTAGCAAGTAAGAAAGGGAAGAAATCTGTCCTTGAAAATCCATTGGACTTTGTGATTTAACATTGTATGAGGAAGAGCCGCTGATGCCTTTTCACTGGTACCTTCACAGGGCTCTTGGGGGGCGGTGGGGTGGGGGGGTGGGGGGGTGTCTCTGCAAACCCGCAGTGTGTCCCACAAGCTGAACTTGCACTTCCTGGTGGCCCTGGGCGGTAGTGTTGATTGCACTGTGCGCTAATGGGAGGAAAAAATGGGACCTAGCGTTAATTGCGTTAGAGAAAGATGAAACGTTGCCTTCTTCAAAAAGGTCTCATTTACGCCTAAATGCCAGAATTTTTGTCATACTAAGTACTTCTGAATTGCCAGTCTGGGAATTTAAATATGCAAGTCTGTGGCTTTTAAATTTGAAGTATTTTAGTTCTGATAAAACTTGTTCTGAAAAGCTTGGTTTTTAGTTGATGCAGTTGGATACATATGAGTGTTGATTTATTCAACAGTGTACTCTGCCTCTGAAAAGGAGAATAAATAGTAATCTGATGAAATTTTTAAGTCTTGCATTTCCTCTTTGTTATAACATGTCAGTTTAGCTGCTGTAGGGTATGTTTATCTGTTACAAGGCTCATCAGTGCGTGAAATGCTGAAAGGGCATATTTCTCTCCTGTGGTTCCTGCCATCCCTGGGCCCTTGTAGATGTGTTCCAGTGGATGGGATCAGCTGGGTGAAGCTGGAGGATTTTAAATTTCAGTCTGTCTGAAGGCGCCAAGCTCCTTGCCAGGGAGGAGGGAGGAGGGGGCGACGCTTTCCCCTGCTGGGGATGTAACTTCCCCATGAGGCAGTTGCTCCGGGATCTACATAATAACTATTATCCTGTTCAAATAGGAGACTGTGGAAAGCTCACTGGTGATTAAAAGATAATTTTGTAATTTTTCATGGCTTGTCTTTGTTTTGCAATAAAGATGTTTGCTTATCGCCAGGTGCATAAAAATCATTTACTTAATCTCTATTTCATTCCATTAATTTTTTTTTATTCTTGCGTGCATGTAGCTGTAGCCTGTCAATTGCTAGCGGTCCAGTTTTTAATAAATGCAGCAGCCTGCATCCAGTGATTAAATTCTGAACTGATCAACCAACATGGTATAACTAGGCTGCTCGTGCCAAAACAAGTGGCTTTTGTGATTTGGGGCATTACAGTATTTGCATTAATATGGTTTGAAGTTGTTAATAGTTTTCTTTAGAGACTGTGTTTTAGCCAGTTCAATGTTTGTTGCTGCTGGAAATCTGACTTTCTTTAGATACACGGACACCTCAGAAGGGAAAGCAAAACAGGTGAAATTGAACGAGTGAGCCCACAAAAGATGTAATTCTATTTTTTAGGTACATGAAGGTGTTGGACCTCTAATACTGTTGTTTTTGTGAGTTGCCTGAGTGGCCACCGCGTTTTCCCTAGAGTTGTTAGCTGCTGTGGGTGTGCAATGCTTCAGCTATACAGTGGATTAATGAAACAAGTATCATGAAAAGAAGGCAATTTTTTTTGTTTGGTTTTGAAAATAATGTCTGGACACTTTCACTTCAGTCCAATGTTGCACCAAAGTTTTGTTTCTGAAAAGTGGGTAAAGGATTTTCGTGTAACGGAAGTGTGCCGAAGACGAAAGAAACAGCAACTCGTTCTGTTAAGCGATGGTAATATCTCTCGCTTTATTTGCGAGGCTTTCTTGGTTGCTGTCTTTTTACACTTTTCTGAAGGCTAACAGCACTGTGGCTTTCAGATGGGTGTTTGGCTTCTGTCAGTCTAACGCATACGTGTATATCAGGCAGTCAGCTGAAAATTCCGCCGAGTTATTTCTTAGGCATCCAGATGGAGGGTCACTTTGAGAAATGGAAACCTTGTTATCCTGAGGTGTGGCAGCTTCACCAGGATGGCGTTTGGTGGAGGGAGGGTGCTGTTTGGTTGGGGGTTATTTTGGAAGATGCTTACGGGGTCCCCCATCTGAAGATGAAATAGGAGAGAGTTGATGCATCGTTTTCTGTGACGTTGTGTTATATACGGGATTAAGGAAACTGACGGTATTTGGGATTACTGCTACTGGTTCCTTTAAAGAAAGAAGTAGCCGTAAATTCAGTGATGAAATAAAAAATGTTCATTGAACTGGGAATGGGGAAGAGACACAGCAATTACTACTGAAATAAGTTGAGACTGATTTTTACAGTTTTTCCTAAAACTTCTGAGGTCTGGCCGTGAGCCTTAAAATATGTAATGTCTAAATGTAAAATGTGTAAATTCAAATTGGGATTGTACGGACCATGGGCAAAACCAGTACTATCATCACAATAATGGTAACGAAATTTTAGTTCACTTCCCAGTGCAATAGGGGCCTCTAAAATAAGCCTCATGCTCTGGGCACAAATGCAATACAAATAAGGCATCTTGCAATTTCTTCCTCTTATACAATGGGACGTAGGAAGCAGAAGTCTTGAGAGTAATGTCTGACTTGTTAAACAGTCTTGTAAGCTTCAGGGCTGATCCCTGGGGCCTGCATTGCATACCTGAGTGCATGACTCTATCAAAGAAATCCATCCCTATCATGTTTAAAAAAAGTTCTGCAGAGATAGGAAAGAGTGTACACGTACACTCTTTATCAGGGTACTGCCCTTTTAAGTACGTTTCCTGCATTGTAGGAGCAAAGTGAAGTTTGCCTTACTATTTTGCTGTGACAAATAACACTTCTGTTTCTGACGGGATTAATTTCTTTCCTGTGACATCATTTATTTGTTTCACATACTGCTAGCCCATTACAAGCTGTCACCTCAGATTTAGTTTATTTATATATTTATTTGGAGTCTTGAGGTACTTTCCAGTTTAAACTACAGGCCAATTGACCTGCTTGAGTAGCGATTTATGAAACCTAGTTCCTTCCAGAACCATATTTTTAAATACGCCTTACCCATCTTAAATGCTGCATTGCCTTATGAAATATCATAGAGAATCTTCTGATCACGTCACCCTAACTTCAGGGGAGTTTGCCGAAGCTTTTATGGGTGTTATACTATAGAAAGCGTTTAGCATACCTTAAGATTCTGCCTCTCTGTGGAAAAAATGATTTTTTTTTTCATATTTCTTCAGTTATTTTTCGTTAATTTTAGAGATTTTGTTTCCATGTGATATGTTGCATTATTATACAGCTTCAAGTTTGAAAGATACTGAAGTTGGTACAGATAAGCAGGACCAGAAACTGAGCTCTTGCTTATTTTCTGGGATGCAATTCTGTCTTATTTTGGCCTTGGAGAAATCCTTTCACCTGAGGTAAATTAAATCTTTCTTCTCAGCGATAGGTGAGGGGATATTTTTTTCAGCAGTGCTGTGTTCTGTGGAGAAGGATCTGCCAATATATTTTACCATCACTGAAACAATTTTTCTTTACATCTTCTGGGATTGATATTTTTAAGCTTAGGATAAACGTCACTAGCATTACTAGTGTTTAAAAGACTACTTTATAAATAACAAAGCTGATAAATCCGCATGTCATTTTTTGTCAGGTGTCTGAATCTATCACTTTTTGGGGTGCTTTGGGTTGAGCTGTGAGAGCAGAAGCTGAAGTCGCTCGTTCACCTTGCAGCGCTGTGGTGTTCTTGCCCAGCGTGCTGGGGGCTCAGGGGTGATTTGGTTTTCTTTGATGACTGAGTGGCGGGAGGAGGAGCGATGACTGGCTTCTCTTCCTGGTGCTTGGCTGCATTTCCTTTAATTTTTTTTCTTCGCTGCTTTTATCCATCAATGACAATTTATAAACAGTGCGTGTTTCACAATGATTTCAGCCTTGAGTGCCAAACAACTGTATGATTTTGTTCCTTTGTTTGACAGCTATCTGGCACTAAGCCACATGCACAATTGTAATGAGTATTTTTGTCCAGTATATTTGTATATTCTTTATTTCATTTATATTTTTGCTACTATACTTGAAATGTATCTTCCTAGAAATGCGGTTCAAAAGGTACATGGTAAAAAACCCAACAACTTTGTAAAGCTGTTAAACGAATTGAGTATAAAAGTGTTCCTTCAGTATCTTGGAGCAGGGGGTAAAGGGAGAGGGGCCAGAAGAGAGATACTGCTGGCTTTCGGTGGTTCAGTGGCACAGTTGCAAACTATGAAAAGGAATATGGTTTGTTGACAGAAGGAAAAAGTCCATGTGTTTCTTCAGTTGGGAACCATTTTATGTAGGATCGTTTCCTTACACAGTAAACAGTGGGCTTTCAGCAACATATTTGGAACACAGTAAAGTTAAAGAACAATTTTTTAAAATACAGACGATTTTCTGTATCGATTTATGCATTTTACCTACGTAGAAGAAAATTTGGAGCGTGAATGTCTTGAACTCAAGATACTGACTTCATTTGGCTCCTTGCTGCTGGGCTGAGGTCCTGCGGTATGGTGGAGGCAAGGTGCATTCCCCTCGAGGCTTTGGTGTGCGCCCCCCTCCTGCCCAGCACAGACACAGCTTGGGCTCCTGAGAGAGGCATCATGCGAGTGCCAGTAAACTGATGCGCAATAAAACACCAAATTGAAAGGCAGTGATTCATTGGGAGAAAATGTTATCCAGACCCCAGTAACTTTTTTCTCTTCTTTTAAGCTGTGCTCTAAAGCATCGTTATTCCCTTGATAAGCAATTTCAGCACCGCTATTGACCTGAAAGCCATGGTTTTAAAGTTGCCGCTGCCCTTCCATCTGATCTCTCTTATTTTCTTGATGGTACTTTTATTGATGCTTTCTTGTTTGTTAATACAACACAATTATGCGTCACTGGTCCAATTTATTTCCTTCCAAAAATGCCTAAATGTCAGAGGTAGAAAAGACTGGAAACTTTAATTTACACTAAAATTGTCAGCAGAGGCGTCTGTCCTCAAATCTATAATTTTACTGTAGTTTTACTGCGCAGTTAAACCTGCATTTTTGTCCCTGGAATGCACCCATCTGGATCAGTACACAGTTCCACCTGAGCACTTCCATCAGGCTCGCACTCAGCTGCACTTTGGGATTTTTCCTGTCTTTACCTGGCTTGTCTGTCTTCCTTGGTCTGTTGAGTTTTTTGACTGTTTTAAGAAAGGCTATTTTCTGTGGGTTTGTGCAGATGTGTTGCTCTTTGTAGATATATTTTCTTTTTGTTTCCTTCATCTTAAATATAAAGAAAATAAAGATTTAAATCTGATTATGCTCTGTTGTTACTTACACTGTGGTACTTCTTTGGCTGTAACACCTGACTGTTGAAATTTAGAGTGTATCGTTTTTCAAATTTGCTTTGGTTTTTTGTGGTTCTTTTTCTGCGCACCTGTTACTGGCCAGAGCTACGGGTGGGACACCATGCTGGAGGAGTCTGTCTTCTGTTCCAGTGTGGTTCTTTTTGCTTGTTTGTGAGATGTTTGTGCATTTAAAACCGGTATCTTCAAAGTGGTCTTTAGGTGCAGATTCTGACCGGGGTGCTGTGTAGTACAGTAAATATTCTCCTTCACAGGACAGATTACTGTGCAGTAGATGTGGAAGACCAAAACTGTTCTCATATTGCAGTGGAGATGTAGTAATGCGTTCTCTGAAGAGCTAGAAGTTGTGGTGAATGGACGAGAGGATAGTAAAAGCCACAATAGGAAAATATGTTTTAAAGTGGGAAAAATAATCATTTGTTGGTGGCCAACTCCTATATAAACCTGCAAGGCTATGGCTTAGTTATGCTGGAGGAAGGAATATGAGCCAGATATTAAAACATCCTAGGTTAGACTCTGAAAGAGTGAGTTTGAATGCAAAATTAGTAAAAATTTCCTTATTTCTATGTTAGGTCAACAGCGCGGGTTCAGGCATGCTGAAGGGGAACTTTATAGTTTTCCAATGCAAAAAGCAAATTTGCATACATGTTTTTAGTGTCCGGTATTTTGTTATTTAAACATGTCCTTTTTACTGAAGCTTCCGAGAAGTGTGTGGATGCTTTTGAGAATGCTCGATCCCTTGTAGCGTGTACCATGCTGCTCAAGGCAAGAATCTGTAGATGTCACAGTCATCTTGCCACACATGATGAATCACTTTGCCTGAAGATTTTCTGCCCACAAAGCCTCTGGGGTGGCTCTGTCTCCCTAAGGATGTTCTGTTCGACTAGCCATCTGAGCTTACTCTGCTGTGACCAGTTTAGAAAGTACTAGATGCAAACTTTCCCATTTTGTTTCTGCTTGTACATAACAAAAGGGGTCATATAGTATAAACACATATGCAGAGGACACTGCTGACCAAAATCAGAACTAAGGCACAAAAAGAACTAGTTGGGCTTGAAAAAGACAGTATCATTTTAAACTTCTTTTGTTTGAAGTTTTTTTTTTTAAATTTAATTTGTTACAAGAATCACGTCAAGTGATTGTAACTGCAGGATACTGTCCAAAATATGTTTTCCTGTTGTTTTCTCTTTATTTACCTTCTTTTTTTTCTTTATGGCTAGTAAACCAACATGTGTAATGAGTTTCATAGTGTTCTGGATTGTGTCTCTCTTTGGATATGTTCTAATAGAGACAGGATTACTGGCAGCTGGTAATAAAACCTGAAGTTTCAAGATACTGAATAGATACCTGGTCAACGGTCTCCTTTCAGGGGTCCATAAATTTACTGTGGGTGAGCCTGGGGGACCACCCTATGAAGAACACTTAAAAAACGTATCTTAATGTTTTTAGTTTTTAATGCAATTCATGCCTTTTTAATAGCTCAAAATTTGTAGCAGGTAAACTCAAATTCATACCTGGTTGTTTTAGTTTTCAGTTTCAGTGGTCTAAACCGGTATGCGTTGACCGTTTTGGTGTGGCGAGATACATCTTTCCCATCTTTGCAAATTTATTGAAGTCAGCAATAAGATACAGGAAATAACAAACTACAAGTAGGAAATTTTATTTTGAGCTTTCTCTATTTTTTTCTTAATTATTTATATTCTTGCCCTTCCTGCCTTTTCACTTTTGACTGTCTTTTTGCCAATATGTATTCCTGTGTTCTGCCTTTCCCGTGTGATCAGTGTCACCTGGTCAAGCCCTGGTGTCGCGAGGAGGTGGAGGATGTGGCCCGACGCCTTCTCTGCTCCCCCCTTGGAGAAAATCCGCCTGTTCTTTGTGAGCAGACTTTTGCAGGGGGTGGAAATGGAACTGCAAATTGCTAGATGGCCATATTTCATCTTTTGCCTTTGTACACAGAACCACCTCTTCTAACTTAGGCTGCCTTTCTCCTTTCTCTCCTGTTGGTCCTTTTCAAATATTTGCTTAAATAAGCATTGTTGGGAGAGCTGCTCATCTATTTTCTGGTTTGGAAGATAAATCTAAATAAAATATTTTCTACAGACTTCCCTTTTCTCCCTGGGGATATTGATTTTTTTTTTTTTTTTTTCTTTTTTAGAATAACTATCCATCTTGCAGAAAATATTTTCATTATCAAGAACAGCCTTTAAATATAGGATAGCTTTAAGTAGTGTAGGCATTCTCTCTGTCGTAACTTAAAAATCCTTCTTTTTGTTGAGAATGTAAAAGACAGCTTCTTAAGAACCAACTCAGTAAATACTGTAAAAAGAAAATCCAAAACATGCCTCGTATCTTTTTAAAAAATAAATAAAAACCCCAAACCCTTAGCCTCAATGTAATTCCAGCTCTTCTTTGCAATGAGACGTTTACTGATAGAAGACAAATTCTTGGTCCTTTTCCTGTATTGGAATGAAAATTTTATTTAATACCTGAAAGTATAGTATGATTACTTACGAAAATGCTTATTTTGAAGTCAAAGCCAGTTATGCCTGCCCAAGATTTAATACTCTTTTTTTAATAATGAATCCAGCTGTGAGGCCTGAATGGAAATCAGACAGCTTGATGCTAACAGCTGATCATAAGGAATCCAGTTAGGCAAAACATAAAATGAATAGTTTTTGTTGACCCTGGGTAAAGCTGAGTAACACCAGTACAGATGATTAGATAAAAGGGACCAGTTCAGCAGTAGCTTGTATCTAAACTTTAATGTGTTCAATTTAGCTGGGTTTGTTTGTGTCTATCGTAGTTAAAGAACATTCTTAGTAGCATTACATATTTTCTTTGGATTTGAATGCTTAAAAGAATTGCATTTACTAAGGGAAGTATATACCTAATTTTAGCTATGTTTTCAGTTTGCAGTTTTACTTGTTGAATTAATTTTGTAAAGCCTTTTTTAATATCGAGCTAATGTGCATCTTTTGCTTGTTAGGGTAACATTTGCATTCAGTGCGTCTCATTTAACCATTTTTACTCAAGAAATCACAAAACCCTTTCAGTCTTCGCTATCAACCGTCATAAGTTCCGACACATTTTTACCTCTCTTTATGTAAATACTAATTTTGCTATACTTGTGAGACTGTGAGTGCTTCTGGCAGAAATCCATTCCAGGTTAATCTTGTAACCAGTTACCGTTGTGCTGACAAGATGAGTTATTTTTTTATAACTGTTTTGTTGATTAAGTTCTAGCTCCCTCTTTCCAAACAGTGGTGCTTGTCTAATTTTTAGTGAATGAATAAATCAAAGCTACTTCTTAGCAAATAAATTTTACTAATTTATACACTATATACTTGAGAATTGTATATAGCGTTTTATTAATAACTTTGCTTCTGTATATTGTCGGGGTAAGAATCGTAGTATAAGCGCATCTTCATCTTCTTGGTCCATTGCTGTAGGAAATGTCTTGGGAGTTATGTATTGTTTTGCTTATGGATTAAAATTCGTGTTACTGTTGTCATGACTCCTTCATTGATTTGAACAAACTGGTTAAAATCGGTTACTGTTCTCTTCATGTCCTTTATAGCTTACATAGTTTAAATAGCAACTGGATCCCTGATACCTGTGACGTACACTTTTTGCAACTTGTTTTCAGAAGTCCACTAACATTTGTCTGTGGTGCATTTCATGGTGTCTCTGTGGAAATCCCTTTGCTCACAAGCAGTGCCACCTTTTGCCGTCTTGGAATACCCTTTCTCTTGAAGTTTCTCTCATAAATCTTATCCTTTCATGCTCTAATTTCCATATGTTGAGCTGAACCCTCACTTTCTATGTCTTAGCTTTTTTAGGTATAATTATGTTGCAAGCACAAACCCACTCCTTTCCCACCTTAGTCAATGAGAAGAGAGGCTGAGCTCTGTCTGAGGACCAGGAGAGGTTTAGTGCCTCCTGCCAGAGACGCGCGTGTCCTTGGCTTCAAGCGTGTAGCAGTTCAGCACAGGGGAAGGGTGGTGAGGTGCTCAGGCTGACCTGGACACTTGTGTGAACTGTCTCCTTGTTCTCCCTCTTGCCAAATGTTTCCAGGTAAGGGTAAGCTTTACTGAGGCTCTTTCATTTTGGATGAGGTTCTTTGTCAGACTCCTCCCAGCCCCTTCCATTGTGAATGTCACCAGCTGTTAGGTTTTTGCCTCTTACGAGATGTCAGGTCTGTGGCATAGCCATCGGCTTGCCCCATGTTGCATATGAAGTGTGACTAATATTAGTGCTTAGTTCATTACATGACATTTTTCATTTCTTTTCAAGAGCTTTCTAAATAAAAGAAGCTGAATTTAATCTAAAAAGCCCTATCTTATTAAAGAACATATTCTGATCTTAACACTGGATGTTCCCAGATACTACAGTAATTAGCATTCTGTAAGTGCCCGGAATAGAACTGGTCGTCAGGCCCTTAATTTAATGATTTATTGATTAATGAATTTTGTATTCTAGTGAGGGAGAACACTTCCTGATCTGCTGCTGGTCAACATAATTCTGCAAAAGGATGTGAATATTCCTTTGATATTACTCATGTTTCTTCTTTAACCCTTTTGTGCTCCTCTGTCTAACAACACCCAAGTCTGCCAGCTTTTTGTTGTGTGAACTTTTCAGATTACAGGACTCGGATTTGGCTCTGTGAAAAGGTGAATCGTACTAAGACTCCAAATTGAAAGCAAAATACAAAAGCCTTTGTGCATTTTTCTGAGATCTTTGAGGTAGGGAAGGGAGGAACCCAAGGAAAGAAGATAAAAGGGCCTGCAGCAGTACAAATCGCCAAATTATCTGGATTATAAAACCTATAAAAAAAAAAGGCGCTTTCTGCTTCTGACATGATTTTTTTTTTTTTCCCCCCTCCTTGTATTAATTAAGGTACACTGCAGTCCCTTTGTGTAATCTCCCAGATGGGAAGGGAGGAATTGCCATTGACCTAAAGCAACATGTAGTGCTACAGAGTGCAACTTAACAACTCCAGCGCCTATTAAACTTATTCTCCAAGTAGTTCTCAGCAATTTAAGCCCGAAAGCAAAGCTGAGGTGGTTCAGCAGATGCTAGGCTTACCTGATTTAACTGTACAGTTCAAATGCCTCTGCTCTTTGTATAATCAATTCAAGAAAAACAAAAGTAAAATGAAGCTTTTGGCTGTGATACCAAATGGTGGAGCCCGACCTACCTGGGCTCATACAGCATTCTAAACAGGAAAAGTGCATAGAAATCATTTGTTTAATCTTTTCCATTTCAGTTGCAACACTAGCAAACTTTGACTTCTAGCCCCAAGGCATAATGTAATTCCAAGAGAAGATGCGGTCCTTCTCACATTTGTTTCCTGAGTGTCTTTTTAACAGTGCAGATACTTAAGAGGATAGTGTGATAAGCTCTGGTCAAAACATCTATATCCTTATTGTCCCTAATGCTTATTATAGTGCTAAGTCATCAATAACACAAACATAAATTAACATTTGTAATCGGCCTTTTTTGCAAACTAGTCAAAAGCAGCTAGTGCTGTGTTTCAGGCCTTGGTGTGGTGTGACCGTGTTGCGTCGATTTTTATCTGCTTGTTTTAAAACTAATCTGTGATAATTGCTTTAAAAATATAGTTTCTCTCACTGAGAGCATTGGCAGGTGCATAGATAACTTTTTTAATAGTTTTAAATTTGTTTTTTGCCATTAACGGTGGTCCTTTTGGTTTCAGAATTTTGTCTAACGCATCACTGAGTACAGAAGTATGTTCTTCCATTGATTTTCATCCCGCTTTGTCCTTTATCTCCACTTGCTTGCTGTTGTTCAAGGGTTGCTTTGCGAAAGGTGTGAGCATCGTGTGCAGTTTATTTTGGCAAAATGAAGAATGTTGCCATTGATCTGGGTCCGCGCCGACTGCCCTTCCTGGGGCAGAAGTTCTTAGCTTCAGGTTGTTCCTTCTGGCAGGCTCCGCTCGCATCACGGCGTGGAGCCGGTGGCTCAGCGCTACCCAGCACTCCATTAATATGCACAACATGACCGGTTTCGGGGGAAGGTTATTAGAATGCTGGTTTGTATCCTCCAGTGAATGAAATGATGTGTGATTATGAAGTCATCAGGCATGGACCAGTAAGGCTCGAGAGAGCCTCCCCCCCAGGTCCTGGGGGTGCCATTGATTGGTGACCATGTGTTTGTGCCCGATAGACTGTGAAATGGTGTGTTGCTACACGGCTGTGCTGCACCTGCGCCCCACCGAGGTGATTGATTGGTTTGGTCATGTGGAATGTTCCCATCTGGTCTGCAGTAATGTGGTGGGGGTTTTTTGTTGTTGTGTGGTGGGGTTTTTTTTCCCTTCCTTCCTCTTCTCTCCCGTTTCCCCTTCATCTGCGGGCGGCCAGAGCAGGCAGTCGCAAAGGCAGCGCGAGTCTTTGCCTTAAGAACAAAGTGGGGCTGCTGTGAGCGCTGCTCTCGTTGCTGCGAAAAGCGCCCGTCGTTGCTGGTGTGCTCAAGAGCAGCTTCGGCACAGCTATAAATTTTTTTTTTTTTAAAAGAAACTGGGGGAGGGACAGGATACGACAACCAAACCCCAAAACCTGTGTGTTACTCGGCACATTTCTTACTGTTTTTACGAAAGCGCTCCACTATTGTAATTAGATTACCCAAGTAGCAGTGCATGTGGAAGATCTTATTTAACCTCAGAAAAGTAGTAGTTTATTTATTGAAAACTACTGATGTTGCACTTTAAATGCCAAGAAATTATTTTAGTTCCTTTAAAAAAAATTCTATAGTTACATTGGGCGGTCTTGTTTGATATTTCTTAATCTCACTCCTTTTTCATAATTGATCTATTCATTCCACTTAATGACTAATTACATATCAGAGCACATCATCAGCAGCATTCATCATTGTAGAATGTAATAATCAATGACATTTCAACAAAGGAAAAAATAAATATGCAAATAAGGACTCATTAACATTTGCATGAGCTGTTTGAATAATCACGTTGCTGACAAGGCTGTAATTAACAGAAATTGATGCTGAGTTCAGTATTTGATAGTGTGTTTTCTCAGCGTTTTATTGTTGTCACTGCGGGGGCTGGAATGAAGTTCTGCTCTACTTGTACCTTGACTCAGGCTTGATGTGATGGGTTGTGCCAGGTAGCAGAGGCTTCTGGGAGCCCTTAATTCAGCGGGGACCTACACTTAATGCATAGAGAGATATTTTACTTAAATTACCGTATTGTTAATGAAGGACTGTTAAATTCTTGGTAAATTACACAACAACTGAAAGCAAACCTTCTCTTCAAAGTCAGGAAAACCAAAAATGATTAAGTTTGGGGGTTTGGTTTTGGTTTTTTATTTAATTGAGAATCTTTTGCATGAGTTAGGCACTTTGAAACTATAGGATTTCTTATTTGCATTGAAAATGAGGTATTGATGTCGGGTTTTTTGGGTTGGTTTTTTTTTTTTTTTTTTTGCTTCTTGTTAATCTAGCACAGTGTATCAGTGTCAGGAGACTTGAGCTTTATTGTAATTGAAAATCACTTGCTAAGGAAAATGTTGTGTAATTATGAAATCTACAGTCTCTCTTTCTGTCTCCCCTCCCTCCTTTTTTATTGTTGCTAGTTTACTCCCCCCTCCCTCTTTTTTCTTTTTTTTTTTTTTTTTTTTCCCCCCCTGAAGCTTCCTCTTTTTGTCATGGATATCAACTGAAATGCACAAAACACAATAAAGCTGTTTATGTCAGTTTTTTTGGATGACTGTAAGTGCTGATTATAACAAGTTTAAGGAATTTCCTTTGTTGAGTGTGTACCCACGCCATATGGCTCAACATGGAACATTAACTTGACAGGGATAATGGATTGTGGTATATGGAGACAATTTTGCCTGCAGCTTCACTATAACTCATTCTGGTTGGGGATCACAAGTTTATAATATAGGATGCAGCAAACATCCAGATGGATTTACTTTACATAAAAGAGTTGCATTTCTTTTTATTTCCTGCCTGTAATTGGAAAAAAAAAAGACTTTTAAAAAAAGAATTAAAAAGTAGTAAACAAAGAATGGGTCTTCTTTGGGGAAGAAAAATCTCGGTGAAACTGTATGTATATGTGGCTGAACCATTTTGGATACACTGAAACAGAGGTGAAGCGTTGTTACTTATATGCACAACTTTTTTCAAATAATAAATATATCAAGTGGTTTTACTTTTCAAAATATTTCAGTACACCTCCAGTTCTAGAAACACATAATGTTCTAGGATAGTGTGAAAAAAGGTATTTGAAACAAATCTCTGATTTTTACTTAATTATAATGACTTTTTTTATCATAAGCAAAGTGACCACTTAATTAGCGTTCTGATGCTTTGGTAATGCTGTGATCTACCCTGTTTACTTTTAGGGGGAAAAAAAATCCTTATAAGCTTTTTGTAGTATAAGGAAGTAAAATACTGCTGAAATAGTTCAATTTGTTTACTTCAGTGGTTGTCTGATATAATGGGAAGTGTCCAAATGTCTTAGAATGTAACAGAAGTCAGTATAAATCTAATGCTTCCTCCTGAATGATCCGCATGCCTAAGGTAAGTCCTAATTTTACAAATATTTCTACATCTAAGAGACTTTGAGCATGCATAATCCTGTTAAGCACGTATGTAGCTGTTTGAAGGATCAGGGCCATAAATCCATATTTAGGATTTCAAATGGAGCTACATGAGATGGCTTCAGCATTCCTGTGCACTTGTGATTGAGCTGTACTCCAAATAAAATTGGGTGCTTTACTGTCTGAAAAGCAGACATCTTTATATATATCAGTTTTGGAGATCCATTTAAAACACTAGTTTTTTGAGACTCTGGAAATCTTGACTTTCCTTATCCAAAATAGATGTTGTATTTTTTTTTTTTTTCTTTGAACCTTTATCACATGGCTATGAATTTGTTATTTTTTTAAATTAGCTTTTGAGGTAAGTAACTGAGCAGATGGGGAAGACGCGGTTCACGGCTGGGAAAGAGGAATACTGGTTGTGATTACAACAGATACTGTTTGTCTGTCCAGTCTCCCTCCTCCATTGCTGACTTCATAGGTTGACATCCCAATTTAGCATCTCTAATCATTATCCGAACTTTTAGAATGCGAAGAGCTAGAAAGCATCTCCTTTTGTGAAAGAAGGAATAAAAAGGATCGCTAACTATTGACCTATGAAGAATCTATGTTAGCTTAAGATATGGGGTTTCTTTCAGGTTTTCATGCTGCAAATTATACTTTTAAAAGCTTCTCTGGGTTCATTCATCTTCCCCTCACATTCCAGGCTGTATGTGTGATAATCATGGCCAGGTGGGAATTTACTATGGTCTTAAGGATGTTGTTGCTTATATTCTTACTATGAAGTCCCTTATTTGCTAGTGCCGCTGCAGTTGCAAAAAAGCAGTCTCAGGAAAACACAAGAGAGATCTCTAGCATTTTTGATAAAACTTGCTCTGTATTTGAAGTAGAGGAAGAACAACCTCATATCTAGTATGCAAGTCAGCTGGTGGATCTCTCTAATTTATAGTCTGCTGTTTGGGAAACACTAGGATAGGGAAATGAGCACCAGTGTTGCAATAAGCTTGAAGAATTTAAATCTGTAGATAAGAAAATTCTTTCCAGGAACTGTAAGGGGAGTAGACTATTTCTGCAGCTTCTGGACGACTTGTCTCTTTCTTTTTTGGCTTCAGAAGGAAAGTAAGAGTCAAAACCTCAGAAAACACTTAAAACTGAAACATTGAAGGTAGCATTTGTGTCCTTTATCAGCATTCGCTGACCCACCAAGGAACTTCTTCGGGACTGTATTTGCAAAATAACATGAATATTCTTCCTAGATTACAGTAATGACTACCTGCAACTTAGATTACGCTCCAGTTAATAGTATTCTGTGAATGTGCCAGTGCTGCGTTGGCAATGGGAGTTTGTGCGTGGGGGGTTTATCCCGCTCCTGGACAAGCTACAAAAGCAGGCTTCGCTTTTTTCTGATCTTGTAAGCTGTAGTGGCCTGTGGGGAGCGCACTGATGATCTGGTCTTGTTAATGGCTTAGTGTAAGGATGTTGTAAAAGTCCAGTAGGTTGTCAGTAGAAAGGCCATCGATAGAAATTTATTAAGAGTAATGCTTGAAAGCGAATTCCACTGCCCTCTGACAGTAAGCTGCTGTAACACTCTTTGATCCTGAAGGGTCTGCTGAATCTCAAGTTGAAGTCAGTGGTTTGGGTGTAAAGAGCAATGACTTTTTGAGTTTTGTTTTGCTAATGATTTATTAATAATTATTGCTGCAGTCTTTGGATTAATGTTTTTCTTTGTAGAGCTGTATTTTAAAGGAACTTGGTTGGAAGGGGAGTCTTCTTCCGTTTTGGTATAAGGAAATGCCTTTAGGTTATATTTCCCATGTCATTTTTTGGGTAATTATGTAAGCATTTCTCAGATCTGTTTGATTGCCGTGTATGTGGGCAGTGTGATTAGAGCAGATGAAAACAGGAGGGGGAGCTGTGGGCACAGGCGCCGCTGGGCAGAGGGCAGCGCTGGGGAGGCAGGAGGGGCTGCAGAGGAGCACCCCCAGAGAGGGGAAACCTGCCACACCCCCCTCCTTTTCAAACTCCTCCGGGAAAGCGATTTTGGTAATATTTCAGCAGTTAAATGTGGATATTTATGTCATCTTTCTTGTCCTTAAACACCTGCTTGCTGTGAGCCAGGGCTTTGTTTCTTGGCGTGGAGAGGGTGTGTTACTACTCTATTTTATGGCAAAACCAGGAATGGATTTCAGTTTGCATCATTTAAATAAATTAGTTTCTAGCTTAAAATAGCACTTCCCTTAAGTTGCAAGCTAGTTATTATTGACGTGTCACATTTTCAATATTTTCAGGCATTTTGACTGAATTTCTTAAAAACTACATCGAGAGTAGACTAATTGAGATGACGCATCCTTCTCTGTCGGATTTCTCTGTAATCAGTCTGTAGGCCACCAGTATTCTCCTAAGTGTACCGTTTAAATTGTATGAGCAGTCCCTGCTGAATGTAGTTAATTTGTATACTTGTAAGTACATACGTGCTTAGTTGCTTTACTGAATTGGTGCCTAAAAATGCTTCAAATAAATTATGGTTTCGGTCCTGTTTTGTACGTGGCTTTTAGAATCGGAGCAATGCGATTAAGTCAAGGTGTGTGTCACAGCAGTGTGCTGAGCAGTGTGAAAGGCTGAGTGACCGCATCCTTACACCGAATCTCAGACAGATGAAAAAGCTAGCTAATATGGGGCAGGATTAAATGATTAGCTAACAGGAGTCTTGCATGTTCCCCTAAAGCAGAAGGCTGTCTCTCCTGATGCCTTTCGTTGTGAAAAGGTGCGCTTTAATGCTCTTTTTGTGGAGAGGAGCAGCACTGGGAGCCAAGTGCTGTTCCTTGTCTCGGCATTGCCATGTGACTTTCTCCATTTACCTATTTTAAAACAGTCCCTGTAAGGTTTTTCTTCAACAGCTCGCTTGAAGCAAGTGAGTTGGAATTGTAACAGGGAGCAAAGTTTGAAATTTTTTTGGCCAAAAATCTCCTCATAACTGTGGGGGCAAACGCTACTGTTACCGAAGTCTTGTTCCTGGTTGTGTACTTTGTTCAGTAATTTGGAAGACTTCTCGTTAGTATCATTACTTGCAGAACTGAATAACTTTTTATTGCAAGATGGAACACCGTCAGGATTTGAAATGTTTGAGTTTGGCAAGAAAGGGCTTGTCTGTACAACAGTGAAGTTGCGTTGGGGAAATACAGTGCCTCTGTTCCGCAGAGGTACGCTGAGAGCTGGTGTGAGCTGCAGCTGCATTTACCATCAAACACGGAGCTGGTGCCGATGAATGTTTTGTTTTTAGTGTCATGGAAACTGTGAGCCAAAGAATGGATATTCTATTCATCTGGGAAAATAGCAGTTCACTGCATAAAACATCAGTTGCTTCCAAAGCAGTTCTTAAAATAGACTTTGTGAGTATAACCCTAAAAGTAAAAGTGCAACAACTTAAATCACCTCAGTACTACTTTGGTTTTCTATTAGAATATAGATGTGAATTAAATTAACGTAGAAGTAATGAGAGTTTTAAGATGCAACTGTAGCATGGAACTCCTACAATGATTCAATGTTTTACTTTACTATGCAATTTTTCATCTAAAAACGGAGAGGTCCAGACATTTCAATAGCAGTCTTAATCCTTTTTATTACCTTTCTTCAAATGGTTTGCTCAAAGCAGAATAGTTTTGGTCATCATTCAGTATCATTTACTGTTTCTTACAGCATAGTGAAAATCGTAAAAACTCACTGCGGAGACTGGGTATCCAAGAAAGTGCTCTCTTGGGCAGAGAAGGAAAGATGGTATGGAATAAATAGTGTGTGGGGTTTTTAATATGCATAAGCATTTTTGCAGAGCCAGTATGTAAAGAAAAATTACTTCAGAGAGTTAATTCACTTGAATTGGAAAGCTTAAATTTTTTTGTTTTGCTTAAATTTTGATGTTGGGGGCGGGGGTGAAGTATGAGATCTGAGTGCAAGAGGTAAAGAGAAACCAATACAGGAACAGATATGTAAAGTCATTTCCCCACCGTGGGGAAAAAAGGAAGCTGAGAAAAGAAATTGGAGGAGCAGAAGGGATTTGATCTGAGTGATAGGAAGTTGGAGGGAAAATTGCGAGTTGTGGGATTTCAGAATCCAGGATACTGGAATGGATGTGATAGCAATTAAAAGAAGAGCTGCGTTATTGTGAGGCCTCCTTCAATCAATGTCCAGTGAAAGCGGTGGGGATTTGTTGCTCTCTAGCTTAGTTTGGTTTGGGTGGTTGGGTTTTGTTTGTTTGTGGATTGGGTTTTTTGTTTGGGGTTTTTTCTCTGTTTGTTTTTATTGGGGGATCCAAAATTGGGTGCAATATTTTAGCTGTGGAGTAACAAGTGCTGAGTAGAGGTGGATAATCACTGCCCTCCACCTGCTGTCTCCTGTGCAGCTTGTCCTTCAAGACCACCCGTCCTTCTCAGCAGCCTTGATCCCCAGCTTCCACCGTTGCAAGGGGTTAGTCTATCCCAGGTGCAGGACTTTACATTTGTTATGGTTGAATTTTATGAGGTTCTTGTTGGCCCAGTCCCCTAGGTTGTCTACCTTCCTCTGAGTGGTGGTACTGCCTTCAAGCACACTAACTGCATCTCCCAAACTGGGGTCTTCGGCAAACTTTTTTAGGGTGCACTCTGTCTTCTCCTCCAGGTTCCTGATAAAGACATGAAGCAGGACAGGTTCCATATACTGTGTGTAGTTGGTAATGACAAAATTATAGGTGCAGGGAAATTGATAAAAACATAAATTTCAGTTGAAAAGCAACTGCATGAGAAATAAAATAGGTGCTTGAGATGCTGAGACTTAGATGAGTAACTCAAGAGAGAGCAAGATCAAGAAAAGCCTTTTTTATAAGTGTTTATGACTGTTTAATATCAAGGAGTAATGTGTAGTTGAGAGCTTACAGCAGAGATAAGGACTAGATATGAAATGAGAAAGTGTCTTTGAAATTAATCCTGGTTCGTCTATAAAAGGCTTCTATAATAATATGCAGGTTCCACGTTTCCCATTCTGTAGTGCGGGGAATTGAAGTACAAGGAAGTGAAATAGATAGAAAGATACTAAACCCCAAACCCATGTGGTTTTTACTTTCACTCTTTAATGCTATTTAGGCTTAGAAGGACGATTTTCACTTTGTACCACTGTCAGGTACTTTAACCACGGGTAGACAGACACTTGGGCTTTCCTCGGCAGTGCCTGGGGAGATCCCCTGTGGATACGCAAAGGCCTGTGTGCCTTCTGCAGGGCTGCTGAAGCTGGCCAACAGGACAGGTGAGGGTAACGGTGGAGCCCGCCAAGCTTCTATAGCCACCCCCTTTCTCCTCCCCAGGATAAATGTGGTTAAAGACCAGGCGGCTGCAGGGCCTCGTCTCAGCCCTGCGCTTGGCTGGAGCAAAAGGCAGCTTGTCACCTGTCTTCTGCTGTTTCAACTTGCCAACAAGCTCTGAATTTCCAGTAACGCGTTTAGATGGTCAATTTGATGATTTAAAAAGATAAAAAAAAAAACAACCCCAACCCAAACAAATAAACAAAAACAAAACAAAGACTAAATCTGGGGGCAAAGTTTGTCACGTCAATGTCACTGAAAAATATTCAGTGATGATCCTCTGTTTACAGTTGTATTTTATAACCTTGTCTTGTGCCTGGCTTTTACTCCCTTAATGCATTATTTTAAAAGAGTAATTAGATTATTCCTTTAAATCAGTCTTTTTAAAGTCATCCTTTTTTTTTGGTCAAAATATTTTATCATATCAAGGCACGTACCTTACAAAAATTGGCTACATTGATAGTGTACTCTGCCAACGCACAGTGTAAAAAGACTCCTTTCCCACAAATTCGGGTTGACTAGCATTATCATTAACCTACCTAATCCTCTAGTAATAAAATTCCATTTTTGGTGATTTCATTACTTATTATTGGCTATCAGAGGAATAAATTATTTGGGTAATCCTATTTGCTTATTTTAAATATTGTACAATGTGAACTTTCTTCCAGAGATCTTGCTCTTCCCAAGTATTCTAAGACTAAGTAAAAACCACTGTTAATATTTGAGAGGACTCCTTGGTTTACATATATTTAAAAAAAAATTTTTTAATCCTTTTGGAGTCAGGTTTTCTAGACCTGCTGATACAAAAGTGTAGAATGTTAGTAAGCAATTGCTTTTACATCTTCCGTGCTGTTGAAATAGAAAATATGTCATCATTCTTATTCACGTTATCACTTCTATAAAATAATTACTAGTATTGCCATGAGTATTCCTTTTGTTCTTAACATGCTGAGGAAAAGTGTTTTCCTTATCTGCTTCAGGTCATTGAAAACGACATGGTGTTACCTCTGTAAAGCATGGGTAGCCAAGCAGAGTGGTAGTATTTATTGATACATGAAGTTTTATTCTTTAGTTCATTGAACAGCACACCATGTTCCTTGGTGTTTTTAAATCCAAGACTTAACATTCACCTTGACTATGTCTGGACCTGGGACATTATTGTTAACATTTCTTCAGTCACGTTCCCACGACTGTTATGATCTCTTATGAAGACTTTTTTTTCTTTATCAAGAATGCCACTTGTCTCACCTCCCAAAATAAACAGCAAATGCATGTTTTCAATTGCAACTTTTTTTCATATGACTTAAAAAACCAGTGTTCGTGCCTCAGGTGCCTTGGCAGTAAGGTATCAGTGTTTTCATGAATGTATGGAGATGTAGGGTCCCTACAGATGAGGGGATGGTTTAGAGACATCTATAATTTTTGAGTGGTTTTTTTTAGTAGATAGCTAAAAGTTCATTGTCTGTGTAGCCCCAATACATTTCCCTTTCCGTGACACAGTGATGTTCTCTTGCACAGTTATCTTCAATGTTTTGGGGCTTCGTAGGATTCTTTCCATTTCTGGACAGGCTGAAGTGCCTTTACCATAAATACCGGGTTTGTACTGAAATAAGAGCACCGATTCTAAGCTTTTAGCATTTTAGGTGCTTTGTATGAATTTAGACTGTCTAACTGTTCTTTCTGGGGGTTTTGTTTCACCTTCTTTGGGCTCAGTGTGCTTGCATATAGTGCATGTGCATAGTTAGGAGTTTCCAGCCCCAAACAGAAGCTGGCTCCTCTCAGGCACCGCCTTGTGGGGATTTCCCCTCCTGCTCTTAACAGATCATCTGGTTACTCCCCGGTGCCAGCAGAAGTTTTTCTCTTGAAGCAGCAATAATGGGAAAACACTTACAGTGGTGTTTTGTTTTCTTCTGAAATCTGTTTTAGGGTCTAATGGGTGTTTGGGGTTTGGTTTTCTTTGTTTTGTTTTGGGTTTTCTTTTGTAGTCCTGTAGCAACCAGGGCTAGCCTGGAGACCACAGGTAGGGAACACCTGATTCACAAACCTCTATCTCTGTGCGATTGGGATGGCTATATTGCCTGGGAAGGGGGAAGCTTGAATAAGTTGTGCAAGTCATCCAAGTAAGAACTGTGAAAACTTTTGTAGGACAGAGTACTGTTGTATGTGTTTGTATGTATTTTATGGAAAATGGTTAGAAATGCTTGCTGTGTTTGTCCCTATGTCCATACGGAGGAGGGGCGATGGGGGAATCTGCCTTTGTTGACAAAGCTGGCTTTTCAAGTTCAGTGGGAATTAATAGATCTTGGATGGTGAGAGGAGCTGCACATACCTACAGAAGTAACTATTTTTCAATTTTTATATAATCATATATATATAATTTAGCAATTTGTAGCAAGTAGTGTCACCAAAATGATCTTTTAATCAGAAACAGGTGTAGCATTTTGTTGTAAAGTGTGGATTCTCTATTTGTTTCCAATTATAAAATCCTCTTGACTTTAGACTGAAGAATCTACTTGATGTTCAAAGTCACTGATAGAAGCTAAGCAATTTTTGTCCTTAGATCTGGGACAAATTCCACACTGGGAGAGCAAGGGATGCTTTTCATGTTAGTTGTAAGCAGCAACTTCCTTAGTTGCTTGAAAATTTTAACTAAATCCCTTGAGGATGAGATAAGGAAGATTGCAAAGGGAGAAATATTTTAATAGACAAAGGGAAGACACTTGGATACTCTGGAAATACACAGGGTGGATAGGTGAGGTGGGTACATGCATGTGATAAAATGCCTTCCTGTCACCAGTGTGGAAAGTGTGTGTATTCATATGCATACTCAGTTTGGTTAGTGTCTTGTGGATGTTGTACATCCCCAATTTCCCTCATTTTAGGTAAACTTTCGTGTGCTTCTCCCACTGGGTGATCTGTCTGCGCATAGCACACATTAACAGGTTAATAGAGCAGTAACTCTGTTTATGGTGAGGTTCGCCTAGGGTAGACGTCATAGTGGAGAATTGAAACTAAATACGCTAAACAGCTCTTCAGGAATTATTTGGTTCACAGAAACTTGCCCACATATGCTTGGGGGAGAAGGAGAAGAAAGTTCTTTCCTCATTTAAGAGGTTTGTACTCCCTTGTTTCTCCTTGCTGTCGGTTACTCATGTGCATCTTCCATGTGAGACTTCAGTCCCTTTTAGCCTTGCAAACATTAGATTTGTTATTTGGCACACACAGTATAAGCCTGGTAAGTGGAGGGACAGGAATAGTACTGAGGAAGGAGCCTTCGTGGATCAGCCACTGATGGAATAGAAATGTTCTCGGTTTGACATGAGCATATAAATTACAAGTTCATAGGGTCAATCCAAATATAATGTGGAATTTAGTCCACCCTTACCTCCTGTGTATTTGAAGTACATAAGAGCATTAATAAATTGTTTTTATAGCACCAGATATGTGCAGTGCTCCACGAACTGACAAAATATTCCATCTTTTCTTAGAAGTATGTACAAATCAACGGGATGAAAGTGTCAAAGGCATGTCTTCGGGAAGCAGGTTTTTTAATACCACTTTACACACTGACATTATTTCTTTTTAAAATATTGCATTAAAGAAGTTGTGAGAAATCCCTTGACTTCTGTGTTTAACGTCTTAATAAACGTACTCTGAGATTTATTGCCTGGTCAGCTCAGTCAGTAGAATTCTTACAGCGAAAGACATCTGCAAATGCCCCCACAAGTATAAAAGAACTTCTGAACTTTCTAATCTTTGGAAAGCACAAGGAAAAAAACATATTTTTTTTTTTCCCCAGGTGATCCTGTCCCAATGTCAACAAGAGCAATTGTTTAGTATTTGCTGCCTAAAGCATTGTTCCTAAATTGCAATAGTTGATTCCAGGTAATTCCAGCTTCAGAATTTCTACATTTTGCATCGTTTAGATTGAAAAACAGTTCTTGCTCCAAATAAGGCAAATAAGTAATAGGACTAGATTACAGAAGTGTAAAGCTGTCCTAAAAATGAGAATTTATGGCATGGAAAATCCTAGGAGATTTCTTGCAGACCTGAGACTGGACAGTTAAATCCTGTAAGTCTCATTCAAAATCATAATCTTTTACTTCTTGCAGATTATTAGAGTTGTTCTGTAGATTTTAACCGAGGAAATGAGTAGGGCGCAAATCTTTGGTATTAAACCCAAGCTTTACTAAATTTTTTCTTCTCCTGTTTGGGAAAATTGGTTTCAGATGTCACAGTATGGCAAAAAAATATCTAAATATCTAAAATAATGCATTTCTTCCCACTAGTCACAGTCTGTCCATACCATTTCCTTATCCATCCTTCAAGAACACATAGGCCAGCGTCCTTATGGTTACCCGTATAGACTGCTTTGCTGATCATTGCTTGGGCGCAGCATTCATGGTTAAATAAGTTTGTGGTTTTGCTTCTGTTGTGTTACTTTATTACAAAATTTTCCAGTAACGTGATTTTGTTACGTATTAATTACTTGTTAATCTTAAGGTTAAAATTTGTATTGGGAGTTTGCAGACAATTCATATTATGTAGGTTTGACTGCTTTATTAAAAGGTGGCAAGACAGTGTGGAGGAGTTTACACGACTTCAGGGGTTATTGATTGGGAAGGTGCTTGCAGTCAGAAGATGATGGAGCTAAGACGGAGTGTGTGATGAGATAAAGGCTAGGTTAGGGAAGTGATTACGGCTGGGGACCTGCTAATCACCGACCTCTGTAGGGATCCTGTAGTTTATCACTGATCTCACTTGCACTTGGCATTTTCTTGCGTCGCTGCTTCCTTGTTGGTAGCCGAGTGAGTGATTTGGTGTGGGATGAGCAGGAGGAGGGGGCTGCGAGGCCAGCAGCTGCACTTGTTGGCACTGGCTTGTTAAACATCCGCAGCGTAGCCAGCAGCGTGCTTGGCACACGGTAGCCCGTAACGCTTAAACAAATTGTTGTGAAGAGAACAGGAGGTCATTTGTTTTAAGCACTTTCTTCGTATTGTGTTGCTTCAGGCCTCGGTTTCATTGCCATGAGTTTTGGTCACAAGTGTCGTTAGGAAAAATGTGTGTAATATTCTGTATGTACTCACAATATATACACGTGTGCATTATGTACCTTTAAAACATTAGAGATAAGATTGTTGGTATAAGATACATTAAACATGTGACAGCCTCTAGTAGTGAGTAGGCCTATATAGCAGTAGAAGAGGAAGAAACGATTCCTCCGGCGTGGTGGGAAATGTCTAGATACGTAGTGAAACTTTTATGGCTGCATGTGTAAGTCAGCCTTGCCTCTAAGAAGAAGGCAGCACACCAAATCCTAGGAGCAGGGCTGCTTTTGTATTTTAATCAAACGTAATTTTTTTTCACCATACTGAATAATTGCTGAGTAAGAATTTTTAACACCAACAAAATTAAAAAAAAAAAAACAAAACCAACAAAGAATGGACCTGTACTGGAGGCTGCAAGGGTGTTATTCTATATATTTTGCGTATTTTATTTCTACTTTGTGGTAAGTTGGAGAGTGATATTAAGTGCTGTAGAAAGAATGTTTACTTTGAGTGTTCTTCCCGCGTCATCCGCGTGCACCTGTCAGTATAGCTTGTGCAGCTTGTTCCTTGTTATATTGGATCTGCATATGAAAAATTATTTGAGTGTATGAATTCTGTGGGTAACAAAAGCACGTACTTTGCTGCGGGATAGTTTGTTACTGGAGGGGGATGGGGAGAAAGCAGTATAAAAATTGATTTCCAGTCAAACCTGCCAACACCAGTTTAATAACTTAAAAAAAATAATCCTCTCAGGTATCCACAGTGTTTTGTTACAAACTGCCTTTTGGGTGGGCTGTCTGTTGTGACTGGTTAACAGTGTTACCAGCGATGAAATGGTGATTGGGAACTGTAAACACTTGCCTCGAGATCCACGACAAGGCGATTCTCTGCACGAGTGGGGCAGACAGGTTTTGTGCCTGACCCAGAGCCACTGCCGGCCGCCGTCACTTGGGTCTTCGTGCTGGAGGAGCAGCATTGCTTCTGTACCAAGCGTCGGTGCTTTCCACGTTGCCAACGGGATGCGTTCCTAGCAATGCACAGAAAGATCTTCAGCCTGCAAAGGGTTACTTCTGTGGGAATGGAAGTAATTTTTTGCAGAGTTATGTTCTGTCATACTCTCATAAACTGAGCAGTATCTAGCAGCAGTGGGAGAAGGCTGGTTTTCTTATGGCAGGCATTTAGAGCAGGGTCACTGGAGTGCTCCTCAGCTGGGTCGGTGCTCTTCCAGTGCTGGTTTCAGCTCACTCTCGCTTTGCATCTCGCTGTTTCCGTTCATTCGGTGTGGAGAGTATTCAGGCTGCACAGCTGTTGCACAGATAGATTTATTATGGAATACAATTCCTTGTGTGGTATTCAAAAGCTATATTAAGTTGTGGGCATATCACATTTAGACAAGCGATTGCAAGAGAAAAATAATTATTTACTAAATGTCTATTAATATTTGAATTGGTACAAAATGTGTCAAGGTTTTAAGTTTATGAAGTTAGGAAATCCTTGTGGTTCAGAATGCTTAGTAGGATTTTCTAGGTTGGGTTTCTTTTAACTCCATAGTCCTGAGGCTTTAAGCCTGGTAGGTAGCTGTCAGGTCATTGAAGTTTTTGTTGATGAAAACACATGAAACTTACTGAAAATAAAGTAAAAAAAAAAAAAAAAACAAACCCAAAACCAAAACAAAAAACCAAAACAAAACCAAAACAAAACAAACAAACTCATTCCAAGCTATTAAAAGATTCAACTACCTTGTGAGCTGATCTGTGCAGATTCAAGATTTCTGTGTATAACCAACCTAATTATTTTTAAATGTCTGTTGCTTTAGTTCAAATCTGGTTGGAAGACAGAACTCTGTGATATAGAGCCACCAATATGTAACCTGAAGAAAAGTTTACTGTGATGCTACTTTGTAAGCAAGGCATAGATTTTGCTTCTAAAATGACAGCGCATAACTTCTGAAACAAGTGAGTTAGGAGATACGTGATAAAGGTGATGAAGAAGCTGATGATTCACAATAGCCCCACGTGGAAGTCCTGCTGCACGGGTCTGACGGGAAGTGTCAGGCTTGAGAAAACTGGCCACAGTTGCTTTACTTCTCATGAATATTTTCTGAAAATAAAATAGGATCTGAAGAGGAAATAAACTTCATTTGGGCATTACTTTACCTTCCCAGCTGGTATGTCTACTCACTGCCTTAGAGCCAAGTTTACACAAACCTGTGCACATGAAAACATTCAATGAGGATTTTGTCATTGATAGTGTTATGGCATACCCCTCTCCTTCTTCCAGTTAATGTCAGGTGCCATAATGTGTTTCTTCATGTCCCCTTAATGCTGAGCATCAATTTTTCTGAATTTCCAGCTATAATAAACAACAGTACTATTACCTTCTGCATAGTGAGCACTGACTTGAGACAAAACCCTCTTGTGAGAGGGTGAGGAAGATATGATCAGACAGAGAGTAGAACGTACTCAACAGCAAATCTGAGGGGGTAATCCTGCAAGACACTTTGGGGTCTGCTTTGGCTTTCAGTCTCACGTTGTTTTTGAAGTTTGTGTGCTCATAAACACTGGTGTAGTCTTTTCAAACTTGACATTACCCACCTTTCAAGTACTTGACTCACTTACTATGTGGAGTAGTTGCTAAGTATTTTCTCTTTCTCTTGATAAGTAACCACTACCTGTGACAGTTTGCTTACAAGGCTTTGAATAGTGAGAATAGCATCGCGCCTCGATGGGAGCAGCTGAGGTGAGTTGAAATGCCAACAGGCAATTTGCAGTGGCAACTCATTCACCTTCCCGTTGTGTGGTAGTGAAGCCATCCCGGGATACTGCCAGACAGCACCACGCTGGGAAACATTTTTGATGTGGTGTGAGTGAGGCTTCAGGGGCTGTTGATGGAGTCCTTTCTCTTCTCTCATGAGCTGCGCAGCAGACGTGCTGTGGCGGTGCCAGGGACAGCTCACCACCTTCGGCTCTGCCAGTGGGAAGGTGCTGCTGCTAACAGTGCTCTGATCCTGCAAAAGGGACAGGTGGGAGAGGTTCCACAGGGCGAGAGAGCCAGGAACAGGACTTGAGTGTGGGCTCGCCGTGTGTTTCTGTAGTATGTGCCTGTTGATTTTTTGCTGTTGTTGTTTAAAGATGTGTGCCTTTAACATTGTGGTACTATGGCAGGTTGGAGAATCATAGCTAAGTGCTTGCCCTTGGATGTGTTCGGGAGACTCTGCCCTATGAAGGACACCATCTTGTACTTGATCCTGGGTTGCGTTCCGAACCCTTCACTGGAAAGCGTAACTGTTTGAACACAGGTTAAGTGTTAATTTGCTCCAGCTCTAATTTTTGATAAATATTTAGGCAATGCGGCATCAGGAGGGGCTTGACTTTTCTCAGTCATTTCTTAGAACCAGATGTAGTATAGGTAGGTCAGCTTTTTTCCTTTAGTATGAACCTGCCAAACTTTTTAAGTGATAACATTTAAATAACATGATTTTATGCATTCTTATCTAACAATTTCTTGCTTGCCACACAAACCATAATTTAAATCATAATTTTTCTAGCCTCTGTAATTGACTCTTGTACAAATATTTGTTTTAAAGCCTGCCTGGAATACTGCATACTTCAGTGGAAGTTGTTTATCATGTGGTATAAGATTCTCATTTTCTGGGAAGAAAATGCTGAGTCTGGTTTAATATGAACAGCATGATTCATCCTACTTCGTATAATTTTGCATGCTAGGTATTTTATTTGCTTGGTGTCTGATAGTTGTTAGAGGCAAATTGCTTCAGCAGAAAAATGTTAACTTTTTTCCTCCCTTTGTTACAACAGAGCTGCCATTTTTCAAGCAAACTGTTGTTGACCAGACTACCTGTAGTTATCAAGATAATCTTGCAGAGATGTTGTTCCAAGAGAGTCAAACTTCTTCCTCTCTGCTTACACAAGATGTACTTCTTAAATGAACAATAAGCGTACTTTAATTTTTCCTCTTACAAAATGACCTTGAGGAATTTTTGGTAGTAAGAGAGAAAATCAGAAAAAGCAAAGGAAGTCCTATTCTAGAAGTGCAGTTGCAATAGCATGGAGCCATTTGTCACTGCAATGGGAATGGGTAAGAAAGGCTGCTTTTTCTTCCGATGAGGACTGGATGGTACAGGCATTGTTTAGTAAAGGCAATGCCTAGCTGGGTAAGATGACGTTTATTTTCAAAAAGATAGGTATCGTGGTTTACCAATGCCTACCTTTGGATAAGACTCCGAATGGTGTTACAGGGTGTTTCTTTCTTCTAACTGTGTGATAACTAGGGCAGGCATGTGCACTTGGTGTTCTCCATTACACACGTACCCGATGACTGTCTGATTCTTGACATTGTTCAGCAGAGATTTCTATTCAGGAATTTGTTTTTTTTTTAGAGTGTTGATTGGTAAACTTCTGAGTGCTACTGGAGAACTTTCACACTGAGTTTTAATAGGCAAAGGTGCCAGTTTGGTGGCATAACCAACAAACACGGCAGTAAGTAGTTTTTCTGGAATTGACAAATATATTACTAATATCTTGTGACCTCAGACAGCAGCATCAGAGGGCAGGCACTCTGCACAAGGCACTGTACGTAAGTGCTACCTACAGGCAGATAGTACATGTACTGCGGAAGAGAAGAGTCTGTTTTGCCGTCCTGACCAGTTGTATTGCCTGACTTGTGTACCCAACTGGAATGTACGTGAAACGAAGGGATTTTTTTAAGGATTTAAGCAATGAGTGTCAAGAGCACAATGATTCAGCCATGATTTAAGTTTGGTGTGGGTTTTCTCATTGTTCTGAATCAAAGTTTTTGTTCACTTTTCCTGTGGTTTTGTTGGTTTTATTTTACTGCTTAATATATTCATCACCTAAGATGATACCAGCTGTGTGTTACTTGCATGTAGGAAGGAGAAATGTCTGAAAGTGTCTCTACCTTTGCTCAGTGATAATGGAAGTGAAGCTGGACCTTTGCTCTTTTTAAACATACTGATAGGTGTATTTTATAACAATAAAAATTGCAGTAGTTCTTTTTTCACTGATCAGTTACATAAGAAATGGAATTTGGTAAGTATGTCATCTATTACAGTAGCGCTGTTTGTGTGCTAAATGCAGATGTACAAAAGCCTACTTTTATTCGTGCAACTTAATTTTTGTAAATTAACTATGATGCTAACAGATTTTCTGGGTTGCATATATAAGCACAAATGATGCAGATATCTAGCAGATTTTTTAAAGAACCTAATTGCAAATGTCTTTCTTTTATAGGAAAAACGTCAGATAGAGGTCCATTTCCATTATATGGTAGAGATACGGGGTTACCAGGCTGTCAAGTAAGTATAGTGATGATTGAAAGCCAATGGGATAATCTGAACTAAAATTTAGTTTGTTACTCAAGTGTGCCAGACTATGAAACATAATAAACAAGAACGCGTTCCACGATTTGCAGAATAAAATTTCTGGGTTCTGTGTGGTCAAATTGCCTTGCATTTACGTACATCCACTTAGCGGAGATACTTTTGCTGTGTGCAAGTGGAACTGGTTCTGTAGCTCATAAGCGTGAAGTCCGATGTTTTTTAGTAAAAGGGAGATTGTTACTAACCTGAACAAACTGAGCAATGTGCTTCAGTTGTGTGTATCACATCTTTCCTACAGATCATTGTGAAATGAGTTTTCTTACCCTTTGTAGTTATTTGCCCCTCTCTCCAGGTCTGCAAACAGAATTCGAGACCGGTATTGATTGCATGTCCTGATTAGTCTGTGATATTGGATTTTTCATATATAAATTGTCAAAAAATACCAGTAGTTGCTGAATATAGTTCATTAGTTAACTGTTACTTTTAGTGGTGATGTGCATTTTAAAAGAAAAGCAGTGTTGCTAAGCTTTCAATTTTTAACAATTAGGTTATGCAATGTAATGCTGTATTATTTTGTGGGTTTGATGATGTGTTTTTTAATTAAGAAAACTTTCTTTTTTTTATCTCTAAGTCTTCATTTTAGAGTGACGATTTCTTCCATGTTACTTCTAATGAACCACGTTAAGAATACTCTGTTGATCATTGTTTAAAAGCCTGTTTTGAATGTACAGGAAGTTTGAATGTTTAAAAAAATACAATCAGCATTTGATTACACTCAGTATTTGTTGTCATAGATTTAAATAACTAATATGTTATTTTTTTAATTCTAAGAAATTCATTTGTTTGTTTTCTCAAAGAGGAATCTTTTTTAATTTTACTGTAAGTAGACTACTTGCTTTGAACTGATATTTTCAGGAACATCTTCTGGAGGCTAAAACTTAGCAAATGCGTTTGACATCTTGGTTTTGAGCCTTTAACTATTAGTTTGGGAAGTGCGAACGTGCAGCACCATGTGGCAATGCAGTCCTAGAATCGCTTACCCTGTTAAGAAAAGATCATTCTCACAGCCTTTACTACTCTGCAACACAGATGTGACGAACAAAGACCCATTTGTAACTGTGTGGCTGAGCTTTCAGTAACATTCTCACACAAAGCAGGATACCTCTTTAAGTTCAAGTTATGGGCCTCAACTTTATTGCCAGTCTAGACAGTAAAACGTTGTATTAATGTTATTACTATTGTTCAAATAACTCCGTATGTACTGTATTTAAATATAATAACTTAAACTTGACATTAGTTTGGAAGCAAATTAATTTCCACGTTACACTTTCATTAAGTTAATGTTCTGTATTGCAAAATGGGTTTATGTTAACTTTGCATAAAATTCTGTTTTGCTTTGCAGTAATGAGTCTAATTTCTGTTGTTTGGCTTCTCACTGAGGAGAATGCTTTTATATCTCCTAATTGTTTGTATCTAGTACCATTTAATATTAATTTTTTACATGTAGCTATTTTAAAGCCAAAATCTTATACATATTTGTTTCTATTAACATCACTTCAAATTCTGTTTATTCCTTTGATATGCTTCGTAATATTTCCCCTCCCACAGTTTCTTCTTTCTTAACCATTTCTAGTATACGTTATTGTAGGTTATTGTATATGTTCTATGTAGTTATTGTAGGTAAATCTGCTTTGGTTTTATATTCAGGATAATAGAAAATGATCACAGAGTTAATTTTCAATTAAATTTTAAATCCGTTGAAATTTATGTGATAAGTTAGTTTGTACCTTAATTTGGTTTTATCGGTTAAATCTGACAGTGTTTGAAATTTTTTGCTAACTTGGAACACGGTGGGATTTCTGAATCTTTTGGTTTTTTTTTTTATATTTTTCATAAATCCATGGCAGTGCCTGAAGTACAGGTCTCATAGTGTTTCAATGTTTGAAAGCTCTCTTAGAGAAGAAGGATGAAAGCGATCCCGAGAGGACATTTTGACAATCCGAATGAAGAATCAGCTGTATTGTTCCTGACAGATCGCTCATATAGTCAGCTCTTAAAAAACCTCTAGAGATGGAGGAGACTGCATGACCATGCTGGGCTTTGTTTTCCATTGCTTAAACGTACTTACTCTTAAAAAGTTTCCCCGATGCCTTATCTAAATATCGTTGTAATTAAAGCATCTAACTCTTGTCTTGTAGACAGTGGACACAGAGAAGAACCTATACTCTCTTAAGTCTGTAGAAGCTGGGAATCCAGTAGATTTTATGTCTGTAGAGCCTGGAAATCCAGTAGATTTTTAAGATGATAAGGAGTCCTTAGAAAAGATAAGACATCAACGGAGCTAATTTTTACATTGGTGTGTATAGTGCAGGTATATTTTTAATTGTGGATATGTAACAGGGCTTATCGCAGATTGAAATATTGGTAGAAAAGCTTAGGCTCTGCTCTAGGTATTCTCCAGTAGCTTCGCAGCCCTAGGGAATTCCAGTGTTTTAAATGAGTTAGAGTACCTCATCCGAGCCGAGGCCTTACCATTATGGCAAAAAGAAATTTCCTGGATCTTTCTGACAATATTGTTAACTTTTTGCTGTGTGGTATTTGCCTTGTTCATAACAAATATCCAGTATTTGATACCTGTTTGGTTGCGGACAGTCTAAAATTTCCCAATGCCTTCTTATGGTAATGCTCACCAGCTTGTCATTCCTCAGCCTATACTTTACAGTTTACAGGTTCCATATGCAAAAATGTATTTACTTTTTAACACATTGCTTCTACCTTCTCTAAATTTGTCAGTGCAGTTTTGGATTCCAGGCTTGCACTGCATTTGTAGATCCTTCTGGCTTATTTGCTTTGTGAATTTAGTAAACGTGGTCTTCATTTTTCATCCAAGTCACTAATTAAGAGGTGGAATGATGCCCAAAACAGATGCCTGCGTAGTCGCAGTTAATACATGCACCCAGTGTTGATCGTGAACTCCTAGCTACTGGTTTTTTTAAACAGCTACTCTCTGTATTCAGCAGTAGTTTTAGTTGTCCTTGGTTCCTTAGTTCACCTGTGAAATGTGAAAGCAGTAGAAGCCTTAGTAAAACACCTCTTACGCATCTGAGAAGGAATGGAGATTGGTTTTACATAGTTTAGTCCAGCTAAATCCATATCACTTATTTGTTATCTTCTGGCATTTGCAGTCTATTTCTTCCAGTATTCTTCCAAAAAATGAAATTTAAATTGCTGAGGAATTACAAGCCACTGCTTTTGTTCCTTCCTGAAACAAACCAACCAACCCCACTCTTTTTCAGTCACTGCACTGCACTCTGAACCATGAGTTTTCAAAGACAGGGGCTAAGGTTTCTGAAATTGCAAGAATGGCAAGAGCCGGTCTTCGGAGTATCTTAGTGGGTACAGGTGAATTGAAAATACCGAACTTCTCCACATACTGTGTAAACTGTTCTTCTCTTACCAAAGTTCTGTCCATATGTCATTGCTGTAAATGGTATGAATAGCCTGGTGTGCCCGTGTGATGAGTTTTAATTTTTACGGAGGGATGGAATGAAAATTTTTAAGACTGCTGTAAACCAAGGTGCTTTAGCCCCTTACTAGCACAGCTACTGAAAACGATCTGAGCACTGATTCGGATGGACTGTTAGATACCTACAGGCTTTGTATTTAGGCTGTAGGAGTTTGATTTTCAATGTAGCTTAAAAATCTAAGCAACTTTAGGTACAGAAATGTGATTCAGATATAACATGTAGTCACAAGAATGTAAATATGGCTAATTGATGAATATTTTGCCAAACAAGAAGTGCATTCTTTCAGGTTTTATTTCCATCAGGTGTTTTAAGCAAGCCGAAAAGGAGCATCCCAGAGTATAGCACTTTGTGCTGGGCCCATTCATGCAAATAAGTGTTGAATAAGGTAGTTGTGTTTGTCTTAAGCTGTGTTTTTTAGGTGGCTTTGTGTTAATAAGGTTAATGGTGTATGTTTGTGGAATACATTAAAACCTTTGCTTGTCTAGTCTTTTGCAATCAAGCTCCGATTTGGTTTTATTTGTAGTTTACTGTATACTCTTTCTCCTTCTGACAGGTCTTCACTACCTTTCCAACTCTTACTGCCTTTTTTTCTCTCCCATGTTTCATAGAGTATATATACTCTCTGTGGGTGGGGAGGATGACGAATGGAGGCTTATGCAGAGCTGGTTTCGATGAACGTCCAAAACTTTTACCTGGACAAAGAATTCACAGCTTTTAGAAGAAATGCAAAACCTATATTTTGCTGCCAGAATGCAATGCAAAGCTACACAGCTTGACATGAGGACTTTATTTGGGTCTTCGAATCAGAGGAGGGGTGCGGTTTATGATTTTTGTGGGGGATTCCACCATTCCTCTTGGCTGTGTAATTAATTGCAGGTTTGGGAAGGGCATCTTTTCACAAATTTTAAATTGGCTATAGATTAAGCTTTCAGAAAAAAAAGGGTTTTCTTTACATTTGTCTCGTTTAATACTGAAAACTGTAGCTTATGTAAAAGAAAGGAGATTACATTTCAAATATTGAATGCGTGACTTCCATTTCCAGTGTCATCAGAAAGGTACCCAGCTGTCACTGCACATTGCTCTGACAGGTCTGAGCTCAAAGAAAGGCAGGAGTCTGCACTACTTTCAAAGTGAAATGGAGATAAACGTGCAATACATGTGTAGCTGTTAGTCTAATTCTTCTAATTGTTTCTACGGGTCTTTACGGAAGCTGACTTTGCTGTAAGTGCCCCCGCTAATTGGCAGAGAGAGGGGGGATGCAGTGCCCGTTCCCATGTGCCTGGCAAGGTCTCTCTCCCCACTGCCAGCACTAGGCTGAAGATAGTACGCTATTTGTGACTATCCCCTTAATGTTCTGTTTTAATTCTAAACAATCATGCATGAAAAATAGACATTATGGGTTTTTTGACATGTGGAGATAACACATTTACGCTCCCTCCCTAATAATTTCAAGCCCGCATACTATGCCACATGCGAGTGAGGAAAGAGTGCTAAATGTAATGGATATTAGACAAGAGCTAAAAAGGCATTCACCAGTTTTTGTTTAAAGTGTAACCTTGCTATAAACAGATGTATCTTAATTTACTGTATTTTTCAAATTCTCTATATGTTCTTTGTGATGATGGGATATTTTAAATGTTATAAAACCCATTTATTAAAAAGTTTAATTGATGGTAAATCTGTAGAATACATGACTGCTGGAAGGACCTATGGATTAGATTTATTAAATACATTTCACTTAGTCTATGTAAAAGTATATATAATACTGCATAAAATATACTCTATATAGTACATGATACATATACACACATGCTACTAGATATTTCATGCAGTATGAAATATGCAGTACTGCACAGCATAATTTATATGATACTGTGTATATAATATATATATTTTATTTAGTAGTGGCAGATGGATTTTTAACTCACTTCTGCCGCTATTATTATAAGTTTTGTGCCTATTGGTAATAAATAAGGCTGCTTCAGAGTCTTTTATTTTTTGGATGAAGAAAAAAAATCCAGCAGAAAGCTTGTCCATCTGTGTTTCCAGTAGTATTGCTACACCATTTTCCCTTCACTAGCTGTCAGCTCTGCTATTGCTGTGAAGCTAATGTGAGGTGACTCATTTAGCAGCATATTATTGTATCATTGCAACATGATGTAAGGCGCATCAGGCATTATTAAATTAGCTGGGATTTTGCAGTATGACAGTAGCATTTTATGCACATCAGCACCATACTTAGTGTTCCTTATGGGAATATACTTCAAGTAAACATATTAAGATGTAATTTCAGGATTTACCAATTTCTTCTTTATCAGGAGAAAAAATATATATGCTTCACTGGAATATTAAGACAGATGTAGTGGCCTTTGCGCATCTTCAGAGCACGTTTTGTGTTTCTTAAATTACCTTAAATATATGCTGTTACTTGGGTAGTACCTTGGAGAAGAAATTAGCTGACTTCTCACTGATTGTTACAGTAAGTTGGAACAAACTCGTCCATCTATCTTCCACCTTTGCTGTGATTCAGCATAGAAGCATTCCCCTCATCTGGGTGCCAGTCAGAGAAAGCTAGATTTGTATATGCCTGTCTCGTGCTGAAAAATATTACAGCATTTATTACAATATAGGTATTGAGCAACTGGAATTCATACTGTTCGCTTTTTAGCAAAAATTTGTGACCTTTCTTTGCTTGTTGACTTAAGAACAAGCTTCTTCACAATTTAATGTGGAACTTTAAAGGTTTGCATCTTGTCTGCAAATTTAGCAATGTATTAAAGGTAATTTACAAGCATGAAAAACTGTGCTTAGTAGCTGTTACATTCCTCACAGACTAAAAAGTTTGTTTAATTTTTGTGCAAAAAAAATTTAAGTCGCTCCTTAGCAAACATACTATAAGAACTTTGAAATAATCCCCAAAAATGCCTTTAGCACCAATTTCTTGGGCGATTTTAACAGATGATCACTTTGGCGAAAGAAATGTTTGCAAGCGTATGTTGTTGTGCCTTTGCCTAGGCAGTAATTTGCCTCTTTCAAATTTAAAAAGACTTTAAAGCAGTTTGAGCAGTATTCAAATCGAAAGAACAATGCTGCAGTGCTGGGGAGAGTGGTATCTGGGAGCACGCTCTCTCCAACAGCTATCTCGCAAGTTGAAGCGGTATAATAAGAGTAGAACTCCAGGAATTTGAGTTGTCTAGGGAGAATGTAAAAGCTCGCTCATATTGTACAAAGGCAAAAATGGCAACTTTTTTGTGTTACTGGAGAGAAATACGCAACCAAGAGGGAAAACAAGTATCCATAGTAGGATGTAGATACCAGCTTGCTGCATAGAAAAAAGTTGATAGAACTGGATAGCACCAACTTAAAAGTATTTGTAATATGTTCCTAAACTATATAATTGTAAGATGTGTATACAGTATAACGGAGAAGATTAACTGATTTTGGTTTTTTAGTAAAGCATCGGGTAACACTAGACAGCTGGAAGAATAAGCATACAGACAAAAATGTGAATGTTAGTAGGTAAGAGTGTATAAAAATGTATGTGGGAAGCAGAAATGAGATTTACTGACAAAAATTGAAAAGCAAAGAACACTGTGAAAAATGTAATTTGAAATATGTTTTGTAAGAACAAAAAACCTGGAAGTAGCAAGAGTAAAAGAAATGAGTGATTGTGAATAGTGGGATAGAGTAGTGTTTTAGTGCTATCTGACAGCTGAGACATTACTTAAAACGTGAGTCAAAAAAGATAAAGGTATTTGTAGCACGTTGCATTTTAGACCGTGGTTGTTCTTTAAATGTGTATGAAAGCTTCCAAACAAGTCTTTCGTGATCTGCTGGCACAGCCCCCGAATAGCAGCATGGCAGCATGTCTCTGCAGTTGCTTCTAGGGATGCTTTGCTAAGTTTTTAACAATTCATTACATAAATACAAGGGCCATTGTACTAGACTGTTCCTAACGTGCTTTGCTGTGGCATTGTATGTCAAAGAATAGTGAGTACTAGATGTCTTGCTGGAAGATGATAGAAGTAATGGACAAATGTGTAGAACAAATATATTGGGTGTTTCTTTGTAGGACCAGTGAGTACTTCGTAGTTTCTTCTTGGGTAACCTGATATATGTCTGCAGTTTGCACATGCAAGCCCTCTCGCACACATTCAGAGTTCTGCAGTTTTCATTTCTTCCTCTAGGAATTCTGTTCATATCCTGAAACTTTTTTTTTCATTGCTTGTCTCTAAGACTTCTATCCCTACTTGGCTTCCTTGAGAGAAATAATTAGACAGTTATTCTGTGTTGAGGATGTGCCATCTGCTTCTATGATATTGTAGTGTTATTGAAAAGATTTAAAAAAAAAAAAAAAGGCAAAAAGGGAGCTAATGAAAGGGTTTAAATTAATAGAAATATGTAAATAGCTTGTCTCAGGAATGATTGGAAATAGGCGTATTTAGACCACTCCTAGGTGGTAGACAGTAGAGGAAGATATATTGTCAAAAAGGGTGGTAGAGTGTGGATAATCCTCTCTGGAGAATGTTAGGCTAAACCTTGTAGCTAGTGTGTCTCAGACCCCTTCCCTTCAGGCTTTTTTTTTCTTTTTTGTAGTTAAACTGCCAGGTTTTGAAATTAGATCTTTTAAAAAATAGTAATAAAAAGTACATATATATAGAATGTACACTTCAATGTAATTTTGTACGGTAAGGAAAAATATGCACGCTTTAAACATTATAATTATAAAAAAGCCTAGATGCTAGAGAGGGCCTGCTATGCTAATAAAAGATGTCAGATTACATCAGCTATGGACCCACATGGGTGGGGTTTTTTTGTTGTTTGGTTTGGTTTTGTTTTGTTTTTAACTAATGTATCTATTCAACAGCAACAAGCGAGCTCTTCCTGCTCACTGCTGGCAGTCTCTTTGAAGATGCTTTAGACGGATCTTTCCAATGAGGCAGAAAAATACATGCTATTCTGGACCGTTCTTATCTGTGGGGTCTCAGAAAAGACTACAAGCAGTGGCGCCAGTTGCTCATCTTCCTTCCTCACATAGTTTTAGAAACAGTATAGAGATCTTATGTCATTTTAAATCCAAGTAATACTGAGGTATGGAAGTAGAAAAAATTGTGACGCTCGTACATGTGTGGGGTTTTTAATACCAATATAACTTTAAAGCTGACAAACTGATTTTATTTTGTAAATTTTCTCGTTTTAATCTCCTTTCTGTGACACCTTTGATATCAGGTGTCTCCCCAAAGCAGATTTTTACAGCTGAGCTATCAATCTCTAAGAAAGGCAGCTTCTGAAGGAAAGGCTGACACAATGTTAACTGAAGCAGTGACTCTGGATTCTGCCAGCTGATACCATCTTAAAAGGTCGGGATGAGGAGAGGGATATGTAGTTTAAGGGCAGATGGAATGTCCAAATTTGAGTTTATTTTGCTTCATTTTACTTCTCAAGTAAAATCAAGCAATATTAACTTTCTCTTTATTATGATTTATTAGAAGTGAATTACTTATTGTGCTCTTGGGAAAATATCTCCTGTCTCTCAGCAGATAAGGAGCCTGCAGAACCTTTTTAGAAAGTAAAAATGCACTAGATTTCTTTTTCCAGAGCTGGAGGTGACCACCTGAAGTTAATCAGGGAAGACATCCCCCCCGGAATGGAGCGGGTAGCAGGTGTTAGGAATTAGTTATAGTTGGGGGAGGGATGCTATTTATAAAAGGGGAGCAGTTCTGCAAGGAATCATTTTGAATGTTTTAAGCAGCCAAACTGTTACTTGTCTTTGCCTTTCTCTTTCTCACTTGATTTAAGGTTGGCAGATTTTCTTGCCTCCTTTTAATTTTTGTGTTTGATCGTATTTAAGGTAATGAATATCCTGTAAATCAATATATATAGTATCTTACACATTGCTGCATAAGGAAGTAAAAAGCATCTTACACCGAGGAGTGCAGACACAATTTCTTTGGCCAATTACTGTTTGTCTCCAGCTAATCTCGCTGCCTCAGAGCTCGGTGCTTCTCAATAATGAATTTATGGTGTTATCGGAGTATGTGGAAAAGATGAGCTCAGTTCTCTTCTCCCAGCCATACCTGTCTGTCTGAACGAGCTGGATTGCCGTTTGGATTTTCTTGAAGTGTTTATTTCTTTTGTCTCTAACTACTGTAGTACGTTGAGCCCCCGTTTATCTCCCTTTCTTACTTCACAGAGAGATAAAGTCTCTTCCCAAACTTTGCAGAGGTTACTGCTCTCAAGATGAATACAGGCCCCGAGAAGAATTGGGAAGGGGGAGATAAGAGGGCTGGAAGCAGCCTGTTACTTCGCATTTGCTGCCTGGGGTGGGCCAGGAGAGACCGTGGCTTGAGCAGGCGGGCAGTGCATGGAAAGCAGCACAAGGCAGATTTGCCATTTTCCTTCCTCTTCCGTGGAACTAAACCATCTGACTTGCGTTGGTTTCAGTTGTGTTGGGCAGCGCTTTTCAAGATGCTAGCACTCCTGAGGGCACAGATTTCTAAGGAGCAGGGAGAGAAGGATAACATTTATTTGTAGCCTAAGATACTTACTGGGCTTGTCTACCCATTTACTAGCACCCTGGTATCGGACTGAACTTTCACTTGACCGTGTGTGAAAACATACGGGTCCTCCATGTTAAGCCCAAACAATTATCTGGTCGCTACGCTAATGATAGTTTTTGAACCCTCGTTATGTTAGGCGTTTTCTGACTTGGTGCTGAAAGTGAGTAAGATTTTTCTCTCGGTTGTGTGGGAGAGGAGATGCACAACTTCCATACCATATACGTGAAACATTCCACCAATGGTCTGAAATCTTTTGAAATCGTTTTGCTGAAGATGCAGAGCAAGAAACAGATGCAAGGATAGTTTGAGCTTTATAATATTCTTTATAGTCTGACTTCTGTAAATAAGATTCAGCATAAAATCTTTTATTATAATGTTGACTTCTCGTGCTCATATCTTGTAATCATAGAGAAAAGCAGGAAGGCTGGTACTGAAAAATTAAAAAGTAGATGAATAACCCCTCAGCTGCTTCTCTTCTGACATTCTGCAGTTCTCCACAAACCTTCTGCTTTTGTACAATCACAGTAAGGAAGCTGTTCAAATTACTGTTTTCATAATGTAGCGAAAAGATTCAAAGGCAAAGGGAGGGGAGCCTGACCTGTAATCACAATGCTTAGTAATGCCTTCCTAGAATTCAGTCAGCAACGCAAAAATACCTTGCCGGGGGGGATGAGCGAAGACAAGCTGAGCCAGCATAACCCCGGGGATTGGACACCAACATCAGCAGGGTGCCGCTTTTAGAAGCCTAAGACAGAATTTGTAGCCTTGCCAATATGCGGTATCAGTGCAGGGAAGCTGCCAGTGTGAGAGAGGAGGAAGGGACTCATTCAAAATATCTGTATTAATCGGGTGCTTTAAAGCCATTTAGATGCAGAAGGAATGCAAAATGTTTCCTTCCCTTCGCATTTAATCTTTACTCCTCCCACTGCTTAAAAAAAGCCCTAACTGGAATTCTGAATAAACTTCTTCCTTCTCCCGCCTCTGTCCCTGTGCTCAGTCTCCGTATATTTTCACATAAACAGAATTATCCATAGTAGCAGATTCTGCCTAGGTCTACACATTGAATAAGCAGCTCATGGTGATCTGGAAAAGCTTTGGTGTACAAAGACAATATATCGATACCTTGATATTTTTCAGCGCTAACATTAATTGGGAAGACAGTAAAACTAAATGTCTGTTATTTTGTTTATGATGTTGCATCACTTCAGTATGTAGTACCCTAGGTAGCTGGTTTTTACTCCAGTGAGCTAGATTAGCCTGATTACACTGGCAGGATGCAGTTGATGGATGACTGTCATTATCTTCTCAAACCTGCGTGATACTTTAGGTATAGGAGATGATAATTAAATTTTCAAGAGACTACATTGAGATTATAAGATCTGAGTATTTTTTTAAAATGAGGAATATGTTTGCAATTACCAGCATGTTGTTAGAGGATCCTCTCCTGAGATGTTTTATTAGCAACCCCTGATTTCCTTTAAATTGATCAAGGAAAAATGCTCAAGTTATCATATAACACTTAAGATGTTGTTTTGGTTTTTTAATTCTGGTATGTTCCTCCTCCTGAAACGGACCAAAAATGTATCTGATCAAATCTATTGGTAATGGCTTGAAGATGTACAGGTTAGCACAATATATTTAATGAAACCTTGTTTGAGACAAAACACTAGAGAGGATCATAATTAATGCCTCATTTTCTGCCAGTTGCTATTGATTACTCATTCAGGGTCCCTTTGTTCTCAAAATGGTAACACTGTATTTCACATTACTATTTGATGATATTCTCAGGATGAGATTCTTTAACAACATGCTGATAATTGCAAACATATCTCTAGAATTTAAATTTAAAATGAATTTGCATCATATGTCAGTGTTTTTCCAAATTCAGCTCCTACTTTGGAGTGCATATTCATTACAGTTCCCAAAGATTGGAGGTTTGAGTAAAGTGAGATTCAACACTGGATATCTTGTTTCTATTTTTGGCTTAAACTGCATTACGTGGAACTCAGGTGAATGGTCTTTTTGCAGCCCAAACCTCTGTACTGTCCTCATATCTCAGAGAGCAATTATTTGTGAATGTTTTAATTTTGTGCTAGGTTTTCCTTTGGAATCACCGTAACAACACACGTGACATAGCTGGGACATTTTGCAAGTTCAGCAGAGTTTTGACTTCTCCATTTTCTGACATTCATTTAAACAAGCTCATGCAAATTGTCAGGTTTATCTAGAAGGCAAATCATGTGAAATATTAAGACGCATTATATACATGCTTTAAGTCATCCAAATGGCTTGCTGAATAAAAGGACGTGTACATGAAACTTCCGCTCTGCCCAGTGCAGCATTTCAAGTTTGTAGTAAGGCAAGGAATGCACTTACCATCTGCTCTACGTAATTCCAAGAAATAGAGAAATGCCAAATGAGTTTGTCTATGACTATGTGGCGGGATAATGGAAGGATTTGATTGAGATGAGGGCTATTGCATTACTTTAGTCTTACAAAGTCATATATCTAAGCTCCCAGTTTTTGAGTAAACGCTTAAGTACTTAAAAAAAAAAAAAAAAAAAAAAAAAACCAAAACAAAAACAACCCAAAACACAACAAAACCCCCAAACTTTCGACAGTTTTCCTGCCTTAAATACGGGACAGCATGACTACTGGGACTAAAAGCATAAACTTTTTGAAAAGGAAGCTAATGCAAAAAACCTAGGAAAAATAAAATCTAGTTGACTAGTTCATTGGGGGGGGGGCTGGTTTCAAGACCCAAGTTTGCAGTTGGTAGGTTGCAGCTCTCATTTCACTGCCAAAGCAGCCTGCCTTATTATGCCAGCACAATGGCCCTGTCATAATCAGTTGCATATAATGGGCTAATGCTTTTATTCTCAACCATATTATTCTTTTGATAGAAAATAATGAATAATGTAAAGGCACACAGTTGTATTTGGATGAAACTATTGCATAGTTTGGCTATGGCTACGCTAGCAAAATCTGAGTTCTTCGAGTGTTTGCTAGTATATTTGCATTTAAAAAGTGAACGAGATTTAGACCAAGAAGCACAAGGCTAGCTGCCTATAACAAATACATTTTTGAAAAATAGAACCTTGTATACGATAGCGTAGTGTATGAAGCGTGTTTGTTAAAAATGTTTGTGAATTTTGCAGGGTATCTTGGCTTCGCTATCTACGTGTAGCCTAAATGCGGGAGAGCTGCAAGGAATACAACAGAAGGACATCTATAGGCCTTTACTTGTCCATGTTTCTTTTTTTATATCAAAGTAAGAAAATCAAAGATGTGTTTACCAACATATTAGAATTCTGCTGGCTGGTCTCCTAGAAGTTCATTGAAGGCAGAGCAGTATTTTGGCATCAAATTACATCTCTGGGATTCTAAGGATTCATAGAGTTGTGCTGGGAGAAAGAAAACTTCCAAAGTAGTCAAAATCTTTCTTATTTTTATGCTCAAATTCTTTGAAAGAAACCATTTAGAAACCGTTTTAAAATATGTTGAGTAAGGAGCTTTTTTTATCTCAGACATACCACTTTGATATAAGCATATGCTTGATTAGCTTGTTGGTTTGAATGGAAGCTAACTTTGCATGCACGTGAGTGTGGCTGCAATGCAGTTATTTGTTTTCTGTGACAAAGGTGCATAAATACACCCACCCACCCCCCATGTGTAGATATGATCCTTTTCCCCCCGCCTCAGCCTTGCGATGTTGAATAGTTGACTCCCCTGCATTTTGTTTTTATGAGTATACTTTTTAGGAAAAGGCCCCTTTTAAAGCATTTGTCTAGATAGCAGCCCTTGTAAAAGCCTTTAGTTTTGGGGTCAGGCTCTGCCATTTCCCCGGAGGCTGTCAAAACTCTTTCTTGGTTTTGCTGAAGGGGATACATTTGAAAAGTAAAGCAGTTATGTTTACCTCTTTTTCTCTGTTCTCTTTGGAATCAGGCTTACTGTGTTCTGAGTCGATTGCAATAAAAGCCTTTTTTATTTTGTTTTCTTTCTTTTTTTTTAGGTTGGTTATTGAACACACATTCCTTACGGAAAATATTGCTTTAAATAAGTTCTCGTTTATCTTGAAGTTGGAAACATGTCTTATAAAATCCAAAGAGGCAAATTTCTAAGGGTGATGCCTGTTTATTTATAACAGTAATGCAGACAGGACTCTGTTCAGGAGAATAACCAGTCATTGATTATTCTTTAGTAATTGGATCCGTGCTTGGCAGATGAGGTTCGGAGTGAGCGTGAATGTTCTCTGTGGAGAATGCTGCAAACTACGTATGTAAGCGATCCGCCTCTGTGCAGGGACCTCGGGCACTTAGTCAGGAGAAGCTTGGGGCTGATAACACAAAGCCTTTTTCCTATTCTCAGTGGTATTTTTGTATTCCTTTCTTTATCAGATGCCCTTAGGAAAGGATCAGTCCTAATCAATATTGCTTCTCAATTGGTTCAGACAGGCAGAAAAATCAATAAGCTGAACTAATGACATCTTTTTTTATTTTATTTTTTTTAAGACTGAGGAACGATTATAAAATTTTAAACAGATGCTTCATTTGATTGTGGGAATGGTAGAAGAGGGTTGTGCGTTTGGGGGTTTTTTGCCCCCCTTTTTTTAATTAATAAAAAATTCTTACCCAAACACAATATAGATCAGGAAACTTGTTTAGAGTATGTTGCATAGCTTGAGATTTACTGGGTATGTATTAGATTACTTATACACTTATTTTATGTTGTTGTAGTAGCCCTGCTGCTTTGAAATTCAGGGTCCGATGAAAATGTCAAGAACTGGAATGCTTAGGACAAAAGCAAGGGTGGCAAATGTCATGAGGTAAAGGTTGGAGGTTAAGTCTGGAAAAGTTATAGACACATGCCTTTTGGAATGGCTTAGTAGAAGTCCAATTTAAGAGTTTTTACTGGGTGGTTTGGGGTTGTTTCGTCATCTGCTCCCCCTTCCCCTTAGCGACTAGAGGAACAGAGGGACTAAGAACCCTCCCGCGCCTTGGTTTGGAGGAGTTCGGATGGATCCCGGTGCATTTCCACAATCACTGCCAATGATAAGGAGATGCTATGGGGAGCGGGGAAGGTTGTCTTTAAGGTGAACGGGACGTGGTTCCTAACTGTGTTTGACAGCTGCTCTGAGCGAGCGGGGGCTGGAGCAGATGGCCTCCAGAGATTCCCTGCCAGCCTCAGCCGTCCTGGGACTCTGTGAGTGGGACCTTGCTTTGGCTGCTTGAAATGACGACTGTCACAATGCTTCTTCCCCTGCCCCGTGGACTACTCAAAGAAGTTCTGAAGTTTTCTTTCAGTCCCGCATATTCTTGGGCTGAAGGTCAAGTCGCGGGCTGAGCGCAGAATTGGTTTCGTTGCTTACGTTAGATAGAGGTGGTTTGGAGGAACTGCTTTTCACAAAACATTGCCCAGGTTTCCTGCACAGCATTCACCACTAAAACCCTTAATAAATGTCTAGAATAGCATCTTTGCTAAATTCAGGCTTACGCTATGTAAGCCAGATATTCTGATGATACTAATGTTTTCTGCAAAGCAATAAACTCTGAACTGTTTGTCAAGGGCAAAATTAGAAAATCTTGAAGCGGTCTACAAGCAGAATGTTTTCCCCTCACATATTTTCCATATACTTTGTTTAAAGATCAAGTCACTCATAATATGACTTTTATATTAACAATTCTGATTTAAAGACTATTTTATTGTAAGAATAAGAATGAAGAAACTGAGTCAAGGGGAAACTTTTTATTTGTATGCCTCAGCTTTTTTAATCATTATTAACTTTGTTCTTCAAACTGTGTGATAGATTTGTAAGAAATAGTTAACACTTCTGGGCCCTCCTTTAGTTTGTAACAGGGCGATTCTATCACATCCCACTCTTTTCAATTAAAATACAAGATTTTCATGCTCAAATTAGTCATCAGACAAGTAAAAGATAGAAATGTTAGTAGCGATATGATGCAAAACCATTTGTCTGGAGAAATGCACTTGAGGTTATTGCTTATTTTAGATATAGTCTGTAATTTTATGTGAACTCTGGATTTTCTGCTAATCCCAGTGCATTGTAAGTTAGAAGGGTTTAGTTACCTTAGCAAGAGCCATGTGAGTTAGCCTCATCTTTCACGAGTCATCACGCCAAACGAACCAGCTTGAATGATATAATCTAATCCAAAAAAATACATTTGTTTATGAATACGTCATCTGACAATTAAAACCTTGGCGCAGTGTGGATGTAGGCAAAACCGAACTGTTGCCCTGCCAGCCAACAGCATGCTTTACCCCTTTGTAAGGGGAAGACTGCACTAGGTAATGACTGAGGATGAAGAAATCACGTCCCTTGTTTCTGGAAACTGCTGGTTCCATAGTAACCTTAAGACACTGTCTGATTTGGCAGATATTAAAAGCAAAGTGTCTTTAGCAATGTGTAACACGGAGCGGACGCTGCTGTATGAGGAGAGCTGTGTGCTCCTGCCAGGAGTGGAGTGGCGGCGAATGCGTTTTTACTGCCTGCTAGCATTATGTTTTCTGTACACACAGTTCTGTGGGTTTCACTCCGTGTCTGGGGATTTTCAGACTAAAACAAGGCTCAGCATAGTATCAACCGTGGAAAAAAGATGTTCTCTTAAATCACAAACGTTCATTTCAGTTCCACGGAAGAAATCCAAGTAATGTGAGGCCAAACAATATATAATGCACTTGTTAAGTGTTTAGAATGTTTTTGTTTTTACTGCATGAAAAGGGAACAAAAAGGGTAGGGTTCAACTACATTGTTGGTTTGAAGTTTTTAAAATGTCATAATTTTTTATGTTCTGTGCATTAATCTAATCTGTTATCTCTTGTGTCTGTGTTTGATTTTGGGGGGCAATTATTCCATGTTTTTATGAATGTAATATAAGTCTGGATTTCTAAGTATGTGCTAAAACCTAATGTCACGCTATAAACTCTTAGCAGTTTTTATCAATTATGTTTATATTGTGTAATAGAAGAGGTGTTACATTGCAAGCTAACAGAAGTAGTATGATTTTTGTTTAGAATGGTTTTTTGTTTGTTTTAAACTGAAATGGTTATGGTTTTTGGAGGCTCACGGCCAAACCTGCTCTGCCTTTCTAGATTATGCTGTAGGATATTCTCTGAATACTAATTTTAAAAAGTCAACATTTTTCTGAACTCTTAAGACCTTCGCTGAAAGCCCAGTAAATTCCACTAAATGCAAAAAGCAGCATGTATGGTTAATAGTTGGTTAGCCTGGCGTATTAACAGCTGGCTTACTATAGATCTTAATTTTACTTTTCTCCGTATGCTTTGCAGTCTAGTCTGCTTCGGTCAGATATGGGGCTTGGAAGTCCAGGTCAGCTGTCATCCTCGGGAAAACCTGGAACACCGTACTACCCATATTCTGGCACAAATCAGCGCCGAAGACCACTTCATGACTCACCAGCTCTTGGTGAGTAATATAGACGGTTTTTACACTTTTTTTCATGATGCATTTCTGCAGACTTTATTTTGACAGTTCATTTTATATACTGGAGATTGGTCTGTACTGAGCAACTCAAATTACAGCGAACTGCTATATAAGAGATAAACTGGAATTATTAACGTTTTCTTTGAGACACTAGTTTGGATTCAACACTGGTCAGTATTGCTTATAAAACAAACAAGAAACTCCAATAAACCCCTTAATTGCAAAAGCAATAATGACAGATGGATAGGAGCTGATGACCAGCTGAGTGCCCTTAACCCATGCCATCATTAACTCCTGGAAATGCCTGACCCTGAGGTCATTACCATTATTTAGAAGGGGAAAGACACAAAGGGGAAACAATTATCCTTTTATACGTTAAAAGTAACTTTATTTGGGGCAATATATAGTTCATTGTAATTGGTTCAACATGCCTTTAAAGTTCTTAGCAATTGGATACTAGTAGTTTATCCTAAAATCAAACTACTTTGCAAAATATGACAGCAGGAACTTGCTTAAAATTGTTATAATCCTATGACAATATTTTATTCTGGACATAATTAGAGATAAATGGAATTTTCCTACTCAGTTGTAGTCAGTGGTGGTAATATTTCGTAGCTCTAAAGACTTTCTAGTGAATAAGGGAATCAAGACTAAGCCAGCTGTTCTATCGTTTCTGCTATTAGACTATCCCAAATAATTGGGTGTGCACTTTTTAAAAAATTCGTTTTGGTACAAAAAGAGAGACTGTAACCTGATATTCTAGTTTAAAGCTACCATATTTCAATGTTAACATGTTATGTCGTTAGGATTACTCTAGTGATGTGCTTATTTTTTTTTAATGCCCCTCATTCTGTATAGCACTTCTATTCCATAATAAAATCTTGTTTGTCAGAACCATGTAACTTAAACCATATTTTAGCCAAAATAAGATTTCATCAAATGCAGATTCTTTCTTGAAGTAACTTTAGCATTAACTAGAACTGCAAACTCCTTGGGCATTAAAATAGTCCTGAACATGCTTGAAATTGTTTTTTAAGTCTTTATTTATGAAAATACGACTTTGGGAATTGTATGTGTGTGTATATATATATGCACATAGGAATTTTAAAATAATGTTTTTGTGTAACTTTTTAACCTGTTGTCAAGACAACTGCCATTTAATCTGGTGTTGTCTGTCTTTGCAAATATTTTTGTAAGTATTCATGTTCCTCAGAATATGAGGATCTAAATGCAGAAGTTCTTCAGATCTGTTTCAGAAGAGGCACAGTCTGAGGAAAGTTCAGTTGAAATTGTTTGCCGCTTGGAAGGGTGTTTGAACTTTAATAGAAAAAAAAAAGGTTAAAAAATAAATAATGATAATGATGATAATGATAATAATAACAATAACAACTCTTAGCCCCTGTTGAATCTGTTTTAGTGAGAAGCTACTATTACAGTACCCTGCTAGGGTTTTGAGTAACAGAGGGCTGTTAGAGCATGACTTTGGGTGCTGGAGAGAGGGATACTGGTGTGGCCAGACAGGTCATGGTACGAAGCAGTCATTAAGGAACAGTCCTAAGCGAGGTTGTCTAATTTTTATTATATATTTGAATATGAGATTAAGTTAGTTTCTTGTGCAAACTCTGTAGAGTTTGGAAAGTTTCACGTATTATCGATTTAAATGAAATGAAGCTGCGTGGTGTTTTCTGACTGGTGCTCCTATTTATTTTTTCCTTTGAAAGAGGAACCCAAGGAGTATAAACCTGTTCAAACTGGTAATGGAGTGATATTCTTCTTTCTGTCGTGGCTGCACCTGAGGGACTGTAACCCGGGACAGGGCAGGTGGTGGTTACAATTCTATGGAATTTTTTTCCCGGAAATTCCAGGAAAAGTGCACTTTTATCTCTAGTCTTGTTTCCAGTGGCTTGAGAAAGTATGTCTGAAACATTTATATTATTTTAATGGACTAGTTAAATGTTACAGAACTGCTGCCTGAGAATTTAAAGCAAAGTCAAATTGTGGCCGTTTTATCCCCAAGATGGAATTGTCTGACCAGGATTTTAACAAAAGCTCTAACTTTGCTACTAAAGTTCATTGAAACCAACCAGTGTTCCTTTCCAGGGACTTTGAGTGCAGTGTAAATATCTCTTCCAGAAGTCCTTTTATTTTCTTTTCAAACATGCCCTATGGGGAGTGATCAGAGTAAAGATATCCAGCAGTTATTCTCACCTTGTCTCACCTTTATCTTGTCATATCATATAATAAATATTAACTGTTCTGAATGAAAATAGAAAAATAGGAGTTCTCTATTTTAAATGAAGACTCAGTCAACTGTAGAACTGGTAATCTTGCCAGATACTCCTCTTCAGAACATCAGTTAACTTCTAATTTGCATGCGTACTGTTCAGATTAATTTTATTAGCTGACTAAAGTGGTTCAGATTCTTGATTTAGGTAGTGAAATTGCTGGGTACTTCTGTGATGTTACAATAATTATTGGTGGAAGGAAGCAGGTATCATACTTCCAACTTTACTATTCCATGCAAATTTGAGTTATATTGCCTTAAGAAAAGCAATTAGGTCATTAGATTTGCTGTTTATTTACAACCTTGGTACAGTCTAAAAGCTATAGAAATTTACGTCATGTTAGTATTTTTAGAGTGTAAATCATACTTTAACATGTCATAAATTCCTTTTTGATAGTTCTGTCTTTACTCTGAAGCGCAGAAAGGGAAAGCATTTCTCTCACTAATCAGTCCCATTTTCCTCCTCCTATATCTCAAAGTCTCACTTTGTTTCTTAGCAAGTGTGTGAGGGCATCAGTGTACCCTCTTAGGAATAACTGTTTTCCTTATGGAAAGAATTGAAAGTCATTATTTATCAAAGCTTTATTGTCGAGAAGAACATCGGTATGTTACGTATTTAAGCACATTCTCGTATTGATGTGGAAGACAAATTTCATTGGCACAGAATAAAAAATGCATGAAACTGGAAAATAAAAATCCATCGTGGAAAGAAAAAACTGTATAGCGTAGCTATTTATTCTTTTTCACTGTAATGTAGATACTTGACGAAATGGTTTTTTTTTTTCTGTGTACAGATCCTCTACAGACAAAGAAAGTAAGAAAGGTGCCCCCTGGTTTGCCTTCTTCTGTAAGTACTACATTTTTTACTCATAGTAAACTAATCGGACTCAAATCGCGCTCTCTTTACCTGACATCCGTACAAATTACTTAACTTCAGCATTAGGAAGGCGATGCGCTGGACATGAACAGCTAGGTGAGGTAATTGGGAGTGGGTCTGGAGGACTAAATCCACATTTGATGTGGAATTTTTAGGTTTCATAGCAGTGATTTGTAGCTTGCTCATATGCTCCTACCCACTTGTCCCTGTCATTTGAATTCCTCTCTTGGGAAGAGAGCTGGGCCAGGAGCTGTCAAAGAAGATCTCCTGTACAGGTCTTTTGATGTTTAATTAGTCATTATGTTGCTGAACAGGAGGACAGACAGAGATTAATAGCGGAGAATCTTAGAAATTTACATTTGTAATAATCCCAGTGGAGCTGAAGACATTAAGATTCGGAGGACATGTACAGCTCAGCTTGCCTCAGTAGGACTGAGGTTATTAATATGCATAAATCACCGAGTCAGATGTTCATTGTGAAGCCCTGGTGGATTTTAAAGCCTTCATTAAGCCTTTCCTAACTTCAGCCTAGCATCAGGAAAGCTTTCAAGCAACTAGTTTGTTGATCCCTCTTTGCTTGAAAATTTATCCTTCGAGAATAAAGGGCTTTGATGAAGAAGGTTGGAAGGGTTTTGGTGGAAAAATCATTAATGGCTGTGATAATCTAATGCTATAGGGGTGTTTTGTGGTATTAAATATGCTTTATTCTTAAAAGGAAGAAAATTGTTTATAAACGAATCTGCATTTGAAAATCCACGTGAAGTGCAAAATCCCCCAGGAAGCGCAGGAGAGAATGATTCCCCCTGCGCAGCCCGCGCAGGCGGGGGGCTCGGGGGTCCAGCCCTTTGTTGTGGAAATGCTGTCGGGCTCTCCCTGGCAGCACGCAGCCCCTGGGCGCAGGTGCGCTGGGCTCGGTCATAACTCGGAGCCGCGTAGGCTGAATAGAACACACGGGAATATCGCGGCAGCAAAACGGGTCGGATCTGGGTATTTTGTATTGAGTCTGAAGTACGGGCGGTGTCTTCTGGTCCTCGCATCTCCCCCGTTCTCTCCTCCCTCCCCCTGCTCACGGTGAGATAGATATATACGCAGAAGCCGGGATGTGAAATCCTGGGTTTTTCTGCCCGTACGTGCAGATGGAGCTGGGATAGCGCAGCCTGCCCGGGGCAGCTGTGCTCCGAACCTGCACCTACCTGGGAGCCAGGCCTGCAGCTGCAGGCACTCTGAAAAGCTTTTGCTTGCATAAGCACTTGGGCCCCACTAGAGGCTGAATAGCTGCTTGATAAACAAAATGAACACAATGCCTCAAATCATTATTCCCGAGGCCAGGAATATTCTTCTTCTTCCTTCTCCCTCCCCCGCCCCCCCCCCCCCCTTTTTTTTTTTCTTCCCCTTCAGCAGCAGCTAAAAATAGTTTGGCAATTTACATTTTAACAGTTGCGTGTTATGTAGGGTGGCTTTACAGTCTAGCAGATGATTTCTGCTAGATTAACAAAAATATATTTAAAATGTCAGGGAAGCTAAAACACATAGCGGTGCAATTTTCACGTAATTTATTACTGTAATTCTAGGCGAGTAATAAAGCTTACGTTACATGTTTAATATTTAGCAGCATCAGCCAGGTAAAGAGATCATTTTAGCGAATGAAAAATTTCTCTCATTTCTCTTACTAGGCTTTAATTTTAAGAAGCAGTATTTTTCAAATGGCCTTAATTTAATTCTTCTCCTGCGAGAAAAGTGGAGACAACAAAATGCTGATAAATTTTATTTGTATTAACATTGTACCAATCTGCGCAATAAAATACAGTTACTGTGAATAATCAATGATTGTGATGATGTAATTTTTAAGTACTGTTTCTCTGTATTTCATGTTGAATAGAGCCTTGAACTAAAATGATGTATGATAAAAAAACCTGATATGAGATATTATGTTTGGGAGAAGACAAAACTAAATTTCACTGAGCATCATAGGAAATTTAAATTGAGTAGATAATTATGTAAGCATTGTCTTCACTTTAAATATACCTTGGGTAAGATGTCAGAATGTATTGTGGGAAAGATAATTGTTTTAGCTAATAGGCAGTGCAGAGAAGTTTAATTATAATATGGAAAGTCGCAAGAAAGATGATACTTATGTGTCGTACAAATATGGATTTTTTTAATTTTTCAGTTTCTAAAAGATTTTCTGTAGTGTTTTTCTGTTAGCATAGGGCTACCATGTCAACAGATACTCAACAGTAATTTAATTTCCTAGATAACTGTAATCTTTAAAGAAATCATGATTATTTAAAAAAAAATCTTCCTCTAGTTTGTTTCTTTTTCTCTTGGATTTTTATGATACTTTCTGAAATTACTTGCTTTGCGTCTTATCTTTCTTCATGTGTTTTTATCAGGGTTTAAAGTAAAAATAGTTACAGAGAAAAGTGCTAATGAATTGTTTAGTTACTTTCTGGACTGCACCTCAATCTGAACTTGTCCTTTCACTGTAAAAATTAAATGCACCGGGCAAATGTATTTTTAAGTTTCCCTGTTGTAAATCACTAAGTGGTGAGTCATTGCCCAGAACATTTTGAATGTTGACATGCAAGCGTTTATGCTAAACTATAACTACTAAATTTAAAGCCTTGTAGGGAGGATAAAAACTAAAAAATCAGTGGTTTATTTTTTCTCCCTGTTAGCTCAAGCCAGGCTTGAGTGAACAGAAAGATTATGATGTGCTGTTTATATTGTAGTGGGGGGGGGGGGGGGGGGGGGGGCGACCACTGTTCAGTGAGTTACGTTCTCTTCAGATATTCAAAACTTATGTATTTCTGAGAATTTTCCTGATGGTAGGAGTTACCTTAACTAAGCCAAGAAACTAATAACATCACTTGAAACCAGTTGTAAGCTAATTGGTGGGGCTGCGTTTGGGAGAGCAGAGCATCAGGGTTTTCAAAGAGCTCTTCAGTCCACAGAGGGAGAAGAAAGAAAAGTACATCTCTCTTGGAAATGCAGAGGCAGATTGCCATCTAATTATGGACGGGCTATGAGCAGAAACATACTATTTACATGTGTAGTCAGAAGATATTTCAAACCAATATTTATGATTAATACCATAATCAGTGGCTATCATGCGGCCATAATTCGAAGAAAAATAACGTGAATATCTGTCGTCATTCTTTTGCCATTTAATTAGTCTCATGTCAGAGAAATGACCTGAAATACATCATGTCTGTTGATTTTTGTAACAGAAAATCAGCTGTGACCCACAGGCATGAATATCCGATATTTTTTTTGTGTGCAGTGCTATTTCTAATAACTATTTTGAGTATTTTAGACTTTCTACAGTGCCTGAGACTATCAGTTAATATTGAACTTTAGATTGCCACTTATTTAATGAGAGACTGTGAAATGAGTATTTTCATTTAAGACAATTTATAACTTCATTGTAGGGGTTCCTCATATATCACCCTCTATAGTATGCGTATAGTCCATGGGTGCTGATTTATAGCAAGAATTCTTTATGAAGCAAAGCTGGAGAAAACTTGGTTTGCATGCATAGAACTACCTCCCAAACATTTAAGGCACTTTTCTTTTTGATATCATGCTAGTCTTTTTAAGACTGAGCTTGAGAAATATATTTCAGGAGATGTCTTGTAAAGATACTGACGGTACCAGAAGATAATAATAGATCTTAACTCCCTTCTGGGCTCCTTCCTTCCTCTACCCCTCCTGGAGGGTAAAAAGAGATTATTTTAAATGGTAGAGTGGAAAGGATCCAGTCCTCTAAGTGTTTATCTGAAACCCAGTTTTCAAGACTTTAATGTTTAGATTGTGTTAAAAATAACATTCACCATGCTGAGTGGGCTTCCTTATGAGAATGATCCTCAATATTAGCAAGTTCAATGTGCATTGAAGTAGCCTTGTGTAAAGCAGCATCCTTGGAATACTTCTTATGAAGTCTGTGGCTCTGAATAAAAACTGTGGAGCATCCTGGGTAGATGCTTTGTGTGATGTTTAGCTGACTTTCCAGGGGGACTTTTTTTTTTAGTAAGATTTGTTCCCACTGGCCAGAAATAGTGTCAAAATGTAAAAAGCAGCATTTGGTTTGTTCTGAGCTGTTCTGAATTGCCTTGCGCAGTCAAGTGATACGTTCAACTGTCACTTGTCTTTAGTATCTAACACTCTCCAAGACAGCAGTAACTCGCCTGATCCTTGTCTCTGATGCCGTGCTGTGTTTTAGAAGGCAATTTTAAATAACAAAACTGAGCAAAGAAATCCTTATGGATAATGCAACACAGAACTTGTGATTTCTTCCTTGTGACTCCATCTTCCCTTCTTCTGCTTTGTTCTTGTTCTTTGGCACCTGATTCCAGGGACAGAGTTTTCAGGGACTTGCTCTGTACTCCTTTTTAAGTATGAGCTTGGACAAAAAGCAAATATACAAAACATCCAACCCCTAAATTATGTTACAAATCAAGTAAAAGTGTTTCTTTGAAATGCTATGTTTATTAAGAAAAAGATATGGCTTTCTGGTAACATTATTGTAGGGTTTTCAGTATGGGCTTTATTTGAAATCTTTCTGAAAAGAGCAGTAAATTCAGATTATAGCATCCCACCCGTTCTTTGCTATAGGAGAACATTTAGCTGTCATTAAACAACTAAGTGGTCCATTGCACAGTCCTGCTGTGAGAGTTCACATCGAGTTCTTGCAGAATTAGGGTGAAGGTACTTAACTAACCCTCTCTTAATAGCGTTTGGGTTTTTTTAAGTTGCTATCACATCAGTTTTCCAAACAAACTATCCTATTGTCTGTGGTGAACTATTGCGAGGTTGCTTAATTAAGAGATCTTCTCTGAAAATCCTGCATATACGTATGTGAGAGATATATAATGATGTAAAACTATTTCTCGGTGTTTGGATTTACTGGAGATACGTTATTTGTGAAGTTATCACAACATTATCAAAACGAGCATATTAGATGCTCTTAAACTAGAGTGTAGACTGCATAAAAGAACCTTAAATCTCTGCATAGTTCTAAAACTGTTATCTGAAAAAATAACATGACTGAACTGCAGCGTGTGTAATTGCGGGAGAAGTTATGTGGAACTGCCGCAACTTCTGCTGTACCTCGAAGATTAATGTGTCCAATACCATAAATTAGCATGGTGTTTTATAACAATAGATAAGGATAAAAGCTTTTCTGAAGACTATTTCTTAATATCTTTTGCTTGCTAATGCTTGTGGGTTTGGTGGGAAGGCCCTTGGACTCCCTGGGAAAGAAAGCAAGTTGTACGGTCCTGGAGGTTTAGTTATGGGATTTCATACCATTTGGACTGATAGCTAGGATGAGTTGTTAGTGTCTTTTCTTTCTGTAGGGAAGTAGTAGGCGGATTCCTAACGGTGGATGACAGAAGGATTCCTCATTTGGCTTTTGATAGCTCGCTCAGCTTCATTTGCAAAAGAATTTTTCCAAGCAGCAAGTTGGAGTACAAAAGAAGGGGGGAGATGCGAGGAAATAGATGCTGAGGAACAACTGGCGCTCTGCATTTTGACACGCAATCTTCTGAAGCGTCTCCGACATGGAGTTATTTAATAAATTCAAAAAGCGTGTGTGTGTGTTGCTGTCGTAGGCTGGGCTCAGGTTTTGATTGTGGAGCCACCTACAGGGAGATCACCCGAGTGCAGGGGTAGCTGCCTGGTTGTGGTGAGGGGAGAAAGTGGAAAATACACTGTTCTTCAGTAATGAAATAAAAGTTAAATGATACTAAGGTTGGACCAGCAGAGGGACCCCTTAATCACTTTTTAATTTTTCAAATAAATTTTCCTGGCCATATTGAGTTGATGTGAAAAGATTTGTAATTTGGGGAGTATTCTGCAAGGTTCAGTAACACCGCCTTGCTAATTCATTTCAGGTTTTAAAATTCTTTTAAGGTCTGTAGGTTTTTAGATTGGGTAGGTTTTTTAGCGCATTTTGGTATGATGATTATCTGGCTTCTGCTAGGATAATTTATTGTTGCTGGGATAATTATGTTTATTTACTTTTTAATGCAGATATGGGTAGTTAAGACCTTCATACAGAGACTTTCAAACCTTAATCACTTAATATTTTCAGCAAAATAATCAAACTTTATGAAATTGAGCAATATCCTATCAAAGTTGTATTTGAAATATTTTGAAACAAGTTTTAAAACCTCAAATTGTTTTGTGTTCGATTCTGAAGAATGTGATATACAGCACGTTTTTACTCATTCTTTCTGTTCTAGTAAAATATTTATGTAAAAACTTAAACATCTGAAATCCACATAATTTCAAAAATTACTGAAAGAGAAACTTCCAAGCTGTGGTTTCCAATTAAAAAAAAAAAAAAAAAATTACCATTATTTGTCATAGGTAACTGGAGTTTTTTGGGGAAAACAAACAAACAAACAAACAAACAAAAAACCCTCCAAAACCCATTCAAGAACAAAAGAACCAACAGCCATCCCCCAACACTCACCCCCACCCACCCCCCAAAGCCTTGTAATATTGCTGGGTAAAAGTAATGGATAGTAATTGATATCGATTTCATTAGTATTTCTTGTCTGTTCTCTACCCTTTCAAACCATCCCCTCATCCCTGGTTGTAGTAATATGAATGTTACATGTGAAGTTTAAGACAAACCTGTTGAACAGGAAAACCACTGAACTATTTTAGCTCGTTTAGATGAGTAAATGAATTTCTTTAAAACATCTTCCTTTTGGATATTGAGGGTGTTTTGCCTATCAAATTTGCTCCAGTGGGTTATTTTAAATTGTCTTCCATACAATTAGTCTGCTCTGTCTCCACCGAACAGCATACCTGGTGGTTGGTTAACAACAGAAGGCTATGCCTCCAGGATTTTAAAAGAAATTAACGTTTATTTAACTGATGCATTAAATAGAGGACGGTATAGTAAACAATGTGTTTTCCCCTTAAAACAGCCAGGTTTGCTTCTTAAGGCTTGAAATTGTGCCTGTTCTGACAGCTGCATTACGCATGATGATCAAGGCATCCTTTATCCATGATCCTAACTCTGGCCTTGCTATAGTTAATCATCATAAATGTTTGGTTTTAAAATAAGTTATATTGGGAGCTCTGAGATGCCTAGAATTTATATTTTTTTTCTGAATTGTTCCAAGAGAAGCAGCTCGAAGTTACTATGTGTATTTTAATTAGCAACAGGTTGTTTAGTGTTGGACTAATTTTCTATTAATTTCTTTTATCCTCTATTCCCCATTCCATGTCTTTATTTCCATGGGGTATCAGTTGGGGTCTGTCTCTCCTGTTCAGGTTCCGGTTTTCTTAGAGCTGGTAAGAACTTAATCGCTTGTGAAACTTCTGTTCCTCTGTCGAATATGGTTGAAATTGATAACAAGTTCCAACCTTGGACAGAGTGAGGAGGAACGGAGGGACTTGTAGGGCAGTTGCCTTCACCTTATTTCCAAAGACAGCAGGCTAACCTAGCCCCTAAGAAATTAAATGGGCGTTAGTAAGAACAGCAGAATTGGTGCCTCCATCAAAAGCAGGTTTGGGCTCTTCCCGAGTTTTACCATGTTTCCAGCAGGACTGAAGCCCACCCTCCACAAGGGGACTCGTGATACTTGGGTTTACCTTTCACGATTGCTTTCATTGGTGAAAAGGGAACTTTAATTTCTGGTTGCATATAGTTCATTGTAAAAGGTTTTGCTGCTTGTTGTGTCTGAATAGACCCATTTAAAATAATAGAACTGTGATTAAAAGCAATAACCTTTTTAAAGTATTTTGCTATTTCAGTCTTATGGTGGAATATGTTTGACCAGAGGATGGCTCCTATCTGTTGAGACAGTTACATAATTATCTTTCAGATGGTATAATTTTCAGTGATCTGGAGAAATTATGTTTATTTTTTATAAATTCAAATGATGGGTTACAGATGCTTATTGTGGTTTTGCTTTGTGGCTCTGACAAGTTGGACAGAAACGTACTTCACACAAAAGTTCGTTTTCGGGGAGAACGTGGCTAATTCACAAAATCTCTTGGGGTTAAAACAGTCTTTGAAAATATTCTCCTACAGGTAGCTCGGTTTATTATTAGGTCAGTATTTCGCTCTGCGTCAGCTTTCATAATCTCTTTACATACTTTAGAAACAGGCAGTTTATTGTTTTTGACACACAGTACAGGGTCATGAGTGGAAACAATTCGGGCTACAAAGTGCATGTCAGTTCAGTGCTCCTCTGCTGACGGCATGTCTGTCTGAAATCAAGTTTAAAAAATTGGCCCTGTCTCCAGCTGACTTGTTTTGTCAGGCTGAGTCATAAGATTAACCCTTGACTTGTCACCAAGGAAAAATGGAGTAAACAACTGTACCCAGTACAGTATCGCTGATCCAGCTATGATTCATTGCACTGTAACATGATTCTCTTAAGAAAACAAATTTTAGAGCAGCTGTTGCTTGGCTTAAATGGGGATTATAAAAATTGCAACCACAAAACAAAAACTTACTTTGGACTTCAGGAGCTTTTGGAATAGTTATCTGGTAGTAGTTCTTGCAAATACTGCAAGTTACTGGTAGCGACATCGCCATTTTTTGAGCTGTGTTTCAAATTCTTCCATTTTAGGTTTATTTCTCATCTATTCTGGTGAAAGTAAATTTCTGTGGGTTAAAGTTTGATATGCTTGATGGAATTATGGTTCGATCCTGTAAGGTGACTTGACGTAGCCAATGTCCCGTGAGAAACGATGTTTTTGTACAGTAAATGTAGAGGAGATAGAGTGATAAATTGCAAGTATTGTACGCTAAGATTTTATTCCCACCGATGTAATTGAGGGCAGGACAACTAATTCCCTTTTTGGTAAAATGAAATTGTTGTCCTTTTGATTTGTGGGGGAATAACTAAGGAGCAAATTCATTTATTGACTCATTATGGAGGTACCAGTCTTTAAACTACTTTGTCTACAAACAGACGGCATCTGCAGTGGTGTTACTCAGTTTTATTGATCATATTGTTGCTGTTGTCTTACCCATGTGATGGTGAACAACGTCAGTGATTTCCTGATAAACGTTAATTGTGTTAGTAAATATTACAAGTCAATACGACCTATACATTTTTTGCTACAGTGGCTCTGTACAAGTATAGGGCAGGTGATGCAGGGAAGCCCTCCTCCCCCAGTGCTACACAGTAAACTTGGTTTTTCTGCTGTATGTTTTAACCTTTTTTTCCAATTGCTTCTAATGTGGGTGGATAATGCTGATTATTTGAGAGGGGGCTTGGTCATGCTCTTCATCTCAAATACAGCTATTTTGAAAATTGAGCATGTGTGCATGGAGGCGCAGTAGCAATTACAACTATGTTGATGATAGTCTTTACTTCAAAGAACTGACTCCAGTTACCCTGGAAGTATTTTTAATGTTTTAAAAGTTTGTGTTTTGAATTTTTTTAGAAAAAAAAAAAAAAAGGTTCTGTTATTCCTTTAACTCTTGCAAGCTGAAAGCTCCTTTTCCAATGTTGAGGGCTTTTTTTCTAAATTGTGTATTTGTCTGAATTAGTGATTTTTAAACTGATGTGCCATAAGAAGTAGCACATGGAAAGATCTGAAGATCTTTTAGCATATCTCATCTGTAGAGTCCTGAACGTTAGTGAGAAGCTTTAAGGAATGACATTGTTAACTGCAAATCAAAGCTTCTTACGGACTCTCTGGGGACTGAAATGGGTCTTTGTGGTCCCTGGGGGAAGAAGGGAGCCGCAAGTCACTCTGCAGGCCTGGCCATTTAATAGTCTGAAGTACAGTGATGTTCTTTTTTGCAGCTGCTGCTGTTCCTTTTGTATTGGAGAAGAGTTCAGTTCAGATATCGTTAGCTTTACTGCATGCTTAAATAGTTCTGGATGCGTAGTTTGACTTGCAGTAAAAATGCGAGTATTTGTCAGCAGATGTAAACTTCAGGCTGTATTTGCCAGCCTACTCTGAGCACAGTAGTCTCCTAATGGGCTGAAAGCGTTCACTGGAAAAGCATTTGAAGCTGGAGGTGTCAATAGTTCTTGTCTGTACGCGTATATTTACAGACAGGACAGTGCTTACCTCCTGAGATAATGGGCATTATACAGAAGACGCGCTAAGGCTTTTATCCGAGCATAGTATTCCACCATAGTCAATTTGTCACCCTTGTGGGTCTTTTTAGTTCAGAAGATTTCGCTGACACACAAGGTGCTTGGGAGAATGAACCAAATTTCTCCAACTTGCTCTCTTTCCCTGTAAATCGCTGAGTTGAACTTTGCCCATTTTTTTTTTTTTCCCCTTATCCTGAAGTATTTTCCTGCGTTTGTCAGGAGGGAGGCAGGGAGAATTCACAGCATTGGCAGTTGACACAGTTAGAGGTGGAGAAATGCGGTTTTGCTTTAACCTTTTTTTTCCTGGATTGAAACCTATATCTGACTTGCTGGGAGCTCAGTTAATAGCCAACTGCATTCATATGTGGAAAATTAAAAAATCTACACCTTATGAAAAGTTAATGTTAGTTAATGCCACTGTTTGGTGAAGAACGCAAAAACTTACCTGGCATAGATAACGTGCGGATAATGAGGGATTTTTGTGCTGGAAGTTGCCGTCTGTTTGCTGTATTGTATAATTCACATTTTTGTGATGTGCCAAAGTTGTTGGGAGTCTCCCCCCCCCCCTTTTCTTCCCTTTCTTTTACAGGCCCCAAATCTCTCTCTTTCATACAAAAAAGTATTATGCAATGTAAAGGGAGTCTGGACTTGTGATTCCAAAGGACCGTAATACTTTGTGTGCTGGATCTTACAGACGGATTTTGGATGACTCCATAAAATGGAAATATTTACAGGATTCTTTTTTCTTTAAGCCAAGCGTCTTTGTGCCGGGGTCGCATCCTCCCGCAGGCCTCCCCGGCCTGGGGCGGGCGCCGGAGCGCTCCCGCTCCCCGGGGGTACCCCGCTCCCCCGGGGGACCCACGCCCCGCCGCTCTCCGTGGCTTTGGGAGGCGTTTGCCGAAGTTGGGAGCAACTTCGGGCAGAGCCAGATGGCCGTTGTGGCCGGAGCCGCGTCTCCCCCGCCGCAAGTGCTCTAATTTAATTAAAACGCAAAGATCGACTGGCGCGGGACGTGCCCATTTGCCGTCCCCGGGCGCGCGCAGGCCGCCCTCCCGCGCCCGCCGCGCGCCCCCTCCCGCGGCCAGGCCTGGGCGGCGGCGGGGCCCCACGCGCGGCCCGACCCCCGCGCCCGCCCGCAGATGGTTCAGTCCTGCTTTGCATAAGCCGCCTGTGAGGCGCTCCATGTGCGCGGGCGGCGCGGAGCGGCGGGTGGATGTGGCGGAGAGAGGCGGCGCACCTCAGCCCCGGCCCGCCGCCAGCCTCGCCATGTACTGCGCGTACCCCGTCCCCGGGGTGGGCAGCAACTCCCTCATGTACTACTACAACGGGAAGACGGTAAGGGCGGCCGGCTGGCTTTGTTCGGGAGCCGCCGGCCAGCCGCGCGGGCGAAGACGAGTTCAGAGCTCCGGGGTCCCCTCTGAGGGCGGGGGGCGCTCGCCTGTGCCGGAGTCAGCCGGGGGGCGAGCGGTCTGTGAAAGGACCGCGTCCGCGGGCCGCTTTGTGTGAGCGGGGGGGTGCGGAAGCCCCCTCGGCGGCGTGCGGGAGCGCGGGGGGCGGCAGCCCGCAGCCAGGCGGCGCTCCCTGAGGGGGCCGGGGCCGCCGCCCGCCGGCAGCGCAGGGCGGCCCGCTGAGGTGAAGTTCGTGTTCCTGCGTGCCCGCGTCTTTTCCGTGGGGCTGGTTGTCGGGTGTTTGGTTTGGTTTGGGGTTTTGGTTGTTTGGTTTTGGTTTGTTTTTTGTTTTTGGGGTTTTTTTTTTTTGTACCTCTCCTCTGCTAAACGGCTCCTCCTGCAGCGCAGCTCGGTAACGCCGCGCCGGCCGCTCGCTCGCCGGTCCCAGCACCGCATGAGGCGGCAGCCGCCCGCCCGCCACCCACGGGGCCTGTCCGCCGCGGGCCGCTTCGCTCGTCCCCTTTCGAAATTAGCAAAATATTGCTACAGACAGCGGGGGGCGAAAGGCAGACGGAAGAGGAAAAAAAAAAAAACAACCAACAAAAAAAAAAAAAAAAAACAAAAAACAACAACTAACCACCTCTGTATTTTAACTTTCTGGAAATTGAATGGGATATTTCTGTTTCATGAGTGATACTTACAATTTTTAAGTTCTTGTGACAACAGTTCTGGGTTTTTTTGTGCATAAAAATTAGTACACAATGGTAAATTTAAAACAGTATGTTTTTTCCGGTCTGTTTATGTTGTATGTGGTTTTAGCTTTCTTCTGTTACAACGTTGAATAAGAAAAAATGAGATGCTAATATTCATCTTTTTTGTGCCTTTTTTTTTTTAACTGCTCTTTCTCCTCATGGGCCTGTGTGAGCTTTGATTTCATTAGCAAACTTTTTGTCAAGATTTTTGTTCAATGATAATTAAACTATGGATCTTTATATTCATTAAAGAATCTGTATAAGCTTCTTGAATAACAGAAAAGATACTGGAGGAAAGGTTAGGGGAATGAGTAAAATTGCTTGGTCTCTATTTCATTTCCTTTGGTATAAATGCCAGCTGTCTCTCAAATATGAAATTATTTCTCTTTCATGTCTGCTTCTAGGCTAAAACAATCTGTTTGAAGTTTTATGTGAAGATATATATAAGACTTAAGTAAAATTAACTATACAATACCCCTGAAGCAAAGGGAATATAACTTGCATGGAGTTTTGATTTTATTCTTTCTAGAGCACAGATCACTCTATTACAACATTTCTCTTTGTTCTTGTAGCAGGAAAAAAGGCTTTGATCTTATTAAGTATTTCCAGGCATATAGTAGATGGGAGTGCTGGTACTGTAGGAGAGCATGGCTTGAAAATTGATAGCATGTGCCTGTTATGGGTCAGAGGTGACCTTTATGAGCTTGAAGAGTTAGTAAATAGATGACAAATCATATGATGATCCTATATCATGTTGCCCGAGTTTTATTTAATTTATTTTTTTTAACATCTCACTAGCTTTTAGCATTTTCTCTCCTAGGAGTTCTGCAAGTTGGACTAAATGACTATTTTAAATATACAGAACGTGAAGTTGGGGGGTTGGTTTTTGTGTTACAGTTTTTTGAAGCACACGTCTTGGTGTTTATGCCAAATCTTTGTATGAACCTTCCCATAATAAGAGAACAGTACATACCCTAATTTTGATGTCTTTCTGCTTTTATTTGTATTTTTGATCAAATAGTAGTTGATATTATGTACCTCATTGAGATTTTTATTTAGATTATTCTATTAGATTTTAGATATTGAAATTCCTTGATGCCTGCTGATGTATATAAAATCTGATTTATTTACACACAAAGCAGGTGGGAAATGACATGTAGAAAATGTGTGTTTTAAATGCTTTATTAAATATGTTCTTCTTAAATTTGTAAGCCAGAAGAAAGCTTAAAGTTAAGCTAAAAAACAAGTATCTGAGCACCCCAATAGATGGTGATGTGTGTACTGGCACATAAATTAAAAATTTAAAAATAAAGTCACGGGTTTTTACTGTTTGAAGAGGCTTGATTTTTGTAATTTGTACATTTTAGGAGGGACAGATGAAAGTGAAAAGTAGTGTTTTAATGCAAATCCCTTGCTAAGGAGTAAAATTTTACCACTATGTGTAACAAGTGCTATAAAAGAAATACATATTTCAAGAATCCTCACCAAATTAAAAAGAAAAAAGTTCTTAATCTGTTTTTTAAAGAAAATAAAGCACTTGCACTTAACTAGAAGGTTTAGCCTGTCTTTTTTTTTTTTTTTCTCCTTCACCTGTTGATATATCAAAAAAATTCTTGTTTTATGGAAGGCTTACAAAATTTTAATATAGAGCCTTTTGGGAAAAAAATAGTTTAATATTGCATCTATCTTTAAAGTTTTACCTTTTCTTCCCTTTCATTTAAGAGCTATGCTATAGACCCCCCAAAATCAAAATACCTAACCCATTTTAAAAAAAAAGCTGGAAAAATACTTGGGTAGAAATACTACCACAGATCTACAGATTTAAATTATACTTTTTAAACATTTTGGTTTTACTCTTTTTTTAACTCATAAGTAAATAAGCAAACTTATTCATTCTCTGGGGCCTTTTCAATTAAACTGTATGGAAGGCAATAGCACCGAAATAATATTTAAGTAATAGAAGTTTTATATCTTCTTTATGCATAAAGAATATAGACTTGAAAGATTTCCACTCTTTTCCATTCACCTACAAGTTTAGAAATAAATTGCTAATTTTCTAAATGTACTGCAGAATTATTTTTATGTAGATAGCAATAGAGTACTGTCTCAGTTATCACCAAAATAAATCATTTTAAGGAATAGTATTGATTATATCTTATATCACGTATAACTGCTATTTCATACAAGAATAAATTTGTGAATATATTACACATTGTTGTATTCTGTGCATTGTATGGGTTAATTTGGTATACCAGTCTATGTATGAGTATTTTTTATTATTGAATAAATACTTGTTTTTTTCTCAGCATAGGCTGAGATTTTGAGCCCTCTTCCAAGGTGTAGTTACTGCATCTTTCACAGTAGTTTTCTAAAATGCCTATTTAAAAAGGGAGAAAAAAAATCAGATATATATATTTTGCATATATGTAATGCTTTGTGATTTGTTTATTTTGTAAACTAGCTTATATTGGGATTTTGGGGGGAAAATGTTTGTTTGTTTTTTTTCTTGAGAATTTTGAGTGTAAAAGGCTATTTATAAATGTGTCCCTGTGTGTGCATACATATATATGTACGTAAGGGCACATGTGTATAAATGAAGAAATATACACAGGTATGAGTATATAATGTGTACATTTGGGTATTTTTTAGTGGAGAAAATGCCTGTCTTGCAGCCATCGCTCTCAGAGTTACATCAGAGAGAAACATGTTAATAATACTGTATAATGCTTAGATGACACGATAGCGCGCCTTTCTGTAGCTGTTACGCAATAAATAATGTACTAGCTCTTTTAACATCAATGTAAAATGTTTTCAGTTTGTGAATTTTGGAGCAACCAGGTGCTAAAAAGAACGATTCAATTCTGCTTTTATTAGTATTGGGCCAGTTAGTACACAGGGAGAAAAGTACAATTAAAGCTGTTCCGTACCATATGCTGCCCACAGCAACTTAGACAAGGTCAAAGCTAACATTTGTAAGTCAGGACAAATATAAGATCATCTGGAAAATCTCTAGGGGTACACGGCTGTGGACATTGAATAAGGAGAGGTAGTAAACACTGGTCAGCTGGATTTCCCCCCTCCCCGTTCCTCACCCTTCTCTTTCCTCTCCCCATCCCACTAAAAACAATGAGTTACAATGCATCAGCCCCAGAGAGTTTTCCCTGCTCCACTCCACTGGGTTGAACTGCCAATTTGCTGAGCAGTGGTCCCCTGCCAGAAGTGTGTCTTGTCTGCAACAAGCTTTATTGATGCTTTAAAGTGAAGGTTATGTCCATTTCCTTGGGCAAATGAAAGCAACGAGGGATGGGATCAGGTGCTGTATTGGACAGATCTATATTTCTCAAAATGTGAGCACCAAAGAGAAACACACCCTCGTTTGCTCAGTGCGTTTGCTTTCATAATCACGTGCATGTTGGAGGCCGTTTGTAGAAATATAATAGTCTCTGTCAGAGGTACAGAAACTGAGTGAGTTCAGAGGTAAACAAATACAAAAGGTAACGTTATACATACTACTGCGTCTTCCTGTGGTCAGTGCTGGGGATGGGGATTCCTACCACAGCTAGAATTGCCTTCTGAAATACAGGGTACAGGTTAAGAATCAGGCTGATTAGTTTCAACTTTTCCATTTTTTTTGTTTCCTTAAAATCTGAATTTAATCAGGAATTTTTGAAGACTTAGTTGTATGGATCCTTTAGAAACAGCGTGGTTTGAAGACTGGGGGGGAGAGATTTTGCTTAGCAAATAAAATAAAAGAAGAATCTTCAAGTACTATATGGGTATATTAATTTCCGGTGTTGTTCCTGCTGCCTTACTTCTTTCTCCTCCCCTCTCTGCCCCACACTGCAATTTAAAAAATACAATCAAAAGAACAGACTAATAGGTTTCCATATACTGAATTTGGGGTTTTTGGTAACTTTGCCTAGTACTTTTTAACATGAAATTTTTAACATAAACTTGTTGTTTACTGAGGAAGAAGCTGGGAAGTATTTGTGCTATGTATCGTTGCAGTGGGATTCTGCGTTTCAGAAATACCCAAATAGGCACGTATAGCATGCCTAAACTGCATAAACATTTATTTAAGATGGAATTCAGTTTAGCTACTTCAAGAAGTTTGAATTTTATACCATCCTTAAAAATTATGGTTGGATTTGCAGGCAAGAGTGATGCTCTGTTCTCTTAAAGGAGTGTTTTATTTTCATTCTGGTGGTGAGAAGAGTTTTTAAAATGTATGAACTTTTACACCTCCTATTGGAAACAAAAATTATGATTGAGGATACAGTATACTGATTTTGTATAGAAGGGCTCTCCATTTTATACCATCTTGCTTTAAATAACAACTAAACAAGAATATAGGGTGGATTGGTGGGGGTTTTTTGGCAGCTTCTGTCTTGCTGTAAAGAGGAGCATGGAAAACTACAGTTACTGTTCTACATTCCTGAAGTTTTAGTACACGATTTTCTCAGAAATATAATAAACGTGAAAACAAGTTTCCTTTTCCCAGAGCTGCCTTTCAGCAGAATTAGCTTTTGCCACAAAACCTGCAGATAATACACTGTAAAATTTTGCCACATGTACAAATCGTTCATCAGTGCGCACTTGCTTAGTGCATGACTGATGCTGATGGAATGTAGATGGGCTGCGTAGCAGAGTTTACAAGCTACAGAATGGGTTATCCATCTCTACTGATTGCAAAAAATTCTCATCTCCAGCAGCTTGATAAATATTTTCCTGAACTTCCAAGAGTTGTTCATAACTAGGTGTAAATGAGTAACATAATTAATAATTCCAGAAACAGTATGTGTGATGGGAGCCTTGGTCTTGAGATAGCACAAGCTCATTGGAAGTAAGGTTTGGTTGCTTTGTTGCTATTTTTTAATCTGCTTTTAACATTAATATTAAACATTGATAAATATTTAAGAATTTGAAACAGATTACGGGAAAATTGCCTGAGAGGAAGTATGCCAGCAGGAGGACTTTAAGTGTTGTATTTAATAAATGCGTTTATAGGATGAGACTTGGAAGTTTTACTTAGCATAAAATTTGGTAAACCCAGATCTTCACATTAATGTTCATGTTATTGGCACTTGTGTTAGTAAACAGAAGCATGCTGCATAATCCTTTTGACGCGTTTTAGGTACATTAGGTCTGTATTGTAACTTTCATGATAGTGATCATTAGGTAGGTAAATCACTGGGGTAGATTTCAGAACTGGATTATGCGTTTGTTTTGCTTAAACTTGATGTAGTACAGATCATTCTTCTCAGCCCTGAAGTCAGCTCCTGCCACTGCCCCCCCCAAAAAATCTTAGTTGTCATCCTGCCTTTCCCACTGGAGAAATATTAACTAGTTCAGGGTGTGGAAGAGACTTACAGGAGTCTCTGACTTGCTGTCCGTTGCAAGTCGTCTGTCCTACTTCCCTCTGCGGAGGCTCTCTACCATTCAGAAGCACTGCAGTGTTAGGATTGATGTATATTCTTGCACAGCTCCAAAAAAGTCAAGTCCTCCACTGGGTAGGTCATGTAAAAAAAATGGTTTTGGCATGTGTTTATCGGAAGGGAATTTCCCATTCATAATCGGCAAGTGTTTTGCTTGTCAGCGTGGAGACACATCCGATGCCTTCGGGCACAGTGTGTTTCAGGGGATTAGAAGATGGGCTCCTCTTCTACCTGCTGGAGACAACCCTCTTCACCGAGACTCTGCAGATGGGATGACCTTTTAACAGTATTCCTTGTCTTAGTGGGAATGCCAGCCAGGAAAAACTGGTTTGATGCCTCCTGGATGTCACTGTTATCACTTTAATAGCTAAAAGAGGCTGTCTTGAGCAGCCACGTCATATTTATAACTGCCTTACTCAGCTGTTGCAGAAGAGAAAGCCCTTTAACTAGGACACAGACCAAGGAGCTGCTGCGCAGCCATGCAAGCTTCCTGCAGGCCAGCAGCCACAGAGGCTACGTTCTGCTGGATAGGGGTCCTCACGCATGTGGGGCTTTAGGAGTCAACAAACTAGTCACCCCGATACATCGCTTCCTGACATAAAAATAAATTTCTTATATCAACTTTTTTATTTAAAACCTTCGTATTTTGCATCTCATGGGCTTCAGATTAATCTTAGTAAATTTTCTCCTTTGCTTTTAAATTTTGTTTGTAGTAACACAACATAAAAATTATGATTAGGTCATTAACCAGAAAAAAACCTGGCGCTCATCTGCAGGTGATCAGATGACATCAGAGGCATGGTTTTAATTTGTGGGTAGTTCTGATTGTAACTAAAAGAGACTTGGTCCTTTTGTGGAATTGGCTGGCTATTTCCCCACATCTGGAGTTAATGAAGTCTTTGAGACCACATCAGTTGTGTTTTGCCGCAAGAACCCTTTGATCTGAAAAATCTAGACTGGCACAAGTGCAGCTTCATAACATTGCAGCTATGTTTTTGCAAGCTATAGTTAAGATACCAAAACAAGCAGAAACTATATAAAGTTATGTGTCTGTGCTAGGACTTTCATGTAGCTGTTTGGAAGGGCCTCTTTTACGTTAATATAATTCATAACATTTTTATTATGTTAATGGCTTGTACATATGTATCTGTAAATGATACATTTGTAGGAGTTTTTCAGTTTAATTTCCCTTTTGAGATAGTGTTTAATCAGTTTTTATAAATCACCTAATTATGTAAAATGTAAAAATTTCACTCTGAAGCTTGTATTTACAAATCTTATTGATAACGTTGCAGTTTAAAAGAAGTATAATTCGTCATTGTAGGTGATTTCGCATTAATCAGTGTATATCTCCATGGCAGTGCTAAATGTCATAAAGCTTTGTTTTCCACTGCTGTCCTGTGACAGTGATAGATTATCCATCAGCTATAGCATATGCTGCGTTATTCTGCACAACAGAGAACTTGTAAATTAAGCCCGGTTTTGCCTAATATGTTTGCAGTCTTACGAGTGTGAGTATTTACAATTTGACAGAGTGACATTTCTGTTAAAATATGTCTGAGGCATGGAATATACATGCATTCATCATATATAGTAAATACATATGTACTGTTAATGTGGCTTGTAGCGTATTGTCATTCTGTCATTCAGGTTTGGTAAGCATCTCTATTTTACGTTTATTCCATAAATTGAAAATCTGCAAGTAAAATATTGAACAGAAGCTCCCGGAAAGGCTTTCTTTCCTAGAAATTTTTTCCCGTATTTTGATTTTTTTAAGAAAATGTTAAAAGAAGCGTGCAACTAAAAGTCCTAAGTTTTACAGTTGACTCCTTTTTATCAGGTGTCTCTTTACCTGCTGCTGTTTTCATTGCATGGCTCGTATCAACAGCTACACCCTGGCTGCATTCCTTGTGCCCCTGTCCCGATTCCATCATACTGTAGTTTGGTGGATTTTACTGCAATTCTGTTGAGGTAAAAGCAGTCTAAGAGAGCGGTAGCCGGTCCCTGCGTTGTGGAGTGCTGACTGCAGGCACATGCCCAGCCATTTGGCCTGAGAAAAGCAGTGGGGAGGGGGCTTATTGGGATGCAAATAGAGCGGGGCTTGCCCACTTCGCTTTCTAAATACCCGTGTCGGAACAGTCACCCTCCAGGAGAACAATGGGGCTCTTTTAGGGAACTTAGGCTTTTTTCTTGGCCGGCTTGGTTTTCCTGGCCCTTCTCTTGCTTAGTAAACAACATCTCAGAAAGACAAGGGAGAGATGGGAATGTTGTAGAAACATGTGTGTGCCTCTATTTGCATAGGAAGGGATGAAATATTAACTTTTGAATTTCAGGGCGTAGTGCACTTTGTAAGTTGCATTATGTAAGCTTTAAGGTTTTAAAATTATTAATATATGCATTTATGAAGCTTTCTGTATTTACAAGTAAGGTGAACAATTAAAAAATAAAAATAACACATTTTTTACTTTGTAGCAAAAAGGTGCTCTGGTTTCAATGTTACAATTTGATATTCTTTGCTGCCATAGTTGTTAATTTGCTCTTTTTTTTAGATTTGTCTTTTAACATACACTAGTCACGTTGCCATATTCAGTATATTGAAAAAAATACTGTTGTGAAGAAATAGCATTGCTTAGAACGGCTAGCGTTATGGGTAGAGTCCTTGAGTTTGTGAATACTGGCTTCGTTGATTTGACTTACTTATTCCTGAATATGCTTTATATTTCTTCTTAGTCACTGCAGTGAAAGACTCCCAATCATTATGTTTGTTTGTTTGGCATTTTACCATTTTTATCTTGTTAATAAAATCTGTTGCTTGCAAGTTGAGAATGGTTGTTCCAGTGTGGTGTTGCACTGAGAAAAGAATGATGCTGATTTTCTTTATTGCTAGGCTAGTGTGAAAATAATTGACTCGATGTTGCAGTTTTAAGATCATTCCTCAGGACTTACATTATATATTTTTTTGATGGCTGTACAAAGGCGTGCAAGTTTCTGAATGGATGGTACAATGGTTGCATTAAAATCTTTCCATGTGTCACTGGATGTTCTTTTGCTCTCTGATTGTTGGGATGCCAGCTAATTAAATATTCAAACAGGCTTACAGTTGTTTTAAAATAAAATTTGTTTGGGGCCCAGTTGTTTTATCTTGCTTTTTTTATCTCGAGCAACAAGTCTGTGCGAGTCATGCACTTCGAAAGCAAAATCAGCATTCAAGCTTTTATCAGGCCACCTGGCTGAGTTGGCACACCAGAAAGTGTGTTGTTAGGATCATTCTACTGTAGTTCCTCTGTACTGTGGCAACTTGCTAAAAAGCAAATAAAACAAGGGCAACAAATGCTATGGCTTGCTACACTGTTCGTTTGTTTTGGTTTTTTTTTTTTTTAAGTTGTGCTGTCTATCTGTGTCTGCATGCTGTTATGGGTTTTTTAATGCACGACACCCAAGTATTACTAACCTGCTTTTATTGCTCTCTGATATTTAGGTGTATGCGCCATCCCCGAGCTCTGATGATTTCAACAGAGAATCTCCAAGTTACCCGTCTCCTAAGCCACCAAGCAGTATGTTTGCTAGCACTTTCTTTATGCAAGGTGGGTAAAATTACTTTAAGTATATGGGTAGGTGTCACTTGTCCTTTAGGCAGAAATCTGCAGTCAGCCACTGTTGTACTGAGTGAACAAGGAAGTGTAAAGGTAACATACTGTGTTAGAGCCTCTGATTAAGTTCTATATACTTTTAAAACAGTTAGATGAAGGGAGTTGTCTGTTGATTTAAAGTTTTTCTCGTGACATTAATTGCTGACTGAAATTTAAGGGGATTATACACCAGGCCAGATGGACAGAATCCCCCATCCTTTGATTTGTAGGGGCTTCAGAGCAGCACACTGGAGTGATAGAGAAAAATGAGGTGAGGGCTTCTTGACTGTTCTGGAATTTGACTGTACAATATCAGCTAACAGTCTTAAGTTCTCAAATGCTTGTATATCCAGCATGCCAAAAAAAAAAAAAGGTTTTGTATTGAACAAAATGAGAGCAGAATTCATTTCCGCAGCCTCACGTCATGCAATTAGCTCGTACTGTAGTCTGATGAGGTTTTGGAGCATATTGAAAGCATAGTCTCTCAGTATGGGACGTACAGAGCACTTTAGTTTGTGCTACAGAAGGCAAACTACATTGACACATGGGTTTAAGGCTTATATAATATAGTCATTTCAGCTACTTAAATCTGCTATTATGAAATGGTTTTGTATTTTTATGGTGCTAAGGTATTTTAGACTATACATGGCTTATTTTAGGTTAGTAGATGTTTTGCACTGTGTGCTTATGATGAGCCAAAGTTCTTTCCCCTCCACCCCTTTTTTTTATTATTTCTTTCAGTCTGGAATTTTTATCAACCCTCTTGATATAAATCTGGCCTTACTGAAGGTCTATGTAATTAGCAGAAGTACTTGGTATTTTCTCAGCTGTGGTTGGATTGTATTGCAGCTATAAAGCCTCAGTTGTTTTTTTGTTTTTTTTTTAATAAATATAGCAACAGAATGGTGGCATGAAAATAGAAGACGCAGTATAAACCAGTCACCATTTTCCTGCTGATGTTAGAGTAGCTGAATTCTATATTCTTTTAAAACAATTTTGTAAAGGAAATTAGAACTCAGTACTATTCTTCATTAAATGTATTTTTCTTGTTTTCTTTTTCATTAAAAAAATTAAAAAAAGATGGGACCCACAATTCTTCTGACCTCTGGAGTTCATCCAATGGCATGAGCCAGCCTGGCTATGGTGGGATGCTGGGAGGCTCCTCTTCCCATATGTCCCAGTCCGGCAGTTACGGCAGTCTGCACACACATGACCGTTTGGTAAGATACACAGCACAGATTAATATATGTGTACTTGTATATGGAGGTATGACTTACAAGAATGCATTTGTTGTTTGCTGCTCATGTATGTCAGTTAAAACCCAGTTGTCAGAAATCACAAGCTCACTGTACTAGATTTATGTCCTTTTATATTTATATCTGCTGTATAAATAAAAATCTGTGGCTGTATAGTGGTCTGTTCAGAGGGCGGATGAGTCCCTTTCTTTAATAAAGGGCTGAGTGTTGTGTATTTGGTATCAAAATATCAACATTTATTTAAAGGCTACTTAATGTGTTATGTCTGCTTCTCTTCTCTCTAGAGCTATCCCCCACATTCAGTCTCACCTACAGATATAAATGCCAGTCTTCCTCCGATGTCTAGCTTCCATCGTGGCAGTACCAGCAGTTCACCTTATGTAGCTGCCTCACACACTCCACCTGTCAATGGATCAGATAATATTCTGGGTAAAAAGTTCTTCCTGCTTTTTTTCTTTAATTTTACAAGAAAAGGAACTCTAGGGCTGCATGATGCACAAAAACTTATTTTTGATGCACAAGATTTAATTTATGGGATGCTTGTAGATCAGGGATACCACACCACTGTGACATTTCAGTCTTCATTATGGCTGAGATATGAGGCAAATTGTTTTGCGGTCAGCTTAAGACTTACTGGTTTATTTGCTTTCACAGCCAAGCCTCAGGAGCTTGTATCCCTCTAACCTAACTGCAGTTATCCTTCCACAGTTCGGTATATGTGCACATTCACATAGGTAGTTCTGGTGTTGCAGTTTTCAGAGCTGCTGTATCACCAAGGTACTGTGCAGGAGAAAGGCAGGAAGACTGTTTCTTTGGGGAGCCTGATAAACTGCATCGTAAATTCCTCTCTTAACTGATTTAGAGATTACTGAATAGCTAGTGTGGTGGCTGGTTTAGTCTCTTCCATGTGTACCTAGAAAGCATGAAATACAGGATGATTATCTGCTCCTTTCACATATTTGCACATCTTAAGATACCACCATAGAAATTAAATGTTTGTAGATGCCCCTTGTCAGTTCGATATGATTTGCACTTAAGTTCATTTTAAGTAAGTGGAATTTAGTTAAGAGTGACTAGATTGGCTTTGGTTTGGGAACATGTTTTACACTCAGAGCTTTAAACAGAACCTGGTTAATAAATCTGCATGGGAAATTCAGGCTGGAAAATCCAAGTTTGCCACAAACTTGGAACAGCGAATGTTGCATGATTTGGATTTCTGATGTGAATGGCTGACATTGACATTAAATATAATTCTTTGACATTACAAGTTGGTAATTGGAGAAAGGGGATTCACTTTTAAAGGGTCTATCTTCCACAGTGAAGCAGATATTTCTGAGGATTCAGGTCCTTTCTGTGTTTCCAATTGGCAGGGCTTCAGACCTCCTCTTGGCATGATGGTGTGTGGAGCAAAAGGGCACGTAAAGCTGCTGACGTGCAACTAAGAGCAGGGGTGACAAAGCTTGGTGGATAAGAGCTTTTCAGGGATTTTCCAAAATAAAGATGGGAGTACAATACAGGGAATTAGAGCTGGGAGAGCAAAGAGACACATAAGGAGCTATTCAGTTGATTTGGCTTTAAGAACTAATGAAATGTGCAGCACCTTAGTGATAACAGTTTAGAAATAAGCTGCAATAATATAACTTTCTGATTTTGATTTTTCTTTTCATGGTTCATTAAAATTAGCCTGTGAGCCTAGAAAATAATTTCAGTGGTTTTTTTTCTAACTGCTTTCACCTGTTGGTTCTTAAGTTATCGCGGTGATACTGTGTTTGACTTTAAAGAGGAGAGCATCTAAATTTAAATCTAATTGTTTTAATTAAATTTTTAAGTATAATGAGAACTGATTCTGTTGACACTGACTTCCTCAGAATATCCATTTAAAAAGTGGTTGCTCAACTATACGTGATGAATAAAATAATAAAAGTAAATAAAATTTCAGCTTTAAAAATAAGTGTTGGTTTTGCTTTCCACATTACAGGAAACAGAGGAAATGCTGCTGGAAGCTCACAGACAGGTGATGCACTTGGAAAAGCACTGGCATCTGTAAGTAGCAGAATGTTCAGATCTGAAAGATGTATTTTGATCATTGCATCCATTATTTATGTGTTCATTTTATAGTATCAAATCAGGAGTTTTCATATATGAACTTAAAATAATGTACTATGATACAGTGTAATACACTGGACAAATGTCTGTAGAAAAGCAAATGGAATATGCTTTTATTTATATAAGACTCATTCTGACTTCCTTTTTTTTCAGGTGATGGAAAAATTTAGGGCAGATACCGTTTAGAAAGTTGTTTAGACAACATAAAAGATAATCAAAAAGTTTAGGGGTTGGGGTTTTTTTTTCTGTAGTGTTCTGGTTAAAGTAAAATATTTTTAACATTACTCTTAGAGCAGATCCTGCCTCAAGGTTTAAAATGTTTTCTCAGTGGCCTTATAAAACTGAGAGGTTTTGAATGTGGTGTTGTATAGCTACAAGTTATGGAACGGCCTTCAAAATGCTGTATGTGCATAAATTTAACTCTTACTGGAATAACTTAGATGATGTAAAACATTGCAAGTATCTTCAGTCTACTAAAAGCTCTGCTTACATATGCATGCATCCAGCAATTGTTTTTGCATTAATACAATCAGATGTACTTTTTATAAAACAGTAATTGATACAGTATAGCAGAAATTTCAGAGTTAGGAGTGGTGGCTGGGGGACCACTTTGTATTTCTTGTGTGTAGCAAATAGGGGGTGACTAAGTCTGATTTAAAAGATAGAAATGACTACTTTGCAGCCTGCAAAAGGACCATTCCTGGGTTGGGTTCTGCATCCTTCACCTCATACCAGTGAATGCAAATGTACATATTCATGCAGATCCTGTTACCCTTGCATCCCTCAGAGGGTCATATGTTAAAAGATTACCAGATCTGATAATGTCTGTAATGTCCATATTGGGTAGGAGAACTCTGACCTACTGGCTTTGAGGAGAAACATGTTGTCCCTGTTGCTTTTGGGGATTCAGTGAGCAGATAACAATTCATGAGTCCAGAGGGCAGTTAAGACTCTCTTTTTGTCTGTTTGAGACCTGTCAGAAAAGAACTGGGACCATTTTGACTGCTAGAAATAGCAATGCTTGCTTACTTCAGGCTGCTCATTACTCTGCAGATGTATTAGGATGTCTGCCCTTCTGCAGCCTGACCACAATTTCTGTTGTTAAGTCTGACACACTGGCCAGTTAGACCTGCGGACTTCATGACGTTTTCCACTGCTCTCCTTTTTTAAATTATTTTCTCGTCCTTTCAGGTATTTTTGCCCAAATCACTAGCTGAGAAAACCAGGCTGATGTTTTGAGGAAAAACTCTAAATATATTGCGAGTGGAAGTCAGGGCAGAAATGTTTAATCTAACTGGTGGGTGGGCTCTGGTTGTCATAGAAACTTGTTTCTGTCATCCTGTGTTGTTGCTTGGCAGGAGCAGCCAGGTCATTCCATAAATCATTTCTGTCATAGCTGATGGTGATGCATTCCATCTGCTCTATCAGTGCATGCCATAGTCTGCACACTTCAAATCCCTCGCCTCATCCATCTGCTTCCCCCGCACCCAGCAACACACGTGCACCCAGCACACTCCTTGCGCTTGTTTGGCCAGGAGCTCTGCTCACGGAGAGGGGTGGTCTCTCCTGCAGGTGAAGCTAGCACACGTGAATTTTGATTTTTAGTAAACCAGGAATATTTTTCTGTTTGAACAAACTTTTATTTAAATACTGTGATTGTCTTGACTCTTCCCCCCCCCCCCAAGAAGACACTCTATGCCTTTCTGTTAGGTTTTTAAATGCTACCACTGCAACTGTTGAGAGGAATTTCTAGTTCTAAAATTCTGTTGATGTACATCTCACAATAGCCCTTTCATGTGCGAAACATCAGAGGATACGACATTTGTTCTTCAGTTTAGGTATTAAAGACCATACAGAATAGTATGTGATTAAACATGTAAGGCCAGATAATACATTTGCAAAGGTTCTTTTATTTTAGGTTTAAGCCTGGATAATTGTGGTCTTAATCTCAGGGTAGGCAAGAAAGAGAATTGTACATGAAAGTATTTACACAAAGTTCCCAAAGCCCTGTGGATTATGCATTAGTTTGGATAATGAACTAGTATAGATAGAAAGAAAAGAAAATCTGGGTATTCGTGCCATTTCTAATGTGTTTCCCTGAACATTTGCCAAACAATAACCCTTTAAGATTGTGCCCATGGAGGGTTATATGGCAGGAGAAACATCTGGTTTATTTCATTGCCTAATGCCAAATCAAAACACTTGGTCTTTAATTTAGAGGAGATCAAACACGAGGACTGTTTAACTTTGTTGATTATATCAGACCTCTTTGTGATAACTTATGTTTTGATTCCTACCTCAGAACTAGGGTAAAGGCCTTTGTACCGTCTCGGTAGTTAAATAGCCACTGGTCCCCTCACAAAAGAAAAGAAAATGTAGGGAAGTTGACTTCTAAAAGTAATTCATGAATTAAGTTTCTTTGTTGCTTTAGACTCAATAACATTAGCATAACAAAGCCTAACTGAAATGTACACTGTAGTGTTTAAAAAATTGGACTAACAGCTCCGAGGTTTGGCTCTGCAGGCTCTCAATTGTGCAGCTTTTGTCTAAGAGCCTTTTCATTAGACCCTGGCATATTGGCACCCCGCTGATTGGAATGGACCATGACTGATAGGAGGAGGAGTCTCATTTGTTGCAGTAAAATGAGTCATGTTACCGTTTAAGCCTGGCAGAAGGTGTCAGGGTTGTTCATCATTGGTCATTTAACAGCACAGCGGCCAGGGACTGCATGCAGAATGAATTCTGACCTCGTCTTTTAGTTATGGCTTTGGTATAATGGAGTTTTTCCCTTTTATAAAATATAGCAAAATAAAAACGGCGGGTAGAGCGGTGGAAAACAACCAGTTTCAAAGGAAATGTCACGGCCTTTGCTCTTACATAATTTTAATTTTCTGTATCTTTTCTGTCTGGAACTCTCTACTGGCACCTGAGATTTATTTTTATACTGATGTCCAATGCATGAATTTCCTACAATGGTCTGAGGTAGTTTGTTCTTTTAAATGTATTTTCTTCCTAGTATGTATGAAAAGGAGGAGGTATTTCCGTTAAGGGAACTGATGGTCTTTTCTAATGAAGAAGTATGATAGACCAGGAAGGAGCATGCGTTCTATCAGGTCCTGGTTTTGTCAGTTCAAAAAGTACAATATGCAACTTAACCAAGTCCCAGTTTATTGTCAGCTAAATGCTGAAATGTCATATTGTCTGTGTGAAGAGACATCTGCCACACTGCCGGTGAAGATTTTTTTAACTGCCATCTCATGACTAACAAATCCTTCTCTCTGCTCAAGTAAAACAAGTTTGAACTGATGACCTGTAAAAATATGTTCTAAAGTCCATAATCAGCCTCTAAACCTATTTGCTTCTCTTCACAAAATTAATTTTCCAAGAATCTTGAAATTTTAAATTTTAATTAAAGCTTTAAGCATTATGCCTTCTGTTTTTATCAAGACTTTTAATTACATTAATAGCAAGGAATTAATTGTTGCAAGTTGAGGTTTAGTATCTTAAGGGAGCAATTGATATAGAAATAAGAGAGAAAAATCATATGTGCTGCAATACATAGCAAGGGAAACAAAATTTCAGATGATTTTTGTTTGGTAGATACCAATGGTAACTAGAGCTGAATGCTTTCTTGTATTTTCTCTGGTGAAGGATTAATTTTTAGAAGATAACATGTGTTGACTGCTAAATTTTTTTCTCTCTCTAAAGTTTGGGAAGTCATTATTCCTCTGCTTTTTCCTGGTATTTTGTTTGTTACAATTATCTGTGTCCTGTTAACTCGTATGTATATCGTTCCCAGTCAATGATAAAAAGGCTGTAATTTCTGTTGCTGTTAAAGTAGAAGGAAGATCAGTTATTCTTGTGTCGCTATCAAATACAGGCTGTGCTTATTTTGACAGCTGCTTGAAAAGGAAAGTTCTCTGGACATTTTTAGAGCCTTGAGTGTAATAAAGCAGAGCAGTGATTGAAGGATCAAATAATGTTTTTTAACAGTCCAGCAGCAAGAGTAACAATTAAAAGCATGAAAAGGAATCCTAATAGCTATTTTTGTATTATGACATGTATTGATATGCAATCTCTTTCGTCTGTTGTTAGATTTATTCTCCTGATCATACCAGCAGTAGTTTTCCATCGAATCCATCAACACCAGTTGGATCACCATCGCCTCTTACAGGTAGAGACTAGCCCTTTGTCAGTAACTCGTATGTTATTTTGTAAACATCCTGTTTGGATCACAGTGAAATCAGCAGTAGCTTCCTTGCATAATAACTTCTCTATTTTGTTTATTTTTCTATTGTACTAAACCCAGATCTATAAGTCCAGATTCTTGAATATTTTGTTTATGAGCATTTACTTAAATCCTGCCAACTGACTTTGAAAATTAGCTTTTTAAAACAGTCTTTGAAAACATTGAATGACTGTATACTATCACAGCAATAAAAGATATCTGTGCAGATCTGTACTATAGGAGAAGAAATAAGAGAGATTTGGTTGGTGTTTTTTTTTTTTTTTCCTAAAGCTGTACGTTAAAACTCTGTGGTGGCTTTCAGTGACAAATACAGCAGATGTGTGTTTCCTCTAATGAAAATACAGTAGGCTATGAGACTATCCAATTTTTACACAGGATAGCTTTTCATTCAGATCTTTCATGAATACTTTCATTCTATGGGAGAAGAATTTCTGGCATTTTTCAAAATAAATGCTCTCTATTGCAGCCACCTCTGTCACCTGTGCTTTGTGTGTTTGTAGCGTGAATGTGGGAAGAAGCATTCCAGCGTGGAGATGAACTGTGGGCAGCTGCCTACAGCTATTAGTGGGTAGCGCAGCTTTCAGACACTGTGGCCTCAGCTGTCTAGTAAAAGTTGAACAGCTGTTCTCCATATAGAGGGGACTGTGAAAGCTCCATTGACTTAAATTTGTTGTTTAACAAAGAACTAGAATTACAAGCAAGATGATGTAACGTTAACCCTGTTCTTTCCTATAGTGCAATTTGTTAAATTATTTAACGTTTATACAACAGTCTGTTTCCCTGTTCTCTGTCGTTTAATAGATTCTTGCAGGCTCCTCGCCATTGGTCACTCTTTTGCAATAGCGTTTTGCTTTTTATAAAAAAATAAAATTAACTTATAGTGAAAGGTGTAGAGAATGAGCTCATCTGAAGACTTTTGTAATCTAGATGAATAAATTAGTAATATTATTGCATGCAAAATGCAGTCATATACATGTGTGTGTGAATATGCATGTGTCTCTATGCAATGTCACTCAGAAAACTTTCACCATTCGTACTGTGCCCTTGTTTAATGGACACTGTTTTGGTTTTCTGTGGACTTAATGGATTACTGAATATCTGACATGGCATACCTGAGCAGCTGCTTTGGGCATTTTTTTTCTATAACTGAAAAAAAACATGTTGAACTGAGTAACGTTGGGATTGATGGGATTTTTTTATTTAGTGATTACAGTTGACAAAAAATGTTTTGTGTATCCTTGTTCTACTGAAAAGATAGATCAGACCAGAAAATTATTATTATTTTCTGTTTAATCTCAAAACAAATACTGAAAAGAGCTCTGTGGCTGGAAGAAGGAAGTTCTGACGTTTCAAAGCATTTAAAATTGTAAAGATCCCAGTTGGAGTTCCCTGATTAGACACCACACCTAATTTTGTAAGCATGAAAGCGCTAGCTAATTTCTGGTTTTGGAATACAAACTTGAGGTCCCCAAAATTTGCGTTTTCCCTTTGCTGTTGATGCATTTGTCTGCTGGAACCTGTATCAAATGTAAAACTCTCCAAAATTTGCACTTTGATTTGTGTTCCTTATTGTGGATTCTGATGGCTAAGACAGTAGTAGATACAAGCAAATAATATTGAAATCCTTCTCAGGCGCAAACTTAGCATCTGCTTTACAGTTATACCCTCCCACCCCACCCCCTTTAATTCCAGTGATACAGAATTTATCAAGCCTTTGGTAAATTGCTCCAGTAGCTAATTACCTTCATTTATGAATCTGGACTTTTATCTTTATTCCCAGATGAGTCACTAAGAACACAGTGAAGCACAATGTAAAGTAATTACTACTATATTTATTGCTATTTATACTCCTGGTAGCCATTTTCTGTCCTGACCCAAAAAGTTATTGCAGATAAAACAAATGTTTTATGTATAATAAAATAATGTATTTTGGAGCATTTTAGCCTTCATCATGATTTTCCTCTTTTGCAGTTAGTTCTTTGTTTATTTAGCATTTTTAGTATTATAGGTTCAACTAAGTAATAATTTACCTATCCTTTAACTGTAAATTACAGTAGGAGCACTCTATTTGCAATTTAAAGCATTGAGAGATAGTAACTTCATAAGACGCTTAAGTATACAAGCTCATGTTTGACTATTTGGCTGTTATGTTACTGAATAAGGACTAACGACTTTTTTTTTTTATTAATTTAAGAACAAGCTTTGAAAACAACATGATGGAAAACCCCAAGTATTGTGACAGTAGTGTGTGTCTGGTCTTCCCTGCCCTTATTTAATTTCTAATTTTACATAAACTTGGCCAGAGCTTAGCTTCTTGCATAGTTTTAATGATTGTGTGTATGCATGTGAAGTTTATATATGGATCTGAATGGTGGGAGCCTTGGTATTCTAAGAATCCTTCTCCCGGGATCAGCAGTATTTGGAAGGGTTCGGTGGGTTCTGAGGATGCAAACCCAGCCTCTGATGAGGGGGATTAGTGTTGGGGAGGCTGAGAGTAGGAACAATACCACAGTGATTGCTATCGATGACCCCTGTAAATCCCAACACTTGCCTGGCTTATTTGTTTTTTCATGCTGCTATGTTGGTGCTGCACTAAAAGCTGCAGTTGTTAATTGCAGGGCTTGTGGTGCCAGGATGCTTTTTAACATAATTGGTGGATTTCATGCACAAACTTCTAGGAGGGGGAGTGGAATGAGGAAAGCAGGAAATCGGTGCCATCTGGCAACCTGCGCAGATATGGAGACAGAGTATGCCGCCGCTCAGAAAGAGCACTAGCAGTACTAGAGGTGTGATTAAAAACTGCAGGTTGCAGTTGGGTTGTTCGCTGGAGAGGAGGAGTTGAGTATTCCCTTTCCCCTTTTCTTTTTGTTTCTTTTGTGAGAAGTCCCACTCAGAGTTTTGTTCTGGGCTTACATTAAAGAAATAGTACCTTCTTCCATTAAAAACAAAAACAAAAAAACCAAACCCACAAAACCTCGTTTGACTAGACACACAGGGGTTGAATCTATTTGCTTTCTTTTCTTAACTAGTTGCCTTTCTGCTTAATATTCAGGTGATGCTTTGTTGTTGGAAGCAGCACACTCAATCCTGTTAGTAGTGAGCACTCATTAAAGCCTTGACTATGGTCTTGTCTCTGAAAATGGGGTTTTGACCAGCTGAAAAATTGAACATTACGCTGAGCCAAAATACTCTGAACTTGTTTCATTAATGCTTTGCAAAAATAAGTAGGACTCAAAGCATTATTCCTAAGTTCAGGAATGACAGTAATGCTGAGGGAAACTACAGATCCAGACCCAGAGTAGTTGTGTGAAGTGAAAATTGGTAATTATAAACTTAGTCACTGATGTCGTTATATTTTAAATGAGAATTCCAGCACAGTTATGGCAGCTCTGGGCTCTTACGAAATTGGAGATGGTTTATTTTTTTTTAATTGGAAAGGAAATATTTAGGTATCTTAATAGCTGTGCGGGCTGTACTTTTTTTATGTTAAATAAAACCCTTTTTTTTCAAAAGGTGACTACTTGCAGCTCTCCGAACAAAGGAACTGTAATGTTATTAAACCTTTTCCCAGTTTTCCAGACGTACAGCTCTGGCTGTTATTGAAAGAACAAGCCCACAGGCTCTTTCTTTAATGAGCTGCTTTGGATTGTATGTCCATAATTTATTAATGTAATTGCTTTATTATTACATTTGTATGGCTGAAAGGAAACTGTCTCTAATGGACATAGAATTTCATGTAGTATCTTTATAAAAGAGGCATTATTAGTTGGTGAGAAAAATACATGTTATACTACTTCAGGCTTTGTTTTAAAAGTACTGCTTTATTAGTTACTGCATTTCACATCTAATTATTTCTAAATTTTAATATTTTTTTACCTAATTAGGTACATTTATGTCAGATTAGAATGGATATACATTTGAATTTGCAGTGTATGGGTAATATGGATATAATTGTCGATTTGTTGCACAGTCGTGCTTTAGCTTCCAATTTACCTTAAATATATCTGAAATAACAAATGGGAATAACTTAGGTGTATTTTTACTCTTCTAAACTCGGAGTGCATTGTAATCTAAAATGGTGTAGTGTAGAACTAGACAAGATAAAGCATTTAGATCTAGTTTTATTTAGTAGAGGCATCATAACAATGGTTTTCCAGTTACCTTTAATTCAGTGTCTATTTGATTTCTTTTAAATATTTTTGTTTTATATTTTAACACTATTAAAGATATGCCTACATATACTGAACATAATCTGAAGAAGAAAGAATTCAGCAATCTTTTTATGGTGATTCTGGCAGAAGGCAGGTATTTCAGATACAGTGTGTGTGTGTGTGTGTTTAGTCCACTTCTTTTAATGTTGAAGTACTTTGAAGATATTGCTGCTTTGTCATCAATAAAGTGCCTAACCCTACAGATGCCAGGATATTAAAATTATCCCTCAGTAAGTCAGAACGAAGGAATTTGTCCCCTTTTGTATGCCCATATGTTATCTTACCTTTATGCAGAATGTGTTGGGTTTAATTACGTTGAGAAATACTGCATCTCTGCTTCCCCCTTACGCTGCCTGAATCTGTGTGTTAACCTCGACCATTTTGACAGGTGCCAGTCAGTGGTCTAGGAGCGGAGGACAAGCCCCCTCATCTCCAAACTATGAAAACTCTCTACACTCCTTGGTAAGAATTGCTGAAAGCAACATAGTACTTTTTACTTACGAGTTGAAGGCTTGGTTTTGTATAAATCCTGCATATCATTAAAGGAAACAGTAGGATAGCATTACAAATGAATTCTTGCTAACAAATGGCCTGTTCAGTTGAACAATATAAGACGGGCAGGGTGTGTCTTTCACCATCTGTTCCTTGGGCATCAGGCTTCTGTGCTGAGGACAGCTGGTGCTAAAGCGCTGTTATGAGATTCTGGTACCTTTTCACAAATCCATGGCTAATTCTTATCTAAAGTTCAGTCTGGAGAAAAGATAAAGACTTCATGCCTTCGCATTTACTGGTCCTCCCCCCTCTCTCCCTGAAATGGTAGTCTCTTGGGCTTGTTTTCATTACGCTCTCATTAAAATATTTGTGTATTTTATGTGCAATTATTATTTGTTATTGGGGAATGTTCATTTATTAATTAATGAAACATTTTACGGAAAAACACACAGGAAATATTCTACAGCACTGTAAATTTTTTTGTTTTGAAGATTCAGCAGAGGGTTTAAGTTACTGACTTCTTTCTTGAATTTGTGGTACAGCATCAAGAAGGAAGGAAAGGGGAACTTGAGGGAAGGTTTTGATTACCTGTTAGTATTTCTGGTTTCCACAGATGTAGTTTCTTTTTTTCTGTCTAACAAGAATAAATTTAAGCTAAATCAGTTTTCTTTTCTTCAGTATTTTTGCAATTAAATATAATTGATAAGTACATCTTAGAATCCTAACATAACTGCAATGTTAAATATTAGCCTTTTCTTATCTTAATACAATCAGATCTCTGTTGCATTAACTTGACTAACAATTTATTGCTGACATGCACATCAGCTGTTTCCTCACTTCTTTTTTTGAATTAATCTTAACCTGTGCTTTGCTTCCTGTTCTGTCTTGACTTTGCCAGAAAAATCGAGTTGAACAGCAACTTCACGAGCATTTGCAAGATGCAATGTCCTTCTTAAAGGATGTCTGTGAGGTACTATTTCACTTTAGATGGTGCCTTTTTGTGTTTCAATTAATGCTTCCTTCGGATTCCCCATTAAAAACTTAAATTAGCATAGTGTATCACCCATCTTTTGACTCCCAACATTCTGCTGTTTCAGTTTCTAGAGAGCTGCAATGTCAGAATTGGTTTTGCTTTGGGGTTTTTTTGGTCTTTTTTTTTTTTTTCTAAGGAAAGTAATTTTAAGACAGACTTTTTTCTACAGTAACGTACAGAACTCGCTTTTATTTCTGAAATATCTAATCTGTTTGAAGATCCATTTTAGAAAATGATAACTTAAAGTTTTGTCCAGTTTTTTTGTAATACAGGTTCTCAAAAAGCCACTGCCTCTCTTAATTGTTACCAACGTGGTGAGGCTGATTTTATGATCATTCTTTCTCGTCCTGTATTAGATAGCTTATTTGCTAGTACTTCCTTTTTTTCTTGTTCATGCCATGTAATAGAAGCTAAGTAACATTAACCTTACAATGAGCTTCACTTTAAAAGCTGCCACCTACTTGTGGAATGAATGCTATCTCGAGCAAAATCTCCAGATATCTTTTCTTTTTCCTGTTTGTTTGTAGTGCTGGTAGGTGCTTTCACAGTCTTTTGATATGGCATTTCATCTTCTGCCTGTAATATCTCCGAGGTAGAAACTGTTACGGTATAATGAGGCTGCAGATTTATTCAGTGGTGGCTGTCACTATCCCTCTTCAATCCCAACAGCAGTCTCGAATGGAGGATCGCTTGGACAGACTCGATGATGCCATTCATGTACTACGAAATCATGCCGTGGGGCCTTCAACAAGCCTATCGGGAGGCCATGGAGATATACATAGTTTATTGGGACCATCCCACAACGGGCCAATTGGAAGCCTGAACTCAAATTATGGAGCATCTGGCCTTGTAACAACCAACAGACAAGCATCAATGGTAATCATATTTTTAAACATGTATATATATTTATGCAAAGCAGTTACCGCTGATGCATTTAAATTATTGTAGAGCCTAGTGAGTTAAAACTGGACTGTAAGATTCGTATTTATCAGGAAGAAACTACTTGAGATTCTTGCAGAGAAAAAAGATGGCAGACAACTTGCACCTGCTGTGGGTTTCCAATTAGGGGGCTGGGGTGGGGGTGGGCAGAAAGGAGGGGGAGGAGAAAGATGGGAAAACTTAGATTTTGGCCTGGTCAGTGGCCCATAAAATCCTGCTGTGACCATATGCAGAAAGCTGAAACTTTCTGCTGAGAGCATTTCAGCTTATACATGCATTTTTTCCAGATGTGTAATAATTGGCAGAACAGTTTTCTCCTTGAAATGGTGAATAGGGAGATTGAATGGGAAAAGCAGTCAAGAAGGACTGAATTTCAAGTGTTCTGGTCTGGAAAAGCTGTTTATTGTAAATTGGAACTAGTCTTCAATAGCAGATGCTGGCAAAGGACCGGGAGGAAGCTGTTGGAATGTGGAACCATAGTGTGCGCAGGCTCAAAATTTAAACTTTTTTTTTTTTAAAGAAAAGGAGTTTGAGCACAGCTGTAGCGTAAGTAACAATGAAGGGGAAACAACTTTTAGATTAATTCCCAAGAAGAGTGAAATAATTCAATCCATCTCTTTTAGTTTCTCTAAAAATGTGAACTCTTCTGAAAAAACGTAGTCGACCTTTTCTTAGATCAGAAATATGTTAAAAGACTTCTACAAATAGACTTAATTTACAGTATTATTGCTCACTTCCCTTTTTCTTCCTTTTCATTCCTCCCTTCTCAAAAACGCTTAAAGGAACAAGAGCTTTTTAAAACATGCTTATTTTAATGGTGCCATGTGTTTGCATGTTTCCAGCGTAATTTTAAAGACCGGTTACATGCTGTGAAATTTTCTGTTATAAAACAGATTCACAGCTGGGTACTGTGTGATCAAGGCAAAATTTCACCTATCATCAAAATAATTAGGTACCCCAATTGCTGAAGGGTTTGTATTCTATAAAACTGAATTAGTTCCAGGCTCTCCCATTCGCACGTCACACATCCATTTATATTAATTTCAGAACCACTGCAGTAAACATCAAAAAGAACTGGTTACTTTCTATAAGCTGCGTGTGTCTGGGGGCTTTTGGGGAGGGGGCATACTTTCCAAATGCATATCCAACTTCAGGTTTCTATACAAGTTCACAGTTACTTTTAGTAATGAAGGAAGTGATGCATAAATACTTCAGAATGTTTTTAATACCGCCTCATATTTAATATTTAAAGAATGTTGTTAAAGGGTTTTACGGTGTTCTGGGGTAGACTGAAATTTAGTCAGACAAAGAAAACTTTTTTTTCCCCAGGTCTTAATGATGTGGGGTAAAGTGAGTGGGTGAGATTGCAGTGACAACATCGTCCCCTATCTGGCTTGTGGAATCTTCTGATACTGCTAAGCCAGATACAGTCAAATGCAGATAGTGCTGAAATGTACATAAAAATCTGTTTCTCTGTTAAACTAAGCTACGGTAAATATTTTAGTAACTCAGTTTTGATTAAAAGAGGCGATGGTGGGAAATGACTCTCCAAAATGAATGAAGGTTCCTTGGTCTGTTGTAGTTTGATGTAGTTGTGTAACTTCAACGTAGTATAGACTTGATAACAATTGATCTGCGGTTTTGCTTGAAGGATGCTTGCTGTCTGGTAGAAATAAGCTCAGGTTAGGAACATGAAAAAAAGATTTGCTTTTATATTTCATCCTCACTGGGTGAAACAAGCTTGCAGATCAGTTTTGGCTTGAAAAGTGAGTCAGCAGAAGAATTTCTTGGATTAACCTTAATTTTGTTACATCAGAATAATTGGCTCCAACAGAAGGCATCCGGTTGTGGCCTTGCCCAGTCCCCACAGCGTGCTCTTTGACATCACTTGCAGTCGAGGGAACGCAGCGTGGCTTAGGATGGAGTCCTGAAATGTGTACGGAGCAGAGGTTGGCGTATCTGGCCGTAGTGAAACAGAGTGGTTTATTAGTGATGACTGCATTTCAGTAACGCCACCTGAGTATGAGGTGCAATTCTTAAAGTATTCAATAATCAATTAATTTCAAACTATACTTACTTACTATTTGTTTTTCTTGAAATAGTGAATGTAGGAGAGCAGAGAATTTGACAGACAACCTGGACTATAAGATCTAGACTTTGTTCAGGAGTTAAATACTACTTTACTTTAGAGGACCTCCAATAAATTTTAAGAAAATAATGAGTATTGGCTAACACAGTGAGAAATGTCAACATTTACAAGGGTGTTTTCCTATTTTTGTTTGACACGCTCGTGGGGTTTTTTGGTCAAGAAATGTTCATTGGGATTCAGCACTACGTGAAACTTGTTGAGGGAGGGGGGGATCTTTATACAAAACATTTTTGTTCTTTAGGAAAAAATAGTTTAAAAAAAAAAAAAAAAAAAAAAACAACTAAATTGAATTTCCCTTGAAGAAGATGATGTTGGCAGAAGGAGCTAGGAAATGAGTAATTTAACTCCTTTTTATGTAATTAGTGTAACCAGACATGGTTTTATTTTAACATTTGCTTAATTTTTGAGCCAGATTTATTTTAAAACTCTAGTTGACTTCATTTCCTGCTCGCTCTGAATGGTCTTGTTTTCTTTTTAGCTGGCCTGGCCATTAGACTTATTCAAATAGATTTTTAATATCTCAAACTCATCAAATATTTGCTAAGTAGCCTTTGAAGTCGATTTGTATTTTATTTCATGTATTATTGAGAAGTTAAGAAGTAATACTCTTTGTTGTTATTCAAGCTGCTTCTTATTTGTCATTGTAATACAATGGAAAAAGAACAGCCTGAATTGATTAAAAATAAATAAATAAAAGGCCTGGAAACTCAGTTAAGGATGAAACCCAATCCCTAAGTCACAGGGTTTTTTCCAGGTATAACAGGAATCTAAGAAAATGGGTGATCTCCCTCCTCCTACCCCGCGTCTGCTGTGGTATAAAAGCACGGAAGGGCAGTTTAGGCTGCTCTGCCAGCACCACCCTCTGCTCTTGCTCAAAGCCCTTCCAGCGATGGTTTTTCTCCCCAGAAATTATGCTCCCGCTGAATGACTTTGAGCTGTCTGAAGTGTAAAAATCCTGGTTCCAAAGCTCTTTTCGTCATCTTAATTGTGCTCACCTTAGTTAAAATGATGTTAATGACCATGGCCAAATTGACCGGCTAGTGTGGCTTGAAAAGTGCATGTGTTTTTAAATATGCTTAGGCGAGTCCTAAAGCAAATAAGAACAAAGACCGATTTAATTTTTTTCCAGTTCTCAAAAGCTTTTGTCACTCAGAATTCAGGATGAATGGTGAAACTGCAGGCTGGGATGCAGAACCCGTGTGAACGGGACAAAGGTGGTCCTTCCCCCACGCGTCACTGGGTTCTCCTGCCTGCGGTACTGCATCGTCCATTGCCGTGTTTGCTCGTTTTCCTTCAGTTGCCAAAACTGCTTAACTGGATTTCTGGTTTCAGATACCAAATGTTACCACTTAAATCAACTGGAGTAAGTTCCGCACTCGTTTTCTTTTAAAACGCACCAGTCCGAGTGTGGCTGCAGCTAGTCCTATGTGCAAATCTTTCTTGAAATGCACAAAATAAATACGGTTCCGCTGGTAAATGACGCCTCCTTACAGCCTCTTATGCAGGCTGATGGTTTTCTCAAACTGGTTTTACTGAGCTGTACCTACTTTGATTTGCCGAGACCCCTGAATGTGTGTTAGGTTGTCGTTGTACAGAGAAAATACACAAAGGTGAGTGATTTAAATACATATTTAACAACTGCGGTGTCAGTGCTGATCGCGTCTCAGATTTTTCTGGAATGTTTTGCCTTTGCCAGATGCAAACGGTGAGGTTCACGCCGTGTGTGAGGTGAGGCTCAGCCGTGCGTTTGCCTTCCATTTTGTGTGCCGAGGAGCGCTCGGGGACGGCGAGAACGAGGCCGGAAGGTTAATGAACTCCCGGTTTGATTGCCCACAGCGCTCGCTCCCGCCGGGCGGTGCTGGCGGGGCGGGAGGGCGTTACAACGGGCCCGGTCTCAGTCAACCGCACCGACAGGGAGGGGGCGGGGCCGGGGGCGCCCAGCTGTATGCTAATACGGGCGGCGCGCGTCGCCCCGCCCCCGCCGCGCGCAGCTGGCGCGCCCCAGCGGGTGCCCCGGTCCGGGCGGAGCCGGGCAGGAAGCGCGAGAGGCGCGCGAGGGGGAGGAACCGGGTTATGCCGGGAGTGCTGCCGACGTCACCGCGGTGACGCAGCGCCGAGCGCGCGGCCGGGCCCCGCCTTCGTGCCGCAGCGCGGTTCTCGTCGCGGGTCCGCTGAGGTCTGTGCGCCCGTCGGCCCCGTGTGTGCGCGCTGAGGGGCGCGGGGGCGCCGGGCCGGAGCGCCCTCAGAGAGGCGCGGGAAGGGGCACGGGGAGAGCCGCTCTCCGTGAGCTGGCAGAGAAAAGCAAACTAAATTTTCTAAACTCGGTGTTAAAGACGCCGAAGATTCGATTGAGCACCTCGAAGCAGTCGCCGATAAGTGGTGCTCATAAGAAAGAGAGCACGTGGCCTTCCGGTGGGACACTGGGACTTCCAGCAAGTCTCTTGATTTGGGGGGTTTTTGGTTGCCTCATTGGATTTTCTAGTACATCACAGATTGGAGATAAAAATCCATGTTGTGGTCAGTTTTGTAACACTTTAGCTCTTAAGAGTTCTGTATAAATTCTCTTAATCTAAATTGTCTGCTTTGAATTTGTGAGCCCGTTGCAAAGGGCTGGAGCATGGACTTGCATTCGGGTTTTGCTTCTAAGCTATCTTCTGCCTCTTATCAGAACTGATTTGCTAATCTGTCGCTTTTAGATTAGCTTTAGATTTGAAAGTTGGCAGGGTTCTGGCAGCTGCTACGTTTGTACACGGCTTTAAGGAATTTTTGCCTTTTTGGAGAAGTAGATTTTTGGAACAAACCTGACCCTGAAGTGGTGAATAGTCTGTAGCTTGAATAAAAGCACCCTCATGTGTTAGGACTAAGCATGACCAGAAGAATAAAATAAAGCATACAACCTGCGGGGCAGAATTAGGGAAGGGCTCATCTTTGGAGGTTCAGTGTGGAGAATGAGTTTCACATTCCCGTCAGAAAGAGTTTTGTCTCAGGCCGAAGGACCGGTGCTCCGCTCCTCACTCCCAGTGAATTCACAGCGCTCGCGAGAGCTGACCTGACTGTATCCGTAGTAGAAGTTCTCACAAACAAAGCCTATTGCACACAAAGGAAGATAAAATACACTTTAAATAGCAACAGATATTGGGCGGCATACAAGAGGAGGTGTTCTGCAGAACAATGGCTACAAATAGCAGTCCGGAATGACCTGAGCGTGGCTGTGGGTTGTTGGGGGGGGTTCCCCCCTTCCCTTTCTTGTTCCTGTGCGTTGGCTTACGGGAACGAGTGTGTATTAAACAAAGGATAAACTTGCATAAGGGTATTTATCTCTCTCTGGGTAAAACCCATACTAAGACATGAAAGGTAAAAGCTGCATTAATTACTCGAGAGGGATTCAAAGCTCAGCAGTTTACTGGGATTGAAGGATTTATTGAAAAACAGTGGTTCTCATGTGTAACTCCAGGCAATAAACCTATTTAATTAAAGGCTTAATCTTCTAGTTGACATGTTTGCTACTGTTCCAATAAAAAGCTTCATCTGTAGCCAATTTTTGTAACTATACAAATAAGAGTTGAATCCCTCATCTTTGTTCGGTTTTCTAACTCTTTAATTGTAGTTATAATGTAAATATTTAAAGGACTTTTATGTCTTTAGGAATCAAAAGCATTAAATGGTCTGTGTTCCAAATTCTTTAAATATGGGCAGCGTGTCTTTACCTCTTTTTCAAACAAAAGAATATTCTTTTCTTTATAACGGTTTGCATCGATAACAGTAATCTGTATTGAGCAGCAGTTTTTTAACAAATTTGCCTGTTCAGGCTAGGTGTGCGCACTCATCATTATCTTACATAAGTATCATTAATTCCAGTATCTGCAAAAATAGAATTTTTTCAAGACTCTTCATGTCAGTGCTTGCTGCTTAGAAATTTAATCGTGATGTATTATGAAGGAGCAGATTAGAACATACTGGGAGAGGTGGTAAGAATAGTTAAATGCCTTGATTATTTTCATATGGCAAGATTCTGTAATGGGACTAAACTAAGTGTATTTAGCTGAGAAAGGAAGAAAATGAGAGAGAATTATTAAAGTGAATAAAATATTTTGATACAAGATCCAGGTCTTTCTTAATCCTGTTTCAGCAAACAAGAAGGGAGATGTTATTTATGTGTTTTATAAATATACATGTGTGTATCTGTGTACGTGAGCATAGAGCGGCATACGCACCTTTCATGTGTGGTGAAGACCGTTATTCCCCATTATTTTCTTTCAAGGGTCAAAATGTTACAAGTACTAGAGTTGAGAGTTGTATTAGTTTAAAGCAATTGAAAGTTAATCAAATCTTACTTTCTTCAGGTATAAACTAAGGAGATAATTCTGTAGTGTTCTGTGGGGAAATACGGAGGAGAAATGTTGTTACGTTGCTGTGTTATTCCAAACAGGTGTTGGTGACTGCTGGAAATACAGCTTAATCCACTATGGTGAAATCAAGTGGTTTAGTGTAACAGCATCTTTCAACTAAATCTTTCCTTTACTGAGCTAGAACTTTAACTCGAGTGTCTAATCCAGCAAATACTTTAAGTCTTTTAGACTTCTATTTTTGGACTATTTCTCTGAATCACATCTCTAATAGAAATGTTTGCTTTGCTTTGCTTTAGGTTGGGACTCATCGGGAAGAAAGTGTCAGCCTCAACAGCAACCATTCGGTTCTTCCCAGTACAGTTTCTGCTCAGAGCACAGAACTAAATCATAAAACACAAGAAAGCTACAGAGGTAACTTTCCAGTAATATTAAATGCTGAACAGGGTCTGCAATAATCCAGAGCCAGCGAGGCCATAGAACTTGGTAAACTTGCTTCAACACAGGGGACAGGGACATAGATAATGTTGAGAAATAAAAATAAATTATAAATCCAATAAACCACCACTGTTAGGGGTTCCTGCAACAATTTTGAGGGTGTCCCTGTGTTAGACTTGTCCCAGTGTAGTTTCAGCAGAAGAATCTGTTGCAGCCGCGTTCTTCAGCTTTGGCAGCCATAACACCATCTGCAGTGCTGCAGCCGTTTACAAATGGGTCGGGGGTTGCGGAGCGAGCTGAGGCTGGGCTTCAGCCTGGCCAATAAAAGGAAGTCCTTCCACACAACTGTTTACAGTCCCCTCAATTTTTAGCCTAAAGAAGTAAGCTATAGAAAACAGAAGTCAACTTACTTGTTAGCGTGCTTGCACCGTGTAGGGACGTGTGTTGCACGTTGTCCTAAGCCCAAGCCTCCGTGTCCATGCAGCTCAGCCCTTAGATTTGCAGCCCAGACGTGAGGCACAAATTTCCTTACTGTGCTAAACGTCCTCTTGTCTTTAACAGCATCTTTCTTAGATTAAGCTGTTACCGGTCAAGCTGCTCTATGAATGATGATCCCTTCACAACCTGTGACACGTGTCCAAGTACAGCAGCATTACCAGGATTTCTCTTGTTTCTGCTGCCAGAGTGTAGTTCCTCCTGTTGTCTCCCCAGACTTCTGCTCGGCTCTGGCCTCCCATCGACAATGTCTGCTCGAGATTCCCTTAAATCTTTCACTCCTGTGATACTCACACTGATCTCCGGTTGCTTGCAGCGTTGTCAGGTGGCTTACAGAGCCAGTCTGTGGCCATAGGTCCAACAGAAATCAAGTCTGAACATAAGGAGAAGGATGAAAATATCCATGAACCCCCCTCATCGGATGACATGAAATCAGATGATGAGTCCTCCCAGAAGGATATCAAGGTCTCATCTAGAGGCAGAACAAGGTGGGTTGCTGTCGTGACCTAGAAAATTAATTGGTGCTTCCTTAATGCTCTGTAGTGTGTTGTCCTTAAGTTTGATAATTTTTTTTCAAGGCTTTTGCATTACCTCAGTGCATATATTACTAGGCAGCTGAAAGAGAGAAATAGTTTACAGTATTTGTATCTATTTAAATACAAGATAGAGGATCTTCTGGGGAAACCACCTGAGAAGTGTGTGTTCCCTTACGTTAGTGCCTTGCCTAGTGTCTGCCTGTAGAGATAAGTAGTGAAAGACTCAGAGGGCTGTGCCCAGCACAGAGGATGGGAGAATGGTAGAAAGTTGCGATACTTTGTACCTGGGCCAGGGCTGCGCTTCTAAATGTGAGCCAGCAGTGATGGGGAGTGGCAGCCTGATAACCCGGAGGCTGGGGCGAATATGATAGGTAAGTATCCATTTTAAACACTTCTTCGCCTCCTAAGCCATGGACAAAAAGCGTGGAGTTGACACTGGGTAAAATGCTTCTGGATCTGCCTGATAGGCCTGACACAGGCGTTGACATTTGAGATAACAGTAAACAATCAGCACTTTGCAACTACAGGCAGCGGAGTCTATACCATCATGTGTGTCTAATGGCATTTTAGTAGGGCAGAGGTTTTGCACAGTCTTAGACTTAGTTGGATAGTCCTGTATTTTAAAAAAAAAAAAAAAAAGGGCTGTGGAACTTAATATAATCTTTTGAAGTGATAGAAGAATTCTAAATATAACAGTTTAGCATTATACTGGGTATCAAAAAAAAAAAATAATTCTAAAATTGGCCAGGAAGGTCTTTAAAAAAGCTGAAACTTTTTAATAAGCGCATTAAATTGAAAATTACTAGAATGCTTTTTTATATAAGCTGATGTATTGGAAACTAGCAAAACTACTTGTTGAAAATGATTTATTCTTCACCTGACAAGATGGCTGAGTTCTCTCTTAACTATTTGGATGTTGGTGAGTAGTTGAGTAAAGTGGTAATTTGGGTACATCTTTTGTTTCAAGGGGCAGTGCATTGTCACTACTGTTCCCCAGTGGTATTTACCATCTGTAGCCAATATACTGTGGATATTCTTCAGGCAGAGACCATTTAACATTTATTTCCTGGAGAAGGCAGGAACAGCAAGAATTACCTTGAATACTTAACACATTGATATCTAACGTTTTCTTAGTTATCTAAATATACTTCAATATGAAATAGATTAAGTGGGGAGAATTTTAATTTCATCAACCGAAAATGTTGAACCAGCAGCAGCAGGATCGCTTGTTTGAAATACCAGTGATACTTCAGTATGCTTTTATTTTATACTTTCTTGCAGCAGTACTAATGAAGATGAAGATTTAAACCCAGAGCAGAAAATAGAACGAGAAAAGGAGAGGAGAATGGCAAATAACGCTAGAGAACGTTTGCGCGTCAGAGATATTAATGAGGCATTTAAAGAACTCGGCCGTATGTGTCAGCTTCATCTGAAGAGTGAAAAACCCCAGACGAAACTGCTTATTCTTCACCAGGCTGTGGCAGTCATCCTCAGTCTAGAGCAGCAAGTGAGAGGTTAGTCCGTGTCACTGTGCCCTGGCAGTCTGCAGTGTAGCTTTGTTCATGGAACAGTGTCCATCTCTTGAAATTAGTATAAACCTACTACCCGTTACTAAAAGTTTGTCTGCTCTTCTGTAAAAATGTTGAAGTTCTTTAGGAAGAGCAAAGAATTAACTTTAAAAAAAAAAAAAAAAAAAAAAAAAAAAAGAGGAGGGGAAGAGAAACGGGAGGATTAGGTTTATACTTTGATCTTTCTTTTTTCTTTCCTGTGCAATTAGCCATCTCTTCCCCTGTGTTTTCAAGATAAATTAAAATATTGACACATCTTGCTTTAAATTGTAACAAGCACTGATTTAGTAGTACAGAAGCTTTGGCAAAAATAAGACATCTATTTTAAGATGAACCCCACATAACTGAAGTATTAAAATGCAGTGGATTCAACTGCAGTTACTTACGTTTTTGCATTAAATATATACTGTGGAGGAGGGAGGAAACCTACTGCTACTTTAATTGAATTAGGGCTGTTTTTTCTTTCCCCGATGCCTTTAAATTTTTCCAGGAAAGATACAGTAGGCCTGTTGGTAGGTGCAGAAGGAAGGATTCTTTGTGCAGTTCACTCTGTTAAGGAAAGCGAGTTCTAGGAATCATGTTTAGTTCTTCACCTGTTCCATTCCTGCATGTTGGTGAAGCTACAGTTGACTTTTAGTCTCACTTTAAACTCATGTCAAAGATATGTGAAAGTTCTGAGGCACCTCCCTGAGTTGCTCAGGCAGTTTGACTGCATGGGGGTCCCTTCCAACAAAAATTATTCTAGCGTGTTCTGTGTCGCTGGCACTTAAACGTCCTCGTGTTTTGCTGTTCTGGTCTAGGGAATAACCATCCTCCTTGGTGTCTCACTGATGGAGGTGCATCAAGTGACTGGAAAAGTCTTTCAGATGGGGATGATGTCAGTGGTCGTATTTGCTTAATGCGCTACACCTTTGAATCACTAATCAGTCACTGAAAGGTGTCAGTGTTTTATTTTTGTGTACCTTGTTTTTACTTCCATTTCCTAATTTGTTGCTGGCATCTTGCACTGGAGATCAAAGCAATTGTTAAAAGTTTATTGAAAGTGACAAAGTGACTAACATAAGGCAAACCTTATGTACTTTGGCATAAGGATGAGATGCTGCGTTTTCAGGCAGAGTTTTACTGACTCAGTTTTCAATAAAGAAGCACACTGGCTCCAGCCCGAGTTCTTCCAAAGCACATGGAGCAACCAGTTACTGTGCAGATGAGACACCAACTAGTGCCAAGGGAAAGCCTGTCTCTGAGACTTGGATCTTGGGAATTGTTTTGGTCTGAAAATGTCTGCCATAGGCTGGAAGCTCAGGTTCAATATTACGAAGAAGTCAGAATAACAATCAAGCATGTTTTTTCATCTTTAAAGTCCATCCAGTCCATCTGCCTGCTCTCACAGATTCTGTAATCTGCAGAAATCCCTGTGTGAAAATTAATAAAATCACTTTTGCCTCAGTCAGCGGTTGCTTCCAAACTTTATATCTCTGATAGAAATCTTTTTGTAAATGTACTTGCATTTAAATCAGACCTATTTTATGGGCAGTGTAAACTGAGAGCTTTTCCTTCCTCACGTTTACATCTCGCCTTCTCCCTGTGCGCTGGAGAAAGCCTGGCATGAGCACACCGTGCCTTGTGTGAGAGAGGCTGTTTCGCAGTTTATCTCGCCCGTCTTTCTTTGCACCTGGAAGTGAGTGACCGGAGCTGTGTGTGGCACCCAGAGGAGCTGTCACCAGTGCATTGTGTTATTGTGTAGACGATTTCCTCTCTCTGCTGGTAATGAAGCTTCTCATTTTGTGATTGGTGCTATTCAAAATGAAACATTTCAGATTTTAAGCTCTAACTATAGGCTAGCATTTTTATCTCCGTTTCCTAAATCACTGTAAATTAACTTCCTTTCAAAGTTGCCACATAATTATATCTTCTTTAAAACTTCAAGGCAAGCCGCATTTAAACAAAGAAAACTGTGATGAAGAAAAGTTAGTGTGTTTTTTTTCCCAGTAGCCTCTTTGGGAGTGCTCATCCTTAGGAAATGCAGTGGGAGGCTGTTGATAATGACTTGGGTGAAAGCAGCATTAGCAAGTCTATCCAAAATTGCCTCTGTTACATTAGCTAGATTCTACCCTGTGAAATACACAGGGCTCAGCAGACTCCAAGTAGTAGAGGGGCGCCTGCGCAGTGCAGGGGCAGGGCTTGTGCTCTCTGTTCAGTTCTGGCAGTCTCCTTACAGTTACATTTGTATCTGCAATCTTAAACAGCAAAACAGAACTCACTCACAGCTAGAAAAATACCTCAAAATGGTGATTAAATTCAGTGTGTGCTGGCAGACTATATTACGTAACTTTTGTAAATCGCAATGGCCAGAAAGACACTTCTTTTGTATTTTGATTCGTGAAAAACCATTTTGAAGAACAGAAGCAGCGGACTTTTAGAAACTGTTGTTATTTGAAAACTAGTTCCAAACCTACATCTATTGAAACTAATTCAGGAAATGGAAACATACTGCTGGAAATACCTTGATAGCTAGTCCACAACTGGCTGTTACAAAGTACTGACTTTAATGCGAGAGGAAGTACATTTAAAAAAAAAAATGATAATAATCCTTTGGCTCCATGTGACTGTCATCATATTTGTTCAATTTAAGCGAGATGGGCACAAGGTGATTTTACAGACTTGAGGGTATGAAGAGAACGGTCGACTTGGGACATTCTACCTCCCCTGTTCTCACAGCGGGCTTACACTTAACGTGAAGAAAGAAGCAGTAACATTACTACAGTGTGATGTCAGTAAGGTTGGTATGACTTCAGCATACCAACAAAACACAGAAATCTCTGTTCTATTACATTGCAAATTTACAGACAGTTCCCATTTTGCACTTTAGCAACTTCTTGTGACAGGGGAAGCACTTTTGAAGGTGTATGTAGGCAGCTAGTAAAGTTTGGTTTTTTTCTTTTAAAAAAAACAGCAGTTTAGGAGATGCCTGGTAGGAGTTTCGGTAGTGCTTCAGACATCTGAGTTTTAACCCAGGGACATCAGTAGTGAAACGAGGGAAGCTGCATAGCTATTTATACTGCAGTGGTTACCATGTCGATGTTCCCCTTGCTATTTGGGATGTCAAGAATCGTTTCTCTGTTGCAGAACGAAACCTAAACCCTAAAGCAGCCTGCCTTAAGAGAAGGGAAGAAGAAAAAGTTTCTGCCGTATCGGCAGAGCCGCCAACACCACACCCAGGAAGCCACCCTGGCCTGAGTGAAACTACCAACCCTATGGGTCATATGTGAACACCAGCCAGGTACGTCTCTGGGCTAGAGGGGGGTGGCTCTCGGGGCTTTTGATGGGCCGAAATTTGGGAGATGTAGGGATGTTTATTCTTAGTTACTGAGCTGCCACTAGCACCTAACTTCTTTATGCCGCTAAAGTACTTTTGTATCTCTGAGCATAAGCAAAAGCATGCAGATTTGCTTAGTTTTATAATAAAACAAAACCCCAAGAAATCGTCGTTAAAGTCTCTTCATTTCCATGCATTGTTGCCAATGGCTACATCTCTTGGCTCGGGTGGCCTTCTTGGCGTGACATCAGAGGAATAGTTAGCAGCTTGCTTAGATAAAGCCAAGCATAATAGAGATGAATTATCCATCTTTAAATGGTCTAAATATCACATTAGTTCATTTAAGAATCCATGTATTGTTTCCTAGTGCCGATACACACAGTTGGAGAGACTCCTCATCTCAAAGAGATTTGCCGTCTGGCTAACACCTGTCATTTGCCCACCAGAGATCGCCAACTATCTTAAGTCACAATCTGTATTAGTGAAGAGAGTTAAGATTTAAAAAGTAATGTTCAGCTTTGCGAGATAAATCAGTGTTTCCAAAAGCCCCGTGTAGTCCAAGATGCAATAGTTCATTTAAAACATGCTGATAGGAAGGCCTTACAGGGACATTAGTCTTTTGGGTTTATTATGTGTTGTTGGTTGGTTGGGTTTTTTTAAATAACTGGGAAAAACTTGATTTTGAGAAGGAAACATTCTGGGTATCCTATGTCTCTTAAAACAGCAAAATGTTGCCACTTTCAAAAAGAGTAAGAGATCAATGAGTTCAATGAGAGCTCAATGCCTTTATTTTAATCTGTAACTTGACTAAATTTCATGTTTTGGAAGGTTTGTTGTTGTTGTGTATATAGACTGGTTTGCTTCTATTTTAGCTTAAGGTAAAGGCGTGCATCTTGCCAGAATGTATCCCATGAAAGTTTGTTATTTCCTGGTGTTCCTTAGAAAGCAACAAATTGGCATTTAAACCAAGCCTTATTCCAGTTGGTACTTCTTCCCCATCCCTTATAGGCAGCTTTTTTCTCATAAATGAAATGGGGTTTCTTTTTAGGAAAACAAGGTGCTTTGAATTTCTTCAATGTGTTTTATTTCATAGCAGAGCAATAGGCTACTTCTAAACCATCAGATAATGCTTGATTTACAGCAGACTTTACAGTCTGTTCTGACCGTATTAACTCAATGGGCCACTTTCAAAAATTTACTATATCGTTGCTTTTTTAATAGCAATAACTTTGTAAGAAGACTAAAGTGTGACGTTGATGTGAAAAGGACATACAGGCTCATTGGGTATATAGCACTGCGTACCTTCAGCAGTAGCGATGAAATTGGGTACCGTCTCCTGCTTATGTTAGAGAGCAAAGGCAAACACAAATCAAAGGTCTGAGATTGCCAATAGAATGTTCCTGCAAGTGAACTGTTCAATAGATGATATTCAATACGGATACCTCTGGGAAGAAGGATTTCAAAGCCTCTCAGTGCGATTTTCTTTTGCACTTAACTGACTGAAGATGCCATAAGATACAGTTTAAATTGGTGCTCTAGTGTTGGTATTATGCTTCATATTGATTCTTTCCCTAATACCCCTCTCTTGTTCCAAATTTCTCTCTAGAATTCCAGAATTATTGGTAGGATACACAGAAGGTGACCTTTCTTCACAAGGACACAGACAACTAACATTATATGAAGACACAAACCTGACAGGAGAAAACACTTGAAGCAAGAAACCCAAATGCAATCTTATGATCAAAGCTACTGGTCAACACCTGCATCAGGATTGAAGATACACGATCTTCAGACAGAATTTCAGCCCCTGAAATACTCTGAACATATCATTCTGTTGCAAGCAGTGTGTCGCTTCTGCACAATCAGAGACTGTTGTGATCTCTCCACTCATTGTGGAAGTTGCCTTGTGCCTAAACTGAATTGACAAATGCATTGTAACTACAAATTTTATTTATTGTTATGGAACTGTAAAGGTCTACATATAAAGGGAAAAGTTAACATGTTAAAAGCTGATAAAATGTCAGCTGGATGCCAGCATTTACTCAAGCTGTTCACATTCAGAGAACAAAGCAGTGACAACCGTCGACCCGTAGCATTCCCAGCGTACCTATTAGTGTCTTAAAAAAGGAAGGGAAAAGTCTTTTGTTGTCCTTTCCTCTCCTTTTGCCATATGACTAGTGTTTTCCATGCAATAGGAAACTATTCCTTGGTATAGCTTTTTTTATGTTATTTTTGGTCTCTGGTAATCTGAACAGTTATGGTCACAGTTCCCCTTCCATACTGAGCTCCGTGCTTCAAGCCAGTAAGAGGCCTCCTGAAGGCTGCAGGCAGGAGCAATACTGTGACCATAACATTTCTTGGATTTAAAAAGTGATTTTTATTTTCCCTCAGACTTTCCTCAAACTTTTTTTTTTTTTTCTAATTATAAACAAAACCTTTTTAGGCTTCTAGGCTTCATAGTAAAGCTTGTAACGTGAAGTGTAAATTGGGTGGGGAGAATCTACTTTGTTAGAGTTGCTTTGTTTTCCGAGCAGTAAGTACTACATATAGTACATGTAAAGTGTTAGCTGTACGTAAGCACAAAATGCATTAAAATACAAAGGAGATTTTTTTCAGGCTGTAATTTTGGTGAATAGTAAAATCCTAAATTCACCGTGGCAGGTAGTGTGATGATATAACCACCAGTGAGGTGGGCTTACTTATGTAATGGAATATAAGAGCAATGGTCACCAATTTTTCCTTACTGTATACATTAATTATCTTGTCATTTTTGTATGGCTTGTCAGTGGAGAGAAGAAAATAGTGTGAATCAAATGCAAACAAATGACCCCCTCCCAAGCCATATTAGCATTAAACCTTTAAATGTTTCTCCACCGGAAGGGTGTCCATAAGTATTCCTTTGTCACGGATGTGTTGAAATGGTTAAAATCCCTTGGAACTTCCATGGAAACTGTCTTCCACTGCAATGACCATGGGAGGAAATTTCCCAAGCCAAGGTTGTCAGAGCTATTGTTTATGCAGCGCATCGCTCATCACTGGCAATTGGTTCACACGCAAAACAGGAACAAAAGAATAATTTTTATGAAGTCATTTAATTTGAAAGAACAAAAGATGGATTGTTAAAATAAACTAATGAATTTAAGCTCATGTTTTGGATGGCTCCTCACAAAACAGTTTGTGGAATTAGTGGACTCATTTCTATTACTTTAATTTGCATATATCATCAAATACCACCTGATTATATCTGTGGCCTTGTTCTTCATTTCAGTGTTTATCAGCTAAACAAATTTGTTGCTTATGACGTGTGAAAGTGATCACGTGCCACTGCCTGGCCTTTTTCCTTCTAAGCTTGTTGTCTTTTTGGCTATATTAGACTTTGCAGTATGCCCAGAAGCTTTCCTTCATAAAATAGAAAGAAAAAAACATTTGGCTTATTTTTCACTGTAGCTAGTCTTTTATACAATAATCTTGTAAGAAAATTTCTTGAATTCTAAATATTACTCTTTCTAGATTTTTGAAATCGAAAAAGTTTTCAGTAAAAAGTTTCTTACTTTATTTTACTATATTAGGTAGTAAAAATGTAGGGTTATTTACCATAACCTGTTCATTAATATCAGAAATTTACAATAGCATTGTAAGACCATAGTAGGGTTCTAGCATACCGTGTAGTACCTATGGAGTATTGTAAGAGCTAATTGTCCGAGATGAATTGCTTCTCATCTTGTTCTCCAGTTTCCATTGTTGGTTTATTGCAGATTTGTACCCTGTGTCAAATTTCAAGGTATTGCTGATAAACCTTTCCAACCAGCAGCAAGAAGTTCAAAAAAATTTCTGTCAATGTAACAGAAAACACTATGTATATAACATTTATGTAGCAATAAATGTGCCATCTTTTTTTAACATGGTAAATCAGTGAGTTCTTTAAATTTCTCTCTCCTCATAGGTAATGTGTTGCTCAAAAAACACCAGCAAAACCAGCTTCCGCCTTTGTCTGAATAAAACCTAAAATACACTCTGGTGGCACACAGCAGGCATTGGAGAAGGGCTGCTGCTGCTCCCTGCGAAGCCAGTACAGCCATGCCCAGGGAGCGGAGGAGGAGCAGCGCTCGCCTGCCCTTGCTGCTGCGCACAAATGGGAGTGGACAGGCAAGCGGCCAGCTGGGAGCAGACACCGGTCCCATAGGCGCACGCCTCCTGCTACATCTTGTTCCTTTACTTTGCCTGGCCTTAAGATAGGTTTCTAAGATCTAAGCCTCTTTTGTGCATTGAAGTTCACCGCTGAGTTGTTTCTGAATTGATTAATGTATCTACATAGGTTTTATGAAAAAAAGGGGGGGGGGAAGTCTGTTGCTTAAGCTTGAAATTAAAATTTTCACATTTTCTACAATTTTTCTTTTTATGAGTGCAAACAAAAGAAAATGGAAGTGTGTGATGTTCATGCCATACACAGACAGTGGTGAAATCTTCATGCAATTCCTAGTCCGTTCAAGCCAAAAACCTTGAGTACTGAGCAGACCTTGTAGAAGCTTGAGGTTTTCAACTCTTCTCTAAATAAACATCCCTGGGAAAAGCACATCAAAGACAAGCAAATAGAGATACTGTATAAGTAAAGTTATGAGATTTACCTGAATGTGGTGTAATGTCAGTATGGCTGCTGCTTACCACAGTTTCCAGCTCTTGATACTGTCCTTTGTAACCTTAGAAAATATAAGAATTATGGTGAGATGTAGTTTACATTGTAAAAGACTAGTCAGCACGCATATAGAGGCAACTCTTTCTAATGCCAGCACTCTTAGCTGTACAGGCAGATCTCTAATGTGGTCTGGCCAAATATGGGAGGTGACACTTGGCTGTGTAGGTACATCACATAGTATGTCTTCAGTAGTAGCTGTGGGAGAGGTGCCCAGGTGCCTTCCCCAGCACCCATTCTCAATTCTGACTCACTCCAGTAATAATTCTAAATTCAGCCTTGGAGCATTCATCGTCACTCCTCCCCTTTTCTGAATGAGACCTACTACGAGTTTGTCATTTCTTTCAGAAAGAGTAAAAATGGCGTTTTGCCCCTCATCTTTGCTTTACCACACTGCCACTGTCCTGTTCGCATATACTTTCTGATCACAAGTCTTCCATCTTTTTTTTTTTTTTTTTAACGTTTCCTTTTTTCCTCCATTTGCACTTTTCTCTTTTTTGTTTTCTTTTTGCGCTTGGAAGAGATGCACATTGGGATACTTTTCTTAAATACAGTTCTGCTAGAATGAGCATTTGGAATATTGTAGGAAAGCTTTCCTGTAAATCTAAAGCATTCAGAAAGGCTTAAAATGGACTCCATCGTTTTTCCTCTAGCACTGAGTAGATGCTGTTAAAAAGAAGGTTCTGGGTTCTTTTATATAAGAGTTAACATTTCCCCAAGAATTAAATCAACATTAACATTTTCCCTGTTAACATCTGGCAATCATGGCAGAACAAAAATAAAATGCAACAGTCTGTAAAAGACAACCTAGATACTGGATGGTAAACTTTGCTTTTTGTTTGCACCACTAATACCTTGTGCTTTCTAATATACTGAATCTGTGGATACTAAAATGTCCTGTAAAAGGAAGAAATAATTTCTCCCTACTGTAGAGCCTGGCAGCATTTCAAGAGTGAGGTTGAAGAAGGCCCAAGAGGAATGAATGGGCAAGCTGACACCTTCCTGCCTCTGTGCGGACAAGAGGTGGCCAGAGCCGAAAGCCACCGGGCAGCTGCCCTAGTCGCAGGGCACCGCTGACCCAGGGAGGGGAGGGTTGCGGCCCATCGCAGCCCTGGGGAGTGGCACAGCCCCAGCTCCTGCCTTCCTGCACCTTGCCTGCCCAGTGCACTGAGGGAAAGTTTCCCAAAAGTGCAAAAATGGTGCTAATAGGAGACAGCTACAAGCCACCTTCTCCCCTTCAGGTCTCTGCTGTCAAAGAGCACCTAAGTCAGGTGCCATTTGCGGGGCTCTTTCGTACTGCTTAAACATCGTTTGTTTTACTGAAGTTAATCCCGCAGCCACGCTGGATGCCATCGCAAAATCCTGTGAGTTAATTCCCTGGTTAAGACACAAATATACTGTTCACCTGCTATCGCAAGCAACTGCATGTGCATGTTCAGTATGACTTCGGCTAGTTTAGCTGTTTGATTGCAGTCACCTGGGATTGCTTGTATTGGTCAGAAACTGCACACACCAGGCCTTAGGCTCTGAAACTGCAAATCGTCTGGGTTGTAAACAGAATCCCTTTCAATTCTCTCCTAATACTGACTTTTCAAATGTTTTGATGCAATTGACAACATCTGTTAAATAAAAACTGATTTAAAAAAAAAAAAGTCTTCAAAACATTATACCAAATACCAAGTGAGATAAAAATCTTTCTCAAAATGTTGATCATAAGTGATCCTGGAGGGCAGATCTGTTAGAAAGTCAGTGGCTGAGCTAAATATTTGCAATTCTGGTTATTTCAGGTCAACTAGAGAAACAAGAATACCAAGGCTGTTTCATTTTCAGGAGAGTTCCACCATATTTTTAACATTATCACCTAAATGTATAGAGACAAAAGGAATTAAATATAAACTATATCAGTCAGAACAGTAACTGCTGCCAAATGTGACAGAACAGATGAGAAAATAATTTACAATATAAGTCAAAATTCAGTCTATGCTAGATGTAGACCCCTGCTAGTCTTAGACTTCAGAAAAGCATGAGAAACCTGTGCAGATCCTATAGCTGGAACTCTCTCTTTCCATCAAAGCTCTGAGTAACATAGTACGTTACATTTGTTTCGGAAAACTCAACAATTCAGCTCTTAAAAAAAAAAAACAAAAAACAGGAGGAAATTATTCAAAGTAAGTGGATGTGACATTAAACTCTTGTACAAAATGAACACAACTGTGTCTTGCTAACTTGGTAACATGGATTTTTGGCCCCACCTTCTTATTTTCAATCTGAGGCTTTTTCTGTCCCCCCTCACTGTATTTTAATGGCTAAGGAAGACTCTTGGAAATGCCAGAACAGACTGATTTACTAGTTTGCTGGATTACTTACTTATATACAAGTAAATTAAGTGGTTCCTTATGCTCATGGGAGTTCTGACACACCATGTTTCATTAAATGTACATCCTCTCTATCCAGGATGCAAAAAGGAAAAAGAACTACTTGTGGTGGAATTGTAGAAGGTTAGTCTTGTATGTTCAAACACAACTAAAGAAATTTGATGAACGAGTCTGTAACAATCATTATAAAACTATGGTCTCCAAACACAAGGTTATAAACTCAACTGTAGAATGAGATGTCTGAGGAAGTAGAGTATCGCTCAGCATTTTACTCTGCAGCACCCATAAATGAGCAGAGATGCACGTTATCAGAAGCATTAGCTTACCACAGCAGCAGAATTAGTCACTAGCCCTAGTTTGTGTGTTTGTTGGAAAGACACCAAATAGCCAGTCGTTTGCTGCACAACCAGACTAGGATCCAGGCTACTTCCAAATTATTTTCTCTGACCACTGAAATAACTGCTTTCAAAATGAATTCTTGGGGGCATTTGTGGGCTTGATATTTACTGTATCAGCCTCATTCACTCAGACTAGAACCTCACTGTGCTAGAATGGGAAGTCCCCATCTCAAAATACTGAAAACTCGCTCTATAGGAGAGAAATCTCCTATATATAAATACTAAATGATGAGGTAGGGGTAATTTTTGGATCAGGTTTTCAATTGTCATCAGAATGGTCAGTTCACACCTGCAAAAGCTGAAGAGGGTATCACAATATTTTCTTTTAAAGGTGACAAAAAAAGGAAGTAAATCTTGCAGATATACTTCAAGTTCTGATTGGACAGTACCTAGCAGAAGAGAGCTCATGTCTTAACTGATCCTCTGTAAAGTACAAAGACATAAATGCTAATGCATCTGATTATGAGTTTAACAGCAAAAGTACATTAATCCCTAACACTACCTGACTAATTAAGATAAATGCACGCAATATCAGTTTTAAGTCCATAGGCTCTGCTTCCAGTTTACCCTTTTAAAAGGGTAACTTTTAATTAAATGTCCATTTAATTTGTTTACATGACTAATTAATACCTGAAAGTATAATTTAACATAAAGCTTTTTAAATGTTTGTTCCTTTCCTAGCAAGCAAGAATAGTAAATGTGAGCACCATAAAATGCAAGTACAAGAGGGCAAGAATGCTAAAAATGAAGAAAAAAAAAAAAGGGACAGTTTACAGAATATGAAGGTAGTAACCCAATATAAATTAGCACCTGTCATTAGCTGTAGCCAGCTGGTCATCATCGTCCTGTTATATAGAAGTATAAAAAATATCTTAATAAAGCTCATTATAAAGTTTTTTGGATATAAATACAGATTCTGCATTTACAGGGGTATCAGGGAAAAGAGTGAGAATGAAACCAAAACTGATACGTGTCTGTTAAACTTTGCTGTCTATTTTTCTCATGCGGCTGTTTTGCATATCTAGGATAACAGATGAAAAACAACCACAACCACACACTGGTTAATTCTACTGTTTCTGTAACTGCTGACTTTTTAACTGGACAGCTATATAAACCAAGCTGTCTGTATGTGCTTCCACGGGTCTTCCTGGACCTCCTTCCTCCCTTGGCTCTGCACTGCCACCCCCCCACCCCCCCGTTTCCATTGCATGAGATATGCTCTCCAAATTGTATTGTTTATAAGCAAGCTTAAAACTTTTAATTTCCAGGTACATGCCTCTGCTAATGGAATGGATGAGTGCGGTGCAGGTTACTGCTCCAGCGTGAGGAGCAATGGTGAGATTCAACAATTCTAGGTTCCAGCATCCACAAGTAAGTGTCAGAGATGCTTCTGCCTCCCTTACCCATGCCACTTCTTGCCTGGCCCCTTGCCCATCCTCGGGGATTTGACCCCTCGGGCTTACAGCTCTAGGTCCGGTCCTTCTCCTCCCTTCCAGCCTGATGCATGCTGGCTTCTGTTCCTTCCAGGCCCAGTGTTGGGGCTGCCTCGTTTAGGTAAAGCAGCAGCTGATTGTTCCTCCTCAGCATTTGGAAAAGAGCAGCGGGGACAGGAGAACAGACAGTGAGTCCTTCTTCTCAGTTCAAGCATGCAGCATGACACTCAACTGGAGGGCTGGAACGAGTAATTACATGGGAAATCTCATTCAACCCCAATCTAATAAGCCTATATTGAACATACACTTCTTAAACCAGTAGCTTTTTAAGACAATTTCTTGATGAAAAGGAACATCCATGATACAAGCACCTACAAACACTTATCAGACTATTATTATTTTAATTCATGAGCAGTAAATTTATGGGCAGTAAAATTCCTCAGTCATAGTAACAAAAGAGGAATATGCACAAACCAGCACTACTTCTTAATCAAATTATTGGAAAGGCTGGATTATTTTTGCTCAAAATCTTAGAAGATTTCAGCTCAAATTCTCAGGCTGGAAAACTTGTTCTCATGGTTAAAATCTGTAAAGTAATAGGTGCTAAAAACAGGAGACGAAATTGGAAAGCAGCAGGCAACCTTACCCATGGGAAATGTAACCATCTCTAATTGTACAAACAAGAATGCCATGCCAAAACCCAAATGAAATGATATGGGGTATCTGGGCTGTTCCACTGTTGAACTGTGCTAGTGCATGACCCTCTCACTGACAGTCTTCCTCTCACTCTTTCCTGCTCATGCTCACACTCAGTGAGCTTCATACACCTTGTCATAAATCAATTCCTAAACGCTTTGAGGTATCTGCTTCCTTCCTTTTCCCAAATACTGTTTTAAGGCAAAAGATTGACAATAATCTGTTCGTTGGAAAAAAAATAATTTAGCCCACATTTGTTTCAAATTTATTTCATATTATTTTGTAATATTTTAAGCTCCATATGGAATCAGAAGGACATCTGAAAGAATTTCCATCTTAAATCTGAATTGCTGCATTATAACCATATAATTCTCCTCTTCTACACATTTGCTAGAGTAATTTTTATCCCCCTCTAGCCTACTAGAATTCCCTCTGCCCAAGGGCCCTTGATCCTATGAAGACATATGCACAGATTATGCATAGGATAGCCCTTCTCATTTCAGTGGGCATACTTCAGACTGAGATTGCATTATTTCTTCACAGGTCAGAAGTCTGATGCTTACAGATCTTTCTGGGTTTTCTACAATACCCAAGGTAGGAATGTGTGCAACAGAAAGGTCAAATTGTTAAGCCTCACTGCTGCTTTTTTATAAGAGAACTGGAGACAAAAATACCAATATAAAGTCTTTCTTTACTTCTCTGTAAGTGAAGCAAAACCAGTGCTTAAGAGCAGGAGGCTGGGTGTGGGAATGCAAGTACGTTGCATCTGTGACTTTATAAAGTGATTTGGAGGCATCTATCATCTATTTTGCAACAATTGGGAAGAAACTGGGTGGGTGGTGTAGAAGAGGGGGAACTGCAAAGACCAAATGTTTAGCTGTATTCAACTGTAAACAAAGTGACAGTCCGTAAACAGTCTCTCTGAAGAGAGTAATTAATAGGCACATGTGAAGAGATGGAAAAGAAGATGTATCCTTCTTCAGCAGACATCAAAGGGCAGGCTGGACAGTGAGAAATTAAGCATACGCCAAGGAGGCCCCACAGCTGAATGTACATTCAGCTAGGAAATGTAATGCAATATAATGAGCTAGGAAAAGGAGGAGCGAGGGGGTAAGATAGGCAGTGAAAAAAGAGTCCTAAAGTAACAGAGAAAGGAGCAACTCACTCTGTGAGGAAGGGAGCAGGAGTAGAGAAGCAGGGAGGTCTAAGCAGGTCAGCTCTTTCTGCGGAGGGGTCAAGTTGCAGAGAAGTTTTGCAGGATTAGAAAGAGTGATAAGATAGCACAGTAGGTAGCCTCAAAATAAGATAAGGAAACAGAGGAGGAGACGCTGAAATGAATGGTTCTTCATTGTGATTCTCCTGCCTCTTGCTACATCTGAAAGCAGAACCCTGTGGCAGTTGGCCAGTTTGACAGGGAAGGCGATAAAAATAAATTACATCCTCTGTTTCCAATACAGACCGAGATGTTTCCAAAAGAATGGGGGAAGGGAACTTATTTGCAGGGAGGAAAGGTACTTATGAGATCCAAAACTTATTGTCTGTTCTCTATAAAGTGGTGTCACGACTGACTCCATAATGTACATACTTGGCTCCAAATGGGGTTTTGGAACATTCCACCTCTGGGACCAGCTGCTTTCGTGAATGTTTGGCTGGAAGAGAAATCCAAGTTCAAAATGAAGGAAATGCTCATTTTGTCTCTCAAAGAGCACACATGAAGCTGAGAAGAACAAATCAGGGAACCTGAGGCCAAGTAGTCTGGGGTTCCTAGTGTCCTGGGTGGTCTTTGCTGCTGTGGAGAATGTTTTCCTTCAAAACCTGACTAAAACTGGGGTAAGATGGATTTTCCCAGCCAATTTGATTTACAGTTTAATGCAAGCAGAATACATGTATGTTAGCAGTGTGGTTTTGGCCTACTGTTGCAAATCAGGTTTTGTGCACCCAATTTAAATAGAGTCTAAGGAAACAGTGAGGACTTATTTGAGTTTCTTGGCACAAGAATGACATGCATTTTTGCTGTAAAAGCAGCTTTAGCAAGGGCAACCAATCTCTCTCAGACACAGCACTAGAACAGTCTTTTTGGAAGAAGCAAAAGAAACCTATGAGAAGGCTGGAACCCCTAGTATCTAAGATGAAACATACCCTGTCCTCTTGCATGTGCTGTCCTCTGGGGTTTGATATGCGCTCTGTGGATCTGTGGAAACTGAGGATTGCCATGCCTTCTATAATAACTTTTGGCTGGCGTGTCAGGTGACACATGCAGAGAAAATGTGTCTTCTACCATGCAGGGACTATAACTCTGGGTCACACAAGGCAGGGAAGTACTTTGCATCCAAGAATTCTGCCCAGTGCTTAGGACCAGGCAATTGCTCTGTTAGATATCCACTATCACTCTGCAACTGAGAAAGCGGTCCAAGTTCTTTGTTTAACCACATGCTGTGGAGTAAGCCATCAGCTCCCCAGGAACTGGAAATCAAAAGTAGATCTGTTCTTATGGATTGAGGACAAATGTATTATTCATCTTACCTGGCTGATTTGTCCCACAGCACTAGTGATTTTCCCAAAGAAAGATTCTGCATATGACTAATGGCATTTTTTGAGGGTTAGAAATTCCAATGTTGTCTACTCAAGGGAAGAAATTTCATGTTTCAGCAACTTAGAAACATTGGCTCTAGTTACTGCAAAGAGTGGAATTACAATTAGTCTTCTACGATTTTTATAGGCATGCCTGAAAAAGAGATGTCAATATTGCAAGTCTGAGAGGTCAGTAAGGCAGTGTCCTTTGCTGACAGACAACAGACCATGCCTCAAAAATCCCACTTGCTGGGCTGGTGGAGATAACATTTAGTGTGAGGCAGAGCAGCTTCAGTTTTAGGGCAAGGGTGCTGCCTCTGTGGTTCTTTGGAATCCTCTTTGCCGGAAAACAACCCTGTATTATCCTCCAGAGATCAGCTAGGGCTGGTCTCCCATCTGTTCATGTATCTGCACCTGTTTTTCATTTCATCAATAGTGGCCACATGGCCTAAGACTGTGGGGGAATACAGAGAAGAAAATGAATGTGTCATTTAGGCACTGGGGCTGGATTCAGAAGTTCTGAGTTTAAATCCTGACTGCGTAGCATAACCTTGGTGAGTCCTTTCATTTCTGCCTGCCTTAACATTACCTGTAAAGAAGAGGAAGGAGTCTATTATTCTGGAGCCTTCTCCTTACCTTTTTTAACAAGGAACTGGAGAAAACTTGTTTTTTCCTCTTTGCTTGTATTTCACCCAGCACAGAAGTCTTTACAGAAGTGGATCTCTATAAAACACATCACTGCTGATTAGGAAAACCAAAGATGCCTCCCATCCATTTCCTTTGCACTCTGAAAAATAGAAGGGAAGTTCTTTAGAAAAGCTGCTCAATTTCTGCCTGTGTAAATGACAATACTGCTTGGACATAGCTCCAGTAGCATAGAACTGGTGTATAAGTATTTTGAGTGTTTATCTACCACAGGTGCATGTGAATCCACTGTAGTCACTCTTTGTTGATCTGAGGCTGAATCACATTCTAGCTGCAGCCAGCTTCAGAGGCATACAGAGGCAGCATGTGTATCAGTTTTCTGCCTCTCATGTCTTGCACTGGGCATGCCATGGATTTGGTATTGTACATTTTGTAGTCCTTACACTTGTTTAGAAAACAGAGGCAAAGTTGTTGCCTGGCCTCTGCCTACTCATTTTATTTATTGCTTCATCAGCCACAGTCTGTGTGTTTACACTCCAGTACAACAGTTTGGCTGCAGCTTGCGTTGACAGCCAGTAGATAGCTTGAGGCTAAATAAAGAGGGTAACTGCTGTCAGGTTCCATGTAAGTTCTCAGCTGGGCATGGTAAAGCCATGCTAACTGGGGACACGCTGACCTTGCCAAATGCTATCAGCTTCTGCAAGGGTGCCTTAAAGCATTCAGTGTCAGAGATCCTTGTAACTCTCTCTTTGTGACTTCTCAACCCAGGCACTGCTCATAAAGAATCGTCTCACATTTTTTCTGTCCTAACTGGGGATTGAGTTGATTATAACTGTTCTCAGAGTTGTTTTTCACCTTGAGCCCCACTCAACTTCTATTGAAAGCTGCTGGAGCTTGTCATTGACTTCAATAGCATTAGGATTAGGCTTTTATCAGAAAGTTTGCTGTTTGCTGCATGTTTGATTTCCATGTGATATATCTGGAAGCTTTCAATTATCATGCTGCCTTTGAAATGGGAAATTGACAAACTGTTATCTCTGGAAGCTTGTTGGGTTCAGATTGGTTCCTTCAGATCACAAGTAAATTTGTGCCAAGCAAGGTTGCTATTGAGTTCTTTATGTTTGATCCTCAAATTAAAATTTACCTGTCTGATTGTTTTGCACTTTGGTTTTGGCTGAAATTTGCAACAATGGAAAGGGCAGGTATTTTGCATATTCCATAGATTAGGAGTTTTGTGTCAGCTTCAGAAAACCTTGAGAGGCTTGGGATACAATGTTAACTGTGAACACTACAAATTCACAGGTGCTGTGGCCAGAAGACACAATTATGTTCTTGATTTAGATCTTCTGCAAGCTACGAAGTACCTCCTGTAGTCTTTACAGAGGTCCATACCTCCCAATTTAACCAATACATAGTCATTAGAATTCTAGGTTGATTTAATTATCTCCAATTATGGAAAGTTCACTGCAATCTCAGGTTACTTTTCCTCAGCATTTAAAATTTGTTCCTCATCTCTCATCTGAACTTGTTAAACTTTTGTTTCATGTTACCGGATGTTGCTCTGCTTTCACCTGTGCTTATTTTAAAATCCATAGCTCTATAGTATCCCCATCTTGACCCTTACGCACTGCAGTCAATCAACTTTTTAGTTTTTCTTCTTAACAATCTTCGAAGTCAGATATATATTTCAGAACTTCAGTCATTTGTAACTCTAGTATTTATATTTTCAGAATTTGGATTGTACCAATTTATCCAGATTCTGGTGACCTGAATCACTGTGCTACTTTTAAATGTTGGTGTCACATTAAATATTTCCACTGAAACTCCTGTGGTTCACACTCACTATACAGTTTTGTAAGGCCTACTTATACAATCAGTTCTTTCACACTTAGATGTATAATTCATGGTGGACTCAATGGAAATATCCATTTTATCCAGGAATGGCAAGATCAGACCTTAAACTAGCAGGCACTGCCAATATAATGCTAACAATGAAGGTGGTAACCTTGAAAGAGCTAACTACTGAGATTTTTCCTCTTTCATGACTCATCTTTCTTTTATGGCCTATTTTTTAAGTTCACTCCATTAGATCAGTTTTTTCATATTATGGTATAAATGAATTTGCTAAAGGGTAAACTAAATCTGGACACAATGCTATCAAGTCATAGAGTAATTGAAGTGGGAAGGGACCTTTGGAGGTCATCTTGTGTAAACGCCCACTGAGAGCAAGGTGAAGTCTGAGGTTAGATCCAAGTGTACTGGTAAATACAACCGTGACTTCAGGAAAAGCTTGAATGGTTCCACATTCACCTTTTAAAATTAACCATTCATAAAGGACATGACTTATGAATGTTATGACAGATTATTGCAATAGGGATATTGCTATAATATTTTGCTAGGCACCTTCTCACTGTGCATCCTTAAGATATATTTTGGAGCAAAACTATTAGTGCATCTATAATCAGCATAAGCTCTTATAGAAATATAAAAATGACTTTGAAGTTTTCTCTCATCGATGGCCCAAGAACTAACCTTTTTGTTTAAGCACATAAAGTGCAACAAGTTAACCTAAAAACTTTTCTTTATCTATACGCATCTGTTTTTTCATTCTACTTTGTCAAGACAAAGATGAAGTATTAGTCTTCCCACTTTTGAAAAGATCTTAGTAAAATTAGACATTTGACAGAAATCTGTAAAGTGATATCTTTTTTTTTTTTTTTTTTTGTATCTGAAATGCTGTTGTAACATTTGCTCTTCTGGTCTTATTCTTTATTTACTAGTTTTTTGACATCTGTCCCTGTCTTTTTTCATCAAATATTTATCCGCAGCAGCTGAAAGAGCCTCATTTGTTTTAATTAAAAATAAGACCACCAAGCTGGGATCACTTCCTTAGCTTTTCCATGGCTTCCACAGACAGACAGTAGATCTTGTGAGGTTTTCCTGACGGTGGCCCACTGACAGACTTTCCCCCCTCCCTATATCCTTTTCTTTTGCACCATGTTTATTTTTGGATAGAGAAATGTAATCAGAGCCACATTCCGGACAAAGAAACTTTTTACAGTTAACACGCATGAGAAAAGAGGAAGATCATGTTGTGTTTCATTTGGTGTTTCATTGTAAGAAACCATTTTCTAATTTGTGGCTTCTGGAATGGAATTATCATTGCCACAGAAACATAGGAATTGTCAGAGCAATAAGGCCTCTAGTATCATGCTGAGACTCACATAGGCAGCAAGTGCTTAAGGAAAAATTGTAGAAATTCAGCTGAGGAATATCCTACTGATTGAAAACATTTTTTACACTTTTCCTCACTAGCTAATATCTGCCTCATGTCTTTTTTTTTCCTCAGTGTTGACTTAAAAAGAGGAAAAAACAAAGAACAAAGCAACTTAAAATAACTCCTTTGTGCAAAGTTAGTATTCTAAGGTCATGGTACAAGCTGATGCCTATTGCTACTAAAACTGTTCTAGAGGGTGTGTGGGATGTGTTATTTTCAGTTTTACATGTCCTAGACAAATACTTTTGGAGTGCACAGACAGACTGCTCACGACTTTCTAGAAATGGTGAGATGTCTTCTGGTCTCAGGATCCCAATTAAGTTGCATAGCATCACTTATCTTTCTCAGCCATCTTGATTATCTTAGTTCCTGTTAATGAGAGAGATTTTTAAATTAATCTTGGTAATTTATTTAAGATGTAGGAGATGAATAAGCAAATCCTGTTGTTTTTTTTTTTCATACCCCTTTTCCACCTCATTCTTCATCTTACATGAAAAGTAAAAATGAAAACGAGCCATCCCTGTGAATCACCAAATTAAAAATGTTATATCCTCACTTGGCAAAAATTACCTTCAAAAATGATCCTACTTCAATATACCCTCGCAGTAAATTACAGTAGAGTCATCTAATGCTTAGACCCATATTTCTTACAGTTGTCTGTTAGATACAAAGTATTTATTAGCTTTAAAACAAAAAGATCTCCTTTCTTTGTAGGTGTAATCAGTTTAAGACTTTACACTCTGGTAGTTGGTGTTTTCTAAATTCTGAAAAAAACTATCAGACCCAAAGCCTGACAGTAACTTGTGCACCTCTTAGTTTATTTTGTAGGCAAAGTAGAAAGAAAGGCTGAGGTGATCTTACATATAAAAAATCACAGCATATACATAAGAAAATGGGTTCAGGTGAATAAAGAATTTTTTTTTTCCTCATAATACACATATGCAACAGGGAAATGTATAGCTCATTTTGGAACTTTTATATAAAAGTTGTTGACTTACTAAGAGGTCAAAGGAGATCTTTTCCAGTTCACAGTATTATCTCCTATTATGTCTCCAGGACACAGTAATGTGGCTGCATAACGTCCTCATGTAGATTAGTTCTGTATTTGAGACATATGGGCAAAACTGTCACAGAATTTTAAGGGCAAAGTTTTCACAAGTAGACGCATATATTGAGAGCACAAATTGAAGTGAAAAGTTGACCCCTAAGTTGTCCTATACTGATACTTACTATTTAAGTAACTTTTACAGACCTTAATTTGCTATATTATTGTTAGAATATTGTACTATAACTTTCTAAGATCTTGATATTGGCATAAAGGAAAAGAATCAGAACTGTAACTGTAACTTGGAAACAGAATTTAATCCTTTCCTTGCAAGATACTGAGACAGGAGACAGCACCATTGCTTAATCAATTGAATGAGAGAAGGGCATTCAGCAACCTAGATTTTCTTTCCAGCTCTGCCACTGGATTGAGGGTGACCTTCATCAAATGCCGTTTCTACTCTGTAAAACGTAACTGTAAATTCTCTTTTTAAAAGCATTTTAAGTGAGAAAGTACTGTAAAGTATCTTAGATTTGATGTCAATTGCTTACAACAGTAAGTGAAATCAGAGTTAAACTAATTTAAGCGAGACTTTATTAACTAGAAAGATTATGAGCTTGTCAAAAAGATATTAATTAAAGTCTGGGGACTGCTTGCCAGTGTCATTCTAAATTAATTGCTAATGGGTTACTCTTAAAAGTGGAGTGCAGCTGCAAGAACATCAGGCTCAAAGGAAACTTGATTTTGTTTATCATTCATTTTTACTTTGTTTAGCAAAGGATTTCTAAATACCAAAGAAACCTGAAACTGTTTCTGGCAAGGATATTTTTGATTACAAAAATCTTTCTGTAATCTAAACGGCAGGATTCACACACTTAATGCAACCTTCTACACTTTTCTCTCTTTCTGTAAATCTCTAAGAAAAGAAAAACATTTAGAACTATATCTTGTATATCTTTTAAGAGGCAAAGAAGCCAAAAAAGAATTGATTGACATAAAGTTAGCAGTGGTTCTACTGGCTCCTAAATCGTGTGTGGTTGGTATCATGCTCTTTGAGGATAATATCACCTGTGAGAGCAATACCAAACAGGCCAGAGATTTCTCCGGATTTCAAGGCCTTCAGTTTATAGCTATACTTAAGGGCATGGGGTGGGCGAGGGAGTGGGAAGTGATTCATATCCACTTCTGTCCCTATTTACAGGCTATGCGTTCTAGCTTTTTGTATATGAGTTTTGCTGCAATGTCTCACAGAAATAAGTGCTTCAGGAGGATATGTAGTTAAAGAAAGGATGTACTCTGATCAAACTTGGTGCGTGTGGGGAATATTCTTTAAAGACAGTATAGTTAGACTGGTGTAAAATGTGGGAAAATAGAACCTGAAGATTGCAATCCCTGCTAGCAGGTTGAGAAGCCTTGTTGGCAAAAGGCCTGCCCTACATTACAGCTCCCTTTCTTGTCACTGATAGAGACTCCCCTGCTTCTGACTCTTAGACAAGACTTAGTCAGACTGCCTTTTCAGTTTAGGCACGCCATGGGCAGTTTCTTTCTTTTCCGTACAACAATAGTGAGCAGGCACCCACAACAGAGGAAAAAAATGTATCCCACTGAATATCTGTTAAGCTATTTATTTCCTTATTTTATGCTACCCAATAGTATAACAATTTTGTACTGGTCCCTGGGTTAAACAGAAACACATCCTTATTTTAAAGGAAGATGGAGAGTTCTGTGCTACCTCAGACAGAAATTTTTGAAATAGTGGGAATCTAGTGAAAACATTTATTTTTGATAGAGCTCAACCACCAAAGAAGGAAGTGATAACTTGTTATCTTTTTTATTCCTACAGTTTCAATTTGAAAATATGAAAGCTATCACTACACATAATTCTGCTAATTCAGGTATGTTAAGGCAGCCCTTAGTGACAAAAATACCAGTTGATTGTAAAAGATGTCAAAATTGTACCGGTGTTGTGTTTTTTGTTGCTTTGTGTTGTTTTTTTTTCAGCCCAGAAAATAAGAATATGATTTACACCTTCCCATATTGATCCTTCTGTTCAGACAGTCATGACCTTCATAATACTGGGACACTTCAGCTTTTATTTTGGATGCTGTCATTTTAGCAGTGCAAATACTAAGTGATATGGGAATATGGTGCTTTGAAGTGCTGATGACTTTTCCGTTAACGTCTTGGGAATATGGCTAGCGCAGCTGTCTCCATATTGCTTGTGAACAGAATTCCTCTTTTGTTTGCTTCACAAAACTTGGTGACAGAGTATTAGTAATAATTTTTGAAACTGTTTAATATACTAATTGAAAGTTATCTTCCTAATACTTATGAAACCATCAATGGAAAGATCAACATAGTACTATTTCATTCACTGTCCCATTTGAAACATTTGCACTCTAAACCTATAGCTTCAGAACTCCCAGCAGAATTTACCAGACATTTCTGCTCAATATTGACATCACAAACTTCATAGCATTTTCCTTGAGAGATTTGAACCAGGGCCCAAAGCTTCTCTCCCTATTTGGTAATCTATTTATCATTGTGCCATTACTTCTCTACTTGTACACATGCACATATACAGCATATAGACAGTCCCTCTTGTAGCTTTCACGGCTATATGTGCAGTATGAGAAATGCTGGACCAAGCAGGAAAAGCACCAGCAGCTGGATAAATCTTTATCACAGAAACTTTTAGGAGTTAAATACTAGGTCTCCCCTAGAAGTGAGATAAGCTACAATGACAGAACAACTTTCTGTGTGCCTTGTGTGAAGACTCTGCACTTGCTAGTGAATCTGCTGTTGCACTGAGAAAGGGAGAGCCTGTAGTCCACCATGTTCTTTGAGACTAAGACACTGTTTAATCAAAGCAGAATGCTTTGACAACAAAGTATGTCTTGTAAACGTAAGAACGCCATCAAAATGTATCTGTGCTTACTGATTATAATGTAATTAAGTTATAAATATACACTGCAAGGTGAATGCCATGCAACGTCTGGTCAGTATCAGGATTCCTTTAGTAACATATGGGCAAGGAAGCTTAGTGATTCACAGACCATGCTCAGTGTGACTAAAGCACCCATGGCTACATTAATGTTGGCAACAATCTCATGGAGAAAAGTTAATAGGTTCCTTAAAATTAAAAAATGTGTTAGAAAGAAGGGAGGCCAGAGAAAACACAGTTAGTATCCTATTGTCCTAGCATGAAAATATTTTTTGACAATTACCACAGCAACTTATACAAACTGTGAGGTTTATAGATACATTGTAACTCTGATTCAATGAGAAGCCTTACTTTATTAGATGCTCCAAATTAAGATTTCCAGGCATCCCATCTAATCTTCTAATCCAATAATCCTAAAATCCAGCAATTAAAGAATGTTTTGACAAAGCAACCTGAGGCTCATTCCTCTAATTACGCTGCACAGTTTAAGCTCACTGACTTCAAATACATAGGTTTACCCATGTAAAATATGCATGCAGTGCATCTGAATTTACTAGATTAATAGACACTTATGTAGTATGCAGCCTATTAACAGCTTCATCCAAACTGAAATTAAATCAAGACATCTTATTGCCAAAAAAGAAAAGTCTAGGGGGAGCGTTCACTTAAGCAATGCTGTTTCCTTGCTGAGAATGAATGCAATTATACCTCTAACACTAAGTCATCTTTGAGACCAACAATATTGAAAAAAAAATAGAATTTAATAAGCAGCTTCTAGAAATCCCTGTCAATCTCTCATGTGGGCTGGTTTTCTCTTTAGGTGCTGCCATTTTGCTGGTGTTTCCTGTCAGAAGGTGCAGAGTCTGATGATTCAGAATGATAGACATTAAATGTTGTTCAAGTACTGAAGTAATGGAGAAATTGGAAACTTCAGTGATGTAGGGATTTATATTATGTGTTGGTTAATTTAAGATAATAACAAAAATACTTCTATATATTCTTCTTGTGCTAGAATTATACTTTGTCAAGTATAATTAACAGTCTTTCTTGCCTCATTCCTAGACATTAAATCATTCCTTCCTTTGTTGAGCTGGTTTTCTGAGATGTATGAAAATTAACAGACATCTGACTAATCTCCAGAAAATTTTTCCATCATAAAGGACCTGGGACACTTCTCCTGAGGCAGCAGTTCAACAACTTGCCATTTGCAATCTTGCTACTATATGCAAGATGTCTGCATTGCTGGACCAAATCTATACAGCACAACTTCCCATGCTGGACTCACTTTCCAGAAAGAGGTCCCAGTGACTAAGATCTACACAGTTTTTCCTCGTGCTCCACTTCGTGTCCTGATCATCAGCCTTTGCTTGTCTAACTGTAATGGTTCTGTGGGAGGATCCTTAGGGCTGCAGAAGGGAACAAACTGAAGAACAAATTAGGAATTTGACTACTAATCTCTGAAATGGCTGGCAGCTGTTACTGGTGGGTGGCTGCATTTCAGGCACCATACAAAAAAAAAAAAGAGTAGAATGAGGAAAACATGGGGTGAGAGGCAGCTTACCAGGCCTTAGACATTACCCAGTATATTGTCTTTACCTCAGCTGAAGCTGCAGCTTCATGAGGATGGAGACTGGTGAATGACTGGCTTTGGAGTAGGGCAAAAAGTTACACAAGCAGGCCTGCAGGAAGCAAAAGCACTGCTCAACTTCTGAGGATGAGTGCAAAAAGATTTGCCCTATTTGATAACATGTGAGACACCTGGAGTATATAGTGTTTGCCCCAGAAGCTGGAAGAGAAACCAAATGATACGTTGAACCTATCATAGCAGAAACTCATAATAGAATCATTTAGGTTGGAAAAGACCCTTAAGATCATAGTGTCCAATGGAGCTGTCTCTTCAGAATTCTAAATTGGACTCAGGTCAAATGTGAAGCCTGCACTATCACAGTTTGATACAGTATGTGTCTCCAGTAAAGTACTAGTTTGCTAGGGAAAAAAATTACAATATTTTCTTTGTGAGTTCTGTTGACCTTCAACCTGGTAAGAGGATAAAATGTTAAAAAGCACAGAAATAGACAAGGGTGTTTTTTACAAGTGGTACCTTTGTAATAGCAAGACTATGTCTGTGTGATAGGAGGAGTTGGCTTGTTTGTTGTTTGTTTTGGGGATTTAGGAGGGTAATGGACAAAGCAATTACAAGAGACAAAGATACACAGCTTTTTCCTTTTTCCTTGTCCCAACAATCTAGGGGAATTGAATCCACTGGCTGCCTGGAGTTCATTCCTGTAATCCCTTCATTAACCCTTTCATTCAATGAGCCCTCAGTTTTCCACTAGATGCGAACTGCAGTTTGCTTGTGTTTGTGCCCACATTTTTCTTTCATTTTTATGTTGGGCTGGAATCCTTCTCTGTAGTCTTTGGTTCCTTTTAGATGCAACGGACTATTATCAGACCATGTCTAGCTTTTCCAATGTTGATAGTATTATTACTAAAAATACAGAGTAAAGTGATATTATTCAAGTTACCATACTGAATCTTTTCTCTTTTCCTAATGATCTGTCATAACTTCACTGACTTTTATAATTTTTGTGTTGATATTTTATACATGCTTTTCACAATCCTTTAGCCAGAAGCTAAGGGGTTAATTGTTTTTTATCATATATGCTGAGATGAAAGGCATGGCTCAGCAAAGTCTTGGCTAAACATGCTTATTAGCATCAAACACTCCTCATTCTAAAAAGGTGTTGCTATGCACCTGCTATTTTAATTCATAGTAGATTATTAAAATCAAAACAAAGTGTCAGACTAGAAACAAAGCAGTGCTATGGTCTGCTAGAAGACATCAAAAGTAGACAGATTACGAAGTCTGATATGGCTACTGGAGTAATGTCTAAATTTAGACTATTCTTTCTGTGTAAAATTTTTAGCTAATATCCTCAGCAAAGATACCTGGCACTGAAGCCAACAACACTGTTTGTTTATATCAGCAAGATCTGGATCCTTTTTATCTTGCATAAAACATGAATTACTGGCTTTTATGCAGTTGTCCAGCCCGCTGTGATTCTCTGAAGAAGAGGTGTGGTGGAAGTAATTTTTGCAAGGAAAACTTGAAAGGCATTTCCCTCTTGCAAGGCACCCACTTGATCACTGTGCAAAATAGCATACTGAGCTAGATGGGCTTTTGGTTTGACCTATCACAGGTGCTTTTAACTTCTTACATATTCACTCTTTTCACCTTGAACAAAACCTGCTTCTCTTCTGCTTCTAGTCCTAGCCAGCCAGAACTAAGGAAGCAAAGGACTGTGCTGCAGTAACTACTGAAACAATCTGCTGGGATCAAATTCCTGTATGTGAGGCACTGAAATGGATCCTTTCTGCCTGAATTCCCCCAGTGAGAATCTGGTAGAAGTTGGTATGCTTTGAATCTTCTCTCTGCCAACAGGAGAATCATGCATTTTGTTAATTATAGAGTGCGGGATACAGTTAGCCAACTGGACACTTCACACACTGATCAGGAATTATTCCAAGAAGTACAGAGTGCCTGCTAGAATTGTCTCTTAAAGTGCTGCTGACGTCCTGCTCTGTGTCCCAGAATATGAGACAGTAGTATGTATTACCTCAGCTAGGAAAGATGAAAAAGAAAACATTGCTTATCAATAGACATGGACCAAACTGTTTCTCAGAAATCAGGTGACCCGAAACTCTGCTATAGCAACTCTAAGCCCTGGGAAAAAAGCTTGGATTAATTTTCATACTTTGAACAGCACATAAATAGAGAATTTCATAGGTCTAAGATGAGCAAAGAAGACATTTCAAAAGTACAGAAGTATCACCCGAGCCTTGGGATCCAAAAGATGCTTAATTGCAATGAAAAAAGGAATGAAATATAAATGTCAAAGTACATACAGAAGAATAGTCCACGAGTATCTGTAACTACTTACTGAAGGGACCAAATAGATCAATCTTCTTTCTAAGTCTAGAAATGTTTCAGTGGAAACAAAAGTATCACATCATAAGTCAGTTGTTTAACATACTCTGTGTTTATATAAACTATGGGTAGACATAGCATTACTGTAATATTGTGGTTGAGAAATCAGGCACTCAGGGGTCAGAAAATGCAGCACAGGTCAAACCACAATCAAAATTCTCCCCTTTTCTTGCTCATGCATGAACATATGAGATTGGATGTTCTACTGACTTATGTCAGTGGGCCTGAGTGCACAATAGGATGTAATGGTCCTGATCAGCCTCACCTGGGGCCTCTACCCACACCCTGGCCCATGGGTCTAGGGGCTTCATTTAAGCTCAGCTCTAGGCCTCCCTGCCTGTGCCGTGTTTTAGGTGTGCCTCTGCTTGGCTATGGACTCTGCTGATCAGATCATGGGCTGGGCTGACCCGACCCAGCTTCATCTCAGCTCTGCCTCACGATACCTGAGCTGACCCTGACCTGCAGACTGCCTGCCTTGATGTTGGACCTGCCTTGCCACTGCAAACTTTCCTGGTATTTGAACTTTTGCTTAACCCCTACTGCCTTACCTGCTCTTTTGCTCTGGTATTGTGGGACAGAACCCTGGCTGGTGAGGTCTCTGCCATGCTAGCTATAGTACCATGTTTGGCTCCTTTAGCAGGAGCCAGCCCTTGCTGTACTCTGACCACTTAGCCTTTGTTACCATTTATATTTCTAAAGAGTGAGAGTGTGACTTTTCTATGAAGTCCTACCTTCCCCGGCAAGACTTAGAGGCTAAGCCTGCATTCAGGCTTTGCAGTTATAGATCACTGGTTAAGAGATGAAAATCAATTATTAAACTACTGAAAGTGTGACAACATAATACTAATGAACTGTCCATTAAAACAAATGTATTTAGGTAAAAAGTGACTTTTGCAAAACCTTGAAGAATATTTATGAGCAACATCGTGTATGAGACTTTACAAAGGTGTTTTTACTGGCCTAATGTTTGGCTATCTTTTTTAAAAATTTCTTTTCAGTAATTTCTAGACCTCAGTAATGGAAATTGAGATTTCTTTTAGCAAAAATAAAATTATTTTGAGACTGTTTATAAACTTGTGTCAGAAACACAAGTGTTCCACTTCTGCTCTTAGTTTTTTTAAGACCAACAGTTCCATGGAAAATATCAAGAAAAGGCTAGAGCATTTTCAAACTGACAAAGCATTACATGCTTCTAGTCTTAAATGTTTTTAATGACAGTAGGTGAAAAATTCTGGCATCTTAGAATTTGGTGGCTCCTGTTGATTTTGGGGGGACTAACACCTTACCCAATAGCTAAAACAGAGAGACCATTCTGCCAAATGAAATGTTTCCAGAAACAAAAAAAAAAAAAAGTCAGGAGATGTCTCCTGGCAAGAATTACAATGCACAAGAGAAACCCAACTGACAAAAGAGATACTGCTCAAAGGCATTCTCATAGACAACATATGTGCTTACTTTGCACAGCCAAGGAAACTTTAAGTATTTAAGAGCGGGTCAGTGTGGAAATCTTAACCTGTTGTACGTTAGTGAGGCACGGCTAGAGAGCAACAATCAGTGGCTTTGGCATTGGCAGTGTGAAAGCTCAGCCCAGTATCTAAGCAGTCGGTAGCCTGTTAAAGTTCATTTGCCAATTTCAAGATGAAATTGCAAAGACTTTTTCAGAGTTGGAAGAACCTGAAGTCAGAAGAGATTGGGGGGGGGGGGGGGGGAAAGGCAACAGAGAGAAAATGGATCTTTTGAAGTTTTATATGTAAGGAAAGACCTGGATTTGCGCCTTTAAAGCAAACCTTCCTGACATTACAAATCAAAAAACCTCACTGTGGCCAAAACCCACATTGCATATACTTATCTTTGAGAGGTAGGGGGAGGGAGATCAGTTCACAAGCAGGAAATGGCTTCCAGGTGTCTCCCTAATCCAGTGCACAACTCTATCACTACAATCCAGTGATGCCAGGTTTAGTAGTCCCAGCTATCTTGTTTCTTCTCAGGGGTTTGGACTAATCATGCATTATCACAGCCCTTCTGGTGACAAAGCATAACCCTGGCTCTGGAGGTGCTTGAACTTCTTACAGGCTGTGGGGGATTAATAAAATTACAGGTACACTTTCTCAATTAAGTATGAGCATGTGGAAATAAGCAGGGTCCGTATATGTATTCCTACATCTGCATACGCACTCATGCCCATGCGCACAGAAGTTCAAATCATATCTTTCTGGAGCTGGACAACAAAATTGACTACCCTGCTTCTTGGTGTGTTATGGAAGGAAGTAACTGAATGTGGTACACCCTTTCCATCCCAGCACTCTGTACAGCTGGTGAAGAGGGAGAGAAAGATCTGTTCCATTTATTCTACCTCAATGTTGTCGTTGTTTTGGTTTTTTTTTTTTTGTTTGTTTCTCCCTTCTTCCGACTCCAGAAACACTTTCTTGTTAGGTATTACGGTCTCATTGTGCACACAGGAAGAGCTTTCCAAAGCCTCGTTACAGCTTGTTGGTTAAGAATATAACAAAAAAGTAATTAGCTTATATATCTGACTCAGAAAGGAAAGTTAGTTTTAAGATGTACTGTTTAAACATTCTCTTCTGGCCTTTTCCTCATGCAAGAGTTTGAACTCACAGCATTAAGCAGAGAGAAAAGTGCTGCTATCCATTCTATTACATTATTTACATATGAGATCATGTCATGATGCAGAAGAGTGTCCTTTCATTTGGCAATGAGGTTGCATTCCGTGTTGGCTAACTTTACTGTTTTCTGGTTAACCAGAATAAATTTATATTCAGCAGGGAATGTGACATCTTGGGGGGGGGGGGGGGGGGAAGGATAATAAAGAAAATCAAAAGTAATTTTATTTTGATTGAATATATGGTGCCACAAAATAGTGAGTGTTTACTTGGCTGCAGAAGCAATGGATATTTCTGTTCTCAATGCTGATGAAAGCTGCTTCATTGCTGTCCCAAGAGATGATACTCTTTTCACCATGTTCTCTGGAGGGCCATTTTGAACAAAACTCTTTAGGTCTCATTCAAGTATAAAATTTTTAGTTACTATTTTCTTTTTAAAGCTGAATGAAAATACAGCAGTTCCTTCACCTGGAAAAGGCTGTACAGAATGATAGTTTTCTCAAGATAAAGTAGCAGCTTCCCTGTGCAAAAGGATGAATAGATCAGTGAGAAGTTTAACGCTTACATGTAGATATTAAAAGAAATCTGTCTCAGCAAAAAGCAGTTTGAACTGCAGGAATTAGTACCACATTTTCATGTCAATGCAAAAGGTAAGACTGATTGTATGACACGAACCAGCAGCATCCATACTCAGACTATGTCCGTAAGTTACGGAATGGCAAATGTTACAAGCCTGTGTTGTGAAACCTGTAAACAATTGTTTAATGTGGCATATTAGATCACATTATATTAGGCACATAAGGAGTCAAGCAACCACCTTCTCTTCTGTCATGTTTTCTGACAGTAACAAACACCCTGATGATACAATGCTCCTACATGATGGTATGCTGAGTACACCAGCATTCTGTATTCAGTTGATGATTTTGTGAAGCTCTGAGACATTTCCACAATGGAATAGGGTCATGCTTCTGTTTTTATTGTTCCACTAAAGCTTTTAATATTGTGACTTTTAATCTTTATTTCTCAGTGTGTGAGAAACCCTAAAAAGCTCGAAGCTGTAGTCCACAAATTTTATTGTCAAAACAGGAAAATTATATAACTCTGTATATCCAAAGTTTTATTGACTACTTTTTGCCAAACTGCTTAGCTTCTTCCCAGATCTAACTGTTTCAAAATTAAGCATACTACTCCTGCACCATATGTTCAGATGTGCCACAGGAGAAGGGAGTTGTTTTTCAATTGGCTCACTGGCTTTTAATGAGGCAGGGGACTTGTGACCTCAGTGAATTGTAGCTGATAAATGGTAGGATGTACCCACTCATACTCACAGAAAACCTGCAAACGCAAATGACTTGTGGGTAATCTGTAGCCTTTACTAGGGAAAGGCAATCTTGTGGGCAAACACTTAAGCAGAAAGCTAATGCTTAATAGTATGTGATTTTAAACTGCCAGTGCACAAGCCTGTCAACAGTTATTTCCAGGTTCTCTGATCTTCTTTATTAGTTTCCTGTCTTGCTTTCATCTTAACCAAATCACAGAAAGGTTTGATTTTCTTTTACTAACAAATATTCATTTTTTCCTTTGACCTGTTTGCATTTCTCAAGTATCCAAGGAGGTTAAAAATGTTTGTGCCGCTGAAGGTAAAGTATGCTCTTAAACAAAAAGTTATGTAACTTATACAGAATAATATCACATGCTAGACCATTATGCTAGGATCTGATCAGATAAGTAAGCTTTGCCTTCATTAAAGGCTTTAATCTTGATTATACTCAGGGTAGCCTGTAAACAACAACTCTGGAGTTTTCCTCTACAGGATCTTTCATGCTCCGGTCTGAAATTTTTCAAATAACTAACACTATTTTTTTGAGAAATCAAAAGCAAAATTTTTTCGGCTCCGTTTTTAAAAGAAACAGGGTGATGACAGAAAAACTTCCCCTTGGCTCTCAAATAGGAGTTATAAATACCCAAAAGCTAAATCGTTGTCTGGGTTGTTTTTTTTTTTTTTATTTTATTTTATTTCTCCAAGATCTCTTTTCTGGAGTGGTGTTTGAGCCTTAGACCTCTTGCTTTCATTGCTACAGAACTGATGAAAGTCTGAGATCTCAATCAAAGGCTTAACAAAACAATAATCCTCTATTGCCCTAATTCTTCTCAGAAACATCTCTCTCTGACAAGAACAGTCCTTAAGCTTTTACATCTTTTTCTGCTTAAAATTACTTTCTTAATTAGAAGGAATTGTTTCCTTCCCAAGTCTTTGTGCTGGAAGAACACTGTATTTATGGGAAAACATCTCTCAGGCTCTTCAGTTCCCCAACCTCAAATACTAAGACAGTGATAACACTCTAGAGCCCTCAAAAATTCAACTTTCCTTTTTAAACAAATAGAATTCAGTAACATACTTCACAATCAGCCCAATTCCATTTGAAGCAAAAATCAGAAATAGTGGGAATAATAATGAATCACACAGATTTCATGCTTAATGTAATCACTAACTCTCAAGCACAACATTACAATTTAAAATTAATTCTCCCTCCCAGATATGTTTACTTTATATACTTCCATACTAATTCTGACCAAGTTTTTAGACACCATATTTAATGGGAATTAGATTCAGAATTTGTGAATGCAGTACAGGTAGAATTAGTTGAGTATTAGACATTGAGTAGGGAATGTAAAACAGATTTCCATACCAGAAGATTTGTTTACATTTTTTTCAACTCAACAGCTGCTCATCCTTACAGGTTATAGAGGTCCTATTTCAGGAAGGCACTTATGCAGGAATAGAATCATAGAATAGTTTAGGTTGGAAAGGACCTTGAAGATCATTGAGTTCCAACCCCCCTGCCACAGGCAGGGACACCTCTCAATAGACCAGGTTGCCCAAGGCCACATCCAGCCTAGCCTTGAACACCTCCAGGGATGGGGCCTCAACAACCTCTCTGGGCAACCTGTTCCAGTGCCTTACCACCCTCAAAGTGAAAAACTTCTTCCTAACGTTTAATCTGAACCTGCCCTTTTCCAGTTTAAAGCCATTCCCCCTCATCCTATCGCTACATGCCCTAGTAAAAAGTCTTTCCCAGCTCTCCTGTAGGCCCCCTTTAGGTACTGGAAGGCCGCAATAAGATCTCCCTGGAGCCTTCTCTTCTCCAGGCTGAACAGCCCCAACTCTTTCAGCCTCTCCTCATAGGAGAGGTGCTCTAGCCCTCGGATCATCCTCATGGCTCTCCTCTGGACATACTCCAGCAGGTCCATGTCCTTATGTTGGAATAGTATCAGTGGCTTCAAGTATCTGAGTAATTCTGCCCACCTAAGTTGGACATGAGCTTGGATGCCATCCTGACTAGGCTTCAGTCATAATAAATTTACCTGCCAGCAAATTTTAGTGTGTGAACTGCTGACATGGACTATGCTCATGGAAGAAGTTCCTGACAAGCTGCAACAGGATTTGGGAAGGTCACAAAGAACCTATTAAAGCAGGTGAATTTGAGTCCAGCTGAATACAAAATAATTCATAGTGAATGAGATGACTCTCTTAACTAGTGTGGTTTGGAAGAGCATTGGAATGAAATTTATTAGTGCTTTTACAAGGAAGTATGCAATGTAAAGATGTGATGATGGCTATGGCTTGTGTGACTAAGTGGTTGTTATACCACCTAGCCAGTAGGCATGACTGCACCTGACTTGACGCTCTTTTGTCAGAAGTGAACAGAAATAGCTGTTCAAACAGCTGAATGTCTCTTTCTATGCCTGTGAATACCATTGTTTAAAACTGAGGAGTGGTTGAAACTGGAGTAATGATCTCCCTTGCACTTACCAGTAACCCAGCTTAGAGAGGCCACCACTGACTCATGACAAGGTCTTAAATTCATCTCTCCTGGATATGGAAATCTGGGAATGGACCATTTTTCCTCATTCAAATTCACATCTCAGTAAGGATACTGCAATCACAGAAAAAAGGAAGTTGAGAGTGATTAAAAACAATTTGGAGAGACTTTCATATGACAGATTTGTGAAAACTTGTGCTATGAGCTGAGACTGTAACTAAGATCAGAAGCTTATGTAAAGCAATGAGTATCACTGCAAATGTTTTTAGTGCTGTGCTACTGAATAAGAAGACAGCATACAATAAAAAAGATCAAATAAAACAGAGTTTAACAAAATATCTCTTTCCCTCATCTAGGTAACTAAATGCAACAGGATATTAATTAATCTAATGAGATTAAAAATATGACTAAATAGTTAAATGAATGACAATACCTTCTTATTATATCCACTAGTCCTAATTTTCTTTTCCAGAAAAATACTTGATTATTAGTTGGGAATAGAAAGAAAGTTTCTGCATACTTTAGGCAAACACCATCTTTTTAATTTAGAAACAAATGTTCTGGAAAATAATCTTTTTATTCTGAGGATACTCCTACTTTTAACAGTGAATTAACAGTGAATTTGAAGAGCTGGTGCAGACCAGCAGAAATGACAGAGCAGAGAGGCCATGCTGAAAACTCTAAGTGCAAACTGACTGCATCATCAGCAGTCGTGGCAATGAGAAAATTCTCTGGATTGACAACAAGTAAGCCAATCAGGCAAAATAAACTCAGCTGCTTCACAGGTCCACATGCAAACTTGGAGGAAGCTGAAATGCACAGCATAGCCAGCTGGCTGTTCCTGAGGGCGGGCCCACTGCCAGGCAGCTGTGACAGGGGGAAGACAGACTCAGTAGCCACCCCTTGATGACCTGGGCTACCCTGGAATTGACTAATACTCTTCATGGGGAAGGGAGAATTTGAATACACTTTGTGCAAATAGTCATAGATTTTGTTAATCATTATTTAAAGGTATCTGTGTAGTCAGTGTTCCCCAGTCTGTTGTTTGTATTCCAAAATAATCAAGAGCAGAACCCCTCAGTAAGAGCACAAGAAAAGGTTTAATTAATTTCTCCCCCAGAGGGAAATTGCAAATGAAACTCTAAGCAAGAGCTTTTGAGACACGGTTATCTTGCCAAAAAGAACTGTAGATATTCAGACTGGTCCTCTTTGCCAATTTAGAAATTCAGGGTTTGAGCCTCTGCTCTGATTTTTTTTTTTTTTTTAATTTTCTAATGTGATTGATTGTTTATTTTCTAAACATTGAATGCCTCCATTAACTCCCTAGCTTTACATATGGAAAAGTGCATGCCTGGATGTGGCTGGTCATACTTTAAGGACATGTTTCAAAGGCAGGCTAACATTCTGATCACAAAAGAAGGGTGTCGGAGCCACTGCATGAGCACAGGTCAGCACATTTGCAAAATGAGATATTTGTCTTTCTTCAAAGATTAGGGGTATGTCTTCAGTGAAGTGTTAGAAGACCCGTAAGTGCAAACACTGCCAGCTGCCCCTGCTATTATAACAAAACTAAACAAATATTTTCATTGTACTCCCAAAAAGAAACATCACTGCCCCCCTTACAACTCTCATCTTTTATTATGGGGTGTTAAAAAACAAGCAAGGCCAAAATATATATTAGGATGCCACCTCTCCTCATGTTCCTGGATTTCAGAAAGGAAAGATCACTGTTTCCATATATTGTTTTTTCACTCTAGTGAAAAGAATGAAAATAATTTTCAGTTTCTGGAGTGTCTGCACCTGGGGCCTAAATGAAGGGAAGTAGGTAAATATTTCCAAGTAATTAATGTAATGGCTCAGAGGGGCCACAGAAGGAAAGGGGAGTTTCTCCAGTTTAAATGTTTGCATTCATGCTTTGCCTAAAGCAAAACAAACTATCTGTCTTCTGGTTTGCATTTTCCCAATGAAAGCTTCCATTTGTCTTATTGTCATTCCAACATGTGCATCATTTACAGCTTTCACTGCTTGAAATATGCAAGTACTGTACAATGCAAGACTTTTTTTTTTTTTTTTTCCCTGAGCTTTTAAGATTTTCTAGAATTGTGGAGCATGTTTTTAAAAGTGAACCAGTAAAGGCAGATTCAATTTAGAATGCGTTGGGTAATTTTTGTAAGTGGGTACAGGTTAGAGGCTTTGAAACTGTGATGCTTTGCTGCGTAGTGCAATCTCCAACCCAGAATGAAGTGTATCGCCTCTTTCCACACTTGGGGAAAAGATGGTCCACCACCAAAACGACCAAAGTTGATAGGCTGCACCCATATTGGCCATTATTAAAGACCAAAGAAAGGATGACCGGTCTTGAGTTCCATATGTTCCATATGACATTCTGGTCCTTTAATGTGAGCTGTAGAGATGTGAAAATCCCCAAAATACATTTCTGAACTCTCTCCTAGAGTTAGAAAATTATGCCAACCTTTTATTACAAATCCAGGGAGGAAAACTATTATTTGTTTTATCTCATAGCTCAGTGAATAGAGGATTAGTGATCAGAGGAAATCTGTGTTCAAGTCTTGACTCTTACTATGGGTATTAGGTCTGCATTTCTAACTTCCTATTTTAAGAACCTCAGTATTTGGATGAGATACTTCTAGTTTCTCTTATGGAAGTGAAAACACTGCCCACCAGAAATACTGTGATAAAGAATTAATGACTATTGATTTTAATAGTTAGTGTACTCATCAAGGTTGGGGGAGGCCTAGGTTTGTTTGAATTACTACTTCATACTAAATCCTGAGGAAGGAAAGACCTATGAGACAAACTTCTCTTCTTCGGCTTGTCATTGTGTTCAGAAATTTCAGATGTCATTGCATCAGAAATATTTCCCACCATCAGACCTCAGGCGGTATAATTTCTTCTGTCAAAGAGATTTGTTTGATGCATGGGGACACTTAATTTTGCCAGCTCTCACATAGGCAGAATTTCATTTGACTATTCACATGGCAAACCCTCAGCCACAGTCCTAGGTAACATGAAGTCCCCTTTGTATGATATAGTGTACAAACATGTTAAGTGACATGCCCTAACCTGCAAGTTGATAGAGTGATGAATTTGATGCGGAAACTGGAGATTGGAACAGGCCAAGTTCATCTCATTAGAAGCCAGCAAACGCCTGCTAAGCTTGCTCTATGCTTAAAAGGTTTCCTAATGTAGTGATCTTGGCAAAGTCTCCCTAGAATAGGTGCTGCTGAAGTTAGCCAAAAAAGCTCAGAGGGCTTCCCCAGGCAAAACAAACTTTGGTGACTTCTATGCTCTAAACTGGGACTACAGTAGAGCTGTTAGAATAGTGTGGTGAAGAGTCACAGCTTTTGTGACACTCTGATATATAATAAATATCTTCTGTAGACCTGGTCTGAAATAGGGTTAATTTTATATGATGTCTGGATCTCAAATGAGTGACCACTGGTGAAAGTCTTATTATCTGAGTTCATGTCTAAGAGTACCTTCTCAGCATAAGTATACAAATCCAGTATAAGAAACAGAGTAATTGTTGTTAGGAAAAGTTAAATTGGGAAAACTGTGCTTCTGCAGCATATGTTTCATCTCCTCCCAGCATAACAACCGATTCAAGAGAAAATGTAATTTTGCTGTTGTAAGTGTATGTTATGGTATAGACATTTTTTGATGCAGTCATATCAGTCAAAGATCACACCTCATCACATCTAGGACTGACAGAGCAGTGCTGGCAGAAACCTGTAGCCTAGTTGTGGTCTCACAGGAAAAGTCCTGACCTCAGAAATGTTAACTCTCCTCAGACTGCTCTAAAATGGGCTTATTGCAGTTCTGACTATTAAAATAAAATTCTTATCTTTCTGAGATTTATAGACTCTACCCTCTCTGGAAAGGGGTAACACTTCTCAAACATACAGAATAAACTCAATCATTTCTTGGCTGTACTGTTTTTTATATTAAAAAATACATGTATATTGTATGGTTGAGGGAAAAATACAGCAGGACAAAGTTTGATTTAGCCTATTGTATCTAGGATTTTTCCTGCTACTAATTCAGTTAGAGAAGTATAAAAAACCAGATGGTTTGGGAATATGGTGGAACACTCAACTAAACTACAGACAAACCAAAGTAAAATAAAGTTAAATCCCTCCCAGAAGAATTCCAGATAGCACAATGGGGGAGCATCAACTTCATGTAACTAAAGAATTTTTGTGAATATTCAAATGACTTATTTGTAAGAATAAGCTCTTATCCAACTCTGAATGGCCTTGCAACTAAAAATACACTCTATTTAGTATTTCTTTCAACTTGTTTTAGACAGCATCAATAGTTTTCTCAGAAGATACTATCACTGTTTGGCAGAAACATACTTGCAAAAATGAACTAGATCCAAAAAGTTTCCAGGGATGTATTTGGATACAAATGTGAATAGTGATTTTTGCCCACATCCAAAATAAAACACACTAGCTGTACAACAACTTTCTTTGCTAAATATAAGCATCCTAACATTGATAAGCTTTACAGAAAGAGAAACTGATAGCCATGTATTGCTACCATCACCAGTATTTTAAGAGCACCCTCTACAGTCACAAAACACTATCTAACCAGGAAAAGCTCTTCTACCTAAACTAAACTGATCCTCCAGTTTTTAGTTAATACGGTTTTCTTTATCAGTACAGTGTCAAATCTATATGAACATATCTCTGCGAGTGCTTTAAGCCCCAGTAAAGATGAGCAGGCTTCGTGTGAGTGCCAAAGACAGATCCTATTTCATCACTGAAGCCTCCATATTTGAGGATTTAAATTACCTTAATTATTCTGGGCTGACTCATGATTAGGCTGTAAATTTCTCTTAAGAGAGAGAAGTTGTGGGATCTGAAATGGAAGCCCAGGACAAGACAGCGTTTGTTCTTTTCAAAAGAAAGCAAGGAATAAACCATGGTAAAGGCCAGGATGAACTAGTTTCCCTGAGTTCATTTCATTTGTTTGTTTATTCTTGGGTTTAGTTCTTGCAATACTTTTTGTAAGAGTTGTGCAAAGTCAGTACTTAGTTCAAAGTAAAACTGAAAAAATTTAAAAAAAAATTAATTCTCCATGAAATGCTTGTTATATGCATGTATAGTCTACTGTGTAAACGCTTATGTCTTGCTTGATTTTTGGGTTTTGGTTAGCAGTTCCCATAAAGCACACGATAATTCCTTCCCAGAGCTTCAACATGAGGAGAGATAGACTAGTGTGCCTCTGAGATCTTCATGCACTACTTCTTTTCAGCAACTTCTCAGTTTCATGCAGACCCTTCTACTGGCTCCTGACAGGGTGAATCTGACACTATGGTAGTATAATTTGTTGTTATTGTAATATAAGTCTCTTTTTATAGGTTAAAATTTTTTCCTTTGTTGCTCATTTATTTTTTTAAAATATATACTGAATATATTTTTTCAGTTAGAAGAGAGTTGACTTTATTCTGCTATGGTTTCCACCCTTTCAAATGAGTAAAAAAAAGTTGATGTCTGTTTGCTACCTTTTCTTTTTTCCCCTCTTGAAAAGGAAAAAGCAAAGGATTTCCAGACCACTCATTCATTTTCCCTCCCTTTTCCCTGCTTCGGTCTCCAAGTGGTATGTTCAGCCTTAAATATTTTTCCATGTTTAATTTTGAATAACTGTTTATGTCATATTGAAATGAATAGGACTGAAGAAGGCATTTTAAGTTAAGCACATGCTTAAGCAGTTTTCTGCATCAGTCCTGACACAACAAACCTATAAAGACTGGAAAATCCAATCCTCTAAAACTATCTTTCTAAACCTGTCTTTCTGGGTCTTTCCTAGATTTGCAAAGATACAGATATTTTCTTAAGTCTTCAGTGCATCAGTTATTTAGATACTGCAGGTGAATTGGGAGTGATGCTTTACCTTTAAAGCAGAAGGATCAGTATCTTTGTAAGTCAGTCCTTAAAGTTTCTTATATGGGTCACTACTTACACGTTTATATCTCTTCTAAAATATTGCTTCGCAAAACTATTTAAATGATATTGCCTCACCTGACTATGAAAAGTGGCTAAAGTTAAAAACAAACTTAAGAAAATTAAAGATAATCCTTTTTTCCTGGTCTTTGTCAAAGAAACAGAATGGTTAAAATTATTGTAGCCATCAGGTGGTGCTATTGCACAACATCATAAAAGTATACTGGTCATACCAAAATTAAATTAGGAGAAAGGGTTTGGATCAGATACTGCTTTAGATTTCCATAGGCTTGGAAAAGTTTCCTTACTGTTGTCCAAAAGTAGCAAAAAAAACCCCCAAATCAACCAATAATTAGGATATCCATGCATGCCTATAAGAAAAAAAAGTTATTTTTTATGTGGGATAATGATGATTTTATCTCTGTTTCAAAAGTTACCTGGGTCTAAACCCAATAATATATTTAACATTTCACCTCTCTATTGAAATAATTTTATTTCAGTGGAATTTAAAAGCCTAAGTTCTTTACACCGAATCCTAGTAGGCTGGCCTTGACCAAGAGGAGCTACACAAACCATAGCAGAGCAGATAACAGTTACAGTTGTTTCTGAAACTTTAATGTAGATGCACTTGGTAGTACCTAGGATTTCTGCAGGTTCTTCTTGGAAAAATTTCTTTTGTCATTGCTAAGATTATTTGAGTAAGGCTAGTGGGAGCAAGAGTGTTGTTAAGGTGAAGGATGAAATCTGGATATAGCCAAAAGTTGTCCAAGGAGGTCAGATAGTCTCATGGTGGCTAGATATAGGACAGTGTCCATAATATTCAACTAAAATTCATACCGGTACTAATTATTCACTTAACTGCTAAACTATGTAATATTGAAACTATCATAGTATGTGTGACCAAACTTTGTGTAGTGTGTGTTTTCCCCTCAACATCTTTTTAAAGTCAATGGTATCTTCTCTTCATCTCACTTTGCACCTTGAATATTGTATCTCACTCTTGATTTCTATGTACATAAGTAAGATTAATAATTGCACAGTCTTATATTCATAGAAAGAGTATTTGTAAACTTGAGCTAACTAAAATGAAATTAAATTCTATAGAAGACAAGTTACATTTTAAATCTTCACATCCTAAATTTTTCCTTACAGTGCATTAGCTAACATGAAGTAAAAACAGGTGTTTTCCCCTGTTGAAGACATCTGAAAATATTAATCTCTTGTTCTACAATTTCATCTGTCATTTTATACATTTCATTTACCACATCTTATTCTTCTGCAATGTTCTTGAATTGCTACCCTAATAGCTGGGATTATTCAGGCTTTTTTAGAATGCTGTTACACACCCCTCCACATTGCGCGACTGAGTTAGAGACGGAACCTAGCGCTCTGGGTTTTATCAGCAATACCCTGTGCCTTTGACATCTTTATATGGGAGAATAGAGAAATGGGAGAATAAGAAATGACAAATGTAAAAGACAGGGGCTACCCCCAAAAAGAAAAGTGGGGAGAAAGAGGAAAAAAAAGAAAGAAAGACTACTGCAAAAAGAGGGGAAAAAAATAAGAAAGGTGGAAAATGAAGGGCCTCCCTTTCTGGTTAGCCGTCTTGTAAGGAAAAAACAGAGGTCATACATTAAAAAGCATCTGGTAAGAGTGTAAAATTTACACTACAGTAAATGTAATATTTAAAATAGAACTGTTCCTTGGTGTTCTATGATAGCCAAACTGGCCTGATTTTAATAAGAGGGTACTTACTTTCTCATGCTCATATAACTCAAAAGGGGTTTGTTCAGTTTGTTAAAATGGTTGAGATACAGATATAATTTTAGAATCAAATCTGTAAACATTCTGCTTAAGATAAAATGTTTTGAGAAAACAAGTCAGTGAAAATAACAGTAGACTAGAAAGAAGACCTGAATTTTGAAGATTGCATTTCTTGAAATAAGCAATAGACAAAAATGTCTATTCAATACCTTACTGAATACAGTAATAACACAGATAATTTTGTTATTTCTTAAGCAAGACATCTAGTCTTTTATAATACTTTGAGAAAATTTGCAATATATATTGTAAAAGAAGAGTCAGAAACAATGTTTCAAAGTAATTATATACTGAGAGAAAGACTTTTTTTTCCCTTTCCACTGTGATAATTGGATCAGATCCTTTCCTGCAAGGAAATCGGGGCACTATAATACAGTGTCAAAACTCAGTTCAATGTGTAGTTGACTAGAAAGAGATAGAGACATGTCTTGCTAGGAGCCAAGTACAGCACTAATAAACCAAACTTTCGATACAGTCTGACTCAATGCAAAAGGAGAGCTGAATTTAGGGAGTGTTATTCAGTACCCGAGGTGTGCTGGAGTAGCCAGCAGCTGGAATTAATCCACAGCACAAGCTGCTAGGGCATTACTGTTTGTTTTTGCTTTAGCTGCATACTCCATTTTGTATAGTATTTCACAACTGCCTTGTAATACCCTGCCTGGACAGAGAAACATTAATCAGTGTTGAGCCAGTTTTGTAAACAAGGACCAAAGCCTTCATTTGAAGGAGAGGAAGAGAAAAGTAGGCGCATGAGGGGTGGGAAAGGAAACGGTAGCCTTCACTGAGATGATATTTTGTGTATGACCTAACTCTGTCTTCAGTGCAATTTTAGCTTATTGCTGTGTTTGTATGCATTCCTTAAAAAAATTCTTACCTCACTGGACAACTTTGTATTTTTGCAGTATTCCAGTGGGACTATGGGTCTTAGTGAACAAAGTCTTAATGTTTGTAGCATTATTACACCAAATACTTCTAAAATTCATGTTTGGAATATGCCCAAGATTTGTAAGAAACTGTTTGAAAAAATGTTTGATTTAAACTACAGTTTTCATGAAAATTTAAAGGCTCAAATTAAACTTTCCTCAAAGTCTCATAAAATGTAGGATAGAGCTTTGAGTCAAAATCTAGTCAAAGCTCTCCTTTTCAGTCTGGAATGCTTATAGCCAATACAAGACTTTTAGCAATTGTGCTGGTCCCACCTTTTTCTCACTTAGGTTTTATTTTTTTTCTTCTTTAATACAAAAAAAAAAAAAAGAAAAAGAAAAAAAGAAAAAAAAGAAAAAAAAAAGAAAAAAAATGAAAAAAAAGGAAAAAATGCCTTGGCCTAATTATCATATGAAACAATTTTTCTGAAACTCAATACAGAACAAGAGAACAGTTTTCGAAGTTGTTTAATGCTGAGCATGCCAAATATCAATTGAATTGTCTCCTGAGATGTTACCTGATAGGTAATACATCATGAAAAAACATCAGTATAGACTATGTAATAATGACTAGTAGTCTGGTTGTTTTAGCAAGAAATGAATCGTTCACTTTTTTTCCTGGTTTGCTTCTAAATGCAATGGAAATGTATTATTGTATAACATCATTGATTAACACCTGTTTTAATTAACCGCTAAAAATAACCTGAAAATTATGGGTGTATACACGTCTTTTTGTTTTCTGTTAAGTTCAATTCCTTCACACATTACAAAACTACAGTACGAGGCTGAACAAACTGTCGGCATATTTCTTCACACTTTAATTTTAATAAAATACAACCATATATAAGTGTGTCTGTGACTTCAACTGAAAACTTTGCCACATAGCTTATGCAACTCTCAGGAAAAAAAATAGTTTAATTACTTTGTTTCTTTTCCAATCCTTGTTTCTCAGTTTTACCAGTTAGAGGGGGTGGGGGGTAAACCCCATGTGCTTTCTGAAAACTACAGTGGAAGGACCTAAGTAAACTATATAAATCTTTTAGTTAAACAGCTCCAAAAGCAGTCATGGCCTCTGGTTATGTGAAAAAATATGTATGAAAAGCAACTGTTAAATGGCAAAAATATGTAAAAGATCAAGATGGCAACACAAGTTCAAGCTGTTCTCTCATGTGCATTCTTCTCACAAGTTAACTTAATACCAAGAGCAGAAAAATCCATACATCTATGACTTTCCTCGCAACAACCATTTTGAGGGAGAAATAACTTAGTACATTAGGTAAAGGTGCATTTTTCCACAACAGAAGACTTTATAGCCCCTGTCACACCTACTACTTCCATCCTCTCAGCAAAGGAAAACATTGTTAGATGCCTGAAAACACCTCACTAGCTGGCTCTATAGAACTGTTTATAATTTGTTCGATTCCCACAGTTTACAATTGTGTCTACTGATTAGTCATTCGCATAGTATTTTATCACAAGCTACTGCTGTCAGTCACTACTTCTGTCTCCTTGTTTCGCTTTTGACTGTTTCTTGCAGCTGTCAATAGATCCTTATGGAATACTGACTTGGAACACTACAGAAATGCATGCTTTTTAGAATTCTCAGAATGCACTTAATTTTCTGATGTATCGTAGATTCATGTGAATGTTAACTCCCCCCCCCCCCCAACCTAAAACTAGATATGGTGTCCCAGAAGTGTCAATATTGACGATGTATTGGGAACAGTTACTTTTGTGGTCGAACCTCTTCTGTTTATGCATCCTAACTAAGACAGGGGCATTCTCTACAGAAAATAAATATAAGTATACGATTCCTTACAACAGTCTTTACTAACTAGGCTTGTTTTGAAAGACGTGTTACAGGTAGCAGAGCAGCTCTCACAGGAATTCAATGAGCCGTGACCTCCAGCACAGCTGGATTTGAAAATGTGTCCATCCATAGTCCTCCTGTGGAACAACTGTGTAAGTGGCTTTCATGGCTTATATACTGATTTTTTTCCTCCTTGTGTTCACTGCCCTGCATTTCTCTGTTCTAGACATGGACCAACCATATTTTGTTGTGTTTTTTTTTTTTCCCCTGTATATTCACTATAACCCTTTTTCTGACAACGCTGCTTGGTTTAGGTGGCTCAGACCTTGAGAACAAATTTCTGAGGGTGGAAGAAATTAACTGAGGCCCGATTCTTGTGAGACACTTAAAATCACTGTATTTTTCTGAATGACACTTGTAAACCTCAATTCCTTAGCGCCTACCTTTCCTTCGCACACGGGTAAGGGGGTAGAGACATGCTGCAGTACAGCAGCCCGTCAGTTCTCACTATACATGTAGAATATTCTGGAAATCTGCAAACAGCTCGTTGTGATATTTCCAGTCTAGCTGAAGACGTTGTGAAAATCGCCCAAAACCGCCGAGGCCAGCCCAGAGGTGCCCGTACCGCAGTTCTCCGGGCAGGCCAGGCACACTGCCCTGCGTGCGGCAGACTGCGGGCCGCGGCCCGGTTCCTCGCTCCTTCCCTCTTACCTCCACCACACGCTCCAAACCGCGCCTGCCCTGCCCTGCCTCGTCCTCCTGCTGCCTCAGCTTTTTCCCCCACCGCGGCGGGAGCCTCGCCAGCCGCCTCCGCACGCCGGCGGGCCGCGCTCAAGAGGGAAAACAAACCCGGCCGTCGAGCGGCCTCGAGCTGACAGTACCTGGGCTCGGGGCTGGGCTTCTCCTTCAGAGGACTGTTCTAGCCACCCCCTTTCGTCCTAGCAAGCTACACAAAGGAGGAGCTGCGTGTTTTTTCTCCTCTGTTTGCAGTTTATAGGTGTCTGTCGCGGGGGGGGGGACACGTCTTCAACCTGAGGAGACCGCGCGCGCCACGCTCCCCCTCAGGCAGCCCAACCGCCGCGGGCGGGAAAGCGGCCCTCGCTCACCTGAGGGAGCGCCCCCCGCCTGGCCCCTCCCCGGCAGGGCCCGGCCCCGGCACCCCCTCCCCCGCTGGAGGGGGCGGGCAGTCCGCGCCAAGCTCCGGCGGCGAGCGGCGAGAGCGGCACGGAGGTGAGGGGGACTCCCCCTCAGAGGGCGAGGCGGCTCGGGACGGGTGAGGAGAGCGGCGGCGGCCGGTTGGGACGGGAGGTCTGGGAGTCGAGAGGGGGGCACGGCGTCGCTTACTTCTCCCCGCCGAGATGGCCGGGGCCGGGCGGGCGCAGGGCTGTGGGCGCGACCTGACCGGAGCGCGGTGGGCACCAGGGGACGTCGCCCTGTGGTGCCGCAGGGGCTGCCGCGGCTGTGGAGGTGGCTCCCCTCGCTGAGGCGCCCTGGGTCGCTGGCTCTCCTCCTCCATCTCGCTCCGCTAAAGACGCTTCTTTCCAAAGGCCAAGGACGCTGAGTCCTCCCGGGCGTGCGGAGAGAACAACGCGGCTGTCCCTGCACGGCCAGCTGGTGAGGCGCGGGAGGGCTGGCGGAGCGCCGGCCGTGGCGGGGCAGGCCTTCCCTCGAGCGCTATCGGGGCTGTGCTGGCGAGCGGCGGCTGTGCCGCCCCCGGGGCGGGCGCGCTGAACGAGGGAAGAGGGGAGCGCTGCCAGCGGGCCGCGGAGGGGCGAGGGAGTTGCTGGGAAAACAGGCTCCGGTAGGACCTGAATATTTCTTAGTTTTCCCGCGCGGCTGTGAAGAGCGGGGGCTCCTTTCCCCGAGTGCGTGTGGCGGCCGCGGCTGCCCCGCAGCGGGGTTTGGTTTCAGGTGAGCTCGAACTGTCGCGGCCGGGCGCCCCCCGGGGTCGGGAACCCTGGGCGGGCCAGCGGGGAGCCCCCCCGGGGTCGCCGAGACCGCGGTGTGTCGGGGGCGCCGCCGGCCCGCAGGCATTCCTCCGGGGATTCCTGGCATTCCTGAGCTGAGGGCACTCTGACTTCTTCATCTCCCTTTTATTCCACGAATTAGCGAAAGGGTGTGTCCTCATTGTGTGTGTTCTTTTTCATGGGAAAAACTTAGGCTGGCAGTTCAGCCATTTATTCTTCTTCCCAATTAACTTTGCATCTGATATAATTTATATCCCTCCCATATGATGACAACTTTATGGGGAGATCAGTGCTGCCATAAAACTTCTGTGGTGAGTTTGGATTAGCATCTGCAGTTGACAGAAGAATAGTTGTTACAGCTTTTATCTTTCTCCTGTTTTTCTCTTTGGCATGTAAGTACTTTAAAAAAATCACTGCAATGTAGCTTGAATAATTATCAAAGTAGAAAGAGTGGAAACCTGTCCTTGAAAATTGTTTTATTTATCTGAACATCTACACTGTGTTTAGCTTGTGCACATTCATATAAAATGAATCCTGTAGATGAATCAGAACCCCCCCAGGACATAATGATTTGTGGTATACCCAATAGGAATTTGATAAATTCAGTGTCTGAGGCTTATTCTGACAACTGTCACATGTCTCATAGTTAGGGATCTCTTGATAGAGCTGGTTCTAAAAGAACTTTAAAACTTTTATAAAAATATAGTTAAAATGGCGAAACCAAACTGCTTATTACTTTTTAAAGGTGCTTTGTAACAACTTGTTTGACTAACGATTTTAACTTCTAGAAATATCATTGACATTGAATTGTCTCATTTTTTCCTCATGTTAGACCCAGAATATATTTGCTTGTGCTCACAGTGTGTACTAAGCCAGATGTGGTTACTGTTGATTAATATAAAAATATATCAAGTTGGTATGAACTTTTTAAAATTTTAATAATTAAAATATTAGTTTGAACTGGGGTCTTTTCTTTTGGGAAAAGATTATGAATGGAAATGAAAACTTTTCATGCAGTATTGGAATGTACCATTAGTGTAGTAAGCAGTGTGTTTTACAAAGGAGATGAAGTTTGTCATGTTGTAAAAGGCAATTATACTGCTTTTTATTGTATGCTATTATTTTTCAGACATAGTCAGCTATACTTTTTATACAGAAAACTGTAAAATTAGAAAGCAGTTATTTCTAATTTTTATTAAATTTTTCTTAGGGTATTAAGATAACCTTTCACATAAGAGAAGATAATTGTTATTAATAGATTTTTTCAGTTTAATATTCAGATATATTGTTAAAAAAAGTGATGTGAGCTAAACAAAAAAAATGCAGTGCTTCAAATGAAGTATTTTGTAAAGGGACTGATATTTTTACATGTATGTATTTATATTTTAGAGGTGTTTTTGAAAGGTATTAATCACTGGAAAAAATTCCTAGTTGTTTTACATATACCTTGAGTTGCAACTGATGTTAACTGACTGTTTCTAAATCCCACTTCAGTGCAAATACACGCTAGAAAGGATTATTTTAGCAAATATAAGTAATGTTATGACAGTAATGAAAAGGGAGGGCTTAGCATTGCTAACCTCTTTAATTACAGAATTTGTGGTGATATTCCAAAGAGCCTATTTTCTCTGTGGGTGTATCACACAACTGTTTTTATTTTCAGTATCTTAGTTGTGTTTTGCTTGTAAATTTAATAAATGGGATGACTGCTTAGGCTGCCTGAATTGTTTCCAAGCAAACCAGCTTATTTTAATTTCTGTTAATTGCACTATTAGATCTCACTGTCACTAATAAAATGTCTGAGAATGCACTTAGGTTCCACTGACAGAGTATGTATGGGGGCTGTGGAATTTAATTCACTGCAAAAATGGTCTGCAGTGTATCCTGTGTACGGAATTTTACCTCAATAAAAGGATGACAAAGCTGAAATAAAAGAACTGGTGACAGTATTCTGTTCCTTCTTCTGGTTTACCTTGTGTAATAGGAAGTTGATCTTTCTGGGAGTATTAGTGAAACTGGTTTGTCTAGGCTCTGCAATGTCATCTGAAACGTGTAGGTGAAGTGGCATGACCTCAAACGTGAATTTTTAAATCTTTTGTTGTGGAGCAATGCAAGATGAACATATGTGCAAGGAGTTTATTCAGCCTGGACAGTAGTGGGCAGATTATTATTTGAAAATAGCTACTTAAGTATTTTGAGGTCAAATAATTCTGCTGATGTCAGAAATTAAACAGAAGTAGACCAGCACAGTTTCATTCCGCAGCCTCCTGTTTTATCCTTTCTGCTTTTTGAAGTCGTAGTGGTGGTGATGATGTCATTATTATCTGGCCTTTTTTACTGTGTTGATAACCTGACAATGTGTGTATTAATATCAGGTATGAGCCTGATTATGCAAAACAATGTTCAGCCTATGGCAGTGTCTACCTGTGTTGATAAAGGGGAACTAGTTGATCTGATTCTTATCAGATCAACATCACTGATGCTGAGAAATGGCAATGAATGCTAAAATAATGGGCCATTTTCCCCACTTTTGTGGAACTCTGAACAGCAGCAGAAATGATGGAGCTACTTACTGCCCATGTATTCAGATAAAGCAGGCTTAAGAAATCTTTGTTCTGTCTGCCCCACTTCTTCCTTTTTTTGGGGTAGGAGGAGATTATCTTCTACCTGATCAAAGAGCTGGGCATTATAAAAGAACTGCATCTTTACCATATAGAGATTAACAACTGTGTCTTGAATGGTCAGGATAAGGTGAAGATGTTAGAATTTCTCCAGTTTTGTTGCTAGGTCTCAACAAACTGCATACTTTGGAAGATGATACTGACTTTATGTATCCACAACTTAGGTTTGGCAGTTTACAGGGTTTTTTGAAACGTCTTGAATGCTGTGTGGGTAGGATGTGCAAAACCCCCCCAAAAGGTGGGTTTGTCCTTTCTGTGATTATTTGGCAAAAGAATGGAGAAACCTCCCACTAAGAATGCTACATTACCAAGTTATCGTGTGAGTGAAGGTACTTCATGTGTTCGTGGAGTGTTTATTCCAGGCATGCTTATCTGGAAACATTAACACATTTCAGAAACTGCTTTGGCCTTGACTCTCTGAGTGGAGTTAAACTTAAATGGTAATATTTTTCAGTGTAGCCAACTATGAAAATTTAATGTTTAAACCTGAGAAATTAACATGTTAGGAATGCATGTGCTAAAGATTTAGTGAAGTGGTAGTCATGGAGTCACCACTGTTTGGGATTAGAGCACCGTGTATTTGTTGTGACCTTGTACCATCTCTGCCAACAGAGCTGGCAGCCTCCTTGAAGGAGCTGATCCAAATGTAGGCTTATAACCCTCTGTTTTATGTGAAATAGAGTGGACGACAAAATCCATAGCCGAACCTTTTAAGTACGTAGTATAGTTTTTCCATCAATGCCTCTAAATTTTTAGCAAAATGAACTCTGTTTTAAATTAAACTGATCTATTTCTTGTATTTCTGAGATGCATTAACCAGATTGACAGTATCAGTTTTAAAAGTAATATTCCATAATAACCTTTCCACATTCTACTTGATTTTGGTAAAGACAGAGAGCAATGAGGAATAAAGGTGACTGGAGAAACGTCTCAGAAAGCACTTTGACTTAAAAAAAACATCAGGGAGGTTGGTAAGACTGGAAGATGCCTCAATTATTACCACAACAGCCCCTTTCTGTGAGGGTCCCCAGGCATGCTGGGAGTCATTACCATTCAAATAGCTGCATGACTCTCAGCAGCCTGAGCATGACAAGAGTTTCACTCCAAGCATTTGGAGAAGTTCATAATTCTTTAGTTATATGTACATTACACACACCATTTTAATGTAGCTAAAACATCAGTGTGGAAACTATATAAATACACTATGAAAAGGAGACTTCTTTGCTAGGCTGCCCATGCTTACACATTCTATATGTGTCTACATATTCGTGTGTGTGTCATATGTGTCTATATATTTGTATGTGTGTGTGCATAAAGTCTCACAGACACTTACAGAAGCTTTATAAGTAATTACCAGCCAGTAGGCGTGTTTCAACCCTATTTTAAATTATATTGAAAGGGATCTCTAAGAGCTGTTAAGTTTATTAGAATAGAAGATGTGTTTTACCTACATAAAAACACTCAAAAGTGGGTAATAATTTGTCATCTGTTTCAACAGAAAGCATAACACAGAAGTGGTGGGTAAAATTTGAGCTTGAGATGGGGGATTGTTTTCAGTGGTGTCAGCCAAGCTCAGAATATTTTGTTAGGCCTTGTTGAAACTGGTAATGGATTGGGGTATGCCTTCATGCAATCATTTGCACGCTATTAGCTGGTATATGGAGGGAGCAAATGTTCAGCAGTAGCAGTCTTTATACACAAGAACAATAGGCATGTAATGTTACATTATAATTCCATAGACACTTTAGGCCTCATAAAGAAGCAGCCCTACCTCTCTTATTTCCCCCTAGTAATTACGCTATTCCGGTGTGAAGGTGAGAAGAGTGGCGGCTTGTGGGAGCTGCTTAAACCTGTGCTCAGGTGTACAAGCAGGGTCCGCACCAGGCAGCCTTGGCTGCACAGAATTCATAAGCCCTCCTAAGTGATGCATCTCCTGGTGGAGCAGTCCAGCACAGTACAAAGCTCCTTTCCTCTGTGAAGTTATCTAGCCTCTCTTTTGTCTATGCAGCTCTGTCTCTCAGACTGAGTGTGATGATATCATCTTGTTGTCTCGTGGTGGCTGGGCTCAGGCCCGCTGTTCTGACTGCATATTTAAATTTTAAAATGCATGGTTGAGTTAGTTGAAAGAAACTAGATGGGTGTGAAGCCAAGTGTTTAAAGAGTACAATGTAATTAAGACAAAGTTTAACAATAGAAAAATGTGAGCTGTAACCAGCTTGAATATGCGTGAAGCCCTGGCCTTATGTTGGCTGTGTAAATATGACTCCTAAAGTCTATTTTACGTGTAGTTTTTGTACTTAAATACTTGCATCTCCATAGAGATTAGCCCTTTTCTGTGTGTCTTCTTATAGATGAGACCTTGGTCTTTGCAGGCAGCTGTAGTCATACAGGTGATTCTTAATTTTATTTAGGAATAAGCTATTCTTATGTAAGCAAGGTTATGCTGGTTGCATCTGTTGTGCTGCTGCAACTGTAATTTCTGTAGACAAGATTATATTTTTTTGGATGGGAATACTGAGAAGAAGGTCAAGTGATATGTCACATCTAAAGCCAAGGAATAATTTTTGGAGTAGGGGAACCTTATTTATTTATTTAAGATAATAATATAAATACTTTTGTGTTCTTGAAGCACTGGCAAAACTTTTTAACAAAGGTTGCTCTAACTGTTTCCATTTTTTTAAGAAGGGCTTTCTAAGAGACTCTTTATTTTAACAAACTTCAGATTTTTGGCTGAGCCTCTAAAAATATGAACAGGATACTCTCTTCTATTTAAACAATAATGATATCACTGGGATGTATTAAGATAATTTCCTTTGGAACAAAATACAAAGTTTCTACCACTGACAATTGGAGGAAAATGTAGTGAAACAACATAGAATGTCTTGTGGAGTGAGCGTAATCATATCAGATGTTTAGATACAAACCAGCTACTGTATTTGCAATCGCAAACTGCTTTTAGAATCTCTAAGTATCCTTGTGTCACTCATGTTGTTTCTGTCAATACTACAACAGATATGAACATTTAGAATTTGCTAAACTGGAAGAGAGTATATAAAATAAAATTTCCTCGTGGTGACTTTATTACTTTTTTTTAACCATCTCCTTTGCAAGTTTGTAATAAAAATGAGGAAAAATTGAGTGTGGTCATATTGTGTATATAATTAACTCTGAGATAAGTATTGATAAGGTTTTGTTGTTTGTGTGCTTTTCGTATTTGAAGTTTATAAATGTTAATTGTACTGCAGTAGTGTCAGGATACTTAAAGTGCAAGTAGATAACCCCAGTAGATTGCATTCTGTGTTAGTGGCAAAAGAGAGCTTGTACAGGTATATATGAGCTTGTGTGGGAGACAGAATAGCATAGTGGTATAAGTATACTTATGCAGGTATTTGTGTCCACATAAAGCTTGTACCAACGTAACTATTAATAAAGAAATGTAACTCTCTGTCTTCCTTCAGTGACATAACTAGTACCATAGTATAGAGAACCTGGGACTAGTTGAGACAGATGACGTGAATTAGTTACTTGGAACTGTATTTCAGATACAGCTTGACTTCTGTCTTTGTATACTTTTAACGTGCTTTTTGTCTGTAATTCCTTTTTGGTTATGATTTGGGAGAATCTGGAAACTAATGACTTCAATGAAGAAAAAAGACCTTTTTAATAATGATACAAAATATATATTGCAGTGGTAATAGTTTAGAATATTACATGAGAAATTTGGGGGTTTCTTAATATTTTTATCATTAACAAAAATTAAGGCTTTAATTTCCATTCGGTAAGCAAGGCTAGTAGGTCATGCCATATTTCCTCTGGGGATAAATTCTGTAAAATTCTGACTATGAATACATACATAGTAGGTTAAGAAAATGAGATATATATATTATATCCTTGTCTTCAATCAAACTTTGACAATTTATGAGACATGAGGAGCTGCCAAAATGTCTTGTTGACTTACAGCCATTGAAGCAGATTTTCCTTTTGAAAAATACTCAAAAAATAAACCAACAGAACCTGCTAGTTGTCACACAGCTCAATCATTTGGCTGATCTGTCACATACTTTCATAGGACTAACAAGATGTTTTACATTTGAGACATTGAGACTTCCTCACACCCAACATTTTTCAGCCAGAGGGATTATGAACCAAGCTTTAAGGCAGTATCTTTTGCTCTAACTGCTCTTAATGGTTCTTTCTACTGACAGTGGATATTAAATACAGTTGTCTTCCTGTCCTTGAAGGAGTGGCTACTAATATTCTGTTTTATTGGCTGAACCTCTGAATAAGGTAGTTTAATATTTGCACAGAACTGAAACTGAAGTCCTCGTCAAAGACTCATCTACTTTGCTGCATTTCAGGAGAAATCAATAAAATTATATGTATAATCCATGCTAAGCATGGCTATTTGCTTCCACTAACAGTTATGGAAGAAAAGTGTTATTTGGAATTTTCATCCTGCAGGTAATTCTAACTTGTCATCCCTAAGCTGCCACCTGAAATCAGAACAGAGAATGATATTTTTCACGGAACAGAAATGAAAGTAATTGATTCAGAAATGTTGAAATACTCACTACTAAGATGTATTACTGCGATGGCATGCTTACTTCTGTCCCCAGACTTCTCTATAGGTCAGCGTTCCTGGCTGGACTTCATTTTTCATAATGTACCCAAAGCCATATGACTACCATATTTAATCACAACTTGGTCAAAGGAAAAAAAACAACTATGTTGCATTTATGGAAGGCACAAACCAATCAGACCGATCTGGCTCCTGGTGTGGAGGCTGGAATTACTGCTTTAAAAGTGACCCACTTGCAGTGTGGTCCTCCAGCATTTACTTCTCTATGTGGGCACAGTGCACACCTTGAACTGGCAATAGGTATGAATTTCATTGCAGGTAACAATGCTATGTTGGGTGTGCTGTCCTGGGACCATAATAGAATACAGCAGGTCAAAACCTGGTCCTTTTCTCTTTGCACAGCACCATTTAGTACTATAGATGCATGCAGGGACTGTATCTAAGGTGGTGGATGGCATTTAGTACTAAGTTTAGAAATAGTTTGTGCAGTTCATTTATACGTGGTGCTTTTGGAAGAATATAAATTGCTAGCTTACTCTTTATGAAATATGTAAGAATAATTCTGCCTCTAATCATAGGTCAGCCCTGTCTTGGAGGCTGAAGAGATACCTTGATTTAGTCTTGTGTCTGTGTGATACCATGCATAAGTCCTTGTGGTGTAATACTGGTATATGGAGTTCTGAATAATACATGCCATGTGGCTTAGGTTCCCAGCAACTCGTGTTTTTTAAAGCATAGAATTTTTCAGTCTCTTTCATTCCAACGGGTAGGAAGAAGAGGTGGTACCTGAACCTTTCGGGCTACTTTTAAAGAGAATTAATATTTTGAAACTCAGTTTTCCAGTTGGAAACTTTGGTTTTCAGTTCTTCCTTTATAGAAATTTTAGGTAGGTCTTTGATGCTGACATCAGAAAAACTGACCAATAATAAAATAAATCTCTCTCAGGGTAATTTCTTTTTCCTCCACTGCTGCCTGCAGAGAGCCTGCATATGCTGAATTATGATGTGATATATTGTAGAAGATCCTCTGTATAGTCCTTTTGAAAGTTCTGAATTTTGACCACTAGACAGGGAGTGGCAGTTTTCAGACAGTACAGGGACGAGAAGAAATTGCTGTGGAAGTTTTATTATGTTCTGTAACTATCATAATTTTCTTTCTAATAATTGTGAGGAGTGACTGCCAGATATGATACAAATATAATTTTATATACACAAAAATATACCTCAAGTAAGAAAAAAATCTTAAATGGGGATAACGTGTCAGATGTCTTTCTGTTGCTGGATATTGTCAGTCTGCTCTGTCCCTTTTTACAGTCCCATATCTATAACTTCAAAATTTCACTTTTCTCCCTTCTTCTGTCTTGTAAACAGTAGATCAAGTAATCTCACCTACCCCAGAGCTATCTTCCATGTAGACTAAAAGGGACAGCAACCCAGGCTCTTTTGCAGAAGCCTCAGACTTTAGGTAGGATTGACAGTGATGAAGTTTCCCCTCATGCTTGCAAAGCATGTTTGTGAGATTGCGTTCCTCCAAGTGTAAAAACATTACAGTTTTGGTCTTTCCATGAATTATCCTGTCTGCTTCCTTTTCTTTACCCTGACAGTATGTAAGTTCTCCTTCCTTTTCTCTCCTAAAGTTATTTCCGGTCTTTTTTTTCCATAGCACTGTCATTTATTGTTGACCTAACACCCACTTTGTCTTTGTGTGATATTGCTGGTACTTTCTGAATAGTCAGCTGCACAGAGAATCCATTATTTAGCTTGGAGAGCAAGCTCAATGTTATGTAAAGCTGGAGGACAAATTTCATAGTTCCTTCCTGTCATTTTGCTGTGCATGTGTGAAAAATCTGGAGTAAACATCCATAAACTGTCACATCCCTATTTTTTTAAAAAAAAAGGCACTGATTAGATAATATGGGCAGTGACTTTTTTTGTTTCATGGTAAGAAAATTTGGAAATAACTTCCATGGAAGCAAAGGTAGTTTGATAAGTTAGCCTTTAATAGTTTTCAGAATTCTAAAAGTTCACTCCTCCGAAGAGAAGATAATGTGGTATGCCCTAATCTTCCTTTAATGAAAAATCTTCAGCTGATTCAGGTTTAAGAGTCTCAGGATTACGATATTGGATATGAGGGAGTTCCTGTTTTTCTATCATCAAGACAGCCAGGGAGGAGTCCTAGTGCCATAGAAAAAGTCAAAAAGTCAGATCCTTTTTATTCTTCCATATTCCTTCACTAGATGTACGCAAAAGGAGCATACACATAATGTGAGGCAATACCTGTGAAAGACCTGTGGCTCTTTAAGGAGGCCAGAAGACATTTCCACTGGTGGGAAAGTGTGTCCCGCCACACACCAGTCAACATCTCTGCCTGTATTCTGTATCCTGGGAGCCCAGTCTGTCCAGTGCAGCTGGTTGGCTTGCATGCTGGAAGCAGAAGGCGTGAGGTGCTTTATTGCAGATGTGTTAGAGGCATCCTTAGTAATGAGGGGGTGTGGGCAGGGTACAGAAGAACAAGCTTCACGTGCAGAGTGTGGCATTTAACAGGATTGGGAAGGCGTGTGGGTTTTTTTAGTTTGGTTGTTGTTTTTTTTTTTGGTTTTTTTTTTTTTTTTAAATCTGTCTTGTACATTTGGCTAAAGAAGAACTGAAATGGATGAGTGTACACAATTCCATGCTTTTGTGATGCTGTAACGTTAGGAAGGCTGCAGAGCTGCTGAAAGGAACGGCCATGTCTGGCACAGGAGTATGTTTCTCAAAGGCACTCTTTTCTACTTGTGTTGGCAGGGAGAGCAGTCGGGGTTCCAAATTACAGGGGGTTTCTTTTTTTGTAAGGCAGGGCTCAAATAGTTCCTGGTAGCTAGCTTTAAAATAGCTGTGAAAGGAAACATTTTGGAGGCATTTTTAAAAAAATGTTTTTGATCTGTTACACCTTCAGTATTTCTCTCCTGTGGTTCTTTGTAAAGTATCGTATCACCACTGAAGAGCAAACTGCTACAGAAGAACATGCAGAGTATTGGATTTTCAGACAGGAGAACCTCTGCTGACAAGTTCACTTTATAAACAAAAATGTCATAGTTTCTATTTTTGGCAAAAATAAGTTGTTCAGAAAAATGAAACCACTTCCGAGTAATGATAAGGTGTGGGACTTTCCTACCCACTGGAGGCCAGTATTTAAAATGAGTGTTTAAACACTTTAAAGAAGGCTTATTTTAAAAAGAAATCACCAAACTGAAAGGCCTGAACAGCTTTGAGTGCCAATTTTGTTTGTTTGTTTGCAGAAGTTAAATAAGGTTTCTGTCCCTGAAAATGGAGTTAAAACACAAATTCAATTTGGAATTTTGTGATTGCCTCAAGCAGTCCACGGCCATCTTGCTGCCAAAACAGGCAATCCCATCATTCCCTGGTGCCTTACTTGCTGATCTGATAGAGAACTGCTCATTTTTTTGCTGGATCAGTCAGGCTGTGTGGCTGCATGATTGCAGGCTCACAAAAGGAGCAGGAAGGATTGTACAAGCAGAGATAATGGGGTGCTAGAACTGTTGCTTTTGGGGTTAGTGTGTTACGGCCTGCATTTTTTAAGTCAGTTGGTAACATACAACATTGAAGTGAAGTAAGCATCATATTTGGAACTTTTTAAAGAACTAGATCCTGTAGGCCGATGAAACTGCATGTGACTACACAGGAACTACACATAATTTTCATGGGGTTTCACAGTGAGGAGAGGCCTGTCTAGACACACAGGCTTAGGCTTAGGCTTAGGCCTGCAGGCTCAGGCTGAGTCTATGGTAAACTCATTAAGTCAGTTTCTTTCAGCTCTTGGCAGTTTTCAAGGAGATATTTCATTGACAATTATTCTTTTGCTGAAATTTCAAATAAAATAACTTATCTGGGCTTTACAGTGAATACACTCCAATGATATCTTTAAAACTTAATGTGTAACTTGGTGGGGTGAATTTGCTTTGTTCGTACCTTACTGTGTTTCCTGGATCTTTAATTCTGTGTTCTCTTGGGCTTGCTGTAGATGATGACTGGATTTACTGAACTTGTTGATCAGTAAATCCAGCTGTTTAAGTTTATATGGTGTAACTGTAGAAAATCAGGCTATTATTTTTTGGACTGTTTGCAAGTTTTCAGGTGAAACTTTGCTGCTCAATAAAATTTGGCTTGGTGTGAATAGCAGATGAAGTTACCAATCAGAAGACGTCAATATACTTTCATTGTCCTAAACCACGGCTGAATTTTTAATCTCTGAAAGATATTGATGGTTGTATGTCCTTGACTACATTATCTTTTTTTAGCAAGTAGAATATTATCAAAAGAAAATAATTTTTTGAAGTAGTTATTTCTTATTTCCTGTTTAATTTGTATATGTGTTGTCTTCACAAATAGGAGATAAGAACTGATTTTATGAAATAATAGCATGACAGACTTCCACCTAATTTAGAATTTATGCAGAACCATTGCTTCTGTTTTCTGAAAACTGTGTTTTTAAACTCCTCCAAGACAGCAAATGAAATTACTAGCAAGACAATATTATTTGAAATTAAAAGTGTTAGTTTGGTAGAAAACCTGGAATTAGAATTTATATCACCCTCTGTTTAAAAATACAAAAAGCTTTTATTTTTTTAAAAGTAACTACGAGGAAACAACAAGCAGCCCCACAAATAGGGAGAATCTCTTCCTAGCTACTGTTAAAATATCTAACCTCTTTTTGTAAGCTTAAGAGTAAACAAACTGTTCTGTCATAACATTTGAGGACTTCAGCAGACTTAAAAGAAGATTAAAACTGGATAGTTGTAGCTGTCAGTGTCCCCAGCTGTAAGCTCCTTCACTGTATCAGATGTCAGTATTTCAGTCAGTAATAGTATGGAACACAAGGCTGATTGCATTTACCTGAGTGTGCCTGTCTGCAAATTTTCGTGGCTGAGGTGTATGTTTAGCCATCAGGGTGTTCAGATGTTCTTAGTTTTGACATGGTGACGTCCATCGGAGGAGCGGGGCAGACAGATGGGAGAGGAACAGCTTCAGTCCTCCCATCTTAATCTATTGCTGTAAGCCTGCCCAAGCCTGAGATGCCGACTGTACAATGTGTGTGTACAAATATGACTGTAACTCTAATTGTTCAATTAACATCTTTAGAAGTCTTAGATTTTTGTCTGAAAGGCTGTGTGTGAGGAAAATCAGCAATGCTGCTTTTTTTTTAATTTAAAAATGTTTACAATATTACAAACCCAGTGTTTTCATGTGTTGTAAATTAACTTTTTGATATTATGTAGTTCATGGGAGTATTACACATTGTGGTTTGTCATCCTATAAAATAGGTACTCTGAGTAAAGCTTATTTGAACGGTAGGGCTAGCTGTCTTATTTTCTTGTGGAAGTAATGGGGATTTATATATATAATGTTTTTTACGGTTCCAGAAATATAAAATGTTTTATTTTAAAAACAGTTGGTTTAACACTTAGTTTTACTATACAAAAGGATAAAACCTTGTAGAAAATCAAATGCTTTATTAGTATAATGCACATGAAGAGGACAAATACACTTATTTCTTTATAGTTTTAGAGACAAATTAAGTATATTACTGGTTAATTTAAAGTAGGTTATTAACCTAAATACTGTTTCCACTATACACTAGGGGTTTTGGTGTTTTGTGGTTGTTTGGGGGGGTGTGTGTGTTGGTGTGGTTGTTTTTGTTTTCTTTCCTGGTTATTTAATATTTTTACCAACTTTGCAACATGTTTGAAAGAGCAGGTTTTGCAGTCATCCCGAATTTGACATATTGTAATTTATTGGTTATATTTTTTTTTTTATGCTGATTGATTTGAGTCCTTTTTTTCTAAGTTTCAGGTTTATTTTTATTGACCCCCTTTTCTTGTGTTTGTTAAATGTTACCACTATTGGCAAATTCAGATGAACTTTACTCTCTTTATACCTCTGCTAATACATACAGCTTTAAAGTGTAAACTTTCATACACTAAGTAATTTGTCTAAACTTATTGGCAGCATTTTTAATCTTGCTAGAATTGCTAAGTGGAGAGCCTTTTTAAAGACATTCATGTATTCATCTACTGCAGGTGTATGTTACCAACTATATATAAATCATGGTTTTTTTTTCACTTGCATGGTCACATGCAAATATGCCATGAGTGATTTTAACTTACTCAAGGTAGTATCAGCACACTGTATTCTGCCAACTAGATTTCTTATTATAGAGTTCTGAATAATTTGTATTTTCTGAAAACATTAATTGTGACACTTTTAAATGCTTGCTCTTTAGAAGACAGAGTTCTGTTGCTTTTTTTCCACAGGCTGTTTGAAGTCTCTTTGTTAGTAATTTTCAGTTATAAATTAATGTCTTTTTTCCCTAGACAATCATGCAAATTTGATTTAGAAGTCTGAGAAATTTATTTAATAATGTTTATTTTGCTAAAACTTGAAATTATTTAAATTTCTATTATTTTATTACATACCTGTAGTGCTAAGTTTGGATCAACATCATGTAATGGTAATATAAAAATGGAAAGCATAAAAGCTTCAAAATGCTTACTTTATTTGAAAACTGCTTTTGAACTTTTAAAAATACTTCTTTTTTGTTGCCTTGAGTGAGCAAAGAAAATTTTGAGACACGGATGAATGTAGCTGGACCCACTCCACAGTTTAAAGAACAGAGTGGAGAGCCTGGTTTCTTTCCCATCACCAGCAACGATTGTGGTCTGGTTCCTTTACAGTGTAGATTCTAAATTACAACTCTGTACAGTGCTATCTCTTTTTCCTTCTTTGCTTTGTCAGCAACTATCAATACAGCTCAGAAGCTGATTTCAGTGACCTGGTCAAAAACCCACTAAATCAATGGAGATATCTTCATTGACTCTGGGTGATTAGAATCAGCTTCTGCTATTTTTACTTTGTCATTTTTTTTCTCAGCTTATACATTGAAACAGTGTAATTAAAGTAAAATGTTATGAGTATTCAGAAAAGAAAGTTAAAAATTATGGAGAAATACAAAGGATGGAGGCCCAAGAGAATGAAGTGTGGTGATCCTTGCAGTTTCCTTCCATTGATCTTGCTCCTTTGTTTTTCCCCTTCCCTCTGGCTCATCTTTGCTTTTGCCGCCTTCTATTTCTCTTCCTACTCCAGGGAGTCTTAAATGTAGATCAAATTCATAGTGTCTATTTACTTCCCTTTACTAAGTGAATTTAACCCCTGAATTAATTTCTGGTGAATTTACCTAGTTCACCAAATCTTTTAATGTCTAAGGAATACTTTGACAGTGAGACTGCTTTTTTTCTTCATTAAAATAATCACATGGTATTTAGCATTGTATTTGGAGAAAGAGATGCTGATTCCTTCAGATGAAATAAGCCTACTGTTGAGGAGCTAGGGTTGGTTTTTAGAGAGAGGAAGAGGTTTTTGAGGGGAGCTGTTCTGCTGGAAGGAAGAATTGGGTGGAAACTAGCATTAATTCTCTGTCAGGAAAAAATTATAATTCTGCTGTTGATTAGAATATCTGAGGGAGATGTTTCCTGCTGAGATACACAGGAGAGTGAAACTGGCTGCAGAGGTTTGTTTTTCCATGAGACATCCTGTTGTTTCGGTTTCCTTTTGGTGATTATTCACCTTCATTTAGTGATCTTGGTTTTGTCAGGCTTCAGTGATTACTCAACTCTCCAGCTCAGTTCAAAAGTTTTTTCCCTCCAGGTTTTGCATCAGTTTGACAGTCTTCGGTTCTAGTCTTTTATAGACACAGCTCTTACTGTCACTGCATTGCCTCTGCCACTGGCCAGTTGGCTCATAATATCCAACAGATAGTAAAGTAAAACTACCCACAAAACCAGCTTTTGCAGAAAGAAGGAATGACATTTAACATTAAAAGTGCAGGTAGGGTTTAATTTATTGTTTTCTAGAGCTGAAACAGTTTTGGCACATATAGGGTGAGTTAGCATTCCCATTGCTTCTGAAAAAGGTGCTATCAGCCTTGGAAATGCTAGCGGTATTTTTCCATTTCTGTTGCTCAGCAAAGTATGTTTTAAAATAGCAACTGGAGTTTTCTGCAACAAGCCTACAACTAGAGGTTTGTTAAATTAGTCTGTAGGAAAGGTTATTTTTATGGATGACAATGAGATAATAAATGAAAAAGTTTATTTTCACATGTCTTTAGAAACAAATGTTGAAAACAAGGTACTTAAAAGTGCAACTCAAAGGCATGAGGATATTTACCTTCCTTTAGTTACCTAAAACTCATAACCTAAAACTGTCTGGTTGTGTTTTGCTCTCCTGGGCTTATAATTAAATGTTAATATGGCTGGTACTAACTGCTGGCTATAAAACAATCATTGATTGGTGAAGCGTACAGTCTTTCAGTAAATATAGTGGAGATACCCAAAAGAAAAGCTGGTTTGACCCAAAAAGTTGTACTAGAATTGCTTATATTTGAAGTAATTTCATTCCAAAGCACCAAGCACCAACTCTGTGTAGGTAATCTTAACCGTTGTTATTTCTTAACATTTACAGTCATAACATAATGTTACATTGATCCAGAATCTGTCAGTCAGACATTTGTCTTTGTATCACAATGCATTCGCTTTGGGCTTTGTATAGCTTGTATATTGATTTCTCTGCATATTACTGTTAGTCTTCACAGTCACACTGAATGGTGGGCTGAAGTAAGTAATGAAATAATCTAAAATATTTAAAACAATTAAATTTTTGTAATTTTTCTTCTATTCAGCTATAATCTGATAATCATGGAGCCATATTTTGCTGGTTTTAAGCACATGCAGCAGGACTATGAAGTCACTCTTGAACTTGCGAGTGAGGACACTCAAAAAACTAGACATGCGCAAAGCTCTAGGACGGGGTCTTACGGTGTCAGTATTCGAGTCCAAGGAATTGATGGACATCCTTACATAGTACTAAACAATACTGAAGGATGTTTGTCCGAAAATCCCTCTCCTGGAAAAGAACAGCAGGTCATTTCTCAGACTGTAAGCAAGCCAGCCACAGACTCCAATACTGCTTTTAAGATGGAGGACAAAAACGGTGAACACATTAAGTTTCCTGGAACACAGCACGTGCAACCCTGTATGCTTAAAAGCGTAAAGATAACCAATCTGGATGAAAAGGAAAATGGAGTATCAGATTTTAAAGATGGAACAATGAAATCCTCCAATTTGTTGAACTTTCAAAAACATCCTGAACTTTTACAGCCTTATGATCCTGAAAAAAATAATTTGAACTTGGATAAATACCAATCTGCTGTGTGCAGTAAATCTACATCTTTTTCAGATGAAGATAAAACTGAAGCAAAGCCTTGGATTTGCTCATCTAAAGTAGCGTCCCTACAGAAAACAAATACATGTATTGCAGAGCCAACCAAAGCAGATTCAAAAAAGATACATTTGAACAGATCAGTAGAAGTAGAAGACCAAAATAAGCAGCTGTCAGATTGTCCTACAGTCAGCCCCAATGAAGTTGGTGTTGCAGAATCATTTTTGTCTGCAGGAGGATCCCTATGTGTTAGTCCCACTGCTTATCCAGAGGCAAGAAAACCTAGACCAGATGTTCTTCCCTTCCGCAGACAAGATTCAGCTGGGCCAGTATTGGATGACTCACGAAGATCATCGTCCTCATCAGCTACTCCCACTTCTGCAAATTCCTTATACAGATTTTTACTTGATGACCAGGAGTATGCCATCTATGCAGACAACGTTAATCGGCATGAAAACAGAAGATACATCCCATTTTTGCCTGGAACTGGTCGTGATATTGACACTGGTTCACTTCCAGGAGTAGATCAGCTAATTGAAAAGTTTGATAAGAAAGCTGATCCTCACAGAAGGGGTAGGTCAGGAAAAAGGAATAGAATTCATCCAGACGATCGTAAAAGATCAAGAAGCGTTGATAGCGGCTTGTCATTAGGGCTTGATGTAAATTCAGATAATTTAGGTGAATTCAGTAAAAGCTTGGGTAAGTCAACAGAACACTTGCTGAGACCATCTAAAGTTTCCCTTCACAAGCAGTTATACAGAGATCAAAAGTCACCTTCCAAAGAGATGAAGATTTCTGCTCGAAGTATTGGAAAACTGCAAATGCCTGATAAAGACACTCAGAACAGCAATTTCAATTCTTTGCAATACCATAAACAAAATGGAGCTGATACCGAGAGTTTGATGTTTAGGTCATCTACACTCCCAGGGCAGAATAAGAGAGAGGAAGTTAGAACAGTAACTTCTACTTTGTTGTTGCCAAATCGAATCACAATTCCATCTGATGCAGGAGCCAAGAAAATTTCTGTAAAAACGTATTCATCCATCCCTAATATACAGGTAATTTTGAATTTACTTTGTGTTTTGCACTCCAGCATACTAAAACTGTTATATTGTTAAATGCGTGGTTTTGTACTCTTCATTAGAACAAACTCCCATCACACAATACTTCCAAATGGTGTAGCAGAGTTGTTCTGGAGAAATGTAGATACAAAAATCACTCCTGTAGTTGCAGGTATAGACAACAGGGTTTGTAAAACAGCTTATTTTTGTATGGGTGAAGGAAAGTGGTGGGGCCAAAGAAGGTTATCATAAATGATGTTATGATGATTCTTAAACATAAATGCACAAAAGTAGAACGCCGAAATATACGTAGCTCCGTGCAAAATTGTTTTCTTTCTTTTGGTGTGGCTTCTTCTACTAAGCCAAAACTTCAGTGGATCTTTGTGAACTTTAGGTCCACAGTACATAATTTTTTTCCATAATAGAATAGAATGGAGAATGTCAGTTGTACACGTTGTATTTACAACCCTCATAGGATTGTATTTTCTGACATTTTATCTTGTCCTTCTAGGCAACTCCTGATCTCTTAAAAGGGCAGCAAGATCTTGCACAGCAAACGAATGAAGAGACTGCTAAACAGATACTTTACAATTACCTTAAGGAAGGGTTAGTAAACATAGTTAACTTTTGGAGAGGAGATTGTATTTTCTCAGTGTTTATTTTCTATTACATTTCAAATGTGAAACTGTAAAATCGAAGCTATAACAAAATGAAATGGCTGTTTCATAATTCTGTACATCAGCTGTGTCCTTTAAGGCATTATAGGATCTCAAAATACCCAGGCGATCAGGACTTGCATAAGGTATTGTACAGGATTGTACAAATTGTGAATCAGGATATGTTTTGTCTTTGAAATACTTCTGGAGTTAAACTTCATGTGATATGGAGGTTCATGAAGAATTTGAATCATTGAATCATAGAATCGCTGAGGTTGGAAGGGACCTTTAAGATCATCCAGTCCAACCATTAACCTACCCTGACAAAAACACTTCTAAACCATGTCCTCAAGTACCACATCTACCCTTTTTTTTTAAACACCTCCAGGGATGATGAATCCACCACCTCCTTAGGCAGCCTATTCCGATGTTTAATAACCCTTTCAGTGAAAAAATGTTTCTTAATATCCAATCTAAACCTCCCCTGACATAACTTGAACCCATTTCCTCTCATCCCATCACTTGTCACTAGGGAGAAGAGGTCAGCCCCCACCTCTCTCCAACCTCCTTTCAGGTGGATGTAGAGAGTGATAAGGTCTCCCCTGAACCTCCTTTTCTCCAGACTAAACAACCCCAGTTCCCTCAGCTGCTCCTCATAAGGCTTGTCCTCCAGACCTCTCACCAGCTTTGTAGCCGTTCTCTGGACACACTGCAGCACCTCAATGTCCTTCTTGTAGTGAGGGGCCCAAAACTGAACACAGTACTTGAGGTGGGGCCTCACCAGTGCCGAGTACAGGGGGATGATCACTTCCCTAGTCCTGCTGGCCACAGTATTCCTGATACAGGCTGGGATGCCATTGGCCTTTTTGGCCACCTGGGCACACTGCTGGCTCATATTCAGCCAGTCATCCACCAGTACCCCCAGGTCCTACCTCATGGGAGTTTAAGCTTGTGGATTTTTTAAACAACAACAAAAAAGTGTTATCTCTTAAGGTTTGACAGAAGCTTTCTTATTGCTGTGCGTTTAATCCTTTGTCCACCTGTAACTGTTTTACTTGGTATTTTCTAATGATAACTTATTGAAAGATGAAGGAAAGAGAAATGAAGTGAAATATACATGATGTACTTCCATTTCTTTGCATTCCTGATGTAGCAGGTTCTGGGAGCTGTTGAAGTGTTATTTTATGGTGCTAGAGTCAGGACTTGAAAAACCTAATACTAATTACTTCTAATTTCAGTTATGTTTGAATAATATACATGCTGAATACCTGTCTTTCCACAGTTATAGTCTTGTAGAAGAGAGTTGCAATTAAAGAGTTCCATGATCTTTTTTTGGGGGGTGGGTGTGTGTGTTTGTGGTTTGTTTTGTTCGGTGTTTTTTGTTTTTGTTTATAGAATACATTCAGAATATAAATTTGTAACCGCCTCTCTTTAGAGGGTTTAAGGAAGTCATATTTAAGATAATTTCTGACTGGTTCATATTAGACTTTTTTCTTTATGGTGGTGATTTTCAATAGTTTGGACACTCTGGATTTGTTTTGATGTTAACAAAATAGTACCTTTGATCATGTTGCTGCTTACTTGTAATGTCTGTGTTTTAGAAGTGCTGATAATGACGATGCGACAAAGAGGAAAGTCAACTTGGTTTTTGAGAAAATTCAGACTTTAAAGTCAAGAGCTGCTGGAAAGACACAGGTAAGCAATTTTTTAAGCTGCTTTGGCTTGTTTCATAGTGATGCAGTGTTCAAACAGGGCTTTAAAAATTTGAATCCCCTCATTGACTTCAATTAGACTGTTCTTGTAGTTCCTCAGTAGTATAGCTTAATTTTAATCATGCACTGAGGTGACTTATGAGAAATCTTCTTGTTAACAATTAAAAAAGAGTGTAAAGGAGTCTACCGTGAGAGCATCTACATTTTGCTTCTACATTTAAAAAGGAGAGATGCCAACTTCACGTGAACATCAAAAGGTTGTTGGGTCGAAGAAAAAGCTAACATACATAGCTTTAAAAAATAATGGTGGAGCATCTTCTCATTATAGTGATGTAAATAGATATATAAGAGAAGAGAGTATTTTAATTTGTAGTTTAGAAAAGCAGTAATCAAGGATATTGTTTGAAAGCCACATTACAATAATAGCATTTGATGATCTGCCTACTAAAAAGTTTTTTGTTTCCTGCTGTGTGGTGCACTCTTTTTTTCAGTTCTAAAGCAAAGTGAAGAAATACCTAGTTGTTGCAGTACTGGCATAAAAAGGACTAAATACTCACTTTTGATGATTATTTTATCGTGGGCTATAATTAGTCAAAATGAAAATATGGAACACATCTTCAGAAATTACCGAAAAATAGTGTTTGAAAATCTGTCTTGACATAAGAGCATGAATATGAGCATGAATCCCTTTGATGTCCATTTTGTGTAATTGGTGATATCTCAGTCAAATTTGGCCCCAAGTACTAGTGATTTAATTCATATGTTGCCTAATCTGAATTTTTCTTCAGGTTTGTGTATTTTCTGTATTATTGGCAACATGCCTTGAGCATTCCCAAGAAGTTTTATGAAAATCAAATCATGGTTCCTTTGAAAATACTAGCTTAGCTTGACCTGTATGAAAAGTTCCTGGTGAGCTCAGGCAGTTGATGCTACACTTTATTAGCCTTGCTTGTAGCTTTCCTCTAGATTTTAAAAATTAATTGTAAAAGAACATCTTGACTTTGTGGGAATAAACATCTCTATTTAATTGTAGGTTTCGGATTCTTCAGCTGAAGTAAAAGCATTGATGGAACAAAAAGCAGAACTTGAAAGGAAAGTGGAAGAATTAGAGAAAAAACTGGATCTAGAAATTAGGGTATGGCACTTTGTAGTTATAAAGTGTTTGACTATTTCAGATATACTTTTCTAAGGAAGTGACTACTGATCAACCATCTGATTCTTTTTCACTTTGTATTCTTTTTAATCCAGATATACCTGTGCTTTTACAGAAGACTTTTTATTTTAAGTGTAGTTGCTCATAGCAGAGTTAACCTTTTTAAGGAATCTCTTTCTTCTTAGTATTTGAGGAGGGGTTTGGAGCAGTGAATAAAAATGTCAGGCACATGCACATAAAATTCCTTGGGTATCTGCAGAGGTAAATGTTAATCAATTGACTGTAGTGAGAGACACATGTGGGGTGAGAGACAAACTGTATTACTCATTAGCTGCTGTTTATTAATTACAGCATTATTTTTGCAGTGCTGAATTCCAAGTAATTAAGTACAGCCATCCTCTGAAGACATAAGGAGGACAGCTTGGCTTCTTTCAGTTTGCATTTTGAGTCTGTGATAAGACTCAGTATACTTGAAACTGATTACATAGTACTGAGGAGACTTCACTTCTCACATTTCTAGTAAAAATCAAAAAGCAGTGGTTTGTGTGCTTTAATAAACATTCCAAGTTTTTAATATTCATAAATTCATAAGCACTTCTACAAGTGAAAAATATCAAAGTCTTGAAATGGCTTCTTTTGTATAATAAAAAAAAGCCTTTAATTAATTTATGCTTAGTCTATTGTCTTGCTTAACTTTGGTGTACAAAATTCAGAATCAGCAAAATTCCAAAGAAGAGAGAGATGCTACACGAGCAAGCCTGAAAGATCTTCAGTTGCAACTTGATCAAAGTATATGTGAAAAAGAAGCCTTAAAAAAGCAGCTGGAAGAAAGCGAGAAGGAACTCAGAGAAAACCTAGAGGAGTGAGTTACTTCTAGAAAAGTTATTCATTGCAATTTGTACCTTTTCTTAAACTTTTTAAATGAAAAGTACTTCTGTCTTCAGAATATGTTAATGGCGTCAGACAGAATGACATTTGTTACTGTAGGAAATGTTTCTACCATTTAAAAATGGTGTGTTTTTAGAATATCTGGAAAAAGAAAGATTGATGAATTTACAGTCTTCCTCTTAGTGCGAATTGCTTTTAATATTTCATGGTCATAATATATAATTCAAATCCTTACAATATGGAAAAACTTGAGTGTTTTAGTCAAGAATATAGTACGAGGTTTAAAATAACATACAACCTTCCACTTAAATATCTACTTAAAAGAGTTCTCATTTTTACCCCTCTGATGTTTCATTTTTCTGCCTTTTTATATCCAGTTCCCTTGTGGGGAACATGGGAACAGATACTTGTACCTTTTTAGTACTTGAAAGAAAAAAATAGTATTTCTACAAATTAAAAAATCATGTTTGATTTTTTCCTGATGAGGCTTTTTCAAGTGAAGATGGAGCAGGAGCAACACCAGACTGAGATCAGGGATCTTCAAGACCAGCTCTCTGAAATGCATGATGAACTGGATAACGCAAAACATACTGATGAAGGAGAGAAACAGGTTCTGATTGAGGTTAGTTATAAAGTACCAGAAGAAGGATGAAAAAATCAAAAGAATCGCATAAAAAGTGGAAACCAAGATACAGGTAGAAGAAATACATGCCTTAGCTTTTCCTGTTCTATCAGTCTAAAACAATATACCATTACTAGGGGACCTAAGAAAGCGTGTTATAACAACTACATTAACACTGAAAAGGAATACAAAGTGTAAGTACCGTTATTTTCTAGAATAGGAGAACAAATAACATAATGGTTAAGGGACACCTGAGTTATCTACTTTTACCAGATAGTCAGTCAGTTGTAAAAATTATGATTTTGGGTCAGAACAGGAAAGATCAGTTTAAAGATGTGTCCATACTAGGAAGAACAGATGAGATTCAACTAAGAAAATTAAAAGAACTGACCAAAGTAGTCTCTGAATTGTTGGCCCCCTGTTGATGGGGCCAGGGAGAGAAGAGAAGGGATACAGTCTGAAGAGGAACAAAAGAGTTACGGGTTTTCTGTCACCTTGGGATGAGAGAGCAATTGGTTGTAGACCTGGTTATAGTAATATGATAAAATAGAGAACACTGCTTATTAAATTTGTTGATAAGGGTGTGTAAGAATATCAGTGCACAGTGGTTCAAGAGGAGGATTAGAATTCCGAATTATCTTAATACTTTGTAGTACCAAAAGAATTAACTTCTCTTAATCCTAGTGCAAAGAACTAGTTGAAGAAATGGAAGCTAAATGTTAAAATGCAAAATAGGGAGCAAAAGCATAGGCAGTAGATCTCAGGAGTATTAAAGATGTTTGTATGCGAGACATGCTGAGTAGGATAACTGTTGTTTTGTGTTGGTGAGATTTGATTACTCTCTTAAGTTACTGTCTTAAATCTCAGGCACTGCAGTTGAAAGTTGTACATAAGTAGGGGAATATCTGGAATGATGGTGGTAGCACTGAAAAACATTATGAAGAAGGACTTTAATCTCAATGAAGGAGTGAGGGAAGAGTCAAAAGCACATCTTGTATAATGTTGCTATAAAGGAGATAGTGATCACTTTTTCTATGTTGTGTGGGGCTATAGTAAGAAATAAGAGACTTAACTGCAGAGATTTGAAGTAAGTGTTGGAAAACATTTTCTATCAATATGGATAATTAAACAGTGGAGCATGGTTTTCTGGGATGGTAGTAGAATCCCTTTCATTGTAGGTTTTTAAGGACAGAATAGATGATGTGTGTCAGGAACGGTTTAGATGTACTGATCCTGCTTCAGTGCAGGGGGAGCTTACATGCATTTTGAAAGATCAATTATTCACAGGTTGAGAAATACCAAATTAGATAGTTCTTAAAGCTGTACGTTTTTGATTGTTGCTGTTGATTTATTCTAGGTTTGAGTACATGAGTATGTGTATTTATTCTTCAGATTCACTGACTACCTTCTTCCTTCCCAGCAATTTGGAGAGGGGAAATGACTTCTTGGGGAAACATGGTAGGAGGAGGAAGGGTATAAAGGCATGGACTCAGATGGAAAGCGCTTGTTTTGTCTTCAGCGCTTGCAGAAGCAACTTTGTTCTTTCCAGCAGAAAACACAAGGAATTATCCTTGCGTTCGCTTCTCTTGCAGTGGGGGAAACTTTAGTTTGACTCCTGCTTTAGTTACAGACAGCATAACGTATACCATCAAAATATTTTTTCATAGTTTTGCAGGATCAGATATGTTGACCCATTATATAAAACATCAGCTATATGTTATACTTCTAATAATCTTAGGGTTTATTAAATTTTTAGCTTACTATAGAAGTTACATAAAATACATCAGTCATATGGTACGAAGTTGGCCTTAGAGAAATGCTTTACTTCTCTGAAATACAAACAGAACATCCATTGGAGCTATTTGTCATGCAGTTGTGTTTAATTTTGTTCTTTAGGAGCTGATGCAAATGAAGCAGGATCTGCAAGAAGTATTAATAGCAAAAGATCAACAAGAAGAGATTTTGAGAAAGAGAGAGAGAGAGCTTACAGCTTTAAAGGGAGCATTAAAAGAAGAAGTATCTAGCCATGACATGGAGATGGATAAACTTAAAGAACAACATGACAAAGAATTGCTCAATCTACAACAGAGCCTGGAGAAAGCAACAGAGGTGAAATAAGTGATTAAAATTAATCTCTGCAGGGAAAAATCATGCACCCCGCAGATGTCCCATACTAAATGCTTTCAGATACTAATATTTTCTTAGCAAAACAAATAAGTAAAGATTTGGGCTAGGAGATTCTTAGCTGCTGTTAAGTTTTATTTCATACACATATAATGTTTTCATTGTTTGTCACAGATGAAGTTGTAGCCCTTACTTCAAGCAGTTATTTACTACGTTTGCTTCATTGCAAATTTAGAGAGGGAGTAGATGGCGGTATGCTACAGAGGACCATTTACTTGTCTTGGGTCAAATGGAATCACTGAAACTTTGAGGATGCCCTGAAGAGTACAAGTATGCTTTGCCAGTGATGCTGTTGAAAGTTTTGGAGCTTCCAGCAGTTCTCCACAGTTCTTTGCAGCCCACTTTCCTTACCTTCAGCTCCTTGTATCACATCCTGTTCCCTGGTTACTTTGTCCTACCTTGTCCCTTGAAATACTTACTACTAGAGGTTTTTTGTTTTATTTGGTGTCCTTCCCATTTATTGAGCTTACCTTGTTTACTGAGCGTTCAACTAAGAAACAGCAGGGAGTGGGTGTCTGGAAGCAGACTGGAGTAAAACAGAACTGAAGGTATTGCCTCTTCCGGCATCAGCAGGAAGTCTTTGTGAGGGGGAGAATAGGAACCATTTTCAGCTATGCATCTGTTACTGTCTTCTAAAAGATGTCCTTTGTGAAGTTATCTTTGCCGAGACAGCAGCTAGGAATTTATTGAAAATTTTTTTTGTAAGGAACCGTTCTCATAAAATGTTGAGCACTTTTTTTTACAGTGGCAGTTATTTGTGCCTTTTCGGAATCCCCTTCCCACATTTTATTTCTGTCAAATATTTGAGAAAACGTCTAAAGGCAAACTGTGCTTGACCGTCTAAGTCAAAATTGTAGGCCCAGTTTTATGCTTAGAAATACCCATGCTAATTTATATCTTTTACTCATACCTGATTGGCGTTAGGTGAGTTGCAGTTATCCTACTAGTTGTGGCCGAAAACATAATGTAGAACTGTGTTAAAATTAAGCTTGAAACTTGAAAGAAGTTTCCAAAGCTTAATGTGATTTAGGAGCAAAATAGGAGCACATAGGGAGAATGCTGGATAGATACTGTATGACTGAATTCTGATAAAGAGTATTCTTTTAAAGGATTGTTTTTAAATGTGTGATTTTCTTCAGTGGTTAGAAAAGTTTATATACACTAGTTTGTTTATGCAGCCTAGGACTTCTACTTGAGATTGTTTGGCTTTGCTTAAATGTGTTGTTTCTCATTGTTTACATCATCATGAAGATATCTGACTCATCTGAGCTGCTTGAACTGAATTAATTTTCTTTAAGAGAAAAGTAGAACATTTAAATTATCATTTTTTATTATACAGTAATTGTAGTGACAGCTTAACCTCAGTGAACCGTCTTTCAAAGTTACTGCATGGTAATTTACTGTATTTCAATTATGGAACTGTAATTACAACTGACAAGAAATGAAAGAGTAGTCTGTTTGGCATAACAATAACACAGTCTGGGAAATGGCTCTATGACTAGGTTGCTGTGGCTTGGAGATAGTTATAAATAGCATTTATTTACTTGTGTGACATAGTCTATCGAATAGCAAATTTAATAAGATGTTAAAAAACGAAATTTAATTAATTAACATTGCTCTAATCTGCTGTTCTGATTTTACTTCAAGTCATTTTTGTTGGTCTTATTTTAAGTAAAACTTTTACCATGCTTAATTGGAAGGTGGGGTGTGTGTGTTTTGTTTTCTTGTCTTTTTTAATCTTGCTAGTATTAGTACCCTTAATGATTTTTTTTTTTTTGAAGCCTAGCATTATCTCTATGCTTGCTGGCTGAAATTAGTTGTTGAGTTTGATATATCATCTAACAGGAAAGTATAACCAGCCTCTGCAGGCAGTTAGATGAGTGATCTGACATATGATGTTAATTATTGGTCTTATAATTAATCTGGAATACCCAACAGTGTGTGTGAAAGCCATGTTTTATACAATTGAATGTGCTTGACTGGTTAATTTTTTTTTTTCTATATTCTTGCAAGCTGGAAAGATTTATATTGAATGGTGGGATACAAGAAATTTACATCAAAGATTAGTGGAAAGGGCCATTTTGTTGTATTGAATGACAACAACAGGTGTGTAAATGCTGTAACAGCAGATTATCATACAGAAAATATGGATACTGATGTTTGATAGATCAGGGTATACTGGAGTATGTATGTACACGGGTTTTAGTTCTTATTGGTACACTGAAAAAGGTGTTTTGTGATATGTATTCGGCCGAAGGAAGTTTTTGCAGGGAGAAAGGAAGTAATTTTTGTGCCAGTGTTAAATCAACAGAATTTTTCAGCTGCTGGAGACATCAGATAGTTTGGCAAGTAATTTACAGTGCATTCTGTCTGTGTGATTAGCATGCCACATAGATATGTTTTGAAATCATGTTAGAAACATACTCAAGGTTATCTGATGGGAGAACAGGATGGGGTTATTTGTCATGTGCGATTCTGTTCTCATGCTCACTGATGTGGTGATAGGTTGGGATTGTCCTGTTTTGTTAACTAGAGATTATTAGATAAAGCCACAGATATTAAGATATTCATTTTCTTTGCTACCGTTTACCTTTTTAACTCATTCTTGTGTTACATCTTTTGCTTGTGGTCGTCTTGGTTGCTGTGATTGTTCTTAGCTTCATGGCCTGTTTATTAAGACTGAGGCCAGACTACTTCCATTTAACAATAGTAAAAGTTTTACTCTTCCATAACATATCTCTGTGGGGTAACAATTACCTTTAACTTAGTAATAAGTTAAAAAATTAATGTTTTTTTAATTAAAAATAGATTTCTCTGTCACTGCAAGTGCTAGAGCAGAAATGAATATGAATCCCCACCTGGTTTTAATGTAGTACAAAAATTTATATTATTTAATCTGACCCTACAACACAACAGGCCAGAATTGTACTATTTAACCATGAGTGCTCTGTCACTGTAGATTAAGTGCCACTGTTTCAGTAAAATTTGGAAATAGCTTTTGGAATGTAATACTGTAGGTAAAAGGTTGTAGCAAATTGCAGCTAGTACTGTTCAAATTCCACTGAAATTGTGTCAGCTTGGGAGTGCAGTTGCAAACTGCATAGCACTCAGATTTATGTCTGTTTTGCAAAGTAGTCTGCACAAATTATGTTGTTCAGAAAAAGCTGTAATCATCACATTATGAAGAGGCTTATCTAAGCCTGACCTTGACTGATTTATTCAGGGTTCATCATACTTCTGACCTTGTCCTGAACATGATAAAACAGATGCTTGGAGTTTAGAAGCTGATTCATTTATCATTGCATTTAACAATGCAATGGAGCTTGTGATCACGTGAGCTTCAACTGTAGTGTATGTATTAAGACATGTGATATGATTAAAGAGAAAAAGAAATTTTACCAGAGCAAGTGGTAGGAATAGCAAAAGACAGTAGTTAACCCTTCTGAAAGTGTACTCCTTTAAAATAAGAGAACAATATAAAATTTTGAACACTGTAGATGAGAATAGGCTTTGGTTTTGTTTTTTCCTCATCTGTATGAAGTGATTGTGAATTTAGGTTAATCTAGCACAGAGCTGTAAAGAACTTTGAAATGAAAGTGAATATTGTACCTTTTTTTCTACCTAACCTGATAATATATTTCTTCTTCAAAGCTAATAAAAATCTCCCACATAGACCAGAAACTTAACAAAAACTAGCTGAAGCATTGTAAATGATACTGATATACTGTGTATGCCTTTCTTGTAGAAATGGCTTGGCATATATAATTTAAATGTAAAATGAAACATAACTAAATTTAGTACACTCTGATAACCTATTTTGGAATAATGCTGTACTAACACTGAACAGTGGTTACCAGAGTTACTCAGGGTAAAGTGAAGACATAACTGATTGTGGAGTATCACAGAGGCACTTTGGTGTGTAAAGGGATAGACAAATTTAATTTATATAAGTCTAAAATTATATATATGAAAAAAAAAAACCAACCAGGATCCTAACTAACTTGTGCCACTCTAAGGTGAAATTGTGGGGTTATAATATGTAGCTCTATAAAAACATTGTCTTGATAGCAGTAAAAGAAACAAATCATATTATAGGAATTACTTGGCCGTAAGAGCATCACTATGCCCTTGTATATATACATCCATAACTCATCTGAATCTGCATCCTGAATGCTGTGTCTGAGTTTAGCTTGTTACCTCAAACAAGATATGCAATAACTGGAAAAGATTAAAAGAAGATGAATCAGGATTTCAAATGCCACTGGTGTTTTTTTTTCTTTCCTCTGCTTGCCTGAAGCAGCCTTTGCCATGTTGAAATAAGTGGTTTTTGTTTCAGTTGTAGAAGCCGGATGGTAACTGATCTAAACAGTATACAGAGTCAAAGAATAGTGGAGTGGCTGGTTCAAGTCAATGTTTCCTCTTACATGATGTGCCCCCCCCCCCCCCCCCCCCCCCCCCCCGCCCTTCATTTTCTGCCCTCCTTTACCAGCCCTCTACAAGCCTGGTATGTTTTTGATTGATTTCCAGTTTGGTCCTACAAACACAGATGGAGTCGGGGAAAAAGAGGGAGGGTGCACAGACAGAAGCATGATGGTGGAAGGAAGGCTGCAGGCACTCCTTAAATACACGTCATTATTGGAAACGTGTATTTTAAAACTGTATATGGAAAATCTGGAAGACAGATTTGATTTGTTTTGCTGTAAGTGTCAGTTCTGTGCATGGAAAGGAAGTTGTTTGGTAATAGCATCATGCGTGTTTTTAGGCGCCCATTAAATGAAATACCAAACAAATTATGGAATATTAGCTGTGTTGTTAACAAGAATAATAAACATGCCTCTAAAGTGCACTGAAGATGTAACTTGGTGACTGTCTTTGGTGCTAAAGCAAGGTTTTTAAGTTCCAGCTCTTCTGGTCTTTCATTTCCATGCAATTTACTCCTCCATTTATTTACTGGGGACATGTGTGTGTTTGGATGCAGACAGTACTGTGAAACTATAACTGGGTGGTTTTTATACTCTATGTAGAGTTAAGAAAGTCTCTGAGCAAAACTGTCCTGCAAAGTTCTATTTGAGTTGGGTTTGACCACATCTAAACAAGACAAAAAAAAAAAATACCTGTTTTATCTGTAGTGATCATTTCAGCATTCTGAACCTTATTCAGCCAGGACTATTTCACTTAGTCTAGTTTGGGAAGGGAGGGTAGTTTGTGGGGTTCTCTCATTTCTGAAAGTTGGCAAGGGCCTGTGCAGTCAGATACTGCTTTAGTACCATCAGGAGGATCTCTAATCTTTATTGGCAGAAGACACTTTATGTATGTTCAGGAGGTTTGTGCTGTGAAAATATATGTTTGTGTATGCATGTGAAAAGTTTAACTGTGTAAGTCCATCCAGCGATCCATTCTGTGAACACAGAACTAGTTAATATTTTACTCTAGTCTTTGCAACAACTTGTGACCTTGAAAAAACTGTTAGTATAAGCCAGTCTGTTGTGATACATAACTAGGACAATAATATGACATTGATATACCTTCTTGTTGAGAGGTTAATACTTCCGTGACTCTGGATTTTATAACTCTGTAAATGTTTGGTCATGCCTATATTAGGAAATTTTGTTTAATATGCTCTGTGTTTAAAAAAAAAAAAAAGGTGCGTTCTCAATTTTAAAATGTAGGTGTTTAAATCTTTCATTACATCTCATAAATGAAAACCTAAATAGTTTTGGAAATAGTATTAAGGATATGTTACTGTTTAGATGAGTGAAAATGGCCTTGCAAGAAAACAAGTCTTGTCTCTAAACTGTCACAAGTGAATAATTTTTAACCAGTTAATAGAATGGCTCTAGCTGAAATAGAAGACCAGGCTGACTTGCTTGTAAATTTGTGCACTGGCTTACTGAATAATCTCTTGAAGTAGAGCTAAGGATTCTGGTTAGTTGCAGTGTATCTCACTAAGAGATAAAAACACATGGACCCTTTTAATAGGTAACTAATGATAGTTAACTTCCAAAGGCATAGCCATGTGTTAAAGTAGGCTTCCCATCATTTTGAGATCATGGGAAGAATTATGTATATAATCAGTGTAAGGTAGAAAAGCAGTAAGTAAGGCCGTTTAAGCCACTTAGTCTCTTCCAGAAGCTTGGGGAGGTTTGTTGGGGGTGGGGTGGGTTGGTAGCCTAACTTTGCTTTTAAAGGAATTTTTGCATTCCTTTTTTAGAAGTATGAGATTTTATTATCCGCGCTATCCAGTGTTACTGTGTCATTCATCCCAGGGCTTCCAACTGCTTTAAGAAATAGTATCTGATGTTAGAAGAATTGCCTAAAGGTACACAGTGGAGAAAAATACCGGAACTACAAACAGAGCTACAAACAGAAATAAAGACCTGTTATTTGCATTCATGAGGTTTAACAACTAGATGACTATACCTGAATAATGCTGATTGCAGAAGCTCTCTTTACTGAAGAGCTAATAAGGCTTACAATTAAAGGGCTGTCCGTTTGTTGAGACTCAGTATGTTTGTCGTTTTTCCTTGGGTGTCAGTCTTTGGCTGTAGGTTGGTTTTGTTTTTTTCTTTCTTTGGAAATCACCTGCATGTTACCTAGGGAAATCAGTTTCTAGTTGCTTTATTTAAACTTGATTTTTTTATATACAAAAAGGAGAGGAAAAGACAACAGAAAGGGATTTGATATCTCGGTCAGTACTACCCCCTTAGAATCACGTGAGGGAGTTGGGTAGATCTGAATCCCTGAAGCCGCATGAAACTTTCTACATGTAGTTCAAGAAGTTAAACAACTAGTCCAGCATCAACCTGAAAAGGTGGCCCATGAGACTTCAGAGTTGGTTTCAGCAGACAGTATCTTCCTTGATACCTTAAGTGTTCTATACCAGGAACAGAATGAAGCGAGCAGCCGCACTATTCCCTTTTTTTCAGAAGGTTTTGGAAGATTATCATGTCATTTGCTTTGATTCCACAGGTATGAGTATGGAAAGAATATTTGAAAGTGTGTTGCTTCCATTAGAAAAAACTTCTATTTGTGCTCTAGCTCATTTTGAATGGAGATTTATTCTTTAGATTTCTACTTCAAGCATGGCAATTAAAGAACAAACAGTTAATTGGTTGAATTCAGTTTTACTCAGTTGAACTTGATTCTGAAAGGAAATGTGAAGGTTTTTAGAAAAATTGGCTGTTGTGCATACTAAACATTGAATCTAGACAAAATTTAACAATTCTAATAAACTGTGAATGAGATACTTGGCTCCCCCTTACTTTAGCTCTTCCTGTATTTTGTAAAAGTACTCTAAGGGTCCCATACTGCACAGTCACTGCCAAAGGGGAATTTCACCAGCTGAAACACTGAAGTCAGCCAAAACCATTTTTTAATGATCAGTTACACAACCACTCTCATGTCTTTGCCAGTGTTGAGGGTGTGGTAAAAAAAAAAAAAGGTGTGGAGCCACAGAACAATTTCTGCATTCCTATACAAGAGGCTTTTTGTTGCATTGAAGTTGAAATAGAATATTTCATCTATATCTTTAGGACCCTGTTTGTTTGTTTCTTTGGGTTTACACAATAATGGGTGGTGGGAAGGATTTTGATGCCTTTTGTACTAACTGAGCTTCATCTCCAGTTCTTTAAATCTGTTCACTGCTTGCACCAAAATTGAGAGTAGAGTAGTGTCTAAAAATATTTGCTTTACCAAGGAGTTGAAACAGTATTTATTGCTTTATTTAAACTTGGTCTTAATTAATTATAACATTTTAAAATATTTCTGGACATGTATGCAACTATATACAAGGACCCAAACTTTATTAGATTCATTTCTTGTTAGGCAAAACACCTGAAAGGGGCAGGATGAGAAGTGAGGGATTTGAATTTCACTGCTGAAGTTCCTTTATAGAGATTAACGTCCTTAGGCCCAAAGCTGAAAACTAAATGCTGCATGCGTATGAACTCACCAGCTCTGACTATGTGGGCTCAGGTAAGCAGACCTGTGCTAGGTAAAACTTTATAAATTAGGTGTACTATTTGATTTGGTATGTACACATATATACATGTGTATGCATTCTCTCACTTTTTTCTCATCCATCTGTTCTGAGTTAAAAATAGTTTTGTACTCACTTAAACACAATGTTAGAATATTTCATTTATCAATGTCTTTCAGACTTTGGTCTGTTCCTGCACACAGTACTTCTGTACTTTATTAAAATCTTCTTCTCAAGGAAGAATTATATTGATTAATTCAGAAACTTTAATTCTTTTTATCAGCATAGCTGCGAGCTCATGAGTAATGTTATTCCTCATATTAAGTATAGGAAAATAAGAGATAGAGAGATTACTGTCTAAAGGATGCATTAGTTGTGCATGTTCAAATTGGGGTGCCTAGGTTAACATAATGTTAACCATTATATAGTCCTTGATATATTCAGGGTACAAGTTTTGCTGACTTCAATTGCAGTGGTGTACTCAAGACTTTGGAAACCAAACCCTAGTGTCTCAAATCAAGCACCAAGGAAATTAAGGGGCATGCAATTATTGATCCCCTCTGGAAAGTTTTGGTTGAGTGACTTGCCTCAGGAGCGCTTTGGCAGAGACAAGAATAGAGTCCAGGTTCCCTAAGGCTGCGTTTGGGTACCTTAGCTGTGAAACTGTCCTTTCTATCACTCATTTCTGCAGCACTGCTTTACTTCTGCAGCCTCTTTCACGATAAACTCTTGGCTTGTTCTCAGGCTGATAGACTAATCCTTTAAGCTTCAGAATTAAAATGTACGAGAACTATTAAAAAATTTCAGTGGTTTTGACCACCATAGGTTATTTTCCTCCATCTTTTTTTTTTTTTTTTTTTTTTTGTGGTAAGAAACTGATTTTTTGCAGCAGACCTTTCTTTTAGGACTTGATAACTTAGTTTGTTCATGGAGTCTGCTGCTGGGCTAATAAGTTAAGCTACTGCATGTGCAGTATGGCACAATGACAGTGTCAGAATGCAGATGCTTACAAGCAGTCACAGAAGACTTTGTATTGTTGGACCTCATCATTACAGCTATGTTTTCTTTCTTCTAGACAGACTTCTTTTTCTCCTTCCAGCTTTTTGTAGAAATTTGCAACCCATTGCCAGCTTGTTTTACCTAATCTCTGTACCTTAAGTCTACTTATAAGGCTTGCTAAGTCTTAAATCATGAGTTTCAACATGATAAAATTTGAGAAAGCATAATAAAATATTTAATGTATTCAAAAATAATAAATGAGAAGAAGGTATGAGTATGTTTAAGAAGTCTTCAAGGATGTGGGTTTTAAGAGGAAGATACTATTCCTTCAGAGATTGAGGAGATGGAAATCTGAATGTGAAACAGGCTAAATGTAGGGAATAGAAGGCACTGAATACCCTGGAAGACAAAGTGAAGACAGACAAATTGGAAGGAAAGACAAAGCGAATGCAAGCAAACAAACATAACAAGGAAAATGCTATTGGGTTTTTACCTTACATAAATATAATTCCATACTGTAACAGTAAAAACTTGGTTTACTAAAACATACAGCCACAACTAGCAGGTGGGAGTAAAAAGAAATAAATGTTTTATATATCATAGGGTAGAAACTGCAGTCTTGGAATTCAGATATGTTAATTTTAAGATCCAAAGAGCCCACTTCAATGCTTCACACAATTCTTTCTCCCCTGTTTTTTGGGGGGGTTGGCATTTTTTGTTGTTTGCTTGTTTTTTGGTTGGTTGTTTTTTGTTTTTTTTTTTTTTTTTTTTTGTATGGCAAGTATGTCTGAATATACAGTATTTCATTCCAGATTTTGTCTTCAGGAATCTTGTTTAACCAGTTTTATCTGTTATGTGCTCTGTATGTGTTTATGTACATAATCTCGTTTCAGCTCTCTGAAGAAGCTGATGCACAATTCTGTGAACTAAAGATCATGTTATATTAACATGTTTGTTAATGTTTCATATTCAGCTTAAATCATTACTTTGTGACCTTTACCCAGTTCTGTTACCATGGGTTAAATTTATATAAACTCCATTAAAATGATTGCCAAAACATTACCAACATCCTCAAATATTAAATGTAGCAATGTAAAGGATTTATGAATGGGTGCCAATAGGAGTCATTAATTGATGTAGTGTCATTAATCCTTAAGAACCTTTTGTTAATTCACAGTGTTTATGTACAGCACCATTACAAATAAGTCATGTGTGGACTGAAGGATATGGATCCACAGCACTATCTGTACATGCGAGTTCTCCCTGTCTGGCTTTTTTCCCCATTTGTACTTACTAGCCTATAGCGTTCAATTCTCCTGCTTTCGTCCTCATCACTCTAACCCACTCTAAATCAATGCTTTTGCAAACAGCTTTCAACTCCTTTTTTGAATGTGTGAGCCAGTCACTGAATTTTAAATGAGGGCTGTGCCTTCTTGCTCATGTAGACAGAAACAAAGAGAATAGGATTACCGCTGGCTGTTAACAAATACCATCTGTTGTACAATTTAAACTGTCTATGCTGTTGCCACTTGCAGTTTTTAACCTATGAAATGCAATAATTTGCATTCAGAATTTATCAACATACATAGTAATTTCTCTGTAATTTCAGTGCAGTGGTTTTCATATTTTCTACTGGCGTACTTTCTTAGAGGAATTTTGTGCAGAATATACTGGGCCATCCCTAATGACAGAGTGATAACTTTAATGTACGGTCACTATGTGAGTAATATTGCCTTCTGGTTGCTTGGGGCTGGTTGAGTACACTGCCTGTGTGGTAGGGTTCCATGTGTCAAAGGCCACAACAGTCTATTTCTGCTTCAGCAGTGTCCATGTATGATTTGATAGCTGCTGGCTCGAACCTTATGTAACTGTTCAATATGTGGATAGGGATCTCTCTCCACCAGTTCTCCCCTAATGGTGTCACTACAAGGTCTGTTGGAACTACATTTCAGTGCTTGTTTCCTTTGCATATTCTTTCTAATGATACCTAGGCTCTTTTCTATCATGTTCACCTGTCTTCCCAAAGGAAGACCTGGAGGGGAGGTAGAAGATGACATGGGTTGTCAGATAAGACTAACAGTGGAGAATAAGAGAAGGAAAGAGACGTAGTTTTTTGATACCTCTCTGTGGCAATATGCTACAGGATATGGCATGTATTGCCGAAAGCTATTATAATCCAGAAGCTTCATTTATGCCTGTGGAGAACTCTGCATGCGATACTCATTACACGAGGGATAAATGAGTATGGGCTTTTTTTCTATCTAAACCAGCTGTGTAATTTGACTCTTTGGAGAAGTGATGCTGTGTGTGCATTTTCTACTCAAAGAACGTCTAAATTGTATTTGTATGGTTTGACTTTGTTTAAATGTCCCTATCAAATTGAAGATACTCATGTATTGTTTTTTCTAATATCATCCTGAATTATATCCTGAAAGTGATCTTCCATGCCTTATGTGTATAGTACAATTGTGTAAGGTAAATGGGTAGGATAGATACTCCTGTGTTTCTTTTCAGTCTTATCTGAAACAAGTTGAAAAGATGTCAAAACAATAGTGTACAGTGAAATGTGCGTTATGAAGAAAATTTCTTCTACTCTCCCCAGAAGATAAGAAAAATGCCCATCTCCAGCTACAATACAGTAAAGCTCCCCATATATACGAAAAGAGTTTTCCTACCGTCTTGAAAAAGTGTGTGTAAGTGTATATATTTATTGTTGGTATTTTTTAAGACATGCTACCACTTTCAGGTGAAATGAAGGAATTTGGTACTTAACATGTTAGAGAATTTGTTTGGGAACAGTTTGTGTGAAGGTGTAACCCTTGTAATGATGCCAAGGTCATTAGAGACCTGTGGAGATCTGGTTAAGTACTGGTCACTCAGGCAGCTGGAACTTTAGGCAGGTTTTGCTTATATACCAAATTTATTTTCAAGATTGTAAATTGGGTTAATAAAGATAATACTTGCAACTTGCACTTTATACTTCTCTACCTTTTATATAAATTCACCTAGCATCTTGCTAACCTACTGAAATACATAGTGAAAAGGGAGAGAGAATACACTTTAGTTTAATTTTAGTGGCTGGAACAGTATCCTAAGATACATACAGCAAAAGGCAGGCTGGAGCAGATCTGTAGATGACTGCATCAGTGTAGGTTGAACTTAATTTTGAACCTGTTAGATTAAATACATATATATGTGTATATTTATGTATGTAGATCTGTGGGGTTTGTTTGGTTATTTGCTTTTGTGTGTGTGCGCGCGTACTTCTAAGTAAATAAATGCTTCCTGTGTTGGAAAAGTAGAGCAAGCCATGGTAGATGAGGTAGTGGAATCTTCAGGTACAGTGTGGGTCTGCTGCAGTCCTCTCTTCGTGTGCAGCCCTGTGTAGGCGGTTGGATGAAAAAGAACAGACAAATCAACATTCCTTTCCCTGAACTCCCCGGCATGCCTCAGCTGCTTTCACTCAGCTCCAGAAACGGGAAATGAGACAAAAAGGAGCCAGCCACTGGTGGAGTGCTTGCTAATTAGTAAACTTTGCTGTCTGCAAAAAGTAAAAATTAAAGGAATATATAAATGCTATTGAAATTTGGTATGTGAGAACTTAAAGCATCAGCAGAGATTTATTTCAGAGCTTTTAACTAGTTTTGTACTTAAAAACCCAAGTTTTTTCAGTATTTTCAAATGACCAGAACTTGTCAGCCTGGTTATGCTGCCAGTTTTTGCATAATAAGTTCATTGACCCTGTAGACAGTTTGAGTGTTTTCTGAGTTACCGCTTTATCGAACTAATTTGCATGATTTTAAAGCTGTTGCTTGCTAGAAAACAGTCTAGTGAGGGCGCACTTTGTAAACAGCCTTTTATATATCTCTGCTTACTCCTTTTGGGGGTGGGGAGGGGAAAATTGGGAGCTACAATCAAAAATAGCATAACTGAAAAGTGATTTTCATGCTTTCATAAAATATTTCACAAAATAGTTTCTTACCAAACTACTCTCTAGGTTTTCTTTTGTTTTTACCCAGATAAAGACAATTTCACATGTAAAAATGTGATGCTTCAGTAATTATTGTGTAATTACCTATTGTCACCAGATAACGTAGAGGCCAAAGGTATAAATGGATTCAAAAAGAATTAAAGAAATTAATGGATGATACATTCATGGAGGAAAAACAGGGAGAGCTGGGAGCGTGTAACGGGGAAAGGTTCGCTCTGTAGTTCTTCTTCCTCTTTTGACCAGCATCAGCTGTTGGCTACTGGAGAGAATACTGGTCTAGATTGACTTATATGTCTGTTCTGGTGTTCTTACTATTGTTTAAGGTCTTACTGTAGAAGCAGTGGGCCTATACATGACAACCAGATCTATGTATAGAGTATTGCTTTGTATTAGACCCTGAATACCCAAGAGCAAGAACCACAAATTATATCTTGTATTCTTTTATGTTCTTTGGACGAGATTCTGACAAGTCGATGAAGAGCAAAGATTAAATCCTTCCAGCTCTTTACTGCACAGAGTTAAATGTTTACAGGTGCATACCTTGTCTGTGTTACAGTATGGATAGTATGACAATATAGACACATACTTCCACTCATGGTTTCCACAATAAATGGTAGGGTATTTTAGAGAGGGTAAGTGGTGAGACTAAGGTGATGATTAGCTCTGAAAAGTTACATGCTGCAGCAAGTTGCCATGCCAGAAAAAATAATCTATCACCACATGTGATAAATCGTGATGAGTAGTTTATTGTAATTTGTCTTTGTACTGTGTATTGATATGAGTTTCTGAAAAAATACAAAGTGTGTCTTTTTAAATGCAAGTTGAACTCAGTAGCTAAACTCCTTCCATCCTTGGGCAGTAACTGAAAACCAAGCAGAACTACTGAATAAGTACAGCCCCAGGTGTGGGCTGTATGATGCACAAGTACAGCTGCACCAATACCACTGTAAGATGCTTCCAGTGTATTGCTTGTTCATGCCTGCTCACCGCCTGCTCTTCTGTGCTGGCACAGCACTTTGTGGGACCATATTGTGAAATGGATTGGGGCTTTTTTTCCAGTAACACCTTGTCTCCCCATGCCCCCATCCCCATCCTTTGGTGTCAAGATCTCTTTATATTTTTGTGTGTCTGTGTGTATGTTACAGCTGATACTGTTCCCTAAGTTGATGTACTCTGCAGCCCCACAAATGGTTGCATGGGTGTAGAGTGTTATATGCTAATGCTTGGAATAAGCAGTGGGGTGACACTGCCTAAATTTTGTGTTGCTGTGGAAAACGCTCTTCATCAATGTGTTGATCCTTAAATGTCCATATGGCTTTTGATGTCTATTAAGTTTTGGTACATTATTTGGAATTACCTAACATTGGAATTTGATAATGAAAATATTTTAGGGCAATAAGGAGAAAGATGTTAAGGTGAAAATATGTGGTGGCAGGCATGAGACTCTTCAGGTGTTATATGTTACTTTAGCATACTTATAGGTATACCTGAGGAAAAAAAAAGCTAATTGTGTGTTCTGCCACAGTAATATGGATAATAAAAATACATGTTTGTATTGCATACAGACTTCAATTTAAATTCTTTGTTGACATTGTAATGTTATATCCTAGCTGTGTTTGCTGTGGTGCCATATGAAACTTCTGTTGGAACATAGCATCAATTACTATTTTTTTTTAAAACATGACATAATGTGTTTTTACTAGAGTGCTGCTGTCCTTGCCAGTGAAAGAAACGCTGCACAAGAGGTGCGAAATAGTATAGAAAATCAAGTCAAAGAGCTGACTGAAGAAAATAAACAGTTGAAGAGAACTGTTGGTGAGCTAGAGAGTAACATTGAAGAGTTGCACAAACAAATTGATAATATGAAAGGAGAAGAAAATTCAGTGAAGGAAAAAATAAAGAGATATGAGGTAAGTTGAGAAAACAAGCGCCTTAAGTAGTCTTCTTCCTGGTTGCAAAAGATACATGGTAGAACAAAAACTGACAGGAGGATGGGCAATGTCATTAAGAAGGCTAGGCAAAACCAGCAGGTTTTCGAGAAGCAGGATGCAGTTTGCTGACATGTAGGAAACATTTCTCTGGTAGAAAATAGTGTAAAAGCAAGTCACAGCTTGGAACTGTGGAAATCACTGATAAGCCAGAATGAATGTACTTTATAGCTCAGTTTACTCGTCAGATTAAAGGCCTTGCCACTATTTCTAAATGTATCAAAACATATCATTGCAGGAAGAGAAGCAACAATTAGAAAAAGCTTTGAAACACACTGAAAAGGAAGCAAAAGAACTGGTAGCGTTAAAAAGGTCTTTAGAAATCCAACTAGACGATATGCAGGTAAGAATAAGAGCAATTTGGAATATTTAAATTTTAAATTTCCTGTTTGCTTACTTGAGTCACCATTGCTTTCTGCAGAGTAACATCTCACTGTTTTTGAAGTACCATTTGTTTCAAAGTCCAGACCGCACTGCAATGGTCAAATGAAATGTTTCATGAAAGCATTGCATCATCTAATCAAAATTGTTTTCTTGCTAAAGTCTCTTTTTTTTTTTTTTTTTTTTTTTCTTCCTCCATGGATCTAGCAAAATTCAGGGAGATAATTGCAAAATAAAATGTCTAAGATTTTATAAATCTGTTTTATTATTTTGAATGATCATTCAACACTGGTTGGTTGTACATAGAATCATAGAATCAGTGAGGTTGGAAGGGACCTTTAAGATCATCAAGTCCAACCATTAACCTACCCTGATAAAAACACCACCACTCCTAAACCATGTCCCTAAGCACCTCATCTACCCTTTTCTTAAACACCTCCAGGGATGGTGAATCCACCACCTCTCTGGGCAGCTTATTCCAATGTTTAATAACCCTTTCAGTGAAAAAATGCTTCCTAATATCCAATCTAAACCTGCCCTGACATAACTTGAACCCGTTTCCTCTTGTCCTATCACTTGTCGCCAGGGAGAAGAGGTCAGCTCCCATCTCTCTAAAACCTCCTTTCAGGTAGTTGTAGAGGGTGGTACATATTTACATGTAAAAGAAGAAAAAGCTGCACTTGGATATAAATAAAAATACTTGTAGTAGACAAATATCAGGAAATTGGCTTATCTTTTTATTTTTTACGAACCTGTCTTATTTGCAAGTGTTGCACAAAAGTGGTATATTTCATCACAAAACCAGAGAAATTTAAGACATATCGCTAAGACTTGCAGCCTCTTAAGCCCTGTATGAAGTCTTCTTTCACTTTGCTCCTTACTAATCAGTATCCAGGAAAGGATATGCTTTCTCCCAAATGAGTCCAGAAACTTTTTATGCTTTTTACATAATACTAATTACTTTTAGTGGTGGACTAGCATAAGAAAGACAATGACAATATGAATAGAATTGTAACAGTTACTGTAAACATAGCCAAATCTATTCCTCTATCCCAAATACTGCTGTAGAGTTAGCCTCACTTGTGGTGAAATAACACTTAAGCTCCTTCACAAAGTAATTAATTGCCATGACAGATTGACAGATTGGCAACTGACAAGCTGTTTTCTTGATTCATGGTTACACTGTAACTGACTGGCCAGCCAATTCCAATGAGAAGTACTCAAGGATTTATGTATGTGAAGGGGACTCATATTAGAGATTATACTTGAGCTGACTATTGAAGCTGTCCAATAGGATGTCCCAAATTTCAAATACTGAAATTCAGTATAGTGTATTAAAGAGCTAGATGCCGAGGAAACTGTAGCATTTGGATAGTCAGTAGGAACATTTCCATTGCATCATGTGTTTTAATACCTAAGTGAAAGTGGTATAAATGGAAGTTCATTTGTTGCTAGAATGACATCTTAGTCTATCTCAAATATGAATGTTATGCTAGGTATGCTGATTTTTATCAGTATTTTTCTCTTTTATCAGCTAATCTAGAAAAGGGAAAATCCATATCCTGATTTGTGTTGCCCAAGGAAAATGATTGTTAATGAGAAACTACATATGACATGTTATTTTCTCTGAATAATATTACAAGAATGAAGTAGTATCTGTTGTAGTGTGGAGTTCTTATTAAATCAAAGATCATTTCTGTTGCAATGCTCAGTTTTCATGAGGAATGTTTTTACCTTATACCTATGTTACAAAGTTTTCTGCTGGCTACATTTTGGCAAAACAACAAGGACTTTATTGTGTTTTAGGGGTAATTTTACTGTTTGAAGAATAAATGTTTCTATAGCCTAGTTATTAGCTAAATAATACGGATCGTAATATGGACACCTATAGATTTTGAGAAGAGAATTATGCAGAATGGTGGGGTAAGAAAACTGCCATTTCCAGCCAAGTAGAATTCATCAAGTCCAGAGAACAATCAGCTATTATGCAATTTTCCAAAGAGCATGGTTGTGCATGTGAACCATCTGATTGTGCATTAAGAATTTGTTGATTTGATAAGAAACACCACTGCTGTAAATTCTTTTTCAATCTTGTACTTTATATGTACCCAGAGAATCCTTTGCTTTCTCCAGTCACTAAATGTGATGTACCAGAAGGAGAGGCTGGAAGGTGACAGGATCTTTACTGGGTCCAGGAAATTCTTAGTCCTAGATGCATCACAAGAGGGACATGGGTATGAGAGATTTTAATAGATGGGGGGGAATGAGAGTATCAAGAACCTGAACTTCAGTTCCAGTGATAGTCTGAAGCAGCGTGCCACTGTAAGTTTATTGTTGAACTAACTAAAACCAAACTCAGCAAAACTGAAATTTGGAACAGGTCTGTTATCTAGGAATTGCATTTTCTATTAAAATAATTACGATTACAACTTCACAACACTTTCTAATCTTTAGTAATGTATTTACTATTTGTTTTATCATCCTTCATAGTAACAAACAGTAATAATAGGTTGATGTAAGCGGGGAGATGCAATACATGAAAAATCAGGATGCCAGAATGTAACTTAAAAGAGAAAAAGCTAAATTTCAATCTTGGGCATCTCAATTTGCTACATATCAGAAGATCAGGGAAAAGTTAGCATGACCTGATAAAAATTGAGGTGATCCACTGCTTGCGTCAAGCCTCCTCTTACTATTGTCTTTAAATATTGTAGTTATTCATACTTGTTATTACTTAGGCAATTGCCCTAGTTAGTAGATGAAATTTCTTCTCACATTAGTGATTGATTTTTTTGGTTAGTTTATTGTTTTTTGTTGTTGTTCATAACTCTGCAGTAAAGAGAGTGACCAGATTTGCTCTGATGTTTGCTTCCCTGATTTTCAGCACGCTGGAAATGCAGAACAGCTGCTGGCACCATTATTTTGCCACAACGTATTTCACTGATCTGTGTCTGCGCAGTTTGTTTCTCAAGGATGTGTAAACAAACAGTAAAGTTAAATGATCTGTGAAAGGCTAATGGAGGGGGGTGCACATGAGGTTTTTATAACCTTTTCAAATATGGCACATTAGCAGGGTCCCAAGACTTCAGCATCTTTTAGAACTGAAGTGCTAAAGTTGAACCTTTTCAAGGTTCTTAAAATCCTTTGGTGTCAGTTAAACCAATTCTGGTGTAGAACTAGGCTTTGCAAAACAACATGTATTAGCCCCCAGCATGTTTTAGGGTTATGTATACACTTAGGTATCCACCGTAACTCCTGTTTGTATCAGAGAAGTCTTTTGTTGACAGGTTATATAGGAACATAAAAGAGACAACAGATCTAAAGAAATCTTTAACTTCTAACATTTGACAATGTTCTTTCTTTTCTCTTATAACAGAACAATTATTTTTTGCGATTCTGATCTATATTGCCTACAGAAATACTACTGTGTTTTCACATTTAAAGTTTTAAAGTTTAATAAAGTAAGCATTATAGGTATTAGTCAACAAAACTTTATATTTCCAATACTAAAATGTAAAACAATATTTTGGAATGCTTTTAACAATTTAGGGTGATATTAATTATTTACAATTTTTTGTTGGAACAATTTAAACTGTCCATAATCTGTTTATAATCAATTTAATGGTGCTTCTCAGACTTCATAAAAACAACCCCTTTTTCTAGTCTTGTAGTGTCTATTTAGAGTAGGGCCATTAAGGTATTTTATTATGGAGGGAGAAGGAAGAGGTGAGGGTCCCAACGTGCAGTTGGAAGATAACCTGCTTTTCTTGTATTGGAATGAACTCCTGATAGTCAGTTAACCTGCTGATGGACAGTATTAAGAAGTTGGAGGGTGGTAAGTTCTTGAACATCCTGAATGTGATAGCAGAAACATTTGGAGCTCCTGGTAGATAAGCATACAGCATAATTCTGCAGTTCATTCAAGATATAATCCAGACAATGAAGTTCTGTCTTGAACATTAATGGCAAAAGTTCTTTCAGAAAGGGGATTTCTATGCTAGGATCTGCAAAGTTCTGTTTGCACAGCATCTGTCACAATGAGACATCATCTAGATTAGGGTTTCTGGGTGCTATAGAAGCACAGTGGCTAAGGGGGGTGGGGGGGAGGAATACCCACCAGTTACTTCGCACTCATCATAGGACCAGGTTTGTATTTTAATTTTTTCTTTTAATGTAGGAAAAAAGGTTGTTGTTGAAAACTCTTAAGGGAGCATATAGGAAAATGTGAAACCTGAAATGGATATTGAACCTCATGCAGGAGGTAGGATTTGCTGACACGTGTGCAACTGCAGAGGAACATATGCTTTGTACATAACAGAATCGTGACAAGGGTCTACGTTTGGTCCTACAAATGTTGCACCAGTGATTTAGGAATTTATAGGAAGGATAAAGCACTGCATCGCTAAAATAATGTTTTGTCCTGTAAATGCTAGCAAACTAACTCCATGAACTTTTAAAAATTTATTTAAGTTTACTTAATGTTACATCAGCTGGTGGTATTACTGCTGTTATATGACATTCCTTTAAGGCATTAGAAAAGAGAGTCTACATTTCATTATATATATTTTTTTAATCTACTGCAGGAGAACATTCGTTGTATTTCACAGGAACGGCAACAGTTAACTCAGCAGTTAAAAGATGAAACTCACCAGAAGGAACAGTTAAAGCAGATAAAGAATGAAATGGAGAATGAACGATGGCAGCTGAACAAGACTGTTGAAAAGTTACAGGAGGAGGTATGAGTTCACTCCGAAGAGGCTAAAGGAATCTGAATATTTAACAGACATGCAAATGAGCTGCCAAATTGTAAAGAATTATTATTTTTTTAATGTGTAAAAGAAAGTGAAATGCAAATTTAACTATTAGTCTCTTTAACCTAGAGACTATCAATAAAAGCTTTCAGGGCTGGCACAGTGGTTGGAACACCGCTATCTCAAAATACTGTTGTAAAACAGTTCTGTTTTGTTTAGACAAGATCCCAGATTTGAGTTCAGTTGTAATGTATGCTACAGCAGTATTTCAGGTTTTACAGGTGATTCTCAAAATGCTACTGCATTAGACTTATTTTGCCATCTGAGTGTAAACTGTACAACTTAATATTGATAGACTGAAGTGTGACTGTACAGTTCATTATGTCGTTCAGCTGGAAGAACTGCTGACAGACAAAAAGAGAGTAGTGTTGCTACACATTCTATTAGAAAATAAACTTTGGTTAAACTGTGGTTTGTGGTTTCACGCTTCTGCATAGAAATTTATTTGCTTGGGAACATATTTGGTAAATTTTCCATTTGAAAATACTGAGCTGAATATTGAAGGTGGAGAAAAAAAACTTTCGGTGTATTAAGCATGATAGAACATTTTGTTAGCACTATTTTAAGAAAAAAATGATATGTACTTTTTTCCCAGATGTCTGAAATGGTAGAGGTCTCAAGAACATCAACTCTGGAGCTTCAGAACCAGCTTGATGAATACAAGGAGAAAAATCGCAGGGAACTTGCAGATGTGCAGAGGCAATTAAAAGAGAAGAACCTTGAGGTAGAGAAATCACGCCTGACAACGATGAGAATGCAAGATGAGGTAATGACTCATAAGTGACAAATTCTAGATACTTTTCAAGACAATGAATGTTTGCTATCACACTTTTGTGTACTTCATCATGAGAGACTGATCTCAATCAGCATGCTTTTGAGTTTCATTCTTCGTGATGATGATCAGCATGTTACTTCTGCCAGGGAAATGGGGTTTCCTGTTTAAGACAGATAAATGCAATGTTTGACAAATGAATGTGTCTTAAGTGATACGACAAGGATTCCATTGATGATTTGCTCTTTTAATGCCTGCTACTGAAGGAATTGAGAATGTGGAAATATTCTTAGATTAGGAAAAAAAAAACCCAGCAGTTATTTAGGGGGGAAAAAAAAAAGGAAAATTCTGAGCCTAACGGAGTTGACTTACATTCTCCTCTTCCTTCGTGTGAGCCAAGTTGCAGATTTAAATGACAAAGGTGTCTGTGCAACAAAGAATCAACCACAGTCTTGAAGTGTCTGCCTCTTAGCATGTACATTTTGCCATAAAGGCAATCCAGTCTTTTAAAAATCTGCATGTACTTGTTCTGCAGTGGAAAAGCTATGAGAATACACTAGTCACAGGTGTTTTCTGTATGTAGAATATTTTAATAGCTTGATTTTTCCAGTTCAGAACTTCTCATCTGTTGCCCGCTCCCCTTAACAAACTTGTTTTAAATTCAATTTAAAAGAACAGTAATCAAAGAAAGTATAGTTCTTATATATCGGTCTTCCTTCTATATTTATTCTGTTCAGGGATGGAGAGACTTTGTAAAAGGATGAAGACTCGTAATAAAATGTGAAAGATAAAACTGGGATATTGAGAACGTGGCTCTTCAGTTGAATAAATGAGAATAGACAGCATAAATATGATACCTATATGTGTGTGTATGTAAATATGTATACACACTGTGTTTACAGTTATTATGAAAAATACTTCTGGTGTTATCTATTACAACTACAAAACAAATACAAAGGATAGGCAGGTTAAACAGCAGAGTCTCTAAAGAAACTAAATATTTAGGACAATTGAAAACTTTTGTATCTCTTCCTCTTTTGTGTTTAACAAGAAGTACAAACAGATAGTCCTTCCATTCAAAGTGAAAAAGTTTGTTGTGTGTCAAAATCCTCTTGAGTAGGTGTCATAGTGCACAAAACATTCTTTTTGAGAGTCTCATCAAAAGCCAAGGATTGTAATGATCGTTGCAACACAAGTATCATCATGTTCTAGAAGAAAAATTATAAAACAATCTTGCAAGGCAGTATGGGAGTTCTTCATTGCTGCATCTCTTGTAAGTTCTCTGTGGATACATGAAAGATACCAATCTTGACAGCTGTTAATCCAATGTCATTCTGAAACATTAAATGCATATGAAATGCTATTAATATACAGATGTCTGCACTTAACTAGCTGTTCACCGAGTCATGCAGATATCCAATGTTCTGTTGTCAGGACTTAGCAATAGGTAGCAAACTCTGTTAACAGTCACTAATGTGTTATTTTAGCCTTATCCCAAAAAATATGCATTTGACTAAACAGAGGAAGAATATGGAAGTCTGTATGCTGAATAAAAAAATTTCTTATCATATACATATTACAAGTATAAGGAATGATCATAGTCTCACCTAAAATCCCTCTGACTATTTTATTTTTTTTGTTTGAGTACTGTGAAAGTTTTAGATAATTTTATTGAATACATTTTGTTGTTAGACTAGGTAACTTTTGTCCTCAGCAGATAGCCCTACTATATCTAAAAGTTATGCTAATGCATATATATATATATGTTAGCATTTATGTCATACGCAAAATGCTGTCATTGAAGTACCTCAGACATATAAACTAAATAATTATTTAAAAGCTAAAGTATTGATAGTCTGAAAAGGAAAGGAATAATATTGTAAAAGTTCCAAAGATATAACCATTTATAAAATTGTAAACATTTTGGTTTGATGTAACTGGGTAAAAAGAAATAAATAAAACAACCCCACTATGTATAATTGTTACTGTAAAAAAACTGTATTATGAAGCATCTCTTTAGATCTTATATTTAATCCAAATTTATTTTCTTGGTGCCATCTTGTGGATAAAACAAAAATTACTATGAAAAGCAATATAACTGAATGCAATTCCTGTCACGCTTCCAGATCAGTCATGTTTGTAGTTAGTCCCCTTTACTGACATAACTTATTTATGGAAAGTACAATATAAAGTGTATTACCATAATCTTATTGTTTCAGATGCGTCTTATGGAAGAAAACTTGAGGGACCACCAGAGAGCTCAGGATGAGGCAATAACAAAAACTCAGCTGCTAGAACAGACTGTGAAAGGCTTGGAGTATGAACTGGAAGCCAAAAACCACTTAAAAGATGATCGGGCAAGACAAATCAAACTAATGGAGGTAAAAGAAATTATAAGGGTTCGTGTCTTATTAGGACTGATAAATAATTTTGGTATTTCACATGGATTCTCTCTGGGAAGAAACAAAATAACTTCATTATATAACTTTCATAACTTCGTTATTAATGAAAATCCATGTAGTACTGCTGCAGGAAATGTTCTGGTATGTGCTAAAGGCGATCTGTTAGCATATCTATTGTAGCATGATATGTTCTAAACTGCAATTGTTCTTTCATTGTTTTAATTAAGATTCTTTTAAATTAATTTTTCTAGAGTTTATCAGGCAAAATTGTATAATTTTTGTTCGTAGGCCTATCACTCAAAACTTCAAAACTATTTAGAAGTGTAAGTTTTATTTAGCGTCTAATATCAATTCATTTCAGGAGCCTAAATAACATTGTTATTCTAACTATGTTGTTACAGGCTTAGCTTTATAACTGTTCAGTTCAACTAAGCTGTCATTTGACTTTCATAAACAAACACTTTTATACCATTGTACTCATATGAAAAAAAATTTGTCTTCCAAATGGATAATGTAACTTAAGACATTCTAAAAACAGTCCCTAGAAACATTACAGAATTTCTCTTATTTTCTTGAAATTGGTGGGAGTGATTAAAAAAGAAATTGAAATTTCTATATTACTTCTCTCAGAGAAAAAAAATCACTTTAAATGCTTATCTACCTGCCATCTCTTTTTCTGGATGCTGTACATGTTTTCAGAGGCATTTCACTTTTCAAGTCTGTTCTTTCAGACAGTTTGAGTCCTTGATGTTTAAGGAAGAATGCCCTGGTAGCAATCTGAAGAGGATGGGAAAGTAGTATGTTGAAATTACTTTTCTTTGTCCCACTTAGGACAAGTTATCTCACCTGGAACTTGAGCTTGATGAAGAAAAGAGTAATTCGGATTTGTTGTCTGAGAGGATCAGTAGATGCAGAGAACAGGTATTTGAACAAGTTTTCCAACTGTTGTGTAACAATGAAGAAAAAGTGTTATTAGGATCTCAAACAATATTGATTAACTAAATAGTGATTAGTAATATGGTTTATGTACCAGAAAAACAAGGTTCACAAACATGATGGAAGATGCTTCTCTATGTCATCAGAGACTAATCTTTTCCTGTTTTCCTGACTGGAAAATTGATGCAGATTGCATATAAAGACTGAAGACCAGTATTATCCTCTGATATTCTTGATGTAGTGAGCTTCATCAAGTAATCATTGATGCTTGCAGAGATGATGCTATCTTAGGCTTAGTTTTAGGTGGTAAGGCTATCAGAGAAGGCCTGGTTGTAGGGAGTATCTTAGATTGAATGATCACGATTTTTTAACCTTACTGAAAAGTAGGCCAGTGTAATAGTCGTGATTTCAAAGGAGGAACATAGGAAATTGTGGCATTAATTAGGGAAATCAGCTGAACTGGAGATGCTGGCCAGTTTCAACAGAGAGGAAGCTTTATCTTCATTGCAAGTGTAGAAACTGATTAGGCTATATCAAAGATAAGACAGCTGCAAAGTGTTTTCCACATAAAAAACATAAGTCATTAGAAGTGTTATATGAGTAGATAGCACAAGAAGTGGGGAAGAAGGATTTATTAACAAGGTTGTGTTTGGTGGAGCAGAAAATGTAAAGATGAGGCGAGATTTGCCAAGACAAGTGAGAACTATCTTAGTAATTCAAACAAGTAACAAAAAGGTTCTTGACTGTGTAAGCAGAACAAAAGTTGTGGAAACTGTATGATGAGTTATCAATTGAGATAAAAAGTAATCCAGGTATGTCTCCTCAAATAAATGAATATTTTTGCCTCTGTCTTCAGTAAGGCCAGTGAATGTGCAGGTGGGAGGAAGTGGAGTGGGCTCGTGGAAATAAGACCATTGAGCTGGAAGTCACCAAGTCTAAGAGAATTAGGAGTTCTGAAGAAAGAGGCCTTAATAATATTATTCAAGATTTGTGGAAGAACTGACGTATGAAATTATAGGTCCTGTAACAAAGATTTATAATAAACCAGAAAAGTAGAGAATAGGGCCTAATGAGTAGAAAAGTAACCAGAGCATCCATTGTCGAGTCGAAAAGAATATGGTGATGTGGCTGTCTTGGAATATCACAGCCTAGACAATGTTCTCTGCCTTAGTTTTACATTCTGAAAGATATGAAACTGATGCATAACTCATTACAACATGTCTACTACATTATGTACCATACCTTAGTAATTTCCTAAAAGTCCAGGAGACAATTTCCATTGAGGTACAACTCGCAATAGTATGTTCTGTTTTCATTTTTCTTTCTTTCTCCAGAAAAAAAGAATTGGTGACATTCTTTTGAATAGTTTTAATTTCAGAGGGAGAACAGAAAGTAAAATGTTAGTTTCTATGTTTTTTCAATGAAATTGCGTATTCCACTGAGACAGCTGGAGAGTTTTAAAGTGAGTTAGAGCTCTCTTTCATGCATCCTTGAAACACCAAGGTGCCATTACTACTTTGTTTGGGAGTCAGGTTACTGAGATTCTATTTGATTGTCTTTTTGCTATTGTTCCATTGATATTGTACAGACTCTGAGTCAGTGGGTGAAATAGAATGTAAAGGACACGTAATAATATGGGGTCATGCTATTGTTAAATTAGGAAGCCTTTAATACTAGAGTCTATGCCTGTGTTGTAAGCCTGGGATAAAAGAACCTTAGTCATTGCTGCACTAGTGGGTGCTATAGTAAGTTAATTTGCTAACTGAATGGAAACCTAAAATACAGATGGGTGACCAAATGTTACATAATAGGTAAAAGACATGTTTATTTTGAGGTCTGGAGTTTCTCATTTCACACATGAGTTACAAAGGTTGCTTTGTTTTGATTTTATGCCAGAATGACTAAGTAGTCAAATTACTAAAGAGTATTTCAGGGTCTGCTAAGCATTTATAATGACATGAGAAATTATAATGGATTTGTTTTCGTAATATCTGTATATCTGTAGATTATTTTTTTTAAAATGAAAATGTGTTATTTTAATACACTGATAATGAACTATAATAGTCAAATTCCTAGTAAAAAAAACTTGAAACAACTGTTTCTATTTTGCATAAATACAAATGTTTGAATAAACATTGGGAAGGCTGATAGTTCACATTTCATTTACCATGAAATGTTACCGTTTTTTAATTTGAACACCCTTTTCAATCTGGGAATGGCTGCATGAGACACTGTTCTCATCTTCCCTACCTCGTTCTCAAGAAGTACCACAATGAAGTGAAAACAATAAAAAATTTGGGGGGAAAGGTGAATCATAGCCTATTAGTTTTTAAATTATGAGGTATTAGCAACTCTGGAAAAAAGGAAAATGGCCAACAAACACACACGCATAGAAAGCGAGAAGGCCTAGCTGCCCTTTGAGTCTAAAGTGAGCAGGGACAGGGCACATTTTCGTACATGATGTTTCCCCCCCACCATCCAAAGAAGGGAAATGAAGTACCTCTTGCTATTTTGTTTTTGCAAACATAGTTGAAAAATACTTGAAAAGATACCCTCATCAATTCTTGTATTCTGTGAAAATGCAGACATGAGTCTGTTGACTTCAGAGTTGTTTCCCATAAGTGTGAAAAAAGGACTAGTTAGTTTCCATGACAATTTTAGAATAAATACAGGATGATAAAATTGCATTGACTGCATCACACACTTCCTTTTGGTAAAGAGTTCCCAATGGATAGCTGTATACTTCCTCTTTAGCTGGCACCAGTTGTGGGAAGCAAACTAATGAAAATGTGGACATGAAGGTTGCTTTTCAGTTATGAAGGATCAAAGGGGTTTGTTTTGGCTTCAGCTTATTTGGTTGTTAAACATTGGGTTTTTTTGGTCACATACTTGAGAATTGTGTATGTAGGTGTATATATATTTATATAGGCACACATGTGTATATATATATATATTTTACATTTCCCTACTTAGGTATTAACAAGAAACATAGGCTGTGAACCTAGTGCAAGATGGTAAACAATGGTGATAGTATCTAAAATTTTAGAAATCAAATTGCTTTCACTAATAATGAACACAACAGCTGCTTCTAATCCTAAAGCTGGTGCAAAATGCTGCTATGTCTAATAAAGCTTTGTAAAATCTGATACAATTGCTTTTCTCAATTCTTTGTTGTTAGCATTCTTCAAATCCAGTTGTGATAAATGTTGCCTTAAGCTGCAGAAATAGTTTATTCTTTGAACATAATTAGAATATAGTAGATATATGAAGGGTAGAATGTGAAGCACAAAGCTCCGCATGGTGCGTACCCAGAGCACTTAACTGCTGTGAAATAAGTGAAAAGTTTGAGCACGTTTTGGCAAACAACTGCGTTTTTTTTCATTTGTGCATGTTAATTATGCATTTACTAATGAAAAGTGCAAGGAGATAAATGAAAACAGTTTCCACCTCGCCCAGCAAGAATTGTGTCCTGCTGCCCTTCTTTTTTTACAAGCTCTTGTATATATTTGCACGTAGCTTTCTGATCCTAATGCAATATAGTACTTTTTCTGTCTCCCACTGTTTTTCTGTGAGGCTGCTTTTACTGTGAGGTGTCCAACAACAGTAGCAGTCATCTTGGAAATATAATAATTGTCTTCTAAATAATTCTTTAATTTGAGATCTTGGGAAGGTTGCACAAATTTGTCACAGCCTTTGAGCACAGTAAGAGCATAGTAGAACTTTAGAGTGGCCCATTGAGCAAGCCCCTACATAAAACAAAACCCCTTTCTTCAGTTAACAGTTGCATTTTTAATTAGTCATTCATTTTGCTACAGATTTTGCTTGATTATTTTTTTTTTCTGTGTCTGTCTTCATGGCTAAAGCAATTACAGCTGAGTAAATTCTATGTAATCCCTCACATTATAACTTTTTTTTCATACATTTCATGAATAAATGCAGCTATTGTGTACAGGAGTGACTCTAATTTTTATATATAAAGTAACATTTTAATATATAAAATTCTATTTTAATATATAAAACAATCTTTTACTATCTAATGTATAACACTTTATTATTTTTAGGCTTCTGTGTGACAATGAGAGCTTTTAGGAAATTACCCAGCTGTTGAGAACACAGCTACGTGCTAACATTTGTAGTCCAGTAACTGCTATGACCTTAGCTTTCAGGAATGCCTTCTACTGCTCTGAAACCATACTGTGATATAACATATGCAACTGCATGCATTGCTACCATTATTTCTATTCATATCTTCGTTTCAAAGCTACAGAAAGAGTGTAAATTACTTCTTTTAAGCATGTGATTAGCTAGAAGTGTATCTTTTAATATTATAATGTGGTAAAAAGAAAAAAAGGCCTAAGGTAAAATTTCATGTGTTGTATGTGTTTAACCTTCACATTCTTAGCATTGCTTTTGGATTTTTTTTTAATGCAAGAATTCCCAATTGCTTTTGAAAGACCTTTAGTGAGATAAATCTGTAACTTAGAGCTATTTAACTGTTGGTGTGTTTATGCAAGTTCATATGTCACTGTTGTAAAGCAAGGAAGAATGCTGTGGCTTCTGAAACCTTTGTCGGTCTTTTTGCAGGTAAAGTAATTGGCATAGATGTTTGCTGTGTTCCCCAGGTGATACTCATCATAGTAAACATTATGCAGGGAGTAGCACAAATGCTGTGGTAATATTAGCTGTGCCTGCAAAGGCATTTGTAAAACCTTGAGGGCAGTCTCAGCAGAGTGAGAGGCAAGAAAAGTATTTGGGCACTGCAAACTTTTTCCTTTAGCCCCGAAGTTTCAGTAGCAGCTGTTAGGCAGTTTAGAGTTTCTCTTTGATCCTCAGAATTTTTTTTCCCAGTCAAGTCCAGTAGTGAGATAAAACAAACTAATTCTGTATTCTTATCATGATTCTGTATTGATCAGGTAGTTTTCTTACATATGGAGAATATATTTTCCTTTTGGTTATTGAATATGCAACTGAAATATTTACAGAAACTAGCAGAAGTTGTGTTTTAACAAAACAAATGAAAACCACCCCCTTCCCAAATCCAGAAGTCAATGCTCTCCTGGCATGACAGACATAAAATTGACTGGAGGAGGGGAAGGAATGTTCATATCCACTATGCCTCAGAGTCTGTTGAAAAAGAGCTTTTACTGTTCTCAGAGACATAGAAAACTGTAATTGTCTGTAGTTTCTCACTGAGTTCTGGCACTTCTCTGCAGTTACCAGTTTGGGTTTAATAAAGTGAAACTTCAAAGTAGACTAGTCAGCACCTTAAAAGTAAGATGCCATTTCAGAGCTTCAGACTTAAGTAGAAGGTAGACAACTTCAGACAACTGTAGAAGGTGTTTGCAGACTGATGTGATGTTCTGGAACTCAGTTCCCTGCCACATGATATGTCTTTCATGCAACATTTTAGAGTTCAGTTCCCTGCTACAGAATATATATAATGAACATCAGCAATACCTAGTCTGGCTGGAAAATGCGTATAATAAACACCGGGAATAACATGGGCTTCCTGAAGAGGAAAATTTTATCCAAGACTGTAATTGTAAACATCATCTGAAATCATGATTATGTATTGAGTTCTAAGAGCAAATTTTTTCTCATTAGGTAGGTATATGTACTTTATGTACATGTACGTATACATGCATATGTATACATACATACAGTATCATGTAGATAAATGTAGATTAAATCTTTTATTAACATTTCTGTCTTTTTTTTCTATAATAGATTGAACAAATGAGGACAGAGCTACTTCAGGAAAGAGCTGTAAAGCAAGATTTGGAGTGTGACAAAATTTCACTGGAAAGACAGGTAGCTGTGGCTGGCATATCATCACACTAGCAAGATAACAGGCTGGGTATCTGCTTTCATTAGGAAATTCAAATAAGCATTTAAGGAATACAGTATTTGGTAGCTGGCACTATCATAGAATAGTTTGGGTTGGAAAGGACCTTTAAAGGCCGTCTAGTCCAACCTTCCCCACCGTGAGCAGGGACGTCTTCAACTAGATCAGGTTGCTCAACGCCCTGTCCAACCTGACCTGGAATGTTTCCAGGGATGAGGTGTCTACCAACTCTCTGGGCAACCTGTTCCAGAGTTTCACCTCCCTCTTTGTAAAAACTTTCTTCCTTATATCTAGTCTAAATCTCCCCTCTTTTAGTTTAAAACTATTGCCCTATGTGCTGTCGCAACAGGCCCTGCTATCCCACCATAGTGTGCTCCTGGGAGTATGTGTTAGTAAGAATAGATTAAAAACCATGAGTATCTTAATATTGATAGTCAAAAGAAAATATTATAATCTTGAATTAAGCCTTCTCTTAGTATTTTTGCTGTCTGTACTCCCCGTTTTAGTTTGAGGTTTGTCATAGTTTATGTATTTCATATACTAAACACTCATACTATGCATATGTCTGTTTATATAATATAATACAACATTTCTGTTGTAGTGAATACAGGCATCTCTCTACCACACGAATTCTGTCTATACATTGGAGCATCAAAGACATTAAAAAAAGAAACGTGACAGTTGACATGGTACACTTGTTTCAGAACAAAACTGAGATATCAGTATAGAAACTTTTATAAAGCACATACACAGAAAAGACTGTGTAGAACATCAAGGACACTGTTATCTAATTTAGCTGTAAATCCTTTGACTGCTTTTGGAGGAGCTATTCCTCAAAGTCTTAACAGTACTTCAGGAACACTGTTGAATGTAGATCATAATTTCAAGCAGTTGTGATTTTAGTCATATACTTTCTTCTGTAGGAACAAAAAAGTGAAAAAATGAAACACCTCTGAAATAAAAGACACAGATTTGATAGGGAACTGCTAATCCCTGTTGTCTAGGAAGGAATATGGCTCATATGTTTCAATATCTGTGATGGAAAGTACATTAAAAATATTTTCTAGCTATCTGCAAGGTTTTATTCTGCAGCTCAGTGGTCTTAGAAAGCAAGATTACTATCATAGCCCCTAGCTGAGATCCAGAGGAAAGCTATCTTAGCAAGTCATAGTATTATGACAGTCTCAAGAACAAATTGTAATGGGAATTTAGAGAACATGTTTATACCAGATACTTAATTTGGGGCCTTAAATTATGTGAAATTAATCCTATCTTAATTGTTTGAGAAAAAAAAGAATGCCACCTACTGGTATATCCCATGTACATCCTTATGTTAGTTCTGACTTTCCTGTCATAGCTTTTTCAGTGTTTGAGATCTGAGGTCATAGTTTGAAGTTCTGTAACAAAGAGCGTTATTTTCTGTTCCTCTTGTAACTCTTCTCTTTTTTTGGTAACTTTATCTTTAGCTCCCTATTGAAAACCTAAATTACCTAGCCTCATAAAAATTAAAGTGTAAATCTGAGCAAAAAGTAGGCTTTTACAAATCATGTGGCTTGCAAAGTTTTTCGAACTATTTATGTAGTAGGAGTAGCATTGAGTAGTTAAGAAAGGGGGGGGGAAACCCACAGTAACAGCTTTGATAGAGCAAAAGCGATATTGGATGCAAGTAATTTCTTTGTCTACTTGTGGGTTACAGGGGAAGAATACAGAATTTGACAAAAGAACTGTGTGGAGAATAAGACAGATCCAGTGCTATTTGAAAAGTTTTGGCACAATAAAAAAATCCCATTGGAAGGGACTTGCAACCATCTGAAGTTCAAAGGTCCATTTAAGCCTAAAACTTTAACTCAAGCTTAACACTAAATACTTTTTAATAAAGTATAGTAATAGAAGATATGTTCGTAGTAAACAGTGAAATCTCACTGACTCTCTTTCTTTTCCAATATTTACTAAGTTAAAAATATCACCTTATGTTTGCCTGGAGAAATTTATTTTGTGTTAAGGTGGTATTTGTTAACGTGAGCGTGTATGTAGTAATCAAATATGTTCCAACTGTAGAACAAAGACTTGAAGAGCCGAATCCTTCACCTGGAGGGTTCTTACCGATCCAGTAAAGAGGGACTTGTTGCTCAAATGGAAGCAAGGATCACAGAGCTAGAAGAACGGCTTGAAAATGAAGAGAGGTGAAACTAGTTATGTTATGATCAAAACATGCATGTTTATGTTTATTAATATGGCTTTTTGCTAATATTAAGTCTCTAATATGATTAACTTTTTTCTTTTTTTTTTTTCTTCACAAGCACCAAATTAAAATGGTTACTGTTTCATACAGGTATTGCAAATTTTCTTTTGAATGAAAGCACACTAGAAGTTACCATATAATTTTAAAACTGGGCACATTGCTAGCATGGTTCCATACCTGATTATATTATAAATGTCTGATACCGGTAACAGACTTACAAATACTCACTGTAGTTTAACATTTCCATTTTCTTGTTCACTTCGTTGTTTAATCTTGGAGGACTGAATTTTTTCCTAAATGTTGCTCTGGATACAGAAGACATTGCCCTTGAACAAATTTCTTAATATATTGCATGGAATCAGTAAATCAAAGCAGGGCCTGTTAGTATTTATTTAATTGTTAGAAAATTGCTAAGGAATTATGACAGCAGGATTGGAAGTATTTCAGCTCCTTTTTTTTACAAGCTTGTCTTTTGTTTGTTTTGTTTTTTCTAGGGATAGAGCTAATTTCCAACTAAGTAACCGCAGACTTGAGAGAAAAGTGAAGGAATTAATGTTGCAAGTAGATGATGAACATCTCTCATTGACTGATCAAAAGGACCAGGTAGAGGGAAAGACTAACATGCAAATATCTGATATGAATCCTACTAGCATAAATCATCATTTATAAAAGATAGGAGAAGAATATAGGTAGAGAATGTTTACTCCATTATTTATGAACTCCCATTTAGTGAGATTTGTAGTTCCCATTGTCATTGTGTTCTTTTGTCTAGTACTAAATTGTTATTAATTTCTAAAATTATGAAAACAAAGCAATTATAGAAGCAATGCTATAATTATTTTAAGAAATAAAGCCAATAACATGGTGTATGATAAATCTATACACCAACTTATGATTCTATAAATACATAGGCTAACAAATAATAGATTCTGTTTTGCCACTATAAAATTTTGTTTAAAGAAGCTATTTGTTGTTAGATACAGGCTATAAGTATTAAGCATGTGTTGATATTCTGAAGAGCAATATGTTCTACTGTTCCCGTGGTCTTTGATTCCTTGCTTAAAACGTTGTTTGTTTCAGTACATGAGTCAAATAGTTAATATTCTGCCTAGAGATTGAACAGTATGTTTCAAATTGCAGATATTTGTTAAGGGAACAATATTCTAAAATCTTCTTGTTTTTTAAAATCTATTTTATAGTATCTGTCTGGTAAAGTTGCTTAACTTAGACACATTAATAGCTCCAGTCTTCCCTTATTGGCTCCTGCAATCACGTAATACTGTCTTACTCTTCCAAAGCTATGTTCACTTGTTGCTGTTTCTTCTTCTTAAAAAATTGTATCCCATCACTTTTGTCAGAGTCTAATGCTGACTTTTGAATATTTCTGAAGCACAGGATTACAGTGTCACTACACTGGCAAAGTTGTGTCTTTATTCTCCCTCTCATAGATGCTGGAAGAATAAAATTCCTTTATTAAAATAGTCCTCTAATCAGCTGACATGTAAATATTTCAGTTGAGTTTGCGTTTGAAAGCAATGAAACGTCAAGTTGAAGAAGCTGAAGAAGAAATAGACAGACTGGAAAGTGCTAAAAAGAAACTCCAGAGAGAACTGGAAGAGCAACTAGACATGAATGAACAATTGCAAGGACAGCTTAACACTGCAAAGAAGGAATTAAGGTAGGATAACTTGTTAGACCTTACAATTACATATCACACCACAGCTCACAACATTGATCTCTTGCTCCTTTAGTCTGTGAACTGAGGGCTTCCTCTAACAAACTTCAAGTTTGTCATAAGCAGACAGTTAAAGAAACAGACCTGTGAAACTCTTCCACGTTTTCTTTCTCTACAAATGTTCTCCACCTCTTTTCAGGGTACTCAAGGTGCTCAAACCTTCTTTCCGAGATCTGCCTGCTTAATCAAATCATTAAGGCAGGGAATAAAAAATGGAAAACCACTCTTCTCATTTGTAGTCATAAAAATTTTCTGCTAATGACTGAGAGGAACAGCTACCCTGTGAACATCTCAGTGTGCAAAGTTTACAGTTTCCCCTCACTGTAAGTTCAGTTAAAGGTGCTTGAAAATATGACTGATAGATGTTCATTCTCTTGCATAAACTACCCCTATTAAAGCAGAAGGTTCTTTGACAGGTAGGATTTACATTTTTAAAGGATGTCAATTTTGTAAGCTTTGCGTAAGTGTTCTGCATGTAGATAAGCAGTTTTAATAGCAGACACGTGTATTTTTGTTTTAGTAGACTGAAGAAGTCGCCAAGTAAAGTGTTGCCTGATTCTGATGATGATGACGATGATGATTTCAGCACGGATGGTGATAGTCTCTGTGAAGTACCTTCAGGAAATAACTTTTCAAAAGATGATGACATGAAAATCTAAATAAGTATTGAATCTGTGATTCCTTGAAAAGTACTGGAAGAATACTATAAATTATCAAGCAACCGGATATTCTAGAAGCCAAATGACGTAAAGGGATTTAAGAGTTGGGAATATAATGTTTCCATCCATACTGTGCCATTTTCTTATTTAGATCTCCTTTGTTTATGATAGAGGATTGCGTTATAAAACATGGATATAGATGTATAATTGCTACTGAAAACATGAGGATTTCACATTGGAAATGTGGTTTTGCTAAAATTATTTTTAAGTAAAAAGCTGTTTGAACGTAATTCAGAATTAGGTTGTAGTTACTAAAAGTTTTTCCCTAAAATTAAGGAAACCACAGAAGATTATTTAACAATTGTAAGTAGGGGGAAATGGTGTATAAAATGTAAATATTTTAAACCTGATCTTTTTATTGACTATTACTATTTTGTAAAGTTTCAAATATTATATGAATCAGCTTCATATGTAAAGTACTTAAATTTATATTGAACTCTATATTTGGGTTTTAACTAAGAAGAAAACAAATGAACGTGAATACTTTTTGTGCATTACAGGGAGCAGATTCACAGTTCCTGAGCCTGGAAGTACATTCCTATTTTAAAACGAGTGCAAGTTTTATTGTAGGTATTCTGTATATTAGAGATCAACTGTTAATCCTGCCTGTTGACTTTAAAAGGGCCATCATACCTGCAGGATGAGTGAGGCTTGCTTACAGCTTTCCTGTAAGCTTTATTTGGGAAGCTTTCTGGTTTTAGGAGGGAAGGGTGAGAATGAGGTCAGTTGCTACTTGGCATCTTTCATTTCCTGAAATGGACTCCATACTGCCAGGAGCAGATCATTATAAGCCTGCTCGTTTGAGGGCATAAGGACAGGCTTATCTTAAAGTCTCATAAGGAGTTCCAGTGAAATTACTTGTGGTCTCTGAATTAAGTACATGCTTAAATCTATTCTTTAATTGATCCCAAAATGTTATGCACCTAGCAAGAAATTGCACCAAGGAAACAGAAAGCACATAATCTGATATTTCTTTCTATCCTGTTCTTGAGCATCTATTTGTGATGTATTGCAATGTATTGTCATATATGCAGATATGTGTTAGTATTTCGGTTTACAGAAGTTTCCGCATTTTGGGTGATCCATCTGTTCAACAAACTTTGCAGGAAATTTAAAAGAAAAAAAATTGCAGATTTTATTTTAAAAGCATTTTCCATTTTCTTGCTAAAAATATTTGTTTGCCATTTATATTACACCAGACTGGTTTTGCTCCTTTGCAAATCTAGAATTCTAAGGTAAGGGCACTACTACATAATTTTGTTAATAAACCACAGCTAAGTCCTGTCTGATTATGAGTATTTGTCCCCAGTTATAGGTTAGCGAGCACTTCTTCACTGAATGGACCAAATAATTATGTAATTGCAAAAATAGATTAAACTGGAGTTGCTGGGAGCTTCCATTACTCCCACAAAGGCATCTGCTGAAGAGGAAAAATCTAACACTTCTGAAAGTGAGGCTGATAGACTTAGTTAAGGCAAAAGTCCTGACAATGGCAGTATCCATTTTCATATGATTACATGAAATGAAACTCCTACCTGCGGTATCAGAAATATATTCATGCATAGCAGATTACAGACTCTTTTGCCATGTAATTCCCTTCAACTTGATTTTGATGGTTTGAGATATATGGGAAATAATATGAACAGCATAGTTGTAATACTCTGTCTGTGAATTTTGTATATCTTTTCAAGAGTGTACGTCATATAATTTTTTTTGCAGTACTAGCTTTACTATTTTGACAACATAGAAACTGACTTTCCTCCAAGATCTGCACTATACTGTACTGACAATCATCACATAACCTGCTGTGATTTATTTTTTTGTTGTTTCATTTGCATGTTTATGTAGGCTTAACTTTAAACAACTGATTCCAATCTCCAGTACTCTGTCCTAATGTTCATAGATGATTATTATTTCAAACCACTGGAAGAAAATCACTTAATATTGCATCTACCTCCAGTTACACTAAACTGTAAAACAAAACAAAAACAAAACAAAAAAAAAAAAAAACAACCCCAAAACCCAAAAAACAACAACACTTAAAATAAATGGTCACTCAGCTCTTTCAGTTCTACTTTGTATGTGCACTTAGCTTAATATGACAATTGAATTTTATATGGAAGATGCTTGTATTTAAAATATAACAAGAAAATAATTATCTGGGAAATACTGATGATGTAAACAAGTTTCTGCATTTTCTTCTTTTTGGATAGCTACTTTCTTTGTAACTTGTAAAACCGGTGGCAAGTGTAAATATCTAGAAGACTTTTCTCATTTGAACTTATAATAAGTTAGAAGGAGGGGACTTATTGTTGTGGACTCTTAGTGGAGTGATCCTGCTTATTAGACCTCCCTTCCCCCCGCCTTCGTAAAAGGAACTAATCTTTAGTTTGTTCATTTAGACTTGGAAATGGCATTTGCTCATTAGAGTTCTCAAATGATATGACTAAAATCAAAGAAAATCTTAAGATGTTGAAAAGGGTATTTCAGCTCATTCACAAAACAGTTGGTAGCTCTGTTTCTTGATGCATGCTGGCTATGGTGAGGGTAGGGTCTAGGTCTTGATTGCCACAAAAACCCCACTGATAACAGTTTAAGCATGTCTGATTTGTGCAGTCCATCTCATGGCAGTTTTTGATCAAAACTCATCTTAAGGTTTAGTGTAGAAAAATTTTCCCAATGTTTCCGGGTCATCTATTTTTAAATTAATTTCAGAGAAGCTCTTGACCCATAAAAGCAAGGAATAGGGAGAATATGTGAAGAAGCATGGTTGTGAGACATTCAGTCCCAAGAAGTTTGTACAAAGAATGAAGTTTCTGGTGTATTACAGAGACATGACTTGAATTTGAGCTGTAGAGACTTTCAGTTTTCTTCAATGATATCATAAAATCTCATAAACAAACAGTCCCATGCTAGATCACTTTTGATATAAGCCTAACCTGATAACTTATATACTGGATGCTTCTCTCTCAGGGTAAGTAATCAATGATGAACAATGAACTTTTTGTCCTCTCTGGGACTAATGGCCTTTTATATCCCACTGAGATTTTGACCATTTTAATGTGGTGAGAGATTTCTATAAAAACAGTATTTCTTCCCATTAAAATCCTATTCTGCCTATCCGTGTTCTTCAAACAGCTGTGTAAGATTAATATTGCCATATTCAATTCCTGACAACTTGTGCCTTAAGAGGACTTAGATGGTTGTTTATAATTCCTGGTTTTGAGAATCAAATCCAAGTTCTGTTTTGAATGTTTTCACTAATCTGTTATGCTCTGGCAGATCCTCTTGGTTTCTTGAGCCTACTTTTGTAGATAGGAGAATACAAGTTCATTTCTACAAGAGTGTTCTGAAGTTTTTTAAATCGCTAACATTTGGCAAGTGCTCCAAGATCTTTCAATGGCAATTGCTATACAATGCAAAATATGTAAATTTAAAACCAAACGAACAAAATCCTCCTGTCCACCATAGACTCCTCATTCACTGACCAAGTAATAAAATTAAGGATATTCTTCACATATAATGGATTTTAATGCCCTTGAGTTTGGAAGGCATCTCTTTTCATAAAAGCATTAAGATCTTTCAGACATCATATGTCTTTTTAGTGCATAGAGAAGGAAAAAGGGAAAGCCGTCATCTTGCTGTCTGCTGTACCTGCTTCTCTGCCCTGCCCTTTGTTTAAGGAAAACCCTATATTACACAAATACTTTTTTTTATTGTTCAATCACCAGGCAGGTTTTTCCCCGACGATGTAATCTCTTGGCGATAAGACTATAACTTGCTGATTGATCTGCCTATTCCTCTGATTTATCCTCATTCTTCTCAAATTAATTCTTTCCTTTTTCCGTATTAATCTGTTCTGACTTATAGCTGATTTTCTAAACTATTCCAGAAGCCATGTGCATTCCTCATTTTTTACAGACCAGCTGTGTGCTTTGCTGAGTGAGCTACACCGTGCAATAGCTTCAGCTTTTAGTTTTTTTCTGGATCACACAGCATATTTCAGTAATTAAACATTGATGCTTTTAGCTTACAGGAGCATCCTATGCTATGAGTAGAGCTACACATTTCAGCTGCTTAATTTCTAACAACTGCAGTTATCAAGTAACACTGCAAAATGTTCGAAGACTTGGCTTTGAGCAACATTCTTTAGAGATTGCCAGGGTTTATAACACATTTAATTTGTTCTTTTTTATGTAAGGTGCTTATTAGGTGATATATTTAACCCTCTGACCCTACTATGTTATAGTGGGAATAATTTCATTATTTCAAAATTTGTTTGTGAGCGCTGGGCTATTGAGAAAAAGGTATAGAAATGAATAAAAGGGGTTTTTGTATTACAGGTTTTTCTTTTAACATGTAAGAAAAAGGAAAGACCTAATAAAAAGTGCAGTAGTGAATTGGGCTCACCTACCTCAGTAGAAGTGTGTTAGACCTTTAATGGTTAGTACCAGTGAATCTCATGTGAGGTTAGCAGAGACTGTATGTTTTGTATAAGGGAACATTTGATCTTTTCTCCACTTCTAATAACAATTCGCTGTTTTAATTGGATCCTGAAGCTTCATGTCATTAGCAGAACAGCAGGCAATAAAAAAAATTGCATCCTGGGCACAGGTGGATGATGAAAGTTTAAGCTCTCCACGTTGCCAATAGGAAAACTGTAGGAATATTTCTGTGTGAGTGCAGAGAAGGGACCCATTACAGGTGACTTGAGTTTTTCTGTGCTCACTGTGTACTTCTGCTTCTTCAGCAGGATGGGCTTTCTGAACAACACTTTATATATTAGGTTACAAAGCTATTTTCACTAGTTTCAAGCAGTCCTTTTACTTTGGTTGCATGCAGTCTGGCTAGGATGAAACCTACCAAGGGCATAATGTGAAGTAAGAGAAAATAAAGGCATCTTGTAAGAAAGACCAATGCAGGATCCAGTTCTGATTCATTTGATTTTGACCACCTCTTCACTCCTCTCAAAGAGCCTGGCTCTGAATGTTGCTTAAGCCATCTTAAACCTACAGATATCTAACTTGGGCTGGGATGGATTTTATTTCCAGGGAAAAGCTGTAAAGTTTCAAGATCAGGATGGTAGGGAACACATTGAAGTAGTGCTAGGAAATGCCTATTTCCTGGATGCATTTGCAGCAAAGATTCTCAAGAGAGTCCAGCTGAGACAAATGATAGTGCTGAAAAAGGAACAGTATATGTTTCTGATATTTCTGTGGATGCAGTGTTAATGGAGACTGATTAGCTGCATACCCCTGTGCAGCACAGGTAGTTCTGTTCAGTAAAAATGCTTTCAGCATCTTCAAATCTTGGATACCCAAGTGCCTGCCAGTATCAGAAACATCTATTTTGTGTGACTCGCTTTTTATCTTACCTTTTTTCCAGAAAGAAACTGTGTGTGTAATTCTGTGTTTTCCCTTGGATTTGGCTTTTTGTCAAAGATGTGTTTAATTCTGTGGGGTTTTTTTTGTGAGAGAGAAAGAAAACACTGCTTCCCTTGGAATGGAAAGGGAGATGAGGCTGTTTGGGACTTGTCCCTGGGAAAACTCATTCTGTGCCAGAAATGAAATTTACTTTTCTAAAAAGCAGTTCCACTGTACATAGGAGAGCTGAGCTGTTGACTAAAAGTTCACCTATCACACCCACAGAGCTGACTATTCTCAGCCCAGCCTGGTCTTTATTTTCATAGGAGATAAAGAGTGGGACCTGGAACTTGACTTGCCTGAGGCTGCCAGCATGTGTATTTCTGTACTAGAGATGAGATTGAGATTGGTATACTTTTACTTTTGTTCTTCAAGTTTTTTGGTTAAATTACAGCAGATACTATTTAAGGAAAAAGGACTCACTGGGTATTTGTGACTAGACCATGCAAAAGCAACTTCATCTGCACACACACGCACGCTCTCTGAAGGCAGAGAGAGATGGGTGTGCATCACAGAATCATAGAATAGTCAGGGTTGGAAGGGACCTCTGGAGATCATCTAGTCCAACCCCCCTGCCAGAGGGGTGCAGAGGATGTGCATCGCTGCAAGTGCTGTACCGGCTGATCTGGTGCCTGCCTGAAAACATAATCCTGTTTAAAATTGATACACAAATTTAGTACCTACAGTCACACTGCGGTTACTGTAAATCCTTCCCACCTTCATCTGAGTTCTGGCATTTTCTTGGATATCTGCTGCATAAAAGAGCTTTTTGACAGAATCCCAACAAGCCTCTTAGCTTGTCTTTTAAACACTTTATCAAAAGGAAAACAAAAGAAGCTGAACCATCCAGAGAAGATGTGGTAGTCTAATAGTTGGAAGTAGAGCACTGGGAATCAGGAATCATCTGGTTTTCTAATCCATTTGAGCTGCTGCTTCAGTCCTTCACCTCCTTGTACTTTTGTCAACATGCCTAAAAAATGGAACACAAAACTAGACCTTGAAAACTTGATACTGTGTCTGCTGTTGAAACTTCCTGGATGAAAATGTTAAGAGGAACTGCTGAGGATCTGATTTTTCAGCATATCTGCTTTCTGGGCTGTGTTTAGCCCATTGCCCTGCAGTCTGGGATATGTTGCAATGCTTTCCAAGTGGGGAGCTGTTTTACCTGCCACACATCTGAGACTGAACGTCTTGTGCTGGTTCTGCAGTAACCAGCAGGCTCTGTAGAGTGTCTTTGCTGCAGAACGATAGTCTTAAGGCTAGATTTCCTTGCTTTACAGGGAGCTTCAAATTTGTTTTTCTTCAAATAAGAAAATGGTTTGTTGTATAACAGGTAGAATGGCTATGAAAAGAGGGAAGGAAAAAAGTAAGTCCAATAAAACCATGTAAAAGCTGTAACATCAGCCAACCAAAGAAAGGAAGCTTCCTGAGTCAGGCTGTGTTTACTTTAAACACAGCTCTATGTGCCTTGCTATATCAGTACATATTGTGTGTGGTATCCAGCTATTTTGAAGATAAGATCAAATTCACAATTCAGTTCAAAATGTCTCTCCCAGCTGTGAACTTCTTGAGCATTACTAAGAGTCACAATGGAAGACCATGGTCTGTGTGGTGCTGTATGTGATACCGCACAAGGATAAATATTTGTCTGGGTGTCCAAGGGCAGTCTGAGCCTCCTGTAGAGCTCAAGATAATTCATCTCTTTGGTTTGCCTGGCATCCTTTGGCTAGGAAACTTCTTCAGATGTACTGAATTTAATAAGCATTGTGGGATAAGCAGAGAAGAGAAAAGAATGAGTAAGAAATAGGGGCGCTACAGCTGCTACACATATGAGGGGAAAGGAATATTTGTAGGTGTGCACATGATAAGCCTCCTGTGTGTATGTACAGCACTGGTCATAATGAATATGGAGTGGGGATGGCAGAAGGAAAACTACAGTCTACTTACCAACCTCCTTTCCTCTTCGGCCCTTACTGCTGTTGCTGGCTTCCCTATTGAGAAAATGAGCTATAGTGGCATTAGGAAACTCCTACTCAGTAAGCTAATCCTTCATATTCATAGCAGGAGAAAGGTAGCTGAAAGCTTGTACGCATATAACAAACCAAATCAAAATACTTACAAATGCATCTATTTGTTTTAAAAATGAAACGGGTTCCGTTTAAAGACGTGTATGTCAGCAAGTATATGTTTGCAATAGGACCCATGAAAGTATTTTTTCAAAGAAAACTGGATTTTCATCAGATCTATCACCCTGTGACAACTACCGCAGAGCAAGCCCCAGCACCGTCCCTACTGGGCCAGCTACTTCCTGCGTGTAGCCCTACAAAGGTGCAGGTCAGTATCTCGTTTGCACTATGCTGTGGTGTGGTTTCTAAAATGGTGCGTGGCTGATGGTGTCTCTTGTGCTTCCCAGCTGTGGTCCTTCCTTCATCAGTAACAAGTGCAGATGCTATGCTGGAAGACCCAGAGCATGGCATTAAATGCACCAGGGCAGAGAAGAATTGAGGAGTCCTGACCACCAGATGTTCGAAAAGCATAGTTAACATTAGCTTATTCACAGCAAACACAGGTTCCCAGGTGCTGACAGAAAGGTCTGGCTGTTTGATAGGTGGCTGTTGGGACATTTTGCTTTTTTGGACAGGTTTGGAGTTTCAGGGGATTTTATTTTGTCTTTTCTTTTGGTCAGAGCAAAAAAGAACAAAACTGAGCCTAGAGAGGTTTCTCTCCTGATTGTATTCTCTAGATGTCTGTTGGGTCTTCTCTCTCTTGTGGGTGGAATCTTGACTAGATGTATGGGATTTTATTTTACTTACATTTTTAACTTGTGTCCACAATTAAAGCGAGAGGCAGGCAGTATCTGCAGTCTGCTGTGGTGACATTGCCAGGCTGGTAGTACAGGAAATGTCATGACGCACTGTGGGCATGACATTAAACACCTATCTTTCAGTTTATTTGAGCAAAATAATGAGCTTTTTGTACTCGTGCCATTATGGCTTACCTAGCCTCTTGTTGCAATGTGTTTGTATTCACCTGGAGGGCTTTTACTGTAAAGCTTCACAGTGCTGTTTCCAGGAAAGGCAGGTGCTTCTGACTCAAAGTGGGATGACACAAGCCTCAGGAGCCTGTGTATAAACTGCAGCATCTGTAGATGTCAATGTGCCACCAAAGGAATGACGTTAGCAGGAGCATCTGCAGGGCAGTGCAGGTGGCAGGAGGGAATTGAATACCTGGAAACTGAGTGGGGCAGGGAGTCTGCCTAGATCTGTTCTATATGGTGTCAAGCTTACCACCAGCGTGCGGGATGAGTAACTCCTGGACAGAGTAGGTCTCCATACTGAGTGGTTAAATAGACGTGTACCTCCAATGCCTGCCAAAACTAGAGCATCAGATATCATGTAATTGAGCTTTGATTTTTACAAATTTAGAAGTAATATGGACGGGAAAAGGGAGATTGATACTCATTAATTTTGCTGCTTCTCTGAAACTTTGCAGAGCTTGACATTTGTGGCTCTTGAGAAAAATAAATAAATAAAAAAAAGCCACAAAAAGGGAAAGCTGGTGCGAGTTTTCTAGAGAGAGAAGGATTATTTTTCCACGGAAGACGTCTGAAAGTCTTGAACGTGGAAACTGCAGTCATGGCTAAGATGCCTCAGATAAGTCATTCTCCCCAGAAGTGCCCGGGGCGCGTGCCCGCAGGTGGCAGCAGAGAGCGGCAGTACTGGTGGCCACGGCCCTGGGGGTGCCCCTGCCTTCGTCTCAAAAGTCCTCCTGCAGAGCGGGGTCTTAATCCCATTCTGCAGGTATGTTTTAATACATCGTGAATTATGTTTAATGACACGATGCCCTATGTATACCGTGACTGTGCATTTTACCAAAATACAGGGGTTTGTTGCAAAGAATCTCATGCTTATATCCATGAAGTTGGTGATGACTTCCCATGGGGGTGATAAATTGCCCAGTGGCACTACTGCCTTATTTTGTTGTTGGAATCCTTCAATATAGTGAGGATGGCAAAATTTATCCCTCTGCACTGCTAAGCAGACAGGGAGTCCTGCTGTTGTGGCTGTCATTGCAGCTGAGGTATTGCACCTTCCCTGTTGACTTTGTGTTAGTTATGCCCTAATAGTGCACATTTTGTCTTTTTTCCCAGGCAGCAACTGGTGTGGAGCCAATCATGATGCTCCCTCAGCAAAGAGGTTCATATATAAACCAACCTAAAAGGGAGATTGATAAGCTAAAGGGTATCTCAACGCTTTGGAATCTTGAGATTGAGCTCAGGCCAGAGAACAAGTTTCTTGCAAGATGGGGGAAATTATTTAATCCTCCTTGGATATCAGTTCTCCAACGATGAAATACGATACAGAATGACCAGTTTGCCAATCAAGAAGTAGTCGGTACAGAAAGTGACCTGCTGCTCAACAAAGATCCTTTTCAGTGTAGAAACACAGTCAAATAACGTTCAAGATGTTAAGGCGCATGAAGTGATTAATACGAGAAGGGGTATGGTCCTTTCCTGTAAAAGTACTGCTGCTGTAAGAAGTACTCAGATACTATTCCATGACTCTGAGAGAACAGAAAACTGAGTGGTCCTGACTCTAGAGAAATTAATTTATGAAGGACAGAAAGAGCATAGATAACATCTACTCTTTACCATTTTGAAACACCGTAAGAAGGAGACAATCACCAGAATGGAGCAAGAAGAATCAAAATTGGTACTTTTTTTATACAGCATGATTAGACACACTGGTGCTGATTGTGATAATTTAGCAAGGAACAAAAGTTCATAGATGGTAGGAATACCTGTTATTCATGAAAATGTGTCAGCAGGAGTTACTAAACCTATACTTTAGGAAGTAAGCCAGTCTGTAATGATTAGAAATCCAGGGAGATGTTTGGAGGGAGTGGGAGGATAATTAACATCTGTCTCCTGTGAAGTTCTTTTATATCTTTCTGAAACGGGAAATCCTGGCCACTGACAGAGAAGATAGACAGCAGCTCTGATGCAGTCTGGGCATTTGCACTACTCTGCATAATACTGAGTGATGATCTGGGATGCAATATGAGGTAGTTCGTGACTATGGCTCAACTGTGACTTAACAGAAAGAACTTATCAGAAACCAAGTTGTCTTTTGCCTCAACATTTAAACATATTCTCAAACAAATTATTTTCAATATCACTTTAGACCTGGGTTCATTCCACCTAACTTCAGGCACTAACCTAGGAAGATGTCAGCAGTGTAAGAAAGGTATAAGCAGGTATGTTCATGCTTTCCTTAGGGGACTGGAGTGTTTGCACTTCTTGTTAGGATCTTTCTCAGAAGTTTCTGGGTTTTTTCATCTGACTTGATAAGATCCTAGTGTCTCTGTCTTTCGCTGAAAACATGATCTGTTTATTGTTTGCTTACTGGAATATGGATCAACACTAGTGGCCAGCCCAGTTGCAAAGATACTGTTTGTAACACGCAGAATGTGACATCTGCTGGCTAGTGAGTTTTGAGCAGTCACCATTTCACAGTGTGGACCCTAAGAGTTCTTCTGCTTTTCCAGAATTCACACAAGACAGAATGAACTGTGGTGAAATGTGTGTGGTTTATTTACCGGTGGTCTACACTAGCCACGTCAACAGGAATCTATAAAATTTTATAGGTTAACAAGACCACAATTTTTACTTGAACAGGTTCCCCACTTTGTATAACCAAGGTCTGTACAAAGTCATGCTGTTCTAGCCAAAGGGAAACCTCAGAACTTCTACACAGGGAAAACTAATCTTTTTGGAAGGTTTTACATTAAAACGATCAGATGGTATTTACCAAAAGACAGCTAAAAAGTCAGCCAAAGCAATTATAAGTGTCTAGACCATATGTGGCTACAGAAACAGTGGAATTCAAGTTATATCTACATAACAGGGTAAGTCAATGAATTATATAACCTTTGTGTTGCTGATGCAAAGTGGTTGCTGGTACCCAAATATGCTAACTTAGAGGTGAGATTCCTTAGCTACCTTTATGCTGTAGCTATTTCTGGTACTGTTGGCAAAGAGCAATATAACCCCAGGCTGAAAACTTTCCAGAGAATTTGGTGGAATGTGTGGAAACTACGCCAAACACCTGTGGTATTAATAGAAAATTAATAAACAACATCAGCCACAAAAGGTTAAAGACTGAAGAAATTGTATAGGTTCTGTAGATGGGACAAACAAACAAAAGACATTTTAACTATGCCAGCAGTGCTATTTTGGCAATACAGGAACAGATTTCAAAGAATCTTAAAACTATGTGGTTGACAATATGCACTCAAGAAAACTGTGGACGTGGGCCAGTAGCAATGATGCAAAAAAAACCCCACCTTATTTCAGGTATCCTGAATGCTGATGTTCATCTGTATGTGTGTTTGTGGGGTTGTCCTGTGCTGCAAAAATCCCGCCTAGAGATATGGAAGTTAGTGTTAGGTTCCCATCAGGAACTTCAGCCAAATACCCAGATATGTTTCAACTCATTATTTTTTCTAGATCCTTCTATTGCCGTCAAAGAATCACCTTTATACAGAAATTATTCCAAATCTGAGGGTGGGATCCTGTTCATGGTTACAGCAGATTTATGCAAAAAAGGCATACCCTTAAACAGGAAGATTTGGCCAACTGGGTAGGACCCAGAAAATACATGTAAGTATTTTCTCTTTCTTCTTAATTCGTCAAAATACTAAACATGTATATTAACCCAGGAGAATGCCAAAATTAATAGAGACTCCATAACTCTAGTCATATGAGGAGAAGTGGGAAATGTACCAAAAGTCCTTCTTAAGAGCTTGTTAATCCTGCTGTCAGAATATTTTGGAGTCCTTTTCATTCTAATGCTTTAGCAAAAGTACAACCATCAGGTGTTTTCAATGTATCCAGTGCATGCTATTAACGTATCAATATCTTACAGCCTCTCTGCAACGTCTGTAGAAATTACTAGGAATTTTGCTTTTGATTTTAGAGGGAGGAGGATTGGGCCTTTTGTTACTATATTAATCATTTGGTAAATATTTCTCTAAAAGGTAGGCAGCTAGAAATTTCCAGGGGCAGAGTGATGGTCTAATATCCTGTTTTCAATAGTGGCCAATTCCCAGGGCCCCATAGGAAGGCAAATCCCCTCCTTTCCTTCCCCCCATGTCTAGTGTCGGTTGTGTCACAGGAGATTGCTGTCTCTCTCTCTCATCATTGCTAGCCACGGAGTAAACCTGATTGATAGCTCTAGCTGATTTCATGCTAGCTAGCTCACCATTTTGTCTGACCCAAACCTGATCCTGTATACATATCTGTATGTATATCTTCCTTCAATGCTAGTAACTTCTTCATTCAGTGACCTGCAGCAGCAATGGATCTCCAGGTTAATTATAAAAAGCAATGAGATATTTCCTTTGCGCTACTTTAATTCTATTAACCCACATTAATATCCAGAGCACCTCCATTTACTTCTCAGTTATCAGACAGATGCTGGTAAAAATGAGAGCAGAAGTAGGGCAATTGTCTTAGTGATTTTTTTGTGTGTCTTTCTGTTCTTGTTCTGCAGCAGGGAGATTAGGTGTTCCAGACAGGTCCGTTTTAAGCATTCATTGCTGTCCATACCCCTCTTACATCTATTTTCTCTGCTTGCATTAGAAGAACACTGCAGTTCTAGAATCAGCAAGATTATGTTGTACTCATTAAAAGACATTGTTAATCAACTGTCATGCATGTGACTGTGCATGTGTACATTTAAAAAAAGCTCTATGAGCTATACTTAGACGAAGCTAATAGGAAAAGAATGCCCCTTGTAGAAGCTACATTTGGGGATAAGTACAGCAGCCCTATAGTGCTTACTTTACATGCTGAAATACTTATGCAAAAAAACCAAACCTGCAACAGGGAAGAATTTAAATACATCTCTTGAGATGTGCCATTTCGGTTTCCCCTTGCCAGGTGAAGATGAGATTCTGCCCAAGCAAGCTACAGGATATGTGCCCTATTTTTTTTTTTTTCTGCCTTTCCCTCAGATTCAAGTTGTTATGCTAGGCACAGTAAATTTTAGCCATATTCGGAAATGCGGGGAAGGCAGAAGAATTTTATGGAGACTTCTGCCATACAAATCTCCTGATTGGAATAAATTTATGGAATAAGTCAAAACCCAACGAAAGCGAATGGGTCTTTCAAGTTATTTCAAGGGTCTCTTGATCAAGTACTCACCATTTTTTGTTGTAGTTTTCTCTGGAGAGAGAAACCTGATGGGAATAGTTCTACTGCATAAACAATTTAATTTCATAGTAGAAACTTTAATTTCTGAATTATGAGTGAGCTTGCAAACTGGTTTATTTCCTTTTGTAGACCAGCCTTTGTCACTCAAAAGCCACAGATCTAGTTAGCTTTCACATTATCATCAAGCAGGCAGAATGTCAGGAAATCCTGCTCTACTGTCCAAGTCACTGATACCTGTTTGATCTATTTTAAAGTCTGCAATATTTCTTGAAAGTGCCTTCCTGAAATAGTTCAAATCTCTTGCTCTGTGATCAGAACCCAGAACCCTGCTACTCTCAGCTGCATTCTTGCTAACTGGATGATGCACCATATGCAGGTGAAGAAAAAAACATACTCCTCCTTCTGGGCTGGGGCGGCCTGAAGGATGACACAGTGGAAATCTGGGGAGTGGCCATCCAGATTCACAGATAGTGTGCGACCAAATATATAAGTGGTTAGGTGTGTGAATCCATTTCCTTCCTGGGTCTGTTGTTAGATGGGCATTCCCCTAAGTAATATCTAGTCATTGTGGTTGAGCTATTAGTAAGTACCCTTAAATATTTAGTCCTCCCTACACTCCCTTATAATAACTTTACTTCAGTTAGGCCCAACAATATATTCTGTATTGATTATAACTTTTTTTTCTATTATTGTAATGACTTATGCACAGAGGAAATGAGACAATTCTTAGTGACAGGACAAGAAAAATTCATTATACTGTCGATACAGATAGGTCCGCTAGAATGTTTTCTGGAGCTGGAAGGACCAAAGTTTTCCTGATGAAAATCCCCTGGTACCGAGAGTCGCCATGACCTGATATTTCATCGTTAAAATACCTCCCCTTCCACCTTATTTTATTTTTATATGACTTCTAACAAACTTCTTTTTAGTATGTAGAAAGAAAAAAAATAATAGAACCAGATCTTCCACTTGTACTTCACAACATTTATGCACAGCTCCCTGTCCCAGCTATGTGTGCAAACAGGCAACAGGCTGGGAGAGCCATTAAGAACTGCTAAATTCCCACATATATCATTCTGAGACTGGGAACATGGAGGCACTAAACTCGATCTAACATAAGGGGGAAGCCAGGCAACCAAGAACAACCCAGAACCAACAACTTGTAGAATCTGTGCAGATGTTCTAGACAACTGCCTGGTTGCTTTGTTGGTTCGAAAAATGTTCCATCATCCTCTGCCCTGAAGCAGGGCTGAAGTCCACCACTTGCTATTTTTGCCTTCTATCATAAAACAAGGCTGAAGCAGAATACAATTTTTCCCTTTCTTCCTCTTCTATGTTTCCTTTCCTGTGGAGAAATAAAGGTGAAATGTGTGTCACCTTCCCCTTTGTAAGCTAAAAGAAGTCAGTCAAATACATGTAGTGATTGCCTGTCCTTAATGATCCCACTCCCTGAAATACGTCCGTTCCTTACACTTATAGAAGAATTTGCACTCCACAATTTATTTCTGTCTCTAAAACTTCCTTATTTGCTGCCACAATGACAGTACTGAAATCAGACTTTTGAAAGAGATCTATCCTTTGATTTTATCTCCAGGGAGTGCAATATGATTTTAAATGCAGCTACCTAACAATATAACTGTGGTGCTAATGGTGGGGCGTGCCTGTTTTCTACTCTCTACCTACCTTAACCAGTTCAATTATGTGACCTGGCCAAGTCACACCCCTATGTGAACAATGCTGCATTATTTTTACATGACATTTATGCTGAACTGTCCTGCTTGTGTGGACTGACTAAACCAAAACCTACTGCTGAAGAATGAATGACAGGCTTCTAGTATCACACGTGTGTCTTGGGCCACATTGCTATGGGCTGTGACCCAGTTGTTAACTGAATGGGTTACCAACATGAAAGAGGAAATGGTGAAGATGAATCAAGGGGTGGTACTTTTTCTGCTGAATCAGAACTGGATTGATGCCTTATATGCTTCAGCAAAATCTGAGGTGATGCTATCTAAATCCCTAAGAATTTGTGATTGAAAAATGACAGTGCTATTTTTTCATTCATACACGGCTGCATATTCATAAGTGAAACTATCCCATACTTGTCTCTATATTTCATATCTCTCAGTTGATTTTGGTAAAGTCCAAGCTTTTATTTTTTGTTTAATAAAATAAAAGCCATGACTATAGCTGTGTAAACATTATGACTTTACAGACATGCTCAATCAAATGCCCTCACAAATAAAGCTAAAAATACTCTTTTTCCTGAAAAACATGCCCTTCTAGGGCTTTGCATCCTTCTTTAAAATCTTAGCAGTAATTTTTATTTCACTGTAAATTCCTTTTTAACAGTCTGAGTCTGCAAATCATAGCTATCAGGTATAATCCTCATTTTTTCTAACTGCTAGGTGCACAAACTGTGTGAAATACACTGACATACATATATATACATAAAGGTACATGGCAGAATCCTGCTATTATTATCATTACCTGATTGGCTTTGATTAACTTGCTCTATGTTCCTGCCCAGATATGTCTTTGAGTGACTAACTCATTCTCTTTTGTCCTTTTTGTCTCTTCCAGGGGAAATAATAGCGCGCATTGCATTGTATTATTTATTGAGCTATCTAGCCTTTTGTGACTTTATTGATACATAGTTAAAAAGTACTTTGACAACCTCAACAGGAAGATGCACTTTAAATATGAAGTAGGACAACAAATAAGAGCAGAAAACATTAAAAGAAACATTTACTGCAATTATAGCCTGTGACTGTACATAATCGGTAAAGATGGAATCAAGCTGTTGTTGCAGGTAACTCCAGGAATTTCTTTTTTATTCAACATGGCCATAACTGAAAAAATCACATAAAAAGGGTACTGAGGGCTTTGCAAAATAAAATGTATATTCTGCGTTTCAAACTCCTGGTGTAGGAATTCCTAATTATAGATTTGTATACACGAGCAGGGGAGGCTCTGAGTTTCTGTTGTAATCCTGTATTAGCCATGTACCAAGAGTGTTAAGTGACAGCAAACAGTTCTATCGATTGGTTTGAGAAGTGATATGATGCTTGTAGCTAAACCAAGCTGGACATGCAGATAACTCTATGTGTTACGTCGCTTCAAAAGGGTAACTACAAATGACAGTAGCTCCAAATGCAGCAAAGATGTATTTGCCGGTGAAAGATGAAATATTGGTTGAGACAAGAACTGTACAATACAATATTGGTTTGTATATTGCGTATGAAGGGACCTATGACTACTGAATTTGGGGCCTCAGTTTCTGATATGCATCCCCTAACAAGCTGTTTTATGACCGCTAGCAGGCTAAAATTTTCATGCTAGCTGTACTGCCCAAAAAAGAGAGCTTGAGAGTTACATGATGCTGAGCTAAGTGTGGGTCTGTAGAATTACAAGGGTGAAAGCTAGCAGAAAAAAGAAACAGCTCTGAGGAAAAATAGGTGATCAAGCCCACAGGTCTTACTGAGCCTGGTTCTGAAATATTTTACATGCATCTGTCCATTTGATAATCTGCTATAACTGGGTTTCATGCCTTAGGGATGATGAAGGCAGAATAGATTTTAATCCCCCTGGAAAGTGAAGGCTATTAGAAGTTAATTATAACACCTCATTTTTGTAGCAATACAAATGGGACTTTATAACCTTAATGACCAGAGGTGTGAGTTCTTGTTCAATTTGTAACTCTGCAATTATTCCCAAATCCCACAGGCTTAATATTCCAGTTGATCAAGTGTTATTGGAACTTTTCTTCTTCCTCTGGACTCTGTCAGCAGTTAGCCTGAAGATGGAGAGGAGATTCTGATGAAGAAAAAAAAACCCAAACCCCCAGCCTTTTATCGTGCCCACATTTAGGCAATTTGTTAAGGTAAGACCAGGCTACCCACTCCTGCAGAAATTCTTTTATGATCTGCTGTTCTGTGAGGGCAGACCTACTTCCTCCTCCACGTATTGTATCCTCTGTTGCCCATCTTGTGACCAAGTGCTTTTCATATAAAGGCCTATTGATTCTGTGACATCCTGTTTCATTTTTCCCACAGCATAATGAACTTTGGGCCTCCTGGGAAAAAAGATTTCAGTAATGCTGGTGGTGGGGAACAAGGTAGTCTGCAAAAAAATGAAGACAGTGCCTACACTTTAAATTTCTTGCAGTTTCTGTGTAATTATATTAGCTGTTTCACAACAACTATTGCTCCAGGTATTCATACTGTAGTGTCACCCTGTAATTAACCTGTTGTGCCTTTGGATCAGTGCATTCACAAAGTGCTGGCAGGTTTTGAACTGAAAGCTCAGCATCCTTGTCAGATTATGTTCTGTCACCACATTGTATATTGTTTATGAGCAGTCTATACGACTGCATATACTTTTTGTGTAATCTGTCCAAATGTAAAAATCATTAGAATACTGTTGTTTTACTCAAACTAATTCCCAAGTAGTGATTTACTTTCCATTCCCTCATCCTGTTTCTGTAAGCTAGTGCCATGTGCAAACTACAGACAGCATGAAATGTTCACAACCGCGTACAATGACCGTTGCAAGGAAAAAAAGCTGTAAACTGTGGCAAATCTGTTTCAGACTGTATCAGAACCAGGGAGGTAAGGTCACAGGTCCTGGCAAACCGGGACAAGCTGAAAACAAGACGACTTTTCTCCCTGATCTCACAGGGAGTGAAAGAGGGAGTGACTCTATGAATTGTCACTTCTTGGCATATGCCACACAGGAGAGCTACCAAGGAAGCAAACTCACAATTCAAGGACCTCCTGAATCAGTAGTTGTAGACACATCTTCATGTTTTATAGCCCTCCTAGCTTGTCTTCCATGAGTTTTTCCAGCTACTTTTTGAAAGCATTTATACTTTTTATCATCAGAGTATCCTCTGCCATAATTTAATTTTGCACATAAATGTGGTGCCTGGTTTACTTCAAATCCATTGTTCCCAAGGGTAGAAAATAATGAAAAGCCATTTCCCATTCACTTCTGCAGTATTGGCCATGATCATCTATGCCTCTGTTGCCCATTCCTCTCCATTTTCTTTTGTCCAAGCTGAAGATCCCAAATCTCTTCACCCTGTCTTCATCCAAAACCAATTCTATAATTTTGATCTTTTTTGCAGCCCTTCTGTGTACATCTCGCATTGCTGCAATGTCTTCTCTTGAGCTTCCTTTTTCCAGCCTGGGAGTACCAGGTGTTCATTGAATACTAGCAGCTGGCTCCATAATCTCTGTAGCGCATCAGAGCTCTGGGGATGGAGAAAAAGTCATTCCAAATGTTGCTTTAATGCAAAGATGGGTATTTGTTGATTATTTTTGGTTTTAGTCTCACTTCTACATGTTCACCTCAGCCTTGGCAGAGCTTAAAGATGATAAGGTATTTTCAAATGCTTACTATGCACATAGGACCACATGGCCTACACAAGGGCTGAAGATACTGCAGGTGGGTACACAGCCAACTAGCAAGGCAGAAAACAAATTAGACTCCTTACTACACTTGTGCAGCTTGTTGACTGGGGGAATTATCAAAATTCTCAAACTTGATGCAGACCTCGCAAATTCTCCCAGAAATCTGATTATTGTGCCTTACTCTCTCATGCTGTTGTGTATGGGAAGGGAGGTCCTGTCCCATAGTGTGGCACAAGTTTAGTCTCTGCCTGTTCTTAGAAAAGCAGTTCTGTTTGTGCCTTGCATTGACTAGACAGCCCTGCATACACACCTTTTTCCAGAGGTGAATGAAGTCCAGAGGGCACAACTCCTCACTAACCAGGAGAATCTTACAGGTATATAAACTCCTTCCCAGCTGAAACCACAAAGGCCACCAGCTGGCTGCATACCAGAATTTAAATTGAGACACTTCTGCTCACCAGATTCACCAGGAAAATGTAGTGACCACTGCCAAGAGACCCCAGTGGGTAGGCGACGTACTTGTGAAGGAACATGTTGATGTTGTTGAAGATAAACCTATTCTCCACCTGCACACCACTCTGAAAGCAGCATTACAACCACAAGTTAAGACAGTGGATGATTCATACGGAAATGCAATTCTTTGTAGGCACAAGAGACCTTTGCACAAAAAAAAATAAATCATGTAACATGCAGCCAATCTTGAGTTGAGAGAAATTCAGATAAAAGTGGTTGTTCAATCTCATTTGCCTTGGGCTATATTACCTTCCTCAGGTGGAGAAGAAAACAGTAGCTGGGAAAACAACAGAAAAGATGCTGAATGCTAAATGCAGGCCCTTCGGTCATTCCTCTGGGCCTGGGCAATGCTTTCTTCCTCTCTTCCTCAGATCCTTGTCATGTTGATAGCTCAGTATCTTGCCTGGGGACCGGGAACCGAGAAGCAGAAGAGAATAGACGCATTGTACACAGAGGGTGAGGCACTGGTAGTTCATTGCAGTTTCCATTTCCCCAAATGCAAATTACTTCCCTGTCTTTAGCATTCTCCAAATCGGGAACCAGCGTGGTCGTTAACATCGTAACGGGCAAGGATATTGCATAGCCGTAACCCTCCTTTCACACAACAGTAGAATTTGTAAGTCCTTTGATTCCCGAGGAATGTACCGCTCATGACATTGCGACCGAGACAGTGCGGGGATACAAATTCCGCGGGGAGCGGAACCGGGAGGGGGAAGCGGAGCCTCCGGAGGAGGCTCCGCTTCCCCGTCCCCGGCCCGCCCCCGCCGGGGCAGCCCGCGGACATGTGCGCGGGGGCGGAGCGGCTCCGCCGGCCAAAGGCAGCCGCAGTCAGCGCCGACCGAGCCGGGTGGGGATGCTGCGCTACAGCTCGGGGCTCACCCTCACCGCCACCACCCCCCGGAGGTCGGCCGGCGGCGACGGCCGCGCCCGGCGGAAGGTGCGCGGGGCAGCGCGGTGGGGGGGACGGGGGAGAGGTCGGTCGGTCCTGCGGGCGGTGGAGTAGGGTGAAGCGGCGGTTTGACACCACCCCGCCACCCCATATAGTTTACCCGCGAAGGGCTTCTTTTTTTTTTCTTTTTTCTTTTTTTCTTTTCTTCTTCTTTTTTTTTTTTTTTTTGCTTATTTTCGGTGTTTCCAGGTGAAGCTTGCAGTGTGTGAGAGCGCCTTTTTGCGCGTTTGTAGTAAGAGCTGGGAAATGAAGAGCTTTTGGGGTGCCCTGCGAGGCTTTTGTTAGTGCTAGCCCCTGACTGTTCTTCTGTAAACCTGCGAGGAAGGTGTGCTAGTGTTGGAGATTCCCCCTCTCCCCTTGCGCCTTGATATTTACAACTGAGAACTTGCCTCTCCAGGCTTTGGCAGGAGGAAGCTCACCGTAATGATTTAGATGGCAATAGTAGCTTGTTTTTATAATTAGTTCCTCAAATACAGAAATATGACTTACTGATTTTTTTTATTTTTGTAATTTTCATAAATGAGCTACATGATAATGATGTATTAATCTGTTGGGAAATGCTTCTAAAAAGTTGCTAAAACTCTGGCAGGTATGATGGGAATGTCTCTACAGCCCCTCTGCTTTAAATAGCCCTTTTTTGCTGCTGTAACCACACTGCTATCATTGTGAGTGCATATTCCACGTGTGAAGAAATGAGTTAAAATAAGTGATAAACTTGTTCTTACAGAGAAATACAATCGTGTGATCATGACGCTCTTTGAATTACTTAGCGATTGCTTTGATTCTCAAAAAAAATTAGTTCATAATTGAAACAATGAGGAATGTCATGTTGCCATGTTTTACATGATAACAGGAGGGTCAGGCTCTTCCACAGAATAAAAGCCCTGGCCTTCATAAAAATGAAATTGCTCATGTATGTGGAAAAATTAAGGTGACTTGGAAATCATACTTATGTTCCCTATATGTCTTCTGTGTCCCCACTGAATTTTCCTGTTTTAGTACTTCTTAAAGAAGTTAAAGTTAAGAGAATTTGTGTTTAAGGGATAATTTTCTTGTTTTCATGCCCATGATATATTTTCTGGTGACAATGTAAAATGAAATTTATTTGATACATTCTCTTAAGGAAACTGGCAAAAACCTAATTTGCGAATAAAACCCACTAGGAAGCTGCTGTTCCTTTTTTTTTAGTGAAATGTGACTCTCTTACTATGAGTTGTCAAAAGAGGGGCGGAAGACAGTTAGAATAGCTGCTGAATAAATGAAAGATGCGTGTCACATTCCTGTGTGCCTGTGGTCAGAGGAAAAGTGCCCTTTAATTGTGTGGGGAATCTCGTAGCAGAGATTTCATAAATGGAGCAGGCTAATCAACAGATAAGTGACTGAAGAAAGTATTTTCTTCTTTGCTTTTTAGGACTGACTGAAATTAAACACCAACTTCTTTTCTGCTTTCACCTTCAAAAGTCTAAAACTAACACGGGGCCTTAGGCAAAGGGAATGATTTTTGGCCATTGAGCTGGTAGGTTACTCAATAGATGTGTTATCCCCAAAGCATTTTATTATCAGACATTAGAAAGATCAACAGTATTAAATTCTGGTGATGTTGACTCTAAAGATGATTTGAAGCTAGATCAACAGTGAACCACATCTTCCCTGTGGGGGTACTGTAAAAATCTTAGAAATGGGACTAGTTGTTAGTAGAACAGCTTGCATTTTTCTATTTCTGTACTAGTAACTTTGGTTATTCTACAAAAACGTTGCTCGTTATTTTAATGCTAGCTCTGTAATTATTTCAGTACATAGTTAACCATGATAGATGCCTTTCTGGGTGCTTTGTTTTTTAGAAGGGGGGAAGAAGAGGCTGAAGAACAGTACTTGAATTTGTTTTAAGTTGCACCCTAGTGATTTGAGTGGGATGGTAAACATGATTGTGGATCTGGGCCATGAATTCTCAACGCTTTTAACTAACATATATTGGCTTTTTTCTTAACTGCTGTATTGCGGTAGCTCCCATCTCTGCTGTCCCACTAGCCTCTTAAAAATTTGGTGAAAGTGCATGTCTTCACCTGTTAATTTCCATTGCACTCAGCAAACTTTTGCTGTCTAGTGGTGTGCTGGGCTGAACCTGTCAGTCTTTCTTTTCCTGTCTGCATATTTGTTTCACAAATTATGTCAGATGAAATTTGGAAATACTGCTTGTGGGTTGTTGGTGTCAAAAAGCCATGAGCAAACATAAAGTGTTGTCATAATTGGGATTACTTATATTGTTGGCTTGCCAAAGTGACAGATGCTGTGAATCAAACTAAAATCTGATAGTCTAGAAAACCTGATACCTGGTTCTTTTTCTATCCAGTATTTCTTTCTAAAAGTTGTGCTCACAAAGTTACAATGTCTGTGACATAAAGGTAGGGTGGAAGCTGTGTCTGTCCTTGTTTTCCTTCACTTGTTCTTACTGTTAGTCAGCAGTTAAAGGAAATTGAATAACAGCCTTTCCTCTGCTAGGAGAGTTCTCTTTCGTTCTCCTCCCTGCTTTTTCTCTGCATAACCCAATTTGTTTCTGGAAATTGCTCCTTCATACTCAGTTTTACGTTATTCTGCCAATGTTTGGCACTGAGTTGAGGCTCTTCCTGTTACAATTTCATTTCCATTTTAAGGAAACACTGCAGCAGTGTTTTGCTGTTGGAGGAGGGCTTGCTGTGATTTCCATGTGAGCCTTGCTCATTCATTTGGTCGTGTAAACTTGCTGACAAATGGTACAGTGTGTTGTTTCTTCAGGAAGCACTGCATAGCAAGAACAGTATAGGTACAGTGTTCATAATTGCTTCTGGAGGTTAGAGGAAAAAGCAGTACCTGTTGTTTTTCCCTTGCAATCTATAGTGTTCTTGAATTTTAACAGACTGGTCTATAGTTCTGTCCTTAGGTAGAGTGCATCGTCTGTGGCCCAGGAGGAGCAGGAGTGAATGGCTATATGTTTGCTGCTGGTTCCCCAGGGATGCTGAGGAAGTCCTATTGTTATAAACAATAACAAGAGTACAGCCTGTTTAAGTTTGTCCTAGCAAAGAATTGGGTGGTACTTTGTGGCTGCTGTACAACACTTACTGGGCATGACTTCAAGGCTGGAATGCTTAGATGATTGCCAATGCCGTGGCATTTGCATACAACAGGCTGCAAAGTGAAGCATTAAAACTTTGTTTTGTGTTATATATAATGCCACAGGCATGATACTGATTTGAGGTGTTTTAAAAGCAAGGAGCTAGAGTGGAAATGAGTGCAGGGGTGGGGGGAAGGTTATTCGGGGGATAATAGAGACGGCAATGTGAAAAGAAAAGGGCAAGAAAAATCGTTTAAATGATAACAACCCTTTGGTTGTACGGAGGTTTTAGTCTCAACAAATTACTGTTATGTTTATTATATAACTTATATTTCCAACCTAGTTGTTACGATTTGACTGCCATCTGTACTGGGCTTCTGTGATTTCCTTCATAGTAACCCTCTAACACATGAATTGCTGTAATGAGACAGGCAGTCATGATTCACTAACTGGTATACAGGTACTGGGATAATTACTTATTTACAATCACTGCACTGTGAACCTATAAGTATGTTGGCTATAATTAGTCCCATACTGACTAACAGGCAAGGTATTTGCCAGCTTCAGAGAATCATACACAACTCCATTTCTCCTATTTTTGAGTTGTCGGTCATTATCTGTTTCTATTTAATTCGGGTATTTTTTCATGTTTTCTCCTAGCAATCCTTTCATTCCTTTTAGTCTAGTTTTTCTTCACTTGAAATCACCGTAAGAAAAAGTTGGCCTTGTCTATCACTTCCTGCACAGCACAGCACAAATTCAGTTCTATTTCCTATTTATGGGTCTAGTCTTTCTTTGTTTGCCTACATGGAGGAATGCCAGACTGTTTCCCTTCTTCTTGTAAACAGGGATGTTTTAAGAGGAAAGAGCCTTGCTAAGCTAATGGGAAAAAAGAGCAGGGGAAAATGGAAATTAAATAGGTGACAAAAAGTGGTATTAAATACCTTATGAATCAACTAGCTCCAAAGTTGAGGACTTTCTTATTAACGTATCTTCATAACTAACTTGTAAGCAGGAAGCACCTCCAGCTTCTGCCAGTATATGGGGAGAGTCTGGCGTTCTCAGAACAAACATAGTCAATCAGTGTCAAAACCCAATGTGCAAGGATTCATCATTTTAAAATGCATTTCATTGTTTCAGAATTCTTTAGCAAACAGGAAAGCATAACCTGCTTTTATATTAAGTTTTGGGTGTTTTACGTCACTTTCTCTGTGGCTTCTTGTTCTAGATTTGCTAGCATATGGCTGAATGATAAATTAACGGTGAGGAGCCCACTGCACAAAAGGTAGCCTCCACAGTTGTGCCTAAGGAGTAGGTTACATTTCACCTTGATCTTATTATAGATGATTTTTTCCTTTTTTTTTTTTTTTCTTTATAATACAGACAGACCTCACATACTTTATGGGAACTTTATTTCAGGACACTGTTCCTTATTGATAGAAGGCCTTGCAGACCTAAAAGACCAAACAGAGAAGAAGATGGAAGGCAATACAAAGTAGCATTTTTTAATACAGTTGACAGCATACCAGTAGTCTAAACACTGTTGTTTCTCCTCTCAACAGATTTAAAGAAAGGCTGGAAGAAAAATAGTGAAGTTGGTGCAGATATTTGCAGATAGCTCTTCCAATTGCTTTTGCTTGGGAAGAAGAGAAAGTTTAAGCTTGTTTGAAAAGTTGAAAAACGCCCATTGTCTGGAAACAGGGAAAAAGGGGGGGGTATCCTTGTCATGATGCTGAAGAGTGCTGCTCTGAGGAGATAGTGTTGTAAAGAGTCCTGAAAGCGAAGTCAAGTTAGCACGAGTGATATGAGAGACAGTTGGAAGAAGTGAATTTTAAAATGGTAAAATTTGGGATCCATGAAAAGGACTTTGCTGCTGTGCTCTGGATGCCTGTGAGCAGAACATGATTGCCATTTTCAAGGCAAAAGGAAGTGCTGTAATGACCCAGATATGAGCTGTGAGCTTGGGCAAGTGCGATGGAAAGGTGTATTTCAGAGAGAAAGTATGCATTCAGCATGACTGGAGGTAAGGACAAACTAGAGAGATCTAGATCAGATAGAAGAACAGTGGTGATGGCCCATAGTAATCATGAAAGATACTTTAAACATTTTGAGGAAGAACTTCAAGAGCCCTGTTTGTTGTCAACAGACAACTGGGATTTCACAGAAAGGTATTGCTCAGCTCCTAATTTGGACAAATTTCTCATTTCATCTTTTGCTATGTAGGACTTGTAGTTGTTTTCCACAAAAATGTTTCATGAATAGGACAAAGACTGAAAGTTTTAACCAAGTTTCTTGTATGAAATGTGTTGCTTTAAAAATATTGTTACACCAAAAATCTCTCAGCCAAAAGCAAGGCAAACTGCAGTTGGGGGTAGAAAGATATCAACCTGTTTCCTCAGCAAGAGAATAGCTTCTCTGAAATCAGATAGGAAACAATAACTCTTACATTTTCTCTGAAGCATTTTGAAGCTTAGTTTTTACAAACAACTTGTATGTATCAGATTTCAATAATAGTCCTATTCCCATTCAGTGGAATTGCAGTACTGTGGTATCCTTGGATCAAATACTTCGATATATACTGAACAGAAAAGAGGCATTCGCTCCAGAATACACTTTTGTGTTTTTAAATAATCCCTTTTGAAGGTTAAAAGTATGCCAAATCTGCAAACAAAACTGAGAAACTAGAAAATTATGTTCATTGTTCTGTTATCTCAGCTCTCAATGTCATTTATGAGTACATAAAACCATATTGTTGATTGAGAAGGTTTTTTGCTATTTCAAGTATGTAATTATGGGAATGCCCTTGAATTATTTCTTGCCAGCTAAAAACCCCTCCAACCTTTAAAAGATAATCTTTTGTAAGCTATGTGGCAGAAGGTAGAAAATAGTAAATTAAAACTTGAATATTAGTACAGTTCATTCTGTAAAGAAAGTTATTAAAATAATTTTTTGTAATGCTTAAATCTAAACCCAAACCCTTGTTTTTCTTTCAGATGAATGTCTGTAGGTTACGCTTAACAGTACCACCTGATGAATGCTTACAGCCTGAACAGGGAGTGAAGGAACCTGAAAGAAAGAAAAATGTAAGTTTTAAGAATCAAATTCTTATAATACTCTGTATAAACAAGGAGTAAATATTGCCATCTGCAGAAGCTGATATTAGTTGTTTTGGGACCCCAAAGCCCAGTTGTCTTGGAAGACTGAAGAACATGTGGAAGCTGAGCAGGTCAGCTGTGAGCTTTGAGCCTGAGCCTTGGAGTTGGGGATAGTGAAACTGCATGTAAAACAGGACAGGAGCAGAGGAATAGCACAGAGATTGTAGGTGATTTGTGACTGAGGTACTTGTAAGACTTGATTATTTAATATTTATATATTAAAGAGGAGGAAACTGCTATCAAGAGCAGAGTCTTGCATTAAGCAGGATCTTGATTCTCACCTGAAGGGGATTTTGTTTTTCATGTAGGATTAACACTGGGCAAGATTTGAACCTTAATGTGCATAGGAGCTGGCTTGCCTGGGATTTAGATGTTTTGCTGTGTCAGGTGATTTTGGTAATAGGTGATGTACTAAAAAGAAATATAAAACAAAGAATTCAAGATTTTTTTGAAGTAAAAGTGATTTGAAGGTCACGTGTGTAGAAGAGTTCAGAAGGGCAATTTGTAGAAGCAAGTAGTTTGCACACACACAAAAAGATCTTACAGCTGCTTTGGTGTAGAACTTGTTCTTTAAGAGCTGTTTCAGAGCAATGATGTTTAATTTGTCTTAAGGATGGAGACTAAAAAGGGAAGCTGGACAGGCTCCACAACTTCACCACGTTTACACTTTGATAAACCAAAATCAAACAAGAAGTTGGCTAAGTGTACCGGACCCAATGTCTCAATAGCAAGCAATATGACAATGGGAAGCAAAACAACAATAGGATTTATTTGAAGTGGTAATTTATTTCTCGGTGGTAATCAGAAGCAAAAGTAACTGTAAAATTACTCAGAAGGGCGTACATTTTAAAGCAGTAAAAATAAATGCAAAGTAAAATGGTCAAGATAAAGATTCCTTGTCAGATATTTCTTGTGCTGGAATCTTGTAGACGCTCAGCTTTTCATACACTGCTGTGGCAGACTAATAGGTCCTCGAGCATCTATAAATGTTACTTACTGAATGGATTAGAGAGGCCTTAATGCAAACTAAATTTGGACCACCATTAAATAGTAATATTTCATTTTATACAGAGGTGTTTTAGTTGTAGGACTTAGAGTAGCTTCCCCCACCACTTACTCTGTCAGTCTCTTGTCAGTTTGTATCTGATTGCAGAAGCTCTCATTGCCCAAAGAGTAATGTCAGTTTGTTTTTCAGGAGGATAGATACTGACTCACGGCTTACTCACTTTACTGTCCTGAGTAGTGTAATGATAAGAAAGAAGCATAAATGATTAGGGCTTGAACAATTTGTAGTGGCTTTCTTACACGACCAATTTTTCCTCTGTGGGACCTTGTATTTAATCAGTGCTGTAGTTCCCCCATAATACAAGGGCAAATGGGCTTTTTATCAGAGAATGTGAAGGAGAGGATATGAAAGGTAATAAATACGTTATTTAGCTCATTTTACATTTCAGTACAATGATCTTTAAGAGATGGATCCTTTCTAGTTGAGACCAAAGAAATTGTATGTAATTTAAATATTTTATGTTCTGAGTAGTTTTGTAAAGTTCAGTACTTATACACAATTTAAAGACTTTTAGAAAGCATACATACAGCCTTCAGAGCTAGATGGGATCTAATTAGTCAATTTCATAGCAATTAAAAAACACAGAGTAATCGTGCCATATACTTGTGGTTTTCCATCAAAAAATCAGATTGTGAACAGTTTTTTCCTCATATCTCTAAAACAAGACAGTAATGTATTACCTGTAGATTTTTGTCTATGTAATGTATTGCTTTATGTATTTGAATTAGTTACACAGTGACTTACAGTGCACACAGGAGTCTTGACTAGTCATGCTGTGATACTTTTCTCTTACTGCAAAATTTAGTTGGGTGGTTTTGTTTGTTTTCTTTTAAAAAAAGTTATCTCCTAAAAGCAGTGATCAGGTATCTCTGCTGATCCACCCATGTTCAACTGGCTCAATGTTAATGAAATTGCTTAAAGCACATTGAGAATAACAGGTTTTCCAAATGTTAAATAATCATCACACAGTCCTATGACAACTGTGCCCTCCTTCTTGGAAATAGAGATAAAAAAGAGAAATTAGGGAACTGCTCAGTTTTCTGCCTTGCACTTCACAATTTAAGGTCAAAAAACACAGCTTCACCAAGAATACAATTTAACAGCAGATCTCTTATTGGAATCTGGAGTTCTGTGCTATCTTTAAATGCTGAGTATTAAGAAAATGGGAAGCTGGAAAATGTTTTTGGCAATTAAAATAAATTAGTGTGATTTACAGAAATGAACTGCAGGGGTAATCTGTGGGATTGTACAATTTTTGCTGGAGCACTCGGGCAGGTCAGGGAGCCTGAGTCTGGCTGCCAGGTACTCTCCTGTTGGGGAGGGGAAGTGCTGGAGAGAGCCAGACTCTTCCCTGCCTCTGCCTGCTGCTGGGGGAGGAGAGCAGAGACCTTGCTGTGTCAGAGGGAATGCCAGAAGACTATAAATACACCGTGGCGTGACATTTAGTTGTAATCTCCTCTTTCAAATCTTTCATTAGAAGGAGGTGATTTTGAGCTGCCCTAATGTGACATAGTGATGGCTTACTGACTATTTCTTACTTTTCTGTGTCTTTCTGGGGGTTGGTACCTTTAAGAGATGCTTCAGTTGCAAAATCAGCTAGTGAACAGCATTGAAGCTCTTTCTAGTGCTGATCTTCCCAATAGCTTGTTTTGGAGCTTGATATCAGCTCAGAACTGATTCTTTATTGGTTATGTTAGTAGCTATTAGCTTAGCCTTTTTCATTGTGGTCCAAGTTTAGCAGAAAATGTATGCTGTAGTTCACTAAATCTGTATCGGTGTGGTGTTTCTAGATTGACACTTTTATTGCTGTACATCCATGGAATATAAATGAACCAGTGTAAGAGATTAAAACAAAGCCGTGGATCTGGGCAGTTTTCTTGCAACAAAATTGCTGCAGGCATTGCTGTACTAGGATGGCCTCTCCCTGTCTTTTGTGAAAGGCTGGCAGATGGTACACAGTTAGAAGTGGATCCCAGTAACTGAAGGGGGAGTGAGCTTGTGCTTTAGTGTGTCAGGTTGGATTTTTATATTCATATTTAGGCCATGATAACTTGAAAGAAGCATATGAGAACTGAAGTCACAAGTAGAGGTTGGTTTGTTTGCTTGGCTTTTACAGGCTAAAAGCCTACTGCTAAATATCTCTGAACTGTTAGTACTTTAGGTGGCAAGAATCTGAAACTATCTCGATTTTGTTCCATTACTTGTGTTGGTGATAGACAGGGAATCACAGTAGCGTGAAGTACAAAGGAATATTGTACTTGTCAGATTGTATGCAAAATCTGCATGTCCTGAAGCCTGCCTTGTCTTGCATAATAAAGGGCTACCAGACAATTGTATTGTCCCTCTTTGGGACTGGGCTTATTTTTATCCATCAGTCCCTTTCTTCACTGTCATGGCTAAATTTGGAAGTGTCATTGGAAGCTGCAGCTAGGAATTTGAGGGCAGAATATGGAGATATGTGTAGACAGATTTTTCTTTTTCGTTTGGACACATGCTCAAGGGAGTGAAAACGAAATCATACTCTAGAAATTTGTATCACTTTCCTATCTTTGTGACTTTCAATAGAGTTTGAGCAATGTTTAGTCTTAAACTCTTAATTGGTACTTTGGCTGTATATATCCTTAAACTCTTTAATTTTCTTATGTTTTTAAAGCATCTCAACCAAGTGGTGAAACTCTTTTGCTTCCTAAGCAGAAATACAGAAGCATAGCAAACTTTTTTTTTTCCCCAGCAAGAAAGTAGGCTGTCAGGAAGCCAGAGGGGGAATTTGCTCCTGTATGTGAGGGAGAGAATCAAGCAGAAGCTTGTGTCAGGCCTGGATGAAAGAACAGGAGCGCAATGAACATGGGGCTGTTGTGCACATTGAATCTAGGACAGTGCCTATTTTCTCTGCTGATCTGCTGCTGCCAGCCCACTCCCATCAGCATAGCAGAAGTTGTGTCATCACAAATGTGGTTATCTACTACAGGTGGCTGATGTTACTATTTCTCAGCCTCTCCAGCACTGATTGCTTGATTTTTGACATGTACTAATTAAGTGATACCTTCATTAAAAACAGCATGAAAACCACAGAAAAAATTCCATGGACTTCTGTGGTTACTGCTCTATTTGTTGTATCTTATTTTCTTCATGTATAAACATTGATGTTCGGTGTATGGATTTGATTAGATATGAGTCTATGTAATGCACATCAATTCTATTTTTTGAGATAGGCACCTAAATTCTACATTTCAAGGAGCTTAAAAGTTGGAATATGTTAAATGATGCTTCTTGTTTAGAGTAATGAATTTAAGAACAGTCGTGTCAATGTCTTGGCATATTTTCCCTATTTTAACACTATTTATGTATGAAACATCCCTAAATGTAACATGAGTTTCATGGGCTGTAATAGAATATAAAAAACCAGAAAAACATAGCTACCTTTTGTCAGAGCACAGCAACTTGCCTTGGTGAGCTCCATATTATAAATTTGTCATTTTTATGGAACAGAAAATATGTATCCTAAGTAACGATGTGAATATTCCTTGTATAACTAGTGAACAAGCAAAAGATAAGTGGATATTTCAGAAACCTTTGAAATGTGGCAGTTGGGGAAGAGATAAAGCCTCACTTAACTGATATAGTTCAGGTTAAAAGAAGAGTTTTTAGATGGTGCAGGTAAGCAGAAGATCACGATTTAGCAAAATTTTAAGGCCATATGAGTACTAAATCCAGAATTTTGTGAATCATTACATTAGGTGTCCTTTTTCATCAAAATAAGATACCTCTTCGGTGCTTCTGCTTCCAATTTTGGGGCAGGGAGACAGTATAAAGTTTGGGGGTATCTGACTTTGATTTCAAAAACTGATAGAGATTAGGAAGCAATCATCCCTCAGTGTTATTTACATAATGCCAATAAAACCATGGACAATACAAAAAGCAGCTAACAACTCCTACTTAGGGGTTGTTTTCACAGTGTCTCTGCTTCACCTCTTTCATGCTACTTGTGCTACTTCCTTGGTCAGAGACATAAACAGGATGCATGGCAATTATCGAGACTTTTGCAACCTTGGGGTGTAGGCTTCTGTTTTAAATATTAACTATGTAAACACAGTCTGTTTCTTTAGTACATGCTGTGTGATCACACCAAGTGCAACATGACGGTTGCTGCAACGTAGACACAGCATGTTCCTGGAAACTGCTGTAGTATTCATGTGCACCAACATGATGTGTTCTTGCTGTTGCCTTGGACTGTCATATAACTGAGTATAGGTACAAAGAAATATTCACAAATTGCTTAAGACAAGTCTGCCTTTTCAGATCAGTAGCTCACATTAGAAGGGATTTTGAGCACAATTTGGGGCAACGGCTGCGCTTGTTACAATGCACCAAGTGCATAGGTAGGTGGGGAGAGAGAACTTCCCTGTACTCTAGAGCTGGCCAATATTTTGACTTTAAATAGCAATGGCTAACTAATCTAATGGAACCTTCCATCTTCAAGCACTTGTCTGGTTAGCTTTACAGTATTTACTTGCTCCTAAATACTTGCATGTATTTGCTTACGATGTTATCATCACTGAGATGTCTCACTGCAGACCAGGGTGGAGACAGGTGAGGACCTTCTCAGAAAAATACATGAATTCTGAGAGTGGTTATGTATGGGACAGAGAGCAAAACAATGAAAAGTATTTGACTTAAAAAACAATCTGTAGTCTCCAGGGATGTGAAAAATCCAGGATCTGTGGAAAGGGAAACATGGGAGAGAGGACATGACAGAGGAAGAACAGAGGACAAGGCAGAAAAGGAAAAAACACTGAAGGGAGGAAAATAAACAGAGGTGGGTGGAAGTAGCTTAAGAGAGGAGACAAACTGGCAGAAAGTATACTCTGTATACTCAGTGATGCAGTTCTGTGAAGCAGTTTGAGAACTGAGCTGTTCAGCAAGATGTTCTTTAGAGGCAAAGGTGTATTAAAAAATAGTCAACAAGCAAAACAACCCATCCACTTCTCAACCCTGTATTGAGCAAAGTTTTCTGATTGTAACTCTTCCTCTAAGAGGAGATTGTATCCATCAGGTTAGCCCTTTTTCGTCAGGGCATATGCTGAACCCTGAAACAAGTGGTCATTGAGTAGAAATGAAGACTTACCAACCAGAGAAAAGGGGGAGTAGAAGGTAAGCATAGCTGGAATAGAACAGCAAGGAAAAAGGCTAAAGAATTATGAGACCAGTTATTTGTAGAGCTATTGGTTCACACAGCTTTAAATCAAGCAAGAACTGTACTGAAATTTTAACCAGGTGCTTGGCCTGGGGATTGTGATACAAAGGAGGAGTAAGGAGGGGGTAAAAGCAATATCCTGTATTTTAAGTAGCACATAGTAGAACTGGAACACTCAACAGATGATGGAGATTCTTTTAATTTTCGGAAAGAGAAGTAACAAAGGCATCTTGGGAGGCTTGTGCAAATATAGACAACAGGCAAGTTTAGCATGATTGCAAGAGGTGTGTAGCCAATCTGGCTTTGTGCGTACTTAATCCTGCATGTACTGCCCATTATGATGTAAATTTAAGTCTGTTCCTCTGTAAAATATGTAAGTACCATGGTGATTTTCCAGCTGCAAACCCATTAGTTTGAATTTCTAGGTCTTTGTTAGAGGGGGTGTATGTAGAAATTCCTTCAAGTCATTCCTTAGCAATGTGTTTATAATATTCTAAAAAAGAGGAATTTGGTCATAATTTTCTTCCAGAACTCTGCAAACAGCACTTTAAACAATTCTGCTAATGTTTTGGAGGCACAAAGGATCTTGGTAGTTGCTGGTATTCAGCTGTTCACTTCATAAAAAATGAACAATCATGGGTAAAGGGCATGGATTTATGAATTCAGTGTCTGGTGCCTTAGTAACCACTAAACAATCGGTGATTATTCATTTGGTTATCAGGAAGATGGAAAATTGTATGTAATCTCTTTATCCAGGTGCAGGGGAGGAGCTGCGATGAAAATGTTAAAGAAACTGTACAACCCCGGAAGCAAACAAACACAAAAAAGTTTTGAGTCATGTCCCCATCTAACTTCTGTATTTTCTCTACTCTCAAAATATCAGGTGTGAGGTTTTTGTTTGTACACATCCAAACAGCAAAACAAAAACCCCAATAATGCATAATTATGAAAATTCTCATTATCAGGATATGAAGTTTGCATATAATGTTTTCAAAGTGCAAAATTATATGTATAGGTAAGGCTGGTTGCCCAGTGTTTTTCCATTAAGTGGTTTTAAGGCTTTCTTTTTAAATGATGCCTTATAGCTTTGTTGTCCTTTGCCTGAAATGTTCTTTGTCAGGTGTCTGCTCTGTGATTGTTCCCTCCCAGCCCTGCACACGCATACCCACAGCTTCAGGAAAATGGTTAAGCTATTAATGATATGGTAAAGGAAAATGTGTAGGATTTACAATGTTGAGAAAATCTGTCAGTACTGAGTGGGAGGGACACACACTTAAAAAAAAAATTAAAAAAAAAATCTGTCATTACCCATTCTTCTTAATGCAGGTAGATTTTTTTTTTCCTGTTCTTTTTTCCATTACCTAAAGAAGTGTTTATTCTTCTTGCCACCATAGTTGTTAGTTCGGCTGCTAAAAACTGACAGTGCTACTGCTTTAGCCTGCTGATGCTATCGTCACTGTCTGTCGTGGTAAGGACTGGAGATTCTCTAGGGTGCAGCTGCAGATGGATATCAGATGCTGAGCTTCATCTTTTTAAGCCTCTGTTTGGTGTCAAAGAGAGTTTTTAGACACTGCTTAGACTCTTAATTTAGTAAAGAATCTCAAAGTTTGTTGGTTTTCATACAGTGTCATTACTGAACAACAAAACAAACCCAAACATATTCTAAGATCAATGTAGTAAACATTCTCAAATTTACCCATATCCTGTATATCTAGTGTGAGAAAGAAAGTGCAGTAAAATTACCTGTAACTGATTTGTCCCCAGCGCTGGCCTTTCAAAAACAATGTGCAAAGCTAAGCAGTATCGGCTGCGTTTCCATGACTGTGTCTTTCTAACTTTCTATTCAGAAATGATCACTAATTTTAGGTTTGCAAATATTCAAAGTTAGGTAAGAATATTTTTTCTGTTCTTTTTAAAAAGTCATAAATGTGGATGTCTTCATCTAAGATAATTGTTTAAATTCTTTTTAGTCAAGAAGAGAAATTAGTACTTCTGGAGACTGACTCATTTCAGATGATTGCTACAGAAGGATGTTTCTCTGGGTGGATTAGAAGGGAGGCTAGGTGAACAGTCAGGTCAGGTGGTTACATCTGACCTTGCAGATATTTATTTACATGCTGAGGGAAATGATTCCTACTGTTTGCATGAATATTTTTTTATACCTAGTGTATTGATGAGTAAGAGGAATCTGTTGCAAAGAGTGCCTAAAAGTAAGATATACAGTTACTATGTTTTACAAATTTCTGCAGCTCATTAAAATAACAAACATAGGCACTTTAAAACAGCCTTTCTATTTACCAATCAAGACCTGATTTCAAAGTTTTATCCTCCTACGATAGTTAATAACACTGGAACACCCACACGAATGCTGTTTCATAGCTTTACTTTAGCTCTTACAATGTCAGTTCTACAACTTCTATAAGAGAAATGCAGCACTGAAATGAATGTTTGATTGCTTTGGAGATCCTTGGTTAGCCTTAAATGCAAACTGAAATTCTACTTTGTTTATCTCCAAGATAAACAGATATTTTCTGAGCTCTGTTTAAGGAACTTTGCCTAAAATGTTTTCAGTTTCTTCTGAGAACTTTCTAAAACTTTATTAAACTCGTGAATTCTTATATTTCCTGCAGCAGGGAGTTTGGGGAGTGAGGGGCAATTCTGTGGTTGCAAGAGTTTAAAGGGAACTGTGAGAGCTGACAGTGCCCTGGAAGAATGCAGAAAAGTAGCATGTGTTGGTGAACAAAAATAAGCCAGGATAACTTTCTCTCACATGCTTCTCCCTCTCCTTGCACAAATCCAGTCTCTAGCTGTACCTATACCGCTTCTGTTAAAGCCAGTGGAAATCAGACATCTTTATCAATTCTAAACTAGTCATTGATCTTCCCCAAAACATTTGGGAACTGATGTTCCTAGGTACTGTTGTGCTTTCACTGTAGTTGGCTGTCTCTCCTGGCCCGATGTTACTGTCTTTTTGTTCGCTATTTTTTTTCATTCTAGTACTGATTTTAAAATAACTCTTTATTATTTTACTTTTAAGGAGCTCTACCATGTACCAAATGGCATGTCTCCAGGGAAGCTTTCTCATGGGATGGTGTATGGCGTCGTGCACCGAACTGACAACAACCATAAGAGAGAAATGGTGGTCTATGGCTGGTCAGCTGATCAGCTGAAAGAGGAGATGAATTACATTAAAGAAGTAAGTCATGCTTTCAGCTTCAAAATGTATCAGATATCCTTTCCATACATTCATGTAGAACTGTGAGTGTATAAGCAATAACTGATGTCTAGCCTAACACCTGAATTTGAATTGGGAACCTAATCCAAAGCTAAAGGCTTGCCTTGTTAGTATTCAAGTTGGGGAAAAAAGCATGCTGTATACTTGGGAACTGTGCAGTCCAGGCCCAAGGCCTCTGTGCCAAGTGATGCTTGTTAATGCTTGCTGACTTGACTGTGCTACAGCTGGGCAGCAAACTGCCAAACAGATCTTGGGGTTCCTGTTCTGAAGCCTCTGTAATTTCAAATGTGATACAGAAGAAACTATGCGAGCAGACACCTGAAAGGATAATCTCTCTCCTCTCTTCCTCTGCTTCCCCTGTCCCCAAACCCCTCAGTTCTGAAAAGGCTCCTAAATTAGGTGACATAGTAAAATCACTTGGGTGTATTTTGGGGCAGCCTTAAAATAGTCAGCCTAATAAGGATGACTTTGTGCTACTTTCTCTGTCCATGCTCGTTTATCATAATTGGCAGAAGCTCTCCTGAAAGAAAAAAAAATGCATTTCTGTGGTTGAAACTCAGCATCAAGGTGCCTGTCAGTCCTTGTCTCTCAGGCTTTGGCAGTAACCTCCTGATTAGCCCAGGGCAACTAATTTGATCTTCTCTTTCCATCCACCTTCACCACCCAAGAAGTTACTGGTCAATGGTTATCGTGTTACACCGATTCAAGTGCAGACTGAGTTGATATAATAGGGAGGGACACTGAGTCAAGCCAAGCAGTGTAAGAGACTGTAATTATGTGTGCTCTTAACATCTGCCTGGTCTCTAGCTATCAGCACTTGCTTCTCTCCTGTATTACTCACTGGTTGTTAGCTTCAAGCATTCCCCACTCCCCAGTTCTGCACTCAGTTAGGGTATGGCAGTACTGCAGTGCAGGCAAGGCACGCGAGCGGCTGGTTCCCCCCCTGGGTAGTGGGGTCAGGATGGGTGAATTGGCACCTGGCAGCTCCAGCTGCCCGGGCTGCTCTCTTTCTAGTACCTGGCGCAGATTGCCGGAGCGGGACTATCTCCCTGCCCTTTTCTGTTCACAGCTGGCTTGTGGCACGGAGGGGCATGTCAGACCAGGTGAACTGCCTGACTTGCATGTGTGTTCAGGGTACTGATCCTTTCAGGAAAAAGTGGGAAAGACATGGGAAGAGACGTACTGGCCCTTGCTCTCCCATCTTCTGGAAGCTGTGTTCAGCTATGCTATTTTGTGAACTTTGCTCTGCCAGATAAGTTTCGTCTTCAAAAGCAGAGTCTTAACAAGAGTCCTCGGCATGTGCCACGTATGTGCTGACCTAAATAGACCAAAAATGACAGGCCACGTCAGAAGTGCTGACAGCTTCCTCTGTATCTGAGTCAAATTTGCACCTTGCAAGAGCGGGGGGGGGGGGGGGGGGTGCGCCTGTGTAAATGTGTGGGTTAGGGACAGGGTGAGGGTGCTTTCCTGAGCTGCAGCGCAGGAGTCGGGTTCCTTCCATGTTTCTCATCCTAAAGGGAGCACGTAGTTCAGGGTAGGCTCGTGCCTGCTCCTTGCATAGATTTGGTGGTCAGTGCCCCCCTTTCTGGGAGGGAGTGAGTATGCTGCAGAGCTGCTAGAAACATCCCCTCTTGTACAAGTCCCTGCTTGTGTTTTCCCCTCGCTCCTTCACCAAGCCCGTGCAGAGATGAGGTAAGCTCACTGCCCTAGCTTATCTGCACTCAGTCTGTGTTTGATACAGGTGAAGGGGGAAGAAGGAGTAGCTGAAATTGTGTAGCTGGAATGTAGACTGTAGGCAGACATTTAACTAGTGTACAATATGTGCTCTGGAGAAGATTGTTTCTGTGCACGATTGCAATGGCAGGTAAACCCGTAAACCCAAGCTGGCTTCCAGTGTGCTTTTTTTTTTTTTTTTTTTAGAAAGACGAGGTATAATTTAGTCCCTATTTCTTAAATAAAATAAAATTGAGTTCTCTGTTTTGAAGATTTGAAATTGCATTGGTAAATTTATGCTAATATGTTGTTTAACTAGATATGAGCTTAAACGTCGGAAATTAAAGGGTTTATCTTCAAAGGATACTTTGGGAAAACTAATTAACCACTTTTAAAAGTATGGAGGTGTATTAAATCCGTGTGTGAATGCCTTTTTTCTTTTTTTTTTTTTTTTTAGAAAGAAAACATACGCTCAAATTAATTTTAATTCCTTTAGTAATCAGGTGAGAAAGAGTTATGGATAATTTAATTGATATTTGTTATTAATTTATAAGTGTTTAAGTGTGTACAGAGAAGTTTAGAATTACTCAGATGTTTAATCACATCATCCCTATGTAGACAAGTCTCGAGACTTAAGTTTTTTTGTCTTGTTCTTAAGAGAAAATTGCTGTTGATGGAAAGGTAGATTTCTAATGGGAATTACTGAAAGTAACAATGAAGGACAAAAAAATCATGTTCTAGTATAAACAGTATCGGCAGCAAGTTTGATAAAGGGATTTGATATTTTTCTGACACCAGGTGAGAGCAACTCTGGAAAAAGTGAGAAAGAAAATGTATGGTGAATATGATGAAATGAAACGAAAAATACAGCAGCTTACAAATGAACTGAAAGTAAGTATACGTTCATTTCCAGGGAAAGCATATCAGAATAACTGTCCCAGTGTTATCTAGAAACTTCTTTTTGACTTCAGAACAGAAATAATATCTCAAACTACTCCAGTTCATTGTTTTATGTGACATCTATAGTTTTATTTATTTATTTATTTTTTCCCCTCCAGGAAGTTAAAGTAGGACAGGGATGCTCTTGCATATGGAAATACTAATTGTCTGCTTCTCGGAAGTAAAAGAATGGTCTTGATAGCATTGTCTATGTGTATTGGTAATTAGTGGAGATGTTTGTACCAGTAAGCTGCCAGGTGAATTGAATAAGTAACTTAGATAACTAGAAGTAATGTGCAACTTAGTTGGTGTCATTTCAACAGATTTACTGTTTTACTCTGTTTTACTGACTTTATTGTTTAAACACTATAGTAAAAGAAGTTGCAATATTCTTTAGTATTGAAGTGCTTGACAGTTCTAAAAATGACCTACCTTTTGGCTCTGGATTGAACCTTTCAATGGTCATTCGATGACGTCTCTTTCTTCTGACATGCTGCATTAGCAATAAAAGCTGCTGCAGTCTGTAGAAGTATCCTTCATATTAAACTGCTGAGTTGTTTGGTCCAAAAAATCTCTCTGAAAACTTGCTGTGGATTTCATATTCAACATTGATTTTCACAGCTCTGGTTCAGATGAAGCTTTGGCAATTAAATGTATTCTCACTTCCAAGGGACTGGGACCCTGACTTGTGCCCTTCTGCCATCCTCATTTGGAGGCTGCCAGTTCCCTGCATACTGTGTTAGGTATAAAGATCAGAACTTGCTGTTAAACTTCTGTTCTGTGGCAACTAGTCTCAAAAAAAAAACCAACAAAAATTCACCTTGAGAGGAGGGTGGAGAGAAAACTGAGTTTCTGTAAACTGTGTTAAGTAGTCTTAATGATGCCAACAAGGTGAGTCTCCCACCCCATGTGCATGTAGGCAAATGCTGATTCAGATGCAGTTTTGTCCTCTTTGTTGCTGATCCTTACTGAATAGCAGCAGTGATACTCTGCACTTCCAGATCTTCTGTCAGACCAGTAGAGATCCTGCATGAGTCTGAATATCTCTCTTAATTAAGGGTTTCTGACCAGCTCTGCTGAATCTCTAGTTCTACAGCTAATTAGCAGTTTATGAAGCACTCCTGACATAAATGGTACATCATGAGATACCCTCCCCTCTTTTTTAATACTGTAGACTGCCTGAAAGAAAGCACCAGTGTTGTTCTACCTAATATATGCTTTTTTTGTTTGGTTGGTTGGGTTTTGGGTTTGGTTGTACATGACTGCCATCTTTCATGCTATTTGGGGGTCCTGTTTAAAATCCTTCACATATTCCTTGCTTCAGCTTTGAGTCACTATGCTTTTTTTCCCATCAATTTCCAGGACTACTTTTTGTTCATAAAGTTTGTTTGAAATTTGTACTTCTAATATCCTGTCCTGGGCAGTATGTGGCTTCACACAAGTTCTTATCTTGTAACTTTCTTAATCTATCCAAAGCATTTCTGCTTTTGTTTGTTTGTTTTTACATGAGCTCACGTTTATATAGGGTTAACAGTAACTACTTGGCTTCTGCTCCCTATGCTGACCTAATCTGTGTATGGCTTGGTTACTAAACACTCATTGTTCTCTGTATCAGTCCCTTGTGTTCTTATGTTTTTATCAAGAAACAAATCTGGTCCATCTAAGAATATGAGTTGGGCTGGCCTCCATTATTAACATTTTTTTTCCTCTTTATTATTGAATGGTTCATAATTATTTACACTGTTTCGGTTTTGGTCTCTTCCTAAATGATGTAATTTTGTGCCTTTTTCTTTTCCCGCTCAGTTTTTAAGTGCGCGTCTGTACATATCAGAAGATGAGAAATTTTTACACAACAAAGCTCTCTGCTGACTTCTACCTGCTTCGTATTGTTTCATCCTTAAGTCTTCTTGATGTTGCTTCTTTACACACCTGATTAGTCAGTTCCTTCTTAATTAAGTCTATTCTACAGTTCACCCAGACCTTTCTAGATTTCCTCATTTTTTTGCATTCTTCTGCTTTTCACTCTGACTTTACAATCTGCTCATTCTGTATATAAACTTTCTGAATAGCCATTTGCCAAGTGTCCTCTTGTCCTTTCCAAAAGAACAGCTTTTACAGTGATTACAGTCTAGCAATAAACATAGGTACTTGTGCCTTATTTCTGTTAGCATATTTGGATTCTAAGTTTTGTTTGTTTGTTTCTGAGGTGCAAGAATGTGGTTTGAGGCCTGTATATTTTAAGCATCCTAGTATTGTGAAAATTAACCATGGCATCTTTCTCTTCTGTAGCTCTCTTTGAAAGAATAGGTAAACTTGATCATTATTCTATATAAAACTTTTTTTTTTTTTCTGCTCAGGTGACAAATGCTCATCAGGAATCCTTAGAGAATCATGTGCGAGTGCAGGCTGCAGCCTTAGATAGCTTTAGTGAAATGAACAGCTCCTTGACATCAGCATCAATAGACTTGCAGGTACATTTTAATAGCTGTTTCACAGCTGACAACTCCCTCTTCTGCCATGGATTTAAAAGCATACACAAAACATGGATGACAAATATAGATTATAACACTAAACAAGCCCCTAAAGTACTGTCTTGGATATCTAAGGCAGCTAATTTAGGAAACTAAAAAAATAAGTAAGTTCTAACACCTGTGTTTTTTAAAAAACTGTTAAAACCCAGTGTATGATAAAGAGATACTGATCTGCAGCAGACTAATGCCACTAGTCATGTCTCTATGAAATACCTCAGGTGAAAATGTGATTTGTTCTGTATTGTGCAAAACAGTACATCTCCTGACTTATTCCTACCTTCACAGGTTAACAAAAATGGAATTGGCATGTTTGGATGCTAAACTCTTGTGAGACTTTACATACCTGTGAAACGTAGGGGGAGGGATAAGGTGGGAATGAATTTTCTGTTTTAAAGACTTCTGAATTCCCATCTGTCTGAGCTGAACAACTTAATGTTTCCTGCTTTCTTGTACATCACAGTTCTCGGTTTAGCGCATTGGATATGTATAAGCATGGCCCTTGGGGAGAAGAAAGGAAGATTGTTGGGAGTAGCATTCATACTGAAATGTATCCATGTTCCTTTCATTTTTTTAATATTGGTCTGGGACTTGATTTCACTGAGTATGTTCCTCATGGAAATACCTTCTGGCAAACTAAATACAATAAAAGCCCTAATTTTAAATGTCAAAACTTGAAAAACTGTTCACACTGCATTGATACATCCAGAAACTCTTAAATGTTCTGTCTGTTCCATAATTTCTTGACTATGTTGTTCACCAAATTGTTTATAATTTTTAATATGTGGTTTGCCTCTTTCTTCTAGAAAACTCTAGTGGACGTTACATTGGAGAACACTGATATAAGGGAACAAATAAGGAATTTAAAACATACACATGAGCAGTCTATGGAAAAGCTGAGAGAGAAGCAAAAGCAACTGGAAACAGCACAAATTGAAAATCAGTTACTGAAATTAAAGGTGCGGTATATAAAACTCCCCTAAAAATGTTGCACAGTAAGGGCATTAGGGTTATGTTAAATGAATTCCTGTTCTTATTTGTAAAAGGCTCTTCATTCTTCATGCCTTCATCATTCCCTAGAGGTGACATATTCCTGTGAATCAATACTGGTTTAATAACAAAGGATCTCAGCTGGCAGCAGTCAGTCTTTCCATAACGTGGGATTACCATTCGGGGATGTTAGCAGGTGAACAATTCAAACCATTAAATGGTTATTAGTGTCCATTGCTGCAAGTAAATAAATGTTATAACTCGACACAGTGCTGTAAGAATTTCTTGATGTTGAATTTGTTTGTTTGGCATCGCACAATTTTTAATAGGTAATCTGTTAAGTCTTACGGCCATATGGTCAGTAGATATGTGCTGCAACAGCAAGTGTCTTGGGAAGAGAATTAAGCTATTTCTTTCAGAGAAATGCAAGGAAATAAAATGCAAACTGGAAGGGTTTATATGCCAGAAAGCTTGACTGTTTTCTCCCCTCATCTGCCAAATGTATTCATTTAATCTCATTAAAAAAAACCCCAAACCAAAGCAACAAACAAACCAACCCCAAACCCCCTTTTCTGGAAACTTTTGATTCTCTTAAAATTGCTCAAAATAGACTAATTTGGATATAGTACTGTGTCAGGATCTGTCACTGTGAAATTAAGGTGACTGCTGGTTTATTGCTGTTTAATTTTGTCAAAGATGTTTCTTTTTGGGTCTCCAGTGACTTGCATTCATGCTTAATGATGAATGGTTCAAAGAGAAAACATTAATATTAATATTTCAACTTACAACTCATATTCTAGTTTCCTCTCATAGTGAAGCTTTACAGGCTATAAAAGTAGGTGTGTTTTGTACCTGCTATTGTCAGCAGGAAATAAAAAGAGGGGAAAAAACAATTAAGAAAGCAAAGCTGATGCAATTAAGTTTTCAAAACAGAAATCTGGACTTTACTGTAATCTTAAGGACATGCACCAACATGTCAGGGAAAGGTATGTCTGCTTCTAAGTCAGAGAACTGCAGGTTAAGTCACAGTTCAACTGAATGCTTAAGGATTTGTTTATCTTCAAGCATGTAAAGTTTTGCAGAATACATGCCCTGCTTTAATGAGGAAAAAAATTAAATTTTGCCCTTGAAGTTGTAGTTTCATTACAAAGTTAGTGGATAAAATATCTCATTGCTGTCTTTGAAAGTTAAACATAAAATTGCGTATCAAAGATGCCAAGACATCTGGGATTTAATTCTAGGGGTGAACGTAAGAGGATGGTGTGGAAACTGGGAGGTTAGCCATTGAAAAGCAGTAACTACTGTATGCCATGATTATTTTCTGGGTAGGAGAACACGCCCATGTAGCTTATCAAGTAGGTTCAGTTTATTCATACAATCGGAACAATAACTGAGGTTAGAGACGTTGCTTAAGACTACTATCACAGATGTCCTGAGACAGCTTTTTATGCTTGTTTTTACTCTCCTCATTGCTCAAGCGACAAGCAAAGGAATGATGGAGAGACAGTGCCAGAGATCGTATTCCATTTCAATGTATCTTAAGGACTTTTGGGTTTGATTGTTGGCTTTTTCTGAATGACATGATTCTTTCAGGCTTCCTGAAATGTGGAAAGTTTTGCGTTGTACTGAACCTTAATTTAACTCCGCTCCCTCTCACAAAGTGCAGGTTACTACCCCTGGCCCAGTGTTGGTCTAGGTGTGATGCCAACGGGGGCGACTTGTGGTACAAGTGAAGTCTTTCAGAGCTCAGTCCCTTTTCAAAGGATGACATACATGGTTGTTATTCTGCAGGGTAGTAAAACGGCTTGTTCCCACCATGCAAGACACAAGGTTTAATAAATTTTTGAGTTCTTGAAATGAAAACAAAACCCAAACCCCAAAACCTTAATCATCAGAACCAGGTATTTTGTAGCTGCGTAAACTGTAGTGGTCAGCGGAGCGCACTTCATTCTTCTCCCAGATGACAGTATATTCCTCCTCTTCCTGACATTTTTGTAGCACCCACAGCGTTTCACTATAACCTTGTCTGATTTATAGCATCTGTAGTAAGAGAACTAAGTCCTGGCCTGGCTATTTTACTTTGCTTTTATTGCGGTTTACAGAGTAGATGGGTTTAAGCTGTGAATGCCCTATCTGGTGTTTAATCGCTGAGGGTGTGGTCCAGTCAGGGTTTTGAGCCAACAGAAGGGGGAAATCCTGTCTCTGAATGGCTATTCCTGCCCTCTTTTTCCCTGTAGCAGTAGTAAAGTTTCTGGTCCTGTGGTTAATAATTAACCCTTCCACACCCCTGAGTATATTAGGTCTGATTGTTCCCTGATCTGCTTTGCTCCAGGTTACCCCAGTTCTTGTGCCTACACAAAGAGCAGTATGTGAAAAAGCAAGAGAGAGGAGGGAGGGTACAGCTCTGTCGTCTAATTAACAACACATACTTAGGTCCAGCTTAAAGTAATTATTGCTTTGAGTGTTCATGGTCGCTTAGAAACAGGAGTTGAGTCTAGACCATCTCTAATCTGTGCTTGTGTAAAATGGGGGGAGACAATATATTTTCAATGGGGGGAAAAACCCAAGTGACGTGGAGGGTGTTATAGAGGGGTCAGTAAAGAGGTGTAGCCTGGTCTTGGATAAGTAATGACTAGTTAAATTCAGACAACACGAAACTTGATGAAATGGTAACTTCTGCGAATTTGAATGACTGGTATACTGGCAGTGTGTTGTAAATGGTCTTGATGTAAGTGAAAATCTGCTTTAGACGTGCCAAATTTATAACAAGGAGGAGCTGAAGTGTTATTCTTGCATCATGTGATCTCCATTTCTCCTGCTGTACTGTGGTGCTGTACTGACTGGTGGGTCAACTTTCCCCTCTCATAGGTGGAATCCTCACAGGAAGCCAATGCTGAGGTCATGAGAGAGATGACAAGAAAACTGTATAGTCAGTATGAGGAAAAAATGCGAGAAGAAGAGCAGAAACATAAAGCTGAGAAGGAAATCCTCCTGGTATGTATAGCCAGTCTGTAAGAGTGGTGCTTAGCTTGGGTGTCATTTCTCAGTCACTTAATACTCCAGGTTGACATGTGTTCCTTCACTCCTGTCTCTGTGACTAGTCAGCCACAGTTACTAAGCTTTCCAAGCTTTTGGGGTTGTAGGGCTGAGAAAAGAATGTGTTCAAATACAGTAACAGTCATGATAATGTAGATAGTGTAAGTTGAGGTTTTTTTAACTTATTATCATAAAAAAAAATAATGTCCAATTTTAGTGATAGTTTAAGAGGGGAAGGGGAACAGCTTCGCTGGATGCTACTGGAGCAGGAACTCTTCCTGTCCCCTGGTTTCCCTCCACTCCCAAGTAAAAGCTTTCTATGAGCAGTTAGTTATTGCATTTTTATGACTGGTAAAGATCACTCATCACTCTCTACAACTATTTGAAAGGACACTGTAGAGAGGTTGGTGCTGGTCTCTTCTCACAGGTAATTAATGACAGAACAAGAGGGAATGGCTTCAAGCTCCAACAGGGCAGATTTAGACTGAACATTAGGAAAGAATTTTTCACAGAAAGAGTGGTCGGGCATTGGAATAGACTGCCCAGGGAGGTGGTTGAGTCACCATCCCTGGATGTGTTTAAGAGACGTTTAGATGTGGTGTTGGGGGGATATGGTGTAGGGGAGAACTTTGTGGAGTAGGGTAGATGGTTGGACTCGATGATCCCAAGGTTCTCTTCCAACCTAGACGATTCTATGACTCTATAGATAATGACTAATATTGAAGGTAGATTCCTCAGTCTCCTTCTGTTCATATTGTTCTATATGTGAGGAAAGTACAAAGCTGAACATGGCAAACTGGTGTTTAAAACGCTGTCTTCTGCAGCAGCTATTTTTAATGCTGTGAATTTGTGGCATTCTCAGAAGGGAAAACAAATACCTAAGAAATGGGTAAAAGTTTTCCTCGTATTTTCATAATGATGCTTTACAAATACCTATGCACTTCAAAGTGGCCCAAGTCTTTTGTTCTGTACAATTCACATTTAGGGTCACAACTCTTCCAGATTTCTGGGCAGGTGTAGTGAAAAGCTTTGAGCTCTACTTAAAAGCTATAAGCCTGGCTCTGTGGCCTAAAAAAAAATAATTCCTCATTAATAAATTGGATGTTAATGTGACTGTAAATCCTCTTATTTGAAGGAGGAAACAAATCGGCTTCTGAAGGCTATTGAAGAGGCAAATAAGAAAATGCAGATTACAGAAACAAGCATACAGGAAAAAGACCAGAGAATTGGTGAGCTGGACCGGCTGATTGAACGCATGGAAGAGGTATGAGAGTTAGTTGATTGTTGCCTTTAAAGAAATGTAGAACTGCATGGAGGAGACTTGATTTTTATCTTTTTTTTTTTTTTTTGTCTGCTGCTCAGCCCTCTGCTCAGTGACATTACCATTGATGTTTGCATCTTACTTAGTTGTTGTATCCATTTAAGTAAATGGACCTGGACTACCATAGAGATGCTGTGGTTAAGTGGTTCTTCTGTCTTTCTAGTGGTCTTTACAGTCAGGGCTGCCTAAGGTGTCAAAATTTATTTAGTAAATTAACCGTTATTTTAAAGGAAGAGTTTAAAAAGACCGTTCAGTCTTCCTTCAGCCTGCAAGGTCTCCTAAGCCTAATGAAGTAGTAATCATAAATGATCCAAAGTCTGTTAGAATTGCTGTTGGTAGGTCCATTAAAATGTGATTTAATTAGGGATAGACCTTGCTATTTAGCTATTTATAGTCCCAATTGGAATTGTATCTCCAAATTTCTCCACATGTGGATTAAATGCTAAACTGAAAGCTTCAGACTAAAATGTTCTGAGGGGCTTTTGTGGTTACATAGCAGCCACTTAAATCTTCCATGCAGATATCCATCTTATTTCGATTATGGCTCAGAATATTTTGAGGCGAGAAGAAAAAAATAATGTTTTACTGCCTTTTAATCCAAAACTTAGGTTCTTCCTTTCCTGCTAGTGTTAAAAAACTTCTAATTATTCTTCTCCCTGTCTTACATATTCCCTACTAAACTGTAATTGAGAGCAGGTTTTTGACAATTTACTTTTAAAGCTCTGAAATAAGAAATGCTTTGAGACATTTACCTCTTGTGGCACTGGCAGTGCTATATTAAAAAAAAAAATAAATAAATAGTCCTCATACATCGTCATGAGCACTGCGCTGGTGGACCCTGAAAATACACAGGAATATTTTGGGGAAGAAAATAGAGCAATATCTTTTATCTCAGCTTTGGATTGAGAGGGTTTTTTTGAGGGATAACATGGAAAATTTCACATTTCTGTAGTTAGAGTGTGATGGCTCATCTTTTTATTCAGAAAAAGTCAGTTGCAAGTACAGCCTTACACCTTCAAATAGGAAATTGAATACTCTGATCTTATCTCCATCCAGAGCTGGGAATTTGATTTTATTATTATGCATTCTGTGCTCCTTGGCTATAGGAAATGCATGAATTTTTGTTTATTCTGTTTGTTTTAATTTCACAAATTATTTATTGGATTGCAATGAAATATGCTTTGTGAAGCCTTTACATTTTGACACATGTGAAACTGAAGGATAACACTTTTTGTTTAGGAGCGTCACCAGCTGCAAAAACAGCTCGAACTAAATGAAATACAAATATCTGGAGCAAAATCTGAAAACAACTCTGACAGTGAAAGGTGAGATATGTCTTGTCTGTGGAACTTCTAATATTGCTAGGAAACTGTAGGGATGAGTTTGGTTTTGAAGACACCTGAATTTTACTTTTTCTAACTTTAAAACTGCAGTCTGGTAGGGATTGTCCATCCGATTGTAAGTTTATTTACATATAAAATATCAAGAGGATCAATTTTTGAAAAAAAAAAAAAAACAACAAAACCAACCAAAAACAACAACAACAAAAACAAACAAACAAACAAAAAAACAAAAAAAAAAAACATTTCGAGCCAGCAATGTGCAATCGCAGCCCAGAAGGCCAACCGTATCCTGGGCTGCACCAGAAGAAATGTGACCAGCAGGCCAAAGGAGGTGATTCTGCTCCTCTACTCCACTCTCATAAGACCCCACCTGGAGTACTGCATCCAGCTCTGGAGTCTCCAACAGAAGGAGGACATGGACCTGCTGGAGCGTGTCCAGAGGAGAGCCATGAGCATGATCCGAGGACTGGAGCACCTCTCCTATGAGGAGCGGCTGAAAGAGTTGGGGCTGTTCAGCCTGGAGAAGAGAAGGCTCCAGGGAGATCTTATTGCGGCCTTCCAGTACCTAAAGGGGGCCTACAGGAGAGCTGGGGAAGGACTTTTTACTAGGGCATGTAGTGATAGGACAAGGGGGAATGGCTTTAAACTGGAAAAGGGCAAGTTCAGATTAAACATTAGGAAGAAGTTTTTCACTTTGAGGGTGGTGAGGCACTGGAACAGGTTGCCCAGAGAGGTTGTTGAGGCCCCATCCCTGGAGGTGTTCAAGGCCAGGCTGGACGTGGCCTTGAGCAACCTGGTCTAGTGAGAGGTGTCCCTGCCTGTGGCCGGGGGATTGGAACTCAATGATCTTCAAGGTCCTTTCCAACCTAAACCATTCTATGATTCTATGATTATGCATCTTTCTTGACAAGTTGTTTGCAAACACACAGAGTACATTTTAGATGGACCAAGCTGTGACGTATTTGTGGGTTGCATTTTTCTTAAATCTGCATTTCCAAATTCAGCACAGTATGATCCTGACTATGAATACTTTAAATATCTCCTCCTAGACTGCTCAGGACAGTTTTAAAAGAAAAGACGTTCTGTATCTTGTATTAAGCTGTAGGATATCCCCTTTGAAAAGATGAACTCTTGAAGAGAGCAGGAGTTTTGCATACAACTGGCAGCAGTTTTTTTTATAAAAGAGGGAAAGCTGGGAATAAATCTGAGGCTTGGAGGAGCAGGTCTACACATTTGGTGCACATTAACATATGCATTTGAACAAAATGAAGGTGTGAACCAACACAGAGCGACTGGTGGAGGACATTAAGGTTGGGGGCACCCTAGGCTGTAGCGATCACGAAAAGATAGAGTTCAGGATCATGGGCACTACACACAAAACAACAAGAAGCAAAATCACAACCTTAGACTTCAGGAGGGCTAACTTTGATCTCTTCAAGAAACTGCTTGGGGAGATCCCGTGGACTAGAGCTCTGGAAAGCAAAGGGGCTCAAGAAAGCTGGTTGGTATTCAAAGACCACTTCCTCCAAGCTCAGTATCAGTGCATCCTGAAGAGCAAGAAATCAGCCAAGGGATGCAGGAGGCCTGCCTGGTTGAGCAGGGAGCTTCTCAACAAGCTCAAGTGGAAGAAGGAAGTTTACACTCAGTGGAAGAATGGCCTAACCCCTTGGGAAGATGACAAGAATGCTGCCAGAGTGTGCAGGGATGAAACAAGGAAAGCCAAGACCGCCTTGGAACTAAACCTGGCAAGGGATGTCAAGCTCAACAGGAAGGGCTTCTTCAGGTATATTGGAGGCAAAAGGATGACCAGAGAAGCTGTGGGCCCACTGTTGAATGAGACAGGAGCCATGGTGATGGAGGATGCGGAGAAGGCGGAGTTATTGAATGCCTTCTTTGCGTCGGTCTTTACTACCCGGCAGAGCCCTCAGGAGTCCCAGGCCTTGGAGAAAGTAACAGGGAAAGAGGAAGACTTCCCCTGGGTTGAGGAAGATCAAGTGAGGGACCAGTTAGGTCAGTTAGATATTCACAAGTCCATGGGCCCTGATGGGATGCACCTGAGAGTGCTGAGGGAGCTGGCAGAGGTCATTGCTGGGCCACTCTCCACCATCTTTGAAAGATGTTCCTGGAGAACAGGTGAGGTGCCTGAGGACTGGAGGAAAGCCAATGTCACTCCGGTCTTCAAAAATTGCAAGAAGGAGGACCCGGGGAACCACAGGCCAGTCAGCCTCACCTCCATCCCTGGAAAGATGATGGAACAGCTTGTTCTGGGCATCATCTCAAGGCACGTGGAGGAAGAGAAGGCTATCAGAAGTACTCAGCATGGATTCACCAAGGGGAAATCATGCCTGACTAATCTGATAGCCTTCTACAATGGTGTGACTGGATGGATAGATGAGGGAAGAGCGGTAGATGTGGTCTACCTTGACTTTAGCAAGGCGTTCGACACAGTCTCCCACAGCATCCTCATAGGGAAGCTTAGGAAGAGTGGGTTAGATGAATGGACAGTAAGGTGGATAGAAAACTGGTTGCAAGACAGAGCTCAGAGGGTTGTGGTTAGGGGCGCAGAGTCTAGTTGGAGGTCAGTGACGAGTGGTGTTCCCCAGGGGTCACTACTGGGTCCAGTCCTGTTCAATATATTCATCAACGACTTGGATGAGGGGATAGAGTGCACCCTCAGCAAGTTTGCTGATGATACAAAGCTGGGAGGGGTGGCTGACACACCAGAAGGCTGTGCTGCCATACAGAGACCTGAACAGGCTGGAGAGTTGGGTGGAAAGGAATCTTATGAAATTCAATAAGAGCAAGTGTAGGGTGCTGCACCTGGGGAGGAATAACCCCATGCAGCAGTACAGGTTGGGGGCTGACCTGCTGGAGAGCAGCTCTGTAGAAAGAGACCTGGGAGTCCTGGTGGACAACAGGATGACCATGAGCCAGCAATGTGCCCTTGTGGCCAAGAAGGCCAATGGCATCCTGGGGTGCATCAAGAAGAGTGTGGCCAGCAGGTCAAGGGAGGTCATCCTCCCCCTCTACTCTGCCTTGGTGAGGCCGCACCTGGAGTACTGTGTCCAGTTCTGGGCTCCCCAGCTCAAGAAGGACAGGGAACTGCTGGAGAGGGTGCAGCATAGAGGCTACCAAGATGATTAGGGGATTGGAACACCTCTCTTATGAAGAAAGACTGAGGGAATTGGGTCTCTTTAGTCTGGAAAAAAGACGGTTGAGGGGGGACCTGATCCATGCTTATAAATACTTAAAGGGTGGGTGCCAGGAGGATGGGGCCAGGCTCTCTTTGGTGGTGCCCAGTGACAGGACAAGAGGTAATGGGCACAAACTTGAGTATAGGAAGTTCCATCTAAACATGAGGAGGAACTTCTTTACCTTGAGGGTGGTAGAGCACTGGAACAGGCTGCCTAGGGAGGTGGTGGAGTCTCCATCTCTGGAGACATTCAAAACCCGCCTGGACACGTTCCTGTGCAGCCTGCTCTAAGGTGTCCCTGCTCTGGCAGGGGGGTTGGACTAGATGATCTCCAGAGGTCCCTTCCAACCCTATGATTCTATGTGCAGAAGAAATCTGTCATGTAGCATCACAGTGCAGAAATAAGCTATGAAGTTAGTTGGGGAAAGTTAGGGTTATGTTATTGACAGCAAGACCTCTGTGAATGGTTGTTTGCAAAAGCATGGGGCTTAGAAGAGAGATCTAGTGGTGTGGTGGCACCTGGATGTGCTGTTTCTGCCAACAGGTGGCATCTGCATCCATTACTACTTCTTTGAGACTGACAGAGCACCATTACCAGGCAAAAAAAAGCTTCAAGCAAAGGCAGAGGCAAAGTTTCAAGAGAAATCTATCCAGCACTGAAATAGCATAACAGCCATTGTGGTGAAAATTGCATCTGCCAGTCAAAGGTTTATATGACACTACTTGAGTGCATAAAGATGAATTGCAAGCAGAGACTGAATAATTGTACTTGATTACTACTTGTGTTTCTGTAGCACCCAGAAATTCAGTTTTAAGGTTTTGGCATCCCGCTGTTCTGTAGGAAGCATAAACATAAAAGGAGGTCCCTGCTGAGAGCATCTCACTGCCTAGCTGTATTGATCTGTGACCAGCTTATTCAGTTTCAGGGTAATAACAGCTTTTCACAGCAACCTGTTAAAATAATAACTTAGAGTGACCAGATGTCGCATACAACATAGATTATGGAGATGAAAGATAATTGCTTTCTTCCTTTACCTCTGGATAACAGATACTCTTCTTGCTTCAGTGAATCCTGCCCTGACCCTCAGCATGAAAAGTTACGCTGCAGTGAAATGGGTAAAGGCAATGTTCAGACAGGAATTCGTGCAATGCAAGCAAGCACACAGTTGCAATCTGTGCAATGCAAGCAATGAATCTGTGCTCAGATGCTGAAGTCTGTTCTTCAGTTTTCTTTACCTGTCTGTACCTGACCTGGCACTTGAGCTCCACCTGTGGAAGGGCCTCTGTTCCACTGCTCCATTGCTAGCTGTGCTTAAAATTCTGAATCTTTCAATGGAGACCAAATGTGTATTAGAATTGCAATCAAAATGTAAATTGCAGTTTTGTGAGACCTTAATGTTCAGGATTGAGGAACCTGCAGCAACGCCCTGATTTTTTGAGTCCTTGTCAAAGTGCTGCAGTTACAGTTCTGTAGAGTACTTCACTGTTTAATAGGGACTCTTTCTGAGGGGAAACAGCATACAATTCAATCATTCATTGGAATCATGTCTTACAGTTCGTCATCTGCTGCTTTGCCTTAGAATGGTGGTTCTGTTTGCAGCTTCAACAGTTTCTTCTGCTGTGCACAGACCAAGATGAAAAAAGCCTTTTTGTTTTTGATTCTCCTCTTCCACTTCTCAAATTTTGTCCAGTCCTGAACCTAGGACTACAGAAGTTTTTATAAGCAAGCGATTGCTGTCTTTGAAGAATTTCGAGAATTGTACATCAAGATAAAAATGGAGGCTCCCATGGCCAACATGCCAAAAACTTATTAAAAAACTTCCCTCCTGTTTCTTTGCATATTCTAAAACTACTTTTCTGGCAAGCTGTCAAACCAACTCGTGGCAGGAGTTCTGTGGGTGTTCAATTTCTGTGTTAAAGAGATTTGAAGAAATGTAGAATCTGTCTCTCTGATACATGTGTATATCTATATGTGACTCTAATAATAAAGTCCTACGCATAAGCTTCAAACATCCACAATTCCTGCTGACTGTTGATGAGTTAATACTACTCCAGTTAGCGTTCTGCTACTGTTGGCAACTATGCCAAATCCTTGACTCAAGGCTTCCCTGTCATAGGAGAGCTTTTAAAAGGACACCAGCAGATGTGCTTCCTGGCTCTTATTTAGTATTTATTTCCAAAAAGTTTGCAGGTGGTAGTAAGTCAGGATAAACGTGTCTTTCTAATGATAAAGATCTAGTTGTCTAAATGCCTTTCACTTCAAGGAAAACCAGACATCTTAAGGAGATGAGCTTTGTCACATTGTTTAATTGTCAGCACTTTGGGCTCTGAGTAAGCATGCCAGCATGCAAGACAAAGGTGAGTTAACGTGGGTGGAGACAGCCACTTTGACTAGAAGACTACCATTAAAATGTACTTTGGACAAATTGACATCTGTCAGTAGAATTTGACTTGCCTACCTCTTGACCTAGTCTTCATGATTTATAGTGGGATGGTGGGGCTTGTTCTTGTTTTGCTTATACTGCGTACCTCCCCACTTACATGTTTAATTCTTCCATGTTTTGCTAGGTCACAGCATTTGGAGGAGGTAGCAGCTAGCCTAAGAGAGCGAATCAAACATCTGGATGATATGGTCCACTGCCAACAGAAGAAAGTCAAGCACATGGTTGAGGAGGTGAGATCTAGTAAAACAATGCTGAGTCTTTTGGGAACACATTCTTTTCGTACATAATCCAAAGGCAGCTCTGTTCTGTGTGCAATTTCCTTATGCCACCTTAGTTACAAACACAGTGGAAGATGTGTTAAGCATCTGGAGCTAGTGAAGCAGAAATACTAGGTGAGAGTGGTTTAATCCAGTGGCTGTGGGTTATATACTGTGATCTTTAGGCTGACACTAATTCTGGAACTCTTCATGGTAGTCCAGGAAATACAACATGCAACTTGCAACTTAATTTGAAGTGTTCAGACGGTAACTGCAGAAACAATGCAGACTAGTCATTAAGGGTCTCCTTCCTGTACAGAGGTGGAAGGCAAAAACTGCCCCCTTTCCTCCCCCATCCTCCCCCACCCCCCCCCTTTTTTTTTTTTTTTTTTTGTTTTGTTTAAATGTGGTTCCTCACAGAAATAGGCAGGCAAACACAGTTTTTCACCACTCATCTTTTTTTACCCTGGTCTTGGGACATCATCTTAGCTGATACAATTTCCTGTAAAATTTTAAGTGGCTTTCTGCTGGAAAGCTGCTTTAAGTTACAGACTACCTACGTGCCAAGAAACCGTTTAGCAGCCACAAGGCTGTGATTGCAAACATTTCTGTTTCACCAAGTGGATGAAAGAATGACGTGGGAAATTAAGTTTAAATTGGAGCTTTACAAAGCAGACTGACAGCGCTATTACACAGAGCCTTGCTATTGCACAGAGGATAGGCATTCATGAAATATCTTTTATTTTTATTTGGACACCACACATTCACAAAATCAAATGTTTGGAAACCATTCTAACCTAAGGCATTCTTTCTGCATTCACAATGTGCTATTACAGGATTTCTGATTAGACGTGGAGCTTTTCCTTTTTTATCAAGGTGGTATTTTTATATATATAAACCCCCCTATATTTATATATATACTTATGTATATCTATTTGATTTTATAAGATTCTGATGTAGTCCTGCTGTATGATCAGATGTGTGATACTAAGCGTCTTTTACAGAGGGATGCAAAAGTATCTGTCTATTTGCATTAAAGTTCTTCTGTCATATCATCAGTGTAGAAGACTGGTATGAAGTCTTGAGGTTCTGTTTCTAGTTCAGCTTGACATTTTCACTATTTTCAAGCATCATAGCAGGTGGTCTAAAACTGAGCGAACAATCTTTATACCATGGTATTCTATTAAGGAAAACTACTCCAATCTAATAATCCAATCCATCTAATTAATGGATTATGGGAACAATTACTTAATCTGTTTTGTATCTCTCTAAACCAGCCATCATATTATGAGCTTTTTTGTTCTAAACAAAAGTTCTGAAGGACTTGTCACTTTTGTGATACATGTGGCAACCCAGATGATTTTAGTAATATATGAGGATGGTGGCCTAAACTTTGCCCTTTATTCCTAAATATATTTTTAACTACTGGATGTAACTTGACCTCTAGTGGGCTGCATTGGTATAACAAATACTTTCAGTTCCATGGGGTGTTTTGGCAAAAATATGTGTAAAGCTTGGGCGAATGATTATTACTGCATAAGTATTAGGTTTAATGGGTGAGTTTAGCTTGCTGATTCCTTGTAATCCATCTTTGCTGCTGCCTTCATACACACAGAAAGCCCTTCTAGATCTTTTAGTTATCCTATTTAACAAGCAGAATATTAGGCAACCAACTCACTACTTAGCTGGTAAATATGTCTACCTTTAATTGATGTCTGACTATCTGCTTTTCAAAATCAAACAAAACTCCCTACAAATCCTTGACTGCCATGTACCCATAGGGAATATATTTTTTGCTCTCTCCTTTAGTCCTTGTGGGTTTTAGTTTGAGAATTGCATGAATGCCTATAGCTACACCTGTATTTTCCCTAGTGAGCTAACTAAAGACTCCTGTAAAAGGTTTGATCAGGTCAGATGGTACCAAATACATTAGGCACTTAATGCGTTGGGGTTTTTTTCATTTATTTTGTGCTATCCATGATTTGTGTTTGTACTATGTTTGAGGAAATATCTATATAGATGCCATGCTCTATTTTAAACTAGGCTCTTTTAATTAGAGGCCTAAAAATAGCAGCTTTAATAGAACAGTGAAGAATAGCTATCCACCATGGGGGAAGGTAAAAAGCATTGCAAATGTGTATGCCCTGAGCTACTGCGCATGTGGTATTTTTCATGATTTTGTGCTCTTCTCTATGTAAATACTAGAGAAGTATTTTTAGGCTCACTTTAAGCAACACTTACTGACTACGCCATAGAAGCTGAGAAATCAGCAACAAAACTTCTTAAAAAGTAGGCTGTTGAAAAGGAATGCTATTTGAATAGTCTGTTCTGGAGTTAAGTTAAAAACTAGAGTGAGCAGCAGCACTAAGCATACTTTCTAGAGTAAATAGGGAAGGCTTAAGTGTTACCATGTAAGTTCCAGAAAATGTGTTCATCCGGGTATTATTTGCATGCACATCCTCTCTACATTAAATTTAGCTGAATGCAGAAGGTAATGGATAGGAACATCTAGAAAAGTGTCATGAAAACCTGCTGTGTTACTCATTATTGCAATACTTACATGGCTGGTATCTGTAAAATAACATTCCATCTTAGGGTTTATGAGGATTTTATAACGATCAATAACTTGAAACTCAGAAGTGGAAAGAATATAAGTAGTCAAAATTATCAGCAGCACTTTTGTGAGAATGATGGCTAAGCCAATGCTTGACTACAGAATGAGCTTTATTTAGTATTTATCTTGGTATATTCGGACACAGATTGGAAGTATAATGAGGGATTTATTCCTTCAGTGTAAACCACAACAGGTTTCTGCTGCTATCTCCAATTTAGACAAAGTGCAGCTACTGAAATGAACACCATCTCAAAGGGGTGTTGAACAAACAAGGTACACTGCTTCAAACTCATATGGGGAACTGTCAAAAATTAAACAAGTATGGAGATGAATCTGCTGGTTGAAAAATCACAAAATAGATTGTTCTTCAGGCCTTTTTAGGGAAAGATGATGGATCATTTGCAAGTGACAGATGCAGGGCATTCTGTAAAAGAACAGCAAGCAGTCAGGAGGAAGTGAGAGAGAAGCTTTGGCATGGAGTTTTGTGTTAGAGCTGCTTACTGCATCACCTTCAGTGCTGTTTTGATGGCATTTAAAAATGAGTTAGGAGGCTGTGGTCGGTCCTAATCTAGGCATGCATGAAAGGGGATGCTGGCAGAGAAGCACCAAATGTAAGAGGCTGTGGAAGAAAAGAGTATTAAAGCCTTCCTTTTCACAGGATCCATCTTGTTGGTACTGAGTGCAGTAGATGTGTGACCTGTGGAATTGAGCCCAGGCAGAGAGACAATCACAGTTCAGTGTGCTTATACTCGTTATCAAAGAAATCATTTGCTTCTAATTTTTTTCTCTGGTAATAAAACCTTCCATCTCGTGCATTAATAGAATCTTTTTCAACCTGACCTATTCAGACCAGTCATAAATTAAACAGGAGCATGGAAAATAACTTTCAGAAGGAAATAAATGGAAGAAATAAAATAGAAGTTTGCTGGAGTTGGTGGCCTTCGACATCTCTGTGTGTTAGATCCCATGCACACCTGTTTTTCACCCTCATAGGGATTCTGTGCTGTGAGAGCCAGGGTTGCAGCCTGTTAGAGCACCAGCTGAGCAGAAAGTTCTCCTGCATAGTGGTAAAGCCTTATGCTCTTGTTAGAAAGAGATTGCAGATGATTTAAGGCTGACAGATTTATCCCTGTGTTGAACTTGTTTGTTATGTAAATCTACTTGTTCCCAGCTTAGTGCAGTACATTTTACATGAAGTGATGGCAGTTGAAAGTGTAGGACCTGCATTTGGCAGGTGTGTAGAAACTCAGCCCTTTTCTCATACTGTGTGTACATAGCAGGCTTTAAAAGAAAAAAAAAAAAAAAAAAAAAAAAAAAGAGTGAGAAGAGACAGATGGCCAGCGTGGGTCACCCAGACCTCAGTGGTGAAATCAGTGAACATGAAATTAGCCTTTCTTTTTTTTCTCCAGCCCTTGCCTTTGTAGCCATCTTAAAGTATGGCTGGGCAGAGAGAGACTTTCAAAGACAATTCAGGAAAAAGCCAATTTGATCAGAGGAATTTTCAGGGAGACTCACAGCATGACAGGTTGAAGCATGCAAACTGCAGGCCTTTCCACTACGGAGTTTCCAGTGTAGAGAAGGAATTGTGTGGGCACAGAGACATTATTGGAGGGCATGGGATGCTGCTACCTCATAGTTTTTTTCAGTGCTGAAATTGCTGTTTTTCTGTGAAAGGGGTGAAAACTTGTCCTTTAAGTTATCTATTTGATATGGTCAATCAGTTTATCCTGTCTGTGCCAGTGTAGGAGGAGGGAGAGAGTTTAGTATAAGATAAAAGACTTCAAATGAAATGTGAAACACTGCTTTTAAATCAACAACAACGGTATTTCCTGGATTGATCTCAATTTCAAACCTGGAGAGATTTGAGAGCTTTAGTTTTGAGATTTGTTCAATTGACATTAAAATACATTGCAGTTTCGTGGCACAATAAGCTTATTTTATATGTAATATTGTTTCATTGTTGAGAAGCAGGAGTGGGAAGGAAATAAGCATTTATGTTTTGTAAGCAAGGCAAGTGGGTTGATGCAGATATAGGGAACTGTTCTGAAGGGGATGGAGAAGAGAAAAGGATATTTGATTCCATGCCAAGAAATTATCTACAGAACTCAGATTTCACGTGAAATTCCCCTAACGACTGAATTGAACTGTCTCTAGGTCATGGCCCATGAGCTGTTCTCCAGCTTTAGTCTCAGATTCGTTGGATAATAAATGGTCACCAAACACCAGGGAGAAGCTGTATCGTGTTCTGTTGTGGAAGATACTTGCAATAAAGGACAAAGTGCTAATCGGCAAATGATATCCCAAATGCAGAAGATACTTTGTATTGCACAAAGGGGAATAAAGAAGAAATTTTCCCATGAAAGACTTAAGAACCAGCTGAAAACTCCTGTATCAAGATACTCCAACTCCAGATATATAGCAAAATATCCCAGTTATAATATGGAAGTACAGTTTCAATTTTAGGTCGAGTAAAAGAAGCCACACAGAAGCACAGAAGGCGAGAAGATGGAATTACCAGCCACAGACAGATGACAAATTTTTATTAACCAAAACCTGCATTGCATAATACCTACAGTAAAACCAAAACAACAACAAAACACACAACAACAAATGTAGAAAGAGAAACTCACCTTGGGAGCTTGGAGAAAGAAGACAAATGGCAGAATATAAATAACTTGCCACCCCCCCAGTTTGCGTGTTTGGCATGCCTCAGTGGACTTGAGCAATGCAGGACGTTGCTTATCTATTGGCAGAAGCAGAATCGCTGCTGGTGTTTGGAGAGAGTGTTTCCACATGTGTAGCATCAGCTCTTTCAGCTGGGAATTGCCTGGCCAAGTCATTAACTAGAAAACTTGCACATTATTACTAAGGTAGCTCTTAATAAGATGGGTTGAACTCTTAGACAATGTGCCAATGTTTGTAACTCATTAGGACATCTAGGCCCTATGGGCCTGCTTTAGCAACAGATGGACATTGAAGACTGGTGTAATGTCTTCATACAGCTCATTAGTTTAGGAAGGTCTCAAAGTTGGTGTGTTAACTTAAATCAATGAGTTGTTCCTTGTTCTTTAAATACAATATGAGTTTTTAAAATACAAAAAGTGTTGAGAAGTTGCTGAAGTGATTTAAGGAGGATTATGAGGCAAAGGTGCTCATTCCTATTTACTGTATTATGTTCCCTGAAAAAAATGTCAACACTCTTGTTTAGCCTTTGATAAATACCACTTAATGTCCAGTGAAATATTGGACTCGGTATAATCTTGTTCTCCTTGTACAGCAATTACTTCTGAGAGTTCAGGCTGATGTTGCAAAGTCTTCTCTGTCTTGTTTTGTATCATATAGTATGTGTTTGTCCTGTGTTTAGTCATATTTATGACCAGTTTGTTCATATCTATGTATCAGTGTTAAAGGTGCCCAATCCATTAATGGTAGATGAATAAGGAAAATACACAATACTTGAATAATATATAATACTTAAATATATTAATGCTGTCATGTTCTGATAAATATTTTAAACTAATGGATGATAATATTAAGTGGTAAATGTTTACTGAATTTATTTAACAGCTGGATCTGTGCCAATCCAATAGACTGCTGTATATTTCAAGCCTCTGGAACTGTGTCTGAGTACACAGGATAAAATAGTTTCCTATTTTTTACTTTTCTTTATAAAGGCTCTACAATTGGACACAACTTTAATTTTCTCTTAAGATGCTTTTTCCTTCTGCTTTAATTGCTTTGTAATTCTGTTGAATTCTCTTCTAATATCACTACTTGCATCTCAAGCATTTCCTTAGAGACTCTTACTTTTGGGTCTCGTGATTCTCCTCTTCTTCTTAGGTGTTCTATCCAGGAGATCAATTCAATGCAGTTGACTTGTACATCTAGCTTTCCATCTCACTGAAGCAAAGCTGCTTGGTGAAGCAAGAGAAATTCAGAAATGCAGCTCTTCCTAGGAAGAATTTACACAGTCTATTCCAGTAGCATGACACTGTTGTTCGGTATTTGAGGAGATGTATTGGAGACTCTATAAGGTGAAGGAGTGAGAAAGAAACAGATCTTTGTTGATGGGATGAACAAGAATTGCATTTTCTGGGAGTTGCTGCAAGATAAGGTGACAGTCTGGAGGTTGAGGGAGTTTGAGAAATGACCTCAAGGTTTCAGAAGGAGGAAAGAGCATAGAGGTGGTAACAGCAATAGGACTGAATCAAAGAGAGAGCTTGAAAAGAACTGGTGTGGCCATATTAACGCTGAGCCAGTGGGTAAATTCAGGATGATTCATATTGCACGTGTGGCCTCGTGCTCATTCAGATAATTAGAAATAGCAGCGGATATGTGAAATGCAAGCTGCATGCCCAACATAATCTGCAGGGAACTTCAGGGATCCTGCCATGACAGGGAGAGATCGGGTGCCCTTCCTGTGTCCGACAGCCAAATGCCAGGGATTGAAGTGGGGTGGCCAAAGGGCTGAGCTGGGGTGCACCCTGCCGTGTTGGCCTGTCGGCATGCTCAGAGCTCCTCAGTAGAGCGACTGAGCCAGGGAGTTCACCCCTCCTAGTTGTTACAGCACTGGGGAGAATGTGCTCTGCTCCATAGGCCCTGGGGGGGCCGAAAAGCACGTGATGCCTCTCTGGCAGACCAGGAAAGTTATGAACTGCAGCTTGGGCCTTGTAGCTCTTCCCTTCCAAGTGCTGGAATAGTCAGATGTCTCCCAACAGGAGAAGGGGAAGCAGGGGCAATGAATACAGCGGGGTGGTGGAGGTAAGAGAGAATGAAGCGATAGGATAAAGGGTGCTGGTGTGGCCCAGGGTTGCTAAATTCACATTTTTACTGTTAGCAGAACTGTTTTGAGAGGAATGAGTGGGTCATTAATGTAAAATGATATTGCTGAGTAGGTTGCCAATTTCATTTCACTGCGTAATGTGGACGTGAAGGATGTAGAAATACTGGTAGAAATGTGTAGGGAAAAGAACGGGTAATCAGTCTGACAATGCAGGTCAGGTCAAGAGGTAAGTGTTAGGGAGAGTCTGTCTGGGCACTTGTAGAGAAGGTTGGAAGAGGAGAGGCTGAAGGATGTACCTGAATAGTGCTGGTAGAAAATGATGGAGAAATCTGAGAGGGTAGTTGTGCAAAAGCCAGATTTGGGAGCAAGTTGCTGAGTTGGCAGTGAGCTGAAATGGCAAAGTCTGCAGACACAGCAAGGATGAGGTGGGTTATAGGCCTTGGGCACTGAGCAAGGAAAATGTAGGAACATCTTGGTGATCGTTTTGTCATGGAGTTGGTCCAGAAGTGACTCAGATCCAAGAGTCAGTCCATTGAAGTTGAGTCTTTGGCTTGCACTGATTTGTTTCTAACCCTAGACTTATTCTGGCCACCACTTGAGCCCTCAGTTCAGTATTGTGTTTGACCTATCTTGCTTCTCCTTTCCTCCTTACCTTATATTCAACCAAATGTCAAAATCTATTTGTCTGTCACCTACCAGTTGTTCTCTTCCTTTATGCAACTCCTTGAAACAAAGACCTTCTCAAGACTTGGGTTTGTGCAATACAGTTTTATGGTGCTGTAAGTGTTATCATCTTATTTTAGTTTACCATAACTAACACTTTTATGGAAAAATAAAAATGACATTAAGTAGCAAAGCATGAATTTTATTTTTGAAGTGCTTTTACCCAATATCAGCATTGTGATCTGGCGTAGTTGTTACATTCCTATGTCTGAGGAAACCATCACTTTTCCTTATGTGATATGTCTTATATAAATGTATTGAATTAAGGTTGCATTTTATTTAATAGAGTAATATATTAATCTAATCCCCTAACAGTATTCCTGTTTTTCCTGGTTTCCTGTGACATATCCCCTCAAGGGTTAAGCAAATCAGGTTTGCTCACTCCTGGTGCTAATGGCATAAGATGATGTGTACTCAAGTCCTTATTCAGGAAATAAACTTTTTTGTAGTAAACTACTCTGGTGGGATGTGTCATCTATATCAGGCCTGTGGGTAGGTTTAAAGGTGTGCCCTAACTTTGGAAGTTGTTTCAGCCCTTGGACTGCAGTAGCTGCTGAGACAACTCGTTGGCTGTGTGTCTGGGGATGCAGCATGCCTGTATGAAGTAATACGGGTGCCCTGCTTTCCTTCTGCAGCAGCCTCAAAGGGTGGCTCTGCTGCATCTGGGGAGCAGGGACTGCAGAACTTTTTTTCCTGGCACTGAAACAGCATCTCATTTTAGCCACTGCTGAATTTATTTCTCCTGGAATGTATTTTGTCTCTGGCTGTGTCCTTGAGTTCATAATGTTCTAAAGATCCACCAGAAGTTTTTATGTAAGTTACCCAGTTCACAGCCTTATCATATCTGTAATCTGCATGTTCTAATCATTCCTTTTTGTTTTACTGCTAGACTAAGACTTTGTGCCTGTGAAGATATAGTACCACATTGTGTCTTCTCCATACTGTAGAAGAGAAGGAGTATTTCAAAATTCTGGCATAACTCTTCAGAGGGACAAAGTAGACTGATTTAACCGGTTCTGACTGGTACTATGTAAAGGTGTTAAAATGTGGCAGGGAGTACTGTTGTGTATGGTTCAATCTGCCAGTCCTTAAAAGATTCTCACACACACACAAAAAAAAAGTAAAAGCAGTAAACATTCCTGCCAAATTACAAAATGTCTTTTTGGAGTTCAGGTTTGTGTTTGGGAAGGGGAAGAAGCTGTTTGTCAAGGTCCTCCTCTTTGTATTCTCTGTTAGATTTTAAGGTGTCCATCCTCATTTTTGCTTTCAGACTATTCTAGTTAAAATAACTCAGAAACATGCTTAGGCAGTTTGTGCCTCTGTAGCCAATGTGAAGAATAGACAAATAAGTTTAATTTTAACTTACTCTAAATCTATTTTTACGTAATACTGGTGAACATAATGGTTACTGTCACAGTTTATTTCATGTCTTAGAGCCTTTGTATCATAAAGTGAATATAACTTCAGGTAAATGGCTATGAAACACAAGAGTTTGGTCTTGCTTTCAGATCATAGATAATTTGATCACCTATTTGGAAACAGAAGTATTTTGTATTTGGTGTAAAAACCAGAATAGGCAGCTGATGAGATTTATTATCTTCAATAACGAGGATGGATATCTGTCAGGGCAAACCCCTCTCCTGATCACATAGCTGTGCTTGGCTTCAGTCATCTTTGTGATTGGGCTGATTACTAGTGTTAAAATTTATTTCCTTATATGCACAGTAGGAGAACTGAATATTACTAGAGAAGACTCACTTCAAAGTCCTTAAAGAACAGTTTATCTTTTCTGAAGCAGAATTTATTGGCAGGACTGAAGCTATTGAACCAGTGAAAATATAGCTGACTTGACTTTAGTCATACTATTAAATAAAGATCTAATTAAATGTGAAGATCAAAATATGTTCTATGTTTTCTGAAAATGCTACGAGCTTTGTGTTTCTGTGATTTGAAAACTGAAATGATAATAGCTTTAGATCACATGGATAGTTTTTACATGCACTTAAAAAGTAAAAAGAAAAACGGAATACACAGTTTTGAGAAAGATGGATGACAATAGCACTCATATATTCTGTAACTGTTCAGCTGAAAACACTGTATGGAGTTTACATTTTAGCTTTTCCAAGTAATAACTGATCATTGTGTCAATGAGATGTGGTAACTGAAGATCAGGGAGACTACATTAGTTGACTTGGTTTTATAACTCTTCCTTTTTTGGTTTAATTTATGCATTTGTTTTGCTTCATTTTTTTCATAGTTCTGTACTTTTGGGTTGAAATGTTTCATAACGCCTAGCAGTAAATTTTTGGGAGGGTGATAGAGTTCTACTGTTGTGCTTTGATTATTGTACCTTTGAGTATTTTATCATTCTGTTTTAACAGGATGCGAATATTTCTACTAATCCTTGTTTCCAGACATGCTGAAAAACTTTACACTGGTGGTTTTGAAGGGGATTGTTAATGTTCTTTCATAAAATTGATTTTAATATACAGAGTTTAAAAAGTGACTGGTGAGAGTGCATGGAAAATTTTAACCAAGTATTTAGAAATGGTCTTTCTTGCGTGTCAATGTAACATAATGACTGCCAGGAAAACACATATTCTGAGCTTTCCTTGACTTCAATTTGGCTGTTCTACAAAATTAATTCACTTTGGTAAAAGTCCACTACATTTTTTACTAATGCTTTTTACTTTTTTCCTTAAAATTGTACCAGTGAAGCCCACAGCCAATCAATAACCTGACAAAATAAAGCTACCTCACTTAATGTGAAGTTTTATAGAAAATACCTATTTTTTTCATTATGCATAGGTTTTTTGTGATAAAAAGCTATAGGCATAGGTCTGGGTTTTCTCTGTTGGCATATTGCCCAAAAATGTGAAGGAATGTGCGGGATACATACTTTTCTAGTGCTGTAATGGCAGTTTGAATGAGTATCTTTCCTCATCTAATGTAGCTTTAAGGGGTGCACTTATATACACAGTAATAGAGACTTTACTAAAAGCAGTGCACAGCAGACCCTGGCATTCCATTTGTGATGTGGACCATCCATTTTCTAGCTTGGTTTACTTCTGATTCTCCTTTCAGGCTTAAGATCAGAAACTTCTCATATCTTTAATTTACTTTAATGAATCATGGAGACAATTGCCTTAGATAATGGACTGCTTGGTAAAGCAGGAGTTGTTGTTTAGGCTCTGCCTAGTTAAAGAGAGCTGGCATGAAGCAGGGAGAGGGGTTTAGCTGATGATGTTGCAGCACCTCAGTTGAGAGACCCGTTCCCATGGACTTATTAGGGGGAAAATAGGGTTTTTGATTTTTTTTTTATGTCGTCTGACCTGAAATGGCTTGTTCAAGGAAGGTGGATTGAAATTTAATTGGAAAAAATTACTGACCTGACACCATTTAACACTGAGAGCAAACAGAGTATCCACTGCTATCAGCTTTCATTGCTGCTGCTGCAGGACAAGACTTGTACGGGCATTGAACACAGTGGGAAATCAGTCTTCTCCCAGTTCCTACCTGCATGCAAACATGACGCAGAATACCTTTTCTCCCTCAAATAGATCTTTCACTGCACTTCTTATGATTCTCCTTAAGAAATATTTTTAACACTGCTTTCTGCATCTGAAGTAGACTGTAACTACAGATATAGGAAGCCCCTTGTCTTCTGTGCTTGTAGAGTGGTGTGTGTCTACAGCTGTCTGTGAATAATAACCTGAACTGCCTCCTGGGAATTAGTAACAATTGAATTTGTTATTTAGGTATTGTTTGGGTTTTTTATTATCCACTATTTTAGGTGTTGTCCGCAGGTGTTGAGAGAGAATAACAAGTTACTTTTCCCTTGGTCTGAGGAGAAAATTCAGTTTGTTTGTGCAAGATACTATTGTCTCCCAAATGCAGTCAACTGAAAGGAACTGACCTCTGTGCCAGTCAACAGATGTCTTAGACTATTGCTGATAACAGTATGAACCTCACATAGCAAACCTAGCTTTAAGCAAAGGGTTCAGAAGAATGGAAAAGGAAAACTGTGGCTTTACGAGCTTTAGAAAGCCATTTCCACGCAGTCAGAACGGCTTTGGGGCAGCAGCAAGGGACTAGTATGAAATATGAGTAATACCCAGTTTCTCTGGTCATACCTGGTTGTGCTGGTAGCAGGGAAAGATTTAATGCAAACATTCTTGTTGTATGGCTCTATGACCAGCAGAAATCACAGAATATAAGGAAGATTGTCTTCTGTTCCTTTGAATTGAAGATGGAGCTTTCCCTAGTTTGCCTTTTTACATGACAATGTTTGAGTTTCCATTCTCTTTCCAGAAAAATACTAATTCTTAAGAGCCATGTTAGTATCATCTTTATATAAACGATCCTAACCGTATGGGATGACAGCTAATCCATGGATTAAAGCAGTTTGTGAATATGTACAGGTATTCAATTGTTGCTGAACAATAAAATGAAACATGTTCTCTTCCTGTAGTATCTGCGTCTTTTTCCTCCTTTTCCCATCCCCATTAGACTAAATGTCTTTGTTTTATTTTTTCTTCATAGATTGAAATGCTAAGGAAGAAAGTAAAAGAAAAGGAATTATTTATAATACAGCTTTTAGAAAAAATTTCTTTCTTAGAATGTGAGGTAAGGCATTCCTTTTTAAGTTTATAATTATTGTGATTATTTTATGAAACCAAATAAAATTTGAATCAATGTCACCTGATGTTATCTGGATGCATATTTACTATATGTATTTGCTGCTTTTCAGTGTGGAAGTCAAACTTATGACACCAGTCACATGAGGAATATATGTAATACAAAGTCTCAGTATTCCTGCTAAGTTTCTTAACATACAATTTTATAACAGTATTATAATTACTTAAAACAGAAGCTTCTGAATAAAACTGTTGGTTTCATTTATATTTTTTCCCAGAAGTAAGGATTCCTCTACTTTCTCAATAAATACTTTTACATTATTTCTTGTGGGGATAAGCCAATGTGCAATTTTATTTCCTTGTTTAATTAATATAATTTAAAGAAAATAAACCTGGGATGAAAATTACTGTTTTCCAGAACAAAGAATTACAAGATAAATTGGACTACTTAATGGAAAACCAACCAAAGACCAATATAGAAACCAGAGATACTGGTGTAGAATGTGATCTTCCATACAGGTATTTACTTTTTCTGCTTGTTCATAGGAAACTTCTTCATAATGTCCCTTATTGGTGCTGTTAACCATTGTGCTAATAAACTGTTACGGTGGATTGGGGAATTTTGCAAAATTTCCCTGAGTTTTAAAGAGCACATCTACTAGGTGTGGTGTACTTCAATGACTTATGGAGTAGGATTTTTCTTTTTTTTTAAAGATGCAAACATATTGCAAATTCTTGGGGAGCACTTATTTACAGTAATGTGATTTAAGCAGGGAGTAAAGCTAGAAGGCAAGAGATCCAACTTTGTGAAATATGGGAAATATCGATGAAATGTGTCCGCTGGCAGCGCAGCAGAATACAATGGACATCTCTACCCTGAGGCTGGTTAATGCTGGCTTCATGCATGTTTTATTCTTTGTGTTCCGGGAGATGCATCCAGGAGCATTTTAAAGGGCAGGTAACACCAACAGTAACAGCTGAGGGCTGCAGCAATTTCTGGAGATGTCCTAGCACTAGGTGGAAGATTGCCAAGTAAACAGTGTGGTAACATTACCACTTCTGCATCGGAATGGTTGTCTCTGATCTGTGGTGGCTGGCCAGTGGTTCTGTAGCCTGGCTTTGCAAAGATCCAGGTATTGTGCCTCCCCTTTCTCTGCCCTGAACACTGCACCAGGGTTCCACTGAGCCCTGGGAGCAAGGCTATGGACTTGCACTTGAATCTTCCCCCAACAAGTCACCACAGGGAAGGGCAAAAGAGAAACCAAAACAGTAAAGTAAGGGGGACCATTGCACGTTACTTTTAATACCAACAAATAAACTTGTTCATCTTAACTGACCTGCAAATTAAATTATTTAGTTAGAGGAATGTAAGTTAGCATACGAAATCAGCAAGTTGCAATACAAACTAAAATTTTCTTCCCATTTTAAAAATATGCTCATTTCAGTGTTCAGCCTAGAAAGCGTACTTTAGTGGCATGAGTTTTGAAACCTCAAAACCAGTGTTTTTCACTCAGGGTGCCAACAGAAAGCTATCTTTTTTGTCCTCTCTGGGACCCCTCTGTATGTAACCATGGCCCCTACTTATCTGATATTTTCCCTGTTTGTGATATTTATCTCTATGCAGAAATTTACCTCTATGCAGTTTAGATTTTATGGAATTACTCCTCACAATTAATTGTGTTCTTAAATGTAATATTGCTGTCTTTATTGTTAAAGGATCTGTAGTCCTAGTAGCTGTATTGGACATTCCAATATGAGCTCCAACAGATGCCTGCATCTAAACTTGTCAGTATCTGCCATGGTTCTTATCAAATATTTTGCAGCATTATAGAAAAGAAATTTGGAACATACCAGATACACTGAATAGTTTAATTATAGCCTGTCAGTATCAATACCAAGGCACAAGTTCATTGCTGTGGCATTTCTAGGCCAGCTGTCTGATACTCTGACATTAACTCTGTAAGCTTTTTCTTGTCTCCTTAACAGTACAAGTACTGAGAACAGAAGATCTCCTGAAAGTGCAAGGCCAGTGAGGACATACACCCCCTTCAAGAGAGTGCTGGAATTTAGCACAAAGAACAGTACATCTTGAGTGTTCAAGTCAATTTCAAAATACGAGCAAATATCTTGCGCCTTTGCAGCTTGATTAGATAAAATTTTATCAAGTCATAGAGAAGAACAGCAGCATGGAGTCTTGCTAAATTTATCCTGAAAGCAGCTTTTTAGTGACTTTGTATCTGAAGTTACTACTGGCATTAACTGTCAGGGGGATATGGAAGAAGCGGGATGAGTGAAACAGCAGTCAATATTGCTTCTTTAGCAGCTATCTAGTGCAATGTGTCATTTCAAATGCCTGTAAGGAAGGATCTGTATTGCTGTACAGTTTTTTTTCTTCAATTGTGTTGTGTAATGAAGCTCTAATATATTTTATTTTCACTACTATTAGAAGCAGTATCTGAAACTGTGCTGGCAGAGGGCATTAGGCTCAAAGTTCTGCCTTTGCCTGTGTAAAAATGTCAGAGCTGTTCACGCCTGTCTTAGAGACCTGGTATACTCGAGGGTTCTGTTCACCTGGAGGAAGTTCACTCGTAACCGGCACTCTTGCTGGGAGGGAGAGATGCAACTGGGCTGTTTCAAACAATTCCCTCAGTGCTTGCAGATGAATGTCATGTTTGTTGCTCAAAACAGTAACCGATAGAGCAGATGATAAAGGATTTAGCTTTGTTGGACTGAGGCATTTGTTTGCACTTTCTCAGTCATGAGATAGAGTCACAATTGGTGATACATTCAATAGTAATTGTGTAGGAAAATCCCTGTCACTTCTTTTTATTTACTTTTCCGTTAATTTTCATTAAACAGAATCTTGCCTACAGCAACCTGCAGCAGTCCCTGCAATTCCTACAGCAATAGCAATCCTGAATCAGGATTTTGATTTTTGAGTACTTTTTTTTTCCTAAGCACTTAAAATCTTATCCTTGACTTCAAAGTACCAGCAGGAATGACTGCATCTAGTACTGAACTTATTTAAATGTATATATAGGGTATTTTTTTACATCTTGTTTTGATCTCCCAGTCTTAGTGAACTAATATGGATTATGAATATTTTCTTGTAGTTCTAGTAACGTGAATGAAGGGCATTTTTTTTATTACAGTAACTGCTATGGAAAACAAACAACTTACGTTTTGTATGATTAATATCGTTCTTGCATTCAATGTCAATCCCAGGAGGTACTCACCTTGCCACAGGGCTTTACAAAGTGAATGCTTTTATCTCCAGTCTAATGCAAGTTCTTAAATTCAGTACTGTCTATTCAAATCAAGTATACTCAGTAGAGTTGTACTTAAAATAATAATATTGACCTCATAATCCAAATCTTATTCCTGCATTATTTCAGGGGTTTCTGATTTTTTTAGAGAAATTTGTTTATTCTGTAGTTGTGCTGTGGAACTACTAAATAAAGAAGCCTGTATTGGAGGATGGATTGAAGGATGTTTTGATGTGGCACAGGTATCTTGCAGGAACATGAATTGCTTGATATAATCAAAGCAGATACAAAATAATGGGAAGCTCAAACTTCTCAAGCTTTTGTGCTCACATCATCCTCTTTGCACATAAGCTATTTTTTTCCTTGCAACCTGTTCAGCTCCTGAGAACTTAAAATGGTCATTCTTTCTAAAAAGTCAAACACAATATAATGGATTGTACTATGCACAAAATTCAAGAAATAATTGCAATCAAAGCCATTAACAAAAAAGTAAATTATGTACCATGTGAAGGAAGCCTGTGATCTTCACTGGTATAGAAGGTGCAAACATTAACAGCTGTTTAATGTTTCTTTTAAAAAGAATAATTAAAAAACACATTGTTAGCTTTAATATCTCTAAAAGGAAACTCTGTTTACTTTGCATGTGATGAGGGAGTGCAAAATATCTCATAGATACCAAAAGTGCAAAGAAAACCCTCCAGCTGTCACATTAGTAAACGGGCATAATACCTCATGCCTGCTTAAATAGCTTCTCTTAGAGAAGAGGTGCAAAACCTCTAGAATGGGAAAGGGCTTGAAGAGAAGGTCCCTGAATATAGAGTCTGCTCCCTTTAACAACAGTCCTCAGACAAAGCACCCTCTCGTTATACAAAGCAGAGGAATTGTCTTGGACCTGAACACCAGAGACATGGAAACAGCTGACGCATGGAGAAACTGTAGTCTTAACAGTGCATAGGGGATTTTTGATTGAAGTTTGATGCTTAAGGGAATTTGGGAGACTAAGTTTGCTGAACAAAGTTCCCAAATAACACTTAATTTAAGCAATAACTAAATGGATTATGGTTATGAACAACTAAGATCATGAAGTGAAACTCTAAAAGAGAACACATTTAAATTGGAAGTGTATGTTGATGAACGCAAAAGATGATGGGTAATGACCCAACTCATTTCAGGGGTAAGCTTTGTACTTGTGTAATCCTATCCCCCTCTAGTGGCTGATAACAGCAAATATTTGGACAGTATCTGTTTGAAGAGAAAGACACTAAAATCTACTCCCAATTGGCCTCGTTAATGTCCATTGGAGATGCAGCTTGAGTTCATTACATAATGTCTTTTAGCTTTTTTTGTGCCCAAATAGTCCTTCTGTATTTCAGGAATTTAATTCTGAACCATAGTTTGTGAAAGTTACTTTCAAACTTAAGATGAATGGATGAAGGTGATATTTATAGATGAAAGGAAATGCATATTGCCGTAAAAGACTTTAACTGACAAGTTTAAATAAGTAAACGTACTTTATCCTTCTGTTTTTAGCCAGAATTCAGAAAATTGAACCTGATGACTGTGAGGTGCTCAGTGAATGGTAGGAGAGGGCAGGATGAAGTATCAAAATGCTGCTTTGACACAGACTTCAAACGGAAGTTGATTCTACTTTTAATACACTCCGGAGGATCTCCTCTGAAAATATTGCAAGCTATTTTAACTCTGAGACTTGCAAAATGATGATCCTCTGCTCAAGACTTTGCCAAGACTGCAGCAAGGTGTCGAATTTTTCCTGTAAAAATTTTCTGTATAAATTCTTGACTATTTGAAATATGGTAGTTTTTTTTCTAAACCAAGTAAGAATTGAAGTCTATATGTTAAGAGCATTTTGACATGCAATGACCTGGATGACCATCATTTGATGGAACTACTAGTCTAAATTTGGTAACTGTGAAGAACAGGAGAGAAACAGCATTTACATAATTGTTACATAAAGATGTAGAGCTTTCCAGTCAAATGAGTAGCAATGTAAAATAGCACATATAACAATAAATCTGACTGAAAAGACTGTAACAATTCAGTACAAACATTTGTCAATTTGAGATTGGGTTAATTAGTACTATAACATTAGAAACCAGTAAAATTTCTGTAAATATTAATAAAAGCCATGTAGACAAGTCCCAGAAAGTGCATTAAATATAAGTCAATTGTATGACTACATTTGTACAATGATAAGTATTCTTTTGTGGTTTGTTCCAGATACTCTGGAAAGTATTTTGGGATACAGTTTTCATATATGCTGTATAAATAATGTAGTTATATTGTATGCTTTTAATACATCCTGTAGGTAGGACTTGAAAAGGATAAATAGCAATAAATACTGTAATTAAACTTTCTATTCTGTTGTGTCAACATTCATCTAGAAATAAACTTACCTTAAAACCTTGCAAACTCTTACTTTACACAATCTTGTTTATGTATGAACACAAAAGGGGTTCCTCTGGAGCCTTGATGTTCTTGTCAGTGTTTCCTTTGGCAGACAGGCTCTTGAGAACAGGAAGACACTCCCTTGCTAAAGACTACAGACTCTTCTCAAAGCCAAGTAACAAAAGTAGATGAACTCTTTTATGAAATAAAGAACTATTGACTTGCACAGGATAAACAAGAACTGGGCAGTGCACTCTTGCAAAAAAAAACAGACAACTTCAGATCCCACAGATAACATCTGAGTACATCTGAGATGATGCTCTCCAGGCTTCAGCATGATGAGATTGGGATGACCGTGGCCCACCTTTTTTTACAGTTTATATCCACTCACTGATAATAGAGATTTATGTTTAAGACTGTCACAATGAAACAATCTACATGTCAACTAAGTAAGAAGAGGTCATGCAAACATGGCAATCAGTGTTACTGGTTTGCAATGCTCAGCTGAAGAAAGTGAAGTTTTTTACGTGAGTAATGCTTCCCTGTGTACATGTATTCAGTACGGATTGCCAAAAGGACCTCATAAAAACATGTTGAGATCAGCAATGCTCAGTGCAGAACCTACAACATGGGATTCTGGGATTTGGATGCTAACGCTTTTTGGAGAGGCTTGGAATCCTTGTTTTGACATCTGAAGACTTTTAGATGTGGACAGATAAGCAAATACATAAGAAGTAAGTTCCCTCTACATCGTTAGGCTGTAATTCTGTACAGGAAATCCCTGCTTCACAGAATGGAGACATGCACGCTGTGAGTTTCATTCCACTTACATTTTATTTCATTCCCACTCAGCACCTGGGGCTATTTGCACGTGTAAAAGAAAAAAGTGCTTAAGAGACCTGAGGAGTTAAGGCCTTCCAGCCCTACATCAAGCACTAGAACACAGAAGAAACACAGAAAAACAAGGTGATAGCAGCCATCTACAACTTAAGGTATGTGAAAATTTTCAAAAGAAAAAGGGACCTAGTTGATTAAGGAGAAAATATGTAGAAGTGAACATCTATGAGGTGACAAAATTCTGTAAAGGTATGTGGTGTGCAGGCATGCTACAATAATCTGACAGTTGCTTCCCATATGTAAAAAAGTATGTCCATAGGTATAAGCATATATAGGATTGCTTTTGAAGCGTTTGAGGCTTTTTTAGAGAAATAAGGTTAATGAGGAGTTACTCTCTTTAAATTAAAGAAAATAAAATTAATTACTACAAAGGTACATCATGCTAATTAAGTGGGTTTTAGATGAAATTAAAATTACTGATTTTAATTCCAAGAATTCTTACTATTTTTTTCTGTTATTTTGGGGATGGTTTATTTTGTACATGTGGCTTGACTCCTTTCCTCCTGCCCCTCTATTTCCACCTAGGAGTACAGAAACTGCAAAAGTAGTTTTTCCCCCCTCAAAACCTACATTCTAACGTCTCTTTTGCCCCTTTTCCTAGTTAAAAGAAGTAATGTTTTTAAATTTGTAAAGTTAAAGAAAGGGAAAAGGACAATGGAAATGATACCTTTAACAGAAAAGAAACAAGAGTGTTAGTTGTACTTTAAATACCACTTTTGTGCAGACTCTGGTATTTCTGTCAGGAGAAACACCTGAATAAATTCAGCCAGTTGTACTTCATGGCCTGCTCCCCCTAAATGTCATATGACTACAATGTAACAGCTTAGTCGTAACGGGCATTGATTAAACAGAAATACTAAAAGTTCAGACACAAATGACTGTTGTAATGTTCCTTGTAACTGGTGTAATCTATTTTAAAAATCTATGCTAGAATAGATTACCTTGCAAGTGCAAGGTCCTGCACCTGGGGAGGAAGAATGCTAGGCACCAGTACAGGTTAGGGGCGGACCTGCTGGGAAGTAGCTCGGAGGAGAAGGATCTGGGGGTTGTGGTAGACAGTAAATTATCCATGGCCCAGCAATGTGCCCTTGTTGCCAAAAAGGCCAATGGAATCCTGGGCTGCATAGGGAAGAGTGTGGCCAGTAGGTCGAGGGAGGTCATTCTCCCCCTCTACTCTGCACTGGTGAGGCCACAACTGGAATACTGTGTCCAGTTTTGGGCTCCCCAGTTCAAGAGGGACAGGGAACTGCTGGAGCGAGTCCAGCGAAGGGCAACTAAGATGATTAAGGGCTTGGAGCACCTCCCTTATGAGGAAAGGCTGAGAGAGCTGGGACTCTTTAGCCTGGAGAAGAGAAGGCTGAGGGGAGACCTTATTATGGCGTACAAGTATCTCAAGGGTGGGTTGAAGGAGGATGGAGCCAGGCTCTTTTCAATGGTTCCCAGTGACAGGACGAGGGGCAATGGGCACAAGTTAGAACACAGGAAGTTCCGTTCAAATACACGGAAAAACTTCTTTACGGTGAGGGTGACAGAGCACTGGAACAGGCTGCCCAGGGAGGTTGTGGAGTCCCCTTCTCTGGAGATTTTCAAGACCCGCCTGGATGCAGTCCTGAGTAATGTGCTCTGGGCAATCCTGCTTTAGCAGGGGAGTTGACTAGATGATGTCTAGAGGTCCCTTCCAACTCTGATAATTCTGTGATTCTGTGATTATTTGAATACCTTTCTTTTTAGCTATACTATATACAAAGATGAATGCTCCTGGGTCATACCTTGCTTTCAGTTCTTTGTTGTTTTTTTTTTTCATGCAGCTTATTCTTTTTTGTTAGTATACCTGATTTTCTTCTTCATTGTCATTCTAATAATTTAATTTTCTTGTAGACGTAATACTAAATTGCATAGTAATTTCAGCCATGCTACTGCAGAATAAATTGTATTTAACTCTAGGTCCTGATCTAATGACAGAAACCAGACGGACTGCAAAATGTATCTAGTAATAGCTCTTGAGATAATGTGAGAAACATAGGAAAGCCCATTATGTAAGAAATAATTAAAAACCCAGTTTTGTTAAATACTTAGCTCACATGAACGCTGATCAAAATATTCAAGACAGTGATACAAAATAAAGCTTCTAATCAAAAAGGCCAAGGATGCTGAGGAAAATGATAAAAATATGACTGTGCACTGCAAATAATGACAGTGTGTCGGTCTCCCAAGAGAAGCAAGAGCAAAATCCTAAGACTAAACTTGCAGTAGGTATTGCTGGATGGTGATTAGTCATATTCAGAGTGTGGCTAGTGAGGATTTTCCTGCACACTTGTATTTCGCCCCAGGGCGAATGCCTAAGTATGTAATTTTCTTCAGTCCCACAAGTGCTCCACACTTCTGTTCTTTGACTGAGAAAGCTTAAATCTATTTTTCTTCTTCGTATTTGTGGCTAAATTGATACTAGCTAGATTGCATTGTATCTACATGCTGCCCATCAATCCATAAACAAGAATATTTTTTTTTTTGGCACGTTCCAAAGTTCAGCTATTTGTTCATCATTCTGGAACCGTGTGTTGCCTGTAAACAGACTACGGTATTCCAAAATTTAACACTCCCGAACTGTAAAGATGAACAATATCCCTTCCCAATGACCTTGGACAAATACAGATTTGGTCAATGGTATTCCAAGTGAGGCTACAGAATGATCAGTTGTGATTCCTAGCAGTCATGTTATTAGGACTTTATTATCTTCGTTTTTTGCTTTATTTTTCTGTGTTTATGCATTTTAGCACATAAGCTGAAACCTGCTGTAAATACTGGCATTACCTTTCTGTACATGTCATAACAGCAGTTGAACTGAGATGAACCATCATCATGTACGTGCAGAGCAGTTGTCTGAGACCATTCCTTCTAGACTCTCATTTCCACGCAGCAGCAGCAGTGCTCTGTTTCCATGCCCAGCCTTCCCACTTTCTCCTGTCTGCATGGGTGAGAGTTTAAAAAGCAAGATAAAGCAGGTAATATAGATGGCATAACTTAAGCCTGCATTACAAAGGCAGCAACGCAGAGAACTTGTGTCCTTGAACAGTGGGTGATCTTCTGGTGAGAAGAACTCACAGTGATTTCCTCTTCCCTGAACTCTTAGGGAAAACTCCCTGTGGGATTTTCCACTGGAGATGATCCAGGTTGTGCATAACAGTGAAACGGTCTCTTCAACTACTCACTTAACTTGTCTTTTCTCACCCTGATCGTGGTATTTTTTTCCATGGGTAGCTGCCTACTTGATTAATCTCATTTCCCCTGGCCCTCAGCCTTCCCATTCACCCTCCAGCTGAGCAAACAAAGGGGCGGGCAGCCATTTTAACGCGCTTCCTCCTCCAGTCCCTCCAGGGTAAGGCCCTCCGCTCATCCTGTTCCTAAAACAACTGTTTTAACAATCTCTGAGAAATGTGCTTCTTTACTAATACTTGGATCAAGAAACCTCCACTGGGATCAACTTTAAAAGGCTGACATCTGCCACCTGGGAACTGCCATTCTGCTAATGACTGTATCACTACTAGATGGAGCAGACTTACTAAAGCTCCAGGCGCTTTTATCAGTTAGGAAAGTTTGGAGTAAGCAGGCCAACGTTATACTACAGTCTGAGTTTCTATATTCAGTCTCTGTATCATACATAAACATGTTAAAAAATAAATGCCATGTAAAGAAAACTTCAACAAATCTCTGAAAGCTAAAACTGGAGTCCTAAATAGGAATTGATGCTCTGCTAGAAGCTACTCAAACACATGGAAATGGTGTAGCTTTTGTCAAGGAAAATGCAAAATAATGTAACATAAGACACATTTAAGCTTTTGCATCTTTTTGAGTATACGAGCGCTGAGCTCAGGAACAGCAATCTGCCTCTGCTCTGCACAACTTCCCGCACCCAGGCTAACGTGAGATATGTTTCTTGAGTACTAAGTCAGTTCCTATAATCGGGGTTTTGTGACACGGGGATGGATGCTGACCGCGACCGAGGTGTGCCGGAGCGCTGCGAGGGGAGCGCCATGGCGCCCGGCCCATCCTGACGGGAGGCAGCCGCGGCCTCCTCCCCGCCCCGCGCAACAACTGCCCGAGCCGACAGAAAACAAACGTCCGACGTTATTTCAGGCTGTGTGGGTGTACCCAAATGAGTCCCTACCGCTGGGGCCGATCCCTGCGCCCAGAGGATCCCCGTCTCGCGCCCCTCTCCCCTCCCTGGGGAGAGGCGGTGAGAGGGGCGGGTCCACTCGCCTCAGCCAGCGGCCGCGGCGCTCTTCGCGTTCCGACGCAGTCGGGCCCTGCCGCCCCGCCGTCGCTTCCGGTAAGATGGCGGCCTCCAGGGAGCTGCGGAAGCGGCGCCGGGCCTGGGCGGCTGCCCCGCTGACGGGCGGCGTGGGGCGGCATGGCGGCGGCGAGCGGCGGCGGCCTGCGGGGCCGGAGCCTCCCCGAGCTGCGGGAGATGCTGAGGCGGCAGGAGCGGCTGCTGGCGGACCGGTGAGGAGAGGCGGAGCGCGGGCTCCGACGAGCGGGTCAGGCCTCCCGCCGGCTTCGCCCGTCCCCGCGTAGGTGGCAGCGGCCAAACCTCTTCCTCTGGTTTAACTCTTTTCGGGGGCCGATGAAGCTGCGAGTGCCTCGCAGGGGCTTCCAGCTCTTGCCGCCGCAGCAGCGGCGCTCTCTGGAGATGCGCGGCTCCCCCCCTCAGGGCTTCCCCGCGGGCCCAGTTCCTGGCGGGCCGCCCTGGAGCCCCTCTGTCCCTGTGGGACCGCGCAGCGCCCTTCTGCCCGGACTGCTAAGGTGACAGCCGGGGGATAGCCTTCAAATCCTACACACCTCTGCATGGCGGTACAGCCTGCGGGCGTGCGCGGTAACGACTGTGCGGGACTGTGTTTCTGGGAACACGGGCAGAAATATCTGTGCAGTCCACTTTGATGAAAATACTAAACGAGATTTGCACGCTGCGCTTTTCAGAGCAGCAGTTACATCTTTGAGCAGAGAAAAATGTCAATAGTTGCTTTATCGGAGTATACTTGTGAGACTGCAAGTGCTTTGCATCTTACCACTTTTCTGAAAAGTGTGTACACAGGAAACTTAATGTTAGAATGAGAAACCTGCCATGTTAACTGTTCTAATAAAACAGATCTGTATCTCAGATTGAAATAGGCTTGTTTATACCCTCTTAAATAATACTTTTTTTCCTTAGGAAATTCATTGCTAGGCTTCCAGATAAGGGTAAGAAGATCTCTGATTTTGCTGAAAAACTGACGCTTGCCATTTTACAAGAGGAGGAATTAGCAAAGACGGCTGAGCTGTTGTCTGCTGTCAGGTTGGAGTTTCAGGTGAAACAGGAGGAGATTAATACAAGCAAACAGCAAGTTATCCTAAACGAGGACAACCTGAACTGTGAAGATACCTCAGTCTTTAATGAAAATTCTAATATTAAAGAAGTTTGTGAGATTTCTTCTGAAAGGCAGGAGGCAGAAACTATTGAGCAAGATGCCACAAATACAGCTCTGGAAAATCCAAGGACTCAGAGGAAAAATTATAAAGTAAAGACTGTTGCAAAAGATCAGAATCTTTTTTGTGAAGTCGTCTCCAAGTCAGCCATCAGCAGTCATGTCAAAAGTGATCAGCAGGTATCTCAGAGCAATACTGAGGATGGTACAGAAAGTACAGCTGCTTTGGACAACACTAAAGACCCGTTGGTTGATGCCTTTCAAAATGTTACAATTGTAGATGATGACAGTAGTGAAAAGGTATTGGGAAAAGAGCAGAATGTGGCTAAACATAAGGGCAATATCTTTGGAAGCCTGCACCCCAAGACACCACATTATATTGAAGTTCTAGAGTCTAGAGCCAAGAACCCAGTCATAAAAAAAAGCAAATTTAAACCAAATGTGTAAGTATTATGGAATAGAAAAACCTTTTGTGAAATAATATGTGGTCTAATTTTACCCATTTGAAACAATTGTCATGAATCTTCATAGAGTTTCATAGCTTAAGCTACAAAATTATTAAACAATTGGTGAAACTTTCTTGTGGATCGATTCTAGAACTTGCAGAACTTTAACAGCAGATGACTTTTCCTGCACCTATAGAAAAATTGTAATTCACATTGTCTGTACCAGTAGCAGGAGCAGTTTATACTTCGTTTGACTCCCAAAGCATTGCTTTTTCATGTTTGCTAATTAATTGGCATACCTTTTTTTTTTGTTCACTGTCAGGAGTAACTTGAGATATTGTCTCTCTGCAGAGAAATCTTTTTAGTTTCTCCAAGCATTGCTTATTTTTTATTTGTTTATGTTGTCATAGCACTTCAGCTTTCGTTTCAAGTCTTACATAATGAAAAGAACAAGTTTTGGAACTGAAGTTGTTCAGCCTTGTGCTGCAAGTTTGAGTCACAGCTTTTATGTTTTACCTCTTCCAGATTATCAGGAGAGCAAAGTGGATCATCGCATGGTTCGTCATCCAGTCAGTCACCTCGGGGATCTGGCTCTCCAATTTCTGCTGAAGAGAGACGACTTAGAGATAAGAAACATTTGAATGATGTCACAGCAGCTCGGCTGCCACCGCTTCACCATTCCCCTGCTAAGCTGTTATCCATAGAGGAATCCATAGCAATTCAAATACAGCAAAAAGAAGCTTATGAGGTATGAATTTCAGATTTGTAATTGGGATCACTCCTGAAAAAGAAGGCATAAAAGGATCTTTTCATACTGACGAATTTGATGATGAAATTGAGCTGGGCAGACTTTGAGAAAGGCACTTTTTCTTATGTTCAGTTCCTTTAATGATATAACTAAATAATGTATGAATCCTTTCTGAAACTGTTATTCCTGCATTAAACAAAGTCTAGTGTTGTTCTTTGTGTTTTGATATGCTAACCTTATTGCACTCACTTCATCTCTGACTGGAAATTTAAACGTATACCTTGTCTATTAGTCTTAAAAGAAAGAGTTTTTGGCCCTTGCATAAATAAAGGCCTAGCAGTATTTGTTATTCTTAAAATATGCAAATATCTGCATTTGCCTTTATTTATGCTGTGCCTGAAGAATCCGAGTTCTGAGGTTCTTCAAATTCTGTTGTAATGGAAATTGATTTTGACTTTCCAGGTAGTGCCAAGCTAATGTTTAAATTAGACACTATTGTAAAAGTGTTTGTTGCCACTTATTGTTTTAAAAGCACTTGCTAATTTAGTCATCTTGGCACTTTAAGGGACATAATTTATTTGGAAAATGGAGAGAGAGTTTTTGCTGAGATTGCTGAAGAGCAGCATTGCTGTTGCTACATGGTTACTGTGCACAGCTGCTCTCTTATGTGAGCTGATTTTGTTCTGTTAAAGCTGACATTCGTGTATCACAGATGAGGACTGCCACGTGGGGAGTTTCAACTCTTATAAAAAGGTCTTCAAATATTAATAGCACAGTTATGCATAAGTGTTAAAAGAAACCTGAAATTTCTTTGCTGATTACAAGAACTTATAATTAAGCCCACTCTGGAATTACTATGTCAAGTTTCTACTTTAGTCTATTATTTTTTCCATGACCAGGATAAAAATGACAAATGAACACTTTTTCTAATTTGTGGGTTTTTATGTTTTTTTTTTTCTTTTTTTTTTTTCCTCTTTTATATAGGAAATGCAAGCCAAGCTTGCAGCACAGAAGCTTGCAGAGAGATTGAATATAAAAATGCTCAGGTTTGAACCAGAGGGGGAGGCCTCAATGCAATACAGAGAAGTGAGAGATGAAGATTATTTTTCAGCAGAGGACTGAATTCAAGAAGGGACGTCTGAGGAAAGAGCCACGTAAATGATCTTTATGCAGTACTTCTTAAAACCCAAACCTGGATATTGAGAATGCTTGATCTAGTCAATTTTTTCTTAAAATTTTAACATTACCGTTATGGGAAGTGTTCAATATAAACCTCATAAATATAAATGTTACTAAGTGGTAACCCTGTTGTTATTTGGGGACTGCTTTTTGAGCACTTGGGGCAGTCGATGCTTGTGGAATGCCCCATAGTTTTCAGCTACAGTGAAGCAAGCTCTTTTGGAGGCTCTGATGAGTTATCTACAAGAGAAGGTTTCTTCTGTGCAGAAATGTGATTGCAAAGGGCATTGGCACACATGTCCATAAAGTAAACTAAGGTGCCTGTGAACTGCCTGCATGTATGAAAGCTGTTGCCTTGTATATACGTGAGATACTTCTTTTATCTATTTAAGACTATCTTGCTTTTACCATACGGTGAAAATACATGCCCGGAAAGCTACAATAAATACATGATTGTTAGGCTGTAAGTTAGCTTCTTATCTCATGAGAACTTGTTTCTGTGCCTGCACCTTAAGATAACACTTTATGCCCTTATGTTATAAATAGATTAAGAATTTCAAGTTATTTTGTACCTCAAATTCTGTTTGGGCTTTAAGGGACTTTGCTGTTTCATTTTTGGCAATTACTGCAAAGCACATCAAGAGATCGAGTTAATCTGAAGACGTCAATATTTTTATTAAAGGTCTTGGTGTTTTTCCATATTTTTGTACACTGCTTTCATACTTTGGAATACTATTTTTTCATAGTCTGATACTGTAAATTAAGAGATCTGGTTTTCTTGGAGAAAATGTTCTGTGTATTTTGCAGTTTTAGCTGTTCTTTGAAGATAAAAAAACCCCTTTCTTATAATAACATTTTCTGCCTTTTAGTGTGAGTTTTGAAAGATGAGGAACACACCTGAGAATTATTTCAGAATGACATTCCACTGTTGACTAGGATATTCCAGCCCTAGTATGAGTTCAGTTCTAAAAAACAAACCTCAGAGATTCCTTGTATAGCCTGGCAACACCTGCTTTCTGAGACGCTGCAGCAGCAGCGTGTGCAGGGCAGCTGCATGTGCAAGGCTTGCCCTGGATGTGTACATATTCCTGTGGGAATGGTGTCTCTGGAAACCAAGGGTGCTCCAGATGCGAGTCATTCAAAAAGCTTCATGGTATCATCTAGAAATGGGGGATGAAAGTCTCTGCCCCTTCTTGAGCGCATACAGCACTTTGCTAGCAGACAGTAACTCCCTCCCAAATTCTCCCGAAGCTCTCCCAGGCAGTCCCTGTGGTACACTCCATACCCTGGCGATGCAGTTTCACAGGTGGAACTGCTGCTAAGCTAATATGTGGTGTTTTTTGACTGGGTCGTCCGTTGCTCATCTGTAATGCCTCTTTCCTGTGCCCTTTCTTCTCGCAGGTTTCTCATTCTCATTGTTCACTGGCTTCTCTCTTCCCTTTTCCTCATAAGATTTATCTCCTGTCACTAAAGCAAATTCAAACTCTGCATCCCTGCACCGCCCATTCCCTTTCATAGGACATATTGCTGCCTGTGTCTGCATTTAACTTCTGCCACGTGTCTTGCATCCTCCTGCCATTGCTATCTTGCGTTGTGTAACTCCATCTAAGTACCAGCTGTGCACCCGGGCACCTTCTACATACCTCAGTCACTTGCATATCTCGTAATGTCTTTGTCTTTTTGCCACGGCTGCCTTCCTACTGAGGCTTTCTTTATTTCCTATTTCGGTTTCAGACTGCAGGTGTGTGCCGCTTCTGGGCCTTATATCCTCCTTTTTACCACCTCTTCCTCTTTTTTTTTTCTTTTTCCTTTTTTTCCTCTCTTCTGTGCTCCTGCTTTATCCTCCCAGCTTCTCACAATCACTTGTGTTTATCAGGACTATTTTTTGGCACATTTTCAGTCATTCACATTCATCCCTCAGCATCCATGTTGATGACCCATCTGATCCTCGGTTGTATGTATTTCTGCCCTCGGCATCTTCCTTCAGCATGTGGCTCTGACTCCACAGGCCAGTGGAGTGCTCTTCTCTTGTGGATGCAGTTCATCTCTCAGATCACCGTTGTCCATGCTACCTACCACTGTCATCCAGCTGGGTCTTGTCATCAGTCCTCCCATTATTTCAGTCTGTTGTACTGCTTAAGGACGAGGCCTCAGCAGTGTATTGGCTTTCCCTTTGCTGTTGCATGAAGCACAAGCTGCCACTTCCAGCCCTACACTATTGTCCCTGTAGTGACAGCACTTAAAAAGACACACTTTTAGAAGTTTTTAAGCTTTTCTGTGCTAAAGGAATTTACACAAAGCTACACAGTTAAGAATTTGTTCTAGATTACCAAAATCTAGCTCAGTGTAGGCTTCTGCTGACTGCTGTCTTATGCTAACTAAAATTATGCGCTTCCCTTGTGCTTTTAAGGGTTACTTTTGCTCTCTAAACTTTGTGAAGCAGAGGCAGTTTTCTTGATCTGTGTTTTGAAAGGGTTCAGCATGTTGGGACTTTGCCAAAGTGGATCCCCCTGAATGGGCAAACTTCACCCTTAAGGAAAAAAAAAATTGCTCTAGTAACAGGTGAAGTGTGTTATGTATTTATGATGTAATTAACAGCTGCTCAGCACAGTGCTGGGGGAGTCCTCGTGGAAGAGACTGCTGTGTGAACACAAAACCAAGCTTAAGGTATGAATTTTAAGTTTTTGCTAAAGGGTTTGTATTACTGCAAAATCTGGAAGTTTTTGGGGGGGCTTGCTGATCCTAGGTTCTGAGCACAGGTATGTACTTTCAATGAAGATTTTGTGAGTGATAAGAAAGCAAAGAGTTGGATAGAGAGTCCTGTGTTAAGGAGGGTGTACAATCTAGAAGTCTGTAAAAGGTTAGAGAATAAGAGGATGAATCATGGAATGGTTTAGTCATACTGAATTAAGTTTCTGATGGAGTATGGTATTGCTGTTGTGCATTTTACTGTTCTCCAGTTCCAGAATATTACAAAATGTACACTTAGAATTGAGGAGCTTGCTCTCTTTTTTTGTGAGAGGACTGTTTAGTGGAGTGGGTTGTTAACCCAGTAGAAAATAAAGAATTGATAATATGTCTCTGAAGTTCCTTGTGTGAATAATGTTTTGTTTTGACCATGTAAAGTTTGCAGTCACATTTTGGGGAAAACCAGAACCTTTTGTTTCAGTGCTCCTCGAGGAAAACACTGGAGATGGAGTTAGGAAACAATTGCTATATAGGGGAAGAAAACTTGGGAATGCAAATGGATGAGAAAAAATCTGTAAGACCTAAAGCTGGGCAATTATGCAGGTCTGAATGATGGCACAGAGACAGAGCTTAAATAGTGTGCTGTAAGTCTGAGAGATATAGCATGTGAGGCAGGTACCTGTGCAGCAGCTGCTGCAGTCCCTTGATTTTTGCATTGTTAGGAGTACCTGATCCCCAAACTGCACAGAAGAAAAGAACTCTATTAGAGTTTCTGTTCACAGCTGTAACCTTTCCTGAGGGAGAGAACATGCAATATGGTTTGCCAGCTGTGGTGATAACATGATCTAGAGGATTTAGCAACCTAAAAAATTATGTTAAGTAAACAACATTTGAAAGAAGAAAGACCTAAATGCTGCTGTGCTTAATTATTTGGGGGGACTGTAAGAGTAACTAAGGGTAGAAAAGATGCATAAGCTTTTCCTGGTTTTTAGAGTTAGACCTAGCTGACAGGTCAGCAGTTCTGTCAGTAGTTTTCCGTCTGGCTTGTGGACTGCTTCTAAGGGCCATGGGATCACAAAAAAGTCAGTGACAGTAAGCTGCAAGTTCCTGTGTGGAGGAAATGGGGCCTGCAAACTGAGAGAATTTGAAAACCATGGCTCTGTGCTGTGGAATTTCTGAACTTGCCACAGGGACAGAGTATCAGGAGTCAGGAAAAAGAATATCCATACGCTACAGACTGGTGAATTGAGACTTGAACAGGAAGCCATGGCAGAAGCTGGTCATGCCCCATGAGCAGCCCTGCACAATAGTTTGGGGGTTTATTTATGGAACTTGCAGAAAATTCCCATATCACAGAGACGCCACAAGCTGGCAGCCTTTAGCAGTCTCGTGGAGGAGGTAGGACCTGAGTAGCCTGAGTTGTAGGTGGAGATCTGCCTGGCTGGTTGTTGTAATTTCAGTTGTGTACCATGCTGGGTTTTGTCAGTGAAAATGATCTGTTGTGGGACCCTGTTCAAAACGTTTCTGACTTAATTTGAGTGGCATCTGGCTCATCATCTGCCTTTAGCAAGTTAGTGCCTGCGAGGAGTATCCTTGGGCCAGGGGAGTTGCAATGAATTCTTGGCCTTTATATAAAATGAATGGCATAAAGGGGACAGGGAATGGGAGTCCTGTGCTGGAAGAAGCTGTGCTCTAACCTGTGGACTCTGCTGTAGGAAAAGGTGGCTTTGCGCTGCTTTGCCAGCCTTGCTGCTTCTTCAGAGCAGTATAAGAAAGAAGCGTAACTGCTCCAAAGTGTCTTGTAAGGACAAATATTTCAAGGAGTCAGTCTTGCATGGTGTGGTCTTGTTCGAGGGAGGTGCTAACTGAACTGTATTTTTCCTGAGTTTGTGGTTCATGTTTTGTTGCAAGTCCACTGCTCTTAGGGTGGTATGTGTGGAGATCACCACAGAGATTTCCTGGTTTCCTAATGTTTGGTTTTGGGTTGTGAACTCCCACGTTCTAGGAGGGAAAGGGAAGTAGAAAAGACAGCTGTGTGAAAACAACATTTATTTTGCTGTGGTATTTTTTTCTTTTTTGGTAAGCTAATGATTGTGTTTTATTCTCTCACTTCTGCAGTGCTGTGTCACTGCTGACATTGTGGCAGGCAAATGTTAGATGACAGTAGTCCAAACATTTTACACTCACGTTGACTTTCCATGGGATACGAGTGCTTAACTCCATTTGACTCCTTAGTAAATACTGTAATTATTATTCCATATGTATGCAAAGATTTAGAGGCATTTACTCATCTCTTGTTTAAAGCAACTGTTTTGATAATTTGGTTATTAAGATTTTATTAAATTGGCCCTTCATTTGGTGAAGCATGAAAGCATGGACTGAAGTCAAAGGTTTATTCCTCTAGGAACATTTATGTGCAAGTGCTTTGTTGAACTGGGATATTGGCTCTGTGTTTTGTTTAATCTCTGTGTGCAAGGGAATACGTGAATAAGAGTTGTGAACCAATTACTGAATGTGAGGAGACGACACAAATGAGCAGAGTGAAATGTGTGTGGGAAGCAAATTGATTTTCAGCTTGCTAGAATCATTGAACTAAGTATTTCACTTTTAATCGTCCAAATATGAGTGAATGTGTCCTCCAGCAGTAAGTATAAGAGAGATTTCTGACAGGACAATTTGTAAGAATTTGTACTCGGTGACACCCTCATTGCTTTTCTTCCAGGTTTGATACTGGGGACCATAATTGCATCATGCACCAATTGGCACATCTCCACTGAAGTCATGAGGGAGATAAGTGGGGCCATAATGCTTAATGAACATATGCATATTTCCTCCCTCTATCCACACAGCTGGTATTAATGTAGTTGCTTATTAGATCAAGGCAGTGATATAATGTGCCAGGTAGTTGCAATCCAAGTCTCAGCTGAGTCTCTGAAGCTGAGCACTTTGTAGATGTTCTTTGTACGCTTCTCCTGAATAGAAATTTCAGTTGCAAAACTTCTGTCCATGTTTTTCTTCTGTTGGTTTGTATTTTTCTGAAAAATATTTTCTCAATTGTTAGTTGATGCAAGTAACATATACATTTAATTTACTCAGAGATTAGTCAGGCAGTGATGGGCGTACCGTGGTTCTTGTTATAGCAGCATGTAATCTCCTGCATCCGTCTCTGAATTGAAACTGTCATCTGCACTGCCATCCCAGTGCATGCAGGTTGCATGCAACCTGTGCTGCAATGAACACAAATTTTGTGACAAAACTTGTGATTCTGCAAGAAGCTGTGGGATTTTTTACTGCGCACACAGAATCACAACTGAATCTGGAGGTGCAGTGACACCGTTTGTCGAAGATCCCAGTGAGGGAGAATGGCAAGGCTGAATAATCAGCTGTTATGGCTTTGTTCGGTAGGTGGATATGCCTTCCCAATCTAACAGTGGAGGGAGAGAATTAAATTACATAATCAATGAGATTTACATTTCCAAGTCATTTAGACCATTATCCATTGAAGTTGCAAGGTGTCTGTCTCTTACTGATTGATTAGAACTAAAATGGGTAATGTTCCTCACAAAGAGAGGAACCCGGTGTATTTGGGTACTAATGTGAAAACATGAAGTGGCATCAACAGTATTTTCTCCAGCCATTTTATACCTCTACTTCCATTTATATTAAATTAGCATTGATTTTCTTCTGTTTTCTTAGAAATTTTAAAAAATAAATCTTCCAGAATTTACCTACAAACCAAATGAACCAACTGGTTTTGGGCAACAGATATAGATACAGATATATATATAAGAATGAGTTGTGTTAGCCGACTATTTGCATTTGAACGTAGGAAATCTTCAGAGACTGTGTGATATGCTTTTTCTGGTTAAGTCACTGTTAGAGTGGCCTGTGTTGTCTCCTGGTTACTATAAAAGTCTCCATCTAATTGTGGTTTCCAAAGTTACAGATCCATCAATTCCATTTGTAATTAAGTGTGAAATTACTTTGTCATTGGCTTTCCCCCTGCTTTTTCCTAAAGGGGAAAAAAAAACCCAAACAGATTCACAAAATCTCCATTATATGCAATAATAATTTCTTTACTGACCCAAGTTATTTCATATTGGTTAGAAGTTCTTATTCCCTGGTTTCACATGTATTTCTCTGTGTTGCTTTAAATTGGCATTGTACTGATTACAGTGCTGCTTAAATGATAGCTGATGATAAATATTATCCTTGCGCAGACATTGGGCATCATCATATGTCATGTCTGCAGACCAGTTTTTTGCCTGCACGGCAGATTTTTGTGGCTGTAAGCCAGGAATTTTAATGAAAGAAAACATCAAAGATGCAGAAGAAATGAGAATATTAGTCAAGGAAGATACACAGTGATGCTCTCTGATAACCCCTGGTAATTGACATTAGAACTATGTGGGAGCAACTTAAATAAACATCTGGACACTGAGTTTAGACATTTCCAGTGACAAAACCCAGACAGATCTTCTGGACTTGCAATAATAAATATTTCAGCGCAGTCCACATGAATCAACTTAGAATTCTGTTTTCAATTATTCTAGTTTTATAAATATATCATAGTTAATTATTCAGGGATAGAATTTCTTTTGAAGATTAAGGAATTTGATGTTTGCTTCATTCACGTAAAGTTCCATTTTTTATTTATATCAAATTTACTTCTGTTTGTACAAAAACAATAGTGCAAGCTTGCCAAGAGCCATTAAAGCAGAATGCAACTGAACTTTTCCTGGGGTGGAAGGGCCTTTTCTGAAAATCCTGGCAGTGCACTGTAATTCATTCCAGCTATGGTAAGCACTGAGATTGTGCTGAAAAGAAAATTATAAATAATCATTTTTAAAAGTTATTCTCAATATTTTTAGAGAGTCTTTCCTTATCTATTTACTTTTGGTAACGTGGTAGTGCTAAGAATGTGGTATCACTTACAGACAGTGAAGAGATGTTTCTATGTACCAAAGTATTTAAAAGAGGTAGCAAGGAAGCTACAAGACTGAATGAAACACTGGTTGCAGTCCAGATCTGATCCTGATATTACAACTGTGATAAGGGAATGGCTAGTAAAAGCATGCTCAGTTTTTGTGCAACATTTATATTTCTTAGAAAAGCCTCTAGTGTGGGCTGTAATTGCAAAATCACTTCTTTCAGAAGGAATGAATCATGTCTCTGAGATTGCAGAGTTATTTACACGTTATATTAAAATTACTACATTCATGCTTTTTAAAAATTTTATTATTATTATTATTATTTTGAGATGATCTGTATCTTTGTTGCCAGGGGCCCTGGACAAACTGAGGGATTCTTCTGAAGGGTATTCAAGATTACTAAATCTTTATTGCCACTTTCAGTTTAATTTGTGCTTCTCCACAGCCCAGGCTGTCAATATCAGCGCATGTTCCTACAGTTTCCTGCCTTGGCTGTCACTAGCAGGAGCACTAGTATAAGCTGGCTGCCAATGTTGTTGAGTTATGCTATACAAATAGGTTAAGAAAGTTTTAGGCAACTGCTGTGTTAGCCTGACTTGCAGGTCATTATCGCTTTCAGAGGTGGAAGAGGCAGAATTGCGTTTGAGTACAATTCAGAGAGTCCCTTCTATGCTAGCTGTCAAAATTGTTGTGTCCCAGGTCAGGCTTGGGTTCATATGGCAGTTCAGGTTAGAAAGGACCTCAAGAGTGCTCTAGGCCAACCTCCTGCACAAAGCAGAGTCAGCTATGAGGCCAGTTGAGGTTCCTCAGGGCTTTAATCCAGTCTGGTATTGAAATCCTCCAAGGACAGAGACTATACAACCTCTCAGGGCAACCTGTTCCTATGTATGACTGCCCTCCTGAGGGGGGGAAGTTCTTCTTTAAACCCAGTCTGAACCTCCTGTGTCAGCTTACTTTTGTAAGTAAGGCTCTGTCTTTTGATGACTTCCTTATAGGTACTGGAGGGCTGCTGTCTTCCCTTGGAGGCTGGAGACTTGAAGTCTTCCCTTTTCCAGGTTGAACAGGTATACCACTGGCTCGTGCATCTTGCTCTTTACCAAGACCTCCAGGGCCTTTTCAGCAGGGCTGCTGCTCAGCTTATTGTCATTTCTGGGCAAATCATAGGCAAGCAGTTAGGAAGCTGCAGGCTGACAAGTGTATTGTATTATTCAGTTCTGTCACAGCTTTCCCAGATCAATAAAATATATTTTCTGCTTTCATGTTTTTTGGGGAAAAAAAAAAGTAACCTAGCCTGATTATCCTGATCTGAGCCTATCTAAAACTCCAACATTAATTAAAAAAAGGCAATTTGTGCTTTGTAACCCTTTCTATGTACTATAAAAATGATGGATAGAGAAGCACAGTGAAATCTATAAATCAGCCTTGAGTTTGATAATCTAATAAGAGCATCTCTTCAGCAGTTTCACCTCTTGCTCATTGATCTATAGCTTCGTAATTAATTTCCCTAGTTTTAACCTTGTATTTATTAGAATACCTAATTCCTTATTGCTAAAACTATGCACTGGAAATTTGTAGTGTTATAGTTCAGACAGTGTGATCTATTCATTGTTATAGGAACACAGAGGAGGAAGACATTATTTAGAGGTTTGTTACTCAGAGGGATGCATTTGAGGAAAGACGGAATAAAGCTGAATGGATGAAGCTAAGAGGAAAATGTAGATTGTGACTATTAAGCAAAAGGTCTTGTAACAGAGGAATTATCTGTTAAATGATCCCCTATGGGTAGGTGTTAGGTTCTCATCAGCAGGTGCTTAAAACTGCTGGACAAGGTACTGACTGCAGAGAACAGCTCTGCACTGACGAGGTAAACAGGTAATAAGGATGTGCTGCTGTTGTTCTGTGTGTTGCCCCATGCCATAACTTCAGCATGCTCCTCTCTTACAGGGCAGCCACTGTTTTCAGTTCTATTTGTGATTAAAACTTGAGGGTCTGCTTTGGATACCTTAACTCCCATGGAATTTAATAGAAATTGCTCATCAGATCTTGAATCTGAAATACATTGACAGTTCTGGTTACCTCCTCCAGTTTTGTTTTCTGATCTTACTGAAAGGGTGGGGCAGTCTGGGTAATTGCCTTACTTATCAGCTGTGCTCTGTTCCAACATTGATTACTTTTTCCCAAGAATGAAAAATGCCAATAGAAAACAGGAATGAAATTATCTTCAAATTACTTGTAGCAGATGTAAATTCTCCTTATGCATTCTTCTTGCTTGCTTTGTGCAGAAGCAAAAGAGCTCAAGCTGTATGTCTTGATCCCTGCTTTGACTCAAACTGGCATGCAGTAGAGAGGAAGTGAACTTTAAAGGTTTGTACTTGGTGGCTGTTGAGACACGTGACATGTACATTTAAAATGTTAAGTCATTCATCTATTTGGGTATTTTTTATTTCCTAAACTATTATGGAGTTTTGTAGAGATCCAAAGATAACAAACCTTTAAGTACAAACATTACAAGCTGACTTTTGTACTCATGTGCCACGTACCTACATTATATGCAGAGAATGTTTAAAAAGAAAAAAAAGCAAGATGTAGAAAAAATGTTAATCAAGTAAATATTTCATTAGATGGTAAAGCTACAGTTTGCCACTTTGTAAATAGCACTTTGTTAAAAAAAACCAAAAAACAAAAAACCAAACAAAACAACAGCCAAGCAACAACAACAACAAAAAAAAAACAGCCCAGCAAACAGCATATATTGTTATTACAGTATCAGATTCCTTCTGCAAAACAGAATACAGGTCAGGTATATTAGCCAGATGTTCAGAGGAGCTCTGTTCTCTATCTTACAAGTAGTTGCTCAGCATTATCAATTGCGTTTGGCTTTTAGCATAAAGGGAATCAGCAAAGCACGATTTTAGATTTCAGTCGTTATGCCTGTCTTATGAGGTATCATACTCTTCTTCCACAGAAAAAGGGCACTGCCTCCTTTTTTGTGCTAGAGAGATCAGACTATGCTTTTACTGGAGGATTGAGGATCTGTGGGAGACTGTCACCTGAACTGTGCATTTCCTACCTTTTAAAAACAGGGAGATGAGAGATGAAGTTTCATAGGTCTGGAGGGAGCAGCAGTTTGTGTTTCAGCCTGTGTCACATCTGTCTAACCTGTGTCATGTGGTCCATAATTCTCTGCCACAGCTTAGGAGGCAAGTGCTGCAGAGGACTCGGTGTGCTCTCTTTCAAGTGTTGGTGCATAAGAAAGCATAGCTCCAAAATATTTGGAGGCTCTGAGATTCAGTGATGTCGTAATCAGGATGAAAGCCCAGAACACCTCTTCCAGCCATCCGCCAGGGAAGGGGAGCATGACACTCATCCTTAAATCCTAGTCTATACTTAATTTTGTGTTCCCTGCTAAATTGATGTCCAACTAAATAGCTTTACTGGTGGGAGTAGAGGAGACATGAGAGTCAGATCACACTTTATCATGGAACTTGATATGAAATTCATACTTTGTTGCCTAGACACTGCAGTGAGATGGATGTTTGTGGTAGTAATGTAAGAGGATGTTTGTAGGAGTGGTATATGTCACAGGGCTGCCCTGGATCAGATCGTATTGAAATACATTGCACATGGGCTTTGACCGAGGACCACCTGGCTGTGTCTGGCCAGTGGACAACCAGGAGACTTACTGAAGGACAAACTGTCCACTTTACAGCCTGCCACTATAGCAGGAAATGTTTTCCCAGATTATGGTTTTACTATTAGTAATGCTGGTGCTGTGCAGTACATGGTCACCCAACAGTGCTAATTCAACTAGGGCACCATGTGGATACACAATATACTCCTGTCTACTTAGCCAGAGCAGCCAGTGTGCTACTCGTGCTGCATTTACAATTTTATGCCAGCTGGGTAAGTACAGGCAATGCCCCATCCAGCACACAGCCTGACAGGAGAAAGGTGTTTTTCAGAACAGCAGAAACAAATGTGAAACTCATGGGGTCAGTCTGAACCAGTGTAGCCATTTGTTTCACGTGCCCAGTAGTGTTTTTTTTTGTGGTTGGGACTGGATGCTTAAAATCAGGCTTGCTGTCCGATTGAGCCACGACCTCAGTAAAATCCCAATTTATGCCTCTGGCTGGAGAGTCAATGTCCCCCCGTGATCACCCTGTTCCCCACTGCAGAGCTGACCTGTGCCATATGAGGCATTTTGTGGTTTTTGTCGTTGTGCCAATGGTTCAAGGCTGCCATAGCAATTTTAAACCCTAAGGTAGACAGAAACAAACTTTTTTTATTTTTTTAACACAAAAATGGCCTTGTTTGGCACTTGCTTTAGGGTTTGTAAATTGTAACTAGATTTTTATATAATTAGTTCATGCATTCCTGGTGTAATGCCATTAGAGACATCGACATGGCACCAGGCAGCACCCCGGAAAGCTGTCTGGCCTGACAGGGCACTGGAGGGGATATAGCCTCATTAGCGCCGAGCTCTGCCTGGGTTAATGTCGCCCTGCTAATGAACAGTGCTGTGCTAGGTAGCGTACCCTTGTGTCAGCGGAGTAACCGACCAAGATAAATTTTGAATATGGTTTAAGAGGGTTTTCAAATGTCTTTTGATATTTTTACTGAAAAATACAGATGTGCGCAACCCTGCCTGATACTACTGCTCTTTCCATTGCTTGAAGAATATAGCTGGCCTGTTTGCAGTTCCTGGGTCACAGCTGAACACCAACATTGAAACATTTTTCTGTGGATTTATGCTGCTCTGTCAAGCTAGGCTATCTGACATAATCATGTAATTAAATATCTAGTTCTTTCATGATACTTTAATTAAATATCAAACCTCCTTAGGGAGCTTAAGAGGGGAAATGCAGAAAGCAGGAATACCTCCCTGCAAGTTACCCCCCAAGCCAGGGGCTGAGGCTCTGGGGGAAATCCTGGCTTCAAGTACTGGCTCAGGGATTTTGTTTGTGAGGGGGTGGAAAAACCCTGGGGTGACAGAAATCAGGATGGTGGCTGAGCTGCACCGCGGGCCTTGGCCTGCTCAGGCAGGCAGGAACTGGCCTCTGGGCCACTGTGTGCCAGGGGGCTGAGGTGAGCGATGCCTGGGCTCTGTGGATGCACGGGGGACAGGCCCTGTGAGGCACCTAGGGGGGGCTGGTGGCCATGGCGGGTGCATGGCAAGGCAGGATGGCGTGGCCTCCCCTGAGCCGCAGGAAAAGCTCGGTGAGAGCTGAGGAAAAACTTTAAATGGGCCATAGCCTGAAGATATTATACTCTCCCTGGCTGACAGCCTTGGTCTGGAGACCTGCCAGGGAGGATGAGAATGGGGCCCTTGGGGTCCGAAGATATTAACAAAATAAATAACTCCGACCGCAGCGCCCCCTTCCACTCCCCTCAGCACATTCCGCGGAGGAGCCGGCAGGCAGCACCCTTCCTCTCCCGCCGCCTCGTGAGGTAAATCAGATGCACCGCGTCTGCTTCATATTATTAACAGAGGGAAATGAAAAAAAAACAAAAACAAAAACAAAAAACCAATGTAAACACTCTTACAATTGCTGCGGAAACTGGATATAACCAGGTTACTCAAAGGGGAAAAAATTAAGCCATCCATATATGCCAAGTTTGCTTTCACATCTGTTCATGTAAGGGGATGATTTTAAAAAAAAAAAGAGAAGTCATGGCTTAGGGCCTGGTTCAGCAAAGCCTGTAAACGTATACTTCACAAAACCAGGCTTATATCTATCCCTTTTCAATGAAGCCCTCACGCATGCTGGTGCTCACGGAAATAAAACATATTTTCCAGAGCTGTGCTGCAGGAGGAGACCCGGCCTCCATGGCAGGGCTGGAGCTCGGCAGGCTGTGTCCTGCAAAGCTGTGAGGGCACCCCAGTCCGCCCTCAGCCAAGAAATTATTCTTGCTGTAGTTGTAAGTGTTATGTTGCCATTATCTGGGCAGCATTACGTGGTAAGAAGAAATGAGCAATGTTTAAACTTTAAAAAGCAGTGTTAAAAACTCTAAAGAACAGAAAATGTCATGGGTTTTGCTATTATTATATTACAATTGTGTTGTTTTATTGTTATATTATTACGTTAATTTTATGTCATCCACAGCATCATGTTTCTGAGTTCAGCACAATCATTTTAACAACAGATAGTTAGTCTTTTACCTCAGAAAATCTTTATTTTAGGTTAGCATGCACACAGGTGTAAACTCAGAGTAAAGACAAGTCTTGTTCGGCTCTGCTTGCTCAAGTGAATTCAAGTTCATGGCATATTTTATAGGGCCGTGATCCACTTCTTACTGAAATGCTGATTTCAGTAGGAAAATTAAAAAAACAAAATCATTATCTTAAACTGCTATGTTCAGGTTTCTTGCTTGTTGATTTAAAAATATCATCCCATAAGAAGCAGTGTTGTCATTGCCCATTATTTTATTGTGAGTTTTAAAATATTCAATAGGTTTGTAGTGGGGTTTTTTGGTGTGTTTTTTTTTTTTTTTTTTTTTAACACTCCATCACCTGACTGTGTCATATATGAAAATTCTGGCTTGATTTGTGCAAGGTGATTTTTTGTGCCTGAAATCTGGAAACATCAAGTCTGGAGGTAGGTAAAATCTTTTCTTAATTCTGTCAATTAAAAAGAATCCAATGCTTCCTATGTTTGCAAATAAAGAAAGTAGTACATCGGCCAATCCCTGTGATTTTCTCTTTGGAAGTTGGATTAATTTTTACTGTTTGGAATTGTCAATACTGAAAATACCTAGAGCAGAGGATGAAAGCATGTTCTGTGCCTCCTCGGATAAACTCCTAAGATATTTAGGTCTTCCAAGTAGTCTCTTAATTTTATGCAATAAGCTGTTTTTATGTAAAGATTACTTTCATTAAGTTGCATAGATGTTTTTCTAGTAGGAGTTTTTTGTAAACTTCCTTTGTCAGTTGAATAATAATTAAAATGTAAACAAATGAATACTCGATAACTGGAAAACCTTGCACACTTTCTCTAAAACAGAACAAAATGGTTTAAATAAGAGATTATAGAAGGTAGTCTTTAATATGTTATTGAACTGTTAAAGCTCTAAATTTTAAGGTACAAGGCCATTACAAAATTATGACACAGTCCTCCTTTCTAATATCTTTAAATGTACATATTTTATAAGTAAGTTTACATACATATGCAGCATTTGGAAGCATTTGGACAAAGTGCATTAATTTAATCTTTCATGAGCTTTTGTACATCTTGCCTTGCAGAGTACTTAGGGAGCATGAGTATTTTCGAAGATATCTGTGACATCTGTTCTTAATATTCTAACATCTTTCTTCCGTGTACGTTTGATAGACAACATACTTTTGGCAGTCTTTGTTATTAGAATTGCCAAAATGTTGATATTAATTTGAGTGCCTTGGTTTTCAATGAGTGCAAGCCAGAATGAGCTTTTTCAGAGACTCATCTTTGGAACTAAGTTATTTCTAGAAAGCCAAATGTTTCAACTTTCTTTAAGGTAATCAGAAATAGATTTATAATAGAATAAGGAAACGATTTCTGTTCAGGAACAGTTTTTCAAATATATCTGCTCCCTCATCTTTGTTTCTGATCTGTGTATTTTTTAAATATAACACTGTGTTAGAACTCCATCCAAGTACCAGGCCGTGGGATTTTGCTTTGCTAGATACTTAACCCTTCTAAATGCCCATTTAAAATGCATTGATGAGTGTATAAATGGCATTTCATTAAGAGGTTTTCTGAAACTTAGATGTCAGTGTTGAGCACCGTGCTGTTCAAGTTTTAGAAGTCAGACCACAGAATGAAAGGCACAGCCATGAGTTAAGTGCCAGGGATTCTTATACAACATGTGAGAAGTCCCTTCTGAAAGAGCTGTGCGAAGTCCAGATCTCATCAGAAAGTAAAAAGAGGACCAGTAAGGAAGTACCTCAAGGTACTCTGGATTTGCAGTCTTGTTCCTGACAGGAGAAAAGGTTCCTGGGTATTTCTTTTCAGAAGTTAGGTGACTGTCATGTCTATGAAATCACTCCGTCCAATGATTAGGTGAGTGTTGAATTCAGCTAGAATTAAATCCCTTTATTGCAGGGAGCCTCTTCCTTTAAAGTCTAATTCTTGTATGGCTCTGAAGAATTCATTAGCAACAGGCCTGCAAACTATTCTGTATTGGTGTAAGCTTATCTCTTCTGGTGAAGCTGTTGTCCAGATTAGCAAGCCTTGGGGAGAGGGAGAACATGGCCTGCGTTTCTAACCTATCTGACACATAGAAGGGAAAGGTTAGGTTCCAGTCATTCTTGGAAGGATTATTGTGGTGGACAATCTATATAACCCACCTTTTCGTACTCCAGAAAGAAAGACGAGGCTGCAACTACTTTTTCTGAGGAGGCCAGTGTGAGCAATGAGAATGTATACTGGATCACACACAAGTTGATGACTGCATGATTCCTGATGGACCCTGGTGTGAGAAGTAAGTGCAAAGTTATATAGCCCTGCCAAGATTGTGGCGTGTCAGAATGCATGTAGAAGCCAAGCTTTAGGTACAAAGCAAACTTCAAGGCTGGAGCATAGATGGGAGTGAAGTACCTTAAGTTAGAGTACAATTGGGAGAGGGCTTTCAACACTGCACTGCAGTTTCTAGTCTATGTATGATGCTCAATGCAAAACTTAAGTGGGAGGTGAGCGTGTAGCAGCTTTATCCATTGGACCTGCTCACGTAGAAAAGCTGAGGTTTAGCCCTGTGTGACCAAGAATGACTACTGGGGATATTTTATACATCAGACACGAGAGCCAAAAGTTTTTTGTACGTTTATATCCATTTCAGAATCTGCAGAAACAAATGTGAAAAGGCCATGCAGACATTGAAATCCTGTCCCTGTCAAGGTAAGAGGGGGCATTTCATAACAACTTCATCACAGATCAAATCTTGTAATGTGATATTTAATTATGACTGTGGATGTTTCTCTTATTACAAAAAGAAAATTACTTAAGTTGCTTTATTGATAGTGTTGCCCTATGTTACAAATATTTACTGGCCAAAATAGTTTTTATTTATAATCCTATAATTTCAGTGTAACTTCAGCAATGAGAAATTCGTGCAGTAGTAGAAAAACACAAATCCACTCACAATCATTATCTCCCTGACTCATTCCAACTCTATGAGAATTTCCTATGTTCATCATCCCCCCCTCCCGGCAATGAGTTTTGCTATTACCCAAACTCAGATACACAGACCTTTCTTGTTAACTTTAGCATGAAATCCCTAGACATGAGATCTGTAATAATGGTTATTGTTCTGTGGCTATAAGGATGGCTATGGATTCTCTGTTTAGCATGGGGAAAGAATATGCTTTATAATGCATGGGATACCAGCAAATTTTTTTCTTGAACTGTCTGAATAGTGTAGTTGCCCCATGTCATCATGACAGCAGACATGCAGATCAGAAAGTATCTCTGAATTGTTAAGTACCATTCTCTTAGTAGTGGTATTTTTATTCCTGCCATAGTTTAGCTAAATTATACATTTCCTATAGGAAACAAATTATATGTAAATTTTTAGTATCACTTGTGCCATGCTGCACAAGTTTTAGTTTCCTAAATCTGGTATTTTGGACTGTGTGGATTTTGGCATCAGCTAACACAATTTGAGGGCTTTATGCGCAGTCAGTATGAACTAGGCGTGTATCCTGATATACCTGATGCTGTGTGTCAAACTGGGCATTCAGACTTTTGGAACCATAAGAGCAAGTCTGCAGCACTTATAGAAGGGATACAGCCATCTCCTGAATGTCCCTTATATATCCTCTTAAACTTTCCCTATAACGTCTCTATTGAATCACTGACCTTAAATGAAGCAAGTGAAAAATGATACAAGATAACTAATAAATAAATATGCAAGCATGCATAAAATGTGGCTGAAAACTAAAATGGCAAACAGCAAGGGCCAAGTCTCCGCTCATCCCTTTCCTAGGATGTGCAATTTCGGTCTCTGTCAGTAGATGTCAGCAACACTACAAACTTGCCCAGTTTACCGCTTCGAGGGTCCTTCTGCTTAACATTTTAATTAGTTTTCCAATTTCAGTTTTGCAAAGGAATAGCCCATCTAAACCAGTGGAATCTATTGGCCTCTGAGACAGGATTAGAGACTGCTCTTCAGCAGCTTAGAATAATATTGTATTCTCGGTAATGCAGAACTTATACAGAACTTAGTAGAAGGGGCTTATTGCTACATTTTTAGAATTTTCTGAACATTTACCTCACGTTTGCCCTCCAGGCAAACATGAAGTAATATAAGATGTCTAATATTTTGCTTCTTTCTATGAAGTAAATCAAAACCGTGGGAATGTTTTCATATAATTTGATTTACTCCTGTCTCCTACAATACATCTTTGACTCTGTTCGATTAACTCTCTGCCTGCTACAAGAAAGGGGCAGAACCATATTCTGACTGAAAGCAATGGCAAGTGTTCTGTTGCCTCTGCTGGGAGTTGTGTCAGCGCCAGAGGAGTTCACAACCACAAAGGAAGGATGTGGAAGGAAGTTTCTTACTAGAATTTTGTGTGTGTGTATATGGCAGGGAGAAAAAGAGCTGGTTATTTCTGTGTGTAAGGAACATTTGTTTTGCTGCATATTATAAAATAAACAGAAATATTTCAAAATCATCACGTATGTGAAATGGGGACCAGAGAATAAACATTCCAGTGTTTATTTGGTTAGAAATTAAGAAATTTCATTATCTCATGATTCTCACAGGAGGGTCTTTTCCTTCATCTGATCTCAAGCAGGAATCTTTAAGTTTTTGTGATATACTGGGTACTTGTGAAGTGTGGCAGATTTACACAGATCATATGCTCAGAAACAGGATCAGCCCAGAAAGCAGTCCTTAGCATCTCTCCACATGCCTGTCACCATGTCATTGGCAAGAGCACCAAAATAAGCAGCACTAAGAATTAGAGTCCTGTTCAGCCACAGGCAGTGCTGGGGACATTTTGTGTGGTCTTCACTTCTATGTAGGGAAATGGGCTGTGACCGTTTTGTCTTGGCTGCAGAGTGTGCCTACATATGCTGTAGCCAGCTAGAGCTGGCCAGCTCCAGAGCCAAATTCTTCTAACTAGAGATGCAGCCACAAAAAAAAATAATCAAAAATCGGAGGGTAATCAGGTGGAGTAATTTTAACTTCTAGTTAAGGGAGACAAAGTGCTGTGCTCCCCAACCTGTGTTGGCTTATTGACAACATTGAGCAAGTATCCTGCTGCTGGCAACATCATACTTTGTTTTCCATGTCCTGCTCAGAATGTTGTCGTTTCTTGTGTCACAAACAACATTACAATGTGTTGCCTTCAAGTCGTAGGTTGGGAGCCAACATGTCATAGTGTTCCCTTTATGTTCTTGTTCCCTAAATTCTCTGTCCCTTCCCATGATCTGTCCATTTTGGTGGCCTGTCCTTTGACGTCCTCTCCTCCCTCACTATCCTCTGTTCATATGCTTTCAAGTGGTCTTTGATCCTTTCCTGCTTGTCAGTTGACCCATTCTATATCAATCCTTTTCTCAGCTGCGCTTTTCTCATAAACCCACAGGGGTGGGCTGCGAGATCCTCTCTGCAAGGCAAGCGCTGCCAAAGGATTATTACCAGCTCTAGGGACGGGTCCAAAACACGGGGGAGCCAGTGGAGTTTGGGCCCCCCACATGGGGCCATCAATGTCTGGGTCTCAGCCTGGGTAGATGAAGCAGACAAGAAGCAGTTTGCCAAACTGAGCATGGGGTATGTGGCTCCAGGGTGATGAGGCAGCAGCAATGCGGAGCAAATTTTACTTAGAGGCATCTGTTAGCAGCCATTTGGGAACTAAACCAAATGACCGCAGTGTGATCCTGTTCTGCTGCCTCCGTTGTTCTGGGCTCCTTTCTTACTTGCATAGCCAGCAGGAGGAAGCTGGTGGGTTTGGCGCTCTCTCTGACTCCTTCTTTGGTTTTCCTTGCAGAATGGGTCTGTTTCTGCCTCTGTTGTTCAGCTGTTGAGCAAGTCTGTTTCTTAGGTTTTGGCTTGCTTTGCAGGGTATGAAGTAAGGAATGCCGAATCTGCTGCTGCTTTGCAGAACATTAGATTTGGAGGGGCGGTCTTTGCCGCTTCACCTCAAACTGAAACTGGAGGGAAATGGAAAGATCATGCCTAGTTTCTGCCTGAATGTGTTGGAGAAAATGTCTTCCTAGCCCTTTTTGGGGTTACACATATTGCTAATAATATTCTGAATTTATATCTGAGAGTATCAGAAGGTCATGAGCTAAACACACATCTGTGTGAAGTTAGGCAAGAGTTACAACAGTTGAAATCAAGGTGGAAAAGTAATATGAGTTAGTCCAGAGTTTACAAGAAAACTTAAGCAATTCAGAATTTGGTGGCAGAGGAATAGGAAATCTCCCCATCTTCAGGGTTGGGCATAATAGAGCCAGAATTACTAAAAATGTGTAGTGCTGAACACTACATTAGATTTCATTGTCTTCATGTAGGACTCCTAGGAAGCTTCTGAAAGATGAACTTTTGCAATGAGATTGGTCATACTGCTACACTGTTGGGTAATTTAGGATGGTAAGTAGTTGGTGCTTAAGTCACAGTAAGAGTAAAAATTGAATGTTCCCAACTTCATATGTACTACAGTATGAAAGAAGAGATGTCTAACTTAGTTTAACTTTGCTTGTGGCAACTTTTTCAAGTCATGATTGCTGCACTGGTGGACTGGTTTAGTTGAAAAGGAACGTGGTGGCAGGTCTGAGTTTTCCTTTAAATATAACTTCACTGGAAGAGCTGTCATAAGTTTCTATTAAACAATATTGAGCATAACATCAAAACAAGGTTTAACTGTTACACGGTTGCACATCTAAATATGAAAAATAAGACCATGAGTCTTTCTGCATGTGCACTATTTCCTGAAACTGATTTTCAGGCCTTATGTACATCAACAATAATGGACCAATCCAGCCAAAATTTGCTTCCACAGCTGCTGGCCTTAGGAAGTTCCCTGGGCCTCCTGTGTTCTGCAGCTGTGGAGGCTATTCCCTGCTCTGAATGAAAAAATCTCCCCTCTCCTGTGACTGCTAACGCTGACTGAGACATCCTGTAACACCCTGTTCAGAGGGGCAGAGCTGACAGCTGAAGGCCATCCTTGGCATTTTAGTCTTTGTAGATAATGACAGATAGTGCATAACCATAAGCAAGGAACCCCTTAGGTCCTAAAATAGGGGAGGAGATTTCTGGGGAATTATAAAAGTTCATTGCCCAAAGGTCTTGGTGCTGGTTCTTCTCCAGAGAGCGTAAGGAGGAGAGATATTTAGCAGAGGTTTAAAGAAAAAATAATCTGGCATATTAGAGTATTGCAACATCTTAGGCGAGTGCAGAGAGCACATTTCTCCACATACACCAAGAGTAAGCCCAGGAGAACTGCTGCAAGAAATGTTTCTTACAGAACCACACAAAACTTGTCTACTTTCAAGTTTTGCTCTGTGTTTCGATATAAAACTGCCTGTTCTAAGTTTCATTTAAATTCCTTAATTTGCACCTTTCAAACGACTTGAAGCCCGCTTACGGTTTTGCAAATGAAACCTGATGGTTTCAAGTGAATTTCAGTTTGAGCTTTTAACGTTCTTGTTCAAACCTGAAACTTAAAGGGAAATTCAGGGGATGCTAAAACACGTATATGGAAAAATCAAAGGAAAAACTCACAAAAACTTGTGCAAACCAAACTTGCAAAACTTCCTACAGCTCAGGCTCTATCTATTTACGCAGATCATCTTAGTCTCCTCCTCTTTGCTATGTGGCTTTGGAAGCCAGGGTGTCTGATGGTGGTAGCTGTCAGGAGCAGTACTGCCAAAGAACTGTGATGTCTTTCCATGGTCATACACTGTCCTTACGGGGACAGCAATTCATCCAAATCTAGATTTGTCTTCAGATTCCATACATGGATCAGTAAAGCAACAACAGTTTAAGCTCTGTTGATAATGTGTAACTGAATGTGAAGAAACAAGGTTTAAAGCTTATTTGGAGCAGGGAAAAGTTTTTTGTAACTGAGCTGCAACAAATAGGTAGCTGCAACAAAGAGAGCTAGGTGGGGTGGGGGGTGGGAAGCCAGATGAATTATGAGCTTTTATCTAATTTCCATCCCTGCAGCACTTTTCCTTGGAAAACAGAAACTAAGCGTGCCTCGTTATTGCATAAAATAAATAAAATAAACCCAGAATGCTGTGCTGGCTTCTTGATCTGTACAGCATGCAAAGCTAAAACCACCACATGCAAAAACGATCACAAGAAGAGTGAGTGCAAGCTGAAGGGTTGGTGATACTCTCTCTTTGCAATGAGCACAGCTCACAATTCTCAGCACAGCTGACCTCTTGGGAACTGATAGGAAGTCCTGGCTCTGCTTGAGTCAATGGGAATTTTGCTGTGGACTTTAGGGAAGCTGGAACTTCATAGCATAACCCATGTTGTGCAATATATTGTTCCTGGCTCTTAAAACCTTGCAAAATCTCATAGGTGGGCAAATAAGCATTTGTAGTGCTCTGGGTCTTGTGTTTAGCAAAAATGGGAAATTAAAGGCAACCCATTTTCACTGCAGCTAGCTAGGCTCCTGGTAGTGACATACTATCTTTCCCAAGAAAATTTAATACATAAATGTAGAACCAACAAGACTGTAAGTGGTCTCATGTTGCTCATTCTGCCTGTTTGTATGTGCCGTCCCCTCCCTTTGTCTTTGTTGTCGTCTTAAACTGCTTCATTGCACACAGGCTTTGGCAATACTTAGAGGAAGGAGTCCTGGTCTTGTTTCATCTTTAGGCACTAAGGTCCACATCCTCACTCCCATTCCTGGTGTGGGCCTCAAGTAGTAGTTGTGATAATTAGTATTCAGTCATGTTACTAAGATAGTTTAAAGTAAACTGTTAAGTAAACTGGCACATCTAGTTATAACATTAGCAACAGAGAAATGCCATGTTCAGCAAGCAATAGGCATTAATTTGTGGGCCTTGTTCATGGATATCCTTAGAGATGTGCCACCATCCCTAGGGAAGATATAAGAATGTTTTTTTCCTTAAGAATATCTTTTTGTCAGCTTTGAATGTGGAGTGTTATAAGGCTGCCAATATTGTTACAAAAGTTTTTATCCTGTTCACTTCATTTATTGCATTCTTCCTGCTAAGTCAGCCAAAACTTTATTTTCACTATATGTAAAAGATCTGGCTGTTTTCAGTAGTTTATGTTTGGGGGCAGGGCAAATTCAATTCATTGACCACTTAAAAGCTGTGCATTCATAACTGAAATGGCTGGGGTTCCTTCTGTCTCCTTTCCTCGTCTCTTATCTCTGCAAGGCTTAGACACAAGAACAAGATCTAGAGTCCTTTGGACAACTTAAAAATGGAAAAGAAACATACTGTATCCTTTTCATTTAAGTAAATCTACCTAAATAAATTTACAGACTAAATGGCAAAAAGCAATAAAATGGTGTGAAGCTTGAGGTATGTATTTGAATCATAGAATGGTTTAGGTTGGAAGGGGCCTTGAAGATCATGTAGTTCCAACACCCCTGCCATGGGCTGGGACACCTCCTACTAGACGAGGTTGCTCCAAGCCCCATCCAGCCTGGCCTTGAACACCTCCAGGGATGGGGCAGCCACAGCTTCTCTGGGCAACCTGGGCCACTGCCTCACCACCCTCATAGTTAAAAATTTCTTCCTGATATCTAATCTAAATCTACCCTCGTGTAGCATGTTGGTAGGGATCCCAAAGCAGGTCTCTATGTCCTTATATATGCCAAAGCTGTAGGTGAGTGGGAACTTAGGACTGAAATAGCTCTATTACTAGCTTTCAGTAACTATTCTTGTGGTGGGAAAGGCATTACTAAGGAAAAAACAGCACTTATTTTAATGAGAGTTCAAAAGTCACTTCAGTAAATCGCAGTCTTCATAAGGTGACATGCCAGGGAAAATTGACCTTATAAGGTCCACTTCAGGAAATACCATGGTATTATTTCCTAATATTTTGAACCTTGGCCTTTTCCTATAGAAGCTCCAAAAAATTTAACATCTGTAGAGGAAGCAGCTGAGATCTTAGAGGTGGAGACAGCTTTCTACACCAGTCAATTGATAACCAAATTAAGATGCCACATCACGAACTTTTCCTTTCAGGAAAAACAAAATAAAATAAAATGTGAGGTTTATTTCTGTGATGGCTCATCTGGAGAAACCCTCTAATGATTGTATTGTGTTCATAAGTATGACAAAGAATCAGCAGGGTGTAGCTAGTGGTGTAAGACTTGGAGCATTAATTTAAGACAGAAAAATAAGCAGGAAGAGAACTGGTTGCCAAGGGTGTGTGAGAATCATTTGGAGTAGGATTTGCTCCGTCAGTGTTGTAACCAGCCTGCGATTGCTCCTTCTGAAGTCTGCAAAGTGGGCACATAATATAGCTTCCCACACACTATGGGTTTAATGCCAGCTGTGGCTGGTTGTGTGTGGTGTGTTTTTTTATTTTTATTTTTTTTTAAGTATAGATGAATAAGGGAAATTATATTTAAGCTTGTTTTAGTTGGGCATGTGACACATCAAAAAATTGTCAGCTTATTTTCCCAGCCTTTCTTTCTTCAAGACCTCAAATATCTTCAGTTGCCTCATAAATCCACAGTGATTACAATGTATTTATTTATTATTATCTATGCAGACACAAAATGACCTCAGCAAAGAAGCAGCCAAAACAATTCCTTGATTTTGGGAGAAAAATGATTCAGCCCCCACCTCTCTTCCACCCACAGCCTCCTCCTGGGGGCTGTGACTTTGTCTTATGCTTCAGCAGGAAACATATTTTTGGCTGAGTTTGAATTCTCTAGAGTGTGTTGGATCTTACAAACTCTATTTGACAGTATACCTGTATTGGACATGAGTTGCTTCATTTATGTGCATCAAAGCGCTAAGGTTTCCTGTAAAATTGATCTTCATGATTTTCAATACATGACTAGTAGCTTATGTTTCGTTATTACACAATTTAAAATAATGTAAAAGTTAAAGGGAAGAAATACTTTCTGTGCTGTGTAAGAGGGACGTGGGACCAAGTTCACTTCAGCAGAGAGCTGAATAAATCGTTGAGAAGCATGATAAAATAGGATTATACAGTCTTCTGGAATTTTGTTGGGTGGATGAATAGAATACAGAAATAGGTTCCATAAATTTCTAAGGGATATTTCCTATTTATTGATGAAGGGGCCTGTTGCGGCCAGGTAGAGGGGAGCAAGCACACCGATACGATGTATGTTAGCATTAATCTCCGCTAAGCTCCATCTATTGCTAACACTCGGGTTACATATATAGTCATTCATATCTTGTACACGCGATCACGCATTGTTTGATTGGCTGTCTCGCTTTGTGCATGCGGCGAGCACGCAGGGTTATTTCACCCATGATTGGTTAACATTAGCATATTGTTTAATCTTGCTCAAGCGTTATTTTTCTTGCTGACACCTGTTCTTGTTTTACTCTTTCTGCCAACTTTCCTGTTATCTAGTCTCAAGGTTAAGGCGTTCTTCACAATTTGCTATACACACGGTCTATTTTCCAAGGACTAGCTCCCACAGGGGCCTGAGTTCTGTTCAACAGCATGGATGGTATAACTGGAGATCATTAAATGACTTAGCTGTTACACCCAATCATGTTTTACAGGGAAAATAATAATATCAGACCATATATTCATTTAGTGAAGTACCAACAGTAGCCATTTCTTATAAGGTCAGGTATAGACCCTTTCAAATTTGCAAAATTGGCAGCTTAAGAATATCTTGTGCTGGGTTATTGTGTTTAATAGACATCTGTCTTTCATGAACTGATCAAATCCCTGTCATAAGACAATTCTTACTTTTGACTTCCACATATCCTATGGCAACAAATTCTTTCTTTTGTTTGTTTTACGTCATCTTACGTGGTACTCCTACTTTATTCTTTTATTGTGAAAATAATGACTAGTCATTCCCTGTTCAGCCATATTTCCTTAAAGTTATCTCTTTTCAACTAAAATGTTATTTTATTTTGTTTCCCGCTGTGTAGAAGCTTTTTCATATCTGTTGTCTCTTTCTAGTAAAGATCTTAATCAAACAAATGATCTAGAATTAGAAAGTACCAAACAATCTCAGGGCAATACACTCTGTCCTCCAATCCATTGGCAGAAAAGTAATGAGGGAAAAAAATATTGAAAAAGATTCTTCAAGAGTAGATACAATTCAGGATCTGAATCTGTATGCCACTCCATACTCCTTCCAGTAGTGGATATAATGTGCTTTCAAAGCTTGAGAAGAAGTGTTAAAGACAAAGTATAATTAAAGATGGAGATTAAAAAAAAAAAAGTGACAAAACGTGAGATGTGCTTGCCCAAGTTAGATCATAGCCCATTAAAAGGTATTTAAAACAATAACTTGTTTGTACAGGTGCTGTGGGTAAGGAACTGCCTCAAGGAGAGAGGAGAGTGGGTTCTGTTGAGAGGGGAAGTACTGGGTGAGAAGGGAGGTTACAAATAAAGTACCTTGGTGATCAGCCAGGGGACTGGATGTGTTTTATAAATTTATTAATGACTTCGGCATAAAAAGACAGAGAACGTTGAGGAAATTTGATGATGATATACAGTTCAGACCCATTTCTAATGCAGAAAGGGCAGGAATATCTTAAAAGAAGAAATGGATGACCTCCAGGTATGGAGTAATAGGAACAGGCTGAAAGTTAATGGGATGAAGTGCAAGGTCATAGAATCATAGAATAGTTTAGGTTGGAAAGGACCTTGAAGATCATCGAGTTCCAACCCCCCTGCCATAGGCAGGGACACCTCTCACCAGACCAGGTTGCTCAAGGCCACGTCCAGCCTGGCCTCGAACACTTCCAGGGATGGGGCTTCAACAGCCTCTCTGGGCAACCCGTTCCAGTGCCTCACCACCCTCAAAGTGAAAAACTTCTTCCTAATGTTTAATCTGAACCTGCCCTCTTCCAGTTTAAAGCCATTCCCCCTCATCCTATCACTACATGTCCTAGTAAAAAGTCCTTCCCCAGCTCTCCTATAGGCCCCCTTTAGGTACTGGAAGGCCGCAATAAGATCTCCCTGGAGCCTTCTCTTCTCCAGGCTGAACAGCCCCAACTCTTTCAGTCTCTCCTCATAGGAGAGGTGCTCTAGCCCTCGCGTCATCCTCGTGGCCCTCCTCTGGACACGTTCCAGCAGGTCCATATCCTTCTTCTGTTGGGGACTCCAGAGCTGGATGCAGTGCTCCAGGTGGGGTCTCACGAGAGTGGAGTGGAGGGGCAGAATCACCTCCTTTGACCTGCTGGCCACACTTCTGGTGCAGCCCAGGATACAGTTGGCCTTCTGGGCTGTGATCGCCCATTGCTGGCTCACGTTGAGCTTCTCGTCAGTCAGCACACCCAGGTCCTTGTCCTCAGGGCTGCTCTCCAGCCATTCCCTGCTGAGCCTGTATTTGTGCTTGGGATTGCCCCGACCCAGATGTAGGACCTTGCACTTGGCCTTGTTGAACTGCATGAGGTTGGCTTGGGCCCACCTCTCCAGCCTGTCCAGGTCCCTCTGGATGGCATCCCTCCCCTCTAGCGTGTCTACTTCTCCAAACAACTTGGTATCATTGGCAAACTTGCTGAGGGTGCACTTGACCCCATTGTCCATGTTGCTGACAAAGATGTTGAACAGTACAGACCCCAGTAGCAACTCCTGAGGAATGCCACTTGTCACTGCTCTCCACTTGGACATTGAGCTGTTGACCGCAACTCTTTGAGTGCGACCGTCCAGCCAGTTCTTTATCCACTGAGTGGTCCATTTGTCGAATCCATGTCTCTTCAAATTAGAGACCAGGATACCATGTAGGACAGTGTCAAATGCTTTGCACAAGTCCAAGTAGATGACATCAGTTGGTCTTCCCTTGTCCACTGCTGCTGTAACCCCTTCGTAGAAGGCCACCAAATTTTTCAGGCATGACTTGCCCTTGGTGAGAGTTTCCGGGAGGATCTGCTCCATGATCTTGCCAGGTACAGAGGTGAGACTGACTGGCCTGTAGTTCCCTGGGTCTTCCTTCTTTCCCTTTTTGAAAACAGGGGTTATGTTTCCCCTTTTCCGGTAGGCAGGAACCTCGCCAGACCTCCATGACTTTTCAAATATGATGGCTAGTGGCTTAGCGACCTCATCTGCCAGTTCCCTCAGGACCCGCAGATGTATCTCATCAGGTCCCATGGACTTGTGCACCTTCAGATTCCTCACACTTGATCTTCACCTACAGTGGGCAGTTTTCCATTTTCCCAATCCTTGTCTTTGCATTCTGTGTCGTGGGCAGTGTGGCTGCAGTCCTTGCCAGTGAAGACTGAGGCAAAAAAGTCATTGAGTACCTCAGCTCTGTCTCTGTCCCAGGTAACCAGTTCTTGCGTTTCCTTCTGCAGAGGGCCCAGTTTCCCTAGTCTTTCTTTTCTTGCTGACATACTTACAGAAGGATTTTTTGTTTGTCTTAATGTCCCTGGCCGGATTTAGTTCTATCTGGGCTTTAGCTTGTCTAACCCGATCCCTGGCTGCTCGAACGATTCCTCTGCATACCTCCCAGGCTACCCGCCCCTGTTTCCACTCCCTATAGGACTCCTTTTTCCTTTTGGTCATGTCCAGGAACTCCTTGTTCATCCATGCAGGCCTTTGGGATCCATGCAGGCCTTTGGGATCCATGCAGGCACTTTGGGATCACTGACAATTTTCGATATAAGCTGGAAGCTCATTGTTTGGAAACGATGGAGGAAGGGACAGACCTGAGTATGTCAGGTGATCACAGGATAGCTAGTAGCCCACAATATGTTCCAGGCACAAAAGGGCAAATGGAATTTGAGATTGACCAAGTCTTCCCAGTTGAAAGAAGGAAGTGTTTGTGCCTGACAAGGCATGATAAAGCTGTATTTGAATACCATGTACAACTCCAATTTTCCTTGTTTAAAAAAGGGGAACTCAAGCTGCAATAAATCCACAGAAGAGTTACCAGGATCATGGGAATGATAAGCTTATCTGTAAGAAGAAACTAAATTGGCAATGGTTTATTTAGCCTAGCAAAATGAAATCTGAGATGTGACTTACAGATATGTCCATGGGAGAAAATACTTGAAAAACAGTGCTATTTAAAAGACAACAATTAAACACAAACAAATCAATATAAACTGGCCTTGAGAAAATTGGAGCTGCAGCTTAGATTTCTAACAGAAGAGCCAGGTTCTGGAGCAAGCATAGTGGGACAGAATAAGAAGAATGAACTAGTTTTATTACAGAGCTGTATCGATTTATTAGAGGAATACTACAGTGCACTTTTCTGTGGATGAAGCTGATGTCATGACCCAAAAATCTTACGGAGGAGTCTCATAATTTCTTGCTTGATCCTAAGTTACTCCTCTTTGGTTAGCGTTTGGATGGCAGTGTTTTAAGGGGTGTGTAGAAATTACATGAGATACTATTTTTGATTCAGTGGTTAAACTTGAGAATTGGTAATGCCTTAAGATATTATCACTGTAGTAGATCAAACTTTGATGCTGTATGGAAAACTAGCCTTTCTAGAAGGCCACAAAATTTACCAAATCTTCATGGTTTTGGAAGTGAAGGCATTAAAGTTGCACTAAAGGCCATCTGTCAATTACCCCTCTGAAAAACTAGCAAATCAATGTACAGAGCTAGAAGCTGCTCCACTGTGCCAACATTTATTCCAAATTTCATGAATTTCCAGATTTTCATGTGCTCTGTTGTAATTTATTTTTTATAAAATTCATTTTTCACCAATGAAGAGTACAAATGGTGTACTTACTCCACTTAATGCATTTAGATCAACAGGCAATTTTACTTCTCAATGAAGAAAATATTTCACATTCCGAGTTTAACTTGAGTTTATAACTTGCTCAAAAATACCTTTGCTGAAGTCCCTTCTTATCTGCTTCCATCTCTGAGCACCCAAGGAAGGAAGGTATCGTGAAACCAAAATAACTTTCTTCTCAATGAAACGGACTGTCTTAACTTACAGCCAAAATCTTGTTGATAAAATTGTCGACATATTTATGGTCTAACCAGAATGACATGGTATTCAAAGAAGAATTTTTTGTAAGTATTTCCCATTCATAACAATAGAATGCAGCAGTGTATGAAAATAAATATGTTGTGTAGACATAAATATAGACATCAATCAGTGTTTTATGTTCTTTGGTCAAGATAAGTTGTACTTTTGAAATCCTCTAAAAGCTGCTGTAATACTTCTATTTCAGAAGAAAAACAATTGTCCTGCTGGCAGGATTAAGCCCATGACAGCTTTTCTCCTTAATTTTTCTCTTTTTGATGTGCCATGTCACCATAGGTTCATATATGTAAGATTTTTAAAGCCCAACAATGCCAAAACTCCTCCTCTTCTTTTAGCCAGATGTTTCATTTTAGAAACATCTTTTTCAATGAAGGTAAAGTAGATTCAAACTTTTGAAAAGTGGATTACCATAAAATAAATATCCCTGAAATAGTTGCAATTGAAATTTAAGTTCTGACTGAAACAAAAAATGACACCAAAGGGGCTTTTAAATGATGATTTCTGTGCTAATTCACTAAATTTTTTTTCATATGCTAACATTTGCGCAGCTGTGTTTGTAATATATCCCGAAAAATTTAAGATGCATTACTTAAGATATATTTCTATGCTTCTTGTGGTTTTAGAACTTCTCTTGAAAGAAGGGCTTTTGTTCAAGGAATTTGCTATGCTCATTACTCACAGGAAGGATGGTGATGTTTTTCTCAACATTATGTCTCAAAAAAAAGTAGTTTGTAGAATCCACAATCTCCAAGTTTGCCTACTGGCTTGACACAGTAACAGTTTTCCATGTGAAGCTTTCATTTTGTTTGACTTCTGCAGTGGGGGAAATCACTGAGTGCACTGTACTGCAGATAAACATGAGTAACACCGTTGATCAGATCTTCCAAATTAAATACAGAAGTACCGTTCTTTTATTTATGCATACCTAACCTACATACAATGCAGGTTAATGCATTCTGGCATTTCCACACATCTCATCTCTCCTCTAGCATCCTAATTTGGCTCCATATTCACAGATAATCTGACCTGTGTGCAGCTATCTTGAAGTTTTTGGTATATAGGTCAGTTAACAGTTCCTTAGTGAATAGTTAAATAAAGTGACTGTTTTCTTATGGTCATCTAAATAAGAACATAAGAAACACCTTACTGCATAGGAGCTCTGTGGCTCCAACCATTGCAACAGGAGATACTCTATGGGGAGTGCACCTGAGCCTAGCCACTTGCTGTGGTCCATTCTCCTGAGACTCCCCAGCATCTGCAGCTGTTGTATAGGGATATCAGTGTATACAGCCCACCAGTAATCATTGTATACTGTCCACCTATGGACCTGTTCTAGTGGGAGGTGTCCCTGTCCATGGCAGGGGGGTTGGAACTAGATGTTCTTTAAGGTCTCTTCCAACCTAAACTATTCTATGATTCTGTTGTCCGTGAATTTGTATAATGCCTTTCTGAACCTGCTGGTACGCTCTGTCCTTGCCACTTCCTGTGGCAGCAAGGTCAGGAAGTATACTGCCCATTGTACTTTATATGTTTTGTATTATATATTCATTCAGTGTTTCCCAATAGCCCGAAAATTGCAGGATTTTTGTGAATAAAATTTCTGCATTCATTTTTCACACTTCCTTCATCATTTTGGGAATCCTGATTGTATTCCCCCTTGATCTTCTCTCCAGATTGATAAATCCTAGGCTTTTTGGTCTCTCCCTGTAGGTCAACTGCTGCAAACAGTTGATCACTTAGCTGCTCTCTCTATACGTTCTATAATTCTACTATTTCTTTTTCAAGATGCAAAGAATCAGAGCCCTTGTAATTTCTGATGCTGAGTTAACATGTGACATTGCTGATTTCCCTAAGGCCATATTTCATTTTCTGTCAGGCTTAATAGTGTCTTACCTTTTGTGGTTAAAGATAATGATAAATTCACTGAATTTCAATTCTCTAGAAAATGGACATTGCAGTAGAAGGATTAAAAGTAGTATAGCTGTTGACAAAATAAACCCAGAGAGCTAAATATATAGTTGTTAAGGCTTCCCAGAAGGAATCAAGTTTGACTGGATATGGAACTGAACTACCAGAACTTGAAAAAATAGGTGAATGAAATCTATACATGTGAAAATAGAGTGAGAGTTTGATAAAGCTCTCTATAACTTTACAACTTATTTTTAAATTAATGTAAGTTGATTGTATCTTAATGAGAAAGCTGTAGCCATCTGTATGAAACATGGAAATAACTAGATTATTTTGAACAGCTTGTTAAAGCAGTTGCAGGCTAGCTCATAAAAAACCTTTTCCAGTGCAATAGTCCTATGACATGGAAAGGCTATAAAAATTTAGCAGCTTTGAATGTGACCTCATCATTAATTGTGGCTTCTTTATTGATGATTTAGAACAAAGCATGGCTGTAGTGCTGCTCGGGCTGATGCACCCCATAGTTTATACCTATGTGGAGTAATCACCCTGCCCTTGTACTGTACTTCCTGTGCAATTTTAAAAAAATGAAAACAATCCAGTCTTCTCTTCTTGATTGGTACTGAAGGCTGTGATTATGAATTTCCTGAATGGAAATTTCTTTCTGAGCTAAGAAGCTGACTCTGCTCTTAATTCCAATAAAACTATTTTAATACAAAAACTCTAAATATAACCCATAGTGTTCTGGAAGAGTTACCTTAGTAAGTCCAAAAGACACCCTTACTTGAGTCTTCCCCCCCCATCTCATTTTTGGTCTTGTCAAATATTGTTGCTAAACTACTCTTCCTTTTCTAAGCTTCAGCTTCTCTTGCTCTCCCACTGTCACCCTCTCTATCTCATCAGAACCAAACTCCTGATGTCTACAGATTATAACAGTTCATATTTTTCCACTTTCCCTCATTTTCTCATGTTTACTTGCTTCCTTCTTTCTCCAGCTTTTTCTCCTGACACAGGTGTTCTCTCTTATTTTGGAATGGTCTTAAAAAACAATATAAGGAAACATAGTTTTATCTTCAGTGTGGCAGCCGTGGTGTACTTCACATGCTTAGGGAAAAGCGGGTACAAAAATAAGTTACCAGGAGGTACAAATGAAAGGGAGACCACAATTCATTAGGTATGCTTTGTTAGCTGCCTTTGTCACCGCTCCAGTTCTGAGTTGTGGTTTGGGCCGAACCGGCCACTGGGCGAACGACAGATGCTCCCCACTACCTCTCTTCAAAGAGAGAGGCAGGAGAGAGACTTGTGAGTTTAGAAGGAACTAAACTACTTTAATGAAATATTAATAATAAAATAAAAAAGAAATCATGAAATATATACAAAATCATATCAAGCTCCCAGCATGACAATCACATCACTGGCTGGCACTGGGGAAGTCCCAGACTGGACTGAGTGATGGACAGGAACAGGATTCTGGATCTGGATTCAGGATTGGGATCGAAGGCAGATGAACAGACAGGGTCCGCCTCTGACACAGGCCATTGAAGAAAGAGGGCTGACCCTTTGATCCTTCAGCTTTTATAATGAGCATGAGGCAGATGGGATGGAATACTCTGTTGGTCAGTTTTGGGTCACCTGTCCTGTCCAGTCCTCCCCGCAGGTGGGACCCCACTATGCTTTTCCGCTTCCGACCCTCCAACGGGGCAAATAACAAAGTTGGTTGGCCTTGGGGGTTATAGCAATAAGTATAAGCAAGAGCCTCTGTGCGTACCTGTTTATTGCTTGGCATCAGCTATAAACATAGGTCTTACCCCTTTGAGAGCACAGTGTCTGCACAATATGCTGTTAATTTCAGTAGTTAGAAGAGGTCTAGCTAAAAAGTAAAGTTACTGAACAAAATTGGTCCTGTTTTACCTCAAACCAGAACATTCTGCCATAAGGGGAACTTCAAGATGCAGTTACAGGTAGAAGAGAAAAGGCCAAGTTAACTCGTACTTACAAGAGTTAGTAGTGTGTAAGAGAACACACAGTAGTTACCATGGAATGACAGACATTTGAGGTATATATATTGCTCAGATATAACCTAGATTTCAGGTAACCTCCTGGTAGTCTGTGAGTCATGCAGATAACTTTCTGTTTGACCGACATTATAATCCACCTCTGGTTGCCAAATTGATCGCCGTAAAGTACAGAGTGCCCTCACCAGGCAAGTGCTGAAGCATCTGCCCAGGGCTAGCATGGGGTTATCATCCTGTAAGAAACCTGGAGGCTGGAAGGAAGCAGAGGCACTATGGCTGAGTAGTGAGGGCCACGAACAAAGCTAGCTTACTGTTCCACTAGAAAAGGGAAAGAAACCTAGCTGTGATTTTTTGGTTTTGCTTTAAAAAAAGAAAAAGTAGTCTTGGGCATACACAAGCAGTAACAGAGGCGGAATGGAAAAGGCTACCTATAGTTTTGACTTGTTTCCTTTATCGTTTTAAAGACAGTGCAATGTTTGGTCTATAGCTGTGCCTTGCACCAATGAAGCCATGCAGGCAGCTTCACTGCCCTGTCTCCTTTACATTTCAGGTATCATCGCCTCTGCTGATGTATGTTTCATTCCTTCCTTCTCCCGTGACTTGTTTATCTTCTCAGCTTCATGTAAACTGACTGTATTTCTCTAGCCAAGCCCGGAAAGTGGAAAGAAATTAGTATATTCGGCTTCTTTAGAGAAAGAATGAAGAGAAATATACAAGGAAAATAACAAATTGGGAACAAATATGTAGTTCCTCTTTTCTCTCTATTTTGCTATTCATTCCCTGGAGTGTAGGAATAACTCATTTCCACCTGTGGTGCTAGTGCTAGCACTTTAAAGTCAAAACCACATATCCCATGGTTCCCCAGGGCACTTCCTAGGAGTAGAAAGAAACAGCTCAGAAGCTTTGAGAAGGCCGTGTCTCAAGGGAAATGTTTAGCAGAGGTAGGACTGTTTACAGTCTTGCATATTTGTTCTGCGATACATATAAGATAATGTCCTTCACTGAAGTTGATAAAATTGAGGTGAGCTGAGTTAACCCTTCAAAAATCTTAGGTTTCCACCTCTCTTACTCCATAGCAATGTATGTGTTTCACTCCAAGTTATTGTTAGTCTTTACTGCACTCTGATCTTACAATGGGAGGCTAGAGGGACAACTCCTGATAGTAAGAGACTAATTTCTGATTCTGTGTTCTAGGTACTGAAATACAGAACTGCTGATATATCTACTAGTTGAAAACCTTGATGCTCTGATGGTAGGTGAGTGCATGAAAACATATTTCTGCAGTGCTTTGTCTGGGGGTAAGAGTAGTGCTGTGCATCAGATGGAAGTAACTTCTCTGTGATTTACTCATGTGGACTGTGTGATCTGATAGAGAGTTATAATCTGTATAAGTACATAGATTATTAATGGTAATATGCTTACCTAGTTCTGTTTACGTTACTGCCAAAACATTGTTGATTTCAGTAACTCTTTGTAGCAGTGGATTTTACAGATTATATGAAGAAACGTTTCCTTTTCTTAGTTGTAAACTTAACTAAATGAAACTGGGCTCTATGTGTGTGTACATAACTCTTGACCTTGCATTCTGAGAAGTGGAGCAGGTCCTCTTTTTTCTTCAAAAGATCTTCACTTGATTAAAAAGTTTTTGTTGCTTAAGTTCTGCTAGTCACATCACATACAGCAAAAATAAACACACCAGCTGATGAATGGAGGACAAGTTACGAAGCTGGGAGAGGGGGGTTGTCACCTACATCTGTGCAGGAAAATTAAGATTTATTCTTGCTTTGTTTCTGTTTGCAGTATGTTTCTTGCAGCCAAGCTGAACTTCTACATTTAAACACATAATTTGCGTATACGCTTAATTTTAAATACAAGGATAATCCCATCACTTACATTGAGTTCATTTGTAAGACTTTGCTGGGTCAAAGCTTTAATCACACACATTTTTTTAAGTCCTGCAACACTTTAAACAATGATCCAGGCATAGGATCTTTGCATTGACCTCCTAACGTAACAGGAGCAGCATTTGAGAGTCTTATTTTACTTAGCAGATTTGAAAATTAATTAAAGTTAACTATGAAATGTTTTTGTTGGTAAATGTCTAAGTACATTTCAAGTTAGGGTAAGCATCATTATTGTCCCTTTACACCTAAGGAAACTGCAACATGTAGAAGTTAAATGCTTGCAAGAGTATTAGAACCAGGAAAACTTACGAATGTCTTATTAGTTCATCCCCTGAATCAGGCTGGAGACTTAGCCACAGGCCCAGACTGCTTCAAATTTCTGGCTAAATATACTTTCATATATCTTCATAATTCTTGCTCCCTAATCAAAGTAGATACAAAAATTAGAGGCCCAGACATATATGATTCTGAAAGTTTTGTTGTTGAGTTTGCTGGGGGTAAGAGTGAACATTCAGTTCCTAGAAGGTATCTATCCTTTATTGTTTTCCTTGTTTCAGGTGTGTTCTATTTCCCAAGCCTATACAAGAAATCTACTATTTAACAGTTTGATTAGAGGAAGGTTAACCTGGGGGGGGGGTTGATAATTTATATACTGCCTCTTTCTAGTCAAAGTTGTTGATTTTTTTGTGTGATTTTCTGGAAGCATCACTAACTCTTCATTTCTGACTAGTTTACGTATTTGAGGGGGAAAAGCAGACTAGCACTGGAAACAAAAAATATGTTTTTTGTTAAATTAGCCGTGTTGTTAAAAAAAACAGGCTATTAATGGCAACCAAAATATTCCAATGTTTGTTGGACCTCCATGTATTTGAATCATTCAGTTGAAAGGATTTGAAGGCCAGGCTTGTATTCCACTTGAGAGATAGTAGTGACAGAAAATGATCGCACTTCAGTTAGGTATTTCTTCAAGTTACCCAAAGGCATAATATTTGCAACCCCTACTTAAATACCCAGTGAAATTAATTTAATTGTAAGGAAGCTATTTCATATTGTTATGGCACTGTGTGTCTTCACATTTGACAAATACCAGCATGTAACCTTTTAATTGAAAATTACTTTGGGGATCCTGCCAGAAACTGCAAACTGAAAACACTAACCCCCATTACTGAGTCATGTAATACAATAGGTACAAAGTCAGGTGTCCTTGATGGGCACACTCTGGGGCTGTGTGGGTGGGAAGTTCTGTGTCCTTCCAGAATGAACTTCCTTCTGCTACAAAGGCTGATTATACAGTTTAAGGATCGTTTCGTTATTTCTATATACAGATACTTGTAAGAAGGTAAACTGATTTTTTCCCCCTTAAAGAAGTGCTTTTACTTGATATTGTTTAATGCAGGAGTAGTGCTTCAAGGGGAAGAAAAGTTTCTTTTTTTTTTTTATGTCTGGATTTTTGGAATATCTGGATTTTTATACGGGGCGGGGGTGTGAAGGGAGGGGAGGGACACAGGGAGGAGAAGTATTCCTTTGCATTTTCCAAAAGAATTGGAGTTGGAAGCTGCAATAAGGTGTGGGATTAGTGAAGATTTCCAGTAGCAATGGCTGTGCGCAGCACAGGTCGTGCAGCCACAGTGGTTCCTAAGAGAGGATGAGTGCAGCCAGCTCCAGACCACGCCACGCCATAGGGATTGTGTAAGGGTTTCATTTAGCTCTGTGAAAGGTTCTTAGTTAAAAGCTGCTGAGTGTTACTATTTCGTCTGTAACTGTGTTTTCAGAAGTACTTTCTAAACGTGAACTTAAATTGATGATGATCCTTGACAGTTCCAATGTTATTGTCCAGAGTTGGGTACCCAGAAGCTGAGACAAAAGATGGGTTTTTCAGACCCTCATAGTGATTGGCTGTTCTGAACACCACAGCTGTAGGAAAGTGGAAGATAAGAGTCCACAAAGCATAAATTTTTACTCTGCTAATGTAATTCATGGAGAATTCCCAGGATATTACCCGCTGCCAGTTAAAGGCTTTTCAGTGTTGCAGGCAAAACTAGATTTCACTGTCTTGAGGAGTTAGGAGGACAGGACCTGGGCTGTATCTGAGCTAAGAATGGAAGGTTAAGGTTGACCTAGGGAATAGAGACCTGATGAAAAGGATTTGGTGTTCTCTGGTGCTTCGAAGGTGGTGACTGCTGTTGCTTCTTTGAAGCTTTTTCCTGCCTTTGCTGGAAGTGAAAGGAGAACGAACAACACTGGCTTCTTAAGGGTTTGCTGTATAAAACCAGTTCTCAGAGTTATAGCTGTTTTGCTTTCATTGCATTTAGTTGAAATGAGTGAATGGGTTCAAAATTTAATGACAGATGGAAAGAAGGATAGAGCATGTGATTGGGTAAGCTTCCTCCCCCTAGGAGACCAGCCTGAACTGAAGAAAAGTTAGTTTTAACTCGGTGTATTTACAATTCAGAATGTGCAGCTTAAAAACCTCTTTTGAACAGAGGGAAATTTTACAAGATGGCATGCATGAGTGCTGAAAAAACTTTTGTGTAAAAATGTGACCCATGGTTTGGTCAAAGTAGAATGCATATAAACTGATCTCATGCACATTCTCTTGAAAAAGCATGCAGTGGTATTTACCTTTCCAGAAGGGAGACTCAAGCAAAGCGAGGAATTGTATCTACATTGTCCTGTGGCCTGGTAGGGGAGCATGCTGCAGCTTTAAGTGATTTGTGTTGGTAACTCCTCTTTGCATGGTTAAGTTTCGTGGAGTCCCATAGCTGCTGGGTGGTTATATATAAAGGTTGGAATTTTGGTTTCTAAATACTTTCAAATGCAGTGTAGTATTTAACAGGAAATAATAAAAAAAAAATAAAAAAAAAACTTGGCAAGTAAGGAAGAATTCAGTCTGTCAATAAACTGAATGTGTTTCAATACCCTGTGAATGGGAAGTAATAGGGGATATTGTATGAAAGCAGGGGTTAAGCTGTGATTATAGGAATAGGAAGGAATACACAAAACTTGGCTCTGTGAGTATGTGCTGCGGAAATACCTGTGCCAAACTAAAGGAACATAGAGCCTCTGGAATTAGATCTGGAAATAAGCTGTAGTTAGTTACTATTACATGCCTGGTTTGTGCATGTCATATGCAGATAAATTTTCTGAAAGGATCTACTTACATAAACATTTTGTCATGTAAGTAACGTTTGTTAATGCTGCATCCTCAGTTAGGTCACTCATGTGAGGTACCAGAATTAGGCCACAAGCTAGTGCTGGTCAGCTTCTCTTTTCAAATCTGGTTGTTTAAGTCTTGTGGCCAAAATGAAAATGGAATGCTTCCCACCACCCTAGCTTTACTAACAATTTTGGTTTTGTGAAAGGTCAGCACATGTATGTGTCTTGTAACATTACACATTGCCTTTACTCAAAAATTCACATGCACAGGGAAACTGACAAAACAGTTTATTTTGGAAAATTAGTAAATCCAAATGATGGATACCATGTGTCAAAATAATCCTTGGTGCACGTGCTTGCATTTTCACATGGACGTTTTTGAAAATTATACTGTGGAAACTAAATAGAGAATCAGTTTGCCAGGGAGCAGGCTTAAGATGCTTTTCTGTACAGACTGCAAGATGTGGTCCCTTTTACTAAACATGAAAGCAAAAGTAGTTCCATCTTTAGCCCTTTGCTGTTGTTCTCCAGAGGTGCCAAACAAAGATCTAGAGGACCAGTTAGTGGAGTTGGGCAGAGGATTAAGGCTGAAATTTCAGAACAAAAGATGCGAGAATAGTTAAATGGACTTTAGGATTCATTTCACATTCCTTGAGCACTCTGAAAACTTGGGGCGTATAGTTGAAGCTGGTTCAATTCTAGAGCCAGTGGAGAGAGACAGGTATCTCCAGGAGGAGTTTATTTGATGTTCATCCTGTATATTCTAAAAGAGAAGTAGTGATGGAGGATGTTATAGGAAAAGTTCTTGGCCTCTAAATGCTGACAAATATAGCACTGTTTAAAGAGGTGAATAGTCTTTCTCTTATCTGCTTGCTTTAAAACCTTAGGTAAATCACATGTGGAGCAATTAGTAACTTTCACCTTAATCAACTGTGAACAGAGAATGATTTTGGAGATGTTGAGACTGTGCTGCCCTGTGTGATTACATTTCATTGACAGTTTAAGGACAGGCTTGCATATTTTTATTTTTTTTTCAATAGCCCAAATACAGAAGTGCCTATAAGCTCTTTGCTGAACCTGTCCAGGGTGATACATAGTAAATCTTGAACTGGAAGAAGAATGCAGAGTTGCTGAGTTACAGGAAGTAACCAACAAGGATATGGACTTGTTTTGGTTACTTTCTTAGGTGTTTTGAATACAGTTAGTGGGACATTTCTGCACATACATTAACACGTATTTTGAAGTAGTAGCAGTCTGCTTCACCTGCACGATGTTCTACACGTGGGAATATATATGGAAGAGAGGTTGAGGTCTCTTTGGTAACAAGGTCCTAGCCTGCTTTTATTTTGATTCTGGTTAATGTTTGCTCAGTGAGCTGGGAATGGGAAATCCACCTTTGAAAGCATCATGTTAGTATCATGCTGACAACCAAAATCTCTTTTGTGGAGACTTATATTTGCTCAAACATTTTAAAAGTTTGGTAGAGTTGCATTTTCAGTCCTCTTCCTAAAGTACAAACAGGCTTACTACTGTCACTCTGCAATGTTGCCATGAGAACAGGGCATTGCCTGCCATTTTCCTTCTTATATATGCCTTAAAAAAGATGCTGGGACTGTAAAATAAATTACTGATTCGTAATTTAGCTTTAAGCAAAAGGAATATTTCAATGGTGACAGTTCTGGAAATGCTTTAACTTTTAAACGCTGACACCAAATAATAAGTAAAACTTTGTGATTAATGTTTCCAGAAGGGACTATTAACATTATCCTACATCTGTTCATGATATAATCTCCAAATGAAAAACACTCAGTTAAAAAAAAAAAAAAAGAAAAAAAAAAAGAAAAAAACTTAAAACCCTAAAGAAGTGTATGTTTATGCAGTGTTTCAGTGCAGACTTAACTCTAATGTGTGGACATCCTTGGTAAGATTTAACCAACTAATTTTTCATCTGATCATTATTTAGTCAAACCTCTATGGTACTCCTGAGGTTGCTTAAATTTCATTGACAACATGTCGTTTCATTTGCTGAAAAATGTGGTCATTTTAAATTACACTACATGAAAGAGCTTTTTATTACTCACAGTAAAATTAGCCATCATGTTTGATGAAAATACTTAATGGTAGATCAGGCATAAAGTTCTGTGAAACATCATTTCATAATTAGTTCTTGCTGATTTAAATATTTGAGATTGTATAGGAGGGTTGTTTTTCATGACTAGAAATAATTTGTAGGAGTCCCATCATCTTTTAGGAAACATTTAGGAGTACTGAAGCCGAATTTGTAGAACATATGGCAGCAACTCATTCAGAAAATAATTATTCTGAAAATAATTACCTGTATTGGTTAGGAATAATTTGCCTATTATAAGAAGAAGCTAAATTGACGTATGTCACCAAGATTAATTTCAGTCTGTATGTCTTGATCTCAAATTTATTTTACCTAATGAATAAAAGTTTATGGAATTTATGTGTTCTATGAAAATTTATGCTGAAAAATTATCCTTTTTTATGTCAGGTGGTGTTTTCGTTCATATTAAACTACAGTTTGTACCATGCCAAATACTTTCTAAAATGTGTAAATTGGCATTTCTGGTAGCTTTTTTAGGTTCCTGTTGAATAGTTATTTTGATCTCTGTTGAGTGCTATTTGCCATGAACAACGGATTCCCAGTTTTCCAGTTTTCTTGCTTTAGCTGGCATAAGAAATCAGTGATAACCTAACAGTTACAGGCAGTATCACTTAGAGTCCATGGTTTGATTTTTAATTTTTACTTTTTACAATGCATCTTTTAATTAATGCTCTTTCCTGCTAAAGTATGCTTACTTTAGTTTCATCAAACAACTCTGTTGTGGTTGGAGTACAAAAGTGAGTTGCAAATTGTGAGACATGGAACACAGGCTGCATATTGCTAGGTGTCTTATGCAGGTTTAACATCTGCATGTAGTAGAGCTAAAATACTGTCACAGGTGGTGTTGAGTATCATCCATGAAAAAAAAGAATGTATCTTCAAAATGAATGGTAGAACAGGAGCAACAGGTTGACTAGGAATCTCAAAAACCCCATTCAAGTGTTTAAAGTTAAATTAATGCCTTTATGCTTTGCTTGTGGTGGCCGTGCTTCAGGCTAATCTCTCTGTTTGCTAGAAACCAAGCAAGTCTCCTTTAAAATATGTTGAATTGAAGGTTGTTCCATAATTTATCTTAGAACGCCATTGTTCAAGCCTCTATGGATAGATCAAGATTTATTCCAAGTAATTTTTGACAAGCAAAATCCAGACAACTCTGGACACAAGACTGTCCATCGTACTTAAACTGCCTGAAATGACTTTCATGACATTGACAGTATTTTAATGATGAAATCTAAACTTCAAATTGGCAAATGATTTGTTTAAACAACTGCTTATCTAAGACATGCAGGTATTTTTTAATTTCTCTCTGTTTACACATATACACACACAACTTGCATGCATTATATGCATGCAGTTCAGTAAGAATAGATCAGATTACTTGTCTTTCCAGGAATATGTAATACACTTAATATATGTCAATAAGAAAACCAAGTTAAAACACTAATTAAAATAAAAAGTACTCATATTTTTCACATAGTTTCTATTCGTAGTTATTGAATTAGAACAGAATGAGGACATTGCCATTTGGGGAAATATATTTCTTCATATATGGGCATAGAACTATTGAAGAAAATCTTCAGGTTCTTTTACTCTGCTTACAAAGTAACATCTCACATACATCACTTCAGCTTTGTGGGAATGAATGAACATATATTGTATATGATCATAGGAGATGACACTCAAGTTGGTTGTTCGTAGAGGTTTCTATTCTGTATGTTCCGACCAGACAGTGTGGCTCAGGTTGTCATCTTGTAAGCTGTAACTTGGGATGTTTGTACTGTTTTCCTCACTTCACTCACCTGTCCTGTTTAGAAAAAACTTGAAGATCTTAAATGAGCTAATATGGATTTTTTTTTCTTTTTTTAAACATTTTTCGAAAATGAAGAAAATGAGCCAGAGCAAGAAGGAGTTTTAATAAAATATATCTTTTCTGACTGCGTCTCCCAGTGCAAAGGTGTAGTTTGTCATTTTGTGTTCAGTCCTTCAGTCTAGCGTATTTGTTTCTGCGGATTAGAGGCTTGTCTACTGTGTCAGATTGTAATATGTCATAATTTGCACGGTTAAATTTTTTTCCTTTGCGTGGGGTTGTATAACTCATCTTTTCTGTTAGCATAAGTGATTGGGCATAACTGACTCCTTTCTGTTGTCTAATTATTCTGTTTTGACATATTTTTCTGTGTGCTTGAGCTCTGATAATGTGTGTGTGACATTTACCTTACAGAAGTGGCCCTCTTCATTGCTATTTATGTTGTCATGTTAAACCTGTTTCTGAGACCAGTTTGTCACTTAAGTACAGACAAAACGTTGTTCAACACGTGCAACACAAACAACTGCCAAACTTTAAACTTGTATGTTCATGTCAGGCTTCTTAGCCAGCATATTGAAACATCTGTGTGTGCTAGGCTTCTTTATACCCATGATTACTGAATGAACTTGGAAAGAGTGAGTAGGGGAAAGGAAACCTCCAGTGAGTATATATGGCAAGATTTTTGGCTTGCTGGTTATAAAAATGATTCGAGTAACAGTCTCTCAACCTGCTGAGGGCTTCGTAAGCTCATTGTCAACAGAATTTACTCAAAGGCCCTTCATGGCAAAGAGGAACATTCCTGATGAGTAAATAGAAATGGTGATTATCATGTTTTCCTACAAAATATTTCTGCAACCAAGGCAGAAAGAATATTGTTGAGGTATTTTTAGGCTTAATGCTACATGCATTGTTTACAGTTCAATTTCAGAGGGATTAAAAAGTAATGGTTGCAGAGTAAATTCAGATATAGCCTCCCCCCCCAGTCAGCTAAAGCAAAATTATTTAGGTATTTTAAAAAAATCATTCAAAGCTCTTTCTGCCACTCTGGAGAAAATGTAGACTTTAAAGCTGTAAACTGTAAAGAAGTTGTCTGTTTCTTTTTTTTTCATAGATTGGATTTGGTGGTTAAATTTCTTTTGGGGGAAACTGCAACCAGATGCACTGAGAAGTGCATTTTCATACGTAAATGCAACAGTGAATATGAGTTACTCTGGTGGTTATGCTCATCAGAAAAATAAAGGAAATAAGATAAATGGAAGGATAAACTTCTGTCTGAGATGACCTTGTGTTTTAAAACAAACAAACAAAAAAACCAACCTAAATATCTTTTCAGGACTGTCATATCCTTCAAGAAGTTATGTCTGTCCTTGGAAGCTCACTAACAGAAAAATTGTTAGCCTGCAACAAGTGCTGTCTATACTAGCAGGAAATAATGGGCATACTGTTGCTGGGAGAGGATGATGAAGGTTCAGGATGACTGTTTAAGGACTGAGTTTATATACAGGACCAGTGGGTTTTGTACATAGCTTAACCTGCATCATCATGGAACTAAACTCACTACTGGGCCTTTCTCTATAGTATAGTATCTGAGTGCAATAAAGGTTCATTTGGCCTTGATACAGGGTACAGATTGGTTAGCCTAAAGGCTAGGTGTGGTTGATCGAGCACAGAGGATGGGAGAGAGAAACTCTGTATATAAGACCTATGAATGCAGACTAACTTTCTATTGCACATAAGGCTAAAGATATCATCATTATCCTCAGAGCATCCTGCAAGAGAAAGGGCTCTTTCAGGTAAAAAGTAGTGTGTAATACACCCAATCAAGTGATACACCTTATGCAGTGCAAATCTTTGAAACATAGATCTTAGGCATAATGAGAATTGGCATAAAAGTACACAGAATTAGATATAACCTTGGATTTGTACTTGGTAGGTCTGGAAAGGAAAGGTTTCACATAAATTATTTGATTCACATGTGTACAATGAAAATTAGGAGAGAGAATGAATGCATGGGGAAGAACATTCTTAAAAGTGAGAGGAACTGGGCTGCAGAAGTGGTGAGTACTTTGTTGCTTGGAAATTCTGAAATGAGATTAAGAAAAACACTTGGAAGTATGATTATATGGGAACAATCCTACAGAATCCCTAAAAATTACTGATCTGGATAATCCGATAGGTCTTCTGAGCTCTCTTTCCCTATTTTAAGAACTCCTTTCTTCAATGGATGGTTGCTAGATTACCACTCTGTCAGGATAGTCTCCATGCAAATAGCTACTTTTTAGGGTTTTTTTGAGAGTTGTTTGTTTTCTTTGTAATGCTTTACACTTTAAGGAAAAGGATTATCTTGGTGTGTCTGAAATTGCCTGGCACATCTGGAACTCTAATTCTACCTAGAACAGCATTAGTAAAAGCCAAACGCATGCACACATTTTTAGAATGTATACTTACGCAGGATTTGTACATGACAAGAAAAATAGAGAATGTGGCATCTTCCAAGCAGGCTCTGAGCAAATATTCTGGACCTGAAAAGAATGTGCTTTCCAGTCTGAGTAGGTGTCCTGTTCTCTCATGTCTTATACTTAATTTCTCTGCATGGTTTCCCTGAATACTGGTACAGCTCTAGGTTTCCATTGATATAAACAAGAACAGAATTTGGCTTTTCATTCAACCAGTCCAGTTTAATTCAGTGGAAAACCAGATCTGTGTTATTAGTGTTCAGATGAATTACTTCAGGTTGGTTTCAGAATAGTAAAAGTAAGCAGAGTTTGAGCCAGAGTTTGATAACTGGTTTATATTTCTGTGATGTGGACTGAAGGCCCATAAGGGTTAAGAAGATAGAAGTCCCAAATTCTCCTTCATTTTACCTTAGATGAATCTGAGCCCAGGCCTCCAGAGGTGAAAGGCTAGCACATTAACTAGGAGCTTAAATGTGTGCTTCAGCACACAAACCTGCAGTATCTTTTGAAATCTATGCAGGTTTCTCCTGCCTGCTGTGCGTAATTTCAGAATATGCTGTCACCATTAAAGAAAAAAAACAAGTTTGCTCTTTCATCTATGCACCCCACGGCACCGATTGGGGGAATCAGTCCCCAGGCTCCCCTAAAATTTGTGATCTTTGGCTCCTGCTGTAAATTGATTCCGTGCTGTGCCTCCTGACATGTGAACTGGGTAAAATCCATTTTGAAGTCTTTTAAAACCTGGCATTAACCCTGTGGCATCCTCTTAAGTGCCGATGTTTTCTCATTATATTATTTACTGGGAAGAACTTGCCTTTAAAACTCTAGCAGCATTGCAAGCTAACTTGTTAAAATCTCAGTATTAAAGATAGACGCTATAGTGTGCTTTGAATTTCTCCTGAGACCTGATGTTGGGAAAAGTGAGTTCAATTAGTCATGAGTGAGGTGAGTGCCTCACTACTGTGCAAATTGCTGTGGGACCATTTGGCCCGTGTCTACTCATGATCCTCCCCCCTCATAAATACAGATGTGTAAAGTAGTCAATATTTTGTTTAAACTTATCTTGGACTGATTATCTGAAACCCTCAAATTTTTTTTTTTGCTTCAGTGCCATGTAATAAAAAGACTATTAAATTTTTCAGATTTTTCCCCCTGCTCTCTTGTAGGGAAAGTAATAATGTCTCTCTCTTTACATTTATTCCGTATGACTTGGTTCACTGCCCACTGAAATGAAGTGGCCTTTGGGATTAAAACATAGTAATGTTTTACTCAAGAGTTTGGGACAGGAAGTCAAAATGAATAACTATTTGAAAACTTTAGGGACTTTTAAGTAGTCAGAACTTAGTTCCAAAGAGAACATGGCTTTGGACAAGATAGCAAAACCAACAGAAATTCTTTAAGGATAGAAATGAGTTGCAACCCTGTCTTAAGACAACAGTACTGGCAGTGGAGTACCCTTGCACTATAAAATCGTAATAAAAGGGATTTGAATTTGAACTGGTGGTCTTGCATGCTGGCAGGTGCTGCTTGCTTTTGTGCAAAAGACTAATTGTGAAAATGGCCTCTCTGTTCTTTAAGCACTTACTCACTTTGGTTCTGTTTTCGAAAGAAGAGCTGAGCTGCTTTTTCCCTTCAAGGAAGCCACGCTCAAACCAACTGGACGCTCACTGGAGCAAGATTTTGAGAACTTGCCAAAGCTACATCATTTCGTCTCCATCTGTGTAGATGTCTGGCATACGGTTTAGTTGGTAGCAACTGATAAGGCATAATATTGCTTGTTGTTGTATACTAAACATGAGGTGAAACTGTATTTCACTTTTCCTTTGAGAAAAAGGCTGGTAATACAGGGCTTGTCAAGACCCTTTCCTGTGTTTGATAGCTTTATCACAGCCCCTGCTCGAAAGGTTAAATGTTTTGGATTACACAGAATGTACATTATATGGAGGGCTTACTATAAATCAACAAGGCAGGTATGTTAAACACAGAAAAATATCTACAGCTGTTCTCTTACTCATCCTGCTTGTTATTTAACTCGGTCTCTACCCAAAGGAATATTTTTAGTTGTACTGTCAACAGTTTCAAAACAAAGAAGCAACTACAACTGGCAAATGAGGAACCCAGCTGGTGCTATGTTTAGGCTCCCAATGAATATACTCTAATCCTGACACCTGCAAGCTATTTAATCAGGATTTACAATTGAACATGAAGGATGAGAGGTCCAGAGGGCTGTGTTCTTGGTGTTTTGATTGCAAATGATGGAGAAAAACTTTGTTATCGGATGTTGTAGTTATTTGAAGTTTGGTGCCCTCTAACCCATGGGGGACCAAGAATCATTTATCACTTCACAGCAAAAGCCAAAAAAAAGCCACTATGGCTTACACACTAGCATTCTCCTTTAGCTTGTCCTGTATTCTAGTGTAAACACGCCTTGGATTTATGAACAATGAAAAACAATTTCCAGCAGGCACATGGAAAGCAGAGGTTATAAGGAGAGTTTGCATTATCAGTTCTGTATCAAACTGAAAAGATCACTTTAAATTCCTCAGCACAGTAATGTACATAATGATGAAATGTACCTTAAAGATGAGCAGAAAGAATGTGAAGGAAATTGAATTAAACAAGGGGTTTTTTTTTAAAGACCCTTTTCCATAGCACGATTCTTGAATCTCAAAGTAGCATTGTCAAGGGTGAATGGCTCCCTTCATAAAGGTGTTCATTGCTCCTCCTAAAACTCTGTTTCCTCAAACAAGTGACATAACATGAAGAAATTTTAAAATTTCACTGTACCATCTCGTAACAAGCCCAGATGTGCCATTGTGTTGCTGTGCTTGTTTATTTTATTTATTTACTGAAGGTTTCTAAGTACTTCTAGCTGAGTTCATGACAAATTAAACACATCATTCTGGCAGTAGCATTAGTGTCTGTACACGGGGTGTGTATGTGGGGGGTAGCATGCTTTTCTCTTGCTGTGTTGTGCTGTCAACAACATAGTTATGAACAGGCAGGGTGTGGTGTAATTGACACCCTACAAAAAGTGGTTAATCAGCTGTCTGAAGTTGTTAGGTAACAATGCTGTTGCCTCTGGGCCTGGTCGGATGATGTAATGCCTATAAGACATTTTTTGTTGGTTGAGGCTATTGTGTAACTCAATATCCTGCAGAGGGTTTGTATGGCTAGAGTCACAGAATAAGTCAGAATTTATTTCTAACTTGATTATGCTGTTTTATTTTGTTCTTAATTTAAAATGGGGGAAAGAAAAGTATTTGTTACTTTTCTAGGCAAGTAACTAGCGGGGACAGCAAAAAAGGGCTCAAAGCAGTCATCTCAATGGATTCTGTAATCAGCTGGAGGCAGACTGGGGGGCAGAGAGCTTCCCTCTAGAGCATCTTATATTCTGGGCTGCTACAGGCTGTGCTGGCCAGGATGATCCCACAAAGACTCTTGTGCTATATGACCCCTCTTCACTCCTCTAGCAGGCCTATCCTGCACTACCCAGCAGGTGGTCCTTTGGGCTTTAACGTTTTACTTCACAGTGTTGACTGCACAGAAGGGCTTAATCCAGGGTCTCTTCAAACTTCTAGTTATAATCGCACAAACAAATATTTTGGCAGAATGACAGCACTGCCCCTTTCTAGATTAGATGCAGTCATCCTTTGGCATGTGAATGGATGGCATCACTTATGCAGTACTAATGATACAGGATTGTCGTGCTTGTTGAACTGAAAAGAAAGTAAAACTGCTCCCTGAATTCTTTCTCAGCTTTATTTACCTGTTCAGGCTTTGCAGTTTCTTTATTCCCACATTTCTTTACACAAGAGCCTGTGCTTTCTACAAGTATTCTTCCTTCTCTCTCAACAGCTTCCCCCTAGTGCAGGCATTCAGATGTTGGTGGCACTGACCAAATATTTCTTGTGGTAAATGCTCTGATTACAAGAAGTCCATCTCTCCTGAGGACCTACCAGCTTTGCTGACTTCTCTTAGGGAATTATCTGCTGTTGTCAGTCTCATGCCATCTCAATTCTCTCCAGAGAAGCTCCATGACAATCCCTCTGGTGTACTTTGGTACTTATTACAACTTGACCTTCCCTTAGCTTGTTTGTCATATCCACTTCCTTCATTATGTACATCGCATGCACTCATTGTGCTTTTCAGTTGATTCCACAATTTAATTTCTACCCCCAACTCTGTCAGATTAATACAATACTGCCAAGTAACTTCTGCAAATAACTTTTTCATGTGGAGTTATACATGCCATTGTTTCTATGGACAAAGGAAACAATGCTCAGTACTGTCAAGGGAACCATAATGTGAAGATACAATAAAGTCACACGTTCTGTTCTGATTGCAGCTTTGCAGGATGAACAGGTTACTGCCCACGGGCTCTCTTCTGTTTCTTTCTCCACTCCCTAGAGAACTGCCATGATAACTTTGTGTGTAAATGCTCTCTAGACTATCTGAGAAAAAAGTTATGTGTGTATTTTTAAAGTGTTTAAGCTAACCTAGTCATTTTAATTGAACTAGATTAGGAAGCAAGTAGTGGGGCAGTGATCTTGGATATGCTGGGAAGCAGTTGGGACCAGTAACCTCTTCACTTGAATCAGCTGCAGCCAGCACAAGGCTGCTGACTTCTGTATTATCTCTTGGCACTGGAGTAACAGCACTCAGGTTGACTTTTTGCGCCCATGAACTCTCATTATGTCTGTGAGATCAGATATAAAACATCTGTCAAAGCCATTTGAGTAAAGAACTAGCATTCTCAATCCTAAAACTGCATTTCTATAGTTGCATTGCATCTCTGCAAGCAGCAAGCAATGTTATTGCCTAGAGTTCTGCTCCTTAAAGGGCTCCATGAGGAATGCCATTTGCGCTAAGATACAAAAATAGCCTCTTTAGAACCCAAAAGTCACTTAGGGTATGTGGAAAAATATGAATGCAGAGACAAGACAAAGAAGGGTTAATCAAACAGAAAGCATGGTGAAATACCAGAAGTATGGCACATCTGACAGATAAGGAGCCTAAATTACACATGCTTTCTACCAAGAAGTGAAAGCTTTCTTACTTCAAAGATTTGCCTTAGGCACACCTATTCGGTAAACCAGCAAATTTCTTGAATAATCTCTTTTGTCGCTAAAAGGGATGTTTGGTTCCACTGGCACTCTGCTGAAAAATATCAGTGAGGCAATCGGACATCACATCGATAGATTGACCTACATGCTTGAAATCTTGTCTGTCCTTCCCAGCTCTATCATTTCATCTGATAAATAGTATTGCTTCATTCCAGCAGTGCTGCCTTGCTCACCACAGTTAACAGCAACATTACTGCAGCAGCTTGAAATATATCTACTTTGGTAGGGTTGTAAGATCTTCTCCAGTGCTAGCTGGAGTACTCCAATAGGTGCTACACCTCAAAAAAAGGTGCTTTAGGAATAATTTGTGTTAGTTCTTGGGCAAACACATCAGAAAAATGGTGATTGCTTACAAAGCAAAGCATTTATAAATTATCCTAGTTCCCAGTGGTCTGCCATTAGGATGATGGAAGGCTTGATACACACGTCGTTACCTTTGGGCTCAAATTTGAAGATGCAAGAATGTTAAGCTGTTGCTTTTGCAACGCCTAGTAAGGAGAGGAAGGCTTTGCTGTTGGGGTTAGTAAATGTGCTACAGTACTGCATAAAATTATAAAATTTATAAAAGGCTCAACAGAACACTGAATTTATCAATTGTGTTCTCCATTGTAATAATTTAGCTGCTTTGGTATGTAGCTATACCTTTCCATTTTTTAATAACATTTTTGAAAATATTGATAGGGATGGTGAAATGTGTTTCATACCACATTCCATTTTAAGGGCATAACTTCTATTTTAATGTGGAGTTTCATATTCAGCATTATGGACAGACACAGTTCAATTATTTAGTTGCTCAAATATATTGACAAGTAAAGTGACACGTCAGGAATAAACCCCTTTCTATTTAACTAAGGGTTGTTAATTACTGCCTGTTTCAGCATATGAAAATGAACTTGGCTTTTTCTTTTGAACTCTGTCTTTAGAAGTTCAGGGTGGGGAAGTACAGTGTTTATTCAAGAAGGCTGTGAATCTATGTACCTCAGCTAGATGATCACTTTGCAACATTGACAGGTAGTTAACAAAACAAATGGCTTAGATAGTAATTCATGAGCTGAGTTCTGCAGTTTCTTCTCAACAACCAGACCTGCCCAATGATAGAATCTGTTAGCCTTCTGAAAGAACAGCCTCTGTCCTTCAGATTTGTTTGGTTTTTTTTTTTTTTTTAAAGTATAAAATAAGGAGGAAATTCAAATACATGATACTTGTGGTATCTAACGTTGAACTGGATGACTTTAATAAAGGACTTAAGATCCTTTACTCACAAGTATTCCCGTTGACAAGTGCCTCTCTGGACAGAATCTATTCTGTTTTGTATATAGCTGAGGAATATTTTGGAAGATTAGGCCCAAATTACTGATGGGAAAAATAAACTTAAGAAAATTATTTTCTCGTGGCACATGAGAAGATACATTGCAGAGTTGCTTCTAAACAAAATACTCATGACAGACAAAGCAGTGCTGCTGGGAAAATTCAAATGCTTGAAGTCTTATAAGGAGCATTTCTATGAAGTGTTTGTAATGTCTAAGTATTACTCAAGATATAGTGTCTCTTGGCAATGACATAGCAATGCTCATGACAAAATTGGCTTTATGTACTTTCTAATGTTAACAGGAAGTGAGACATCACTATGAGTTACTCTGGGAATAAAAAAATCTTAAGCAATATTGTTAAGTTGCACGTGGGTACCATGTGGTTTTGTGTTTCGGGAGGTAAATTGCATCAGGTAGCAGAAAGGATTGGGTTGTTTGGGTCTAGGATTAGTCTGTTCTGAAAGCTGACCCTCCCAAACAAGATGAAAATGAGTACCTCCTCGGATGGACTGGGCAAGTCAAGGCAGCTGGATATGATGCTAGCCAAACTGTAAGCTGTTGCCTTCACGAAATACCGTACCCTAATTGAACTGCTAAAGAAATGAAATGAACACAGGCAGAACTTTGATTTTGAGGTAGTTAGGTACAAGATCTACAGACAAATAGATAAATTCATCATATGGGATAATTATCTGCACAACCAATGTAAATCTCAAAGACTTAAAGAAGCACAAGTGTTTTGACTAGAGATTTCCCATCCTCAGACAACTGTACATATAAAGTGTAACTGTTGGGACAGGTGTGTGCATACACATTTCTTTCTCTCTCTCTTTTTCAGTGAATTACTTGTAGGTAGTTTCTCTTCTGGAGAAAATAGCAACAGACAAAAGTATTTTCCACAGTTTGTCCTCCCCGCTTTTCTCTTTTTTTTTTTTTTTTTTTTTTTTTTTTTCAGAAGTGAAAAGAGAAAGGAAAGAGAAATAGGAGTATAAAACCCAAATGTCAGAATATTTTTTTAATACAAGTTTTAAATGACTGATTAAAAGTAAATGAAAACACATCAAAATAGTTTTGAAAATTTCAAAATCCATTTGAGTATTTTTTATGTTTTTCAATCCATTCTTAAACTGATCTTTAGATATGTCCTTTAAAACCTTTCCAAGCTCTGACTAGAATGAGTGTCAAGTTATTCTATGTTCTCTTACCATTTCACATCGGGTGGGATAACTCATGATCAGGCCTTCCAGAAATGATTATGGCTTTCTCTGCTTCAGTTCTTGAGTGACAATTTCAAAATGTCTTGCAGGATCCTGACTTTTCAGAAAATGTATAATGCGCATGTTCTAAGAATCCAATTTGTTTCAGTGGTCACGGTTGAAAACTTAACTTGAAAATAAGAAAATTTTGATCAGAACATCAACTGCTCCTACTTGGAGGAGTTTCACTGATGTTACTTTTCAGTATATTTGAAATGCCTGAAGATAATCCACACAGTCTGCTTACAAGTCATGTAAATTGCAATGGAAAACAATAATTCAATTTTCAGGCCTTTTTCCTCTCCTGATATTTTTGATTAAAGGTTATTGTGGTTTAGCAGAACACTGGCAGATCCAAAGGCAACATGCTTTCCAAAGTACTGATGCCTGTAAACCCTGCTTATAGTACAACGATCCTGAAACAGCCTCTGATTAATAAGCATGAGATATTTTTGTGGACAGATAGATCTGAGTTGGATCATACAGAGAATTCAAAAGAAAAACAAAAGTTTCATAAAAAGCACTTAGTATATATATGGATAGAATTCATGCAGGTGCAGATACACAAGCAAAATTCAAATACAGGGTAGGTAAACACTGCTGTTTTGCCTGTAGCAGGTTGGATTGCGTATGCCAGCTGCAGTTTACATGGGTTTCTTTTTTTCTTTAAAAAGTGCAATAGATAACTTCTGCTACATCAAGGAGCTAGTGTTTTGATGGGCAAATGAGGAAGAATCTCTAGTAGATTACATCTCCAAACTCAAAAAATACTTCTTTTTGTATGAACATGAAACAGTAAAGGAAAACAATTGCACATCGGTATGTTTCAGTGGTTAACTTGGATTAAATGAATATTAGGCTACCAGAAAAAGGCCCGGTACATTTGGTTTTAACTTTTTTTAATATGTGATGTGGTGATGTTAGATGACATTTTGTGTGTTTGTGTGGTCGAACAGCACATGCATTCTGGACTGTAGGTATGGAGTTAATTTTTTGGAATTTTCATTATGACACCAGATGTAAAAAGCTGAAGAAAAATGTGGGCTAGTTTCCAAAATGGCTATTCCTGGGCATATACCTTTTAAGCAACTATACTCTGTACAACATGTCCATTTTGATATGCTGCCTCTCAAATGAGTAGTCTCTGATTATTGGGATTCATCAGATTTCTATAAGAGTTTGGGGAATATTTTTTTTTTAACCTTTGTAAAGGATTATTTATTACCTGAGCTATTAGGACATGGGAAAAAACCAGGGTAAATAAGCTATTTGTTAATCATCTCAATAGTACGGGAATTTAAACAAATGTTGCATATGCTTGCAAGCAAATGGTCAGCTTCTGAACCATGTGTTTAGTTAGTGAACTTCTGGTTCTCTGGTGATATTCTTTCATGTGCTTGCTGAGGACATGACTATGCCTGCATTTCTTCTAAAGATGTTAACTTAAAAGCAGCATGACACCTAAGAGAAGTTGTCAACCCTGAGATTGTAACTATTCTTCATTATTCCAATGACATTAAAAAAAATAATCACTTCTGTCATGAGAGTAAATGAAAGCGTTAGACCATATGGATCTGCATCACATACTTCATGGTCTTGTTCCCATGGTACCTGAATTTGACAGAAAGTGCTGCTCAGCTGCATCCTAGCTTTTAAAGAGAACACTTTGTGCTTCTGTTTTTCTTATGAAACAAACACCAGCCTTTGAATTGAGGGAGGCAACTTGGGTTTGCTTTGTTGCTTTACTTCTTATAGTCCAATTAGAGTATGCACTGCCATATCTCAGTGTGTTGGGGAAGGACTGGAGAGTTGGGTTCTGAAACTCTCTGCTTCATTACTAACTGTGAGAAATACTCCTGCCAGCAGGAGAGCTTTCACAAGGTAGTGATTTGCAGCAGCTTCTCTAATTCGTTTTCTGGTATGTCCATCCCTGTCATTGCAGTCTTCCCCCAATGAGATACAATCAGTCATAGCCAACAGCATGAACTGAAGCTCCATGAAAATTTTGGGTAAGCCTGAGAAAGCCTGCATAATGCTCTGGGCTCCCACCTAGCAACAAGTCAGTATCACGTCATGGTTGGGTCAGTATGGAAAGTGCTCCAGACTGATCCTGAAGTCTTAATAGTGGCTGTATGAATACCTATGTGCTCTTTGACCTCAAACAGTACATGGGTAATAAATGGCACTACAAAACTGTTTCAAAGATTCATGTGAGTAGCAGGGTAGAGACTTTTTCCACAGAGAAAAATAAATTTTCAGGTTTTACGTCAAAAATGCTTGAAAAATGCTGAAAGTGTTTGATGCTGAAGAACATGAAATGACGCAGGTCCCTATTCATAAGGCTGTTAAGTTGCCTAATCCTTCAAAAACTCTTGGAGAGTGGGTCACCACATCTGTAACTGTGGTAAAGACTGGAAAGCAGGACCATGTCTATCACCAAAATGAGAAATGAAACTAGAAATTGTTATTCCTGAATGATATTTTGGATCAATCTGAATCCTGGATTTCCCATTCCTTTCTGAAGAGCCTTTAGAATAGGGTAGGAGTAAAATTTATACATTTCTCCAAAAAGGACTCTTGAACACCTACACGTACTAGAGACTGACAAGTTGAACCTCATTTCTGCTTGTAGGTTTTGTATGGTTTTTGGTCAATAGCCTAGGTGGAATATTATTAATATCAATGCTACAAGATAGCTGAAGAGCAATGAACTGATAGCATATTTCCTACTGTGTTGTATGGAACTTCTCCCATAAGCTTTTCCTTTCTGATTACCCCACTAAAAGTAAATAACATACCTGGAGGGCAGTGCTGAGATGACATGTGCTTGGGTTGCTGGCTACACCAAGCGCAGCTGTTGGTGTTTGCAGACAACTTGGCCCCACACCTCTATTCAGCACGTAGTCTGGAGGTGATGAGAAACTGCTGAGATCCCTGCTGAGGAACAGAAGACAGAAGTGTCTTCTCTTTCACGGCTTTTATCTAAAAACAAGTTAATCAATATGCTAAACACTGATAGCAAAATACACTCACTTAGACTGATGTTCTGAGTAGGTCTGGAAGGCACCATTTGTCCACAGCAAAACTTTGTCAAGGGAAAAATTATCTGTGGAAGGGATGGAAGGAGTAAGAAGCTGAAAATGTATTTATATCTTTGCTCTAAGGATAAGACATACAAAATGGTGATGACTGCAGAAAAGCACATCACCATTCACACTTTCAAATGTCTGTACCACAGTTCAGTAAAGCAAGTAGAGAAGAATAGCCAGAGAAATTGTTCTTCATTTTTGCTCTGAAATGGTGATTGAAATGATCCTGTTTGGATACACAATAAAATGAATTGGAACACAATAAAATGAATCTGCTACTCCTACCAAATTATTTTTTTCATAATCACTTCTTGCTCCGAATGGCTTAATAAACCTACAGGTTTATGCAGTAGCTCTCATTTGGGGTCAAAGTAATATAGAATAGTTTGCCAGGACTCTATTTCCCACAAGTTAGTGTTGTGCCTAAAAGGACAAAGTGGCAGAAAAGTCAAAGGTGTTATTTTGCCAGCATGGATAATTTTCATCATTACAGACCAATTATTTATTTCTCCATCGTAATCTGTTGTCTTCGTAAGAATAAATTAATGCATATTTCTACCATAATCTGTAGAGCTGGCCTGTTCTCAACATTGTCCATTTAGGCTCCACATGTAATTCTTTCTGAGGTACGATGATCCTCTTTTTGTTCTCAATTTTGTTCCTGATGACTATTACCAATCCATTTTCTTTAATTCTTACTGAGCATTGAGTTGATATGAACAGGTTTTGAAAAACACTGACAGAGATATCTCTTTACTGAGAGGTAATAGCTAATATAGATCCTATTGGTTAACATGTATAGTTAAGGTTGGTTTTAACTTTTCTTCATTTCCTTGCACTTACCAGCACTGAATTTCTCCTGTTATTTTATTTGCTCAAACATTCAGTGTCATGTCACAAGCACTTTTTTCAGCTCTTCATAGTTATTTTTAATTTTGTTTATCCTGAGTTCTGTGCTATCAGTAGTCTGTGCCTTCTTACCATTCTCTCAATTTTCTGCATAATTTGGAGTAGGTTCAATGGTATTGGTCTTAGCTGTTTGGGACCAACTTCTGCTGCAACTTGGGGTGCAAAATGACCATTTAATCTCTACTTTCTGCTTTTTGTCTTTTAAGGGAAAGGATCTTTTCTGGTTTTACATGACAGCTGAGAGTCTTGAAGAGTCTTTTCTAGTGTCTTGTGAAAAGTTCTTGGTTTGATTTCTATTTACAGGAGTCAGCTTGTTCTTCCTTCTATCATTTTTATCTGTGCATACCATTCTGTTGTCTCTTACGGTGTCAAGTCACTCATGCAGCATGGAAGAAAGGGTTGCTAATCTGTAGCTGTTCAGATATAACCTCTACCTTTTTTAAAAGCCAACCAGCAATACCACTTTAATCCTTGAGGAGATGTCTCTCCATCATGCCTTCTCTCCTGAAGAGAATCTATGTGAGAGTGACTTTCAAGAGAGGTAAACAAGGACAGGATGGAGATAGAATCATAGATAGTTAAATGTGAAGCAGTGTGTCTGATCCTATGGATAGCTGATCTCCGGGGATCCCTTTGAGTGTGAGATCCAGGATGTTCAGTTGAGTTCCATGTACTTAAAGCCAACCTAAATGGCATTAGTGATGGTAGTAGCTCTTGAGGAGACTAACCTAATTAGCTACTATGTTTGTTTGTTTGAGATTGCTTATTCATACTAGAGTTACATTTATACCCATCTGTATTATATATATTTCTATATAATCTGTGCACCATCTGAATTATATATATTTTTATCGTCAAATGAGGGTATCTAAATGGGAGTAATTAGAGAAAGAGAAGCAACTGTCAGAAGTTCATACTTCAAGTCCTCTTAAGTGGGGTAAGAAACTGGCAATGCTTTTGGCATCTGCTCCTGAGGTAACCCTTGAGATTTTGAATTGGATAGAAAATGACTTAATTTGCAGGACAAAGGTCTCCAACCATCCTATTTCATGTTCCAGCATTACAAGGCTACTTTTCACATAGAAACTTAAATTGTCACCTGATGTTTTGGTTTTTTGTTTTTTTTTTTTTTTTTTTTTTAAGGTGGGAAGATGACTTAAATTATTTGTCTTGCTAGCTCTGCATTTCCCTCCCTGCCTCCCCCCACAGTAAGCTGCCTCCTCAGTTAGTCCTGCATATACTTTTTATGGGAATATTAAACAAAAGCTGAAGTTACTGTCTCATGTGGGTGCCCATCATTTACTCATTCTTCCTCAGGAGAAAGAATTTCCTTCTGCAAGTTTCTGGGACTCATTTCTTAGTAACAAATTCCAGTTTTCTACACAGCAGAGGCACTGAAGAGATGATGAGATCTGAGAAAAAACACTCTGCATGGACTCCTGTTCTGAAAATCAGCTTCAGGCTTAATTGGGAGAATTTTAGCATGGGCTCAGTGCTGCACTAACATGGCTTTGGGAAATGAGTAGAAACCCTAAAAGTTTCATTTATATAAGAATTTAAATAAATATTAAAGCCTTTAATGTGCTGCTGTTGCTTCTGTGCATTCATTTAAGATTCTCTAAGTAATTAAAAATTACAAAATCGAGTCTCCATAAACTTGAAGAATGTTTTAAAAAAACCCCAAACTAACACTGAAACAAGCAGCATAGTTATTAGCAATTTCAGCCATTAGGATATAAAATGGAAGTCAGTGTTTATTAACACTCCCTTTACCTAAAGGTGCATCAATGGTTTTGTGGGTTCATGCTCTACCTGTTGTCTATTGCATTGTCTAAGAAATAACTTGTTTTGTGCTGCGAACTGCAGCAGTCTTACAGCAGACTGTGTTTTCACTTGCATGTTCATGTTTCAAGTAAAGGTGGAATATGGAAGCAGTCAAGTTTTGCAATACGTTTGTGTCACAGTGTCAACATAGGAGAGGAATGTCCCTCACCAGCTGTTGTATTACAAAAACTGTGCATCTGGCTTGCCTACTACGTATTTTAAAAACTTTTGACTCCCACCTATGGTGTGTATGGTTCACCCTTCTTTCACAGCTCCCTGGCACACCCACTGTGTTAATACAGTTTCTTGACCAGGGCATTCACACACTCTTAGATGTGGGCAGACCCAGATGCTAACTGGGGGAGTCACCACATGAACTGATCCTGCTCTGGCAACAGCAGCTGCTAAGGAGTAAGGAATGGAATAAAAAGAATGAACAGCATAAAAGCATATGATCACTGACTGTTTCACAGAAAGGGAAGACTTTAACTAGTAGTACCAGGAAAGCATCATGGAGATCTATTAAATGAGTAGTCTCCCTAGAGAGTTGGTGGAGGCTCTATGTGATCTATGTCTTAGGTGGTTAAAGCTAGATTGCCCAAACAACTAGAAAGTTTGCTACTGGAGGCAAACATGCAATGGCAGACAGATAGATGCTGTGACCAAACAGATCTTGTTTCTCTTTGTTTCTTGACCACCAGCTTTTAAAAGGACCAGTGTTTGTAAATGTTTGAGTAGAAGTCTGGATTTTCCTTATCATAAACTTCCAGCTCTTTGTTTAATACCTCCCTCTATTGAATAAGATTCTTGCATGCACACTGCTGAAAAATAGTTCAGAACTCACTGACGATTTTAAAGTATATTATTTGGCTGGACACTTTAATGAAGTTCTGTGATAAAATTATTATAGAACGCTTATCAGAGAATAGAGGAATGCAGCTGAGGGGGTTTAGTTTGCTGTATTACTATGGATACGCCATCTGTATGATATAGAACCACTTTAGTGGTGAATACTTGCTCTTAGCAAGAAAAGAATACTGAGAAACCCTGATTATAAGACCACCACAATCTAATCTTTCTCCTTTCCCTAAGTTTGTGGTTAAAATCTGTTGGCATATGGCCCACAACATATTGCCTCTCTTACAGCAGAGCAAAAGTATGCAGAAGTATTTCCTCTAACAATCAAAGCTTCAGTGCAAAAGTAGTGACCCAAATTAACTGTTTGGAAGGAAAAGGTTAAAGGTGTTTTAAAAAAGCATTCCTGACCAAACTGAAATAAATCAACAAACTTCACCCACACATCCTCCAAACCTGCAATCAGCAATAATTTCATAGAAATAAAACAAATGGATTGCCACATTCCTTCATGTCTATTACACTTCTGTCTTCATTGCAGAAATTACTCAGAAATGAAAAGTTGGAAGGAAAGTTGGCTGTTGGTAACAGCTTTATCACTTGTGCTGCAGCGAATGTATTCTCTGCAGAAATTTGTAGGATGCACTGTTTCTGGTTCTAATAAGTATTACCAAACTCTTGATATAAAAGCTCTAATGCTGCTTTTGTGCATAATAGTAATGAATTAGGCCTCTGCATAACAAAAGTCTATTAGAACTACGGTTTAGCTACACTTAATAAATGTTAGCCCCCATCCAAGAAAGGCGCTTGTTGTTTTAATAGAAGGACCTTAGCATGCATGCAAACTGTATTTTATATAAGTTTAAGGTGCTCTCTGGAACCAAGGCTTGCCTTTAAAATAGATTTTTAAATGCCCTATTTAGATGGAAAGATCGGTAAAATTGATCTGTTATGAAATTCTGTGTTTAGCTGCAAAACAAACAAGAAATGGAAAAAAACACCACCACATTTAGTGCTTAGTGTTGTAAGACATGAGATGGGTGATAAGTGGAGAGTATTTTGAATTATAGCAGCGTTAGAAACGTATGCCAACTCTTGCATTAATTTACTTCAAATTTATAGGAAAGGGATGAAGTCAGCAACTTCTAATAAAACTACAAAGAAATGAGTGCTTTTCCTTCATAAGTATTAGCTAGGAAGGGAAAAGAACAACTTGAGACTTGTCCAAAAGTAGGGCTATGGAGTAGAAGTCAGTTTGACTGTGCTAGGTTTTGTGTTTTAATAAAAGATGGACGTAAATGAGAGACTATTTGTGAAGTGTTTTGCAAGAGATTTTGTTGTACTTTTACCCTTTTGCTAGGGAGGATATCTTTGGCTCTGAGAAAAGTGGATATGAAGATCTCTAGCCTGAAGCAATGGCGTTTCAGTTTTGACAGCGAACAGTAGGAGAGGTAGTTGGTTTTGCATGTGGTAAAAACCAGGGAGAAATGAGAAGCTGAGACTGTTTAACAGTAGGGCTGGCATTTATCAGGAAGAAATCAAGTAGCATACAATCGGTTCAGTCATAGTAAAAGGAGAGTTCCTGAAGAAGGTCTTACAGGAAATACCGGTATAGGAAATACTGACAACGAGAAATAGAAAGAGCTTGGAAGGCATTGCTGAAGCATTTATTGTGCTCTAAGAGCTGGAGAGCATAGGACAGAGCCCTTTCCCGAGCAGGACTCTTCACGAAACCTCTTATTTTCCTTAACATTGTGATATAAAACATGAAATGCTTTTGAGTAAATGATTGAATGGAGTACACCAATGTTTTTATTTTCAAAGCAAATAAAAACATTTACTAATTTGGGAGAGATGCTGTGATGAATTCTTCTCGCTCTCATAAAATGCGCAAACTTCATCATACTGCTTGAAAACACAGACAATAGCAATGTAAATACATTAGAAATGCAACATTTCAGCTTGACATCTCTCCTGCTTAGAGCTTTGTGTTCCGTGCTAGTGCTACCTTCCTGTAAATTTCTCTGAGCAGCAAATTGTTAGTATGGTCCGTTGGCTATTAGCACAGAAATAATGACTGAAGTGGACTGATAGGATAACATAGTGATTCCTAATAGAAGCAAAATCAAAGAAAAATCCATAACTAGGTGCCGATTCTGTGATACTTGTTTTGTGCCCAGACAAGTGCCATGCTGTGTGTGGCACTCAGACTAGTCATGCTGAGCAAAGTGAAGCCTCACTGTGTCTCTGCTATCTCTCTGGGCAACCTTTCATGGCTGCTGTGCTCTGGCAATGGGAAGACGGTAGAAGTGGGAAGTGGACCCTTTTCCCCCACTTCTGCTGATACTGTGCATCCCTCTTCCTACCAGTGGCTCAGGGTGGGATAAGGTGCTGCTCACAAGAAGGCAGTTGATGGCAGGAAGGGAGAGTGATAATCTGCTGTTCTTGCCCCACAAAAAAGCATGAGGGAAGGGAAGACGAGCAGGGCAACATCTTTGGGGGAACACTGGGAAAAGGCCCCTGGGGAAGGTCCAATTTTTTAGTGAGGTGAGATTGGCTGGGAGAAGAGACATTTCTGACAGAATAGAAACCCTGCTCTGTCTTTGCCCGCTGACTTTTCTCCGTAAGGTTTGATGATGTTGAGATTCTTAGTAACATCATTATCTTTTCTTTTATGAAAATCTTAGATGCGTCAAATGGCATAACAGGGTCCATATGAAAACATTCACTTCTTCCTTAAATTGAAACCCCATGTATGTTGCAGCAAGGAAAGAATTTGATTATTAATGATACGACTACTTTAGTGTCTGGGTTCTCCTGAGAGAAGCTTAAATCTCAATTATATTTCAATTTGATATAAAGTAATTACCTGTGAGAACAGGTTATTCTTTCAAAAGTTGCTCTAAGGAGTCCTCAGAACTGATGCTAATTCACTTTTGACCAAACATATCCCTGGTGTAAATTGCTTAAACAAAGATATACTGACAAATATTGCCCTGTATGTCAGCCGTTCTTATAATATTGAGCAATGTGGTAATGTGGTGTTATTTGACACTGTGACCTTTACTTACTACTAACTGCATGTGGCACAAAGGGTATCAGCTCTTACATACCACAACTGAGACTGTTTTAATTGCTTTCCTAGATTCTTCTATGTACAAAATCTAAACAGTAAATTGAGGGTGGTTTCCCCCTCATCTCCCAGCCACATATAATCCAGAACACAGAGCTTAAAACTCCAGCTGTTTATGTTCTGCAAAATACACATCAGTCAGAAGACAGCAGGGATTTGGCATTTCCATTTTATTAATGTACCTTTTATGGGGAGGAACAGCAGCTGTAACTGAAAAAAGCCCATGTGAAAGATAAATGATAAGGAGAGGGATAGGTGGCGACACTAAAGAGCCGGAGGTGGAACAATTGGAGGAAGCACATACATCCGAACAGTATCCCTCTAGGTATTCTCCACTTTCACCACAGTCTTTTTCTTAGTGTCTTCCCTACATTTCCCCAAGATTTCATTGGGTATTGTTGACATGGAGCCAACTAAGTGTTAAAAACAATCCCTTACCCCCAAACAATAAAAGCAAAATTCACAACAGGTGCGATGACACGAAGGCGTCATCCTCCACGAAGGCAGTAGACAGTACCTGAAGCTTTAGCTATAAAGTATAAACATAACCAAAATCATTCTGGAATACAGATGTGAAATGAGACAATACTCAACTCATAAAATTCCTGCAAGATTCATATCCTTCAGATTATTTTTATCTATCTGGATAGAAAGAACAGAGTCAGCGTGTATGTGCTCTGCTTTTAGTGTTACTTCAGGCAGGCAGTCAATGTCGATGCAGTAACAAGGGTAAGAAATGCTGTAGTTTTCTTTTGGCATCCGCACACAGGTTAAGTTGCATTATCATTGTTCTGTAGTTTCTCTCATATTGTATATGTTCACATTCACACTGAGCTGAAACTCAGCCTCAAAAAATTAGTGGAATAGATGAATTTTTCTTACTGCTGAAATCCTGCCGAGAGTAGAAAAATAGATCTAGACTGCTTGGTTGTTACTTTGGTTTAGAGAAAAAAAAAAAAGGATTTGGAGGGTACTTGTGATAAAGTGTTTAAATAGATATCTTGCATTGCAACAGAGCTCATATCTAGCTGTGAAGGAAACAATGATCCAGTAAATATGCTGTTTCGTATGTATGGTTATAATATGAAATATAAGTCTGTCTGTCTTACTTCACTAATGCCAACTCTGACTCCCAGTCTTCTTGAACCAAACTGTCTTGTCTCTTGCACTGTAACAATTAATTGTTCCAAGTTAAACCAAACCTGTATTGGAACTCTTTGTATCTTTATTACACCACAGACAACTTTTAACCTAAGATTTTCATGTACTTCTGCCTTCTGTGGCTGCCTTATAGGCCAAAATACAAAAACATGACTAGAGTTATTAGCTGTAGTCTTTCACACAATTAGGATCTAGGTACTTATGCTACTGGAAACTGATTTTCTGGGCTAGAATTTCAGTGACTTCGGGTGTTGTAGTCAGCTGCAGTTAATGGATTCATTTGAGATTTGGCCATCCTTTATTTTTATGATGCAGCAGTGGTGCTTATGTTCTTGCAACTCAATGCATTGCTGATGCTGGCTCACTCCTACCACAAATTTGCATGCTATTACACATGAGTAAATTGAATCTTGAGTGTCTGTTTTCTTCAGTGCTGTGTGACTTACTATATCCAGACTATGTCAGCTATACTCTCTATGAAGTTACATGCAGAAAATCTCCTTACCTTCCTCAGGGACTGATTCTTTTGGGATGGTGAATTTGTAGATGCTTAGAATACGTGGGAGTCTTTTATCAAAAAATTATCTTATATTGTCTCACTTTTCTGGGACTCCAGACTGTTTCCTTATCTGTCCTTCCTCTTAACCCAAAAGCACGAAAGAGAAGAGACAGCTAAGTCACTACAGCTGTCAGTTTTGCCCTCTAACGGGCTCTTAAAAATACCCCAAACTGTTCACATTGGCATAGACCTTCCTCTTGTGAGGCTGACTTCTCCTGGTGGTAGGAAAAGTTTGAAACTATAGGAGTATTTTACAAGCAGTATCTTTAGACTATGAAGTTTAGTCCTCTCTCTCAATGATAAGTTGACTTATTATGGAAACACGTAAGAACTTCGATTCATGGAATGTGCTTTGTGCTCATGGTAAAGGTGCAGTGGAAAACGTAAAAATGATGGTCTTGTAAACTTCAAGATATAAAAAGATTTTTTCCACCTGTTCTTTGGATGAGATGTAATGTCAGGATTTTTCCGCCTTTGCAGAAGTACTTTGTCCAAACACATAGGGGAGTTATTTCTATTCAAGTTTATAATCAGCCTAGTTCATGCAACAGGCTATTTCAAATACATGCAGTATTCATTGTTATCTCTTCTGCTCTTATTATGCAGTTTTGCTGTGCAGCAACTGTGCTTCTGTCTCAGATGGTTTCCTTCATCTGTGAGCGGGATGAATCTGAATGATTGGCCCAAGTCTGGAAGTTTTAAAGTGCTAAGTTCAGACCAGGAGTTGGTATTCCAATTTAGCTATAGGTATTCCAATATAGCTAATTTAAAGCTAGCTCAGGTGTAGCCACAGTGCACTGCAGCCATTATAGATATCTTGCAGCCGTCAAGCTACTAGGTCCTATCAATATCAAAACAATTATGCAGCTGGAGTCTGGAATAACACGGCTGTCCTGTGATTGTCCCCCAAAGTATTTGTTTGGAGGTCGCTTAATGAGCTATTGTGTTGTCTCACTGTTAATTTTTCAGCGTACCATCATAAAGCTTCTCATTCATACAGGGAATTAATATCAATTTAGGTACGTGGTATCTTTATCTCTTTGATCCAGACATATCATAGCTATAACATTTTCCTTATATAGCAGTATTCTTAGACTACATGTATCTGCTGCTATCAGGATAACCACCTTGTATGGTTAAAAAAATTATAGAGAATGACTGTTGCTAAATAAAGAAGAAGGGTAGAACAAATGGGACCAACAATAGAGATGGTATAGAAATTGTTACCATAGCAATCTCTTCAGATGAGCTAGAGAACGTTTAATTGCCAAAGCCCATCATGGTATGGTTTATAACTTGATTACTCAACTCACAGAGGGGAAGTAGTCATGGGGCATGCCTCAGAAATCTTCTTCTCATCTGGGCTCCAAATGTGAACAGCCAGATTCAGCTTGATATGATTAGGAATAGCAGAGATGTTTTTGTCTAGACTGCAAGGTCTCTGGGATAGGAACCAGGCTCTTTATTATTTGTCTATTTGGGGTGCTGTCCCTAAGCATTTAGTATAAATAATGACTTGGAGATAATGAAAACTAACCCAACATAAATCTCTGCATTGGTGACCAAACCACTGCGATTTACTGGGAGGGTTTTGCAAGCCAAGGTCACTGTACTGACATACCATGCTAATTTATTTACTATGTGATGTTTTCTTCCCTCTCTTTCTGACACCCATAGTCTTGCACCATTCCACTGTGTGTGGCTGTGGGGCTTCTTTCTTATCCTCCAGGTTAGCCAGGGCATCCCTCAAGTGGTTCCTACTTTCTAACTATGTCAGATTTCACCTTCACAGTCTCTCGCAGCCTAGCCTTTCTGTATCCAGAGGGCAAATTATGTCTCTAGTGTCTAGACCCCTAATAACATCATCTGTGGAATATACTCTGATGTTCCCTCTTACGCTTGGCAGGCACTCTACAAACATCCACAACATTGTCTTATTCCTTTCCTTCTACACCCTCTCATGCTTTCTCTTGCTTATATGTCTACAGAAAACATGCAAGTGAGTAGCTCATAGGGGTGCTGTCGAAGTGATGATTATATTCTCAGTTTCCATGTGCATCTTGTTTCTCCATATCCAGTTGACTGTCTTTCAGTGTATATATTTTGGGGGCATGGATTACCCCTGTTTAGCCTGGTACAGACTGGTTTGACACCTAGCACAGATGGGGTCTAATGGGAGGATGTATCCTGGGAGTATGTGTTACATAACGACAGAGAAGTACAAGTAGTGTTCAGCCTTTATGTAAAATTTCAGAGTCTGTTCTACATGACAGTGAAGACTTGTTAGATTTATTTAGATGCAGTCTGAAAAGTTAATAGGAATCAGGCTGGTTGGCCCAGCTTGCTGACAAAGTCAAATCAATCTTCCCTAATCTACCACAATAGAACAGTAAAGAAGAGCGTAATTCTCAAGTGTCACTTAGGTAATTAATATACAGTCAAAACACAGTAGTAGTGATTATTTATGTAGTGGCATGAGGCAGAAACAATCTCTGCAGCTGATGCACATTACACACGTCGCACAAAGTATGAAGTACTACACCCTCCAGGATTTCTGTACCTGAGCATGCTCAGTTGCTCATAGCTTTTGCTCAGTTACCTGGCCTCCTTGGGTTTTTGCAGTTTCAGTTTAAAAAAGCCCTGTTTGTTTTGCTTGCTAGATTTTCTAAAATCCCAACAATCAGGGTGTGCCAGCAAAACTGAAACAGTTTTTTACATTTTTACATCACTTTTTTACAACGCTTTTGTATCTTCTGGACTCTTCTTTTGTTACGTCAGTGAGTGCAAAATTCACTGTAGCACTGGGAACAAGTCCCACCTGTGCTAAGAGCACATCTGCTCCATACCAGTTTACTGCTTTCACCACCTGCATCCATGTTACAGAGGAACATCTGGATACTATTACAATTATAAAAGGTGCAGGTTTTATTCTCAGTGCAGGATTGGACTCTGATTTCACAGCCTTCCTTGAAGAGTGAAGCTCAAGTAATACATCCTGTCCCATTTATAATCAACATACACTTAACATCAATAAAACATAATGGATCTTTATGTTAATTATATCTTCATCATCATCAAGCATAATTGAGGTAGTATTAATAATCACTGTTGCTAAAGAGTAAAGGCTATGAATTCAGCCCTCATCATCTGGGAGAGAATCGTGTTCTTTATGTCCTTTTCTTTTTTCGTGTGTCAAATTGGTTGTGGATTTCTTTATCTCACAGAGAGAGGAGAAATGGAAGGCATAAGGCTAACTGGGTCTTGCTAACTTGAGATCTGTCACACAGAACAGAATCAGACACTATTTATAATCCCTCAGAATTGTTTATAAAATCTATTCCTACTCTCCCCACTCAACAAACAGTAGGAAAATGTCCACTGTCTGTCATTTGCATATGAGACTGAGTATTTGCATGTGCAGCAATGTACAAATCCATTCCACAACCATGGCCAGATAAGGGAACAGACCACAAGATGAATATGTGAAAGGGGACATGGAATGGAAAATGGAAAAGGTAAAAGTGATTTAACAAATTCCAAATGGGAAGGAGTATAAAGCTGTACCTGCTGCATGTGCTTCCTGCCTCTTTATAGCAGTATTTTAGAAATGTGAGAGACCGTTACTTTGCCAGAGTGGACAAGGAAGCATAAATGTAAGCACAATGTGAAATCCTTCAGGCATTTTAGCTCGTTTACAAATGTGTTCACACCATTTTATCAGTCAGGCATTGCTTAACAGGTGTGGCCATTTCCTCCTGACATGCTTTCCCTGTTTCCTCCTCGTATGAGGAAACTCAGACTTTTTACTTCTGACTGTGATTATTTAAATACATAGAAGAAACACAAGCAGTTTGTTCAGTACAACTGTGCACTTCCTGAGTAATGGATTAGAAATAGCATACTATATATAGGCAGAAGCTAGGTTTTATATTATTTCTTGAAAGACTGTATTTCCAAAATAGTTTATTGCAGCACCAAGTGATCAAATCGGCAATAACCGATCTGTGATATTGTTTCACTGCAGAGAGAGAACATTCTTTGGAAGTAACATTTCTGGATGTAAGGTTCAAATCCTCAGCTTCTAAAGATGTCTGTACTCAGTCTGGAGAGATATGTTATACTTTGGCACCAATCTTCTTTTTATCCTCCATAATTTTCAATTAAGGGGTTTATTATATGGAAGATAATGATAGTGCATATATTCTGCTTTCAAATGCATTCACCCTTCAGAACTGTTTCAGCTGTCCTCCTCCTTCCAACGTTTTATGTACATCAGACAGCTGTCTCCCCTTCTGTATGTAATGATAATGCGCTCTGCTAAGATATGTACTTTTATATTGTCTAGGCCTCTGTCTTTTCCACTATTTTCTGTCTCTTGGACATCTTATCTTTACTCTTATTCGAAAACATGGACTCTGTTGTATTTGTATGGAATGTGAAGAGGAAAATCTCTATTTGAAAGACTGTTTATTTTTCAATTACATCAATGATATCTACATCAGTTACAAATATTAGAAGGTGCCGTCCTTGCCTATGAACTGTGCTTAGATTGTCATGGCTTTAGTGACATCATAGAATCATAGAATGGTTTAGGTTGGAAAGGACCTTGAAGATCATCGAGTTCCAACCCCCCTGCCATAGGCAGGGACACCTCTCACCAGACCAGGTTGCCCAAGGCCACGTCCAGCCTGGCCTTGAACACCTCCAGGGATGGGGCTTCAACAACATCTCTGGGCAACCTGTTCCAGTGCCTCACCACCCTCAAAGTGAAAAACTTCTTCCTAATGTTTAATCTGAACCTGCCCTTTTCCAGTTTAAAGCCATTCCCCCTCATCCTATCGCTACATGTCCTAGTAAAAAGTCCTTCCCCAGCTCTCCTGTAGGCCCCCTTTAGGTACTGGAAGGCCGCAATAAGATCTCCTTGGAGCCTTCACTTCTCCAGGCTGAACAGACATCAGTTTCATCCTAATCAGGTTCAACTGAAAATCTGTTCAGAGCCTTCAATAAATATCTTTTGGCTAATTTCTTCAGGTAAATACCTCTCAAAAGCAGAGCAACTGCCTCAACATGACTGCATATCATCTGCCTCCCTTCACTGCTCAGGTCTTCTGATTACTTCCACTACCTACAAATTTGGCCTTCTGCTTGAATCCTTAATGAATTCTTCCTCTCAGCATATATCATACCTCTACCACATCGAACATGTATGCCAGGTTCAGATTTGCTGTAGCCATAATCCTATGTGTGGTTGTTTTTGTCTTCCCACCTTTCCTAAGGCAGTTTCTTTATATGTGGTTTTCCATGCTTCCCCTCCTTCAAATTCTAGCTTGTGCAGAGCAGTGCTGTCTAGATTATCTCGTATGCAAGAGAGCATAACTGCATTGCCCACGTTTTCAAATAACTCAAATGGCTCCCCACACAAATTACAAGCTGCTTCAAAAAAAGCATTGCTTGATTTTTAAAATTGTCTAGGGGATCATTCCAGCCTTCTGCATAGACATCTTTTTCTCCATTCTTTCCTCTGTTCCATTAATAGAGGCCTGTTATCTACTCTTAGGCTCTTCCATATTTGTCTTTTCCTCATTTTGTTTCTCTGGATCATGGATTTCCACCCGTTTTCAAAAAGTCTTTCAGGCTGATGCAAATAAAGTGATATTAATTTACACCATTTTCTTTCCAGCTTTGTCTCAGATTTTCTCTTGTGGTTTTGCATTTCTGAAGCCTCAGTATTTTCACAGTAACACCTATTGTTATGAAGCACCATCTGGGATATGACTCTGATGAAAAAGGAGATACAAAATAACTTGGGTTTGGAGATATGCTGGTGAGAAACATTTGCTTAACCATATGGAAATTGCATTTCTATGGAGTGCAGACCTAAAGCTGAAACAGTAGGGATGTCAAGACAACTCCCCAGAAAATTTTTAAGAACTCACACAATATCTTTTACAAAGTCTGTCTCTTTTCCTTTTTTAATGGAAAAGTTCATTAGCAAGTTAATGAGAAATGGTACTTTAAAGATGCTCTGCTGTAGCTTCGCTACATTTAAGTCCTTAGTAAACTATATAACTTTGAGAAGTGTTATGCCAGTGTTGATGTTTTTGATAAGTCCACTCTAGAAATCCAAGGCATATATTCTAAATCATTGCTATTAGAAATGTGCCTAGAAATCCAAGGCATTCTAAATCATTGCTATTCTTTGTGAATTAGATGGAGTATGTAAATGGTGTGGGTAAATCTTGCTGTTTCAGATCAAGAATTGTGAAATTCTAATCAGAGAAAGTTTGAATGAATTAAAAAACCAAAAAACAGCGCTCTTTATTGCGTTATATGTAAGAACTGAGTCACAGTTTGGTAGATTTTGGAGTAGGAAGGGATGTGAGTTTTGTTTGTAAACAGAATTTAATATCACCCACTGGAGGTAGAATTATGCAATTAAACTTTTAAAAAAGCTTCTGGCACAAGGATATTGCAGCACTGTAAAAAAGAGAAAGGACATTTCACACCTAGAAGTTATCCATATGGCCACTGACCACATGTTTGGTAGAGATGTGAACAATATGTCATTGGTATTTACAATTCCAGGTAGTTTTCTTGTATGCCATAAAAAGTAAATACTTAAGCAACAGTCTTTGCTGTGTAGATCTTTAATGGGTGTGGGAAATTCTCTTTATTTAGCCAGGAATGCCCATCATTTGCTGTCTTGGGAGATGTGTTGGCAACAGATGGGATCTCAAGAGCATTGTTTTGCTGTTATTCTGATTGTTAAAATGCAGTTCATTTCATTCCTTTTTTTTTTTTTTTTCTCCTGCAGGGGTGAGAGGGACTGTGGAAAATAGGGGGAGAAGTAAAGAAAGCTGGAGAGAAAAAGAGAAAAGAAAATGAAATTTGAAAGGAACAATAGGATGAGAATCCCGAGAGGAGTGTTGAAAAATACAGGAGAATTGAGAGCAATAAGTTTGGGTGGAGAATCCTGGCAAATATTCAGCACACACAGGGTACTGTAATAGCAAAAAGGGAAGAAATACAAAAACCATACTGCTCTGAGTTCTGTGGTGGTTTTTCCCCCTTTTTCTTCTCCTGTACCTAATGTGCTAGGGATCAGTAGGCATGGGGTAGTGGAAGACATACTGCGGGACCATGTTAATGGAACTAAATGCAATAGTGCAAGACATGGCACTGCCAGAAAGCGGCAGCTGACTTTGTCTTCCATGCAGCTGTACAGATACAGTACTATGTGCAGACATGGTACCATGTGCAGCTTAGCAAAACAATTTTTTGGTTAAAAATGTTTGATTTCATTCTTCTTTGGGAATTTTATTTAAGGATGCCCTGGGAGGATGTTTGGAGATTCTATTGTTGTTCAGAATATGGCATGCTGCCCACATCTGTGTGAGGTTTTTCAGCAGAACCTTAACACTTCCAAACAGATGTTTCAAAAAAATGACTTTTCTGAATGCAATATGCACAGGTCTGACTATATTTTTGTTACAAAAGTGAAACAGATTGACACGTTGAATAAGGAAGATAATGTTTTGAACCTAATATGATAGGTAATCAAGAGCATTAGTTTAAAAATCCTGCCAACCTCTTTTTCTTGTTTTTGCCTATAAGCCTTGTGGGGAGAGCCCTTTCCCTCTCTTCTGCACAGGAAAAGTCTAGAATAGTTTTGCATCAGACAACAAGAAAAGAGGTAATACCTGAGCTGATGTGGAGGTGGCCTCACTATTTTGAAACTGTGTCAGTTGCACAGAAAATTATGGCTGTGATTTCTCAATATGGGAAGTGATTTGAGGACATGCGCAAATACAATCTGTCCTTCACTGTTGAATTGATTTTCTGCTTTTTTTTAGACTCCAGATTACCATTCAAGACATGTCAATAATTTATCTTTTTTGCATTCCAGACCCATTCTTTAATTTGAATGTCTAGCTACTGGGGGATTTGAATATGAACATTACCAGAAGTCTAGTGTTGTTTCTCTGTCCAGAGAAGGGAGTTCTATATTAGACATACCAGATGAGCAACCAATTACAATGAAAAATGTGAAAAATCATTATGCTGAGCAAGCATCCAGTCTGTCTCCTCGCCCAAAGGAGTGATGCGGTCTACCTCAGCCATTCCCAACAGGTGTTTCTTTAACTGTTCTTAAAGATGTCCAGTGATGAAGACACCACAGTTTTTCAGGTGATCTAGTCCAGTATAATACTTAACATTAGAAGGACTTTTCCTAATGCCTAATCTGAATTTCCATTGCCACAGTTTAAATTTATGGAGGTCTGGCTCTTCCAGTCTTTTTTTTTTTTTTTTTATAGCCTTTTACATGTTCAAAGGTTGTAACCTTTCCTAACCTTCCCGCCCCCCATCACTTTCTAGTGTTTTCACTGGGCTGTATACCTCTAGTTCGCTGACTCTGTCTGTGATCATGCTTTCAGAATCGCTGGTCAGCGTCATTGTTTTCTCTTCACTGTCTCCAACCTGTAACTGTACTCTGTAAATACGTCTTCTTGCTTGTGCTTCTGTTTCTGCACTCTTGTATTTAATTTTTTTTTTTTTTGTGACAGCATGAGGTGACTGACTCGTATTCAATTTGTGATCCACAATAAACCACAGATACTTTTCTGTAAGTTTCCATTTATCTGGTGTGTCCACATCTGCTTCAGCTATGCCATATTTTAAACACCATCTGAAGTAGCAGTTCCATTCTGATATTTACAACAGAGTTGGTTCAGTTTTTTAAAAGCTTAACGAGTAATCATAGAATCGTAGAATCATTAGAGTCGGAAGGGACCTTAAAGATCACCTAGTTCCACCCCCCCTGCCATGGGCAGGGACACCTCCCACCAGACCAGGTTGCTCAAAGCCCCATCCAACCTGGCCTTGAACACCTCCAGGGATGGGGCAGCCACAGCTTCTCAGGGCAACCTGTTCCAGTGCCTCACACCCTCAGAGTAAAGAATTTCTTCCTAATATCTAATCTAAATCTACCCTCTTTCCGTTTAAAACTGTCACCCCTGGTCCTATCACTACACTCCCTGATGAAGAGTCCCTCTCCAGCTTTCTTGTAGGCCCTTTTAGGTACTGAAAGGCCGCAATTAAGGTCTCCCTAGAGCCTTCTCTTCTCTATCTCGAAGTCTGGTTGTGACCAATGTAAATTTTGGGTCAGGGGCTGCAGACTCAGGTGTCTTAGCCCACCCCACTGCCACCCGGAGTTCCCCTCAGTACATCATCAGTAATGATTAAGTATTTTTGTGGTCAGGCATATTTTGATTCATATCTGACTCCTTTCTGGACTTTCCCGCTCTATTTTTTGCATCCTGAGGCCACCAGTACTTAGTGATTACAAATTAAGTTAAAATATTTGGAACAGAACCCAAGAAGAGGCTTATTAAGTACCTTGAATTTGATCATTCTCCTTAAGGGATTTTATGGTGACATGCCTGAGGACTACTGAGAATAAAGGACCACCTCCATTTTCTAAGTGCTTTAAGTAGGCCACAATGATGAACGTACTCTGTCTTGTCCTAATTGTTTTCTCAGCTGGTTGCTACTGGGTATTATTGTTTTTTGATCTTTATAGTTTGGACCCAAATGGTTTTGAAATAGGTGCTCAGGCATGTGTCATTCTCAGAGAGGCACACTCGATGGAAGCACCTCCCCTTGTTTCCTGTCGTGGTTTCAGGAAATGCCTCATTCCCCATGTCAGAGTTTTGTAACTCCTTGGTTCATTTCCAATTGGCCATCTTAAACTGCTCAAAAATTTTTGATAAACATGCTGCTTTGGTTTATGCTTTGAAGACAGGAGTCAATCAATGCTGCAGTAACTGTCAGTTGTTGCTAACCAATTAATAGGACTTCAGGGGAAATCACAAGGTCAAAGACTAATGGGTTCTCTGCCAAAGTCACACGTCTTCTGCCTGGAGCTTGCATGGTGTTTGGAAGACTGCATGACTGGCACTGGCAGCTGGTCATCTCAGGAGTACTTCTCTGTGATCTTGGCAAGGAAAAGCCTTTTTAGTAGGGAAGGTAATCATTACAGACATTCTCTATTATTTAGGGGGAAAATGTTGTTTGATAGTAGTGAATCGTGCTGCAAGTCTCTTCAATACTTGTCAATTTAATGGATAGCCGTCTCTCAAATATGGTACCACTGTGTCCTGTTGACCCAGTATGAACAAACCTTATAGTTAATCATCCTATATATGTCTTGCAACATTACCAGCTACAGTGCATCCATCCTGAAGTCCTGGGAGCAGCTGCTGGACTAGCACTGGGGTGATTCTGCAATTTTTTTAAGGTCTGAAGTTCTTGAAGTTCTGAAAAACATAGATGGTGGTGATAGGCAGTACTTCTTCCATAAGCCCCATCCTGTTATGTCTGTAGTCTGCAATTAGCAGTTGGGGACATCTCTGCACTACCTTACATTAGCAGGTTGTAACACTTCCATAAAATGTTTCTGAAGATTTTAAAACGCTATTTTTGAGCATTATGTTGTGCTGCTGCTGTTTGGCACAATGACTGCTGTTGCATTGTGTAGACATGTGGCTTCCTTTTACTAGCTACTAGCTTACTTTACTGTTTGAATTTCAGCTGCACAGCAAAATTTTGCATCTGTACTGGAAAGTTTTTAATAAAGCATGCATAAACCAGGTTTGGCTGGAAGGCCTATGATGAGTTAATGAGATTGTACGTGCTTGAGGGTAGCATTTTAGCAAACTGTTTGCAGTAATATTTAGAGAATGTGAAGTTGAAACAGAGATGACCTCAGAGTCCAAGGAACTCTTGAGTCCTATGCGGTGATTGAGGTCACCTTTTCTGTAACACCATGGCAGTTCTGGCAGCTCTTGAAGACTTGTGAGAGCTTAATTAAAGCCAATGCAGAAATTGAATGGAAGAACGAAGAGAACTAGACAAGACAAAGATATTCTGTGTTAGTTGAACATATCCTGATCTCATCACCATCTACACATGATCTGTAAATGGTAGTGAATATCATTTATGTTTATCATGGTGAGGCAGTATGGTGGGCATGTGAAGGACCAACCTGGCAAACAGCAAACATGAACTAACTTTTATCTGCATATACAGAGGAGGCTTCCATCACTGTGGATGGAAGAGCCTGTGGCATTCTTGTATTTCTGAACTATAAACATAATAGCATACACAATATTCCCAGTTTCTTCTTACTCAACTCCTTGCAACTATAAAACATAGGATAGCAGCTCTCTGACTGACCTGCTGGGACTTGGTTTGAGTCATTTCACTTCTCTTTATCTCTGTTTTTCCTCAGCTTCTTGCTCATCTTATCCATTAAGCTTTAGGTTTTTAAAACAGGAACTTTCTCTTCCTGTGCATATTTATCTTGTGCCTAACACAACAGCCTCGATCTTGGTTGAGGCCTCTTGGTGATACCAGAATACAAATAACAATAGCAGGAGCAGCAGAAGCAATAACAAAGTAGGTGGTTTAACCTTTGATGGTCACTTCCTGAGACATCTCTGGATACTGGAATACAGTCACTTACCCATTTATTTATTTTTCTCTCTGTGGTTATTTTGAGTTGGCCTATTGTCATACTATAATGACAAGTCACCAGCAGTATATGTATTGGCCGGCTCTTTCGGTCACTGATCATTTTTTATTCCATGTAATTGCCTTTTGTTTGCAGTTGTTATTTTAAAGATGACCTCTAACCCTGCTCAGGGAAAGAAATAATGGATAGATTGAGGTATGAGGCTTTCTTAGTAGTACTATTCAGAGCAACTGAATATTAGCAAGGGCTGGTACTGCTGCTTGTCTGCACCTGCATGGAAGAAAAACTTGAAGGCTAGGGTGTGGTGTTGGTGGGTGTATTTTTTTTCCTGCTCTCCCCCCCCCCCCTCCCCCACCTCTCCAGCTGGTCCCTCATCCTGCTTTTCTCTCGTATTTCAGTTTTTTCTGTACTCATTTCTGTTGTGTGGAATTTGAGGTTTCTCAATACACATTCCCTGCCCCCAGCCTGCACACTCCCCATGGACCTAGCTTCCTCTCACACATTCCACACTGGAGCATACTACTCCGGAGGCAAAGTGGGCTCAGGGAAGAGTCCATCTGAAGCCTCTGTCCCAGGCTTGCTCCGGCATCGTCGTCAATGTGCGAGAGCACTTTCACCAGTGAAAATGCGAAGATAACAGTTCTCATGGCACTGTGAATTAGAAATTCCTGAAATATTTCCAACATCAGCCAGCAGAAAAGCAGGGTGATAGAAAACAAATGGTGACAGGAAAGCAACAGGGAAATAGGGAAGGGAAATTTAGGGCTGTATGGGGTAAGGCAAAAAAAGAGAGAGAAAGAGACAATAAAGCCAGGAGACAGGAAAAAAGAAGCAGAAAGAGATGAAAAGCTGAGAAAATGTGAGGGCAAATCAAAGAATGAACAAATGAACCATGCAGGCTGTAAAATGAAAGAGAATGAAATTAAGTGCATGGAACAAATATTCAGACAGTGATCAAGGATAGAGAGCAGATGCTGAATGTGAGTGAGAGCCAGAAACACAACAGGGATTAAAAAAACCTGTCAGAAGATTTGGGTAAATTGTCATTCAGTTAGTATTTGGTTTGGTTTGAGTAACCCATCCCTCGTTTTCATTTCAGCTTGTTCATTAGGAATCTGTTGTATCCCATAGCTGATTATTTTATCGAGGGTTGTTACTGGCGTTTTGCTTCTTACTGCTTTTTTAATCAGTAGTAATTGGACATGTCATCTGGGTAGGTCCAGGATATAAGTGTTGTGACCTTGGTGGGCGAAGGTTTCTTCTATCACTTAATGTGTGTATGTTTGAAATCTATGCTCAAACACACGGTCATCCAAACTTGCCTGCATCTCAGAGTACGCACTGTTTCTGGAAAGTCTCTGGAGGAAAAGAAGGTTATCAGAAGTAGTCAACCAAGGGGAAGTCATGTCTGACTAATCTGATAGCCTTCTACAATGGCATGACTGGATGGGTAGATGAGGGGAGGGCAGTGGATGTTGTCTACCTTGGCAAGGTTTTTGACACCGTCTCCCACATCATCTTCATAGGCAAGCTTAGGAAGTGTGGGTTAGACGAATGGACGGTGGGGTGGATTGATAACTGGCTGACAGGTTGTAATTAGTGGCACAGAGTCTAGTTGGAGGTCTGTAACAAGTGGTATCCCTCAGGGGTCAGTACTGGGTCCAGTCCTGTTCAATATATTCATCAATGACATGGATGAAGGGATCGAGTGTACCATCAGCAAGTTTGCTGATGACACAAAACTGGGAGCAGTGGCTGACATGCTGGAAGGCTGTGCTGCCATTCAGCATGACCTGGGCAGGCTGGAGAGTTGGTCAGAGAGAAACCTTATGAAATTCAACAAAGCTAAGTTTACGATACTGCACCTGGGGAGGAATAACTCCATGCATCAGTACAGGTTGGGGGCTGACCTGCTGGAGAGCAGCTCTGTGGAAAGGGACCTGGGAGTCCTAGTGGACAACAGGATGACCATGGCCAGCAATGTGCCTTTGTGGCCAAAAAGGCCAATGGCATCCTGGGGTGCATCAAGAAGAGTGTGGCCAGCAGGTTGAGGGAGGTCATCCTCCCCCTCTACTCTGACCTGGTGAGGCCGCATCTGGAGTACTGTGTCCAGTTCTGGGCTCCCCAGTTCAAGAAAGACAGGGATCTGCTGGAGAGGCTCCAGCAAAGGGCTACAAAGATGATTAGGGGATTAGAACATCTCTCCTATGAGGAAAGGCTGAGGGACTTGGGCCTTTTTAGTCTAGAGAAAAGAAGACTGAGGGGGGATCTTATTAATGCTTATAAATACTTAAAGGGAGGGTGCCAGGGGGATGGGACCAGTCTTTTTTCAGTGGTGCCCAGTGATAGGACAAGAGGTAATGGGCACAAACTTGAACACAGGAAGTTCCATCTAAACACGAGGAAGAGCTTCTTTACTTTGAGGGTGGCAGAGCGCTGGAACAGGCTGCCCAGAGAGGTGGTGGAGTCTCCATCTCTGGAGACATTCAAAACCCGCCTGGACGCTATCCTGTGCAACCTGCTCTAGGTGAACCTGCCCTAGCAGGATGGTGAACTAGATGATCTCCAGAGGTCCCTTCCAACCCCTATCATTCTGTTATCCTGTGATTTGGTGTTGCTGAGTATTGTACCGTCACTCCCTGTACCCACCCTGTGAAGGGGGGAAACCCACAGGAAAAAAATCAGTGTGCTGATGCATAACTTCTGCATTAGGAAAGGCTGTTGTACAGCAGTTTAGAACAGCACAATGAGCAGCAAAAAGAAACAGGCAGAAAGGAACCAAGCCAAATACAAAGATTTCTCCCTCATAAAGTATTAAAGACAGATACCATATAAAACTTCATTTATGAGCTGCTCCCAGTTACAAACCATCTCGAGATTGGCAGCAGCACCTTTACCATACTGCTTTTAATAGAAACTGTCTTCCTTTGGTACTGTACTTTTCCATATGAGCTTGAGGGGAAAGTAATTTAGTTTAATGGAAGCCACCCTCATTTTGAAGCAGGCCTTGATTTAAAGCCGGAAGTAATTAAATGTAATGAAGCCCTTAGCTTCTGCACTAGGATCAGAGCCATGTTATTCACAGCCATACTTACACGTCCTTGTTGCTAATGTGTCACTAGTCTGTTTTTTCCAATACTGTGGCCTGTGTTTTTAATTCCTTCTGGCCAGTCTGTGGTACAGTATCTGTGAAGGTTAACAGCTTTACAGTAATGGTATGAAAACAGAGGGAAGGCTCATCTCAGGACTGGGGCATTTATGAGATTTCTGCTTATGATCTAAACACGGCTTTTTGTGCTCTATTTCTTTTATTGGTGTATGTAGTAGTAGACTGTCAGTTCCCAACTCTAAACAAAAGCCTTTAAGGCACTAATTCCCGAATTTCCCTTTCAACAACAAAATTAAAAATAAAGCTTGCCTTTTAAAGGAACTTGCATACTGCTGACTATTCCTTCCCTCGTCAATAATTTAATCAGATTTCTCTGGGTGTTCCTTGGTTCCTGCTCAGCTTGGTATCTTCAGGGTGCCTTCTTCTGTTTGGCTTGTTAGCACTTTGGGGCAGGGAGTTTGGAAACTTCCTGAAGGCATTGGGAATTGTGCCATTGGCTTGAACAGGGATAGGCTTTTTAACCTTGTGTTAACTCACCGGTAACAGTAACCAAACAAACCTCTCGGTGTCCCTTTCAACTTACCAAGATCCAAATATCAGATGTAATGTGTGACAGAATCCCAAAAAGAGGGTCATCAAAACAATCGAATCATACAGGAATGCTGTGGGATCCACCCGCCAGTGTAAATAACTCTGTGACCTCAGTTTCATTATTCTTCTTTTCTGATGTCAATAGCTTCCCACCATAAAAGTGTACCATGAAATGGAAGACATTTGAGAAGTCTGCCTACCAGCATGGCTCTCATATTCAGAGGTTAAGTAAAAATATATCTTTCAGTAATATGCATGTATACATATGTTGCATTTATATGCAGTGAGGCTGCATACTGACTTTTATAAACCATTATTTTTAATTTTGTAGAATATTCTATTAAAAGCAGGATCATACAAAGGGCTTTTACTGCAGAGACTCAGGAGAACAACCTCAGCTATCTCCTCCTTCCATCACCCCATTGATCTTTACTAGTCAGTCCCAGGAAGGATTTTTTTTCCATATTGTAATCATTAATAATGCAGAAATATAACAGTGCCACAAACTCTAATCTCATTGCTCCTCTAAATTGACTATGTTGATTAGTTCCCCCTTATCAGGCTATCCTCTAAACAGCACTAAGGGTTCCTTCATGCAATTACTAGAAAAGTATGGTCCCAATATTTTTAATAGGCAGCTTTACCAAAGTTAACTCCATTAGGTTTAACAAGTGGCTTATGAATGCATTACACTGCTAGGGTCAGCAACATTTTATGAGTGGCCAGTACCCTATTTTGGTGTCCAGTGCCAAACTGGGTGTTTCCTTCTTAAGTTAGAGGTGAAGTATGCAAGTAGATCAGAGCTAATCACAACACCTTTCTCCTGGCAAGGCAGCACTTCCAGCTCCTGTTGATTTCCAGAAGGGCCAGCTGATGGGTGGTAGGGTGACTCCACACCTAGTGGAAGCTGCTACTTTCCATGAATACCTTTCTCCAGCTTTTGTAACTTTCAGCTCTCAGCCACACACTGGCTTTCTTACATGGTATTCAGAATTGATCCATGTGCTGACTTTGTTTAGCCATGAGTGCCATGGGTTACTGATCCCTGTTTTAGTTCCAGTAATTAGTTTTGCATGCTAATGGGTGGGACAGCATGTGTATTCTAGTGTCCTGTTTGAAAACAGTGAATTTTCAGGGTGGTGTTAGTGTGGGTTAACATTCACGAAGACTGTGTTGTGCTGCAGGTTAGTTTAGCAGTCTCCTTGCTACCATCCTGCATTCCTTTACCTTGTTCCTTTACCAAATCAGGCCAGTCTCTTTTTTTGCCATTCTAGAGCAAAGCTGATCTAATGGTACTTATTTAGATGCTGTTGGATAGCCAAGATCACAATAGCACGGTACTAGTGTCAGTTTCAGGCCAAAAAGGCTGTAATTATTGCACTGTGGGCCACATTTAAATGAGCTTGTCTCATTTACTTAGTGCCTGCTTGAGTTTACAGCTCTCAATATGTAGGACTGAAAAGATGGCATAACTCTGCAAGGCATACGTGTAGTTCCTAGATCCTATTCTACAGCGTTGCTCATAGCAAATAAGGAGAATGCAATGCTATTTTATTTAGATTTTTTGTCCTTGTTCTTTTTTTTTTTTTTTTTTTTTTTTTCCCTCTGGTACAAGCCATACACTTTAAATAGACTGCAAACTTTCTTTAGGAAACACATAAAAATATATAGTTAATAAGGTATCCATGAAGCAAGAGCATTCTTCCTTTCTAGGTTTGGAATAATCCTTGCAAAACCTCATTTATTTCCCAGCAGACTTGTATATCTTTTGCATACATGCAGAACAATTACATTTCAAGGAAAGCACTCTACTATGGTCTTGTTACTTGACATATCTTCTTATTGTTTCCTCCACCATATGTAGAGATGCCTTTCCAATTCAGTAGATCTTGAAAGATCACGCGGAGGAATAACATCAAAAGCATACCTTGCATAGCAGTGGAGACCCTTGTCTTTGAGACATACTTTGCATCTCCTAAGAAGTGACAGCTATGCTCTCCACAAGAACACACATAATGGCTTATCTGACCTCCTGTAAACAATGTGTCCGTCTGTCCTGTCCGTCCACTCCCCTGCCCCCCCCCCAACAGGCTCACTGTCCTGTCCTCACTAAATATAGGAAGGCCCTGCCTGCCAGGCCACAGTGATGGCCCCTGGGAAGCACCTGACTGCCACAGCCCCATTCCCAGCAAGGCACGGCAGGTACCTACATGTTCACTATGCACGTGGCAGTGTATGTGGCCTTCATCTTTCTGTTTTCACGGTAGACCTGCACCGTGACTTAGTGAACAGTGTGAATGGGAATTATACAGCAACAGATAATGTACTCTTTCAGTCCTCTTCGTCCTTGCCACGAAAAGAGCCAGACACGTCTCAGGTGCTGTGGGAGCAGTGTGCTCCATGTGCCGCCCCACATCCTCTTCTGCCCCTCCAACCCAATGGAGGCTATTGGAGGGTGTGGGATTTAGGAACCTGCCCAAGCTACCAGGGGAAAACTTTGGCCTCTGGCCCAACGTGGCAGTCCCCAAATGGGCAGCAGCCCAGCCCAAACCTGAACTGAAGAGGCGTATGCGTTCGCGGCTTTTAAGTTTGTGGGTAGTGTTGAGCTTTCAACATAGGGTGCAAAATTTCACTGGTTTTATTAATTACTTGTTCTCAAGTTTGCACATTTTATTATATTACAGTAAAATTTCTGGAAGAAGAAAGTATGTTTTTTAAACCCCTGTGGATTTTTACATTTTCAAACCCCTATGGATTACATACAATGTCATGATACAACATTTTTCAAGGTATAGTTCCTGTAATGCATTCCTAAAATCTGTCAAGAAATCCATACATTTTCATAAAGTATACATATAAAATGGATAAACACATACGGGAACATAACAGCATATTCAGTCATATCTTGTCTCACCTGAATAATTTAAAGTGAAAGATGGTGTTTATTCAAAGTGATGCAAATTTTCATGAATCTGCTTTATGCTTTTCATGAAATTTCTAAGTTGCAATATGCACTAAATTTCACAGCAATATTTGTGATATTATACACTATTTGTTATAGTCATGTCATAGCTACAATATGTTAAATGAAGTATTACAAATTGCAAGTTAAATTTAATCTCATCAAATTAAGCTCACCATATATAAAAACAGTTCTTAAAAATTAATGTATTGTCATATGTCACAGTTACTATGAACATCTCTTTACTCCTCCAAACTGGAAAGCAGAAATGCAATCCGAACCAAGTAAGGGAAAATAAAACCCAACTAGCTCCTGTTCTCAAAGTAGCAACACAAAGCACCTAAAAATATTCTTCCATATGAGCTTATTTTCTCAGTTTGGAAAAAAAGTCATCTCCCTCTCTCCTCATAGCACATGTAGAGGTCTCCACACTTCTCGCTTGCTGCACAGCTTTCCACCGGCTGCTATAAACTTAGGGTGGTAGTTTTTGCTGTTTTATAACAAGAAAGCACTGTATTTCGTTGAAGTCTTTCCCGCACGGGCACCATTCAGCTGCTCGGCTGAGAGCTGCTGTGCTGCAGGTGCTGGGGGCCAGCCTGCAGGAGAAGCGACGCCAGGACAGCAGGGCTACAACAGGCATTTCCACCACCGTGGTGGGCATGCAAGGATGGCGAATGGTTCTTGGTGTGGCTGATGATGAGGCCCCAGCAGTGAGGGGGCCAGAAGGTTCCAGCAGGTTTCCACCCCCCTGCAGTGAGGGGCCACCCCACTCCCCTCTCCTCCACAAGGGGTGGGAAGGAGCCAGCCTGGCTCAGGCGGGCTCTGGGGAGCCCTGTGGCAGTGAGGGCCATGCCGGCCAGCGGCGGGCAGCACTGCCCCAGCTTGCCGGTGCTGTGGCTGGAGACAACTCCCAGGTAGGGTGGCCTCACAGTATTTCTCTTCACCCTGCGTCCAGAACCACCCCAGGTTCTGCCTTTCACCCATCCTGTGTCCTTCCTGTGCTGGAAGTGTCATCCCTGCCCATGCCATTACCTTGGTGCATGGGGCTCACACCTGGGGTTTAGCGCAGTGCTCTGGAAGCAGGAGGTGTAGGTGGGTGAGGAACATGGCAAGGGTTAAACCCATCCTTTGCAATCTGGCCAAACTGAAGGGCCACTTTGCTGCTCTCTGGAGGCCCCATTAGCGGGCTTGGAGCATATGTAGCCTTGGGGGTGGCTCTGCCATGGCAGAGGAGGGCCTCTGCCAGGCTGAGCGCAGGTGAGTGGGCTTTGCCCTCGGCTCGCTGGCAACACGTGGGCCTGGGCCCACGAGACCTGGGACTGGTGCGTGGGCTGGGCACGGAAGTGGTTACAGAGAGGGCTGAAACTGGAACCTGCCTTCAGGTCAGTTCTTTTTCCAAAATAAGTGTGTGGGCTACAACCAGAGTGCTTTTATAGCAGAGGAGAACAGCATGTGTTTGATACCACGTTGGCATTGGTAAGAGTACTAGAAAAAAGGTATATATCTAGAGTAACTGGAAAGCAGGGAACAGGAGGGTTGTGTTTCTTCAACTAGGGAATTGGGTTTTTTAAAAGTGCAAATGCTGAAGAAGCTTTCTGCACGAGATCCCCAGGGGGCTCCTTGGGGGGCTTCCTGGAACGGTGTACCAGGGCGCAGAGGGCTGGGAGTCAGCAGGGCAGGCAGGCTGAGCAGGTGCTTGACACCTGAGCAGTCACAGGGGCTGTATGAGGCAGACGGTGACAGAAATGGTGATCTGTTCCAGCATATTAAAAAAAACCCTGTAGATCATGTATTCTCAGACTGCATACATTTTCTGAAAGCAAGATAAATCATCTTATACCTGGGTCTGCTTTAGCTTTTTAAAAGAATGTACTGAGTGGTTAAATGTCTTAATAGCAACTACCCACAACCAGACAACTGATATTTTCATGATGATACAAGGCTGTCAGACCTGTTAAAAAGTCGGATAATCTAATTCCCTTAATAAGTTATATTAAAATCATATAAGTACATGACGCAAACATTGTAGTTGTTTTCCCTGTTTATAGCAATCTTACAGCTGTTGCTTTGCTGGGATTAATTTGTCTCCAAGGGGTTTCAACACTATCCTCCCCAGTGCATTATGAGAGCCTGTAATGTCATGTAATCGGGGCCATATTATTTTTGTCGAAATCTCTGGGAGTGATGTAAGAGGAAAAAGGAAACTAGCTAACTCCCAACCATTTGACCAAAGGTTAAATTAGTCTTGGCCTTCTCCCAGCTGGACCTGAAGCTTTTCAGTCAAACATTTGTTCTGCCCTGCTCAAAAAAAAAAAATGATGTCTTTTCTTGTCTTTTCTCCCTCCCATGTTTTTTTTTTTCTTTTCTTTTCTTTCCCGATGTCACATGTTTTCTTTAGTGTTATCCCCTTATTTCTTATGGAACACATCACTGGGACAGCAGATGTCACCTACTGGAAGGTCTGACCTTTGGTTCATAATTCCTATAGATGCTATGGAATGCCATGGGCATTAAGACTGAATTTTAAGTAGGTCGTATTACACTGTGCAAGAAAACTTGTTGTTATTTTTCTTGCTTATAGTGACTGCACAATTTCAGTCCAATCCAGTCCAAGCTGCCCCAAGCATGGCCGTTTATAACACTGCAGAAGCTATTTATCTGCTTGAAAGATGCTAGAAGATCTCACAGCAGTGATGTTTTGTAGGTGGTATAAAAGACTCCATGCAGACTATTACAGACCATGTACAGTCTGAGAACCTTCTGGTAGTACAGAACAACTAGCATCTGCTGTGTGTGTATTCTCATGTCTGTTTCTACGTGCATTGATATATTCCGGTTTAGAATTTTTCCTTTTACATTTGTGTGTACACATTTAAAGCAAAAGGTGATAAGGTTTATGAGGTTCTTTAGGCTTTTAGGTAGGAATCTTGATTTAATTGCAAAAGGCTGGTATTAAAGTGTTTTCTGTTAGGAGCAAGAAGTGTCTGAAAAGATCAGAAAAAACATTGGTCTGGCTTCTAAGATGTCTGGTTGCTTATCACCATTCTTTGGTGTGGTGAATGGGTTGGGCTGCCACACGAAGAGATTTCTAACCAGAGTCAGCTGGACTGAGACAGTCATGACAAGAAAAAATTATCAGGTGCGCTGAACTATGAAACAGATTCAGAATGGGAATGAAGCAGGGGAATGACCAGGAAAAGAGGTGTACTTGGATATTAAGCCTTGATGAGGGTTCAGAGATGTTAATAATTTTGCAAAAGTTCTATTTCTTAATGCATCTGACTTGTGTGCCTTCTTTTAAATGCTTTTCCGCTTGTGTCTAGTTATATATTTGAAATATGGATTGACTGTTATTTGTGTAATCTATTATTAAAATCCTCGCTATTTTGAAAAACTGCTAGAAATCCAAATCCCGTTAGGCACCAACTCAGAGATACATACTTTGGCTGCTTAAAGAAGAGAATAATAATTTTAAAAATGCTACTTATATACATCAGAATAACAAATGTAGATATTAGGTTGTCAAAAAATGATGGTCATATAAAGAAAGTGTTTAATAACTAAAGAATTGTTATAGTACTAATCCTGCCAAATCCATTGTTACACTAATATATTATAGTGTTCTCTATTTCTACAATGCTTTAAAAAGCAAAAATGCTAAAAGTTCTAATCTATTTAGATGGTATTTTTCTTCAAGTTAAACCAGTTTCTGAGGGATAGATTTAGATGGGAATTTCCAGCAACTCTTGTAGAAACATAAAGAGAATTAGTGAGCCTCGTGCATTTGGAAATTATACATGACATACATTAATATGCTACCATCTAATTTAAGCTTCTAAATAAAGTCACAAGAATTCAGTACTAGTCATATACTTTTTCAGATTATTTAGGAGACTCTTTCAATCCTTGCAAGCGAAGCTGCAATTAATTAGTATTAAGTATTGCTGTTTGCTAGTTCATGTACCCTGTACGTGAGCAAAGATAGTTCAGAGGTTAATTTGCTTTTCCCTTAGCTCTGCTGGGTGGACTGTGGCCACCTCATGGGAAGTAAGGGTTCAGAAGTGACCCTGCAAGTTTGTTCTCCTTGGGAAGAAACAAGTCGAGAGTCTGGCTGGGGGATGCTCTCCACCCTTGGGAAGAACACCGCTTGCATTGCATCACTTGTTTGCACTGGCTCGAGCATATTATTGTAGTTGTGAAGGCAGCTGAATTGTCTGTTTTTACCTGGTACCTTGTAAGAGGGTATTGCACTGTAATTGCACTGTAAAAAGAAAATACCAGGAGCTAAGAGCAAGCAGCTAGTGTGACTGTATGCGGTCTGTTCAGTATTAGACAGCAAAAAAGAGTACTGAAACTAGTAATAACAGAGCAGAGAAAAATAACATAAATCACACTATGTAAGTGTTTTGGTGAATAAGGAACCAAAATAATAAGTGGCAAGAGTTTAGGAAAACTCATTAATTATCTGATCAGTTTACAAAATCATTGGCATTTGGGATAGTGATTATCAAGAAATGAACAACTGTTTCTGCTTAAATGTTTTTTCTCTATATATGTTTTTCTAAAATTATAGCTTATAGGTTTTACTTAAAAGCATGCTGCTTTTTTTTTTCCCCAGGTTTGACATTCTCAAGGCATTGTTATGCCTGTGTTACAGTGCAGTTGTATATTGGCACCTTGATGTTTTGAATCCTCAGGGTTTAACAACAGTGTTAGTAAGAAGCTCTAATCAGGGTTCCCTGAGGGTAACCCAGCAAGTTGCATACATATTTATGTACTTTTGCCATCAAATCATCAATAGTTTTGAGTTTAAAAATGTAGCATTGAATATAATTTCAATTAATCTAGCTAAGGATGTAATTTACAAGTAAGATTCCTAAATTAGGAACCTGGCAAGATGAATCTCACCTAAAGTTGATATGTCTATACTGGAGGTGCTGACACCTGCTCTGCGGGTCTGATCTCCCGTTGCTGTCCTAAGAGATCTAGTCATCAGGGTCAACAGAGTCTAGACAACAGTTCGTCTCAACCTAGAGCTCTAATCCGTATGCCACTGCTTGTGCTGGCTGGACCTCTGTTAGAAACCTCATGTTAGAAACCTCCATCTTTAGACTCAATTTTTCAAAGGTTTTAAGTCAGGCAACTGCCAATTGGTGTTAAGCACAGCCAGCCACGAACTGATGCCTGATTGCTTCCTTGAGTTAAAGCCACGCAGATACCTAAATACCCATATATCCTAGATTTTCAGAGGTGCTGAACACTGGCATTTCCCAGTGAACTCAGCAGGGATGAACAGTGCTTAGGTCCACTGCAAGCTCACCTCCTGATTGAGGAGAGCAAATGCAGGAATGGGAAGAGAAAGGAAATGCAAGGGATTGAACTGTATGCATCCAAATGAAGAAAACTGCAGCCTGAATGTGTGTGCATCTGTAAAACTAACTAACTAACTAAATAGCAGGCATATCTATGTATGGAGCTTGGCACTTGGCTGTGGAGAAACAGGAAACAACACACCAAAGCCACAGTAAACTGATACAAGTGCTGAAAAGCTCATTTGTCTGTGGTCAAGCCCTGGTGACAGTTGATGGTATTATTTAATAGCTGAGAGATCCTGCACTGAGTCTAAATATGTAGAAATGAATGGCTGCTGTGGCTTAACAAGAAAAATCAGACTTTGCTACCTAAGGTGTTAAAAGATCATTAGTTTCAAAGAGTTTCAAGGGCTTTCCCCAGCTTAGTTTGTCAGAATTGGAAAGTATTTAAATTCTACTCCTACAGATCTTTAGACAGAATTCTTCTGTAAGAGTCTCGTCAGTTCTTTGTGTATGTGTTTGCATATATTAATTTCTCCTTTGCAATAGTACGATTGTAGTGTTTATATGCACGAAATATGGCTCAGGAAAAAGCCAGTACCAAGTAGGTCACTGCCAGGAAGTCTGTGCTTGGTCCTAGCCTTTGCTTCAGGCTTTACTCTGTAATCATGGGATGAGTTGCTGCATTTGTTTCTCTCAATCAGCTCCTTGTTTGTAAAATGGTAATAATAATTACTTCCTTTTTTTCCTGGCTTTTCATTTTACCTTTAAAACTTCCGAGGCTTAGACCAAGTCTGTGATATTTGTAGAGGATGGTGGGGCCATGGTTTTGACCAACTGCATTCAAATAATCAGGTGATCAATTAACACCTTTTTCTTTTTTTGTGCCATGAAGGAGGATTGACAAAGATGATGCAAAAGAAAGCAAATATTGTTGTCCCCGCAGGCCATTGCAGCTGAAATAACTTGATTTTATTAGAACAGTTTCAAAATGGATGCTTACCTTGTAACTGTAACTCCCTCAGTTCTTCTAACTTTGTTTTTTAGACCATTCAAAGCCTGTTTGTGTTGTAAATACATTCCATAGGAACTGCCCATATCTGTAGTCTCATGAAAAGAGGACAAGTTTCTTTCCAGGTCTTAACTTCTTGAACATCCCTGACGTAAATAAGCAGCTGAAGCAAATTTATGGTTTTGGATTCTGTATGGATTCTGGAAATTACGAATATTGCACGAGGTTTATGTAGCTTGATTTCTTATACACAGAGGAGCTTTTCCATTTAGATTTCTAAAATAATGCCACTTAAGGGACAATTACAGCAGGTTGTAGAAGAGGATCTGTGCAGGAGATGCGATCAAGTGCGTGACTGGGAGTGAAGCATGAGGCTGTATGAAGTACGCTAAGGACTGTGGGGGAAAGAGGAAGTGCAAGCCTGTTTGAGCCACCCACTGCCACTACCCCTCCCCTCCCATAAATTTCATCCTGGTTTATCAATTTTTCTCTTTGCTGAGCAGCATCTGCAGTTGCTCAGATACTAATTTGCCTGTGATTGCAACGGGAGATGGTTTGTGACTCAAGCAAGTAAGGAAGCACGTGTTCTAGAGCTTTAATAACCTACAAGCAGGGAAAGACTCAACTACGGGTAGAAACCTAGCAAGTCTTTGTGATTGTTTATTTTTTATTTCAAAGGTTATAAAACATGTTTGAGCAATGAGTTCTGAATATACAGTACCTTTGCTGCTGCTTAATTTCCTGACAAAAATAGATTACAAAAGTATTTGCTATAAAGGTTGATATCTGTAGTTGAAAAAAAGGCATGTTGGGCTGGTTAAGATAGGCTGGTGCAGGTGACACTAATAGTGACTTACTGAACACCGGCTGTTGTGACTGAGCCTGGAAAGTCAGTTGTGTTTGTTGCCTTGGTTCTGCAGTCTAAATCACCCAGAAATAGAGTCTAATGAGGAGCTGCTGCCCAGCCTTCCCAGTGTTTAATGGCAAAATTGGAAAATACTAGCAGAGACTGTATGCTCAGTAAAGTTAAACATTCAGTGCTTTGCTTCAGCCAGAACCTTTAGAGAGGCACCATTTACTCCAAGAGGAGTAGGAATTGAGAAAGTAGTCTGCTAGGGAGAATAAGGAGGAAGAAAACTGGATTGTCCTGAAACTTCGTATGAAAAGAAGACAAATTGGAAGAAGCCCATCAGTTTGTTTTCCTTTGTCAGGCAGAATTAACTGGTGGCTCAACACACTGCACTGCTCTGTGCAATGTGGTTCTTGCTGTTGAACACAGCTTTCACAACTAATGCATGAAATCTACCTTTGTTCTTCTGAGCTTTGTGTACAAAACAGCCGAGAACAGCATTTGCAGTGACTTTGGATTGGTGACTATATTACTACCCAAAAGAAACAAACAGTAATACAGAGGAAAGCATGTTTTTCCCTACTTGATTTTTTAAAACTTTAGAAGCATCGTGAAATCTCTTGGCCAGCCCATAATCCTAAAGCTTTTAGAAACTTTCAGCAAAATGCCCCCACCCAGACAGATTCTGCAGTCAATAGTATGAATTTTGCCTGAAAAAGAATGGGGCCCCAAATGTTTGAAACTGCACACTAGAAGGCTAGCTGGTAATTAGTCTTCCCAGAGTGGACATTGTAAAAACAAATCATTGAGCCATTTGTTGCTGTTCTACCTAAGAACACAGTTAGTTAAAAGAGCCTCTTTGCCAAAACCCTGAGAAAAAGCTCAGGACGTTCTATGTGTTTTTAAAATAGAAATCAACCAGCAACCCTGTCTTTTACCAGAGTTTTTCATGAGCTCTTCTATAATACATGCGCAGTTCGCTACAGGGAAGAAAACAGGTTTGGCATTTCCATAGGAAAGAGCTGCAAGGTGACTTGAAACACTGAGAAACAGCATCGGTTGTGATTTTGTCATCATATTTTTTATGTCTGTTATAATGGAATATAAAATTAACTTAAAACGTTTGTCCCAGAGCCTTGACTATACAGTCACTACAGATGCAGGAGATGAGCGCACCTTTCTGGGTCTTTTTGAAGGACAGCTGGAGCCTACTGTCATTTTCCCACTAGAGCGATCTGAAATGGTGGCATCAGATAGGTTCACAAAGGGGAATCAAATGGGAATTGTGGAGAGGGTCAAATGTTCTGCATTCCCTAAGGAAACGCCTGTAAAAGTCTGTTGTATCAGTGGCATTTCCTGGGCATTTTTTCACATAAATGTCTGGCAAATTGTGTTTGTCCTTGGAAGGCAAATGCTGCCAGGAGAAGGAATTACTGTAGGTTTTGCTGCGGTTTCAGTTATAGGAGTAGGTGGTTCTGTATATATTGATGTGACCAGAGGCCTTGCCAACTTATCAGTCCCCAGGAGCTCCCTAGCAATGGCTTCCCATGTCTTAAGGTGTGCAATACACACTGTGGAGAAACATGGGACAGATGCTCAGAAAAGAGTCCATCACTCCAGTTAGTTTCATGCCAGGACAGAATGGGCATAGCGCTCTCAGCGGCATCACTAGAATTGCTTCCTCGCCTACATCAGACGTGCCAGCCCCTGGCAATCCTGGTGCAATGCAACATCATAGTGTAGGAGCTTTCCTTGTACTGCTCAGGAGCTCCAGGCCACTCAGGAACCACAGATTGGTAGCTCTATGAATGCCCTTTTCATTGGAGACCATATATTTTTCTCCTTAATTTCACAGCCAGGTTGTATTTAAAAGAGGATATGCACGTGATGCTGGAAGAATAAGGCTGAAGAGTATTTGGTGACTTTTCTAGACTTTTTGGAATGCTTGATGTGAATAAAGGCTGTCTGCTTTGTCCCCGTAGCTGTGCAGCCTGGGGACAGGGGATCTTGCTAGCCAGCTCTGAGTGAGAGCCACGCTCTCATGGTGAATGAACGAGCTGGGAGTTCTGACTAGCGGCAGGACCATCAGATGCAAGGGCAATGCTTTAGCCGTCGTCCCTAATCTGCCATTTCTTGGTGGGAGCGAGGACTATCTTTCCATTCAGCATCCTTACCAGAAACCTGAGTGTTTGTGAAGTTCAAAATTGAAAGGAGGCGTCTCTTGCCAGGCACCGACTGTGCTTTGAGATTGGATGTCGAGTGCCAAAGACTGTGGGAGAGGTTTTGGGCCAAAAGAAAGTAGGGAACAGCAGAAACGTCACAAGAGATCCTGCTCTATGTCCCATCTTGCGGTCCCAGGAGAGTCTGAGAAAACCAGTGGCCCATAAACTGGAGCCCTTTTGCCAGGGGAAGCAGTGCAAACACATTTTCTTTTTGGCCGGCAGCAGGAGTGAGCTGCACACAAATGTCTTGCTAATTAAGCTGCTGTAGGAAATGGGAACCCAGCCAAGCATACACAGAGCAGGGAGAAACCCCAAAATGAGGCGAGTTAATATTAGCACAAGTTACACCAACCTCATAATGAGGAACCATAAGGGAGAAGGAGAGGGGCCAAGCAAGGTCATGAAAAATGGCCAAATTGTGTGAATGCATATACAGAAATGCATGAATACTTCAACAAAAGCTAGTGGTGGATGGTTGAGAGGCCGGTGTAACTAAGTTCCTGCTTTGTTACATAGATAAATTGCCAAAGGAAACATTATCCAAACAGTTCTACTTCAAAGGCAAGACGACAGGCTTTGGGGAACTTGCGGTACTTTCAATCTGGCCAATAACCAAGTGTAAAGTGTAAAATATACATGTTTAGGAAGTAGGACACATGCCGTTCAAGACAGGCCTTTCCCATGCTCTCAGACCAGTGCAGCTTCATTTGATGTGCAAATGCATGATGTGTGATCTGTCCTGGCAGCGTGCTGCCTGCCAGCAGCACAAACATTTCACAAGCACCCTTTTGGGTTACTTCAGCCTGCTGTGTGCACAGCCTCCTTGGCAACCTCTGCAGCTGGAGCTTTTCTTACAGTCTATTGCTGTTGTGGTTGCACAATCCAGGTTTATTTAGCAGGTCTCATCAAGTGACTCTAGGCAGATAAAGCCACCTGAAAATCATCCTGGAATTGCAGGATTTGATGTTAGATACTAGGATTGAATGACAATACAAGGTTACAGTAACGCACTGGGGAACATATCTGTAATGCAGATGTCAGTGATCCTTAAGGCAAATTGTCCTTTCTGGCCTTTTGGCCCAGCCTTCCTGGGCATTGGAGACTTCGGGGCATTACAGCTGATGGCAAGGGCCCTTCATAATGTGTTTATAAATGTCACCTGAAATTGGGTGAAATAATGTTCCCTGGAGTGCTTCCTGGTACTGCTGGCACAGCCAAAAATATAAGTGCTGTGCACAGTACAGGACAGCCTCTGCTGTTTGATGAAACTCATCCTGTAAAGCCATGAAAAGTAACAGTGCAAACGCTCACCACAGAGAAGCAGTGGATCGTGAGTGCAGTCCCTCTTTTCAGTAGTGGCTTGGGTGGACTTAAATTTGTTGAGATCAGAAAAAAATAGTTGTGGCCTTTACAATGCCACTGGGCTCTAGAGTACCTGTGCTGGGGGGGTGAGGTTGGCTTTTAGTGAGGGTTCAGGATTTAAATTCAGCTGGCTGAACTGTTTTAGAGCTAACCATTCTTGTGAAGCAGTGGCATATAGATGTGCTTTTTCTCTCCCTCTAACAGTAAGCTAAGGGGATTAGGGACATTATGCAACAGCTCTGGTGACTTACCCCAGTTGTACCAAGAGGCAAGTCACCCTTGTGCCTCCTCTACTCGATGTCTTTGGGACAGATTCTCAGATGTATGTGTGCACAGCCTCTAGGCCTCAATCTTAGCTACCCCAATGTAGCAGCTGTGGCTATGCAGACAGCTTAACCTGCTCTTCCCCACTAAAATGACTGAACTTTCACTGCAGCCAGCTGTAATAATCCATTGCTTGTGTTAACCTTGAATTCCAGTGTGTCGGTTCTGGTCCTCTGAGAAAAATTAGGCAAGTGCTTATTGAAACCAGCATCCCAGCACTCCACGTTGTGCTGTGTGAAAGTGGGACCCCAAGCCCTAGTCGTAGCATATTCTAGCCACACTTTAGCCACATGAAATTATGCCACTACTCTCACATCAGCCTTCTCTATTCTTATAAATGGCCCAACTTCATGCTAAAGTCCCCCACTTTGCTTCGGAAGTTCCTGAGCTTTCTGGCAGAGCCACACATGGTTGGTTCCCTCCCTGATACCTGTGTGCTGTCAGTGGATGCAGAAGATACAGTGAAGATACAGGAAGAATTAATCAAGTGTGTGTTTAACAAGGACAAAGAAGAAAGGTGCATTTTATGCAGCTGGGGTCTAGTGTGCTGAGAGAAGTCTGTTTGAATGGATTGGGAATGCTTAGGGCATCTAATAGCCATAGAGGCTTTTCCTGCTTCTTGATAGACACAGCACTGTGAATATCAGTCATCGTGGTATGAAGTTGTTATGAGAAAAATAACTTCCTGTGTTGATGGACTTACCATGCAGTAAATGGAGATGTATGGATGCAAATGTAAGGTGGTTGTAAACGTAGCTCTCCAGAGCTCTAGGTGTGACCATGCAGAGAGCCATAAGTAAACAGTGCAGTGTATTGTCTTTGACTTCCTCTCTAGCTAGATTGGTGCCCTGAATTCAGTGTTGTTATGGGGTCTCTTTTTTCCAGGACAGAACTGAGAAAGGAGGGCACTGTAACAGTGCCTCTGCATACACAAGGCAAGCTGTTTCATCCTGGCCTCTGGTCGAGGGGAAGAGAAAAAGCATTCTTTGTAACAGGGCACCGATATATGCGTGAATGCTGTTCAAGCTGTAGCAATATCTATTGCTTTGTCTGAAGGCCACAGAAACTAAATGCTTTTTGCTTTTCTTCACATCCTTTTCCCAGAAGAAATGCACAAGTATTTCCAAACTCCCCCTTTATTAGGCCTGTGTACATATTTATTGATACATTTACTTTCAGTGGCTGGGGCTCCACAGAGTGCTTATTTACTGTGGACTGAAGTTTGCTCATTTCATTAGATGACAACGCTCCTTGCTTTCAGTGGGTTCCAGAACAACCTTCCTTCATTCATTTTGCTTTCCTGAGCACCCCATTGCTTGTGCCTATGTGACTGCTTGGAGTGATGAGGCAGGTTGCAAAAAGGTCAGAGATGGGGAATATGGAAAGTACTAATTGTCCACTCACCGTCCCAAGACAGTGTTGTCCATGCCACTAGTTAAACAGAAAGGAAACTCTGCTTGGTATATTCCTGATATCCCAGACTTTCAGGAACAGTACTCGTATTTGAGAATGCAATTTCACTCCTGTTACTAAGTTTTATTCTGTTTTATCCCATCTGTTTTAGTCATTACTTCATCTATTGTCATTGCCTGTAGAGTGTTGATTAAACCAACAGTATTATTCTGTGACACTGAGGTACAACCATTGCCTTCCATACAATGAAGTAGCTTGGCCTTATTAACCAAGTAGTTACTTTATCTAAATAGGCGCCATTTCAAAAGAGGAATGCTGTTCCTGGCAATGGAAGTAACCCTGGAATAAAGGGCTTGCTTAAGGAAGAGTCGTATAGTACCTGACTGAATTTTACTGTCACATAACATTTAGTCTATCCTTTTCCCATTTTGAAATTAAAGACAACTAGACTGTCACTCCATAAAAGATCTGAGTGTTAATTTAATCATCTCTGTGACTCATCTACCGGAGAAAGAAAAGGCATCGTGATTTTTTTAAACATTATCCAAAATTCAAGCTGTGGTGCAGCAGTTTGCAAGGGTGCCCCACTGGTTCTGATGATTTCAGACCTTCTCCAATAGCTAAACTTTATGACCATGAGGGTGAGGATGAACTTTGGCTATGACCTAGATCTGCAATTCACAAGTGTTTTTCATACAGCTGCAATAATATTCCAGAAAATGTAATTGGCCTTGTACTTCGTTCACTTTTGCAAATGAAAATAAAGCTACTGTGAGAGCAGATCTTTTGCTAAGAAAATATTTTTTTAATATTTTTATAGCTCTGTCAACAATAAAGGAGTCTCACAGTCTAAAGTCTTTCTCTAAACCTTTTTAATGGAAAAAACTTCATAGAAAATATCCTTTTACTTTTTTAATAACATATAACTATATACATGATTAAAAACTGTAACAAAAAGCTGCAGGGACTGAAAAAATGTTTTGTTGGATCCATGCAGATGGTACATTTAAAAAAGGATTTCACAAATCCATGTACATCAAATGGAGCTGCAGTGACGGGGTTGAAAAAAATGGCAACTCTATTATTTACCTGAATGTACTGGGAATAAAGCACAGACATACAAAATACACAAAAAGAATACAAAAGAGTACATGTTGTAAATGCTGTTAGCACAGGAAGTTTCTTTTTTAAGTAAATAGGAGAGAAGAAGTAAAATCTCCTTTTTTCACTCTTTATATTGCAGTTTAAAAGATAACTAATCTCTTATTTGCTGTGTTTTGTTTTTCTTAACTCTGGCATACACTACAGTGGGAGTATATGGCATTTGCATTTAACAACTCAGGAATATTTTGATTCATCTCCATGTCTGTGAATGTACTGTCTTTTCTGAATAACATCATGTATACATATTGCTTTAAAAACACATACACAGTTTGACATGAGTTAGAAGAAATACAAAATAGTGAGGGCCACCACACTACAAAGTACTGGATACTCTTGTCCCAATCCAGCAGTATGTTTAAGGACACAGACAACTTCAAATCTAAGAGGAATTCCTCAGAGAGTAAACGAAGTTAAGAATGTGCAGAAATGGTTTGATAATCAGGTCTGGAGTTTTCAACAGTTCGTAGTATAGACTCTGTAGCTAGGAAAACTGTTACACCTGAGGCCATAATTCTGTCCTTACGCAGTGTCCTACACAGTGTGTCCTACACAGTCTAGATTATTTACTGTACTTTTAAAATAATTTTTCTTAATTCTAAGTTAAAACATAACATGAAACCTTTAAAGAAAGTCTGGGGAATCACTTGAGCTCTGCAGCTGGAAAGAAGAAAGAGATGGTGTTTAGTTTGTTAGTTACAAGTTGGAAGAGATTCTATAGGCAGCAGGAAATAATGTGACAGGTTTTAAACACCTCACTTCTAAAAGAACTTGCTCATATTTTTGTCCTGGGCCAAAAAAAAAGAACAGACATAATTGAAAAGTCAGTACCAGCCAGTAAGCTCACCGGAGGCTCACAAGCATGGTGAGGATGGCAAGCCATCATTTAGTAAGAAAATAAAATCAAGCTGAGTTCTTGTCAGGAGGGCTTTTGCTGGGTTCTTCCTGCTGTAACAAATACTTAATGATGCCCAGTGTAACCGCAGGCAGTTTAATAGCAGACAAATAAATGGAGTCTGTGTGTGCATACACTTGTTTAAAAAAAGAAAAAAGGTGAAAACAACAACAGTAACAACAACAACAAAACTAGGCCAGCAGTGAAAGCTGAAATATTCTGTGAAGCCTTGGGATCTGTTCGTGTTCTCCTTAGCACCCTCCCACTCTTGTCTGGCCGTGCTCTTTTGGAAGGCAGGTAAAACCTTGCAAGTTCCTGTAGGTGAGGGAGGATTTTTGCTTATAGCAAGACATAAAGTAATTATGAAAATAAGCTTTGAAAACCAAATCTCTTTGGGTCATGAAAGCCAGATCTCACTGATAAGTATTTGGATTTCATTGTCCATATAATGGTTTAATTCCCTCCCCAGTCTGACCTCTTTATGTGAGCATGCTAATTGGAAAGCTGCCAATATACCAGTTTTTGGCTTGGTACCGTTCAGAGTCTTTTATTTTTTAAGAACATCAAAGATACTTGTTTATGTTGTTCCTTGCTAGCATTGTGGGTATAATCTGGCTTGTAAAGCTCTGATTGAAACTAGACTGTCAGCACAAGGTAGGTCTGTTTGAGAAGGCAACCTGAAAGCAGTAAGACTTATTTTGTTTATTTAAAGACGAGAAAAATGTGTGTGTGCATGCATTTGCATTTAACAGTTTTATAGCTAGAACCATTATTAACAATGCCCAATAGCAATTTTATCTCTTGTTATGATTAGTTTTATAAAGATGTAACAATTCTCAGGAGAGTGAAAACATGCAGAGTTGGTTTGCATTACATATGCAGTTATGTGCCCAGTATATATGTTGCAACTTAATTTCTTAAATATATATTGTGTAACACTTTTTATTCCTGAGTGCTGGTCTCCGTAAGGAATAGAGAGGGTGGCATCATGTGCTCTTCTGCACAATATGGTCATTTGTCATTTTAGGAATTCTTCTGAGGGATCTTTATTGTCACAGTTTTAACTTCGGAATATTCTCTCAATCCACATTCACCCCTAAAAAACAAATTGCAGCATCAGCTTACACCAGACATCAATTCTTCAGCAAGCAAAAACCTGCTAAGTGATTCCTTCACAAAGTTAAGATATCACCTAAAACTCTTGGCATAGGTTTCTGTTGTCCTATGATTTTGTACAGGTTTTCCTTTCATGCCATCTTTCAGAAAACCACAATGTGGAGTTTCAGTTTAGGTCAAAAGAAGAATGGATGGCTCCAGCATTTCATAAGGAGATACAGAATGACATTAAACCCCAAAATACTCACTGTCTGTTGGTGGAACTATTGGGAGTGAATTGATGTCCTTTGTACTTTCCCGACCTTGAAAATGTCCAAACACCAAGATCTACACCGCTGGCCAGTGAAATTACTGCTTATATTTGCACTCAAGGAAGAGAAGGTCCAAACTGAGTACTATGGAAAATGAACTACTCACAACCCTGGATAAAGATGAATTTGACTCCTAACCCACCGATCCTTTTTCCCTGACAAAATATCCAGCAGCAGAAATCAGCATTTGCATGTACTGTGAAAGAGTGGTCAGCCTGCTCAGATTTCCACTAGATTTATGTAGACCACCTCTTTTTGTCTGGGCACAGCATCTCACGTAAGATTCTCTGTACTGCTAGAAGCTAGCGACTTACTAGGTCCACGTCATCTGACACATGGCTCTGAGGGGTACACGTTCTGCCTTGGGTAAATTATGTTTAAGAAATGGGTGTTTCTGAATGCTACGTAGATTTTGTTCTAGTTGGCTCTGGCCTGGCTCATTTCTTGGGCAACTCTGCTGAGGTTTAGAGTGGATATTGCATGGCTCCTTGGGAGTTATGCCTCTCTTCTCTGAAGTATAGGTATTTGCATTTTGTGGTGCACATTTTGAGTAATGAAGTGTGTTGTAGTCAAGTCATTAGTTAAGTTCTAATATGTCTGCTGGATGCTGTGTATGTAAAGCAAACTATGTCCCCACCTCAAAACAGGTACAGTCCAAGCCTAGAAGTAGAGTATCATCTCTTCTATTTGAACTCGTACGAGGATTCGTTTGCACAAGCTCTTACAGACATTTGTTTCTTGGTTAAATTCTTATCCCCACCCCTAAAACACAGACAATACTGCTCCCTTACTTAAATTAACATCTCAAAAGTGCTGACATGCATATCATCTTAGCATGTTTACTATTTGACACTGCCTTCCCTCTGGATCCAGCTGTGTAGAATTTAATGCCAACTGCACCATAAAGAATATTCCAGGGGAATGCCTCAGAACCTCCTTCTAATAAGCATTGCTTTCAGAATGGAGTGAGGGGCCACTGTTCAAAGCAAGTAAAGACCTCTGTATGCCCCCGGTGTTGCATAGCCTACTTATTTACTTAACTTCATTTACCTCTCCACTGTACATTTTACGCAAAATATAACATCAGGGGAGGAACTCCTGGAACCTTCCTTGGAAAGTTCATTTATTTAGGCAGTTTTGAAATCTTTCTGATGTGCGTGTTGGCTTGGTAAGCCTTACATGTGATATAGTGGCTGATATTTAACTCAGACTGATGATTCAGTAGGCATTTTAAGATTTAGCAGAGTCTAAGGAAATATATTAGTAAAAATTTTTTGACATGCGAAATGTTCCCATTGATTTGGACCACCCCATCCCCAGATTTCAGTAGAAAGTGGTAGATTTGTCTCCAAAGAATGACCAAAAACTTTAGCTATTTATCAGACTCAGCTGAGCCACAGAACCATTCCCTTACGTCTCAGTGGAAGCTGTCACCAGGAGCTGCATGGAGCCCAATAACTAATGCTAGTGAGTCTCTCTGTGTGGAAGTTTCTGCTTGATTCAGTAGGGCTGCGGCTTGGCTCCAGACACCTGTTAGACAGACTTTTGCAAGTCAATAGATAACCTAGCCAACAGAATATCCAGTGCCTTTGTGTATGCTCCAGCTGCCAGTTGGTTTATCATCTTGGTCTGGCAAACAAAATTAGATATATTTATTGTCTGTTTCTTCAGCTCAAGGCTTCAGGGCCTTACGCATTTGTTTTCTGCCCGAAAGTCTGGAAGTGGACAACTGTGATGAATTCTAAGGCAAGCGTTTTTAAAAAGTTAAAAAGTTGCTCTTGCTGAATAGGAAGATGGGTTATTCCAGACATTCAGAGCAGAAGAGTCTGTGTTCAATGAAAGGGCTCACTTGACCCCACAGCCTAATACAGAGAAGCAGGGAGCAATAAAGTCCTGTGGCCGTTTTAGGTTGTCTTGGGTTGCAGTTCAGTATCAGAGTAAGAACGAGGGTTTTGTCTGTGAAAAGGAAGGAGCCCACGGGTCAAGCTTGCATGATGCTATCCCTTGGTTGTGTAGGTGTGAGCGAAGGGGAACAAATTGCTCTTCAAAAAGAAATATTACATACTCTTTTCCCTCTCCCAGTCCAAGAGAAAAAAAGAGAAGGAAAAGAATTATAACTCCAAGCCATTCTCCTGCTCGCACTTCTTTTGGGGAATGCAACTACGCACTGCTGTATCTCAGAGCTATCCAGACAATAATAATTCCTATCACATTAAAGGATAGCTCTGAAGTAGAATGGTACCTCCTTCCCTTGACGACATTTGGACAAAGGCCAGAATTTGGGGGAACTCTAATATAAAAAGGACACACGTGGCTATCTGGGATGAGTCAGCTGATGTTTAGTTACAGGATTTAAATATTACGCCACTCAGGCAGTGTTAAGAAGTGTAACTGTAAAAAAAAAAAATCCCTCTTTTAGACTTCTTTAAGAATGCAAGAATATTGTAAGTAGCCTTAATGTAAACAGAAATCAGTTGTATTGTGTACACGAGTTCTGGTTCTCTACTGGTATGCGCATACCCTGCTACATTTTGTGGGAGTGTAAACTTAGTATAGCAGATCTTAACTTTCTGGGTTCATTTTTTCCCCATGTGTGATAAAATCTGTGAATTTAAATGCAGGAACAAAACAAGTCCCCGATAATACAGTGCTAGCATGGACAGCACAGTGGCACAATTATGATCTGGCTGTAACATAGTATTAGCTTAGCAATGACACACATATGTACAGACACTTTCTCTTCTCTTGTTTGTTTTTGTTTGTTTGTTTGTTCTTTAATTGCTGGGCATGACATTATTTATACTGTAAAATGTATCCCTTAAAAACAGGGATCTAAGAAACCATGGCATTTTAATAAAAAAGCATGCATATATTAGTGCAGGGGCGAGGAGGTGAATTAGAAGGTGATATCTGATCAAAGAGGTTCTGAAAGGAGTAGAATAATTACTCATAAATAGGTTTTCAGGCATCTTTGTGAGATAGAGATTGTTGCCATTCCCAACATTTATTGTTTATGATGAATATTTTCAAGCTGTAGGTGGCAATCAAGTGTACAACTACCGTAGATTTTTCCATGGGAGCCGGGGTGCTGCCTGGATTCCCCCCCTTTCAAAAACTCGACGATATCAATATGTGAATACGTTGCTTGCACAGTTAACCTCCCTGAAGTCAATGGGGTCACTCTTGGGTGTCAAGTTACTCATGTGCTCTATCGAGCTTAGTAGTTTTAGAATATTTTCACAATGATAAGAGTTAGATGAGCTGACATATTTATGCCAGTGTGAGATCACCTCATAACTCATGAATGTGGAGAATAGTATGAATGTGTATTCAAAGTATTCCCTAATGAGGGAAAATATTTCAGACTGCATAGGGCTTATTTTATAGATCAAGTTGTATACTTCAACATATTTAAACTTTTAAAGAGTTTGACCTTACTTTAGTTTTACTGCTGAGTTTGCCATTAGTCATAAGCTATTTTGAAAGCTTAGGTGAGACATATCTGGTATACATGCCTCCTGCACAGAAATTAATTGAATCCTTTGTACGCGTAACCAATCTGGGGCTGATGCAATTCCTAAACTTCCTTGTGATTGTAATGAGCATTAAAAACTGGTAAGACTTTAAATTAGGTACATGGGACAGGATTTGAGTGTGGAGCTCCATTTCAAAATATTTGGCACTTAGTTCTAAATGGAATAGGGAAAGACAAAACTTTGTAATGGAAGGTGATTTTTTGAAAGGGATGTAAACATGTTTGTCTATCCTTCTCTAGGCCTGATTTCATTTAACATTGTTCATAAATCTGGAAGAGATAGATAACATTTTAATAAAATTCAAATGCACCTATATTAATAAATGTAGGAAAAAAGAAAGAAAGAAGTAGCAAAAGAGGCTAAATATATGGCAAAACAACTCTGAAACAAGTACACCAAACCAGTCAACAAGCTCACAACAGTACCAAAATTAGACTCTTTCTGCAAAAGTGCTGGTTAATATGGCTAAGAAAAACTTTCAGAAAACACAGGTTGCAAGTTCAGAAAAATACTCAGAAATTTTCAGATCCTCTCAGAATAAGAAGGAGTTCCAGTAACTTCCTCTATGTCCAAAAAAAAAAAAAAAAAAGAAGAAAGAAAATGGTCTTACCATGTAAATCAATTGCATTTAGAACTGGCAATGATTATCAGTCATCCTGTGTTATGCCCTGATCCTCAGAAGGGAATATTTCCCGATCTCAATTTACATGGAGGGATTCACTAATGTTTACTAAGTTGTAGCGCTGAAAACAGTTTAGAAGACAGCAGTGCAGTACTTACATCTCTCTCCCATTGCCAGACATTTTGAATCCTCCAAAAGGACTTTGGGCATTTAAGGCATTGTAGCAATTTATCCTGTAACAGGAAGAGGCATTTAGTCCAACTGTGCTGCCAGCAAGACCTTTAGATAACTCAGGGAGATGCTGAAACCTGTGGAGCTAAGGACACTGTATACCTCTTAGTAATAACAAATTTGTCTAATGTTGTAAAGAAATGGGGGATTTATGCCACAAAACCAACACTCTGCTCCTTAATCATAAGGAGAATGGGATTTGGCCTGTGAGGATTGGAGGAGGGCACTGAACACTTGGTCGCAGCTCCAGTAATGAACTGTTTATCTGCAGACAAACCTCAGTGCCAGTTTATAACACAGAGCTATTAGATTTGAAATTGTCCTTTTTATCCCTGATTCCACATGAATCTTTAGTTTACCCAGGCTTGACATACCAAATTGCAAGCTATTAAACTCTAGAAGTGGTATTACCTATTCCTAAGGACTAGCGAGAAGAGGTGTCCTCTTAGTTCCTTAGTGTTGTAGAAGTTGTAGAAGTGTAGTGTTGCAGAGTTGTACATGACTTTCTGCCTTTAGCAGAAACCTCTCAGGATTTCTCTGTTCCACAAAACGGATTCTTTATACTCTGCTTTGTTTGTTTTCAGTAATGCCATTCAGCAGTGTGGCTGCCAGGCTAATGGGAAGCAAGGCACTTCCCAGTTTTCAACAGCATTCACCTGCAGTGGGCAGAGTCACACCACCTCCCTACAGCTGTTCCGTATCTTGGTTTTTGATTCACCACTAGGATGGTCTAGGTAAACATTTTTCAGACAAAGGGTGCAAAGCTGAGGTGCCATAATGATAGTGAGTCAAACTCTTTATCTCCAAGAGCATGAGTGTGATAACTTCTGCCTTACCAGACTGTCCCAGCCTGCATTGCTGAAGAGACTGTCAGGGCCTTGTTTATGTCATTTGTAAAGACAGCAGCCACCAGCCCAAAATCAGAATTGTTGGCTCTCTCTATAACTTCATCCATGGTTTTAAATCTCAGTATTTCTTGAACAGGCCCAAAAATCTGCAACAAAGATTAATCATTAATTAATAAAACAGCCCACTCAGAGGCATTTTATTCCTGTTTTTTTCTGCTTTTTTGTCTTCTCTCTCCTGTTGTACTCTTTACAAATTCCCACAGCAATGTTCAATAGTGATAATAGCTGTCTGTAAAATTGCATGAATTTCCCAAAGCAGTTGTCTCAGTGGAACTCAACCATTCTTCCCTTATCTTGTCTTTGAGGTCTGAGACTTTACAGCCAATGACAAAAATTGAGCTTCTTTACCCAACCGATGTCATCAGTTGCTGTCTGTATAAGGATTTCTGGAAAGATATTACTCTTTTTTTTTTTCTTTTAATATAGTGGTAATTTTAATTGTAAAACTTTTGTCTCAGAAAGTGAACAAAAGAAAAAAAAAATCATGTTTAGGACATTCTAAAATGATCTTGCCCGTGTGTGTGAATACCTCCTCCTTGGCAATCCGCATGTCATCTGTTACATTGGAAAACACCGTAGGTTCAATGAAGAAGCCCTTTCTTCCTAGCCCTTTACCCCCACATTCAAGTTTTGCTCCTTCAGTAATGCCGCTTTGAATCAGTTCCAAGATCTTGTTGTATTGTTTTTTATCAATCTGAAAGAGAGAAGAAGCCGTTTTGCTTCAGTGGTGCCTAGTGATAGGACAAGAGGTAATGGACACAAACTTGAACACAGGAAGTTCCATCTAAACATGAGGAGGAACTTCTCTACTTTGAGGGTGGCAGAGCAGTGGAACAGGCTGACCAGAGAGGTTGTGAGTCTCCCACTCTGGAGAAATTCAAAACCCGCCTGGACACCATCCTGTGCAACCTGCTCTAGGTGAACCTGCTCTGGCAGGAGGGTGGGCTAGATGATCTCCAGAAGTCCCTTCCAACCCCTATCATTCTGTGATTCTGTGACTTGCAGACCATGCACCTGACAATCAAGTCAAAATTCGTTTTGTAGGTAAGTCATGTCCCATTGAGTAGACTCATGCTTATATTCACTGTTCTTTGAGTTGGAGATGCCAAAAATGTACAAATAGCTGCTGACTGTAACCTAGGGCTCAGTCGTCTTAAGGATGTGTCCCCTTATGTATGTGGCTCAACCCACATTCTTGCTAAGCAATCTGGTTTATAAGCATAAACAAAGTAGATCATCAGGTTTTGGCCCAGCTTAACTTCCTGAAAATGGTATAAGCCTATCTAGTTATTAGTGGCAGGAACATTTTCTAACGATCTGTTTCTAATTGTGCCCATTTTTTGCTTAGAGTTCCTGTCTCTCTAGTGGTCTACAAGCACAGTTATGGTTGTAGACAATTCTTGAAAGTAAGTGCCCACAGACACTTTTGAGAATTTCTCACGGTTTACAGCGGTATCTTGGGGTGCTGAAGATCAGAATCTTGCTGTTAAAGATAGGAGGCAAACTTGCTGATATTTAAAGATGAGAGTTTTTACTTAACAAGAAGCACCTTTGAGCTGCACAGATTATCTACTCCTTTAGAATTTTAATCTTGAAAATGTTTATCATGTCAGCTACCCTGGACTGTGAGTGAGTATGCAGTGACTGACCTCTGTCCTAGTAGAGATTCAATGCTTCCAGGCACCTTCTGGGCTGTAGAGCCGAAGCACCATTCCTTTACCTGTGGACCTTGTTCTGTAGTTGGGTCAAAAGGACTCCCCACAACTCTCCTCTTTGCACGTTCTACGCTTCTTCTAACAAACTCTTCATAGATTGATTCTTCCACATAAATCCGTGAGCCTGCAGTGCAGCATTGACCTTGATTGAAGAAGACCCCTTGGTGAGCTTGTTCCACAGCATAGTCCACTAAAAAAACAAGACAGCGTATGTTGCTCTGAAACATCGTAGACGCATGTGCTATTGCACCACTGTCATGTGTATTGCATAGTGCCACATTCCCAAAACTTCAAAGCAGAAGTAGGATTTGGTTAAGAACAGTGACCTAATCAAAACATACTATCGTCGTGTTGGGTCATAAATGGAGATGATTCATTTCATTTTGTGTCATAATCCCTGTGAAAATGCGTAGTTTTTAAACATGTCTGAAGCTGTTTTTTTTCCCCATTTATTCCACCCTGGACACAGCTATACTGGGAGGGATATTAGGAGCATTGCAACTGTTTCAGAAATACTAGATTGCAAGGGACACTTGGGACTTGAGGCATCATCTAGGTAAAGAAGGGTCCATAGATAATACATTCCACATGCCATCTCGTGACACAGGCCACGAAATACTAATATCCTACTGCAAAAATTAAATCGAGACAGTGCTTTAATACTCTACAGGAGTGGGGTATGCAAGAACAACTTCACCAATGTCTTATATGCCAGCAGCATGTAATTTATCAACTAAAACTCTTAAGAGACCCTAGGGATCAGGTTGTGCCCCATATTATAGAAGTCTCTGACTGGGGTCAAAGGAGATGGGGTCAAAGGAGAGGAAAATTTGGCTGTGATCCCAAGTTTGCACTTGGTTTAATACTGCGTATTGTGAGAATTGCAACCAACCAAGTACTTGAAAGAATTTGACTTTGATAATAGCAAGACATATCCTTCCCAAAAAGCCAGATTATTTTTCTGAAAGGCAGAAACACCTTCTTGGCGTATGCAGGTGATCGGGTAAGGCTTTAAAAATATAGGTCAATTATAGAACAATCAACTCTTGATTTCTACACTAACATCCTTGGAGGTACAACTAACAAATCCCTTCTCCAAGCAGGAGGGAGGATCCAGTCATATTTAGACATTCAGAGCTAAATCCGCTCATTGGGTATAATAGCTGACTAGACAAGAATATTGAATTCATCCTTAAACAGTGTTGCCATACAACACTGTAATATCTCTGTTACCAGCTGTAGCAATTTGGAACACTGCTTAAAGTATAATCTTTTATGGAATAAACAAAGCAATGTTTTTTTACTTTCAGCACATTGTAGACAACTCCATCTAAAAGAAATGTCTTATTCTGCCCTCAGTGTGGTCTTGAAAAAAAATTATATAGGGTGTTCCCTGGACCACATTCAAATTTTCCTAGGCAGCTCTATGGAGACTGAAAACACTAGTGGATAGACCTGATTAACTGATGTTTCTTACTCTGTTGTTAACACAGTTTTTCACCGTGGGCTCTAACCATTCGTCTCTGGGGTTTTTTCTGCACTAAACTTTCAACAGCTTTGTCATGCTTTCTGCTAACTTTTGGCACACAGTGTTCCTCAAAACGAACAAACAGCTCCTTTGGAATGGTGAGCAAATTTTCTGCTGTTCTTAAATAATCAGAGCTTTGAAGTCTGAATCTCAGGTCAAGTGCTGGTGGTTGTAGTTATGGGAAGACCAGAGAGCTTTAGTATGATATACTGTGGAACTGACAGCCCTGAAGAAGACTATGGTCCCTTCTGTGACCTGTTCTCCTGTTGCCTGCAACTTCTCCCCTGGTCCTCAGCCTTATTTGGCAGATACAGCAAGTCACAGATAAACTACAGCTCTGTGTGGGCAGCTAGGAGCATTTCTCCTTCCCCTGTGGAAAGCCATAACACAGACCTGCCCCCAACATATATTACTCTACTAGAAGTGTTCAGGTGATCCAGTCTGAGTTAGTAGGTGAGGGACGTTTGAAATGTGGTGATTTCTGGTGGGAGATGGAGATGAGTAACTGGGGTAGAAGGCTGTAACATCTGCATCTGGCTCCAGGAGCCTTTTTAGCTTACCAGGATGACTGTGGCTGTAATTTAGACCCCCAACTTTGTAAAACATATCTATATAGAAAAGCTGCTGAAAGTTCTCAAGCTTTCCATAGTCTTTCAGACATTGGTAAGTTTTGAAAACGAATATAAGATTGTAACCAACTCTTGTAATTCTTGCCATTCAGAATCATTCTTCTATTCACTTTCCTCTTTTAAATTAAAAGATGAAATCCTTATATGTCTATTTATTTGGGTTGCAAAGTTCTCAGAAAATGCATTGAGTACAGTGTGCCTGCATACAGCCTAAAACAATAGCCCAAAGCAAGGTGTGAACTGTCCCATTCATCTTAATGGGGTGTTAACTTTAAAACCTCCTGCGGACAATTTAGATATCAACATTTTTAACTATTTCACTGCTGATCGTTTAAGCAGAAACTTGCAGTTTGAGTTTTTATCGTATCCTAAATGGCTGTCCTGTACCTTCTCAAGTGCCAAAAATCTCAGCTGCACAACACGATCCAGTTGCCAAAATCTTCAGCTCCCTGCTGACAGTGGCAATGAGGATTTCAATAGACAATTTTTCAATTGCAAAAAATAAAAAAATGGAATAATATCCATTTATAGCTACTATCAAACCAGCTTAACAAACGACTACTGCACTGACTAGGTTAGCAACTCAAGTGTAAATTAAATCTCTCCCTTTTTATAATTGCTGTGAAGCAAGAAAAAAAAAAATCACAGAATTTCCAGATTTAAAGCACTAAACCACCTTGCTACCTTGCTGCAGAATTTAGGATGACAAATGCGTATGGTATCATGTCTGTATGCTTGGTTATAACTTTTTTCTGTTTTCTTGTCTCTGAATCTGTGGGTTCAAATGTTGTCTTTTTATAACAAATATCACACCTTAGGCTGCTTCTGTAAGGTTAAAAAGAGCAATTAGATACAGCTATATTAGTCCATTTCACATTGTATGAACCATATACCCTAAAATGAAAAAAAAAAAAAAAAAAAGACACCACACAAACATGTTTTTAAGAAAAATATGGAAGTGCTGACTTACAATCAGCATCTGCAAAAATAATGTTTGGGCTTTTCCCACCCAGCTCCAGTGTAACTCTCTTCAAATTACTCCTTCCAGCTGCTTCTTGGATCAGCTTCCCAACCTGAAAGGAAATGGACACACATTTTACAGGGAATGTAGTCATACAGTTCACTTTAACAGCCAATGTTGGCTATCACTGGAACTGAGCTTTACATAATCCAGCAGGTTCTTCAATCCAAACAGATTCTCATAAGCAGTGGACAGCTTTCCAGGTTTTTTTCTAGAAACTGAGATGGGATAAGGCACAGCCCAAAGTGTTTATACCCTTCACCCATTTCTATCTATGCTAAAAAAGCTTGGGGCTTTCTTTTAGGGTGCTTTAGGAGGACCGAATTAAAAATCGGAAATTGGTGTAACTAGAATTAGTTCTATGCAAACTAGTGGCATCTTCTCAAGGTTTTAGATACCATTATTAAGAGGTTTAGGTATATAATTTTTAGTGGGAAAAAAAATAGATCTGATATCTGAGGATGTATTAAGCATGTATTAAACTTAATAATTCATTAGTTGTAACTGCTATCATACTGCTTTATATAGTCCAGGCCTTAGTTACCCCAGATGATCCCTGCTTTTAGAATTTATTTCACTCTTGTGCTTATAGTTACAAAACTGCTAGCCAACCTGTTGGTAGGAGGGCATTTGTTCTCCTCAAAATACAGTTCTTGGTGCCCAAAGGTTTAAGTACTTTGACCATGAAATCATGATCCAGAATATGTCAAATTCTGATGAAATCATCAGCCTTTTCTGCAGGATTAACAGCACACAGCAGAATACCAAGTAGGGCGAGAAGTCACAAAAGCACCATCCCAGACCTGACCCTCAGCTGCACTACAGATAATCTTAATATGGGTTGAGGAGGTCAAAAGCACCTCCAGAATGTCTGTGTAGATTGTGGGGTCAGCTGGAGCAGAATGCAGCCCTGTGGCTGGAGCAGCCGCAAATTGCAGATCTCACCAAAGAACATGAGCGTAGATTAAATGGAGAAGCAATCTGACAGCTACGTAATTGAACAGTTGGAGAGGCAGCTGTGCTCCCTGGAAATTCTCCCCTCCCTGGATCAATGATCCAAAATAGATCAGATTTTATATTGTTGCAGTGTAACTATGGCCATTTTGCAGCTAAGGAAGTAATCACAGGTAGATTTAGGCCCCTACACAGTAAAACACAGGATTAAAAGTATCTGTTGAATATTGAGAAGCTTGAGAACCTTGGTAAGTGCTTTCTTTTAACTGGGACGTGTTTTAAGGTCACAGAGAAAGTTAGATATGAGTCCAGTGCTGGACTTTTTTCTCCACGTAGTACTCCGTTCTCTGTAGCTCTTTCCTATTTCTAAGCTCAGGTGAGTGAGATTCCCTGCAGTAAGGGGTTAATGAATGAGAAGCTGAACCTCTTAGAGAACTGAAGGCAGTCCGCTGGAGAAAGTTAAGTCAGCACTGGAGTAATCAGAAAGCAAATGAAACAGAAACCAGGGCCCCCACAGAAAAAACAAAGCAAAAACCCCACAGGATAATGAAGGAATTGTCAACCACTTCATGTGCCTTTGTGATTAACTGTTTATCTGGTGATACCACAGTCAAGTATGACTGAGGTTATTTCTTTAAAAATAAAAAATATAAAAAATTTGAAATTAGTTTCTTTTCTTTATCCCTGTATTGACGGAAAGGGGTGTTGACATTATCATGAAATTCCTTGCATATCCCCTTAATTGGAGCTGATTTTATTGCTATGTTTGACTGACAGCCAAAGTGAACATGAAAAAGAAGAACTTTTCTGCCCTCCACCCCCACCACATACATCGAGCACGTCATCTGGAAATTCCAATCTCTCAAATTTGCTGAAAGTGTACACTGGAAACCAGTGAGAGTGCTGTGTTTATAGCCCGTGCCAGCCAATGCCATTCACACCCTCACTCCCCCTCTCAAAGAACAACCACCACCTATTTCCCGTCAAAAATTCACAAAGAGCAGAACAGACCAAGGAAGCCAGAGCAATGTGTCCAGCCCACCATCTCAGCCTTCCATTTTCCTACTTTAACGTCAAAACTCTTTTGTCCGTGTAAGTAAAGATTTTGAAAGGATTGTATGCAAACAAGTGATTGGCAAATATACAAGTCCAAATATTATGTATATGGCAAATATAAAAGTCCAAAGGGCTTGGAGACAATGGTGTTAATTTGGAAAAGTATGGTCCAGAGTATTGTTAATACAGGGAGGTTGTTGTCAAGTTTCCACGTATAAACTTAACAGACAGCTTCGCTGTGTCCTCCCTGTTAGAAAACAGTGTAGACATCAGGATGGTAGGGCTCATGCTGATCAGCATTTTTGTTCACTGTACTCCTATTGTGCCCTATGCACTTACAGGTTGAGAAAAGTCTTCGGGAAGGCACCAGCGCTGTGATTATTCAGTGACAAAGGCAGCCTTTTGTGACTGACCTTCTCTTTATGGAGAAAGACAGCATGAAAGGGATAAGTGATAGTGTTCCAATCTGTATGGTCTTTCAGTACATGCTTCCTGTGGTGTCTCTCAGCTCTATCTGTGAGCTCCCAACAGGCAGTACAGCCTTGCGAGGGAACACTGGAAGAGAGGACTCCCCCACAGATAATGGAGCTGTGTGATTATTCAGCAGGAATGTTGGCAGAGAAAGCCCTGACTCCCCATCCTTGTTTTGAATAGGCTTCAAGATTGATATCAGGAGTATCCCTGGATAGCTCGTGAAGCACCATAACCTTGTAAGTTGCATGGAGAGTGAGGCAGATGTAATTTGGCCTATCTCAAAGAAAACAATTTGTTATTCAGAACAACAACAACAAAAAAGATTAAAGAAGCATTTTGCGGCACCCCTGTGCAAAAAAGCTACTTGAAGAATAGTCCTGGAAGGATCTGTTTCTGGACTGTGAACTATGACATTAGGCATTGAGAGTGCATCAGGATATAAAACACTTGCTTATTGCTTATGTATGCCTTCTGTGTTTGGAAGTTTAATGTCTCTTTCAAAAGGAGGCTGACACAGTCACATTTAAATACTTCGTGCGGAAATTCAAAGAAGTCCGTTGCCTTTCATGTTCTCTTAATATTCTGGTTTCAGACAAAAATCAGTGTTTCGAAATGGTACAGGTGGGTTTGCCTGTTACTTTTAAAGCACTGGAAGTCTCACAAGTCAAAAAAAAAAAAACTCCAAGGTTTGTGATACTTCTTCTACAGCACTGTCAGAATGTCTGGCTTCTCTGGTCTGAACTTTCCTTTGATCGCAGATCCACATTAAGATGTTAGGGAAGACCTGAACGTAGGGTAACAGCAGTCTAGCTGAACAGCAGATAATTTTCTTGCACACTGCCACAGACAAGACTGTGGAGTTAAGACTGTATCTACAGTATCTGTTAAGACTACATAGATTAGAAGATTCCATGAACAGCGCAAAAATTGTCAGAGGAGACACATCTTCAGTTACTTAGGCATTTTAAGTAAACGGGCTGCCCATCTTTGCTATTAGACCTTTCTTGGGATATTGAGAGGATATCTCAAGATATTCTGTAAGTCTAAGTGTTTTAAGTTACAAGAGATTAAATTTTGGGGAGATGGTATAATCAGACAGAAAATGTTTGTTTTTTCTCTGTTTTCTAGAATTGCAGTTTTCTCTCTACAGCTGTTGGGGCACTGCACGTCAGCGTTTTGGCAAAACCTTCAAACCCATGCTGCTGCTTACTTAGTCTGTCTGATTTTTTTTTTAAATTCCAGATTGTATGCAAAATCTTTCTGAGAAATATTTTAGGACCGCATGGCATGTTCAGGGCGTGTCTCTAGTGAAGACAAGTGAATTTTGAAATATTGACATGAAAAAGAGCAACTTTATTTGACTGTGCAATGCCCTGTATGAGAATCAGCCCTGCAAAGAGCATAGTGAATAGCGCAGCACAAGTAAAAAGGCAATCCCAAACAGAAATTCCTGGAGAGAATCCTAAGATATAAATGGCTTATTTGTTCCTTGGGTTAAATCCTGGCCCCATGGAAGTCTGTGGCTAAACTCCTGTTAACTTTTGACGGGGCTGATACACCACCCTATTTGTTTCAGTTTTAAGAAGGCGAATCCTTTTGACGTATATCCTTTATAGGCAAAGAGGCACAACAGTTGTCCAAGGACAGTTCCCTAAATTCTACCAAAAACACCAAGGAAGGAAAAGAGAAGCAACTACTTTTCATTCAGGAGGCACAAGCTATCCAAAATATGATTCAGCAGAAGCAAGAATGAATGATAATGTAGCCTCCATAAATCCTTCTTATTTCAAACTGGGCATGTGTGTAGCATGGTAAGCTAACTGTTGAACTCTCAGAGCAGGTCAAATCACCTTTGGGATTCTTATTGCCAAAGTAGAAAATGGCAGGATGTAATTCTTCATGATATCCAAACCCCGCAAGGGATCGTGTGATCCAGGAGAGCTGACACAACCCACTGCTCGTGCAGTAGGTAGACATTCTGTCTACATCGTGCATTGTGACATTCATCTCACTTCGGAAATGAAAGGAGAATCCTGCTGAGTAAATTAGAATCAGTGGTAATACAGCTGTTCGCTACAAACATTTGTTTGGCATGAATCAATCTCGACTCTCCTGTAGTTTGCTTTGATGGTCTCTCTAGTATCTTGTTGACTAATGATGAGATCATGGTTTGTTAATCTAAGTGCATAAAGAAAACATTCTGCCAAGCAAAATGCAGACTCTTTCGCTGGGGTTTATTGCAGTTGTTTATAGACCTTTTGTTTACACAGGCATCCAAACCAATTTGTTGGATATTTATTTGGGTTACTCCAGAGAACTGCATGAACACAGACCTGAACCCTATCTTTAATCTGTCTGCATTTTAATGGGACACAGTTTGAACAAAGTGGAAACCAGCCACTTAGAATACTTTTCTTGTTGGCCAGCGCTTCAAATGTTTTGTGTGCTATCTGTAATTGCCATCTTGAGAGCGTTTTAACAATGGGAGAGAGTCGTAAGCCACTCTGATTTGGAGGTAACACAGTTGTTTTTGAACAGAAGTTATTAGAACTCATTAAACTTTTGCAACAAGCAAAATACAGTTTTTAATCCAGCCAGTGCTTTAAATGCACAAATTTTTAAATACATAAGTTCTTGCTCTCCATAATCATCTCTAATCTTGAACTGCGAACTACTGCACCCAACCATTCCACGTGCACCAGGAATTTACAGGTACCCAGTTCCCATTCAAATGGAGCACACGTATACAGACATGGCCAGACAGCTCACACCAAAGTGGCTGTATTTGCAAAGCTTGTAACTGAATTCACAGATTTGAGTGGAAATAAAGGCAAATGAAGAGTAAACCAGCTTTTTATGGCTGCTTTTCTCTGCTATTTCAAGGCCTCTCACCTTTGCTACTTAGCAAAAGTTCTTTCAGAAAATGAGAAGGTATTGTGAAGAACCTGTCTGCATTTCTGATATGTGTAAAAATTGTCCCCTCAGCAGCACTTGTCCTGGAAATAAATAAGGTCCGCTGTTCATTTAACTGGGGAAGAGAAGGGACTTGTGTAACCTCTCCTGTACTTCTGAGCTCTGCAGCCCAACAGCAGACACACGGGTAAGCCAGACATCCTGACTTTGGATCTGTTCTTAAGCTCAGAAAATATAAATGACTGAGTTTTATTTTAATTAAATTGTTGCTAGTAATTTTTTAAAAGGAACTCAAATAGATAGGAATACATGGAACAGTGCAGAAGCTGAAGCCAAGAGGGGCAGAGTGAAATGGAAAAACATGTGTAGTGAACTTTACAGGACCACTCCCAAGGTCCTGGTGAGTGAGAGTTTCACCCTACAGCTAGCAACCAGAAAGATCAAGGAGAAATACAGTATGATGTAATGAGATATCTAAATTGATTTGGGGCTTTCAAGGGAAGGTACGAAAGGGATAGGAGCAAGTGTTGACATGGTCAGATTGGCTGGAAGAAAGATTGGGTTTGGCAGTTTAAGTTTCATCTGATTGTGGAAAATGAGGAAAAAATGTGTCAGTGAAGCCTGAGAGGAGACTGCCATAATTAAGGAGGATCATGGATTAGCCCTGGTTCACGAAAAACAACACAGTAAAAATAAACACTTTTGTTAAAATGCCCATATCAAACAAGCTGCTGAAGAATCTGAATCAAAGCAAGCAGAGAAGCCAAGAAAGCTGCTGGAATCTAAGAAGGCACAGTATTTTTAGGCTTGCTTTCATACTCAGTATGGTTTTCTTTCTTTCAGTGTGACAGTTGTCAAAGTGAAATTCATAGCCTGCCAAGTGTCTGCAGAACCTTTCCTAGTAAGCTGTAGAGGGAAGAGTTTTGAGAGCCATGCACTAGGGGACCAGGAGAGGAGGTGATCCATGGGAGGGTGTTTCATAAGAAGTAGAGACTACTCTTTTAATGTGTGTGAGCTAACCATAAAAGGAGGGGTCAGAAGGAAAGAGGGAGAGAAGGGGAATTTAAACAATGATGGTACCACAGAAAAAGAGGTCTTTATGATTTTTCACATATTATTTGGGGGTGTGTGTGTGTGTGAAAAGTAAACAGTGGTACTTAAAACAATTTTCAAAGCACTAGAGAATCTAAGAAAGTGAAAAGAAATAGGCCTCTCAACAGTCAGGAGTTTCCAGAGGGACTGGACTAATGCATGGATGACAAAGCCATTGGTTGCTATTAAATACAATTGTCCACGTGCACTTTCGGGCTCAGGAAGTCTTTAAACTGTTGATTACCAGAAGCTGTGAGGCCACAGCAAGGGAAGGATCACTCTACACATGCTCTTTTCTTCTATAAGCATCTGTTACTGGTCATGTTGCAAGATAAGGTGCTAGGCTGGATGGATCTTTGGTGTGGCTACGTCAGGCTTTATTGAGTTAAGGTCATGAACTTGGCCTTTTGGATCATATCCGTATGGATTGGATTCTACAAATTTTGGAAAACATTAGCATTACATTTTTTTGTAGGAAGAGCAGCCTGTTTTCTGCCTTTAAAAAACTTTGCAGGAAATAGATAATCAATAGTCTGGTTTTTGTAATTTTTACAGGCAAATGGGGAGTTTTCGTTAGCCATACGCACATACTGCAAGGAATTTATATTTTTGTCCAAAATAATGGCATGGTGAAAGTTTGAGAAAAACTGTGCTACCTACATCTAAACTTGAAGATCTCTGCTTTTGTACTGTTAGGTTTTACCATTAACTCACTCTAGTTGAAAGTATTAACTGCCTTAACTAGCACCCTAGCACCTGGATTGAAATGGGGGAATGGAAGTTTATATCGTGGCATTTATATATCTGATGGCTATTGGAAATCCACATCACTGGAGTGTACAGCTGATATGCCTCAGACAAGATCAGAGAGACAAAATATTTCCATTATTATTATTATTTCATTAGAAATTGAAATCTGTTTTGGAAAAGTCAAAGACTCTATAGTACAGCTCATATCGCAGCATTGTGTTTAAAACGTTACAATGTTGACTTGCTGTTACAAAAATTCAGTGTTACAGGAAATCAGAAACAATATGGAATAGTTTACACTAACTCTGCATTAAAACACTCCATCTGTTCTTGCTTTAGGTTCTTAGAGAATTGCTTTTTCATCTCTGTAATGCTTTTCACTTCCTATTAGTAAGGCTTTTAAAGGTAGGCACTGAGTTAGTATAAAACCCACAGCTTTTGAGTTTAAATGCCTATTAAAACTAAAGCTGTCTGGAACTACGATAAAAATTTATTTTGGCTACAAAAGACAACTTTGAAACCTAAGCCATCTGTATTTTTCCTCCTCCAAACAGTGCAACTTCCTGTATAATAGAATATTTATCTTAAACAGAGACCACATATCTTTATGAAAACAATTGTTTCAACTTAATTTATGGGGGGTAATCAGCTCATATTAAGGTTTTGGGTATTGCAGAATGCTAATATAAATTGGTTATGTGAGATGTAATGACTAGAGTAATTCCACAGAATAATCTGAAATCTGATGTTGCCATGGACTTAGGATGTAACCTGTGTGTATTATAACCTAAAATTGCCATAAAAAAATCACGTACAGGCATACAGTAATTCCAAAACCACTGAGTGTGTGCAAATTAGGCATATGACTGCAGCTACATTTTACTGGTAATTTAGGCTCATGTATGGTGACTTCCAAACTCGATTACAGGCTAATTCCACCAGGATAATTTATATGAAATAACTGAGCTGGTCTCTGCAATCCCTGGGCCCACCAGGGAGATGATACACACACGTATCTAGTAGGGCTGCTTGGTTAGTGAATTTATCAACTCAAATCAAAAACAAATTGACTCACTGTGAAGAGCAGTATCCCTGGGATGCATAAAGCCTCTCACTGCCACGAGTGGGAGTCAAACATATCAAAGACAGACTGGATCCCTGGGGTTTAGCTCCCTCCATACAATAGTTTGTCAGATTTTGAATTGAAAAGGGCTGGGTTTAGCACTCTCTAAATATAACCAGCCCTGCAACTCCCACTGAGATTCCTTTCTGTCTGCCTTCAGACGATGAGATAAGGCCCCTTCTTCTGTGACTTCAGTCTGGAGTACCTCTATCATCCTCACCCCAACCCTGATAACAGCCGGCTTTGCACATATTTGAGAGCAAGGCACGATCTGAGTTTTGAGCTATTCACTACTCTTTCTGTAGATGATGGCCTTCGTCTTCAGACTGAACCTCCTCTGTAACACCTGCATCATAGACTCATAGTAAGACATTTTGGCATCTCGGACACAACTGACTCCCTTCATCTTCTGGCCAGCTTCCTTCCATCATTTTGGGAGCAGATGCCTCGGACAATCTCCTTTTCTCCCCGCATTCCTTCCTTTTTAGACCTCCTCCTCCTCCTCAATATACTTGAATGCAGCATCGAAGTTGAAGTCCATTTGCCCCAATTTGCCCCCTTCCTCTCCCCTTTTCCCCAAGTATGCCAAGATACACAAACTATGGATGCTAAAGCAGCATTTGTGTGTGCTGTTATATACACGGGATGTTCTGCCTACTTGCATGTGATTCACATCCTCATAAGCCCACAGGAAATCCCAGCAATATTTTTCCAGGCGTATCTCCTGCGCTGAGGTGCCGAGCACAGCAGGGGCTGGAGGAAGGGAGCCATTTCGGCTTTGGAAGTACTGCGGTACATAAGTTTAGCTGGGAAGGACAGACCACTGTTATTTAGATGTAGCTCTTTTACTCAGTGACAGTGAGAAATGTGGCATGAGGACTTAATACTATCTCCCTAAGTATTTATTCACATTTTACAGTAACATATGCGTGAATCCTCTTACCTCAGTGGATCCAGTAAAAGCAATTTTATCAATGCCAACATGAGATGCTATGGCTGCACCAACAATCGGACCAAATCCTGGCAAAATATTGATAACTCCTGGTGGAAAGCCAGCCTGTCAAAATAGGAATGGATGAAGTGAGGCATGATTTATGAAAACTGACAGAGCACATTAAACCAGGCATGTGCTGGTAGTTCCTTCCCCACAAGGAGAGACAGAGACATTACTCCTGTCAATTATTCTTACCTCCTTGATGAGGGCTCCCATATAGAGAGCGCTGAGTGGTGTTTGTTCTGCTGGTTTAATAACTACTGTATTGCCACAGCACAGAGCTGGAGCAATCTTCCATGCAAACATCAGCAGGGGGAAGTTCCACTGTAGGAAAAATAAAAGTTGATAGATGGAAAAATATTGCAGTGGTGTTTTGTTTTCAAGATGTCAAGCTGCTACCTCACTTATTTCTCAGACTGATCCTCAACATAAATCTTGCCCAGCACAAAGCAAGGATTTTTTTTAATTACTGCCATTAAGAAAGTGACAACAGTGACCTTTTAGTTCTTTCTCTCCTGTTCAAAGAAATACAGCCCCACCCACAGTCTTCATAAAAGAATCTTCTGTTATCTGTTAATTTTTTTAGTCACAATTTTTTATTTCATTTACTGTTTTGCAATTGGCACTTCTAATTCCCCCATGACAAATAGTTCTTGCTTCTGATACATTTGGAAAGAACTGTTTGTTCATGCTGAAGCATTTCTGGATGTAAATTTCCTATGCCTGAATACATCTTAAGACATAAAGTTTTTACTCAAAATTTTATCATCCTTAATTAACGGGATTACAATAAAAAAACCCAACCATAAATGTCAATGCTCGGTCAAAGCATTTAATTTTCTTGAAAACTTCTCACTGAGCAATTTATATGGAAGACATTAACAGTAAAAAACAAGTTGAGAAACACTCTTTGCTGATATGAAATTTTATATCATCATTAATTTCAACTTCATTTAACTGCAGCAACAGATGTAGTGAATTATATTAGTTTGATGCAAAAACAAGTTGTGGATAAAGATAAGAATAACAAGTGTTTCTGCATCAAGGCCTGACCCTAACAGGTTAAGTGGTTAGTCCTGCTGATTTCAGTGGAAATGCCAGAGTAATAAAATAACTGCGTTTGCACAATCACTCTTATAAATGCATATAATAATCTCCTTTGGAAAGAAAATAGAAAATATCAGTCACAGAGAGTCTCCCACTGGCCGGAACATATTATTGCCTGATGCGTATCAGCTGCCACTCTCTTGGACATCTCTCTAGGCCCTGGCTAGCTTGAAAAAATACACAACTGTCTTTCCTTCACCGAACACCCAATTTTTTACTCCCTCCGTTGTTTATAAACTCTGGAGACAAAGTGATGTTTTAATTCCATCTCTGGTATATAAACCTGGGAGGGGAGCTATAGGCCCAACAGTGTGCTGACAGCCTGCACTTCTAATGGTATGGCAAGGAGAGCTCTGCCGAGTTTTATAGGGTAGTATATAGCCCTGTTTACGCTACAAAGCTGGCAAAGAGCAGATGTTGTGATGGAAGCTAGGACGTGAACGAGGATGAGGAGTTTAGTGTTAGGTTTGCTGTTTAATTTTATTTTTGCAATAACATATTTGCTAGTGTAATGGCTAAGTGCATGCAGCGGCCAAGGGGCTGTACTCGGTGACTGGTAGCTGTGGAGGAAATATGTAACAGGTTAGCAACACTGTTGGAACAGATCCGTATGATAGCCACATTGAAGTTTTGGAGGACAAACCTCGGGGAAGAATGAACAAGTATGGTAGATGGCTGGGAACCCTGAACAAAGAGTTTTACAAATCTAAACTAAATAAATCCTGCTTTTGGCATGATCTGCAGCCCGTGGCCAAGTTTCTTCAATAGGTCTGTCAGTTAAGCTCAGTGAGACAAGACTAAGAGATGTCCAGCAGCTTTGGGGTTAAAAGTTGGGGTTGTCATTTTGCAAATGCATATCCATGTGCTTGGCTGAAGAATGAGGACAGAGCTGTGGCGTCGTTCATTCATAAGGACCACTCGCGAGTCAAGTTAGGAGATTGTGTAGGTGTTTGCAGGACTGATGTAGGTACAGAGACTCTGAGTCGTTTGCATGTTTCTCTGAGTTTCTATGGAGTGCCAAACACAATAGCCACCCCTTAACAAAGACATGAAATACCAACAAATATAAATAGGGAAAAAGGGCTTAACATTGTTAAAGTAATCTTTTCTGGCTGCTCCTCTTTTAATGGAATTGCTGCACATTGCTGTTCAGTGGTTTTGTGGTTAAAATGAACAAAATAAAAAACAACATCAACAGAAATTTCAGAGAATGTCCTGATTAGTTCCCCAGTGCTTTGTCAAGGAAAAAAAGCTTCTACACAATGTTTTAATAGCTATATGTGAGCCTCCCATTGAAATTTCTGCCAAAGCCTGTTAGCTGGTCCTTCTGAAAAAGTTAGCTTCTCAGTGTAATTCCCATGCAGCGTTCAGCAAGAGTATATTAAGGATGTATATTGGGGTGTAAGGGGAGTATTAGATTTGATGAAATGCCGTGTTTCTCTCTCATAACAAATAAAACAAACATTTCATGTCTTTTATTAGCTACACAATGTTAATTGTCATGATATGTCTCCTGGAGTTTCCTTTTCTCCTCCAGCTTTGTAAAAGAAATAGCAGGAAAGAATGGAATTAAAATGCATCACATTCTCCCAGGAACTGAGGAGCCTGTTAAATCACAGTAAAAACTAAATAAATAAAAAGACTACCACAGCAAAGCATCAATTTTCCATAAGTTGTGTGAACATCCATAACCACTGACAGCATATTAACACTGTGTTTTGCTTTGCTTGTTTTAATCATGAGAATTCTATGACTTGAGAACTTAACTCCTAATAACAGAGCCTAAACCCTATTAGCATGTTCAAATAAGCATTTGCAGGGAGGCTGTTAAAGATATGTCAACAATATGAGCTCAGCTTTTTTCGTAATGGAAAACACGCATAGCTGAGGACCATGTTTTATGTGTCTTTAAAGAGAGCTGGTTCAAATGAAAATAAATACAAAGCACTAGTAGAGATACTCACAGGGATGATCTGTCCACACACTCCGATGGGTTCGTGTCTTGTAAACGTAAAATAATCTCCATCTGAAACAGATGAGCACGGTTACTCTCAAGTGCAGTTTGACTTGGCAGAACAAAAAAAAAAAATAGAGGGGGAAAAAAGCTCTAAGGATCAGCCTTTGATGACAGTAAAAGAAATAAAGAAGTCATGGAAATGTTTTTTCATGAGCCAGCATGGGATACCTAGGTTCAGGAGCAACCTAATTGTTCTTTCATTAGAACAAAGGAAGCAGGCATCCTTTCAGAAAGTAACCTGCTTTGTTCCTTGGGAAAGAGGACAAGCTGTACCGCAGAAAAAAGGGCAGCAGCAAGGAAGCCACTTACTGGCCTCTGCTGATTTCAGGGTGAGAGAAGTGAAGGAAGAGTCACAATGGCAATTTCCTGAAAGGCGTGACTGGAACACAGCGATACAAAGGTATATATACAACACTAAGGAGAACACCGGAGTCATCTTATAGCCATGCTCTGATAGCTGACTTGCAGAACAAGGCCTGTATCAGAACTGGCCTCAAGCTAAATAGGCAGTCAATTTAAGTTGACAGGGAAAAGTTGGATGCAACTAGAAAACAAGACAACAGGGAATAAGAAAAGTTTCCACAAACCTTTTGGGCAAGGTAGAGGTGAATAAATAAATGAAGGGACCAAGTCACTGGAAACTTGGGCTTTTCTCACTGGACTTTTGACAGAAATAAGAATAGGGACTAAGAGCGATCCTAACAACAAAGATGCAGGAAAAGTAGTTTGCATGTTCACAAGCGGCAGGCGTGGATGGTATGAGGCTAAAGTGAACAACTTAATTAGCTCTTTGATCTGGTAATTATTTTCAAAGTCGTGATGAACAAAAATGGCAAAAAAATCCAGGAGTGAGAGGTATTGTTAGTTAAAGTGAGTGCTATGCTAGATCTGCAGTCCCTAACTAAAGCACTGTTGAGTTCAGGGCAGCCTGAGTCAGGTCATGAAATAAACAGATCTGCGATTTGGGGTCAGGCCTGTGGTCTGTGGGAACCTTTCACATGGACTGGCCTGCTCAGAGTGGCCGGCCTCTGTGCTGGCTCGCTTTGCACAGCTGGTATAAGGGACTGTCATGGGGGTTGATGGAGTTCACGCTCTTTCACAAAGCTGCACGGTTGTTGCTGCTTCAGCACTTGCTGGTGGTCTGGGAGGACATGCTGAGGTTGTACATGCTGTGATACGATGTAGGTTTCTTCCCAATTGATAAAGAGCAGGAAAATGACCTCTGTGTGAGGACTGGTTAAGGTTTTGTCTAACTATCAGCTTTGTTAGTGTGCTTGGCCTGCAGCTGCGCAAAGTAGATTTACAGCACTTTTGTACCCAAACTGAGTATTGTAGCTGTATAAACTAGCCCAGGCTCAAACCACCTCTGAATTCAGGTCAAATGTTTTCCAGTGAGGCTACAGCTGAGGGAAGGGCTACGCTGAAGGCATGAGCTCAGTGTGCCCCTTGGCCACCGGGGACCATGTGTCACCCATGTGCTTGGTCATCTAGAAAAACTTGAATCTCTTTACTTAGAAAAATAATTTCAACTAAGTATGTGAGAATGATGAAAAGGTTACCTAGGCTCAATCACAGGAGGTGATTTACCAGGACAGGAAATGTTCAGACAGAGGAAGGGAGTAAGAGGAGGAGAGATTACAGTGCTTTTGCTCCCATTGTCACTGTCCAACGCCGCAGTATGTGCTTTCCTTTACGTGGTGTGAGGGCATGCGGGCAGCTGTGGCCTCTAGCCCATTCAGTCCGGAGCTGCAGCCAGCCTTGTTCAATACTGGGGAAAGACGTAACTTCATAACAGAGAGTACATTTTGGGAACCTGCTGCAACGTCCTGTACTATACATGTGGTAACAATAAATGGGTCAATCCATAAAGCTTCCTGGGCTTAAGTAAATGCTTCAACTTGAATTTGAATAGAAATAACTTATTTTCAGGCTTGCTTATTTCTGTACATCTACTTTACAGGATTTGCTCAGTAGAAACCTGAGCTAGAGTAGCTAATACATCAGCTGAGGGCCTGATACAGAATAATTATGAGAAAGGTAACAATAGCCTGCAACCAAGAACAAAGGACAGAATAGAGGAACTAAGGGAGCGAGGGAGAGAGAGAGGAGATTCACATAGGAAAAAGAGGAAGAAAATAGTTGATCAGTTGGTTTGCTCTGCATTGATGAAATGTCATTGCACCATATTGATCTTCTAGATGTTTAACAACTTCCCAGTGGAGATAAGAATATTTGTTTCACAAATTGAGATGATCAGTTTGATTTTCTAGGTTATCTTTCACAGATGCTAGCAGTAGTTCACAGACCATAAGAAGAATCATCAGACCAGACAGATGTAAAGTAGGAGTCAAAATACAGAGAATTATATACAGGCAAAGCTGTCTAAGTGCTCAAGAGGCACATAGGGGAGTCAGCTAAAAATACCAGCTTGTACTTGGTAGTACTGTGAGAGGTGGATTCTCAGCCAGAAGGATGGTGACAACATAACAGTAACACAGTTACATTAGCAGTGTCTGACTTTAGATTGTCACTGCATAATCATTGCCACATGTCTGCTTGCTTCATAACATAAAGTTATAGATAACCTGAACCTGCTTGCCAAGTCAGACAAATGGTGGTTAATTCTACCGAATGTAGGCAGAACGTTCTTTCTGCAGAGCAATATCTCCCATGCAGAATTGCTTGCCCTGCTTTCTTCCACTAGACTCTAGACAGCTGCCCTTTTTGACACCTACTTCCAAAGTTCATCATCCACAGACTTACTGTTAAGATGGGATTTTTGAGGTTGCTTTCTAACAATATCTTTGTGAACAGACGTGACTTGAAGTTATTCAGAAGCTTCAGATGCCTCTGGACAGGCCAAAGTTGTATCTGAGCCACCTTGTCCATAATGTAAAATAAGCTGTTACCATGGCAAAATAACTCAAGATTGATTAAGTGAATCACTTTTTGTGAAGAGTGAGCATAGAAGGTTCCCCTGTGCTCAGAAATTAAATAGTAGACTTTTAAAACATTTTAGAGTTTTAGATTAGTTTACACAAGTTATGCTAATGACACATTCTAAGATGCTCTTGCTTTTGATTGTTAATCTTACCCTTCTACTAGCTGTCAGCAAGAAGAACATTGCCTGAGAGGGATCTGACAGTCTGATCCCATATCCAATCTAAAAATTTGTCTTAAAAGTTTTTTGTAATATTCTCAACTGATGTAAACTGGGATTCTTCAGTCCTCGCTGATAGTAGCAGAGCCAGATCAATTTGCAGCTGCTTAGCAGCTGGCCTGAAGTTTTTTATTTTTTAATCAGAAAGAAAGCACCATTTATCCAGGGATCTCACTTTGGGACAGCAATACCTTCCACAGATGTGTTTGCTCAGATTTCCATCAGGAGTCTCCCTCCCAGATATTTTATTTGCATAACAATCATAATACAGTCACATGTCTCATATAGCAGGACACAGCAAACAAGTGGGTCAGGAGAGCCGAGGTGGTTCTTTAAGCTGTTTCATATCATATCATATCATATATCATATCGTATCTTATCAATCTTGATTTAAAGATACATTTTTGCTTGCATTCAGTTTATTAGTTTAATAGTTTTTAGTGTAGCCACATTCTGTTTTAATTTAAATCAAGGCTGTACATACACATGGCAGCAAGCAAAGGGCTGGCTGAAGGTTTTAGCAGCTCTGAGACCAAAAGGAATGTGACTGCAAAATGCACTGTTCTTCTTCTACTTGTCTATCACTTGCTTATTTTTATTTTAGAGAAAAAGAAAACCTCAACAGAAACATATGAAAGATTGGGAGGTTTCAGATTTATTAGCCCACTGAACAGAAAGAGATGGAGATTTAATAGGGCTTTTATTCTGTTTTTTTTTGTCTTGTTTGGTTTCCTTTGATGAGCTGATGGTAAGTGAATGTAAAGAGCAGCATTGATTAACACTGGCCTTGCTCTAAAATAGCTTTACGAGAATGACAAATTTATGGTGTGAAACTAGAGGAATACAGAAGAGTGTTAAACCAAGAGGAAGAACTAATTGATACCCTGAAAATCGGCGATTCTACACTACTGATAACTGTATTTGTTAGCACTAAAGTCTGCATTTAGGAAAGCCTGCTGAAAATGTGTCTTCCTCTCCCCCAGTGTAGCCCACCTCACTGAAAAAAAACAGGGTTTTCACCCGTGGATACACTACTTGAGTACAAGAATAAGCAGAGAATATTTATTCTCCTTAACCTGTCAATGCCTTTTGGTGACTGACCTACATTCATGTGTATCTGCGGGGCTAACGAGTGGAAGGAGGCATTCACTCACCAGGAAGAAAGGAATTAGGGAACAGGAAATTTGCTGAATATATGAATTTATGGTGTACTCTGCAATTTTGCATGTTTAAATGTGAAGTGCAAGCAGCAAAATCAGGATTTATGAATCTCAGCCTAAATGACTGTGGAAATCTTCAAGAGTCCTTACAGGAGAGTCTACACCTGAGATATTAATATTGTCATTTCTTTGATGAAAGTATACTAGTGGTGATAAACATCCATTACTACGCACTGCAGTTTTAATAAGTTGAAACACCATGATGAGTAACACTGCAGTAAGAGTTACATGATCTGCTTTCCTCCTCAAAATTTTGCAGCCACATTTTCAATTTATCTGATTGCCTAACTTTGATAGTTTTGTGCTCTGCTGTACAGAGGCAAGCTAGGGTACTGCAGATCGCATGTTACAAAATGTAACTTTATGGAAATATATAAACAACAGCAAAAGTAATTTGCTTGTGAGTGTGCCTTCCTGGTCTCCTTCAGTAAAGTGTAATAAACATGCATGTGCAATGAACAGTGTGCACCATGAAGCCAAAAAGAATCCATAGAATAAATGTTGGTTTTCCTTGCTGTTTTTTCCAAATATTTATTTTATGCAGGTAAAAGATGAATACATTTATCTTAATGACTGCACCTGCATAAAATCATTCTTTGCTATCATGTGCCATTTTATAGCAGTTGGTACATCTATTCCAGACTGTAAATTAATATGTTCGCAACAGAAAATGCAGCCTGTATTTGTTAAACAGCTGGGAGGGAGGAGCAGCAGGAAGAGACTCGTTAAATAAAAATAATGGTAAAGATTTTTTTTTTCTCATCTCTTTAGCAAAAAATAAGAGCAGAATAACTAATTTCCTAGTGCTTATAAAGATGTATATCATATGTACAATATAAAACTCATCCCACTGAATAATTTGAAGAAGCATATATAACAAAATATATCTGATACATATGTAGAGTTCTCTATAGTAACATTATAAGCTCTCTCAAAGTATAAATGAATTTGGATCCAGTGTTAGTCCTAAGTAAAATGATTTGCATAGGCAATAAGAAGATATATATAAACAAGATATATACGTAAGTGTACTGTTTCTTAAACAGATAGCTAACACTATTTTCATGTGTTCCGAAGTATTTTTCAGGCTTATACCACATCCATTTTTATAGGTGTAACAATATTTAAATGTAGGTATCGAGCTGTCTCCTTCTGAGATGGACACATGCCAAAGAAACAAACCAGTCTGTTGGATGTGCATGTAGGGTAGGACAATAGCAGTCATCTATTCCAGCCCTTGCTGACTTTTCAGCATCTGCTTCAGCAACATACTGCACACTATAAGAGCAAAACAAGGTTCTCTTCTACCTTTCACAAAGCTGTAATCTATTAAGCCATTTGGCCATGAGAAGGTTTAGGTGCATACCTGTGCTTTAATCCCCCTTACCTACAGGAATGGTCATTCCGTGGATTTTGTCTGCCCAACCGGCATAATACCTCAGGGTTTTTATGACTCCCTGAAGATCTACATAGAAAGCTTGCAAGAAAGGTTTGCCACTGTTCAGTGATTCCATAGTCTAGAGGACAAAAAAAAGTTATGAGATATAAGCACAGTAGCATTTTTTGACCATTGTACTTAAGTATTCAATGTCTTAACAGCTCTTCAATCATGCCAAAGATTTTACTGAAGACCAACCAGTTATGCCTTGGCATAGTCTTAACCCTCAAGGTTCCGAACAGCTATCTGATCCCCTTTGTTACTTCTTTTTGCAAATATGAATAAAAAGCATTTTCCTTAAAAAAAAAAAAAAAGTGTTTCCTTCTGGAGTATTCTGGAATGACTATGATTTTAAGAACACGTGCGGGTTTATTTGTGTGTGCGTCTGTCTTGTGGGTTTGTGTGCGTATCCACATGCATGTACATGTGCCTGAGTGTATTTTGGACCTCATAGCCACTGTGTTTGGTCCAGATACATAAATGCTAGATTGGTTTCATCAGGAGCCAAGATAAAAATGCCTGTCAAACTAGGTTCTGTTATGTTAATGATAACAGCTGAGAAGGGCCTCCTTGTAACCCCATATTAATGATCTGAATCCATAAAGAGAAGAATGGACATATCCCTCTTTATATAATTGATGTGAATATAAAAATTTCTCTATATGGCTGCCAAGACTCCTGCTGAGGTCTGAGATATCTATACTGTACAGCCAGTTTATTTATTGCCATCAAATAAACAAACTCTCCTCTAGGGAAGCTCATAAATTAACAAGCTAATGTCCTTATGTCCTTATTTTTAAGTTAATATTCCTATTTTAAAAAGTATCTTATAAGCTATCCTCTTAGGGGTTCCTAAGATCATTTAGCAAAAACAATCCAATAAAATATCCTAAGATGCTGAGTAGCTTGACTCATTCTCAATAGCTGTCTAATAGAAATCATTAAGAATGGGCAAAGTACACCCATGTGTAACACACCAACCATCAAATGAGTTTCTATAGAGAAGAATGGAGGCCTAATTCTGCGCTGACTTAAATCCCCAAGAGCAATTAATGGCATTGCCTGCAGTGCAATTCAGCAAAGAACTTGGCTTTAGAAATACAAATCAAATGACAGGCAGAGTAAACTTGATTTGCTGTGCACTTCCTTCTCCCTGTGGCAATTTTACAGTATACACTGGCGGTAAGATGATTTGAGTGTTGACAAAGCTGGAATTAAGATGTTCACCAGCTTAGTTCAAAGCACTTGACATGCGGAAAACAACATTAACAATACCACCGTTTAGATGGCTTCATACGTGAGTGAAATAGTGCAATACCCAGAATTCATGTTACCACTTGAGTGTCAGTAAGCATTTCACCTGCCATCTCATTAATATCTCCACAAATCACTTCACTCAGTCTCCTATTTTTTATTTTAGAAAAGTTACAAGCACGCATAACAGGGATACATGTGTGCACACACCCATTCGTTTGTCTGATGTCCAATTTAAAGCTCATTTGAGTCAGCTGAAAGACTCTTGTTGACTTTTATGAGCTTTGGATCAGGTCTTAAGTAGACAGTCAGCTATCTCAGCCATCAAGCTGGAGTGTAGTTTTCAAATATAATTAATATTAACACATTTATGAACTAATTTGCTTTCAGAATGTAAAACTGACAGGTGATTTGACTGTTGATTTTCATGTGCTACTTACAGCAAGAATTGCCCTGTCTCTTTCGACCAAGTCTGCTAGCTTATCCAAAAGATGGCCTCTTTCCGATGCATCCATTCTCCTCCAGACTGAACCTAGAGAAAAAGCGAGGCGAGCTGCCCTCACGGCTTTGTCCGTATCAACCTGTCAAGAAAGAAGAAAAAACCCAAAGGCACTGAGGTAAATAACATTACCAGGCTTGTGAAATTTGCTGTGGTATGACCTTAGTCACATGATGGGCTTTGGAACTGTGATAAATAACTGTCCAACAGTGCTATTCTGGGCCTGTTGCTTTGATCTGTTTATACATTTCTACCCATTCACAGGACACATTACCTTGTCAGCTTCCTGGATCTCACAGATCTGCTCTCCTGTTGCTGGATTATATACTGGGAATATTCTCCCACTTTCAGAATTTTGCCACTCATTATTGATGAAAATCTAGAAAAGCAAGAAAAGTAATCAGTCCTCCTGCATGAAAAAGCAGTAATGTATGTAACAACAAACTCCTAGGAAAGGCTGCAGATTCGAATACAAAAGAGTTGAAACTTATTTATGCCTGTGAAAAATACAGTTTTCAAGAGTTTGGGCTAAGGGTCAGCTACTGATGTCTTTCTGTATTCTGTGGCAGCATCACTATAAAAGCAACATCAAACTCTAAATAACTTGGTTGAAATTCAAATTAGGTTCAAAAATTGTAACAAATAAACAAACAAACAAAAAGAAATGCCTATATCAGAGAAAAAGCCTTGAAACTGCTGGAGACAAGACAAGGATTTGTAGTAATCATTCAATTCAGTAAGTAAACATTTGGTCACTGATACAACCCAGTCGAGGCTGAATAATCTCAAACATCACAGTTCTTCAATACACACTCAGTTGATTATGGCTACAGTGATGACTTGCAGCACAGAATTAACTTGCTTATCTGCTTGGAACAATGGAAATTGTTAAATTTTCTCAGTGTTGACATCATTTTAATTGTCATGGGCAAACCAAATTTGAATTTTGATGGTGCTGACAACAGCTGTCTTGGGAGAGGTAATGACAAATGAGTTTGTTTAAAGTCGATTTTTACTGGTAGCTGCATACATGCCAGTTATTTTCTTTTGAATGACTTTTGAGAACAGGATGCAATTATTTATTAGCAAATATGAAATGTCACTCTAGGAAAATGACTGAGTGAAAGATTTTCCAGGTATTCAGACTCTTCCTGTCCTTGAAATCTAAGAACTTCATTGTTCAAAAAGTCCAGGCACCGTATGGGTTCCTTGGAGTTCAGGTATAAATGTTCTTTCATTTTATTCCATGAAATACAACTTTAAATGTGTGAGGAGAGGTTCTGGCCTCATTGAAATCAATGGGAGTTTTACCACTGACTTTGTTGGAGGCAGGAGTTCGCCCCTAGATAGAAGGGAAGTTAACGACCATTTTTTACATGAGGGGTTAAGTTGTGTTTATAGAGACAGGGACCTTTCTCTGGTTAAAGCAAAGCAAAGCCCCATACCCCATACAGATCCTATGACAGTGGATGAGTAGAAAGCCAAGGCACCCTTTGAAAGATTCAGGAGTCTCAGTTCCAATCAGAGATACTCGGGTGGTTGAAATTGGCCTATCTTTTTACAGCATGGCTACGGAACAAGAATGAGTGATACATTAAGTATTGGTCCAGTTTCTTCACAGAACCACCACAGACACAGGGACAAAAACCTGTCCCACTGATTAGGCAACTGAACATCGCAAACAACTTGTCCACAGTAGTACTTTGCCACCTCTTTAATCTTGCACTTTCTGCTGTCTTACTACCATGCAATAAAGAAGCTGTTACCTTTGTACTGGTACGTGGCTCAGGTCAGCCAGATGAGCACAGGGAGACAATGGAAGACAGTTCATATGTAAGGACTTTGCTTAAATGCTGTCAGGTTGTTGGTTTCTTTTTTGTTTGTTTTCTTTATAGCAAAGTTTGATGTGGCAAAACCACAACAAAAATTTACATGTTCTTCAAGTGGAAATGAATGGAATGTAATACCTGTCTTTTCTAGTCAAAGGACAGTACGATCAGCTGCTGATTTTTTAGGCTTGGAATAGTACAATGAGGATAGCCGCACCAGCCTGCTAACTAAATAGTTGAAAACTTGCTCTAACTTACATGTTTACAACTTGTCTGATGGCAAAAAAAACCCCAAACCATAAGCATCAAAATGCTGGGCATTTAAGGAAAGATCACCAAAGCTTTAACATATCTGTAAGGAAGGAAGGAAATAAGTAGAGAACTAGTCATAAATTGATGAGAAGAAACTGAGCTGGGAACAACACTATTCTAGCAAAAAAGCAGCCAAGAGAAGATACAATCAGAAAGCTCAAGACGAAGAGTTGAAACACCAAGGGGTACAAAGCGTTCATAAAAGAAAAGAGCATGGTGAGGACACCAGTGTGCCCGTGCATTTTAAAGAAAGCAAAGAAACTGTATGCTCATATTTGCACATGAAGGCAAAGATGTGTCTGTAGAGTCTTCTGTTACCAGACATGAGCTTGCTCATCCTATTCTGCAAGCCAAATGGAAGCCATGTTCTTCTCAGCAGGGCTTATTAGCTCAGGCTGAGTGCCACACTAACTGCAGTGACACAGCTTCTGGTTCAGAGCTGACTCATGTTCAGCTGACTCAGGCAGAAGGAACCTGTGCCTGCCTGGAAAAGACCCTGGTGATGTAACAACTGTGCATAGAAACCAACAATTAGATGTGCTTTGCTTTTATGGATGTGTTTCCGTTGTGTTTCCTCATCTTCCCTGTGCCTCTAGCCTCAGCCACTTTGTTGTGCACCCTTCCATCCATTTCAGAGTCTATCCATTCTTTACTTCCCCCCCTTTTTGTTTTGGTTTTCAGAGGTAGCTGAACCCAGGACCTACCGCACCATTACCCATCTATCACTTTCTTTGCACACTGTATTTATCTTGAACCTGTTCATGTCCTTGGACTGTAAGCTCCTCAGACCGTGGGTGGTGTTTACACTGCTCTGCAAACCAAAGCATTGGTCCCCATCAGGACATTTTGGAACTAACCCAGCCAAAATAAGATAATGAAAGAATCGCCAGTACAATCTCTAGTGACTAACACCATAAGCCAAAATCCTCCAGTGTATCATTGTCACTTTTTAGACTCTAAGTGAAACAAAGAAACTCTGAGATCTGTGACCTGTGTGGAAGAAGGATTTTACTGTCACCCTTTCCATTGAGTTCAGTGGAGTTAATGCCATGCCCAAAGTCTGTGGGGGTGTGCTGAGGAGGAAGGGGAAGGGAGAAAAGCTTGCAGCTTCAGGAACAGATGGCCAAAGGAAATGTAAGGATGTTTGTTTAAGGTTACAGTATGTACGTAAACACATAAGGTTCCTCCTGTGATCTGTCTTGAAAGAATAAACCAGTTAGGGTGAGTACAAGAACCTGAGAAGTGGAGGTAACTGCAGTTCAGTACCCTTCTCTTATAGAAGTGGTCTGTTCTTTTTTAAAAAGATTAAAAAATGTTAACTACGTTCTGCTGGGATGAACACCTATCATCAGGTTTGCTAGTACACAGGACAGGGATTAATTCTTAAAATACATTTCACCATAGGAATAAGAAATAGTGCCTTGGAATGATAAGAGTGTTGCAATTCAAGTTGACTGGAACTATAAGGTGTATTATTTTACTGAATGCTCCATTTATCCCACAGATTTAGAAAAAGAACAGCAATAGCAAATATTTCAGATAGGACATGGGAAGGATCTATTTGGCATAAAGTTAGAGCTGAAGGCAAGAGAAATTGCTACTGTTAATGGTTAATGTTAGTTTCTTCCTGTTCCACTTTCTATAAACAAGGTATTGCCTATACAAGCTCATTACTGTAAACTGAGCACATTTAAATTGGCAGTAAAATCAGAGTATTTACTCTATTGCACAAATAAAGTACCTAGTCCCATGTTTTGGAACAGTTTCAAGTCTTGAAATCCAGCAGCTGGCGGCTTTACAAGCAAAACCTTACACTTAAATAATTCACTTTTGAAAGTTTTAGGTGTTCTGTGTCAGGTAGTACCATTCAGCAGATATTCCTACCACCAAGACACAGATTCTTTTGCAATAAATTTGCATTCACAGGGGCTTTTATAACTCTTCCAGCACTGCTGACTCCAATGGCTGTTGATTAAACGTATATATCCTGTACATTTAATCTGACTTTCATTATGGCCACTTCGTAAAAATGCCATGAAATGGACAAGCGATGACACATTGCAAGAACAAGGAATCCCTGCAAAGCCTCAAATTGGGTTTTTTTTCTGCCTTATTTATAGTGACCATGGTAAAGGCTAACTCTAAATCAGGGAGAATATTTGACAGCAAATGCTCCTATCTATGGATTATATATAACCCATCCTAAACACCAGATGAAAAAGGGGTAACCCTAGAAAAAAGAAGGGCTTGCTTCCATGTAAATCATGCTACAAATTGGACAACACCCAGTGAGTTCATTGTTCAACCTCAATTGTGAAGGCTATTCACATTTACTATTCCCCTGGAATCAATGTTAATTAAGGCTGACTGGGGCTATAAATCAGCCTTTGGTTTTTACAACTTAATTCAGCATTAAGCATATATATGTAAATAAAAGGTAACTGATTAACCACTTGAGTTTTCCAGGAATTACTGAGGTAATTTGTTTTTGTTTGAGTCCTAGTCTTACCTTTTGTGATTTGCAGTAAGGAAAAGAAAAAGTATATAGTATGTCATGTATTTGCTATGTGGTATTGTGAGTAGTTAAATGATCTGGCCTGTTGCGTGCTATCAACAAAACTGTGCCAAAATGGAAAGGGAAGAAGGGAACACTTGAAAAATTTTGGAACATATGAACATTTAGTTTGCCATCTACTCTCAGTAGGGCCAGTAACTGCAGTAACGTCAGAGCAGGAAGAGAAACGGCAAACCTTCCTGTTTTACTTCGGTGTCCCATCAGTACGGTGATTTGGCCAAGAACAAACTCAGCTGGCAAAATAGACACTGCCTCTCGCAAATGAGGAATTTGTCTATAGTTGATGTACAATGGTCTAAGGAGGAAACTAAATGCTGTTTGTTCCCCAGCAATGCTGCCTGAGGCAACATGCAGAAGAGGGCAGCAGCGGAGATAGTGGGTGGGTGAGGTGTGGATGTGCATGGGATGGGGATGTTTCAAACCGGCCTTACAGTGTAACAGGTGCGGTTGGAAGCTACTGGTTGCCTCTGTGACCATGCCCTTGAAGTGTCGTCATTCTCATGAGATCTCATTGTAAAGGTCTCTTGATAATTTCTGTTCCTTTCCAAGTGAAAGATGGAGGGCATGGCATTTCCCTAAAAGAACAGGCACATCCCTCCTGGTACTGACAATAACCTCTTCCTCACACACACATGTTCTGATAGAACTTTTGATGGAACTTCGCAAGATAATAGTCCCACCACATATTTGCTAGGTTCAACTTCTGCCAGTGCTTAATTATATACAGCCACTGTTGACAGAGTTCAATAGGACTAATCAAGGAAGCAATCTGACCTGTCCTACAGGGCACATGACTGTTCAGAGCCTTTGCAATACCATATCATACAAAAAAGTATACAAAGGAAAAGTAAAATTCAAAGTTATCATATAAAAATTCAAGTTACTTTGAGACTCTGCTGACATGTAGTTGGAAGGAAATTATATATTGCATTTTGCATGACCTGCATTTCAAAAGCATTACACACTGAGTTCAGTAGCATTTTTGCACACTCATCAGTGTTGAAATCAAGCCAAGAGTAAATGTTTTTAGCATAAAGCAAAGCAAATTAAGCTTTGCAAATAAACAGCTACAATATCTTGTTTAAGTAGCCATCTGTCGCAGTTGGCTTACTAATAATTAGCAACTTAATGGTAATTTCAAACCATGCAGGTAATTGAAGTGATAAGTATTCAAAAAGAAAGGGATGTATACAAAACTAGGCTGAACAATCTAATCTGCAATGCAGTAGTAGCAAAGAGGGAAAAAATGGATAGGATTTTGTGTTTTCATCACTATTTAGCACTGAGGAAGTACAAAACAACTATCTTTGTGGGTGTGTGTATAAATACGATAAATTGCAATGCAGCACAGAACTAATGCCTCCTTTGCAGCTCTTAGTTGAATGACATTTGGTTTCATGGCACTACAGATTCCCTCTGATGTTCACCCAGGGGTAGCCCTGGATTTGGAAAATGGAACTGATTTTTAAATTCACTGGGGATTCCTGCATGCTCACTGCCTCTCTTTTTTATATTGTCTTCTCTGAAAACATATAGGAAAAAAGTAATTTGGGCTCCTTTAATTCATAAGAGTAATTATCACAGGTGGCAACAATGTAACTTTTCATTTCCTTTCTTGAAAATGTTCTCAAATGATGTGTGAGTGAAATGATGATCTACATTCTTAATTTGATATTGCTTAGTGATGATGTCATCAGGCATTTTCTTCAGGCTCTCCAGCTGTACAAGTAAGAAATTCAACCATTGGACAGACAGTGGCCTAGCATTCAGCTCTTTGGAGGTAGAAGTATTTTCCCAGGGATTTAATAAACAATGTTTTTGTGCTGTTGCAGCTCCAGAAATGTTTTTTGGTACAGGAAGAGGATTTTAACATCCAAATAATAATGGCTTCCCACAGGAGATATGGTTCTGGATGAATGGAGGAAGGAATGGGAATTTCCTAACTCAACTGATTTAGTAGCTGGTTATAGTTTCATTCCATCAAAGATCTTTTTTTCATATGTGACTTTCTCCTTAGAGAGCCTTTGACGTGAAGTCTGCAAGGATGGGGGAGGGGGCATCAGATGCCAAAGTACTTTATAAAAGAATCACAGCTGTTCGGTCCTCAGCATCTTCTCATAGCTGGAGGCATTGAGAAATACATAATGGTGGGGTTTTTTTTGGGGGGGGGACAGAAGACAATTTTAGAGGCATGCAAAAAATCCAGCAGCAGCATTTCCCTTGGTAAATACTGCATAACATCAGAGATACCGGGCACCTGTGCCTCAGTCTGGTCAGGAAATTTCATATCCTTTCCCATCTGGGCAACTTCATTTCCTCTCCATTGGAAACATTTCAAGAGTCCTAACGATTAGTACAACTGAAAGGGAATGAAGTAGAAGGGATTGCCAATCAGAGGTGCAGCTTGTTTATTTTCTCAAGCTTTGTTTTCCTTCACTTTTATGGCTGTCTTGATACAACAAATCTCTCATGTTCTAGGCAGAGCGTGTTGCGGAGCACTCCTGGGAGTGACTGGAAACCAACAGCTGGCTACAAGATCAGCGACAACCTTGTTTATAAATAGGCATGAGGACAGAAAAAGCCAACCCTAGCAGACCGATTGGTGACTGGCCAGCAAGTGATCAGCAGTGCCCTTTTATTTTATTTTGAAGAAGGGGGTTGTTCAGGTGAACAGCAAGAGTCACTGCTCCTTGCTGGCAGTTCACAAATCATGAGTAATGGGCCCCAGACTTTGAGGCCAACCTCCCCAAACATTCGCAGTGCAGAATCCTGCTGCTGAAGGCAATCCACGATGGAGCCTTTCCTGGGCAGGGACAATGACTGCATTGCTTTCAAACAATACACCTACATAAGTCAAGGCAGGCTGGCTGGCTTGAGCGTACAAACAGAAACGGTTATCATGGCATTCTTTAGAGTTACCACAGAGCAATGTTACTCCTGCAGAAGTTACCCAGATTTTGGTTCTTGTAATGAGATGACTTTCAACTGTGGAGGAACTGCAGTTGTGTTAAGAGTAACAGTAAACTGTACATGAATAACACTGAACATTGCACTAAATGTAATTCTAGCAAGCAAGCTCCTCTGGATGTAGCTGCTTTTTAGCCACTAGAGGTCCAATCCCACCCACAGTAAAATAAAAGGAAAAATCCAACTGGTTTCGGTGGGAGCCCAGTTGATGAAAAGGAAGCAATGGCAACAGCCTCCAGAGGGATATTTGTACTGGGAGACAAAGCTATTCTACTGGAAGCTTGCCACCTGCTCTAGAGCCTGTGAGGGCCAAACAAAACCAGAACATGTTGATTTTTATTTTTCTTCTTCAGTTGCTGAGTTGTCCTGCCTCCTTCCTTCTCCTTACCTCACTCCCCTCAAAAAAAAAAAAAAAAATAATTGTTTTTTTCAGAGGAAGAGTGGCTCTTTTCTAAAGCTGTGTGTGTTTTGGGGTGTTCAGGTTTTGTTTTTAAAACTCATTTGGCCCTCAGAGCCAGAAGGATAATGTCATGGTTTTTAGACACGGTCTGCCATAAATGGGGTTTTCCTTCATAATCCCAAGCTTGAAAGTTCACTCAACAGCTCTCAAGTCCACACTTCAGAGTGTACCAAGAGGACTGGAGAATTTGAAATATTTACCATCATACTACAGCAGGAAGAGAAAAAAGTGGAATCAAAAAGAAAATGCACAAGTGAATGAGGCTGCTCTGGTTTCGCTGTCAGCACAGCAGTACGTCAAAATCTAGTAGAATTATGTTTACGCAGCCCGAGTCCTGGGCCAAGGGTACCTGTCTGGATGAGAAGGCTAGAGCGTCCAGCTTCTCTGGATGTAACTTCCAAGTAGCAAGGCCTGAGCCAAGCCTACTGAAATCAAAAACAGTCCTTGACATCAGTGGACTTTGGATCAGAAGCCAAGTATTCAAAATCGGTGAATACATCAAGGTCTCAGTGACATTTCAGCCCATGTAAATGAAGTCAGACCTCAGCATGGCAGACATAAGCTGGAGGAGGATTCATATGATCTAGCACCTAACGATGATATCTAATGCAGAAGCTCAGTCTCTTTCCAGTCCCTGTGGGTTGGGAGGGGAGAGAGAAGCACTCCCTCTGGGCAGCACGCACCGCCTCAGGCGTGCTCAGTCACCCCCTGAAAGGGCCTGTCTCTCCAGTGGCTGTTGCAGTGGCCCATGCATCTAGACATCTTGTTTGGGGGCTTAAAGGTAGATACAGGAAGTCCCCAGCTGAGCCAGCTTTCAGTGACTATAGGTCTGGGGAATGGATGCCACTGGGAGGAGAAACTGGGGGAATCCAGGGTCTCTGAGCAGCAAATGAAATCGGAGAAAGGGCTTGAAGCCTCCTGTCAGTCTGCTGTGAAAGTGGAATGTAACATGATTTTTTCTCCCCTATGTCCCAAATCCCTCACACCAAATGTTTGACCTGCCTGTCTTCCTGTCTTAATTAGTCTTCTGTCTTTCTGGGAGCTGGGTCTGTTCTTTTGCAAATGGCAGCACATCAGACAGGGGAAACCTGTCATGTTTATTTTCTAAGCTGTAGGGGGCACCCATTTGAAAAAACTCCCAGCTTATCTAAATGTTTTTGTTTGTATGATTTTGAATTAGGAAGTTTGAGTAATTAGTTAAGAAGATTAAATAAGTCTTAACAACATGCAGTAGCATGCTTACTTTCCTTGCCCCCCCAGGTATTTCCTGCACGAAACCCAGGCTGCCAAACTGTGATGATACCCTTTTCTATTTTAGTTTCTCACTGTGCCACATGCTGATATAGCATCCGTTATTTCAATTCACTCTCATTTAAAGGGATTATTTTGCGCCTGGTTGGTCAAGAAAATTAATCTAAAGAGAAGAAACTGAGATTGTTTTGTCTGTTGAACTATACCCACCACAAACATTTTACTCCTTTTGGCTGCCTTATTAAACCTGTGGGAAGAAACTTTACTTACAGCACAAAAATGCTTCTGCAAAGTAATTTCTACTTTTTTCAGTTAATGAAGAATTTATCTGCTGTTAGTAGCACAATACAGCAGCAATAACACTCTCCCCTAGCTCAGGTAATATTTCATGTATTCCTAAGAAACTAAGCTCCTGAGCTTTACTTATCCTTTCACTTGTGGAGCTCTAATTGCTGGAGATGAACATTTACTGTCTTGCTTAGCACTGCATCAGAAAATACTGTTTCTGAAGCCAAGGTGACTAAAAAAGTAAGTATGCTCTACATTTCCACTAATAACAAAGAAAAGCCATCACTCAATGACTTCGGTAAGGATGGCAGTGTTTTTTATGGAGTATGATCCTTGATGTCACTTACTGCAACTTAAAAATGAAATAATGGAAGATTTCTAAAAAATCCATTCAGTCAGGAGTGGAGAGGAGGGAGTATTTGTTTACAGACTCAATTGTTGGGCTTTCACTGGGCTTTAATGAAGTTGTGGCTATTAAGAACTTGATCCTGAAAACCCTTCCACAAGCACTCATTTGAAACGGTGGGAGTGAGGAGGGGGTTTGTACAAACAAGACTAGTATTAGTCTGTATAGCTTTCCTGTGCTTTGCATCGTTTGTGCATTACAAGTCTTGTGTGCTCATTATGTATGACATAAAACAGCGTGGTCTATTTATTTGTACATGGGAAACTTGTTCTACCATTTAAAAGAATCTAGCAGATCATCACTTGTAGGTAACTGCCATTTTAAATGTTCATCTCCAAAGTACAAGTTCTTACTTAGAAATTAGCGATGCTGCATAAACAAATACTCCTACTAAGATTTCAGACACTATAGGCAACACAGAAAAATACAACAGGCAAACTTATTTAAAAGCTTAAAAGCTCCGTCTGAGAAAATTACCTTATAACTACACAAGAGAAATTGCTGGAATGTCAACTTCATTTGCAGTGGCCCCTTATGGCCTGATCACCCCTCCCTGGCACGATAAATCACTGGCGAGATCCTTACCTTAACACGTTTGATCTCAGCTCAGCAAGACTTGGTTTTGATGTGAAGAACTCCAGATCTGTTAGGTCAGAGACAAATAGCAGAGCCACTGACCTCCAAAGTGCTAACTCTATATTAGACCCAAGTGAGCAGCCATAAGCTCCTGGAAAGTTTGCCTTTGCTTCTACTTTGCATCCTGAATATTTTCAAATTTACTGTTAGCATGTTTTGCTAAATGGTGCCAGTGACATTTCCTTTCATGTCACTCTGCACTTACAGAATCCACAAGAAGTCAAACAAACAAGTAAGTGTGCAGTATGAGAAGCACTATCTGGGATAAACTGTTAGAATTATCTGGGTGACATGAAGTAAAATTCAGTATTTATCAGTTTCTTTATTTCTTTTACATAAATGACTTGCACTGGCCCTCTTCTATCTAGACTGTACTTAGTAATATCATAAATAATGATATTCACCAGTACACTCATTAAGGTGATTGAACGTGCCTGTACGTACATGTCTATACCTACAGAAATTCAAACTACTCCTAAAAAAATATAAAAAAAATCCAGTTTGTGACATTTGCTTTTGAAGTCTGGACTTTCGCAAAGACCAGTTTTGTGGCCGCTCAGTTTTGCAGCCATGGTTTGAAACTATTCCTTATTGTCCTGGTTAAACAGTCACTTATCTCTATGATAGTAAGCAGGAGTGTTAGTCTACCAGAAAATTGGATGTTCTTAATGGGCTTTGGGGGAGAATAGCTTTGCATCATCAGCATTAAGTTAAATCACATTAAGTACCCACTTACAACATAGGGATTACCACTTATGACATCTTTGGTGAAAGCCTTTAAAACAAATTGTTGTGTTTGTTAGAAGAAGCTGTAAGATAACAATTCCCAGAAGTCTGATTTATAAACCCTTTTTGCTCTTCGAGAAGATGCAAAGGAACCCAACACCTCTCATTCAATGCTGCAGTGAAACCTCTCAGGCTGGAAATTCTTTTCAATAAAAAGTCTTGGGAAATACCGATTCATTTACTTTGCAATATTCTTCTGGCTATTCTTTAGGTAGATTCCCTTTCCTCAGAGTTCAGTTTTGATTTCTCCTCCAGTTCTTTCTGTTGATAAGCCATTGACTTTACATATACAAAACTCGAACGGGTCATTCCACTTTTTATATTCGTAAGGCTAATTGGGAAGAGCTGGGTTTAAGCTGTCTAAGTATCCTGCTGTGCTTGGATACCTAACAAATTTACACCCCAAAGTACACTGCGGTGCTAAGACTAAAATTGGATGCGAAGCATTCTTGCAAGAGTTGATTACAGTCCCAAGCAAATAAAACACTTCAGGGTATAGCAAATAATGCCAATATTTAATAGAGTTTAACATTTTTATATGTGACTGGCAAGCTATTCTATATAGAGATTACTAGCCTGCATGAAAAATGAACTCTTCTGTTTACCTTTAAATACAAGCAGACTAATAACTTGGAGTACGTAAATTAAAAACATGACCCTCACCTATTGCCAAACATGCAGCATTAAAAAATGGACTAAGGCAAACCCAAAACCTAACTATACAGAGATTTCCTTAAATGAGCAAAGTAGCTTGTAAGTCTTGTCAATAAAAAGCCTTCCTTGAAAACAAACGTTCATATATGCAGTCCTGAGAATTTTCCCCCCCCATTTCCTTTAAAATTCATGTTTCTCTTCCCCTTTCTAACCAAATACCCCTTTTCTTTGCTGGAACCCCTTGTAACGATACCAGAATGCAGGCAAACCTCATTAGTCTCCCTGCTGTTTACAAGACAGGATTTATGCTCAGTGTAGTGAACACAATAACGCACGATCACTAAATGGCTAAAACCACCATCAAGACTTTAATCTGCGAAATTTTTCACCCAGACACTGCAAATACTATTGGCATGTAAAGGTACGAAACCCAGTATTAATTACAGTGAACATGTGTCACCCAATGCCCAGCTTTCTGCAAGGGGTATACCAATAACTAGCCGTTTGTGAAGGTTAATTTCACGCAACCTTTAGCAGTTATTTGGTACAAGGTATGTCACCAATTCAATCCATTAAGTAATAACTAAATTCTCATGGGGCCTAGCTGAAGTCAAATGTTGTTATTCCAGGTTCACTGCTTTTAGTCTCCCTGAAGACCATTTAGGCAAACAGCTGGAAGAGCTGACTACAAAGGTTCCCAGTCACAGGGAACCACTCTAGGAAAGCAGGTAAAAGCTTCTAACCAGGAAATAAGTATCAAGGATTTGTCCTGTTGCTCCCTCAAGGAGAGAAATGAACTGAGACAGAGAGCACGAGCATGAACACCTTTGTGCTTCAGCAAGAATGCAAACATGAAAAGCAATTATCTTGGCGGATGGGAGAAAGAGCTGTGCTGCACCAGTCGCTGGGCAAGTTCTGCACTGGGCTCCTGGTTGTCATCTAAATATCAAGGCCTTCCTTCTCCCTCCATGTTGGAGCTCCTTACTAAAACAAAACCTTTGAAAAGTGAATAGAAACAATACCAGAGACAACAACCTGGATGTCCAGTACTGTCACTGCATTGCACTGATGGAAATACTCCTCCTCCTAACAGAAAAGAACAGAGGGGAGGAACACCACAAGCTCCAGCTTCATTTGAACTCATGATGGAGATCTTCCAGCAAGGAAGGCTCTGCCTCCCAGACAAGACTCAAGGGAATAACAGAGACAACTCCTGATAAAGTGACACAGAAAGAGAGCAAAGAGCACAAAGAAAGGGGTCTTTTCGTCTATACTGTGTGAGTGCACAGAAAAGTGTGCAATTAATACCATATAGAATTGTAGACACACATCCTCATGTAAACATTAGCTCTGAAATTCATCTGTATTTCCATTTCCCAGAATAGTACGTACAGAAAAAGTGGTATTATCTTCTAGCAGTCTGGCTGGTTTAGCAAGAGATCCTGCCTCTGACACTGACCTACTGTCTGAGTTAGTCATGGTTGCACTCCCACAAATTTAAACTCCCCCATCTGCGAAGGAGCCTTGTCACCAGTTTTACAGTGAGACTGAATCAATTAATGCTTTCTAAAAGCTCTGATGGAAGGAACAGAATATTAACACTTGAAGTTGTGTGATGCTAGCTAAAAATGTCTTTAGTAATGCAAGAAAGAGATTTTAAAATCACTATCAAAGGGCTGGACCACCAAGACTAGGTCATCATCAGCACAGCTAACCCATGTAGTGTTAGTCTCATATCACAATTTCAGGTGGACAAGTGAAAAAACAGAGCTTGATTCTCACCTTTTGGGAAAACAGCGTCCCACAGACACATCACAAAAGACAGAAGAGGCCATTAAGTAGCTGTGGTAAAGAAAGTGTGATAAAGACAAGAAGAGAAAGACCAACAAAAACCCGCCAAGCACTGATTGAAAAGGGGGTGAAGGCTTAGCCAGGTGTCCTGAAAAACACATGTGCATGTTTCTCAAAGTCCGTGCAGGCCATTCTGGCACAGGACTGCTGCAACCATACATCACAACTGAAGAAACTGGAGTGAATAAAATACGCCCCTTGATTTGGAAAGGCAGGTAGTAATTTCTTGGGAGTTTCTAACTACTCAAGAATAAACTTAAACTATTTTGGTTACAGCTGGAAAAAAACACATAAACAAATGTAAAATGTGTGTGTTATGGTATACTGATAAGTTTTGAAAATACCCAGTGAAATCAGGACAGTGCTTTTATGCCTGGATGCAAACAACGTTTAAAATAAACTCCAAGTATGTTTCAAACAACAAAACGAAATGGTTCCTTAAAAAAAAATAATCTACGTATCCAACTGGCAGTTACATAAATGGTTTCTCAAATCAATTTGACAGTGCAAAGAAGTATTAAAGCCAGTTTAAATCTGATTTCTATTTTAAGGACATTTCATACTAGCAGAATGGTAAATAAGAGTGAGGTGCAATGTCATGGGAAGTGCTTTAGTGGTTGAGATTAAAAAAATTTACAGGGTTTTTCAACTAACTACATTACAATTTTCATCTAGGTCATCTTATAGTTAGGAAATAAAAGCGCAAATAAAAGTGCAACTGCCTATAAGCCAGCTCAAGAAATCTAAGTGTGAAAACTGGTGATCTGGACTGTATCATGGAGAGGAAAAAGACTAACATTTTTTGAGCATAAGAGGATGAGAATTATCAGAGGCATACCATGACTTCTAGGTATCAGCTTCATAGGGAGGACAAGTCAGGCTGCAGAGAGGTGGGAGTAGCTCTGCATGCAAGGAATTGCGTGGATGTTTCTTGGAAGAGAAACATAATGCATAACTAGATCCATGAGTATAGAGGGATGGTTGATCGTGAAAGATTATGGCAGGAGTAAAGTACTGACTTCTGGATAAGTGCAACCAAAGTGGCATTCAAGTGGCACTGAAGTGGAAAAAGAATACGAAGGCAATAAGACGGGTGCAAAAGTAACCGCAGATTAGTTCAGCGAGGGCTCCACTGAGATAGTCTCTAGAGAACATAGTTTTCTGTATCCTAATCTAAACAACATTTGACATGGTCCTGTCAAGGACTAAAAATTGTGTCTGAACCCCTGAGAAATGGGTATCACATAAATAATTTCAGCTTCATTGCAGGAGAGAAACACATGAAGAAGCCCTACTCTCTGGGATACTAAACTTCAAGAAGCAATTTTTTTAAAAAAGAGGAAGTAACTTAGAAACTCCCTGCTTGAAGCTAGGAAATTAAAATCCATAGAATCAGCATGGAGGCTTAAGAATGTGAAAGAGTCAAAGAAGATTTGCATTCCCAAGACTAAAAACGGGAAGCACAAGCAAGAAAATAAATGGGGTGGCTAAGCAGGAAAATAAAAGAGGAAATGTAGGAAAAAAAAAAAAAAAAAAAAAGAGACAAAGTGCTAAATGTAAAAGGCTGCAAAACACAAAATGAAAATTAAAAATTGCTACTAAATGTTCTGAAGAAAAATACCAAAAAGGCAACACAAATAAAACAGCCAAGAGAGGCCTACATTTAATAAATAAGAAAATATGGGCTGTGGGAGAGTCAGTGGTTCCAAAACCAACCTGGCCATGAAATGTATAGAAGGGAGACCAAAGATATTTCCAGAAGTGGCTGCTCATTTGGGGAGATCTTAGTTTGGCTGTACTGAAGTAGATTGTGTTTCTGGCCAAAACTTAATACGCATTGTAGGGTCAAGGGAAGAAAAGCAGAGCCACTACTTTGAACACTAGAAGATGACAGGTAAAACAGTTGTTCTGGGGACTCACCTTCACTAAAACTTTTAACACCAGCAATACACAAAGGATCATTTAAAGGCCATGTCCAAGATAAGGTTGCTTCAGTCCCAGTTGCCCTGCAAAGACTTGAAATAAAGTTCCTGAAAGAAACCCCAAATGCTAATGCATCTCAATTCTTCCAGTTTTCAAAAGCTGAGGCATCAGGAATTACAAAAAAGCCAGGAAGGATATACCAGGGTGGCAGTGGGGGTGATGATGATGATGTACGAAGTGGTGCTTTTCCTACTGAAGCATGAGAACACAGTGCCACAGCACAGACCTGGAAGGACCTTCCAACGGGAGAGATCATGTTTCAGATGAAATGTAGACCTGAGGTACTGACCAGCTCTAGTCACTTGAGGCCAGGTTCAAGACATGCTGACCTGTTCACAAGAGAGTAAGATCAGCTTTTGTACGACAGCCAAATAATACCTGCATTTACCTGAAACAGTAAATAGTTCTGCTTTAGAAATGAATCAGTTTCACTTTAGAGTGAAGGTTTTACCTGTGAAAACACGTGTGCATGTGGAATTTCTGTAGGGAAAGGCACTTTCTGATAGTTTCTGAGTCAAAACTGAGGGATTTTGTCTAATCATTGGGAGATGACCAAAGTGTGGTAAGAGGACAGTGTCTCCCTGGCATCTTCTTCCCATCCAAATTCAGCAAAGACGCTGCAGCCTGTTCTTCTGTGCAATACTTCCTATGTCTTCGTGACTTTCCAAGTGGATTTTTGTAACTCATTTATTTTAAATTGGGACATATTGTAAATCCACATGGAAATTAGCACAGTATATCCTTTCTGTAACCACACCACCTGCTGTAGGCCTCTCCATAGCTGTCCCTCTGGCACCCCTTTAGTTTCGGAGTTCAATTCAAAGTCTTCAATTACCTATGAATCCCTCCCAGATTAAGGTCTATATCCTCTAGTGGTCAGTGTGGTCCCTGTGTTTTAACCTCCAGCTGAGGTCAACTGAGATTGAGCTGACCTTAAACGTTTTCATTTGGGGCACAGAATTTGATGTGGATGGTTCCCTGCTCTGAAGTATTTTCCCACTTCAGTCCAACAAAGCTGGAATGTATTATGTTTCAAGTCATAAGGTAAAAACCTAGTTCACTAGGCTCTCTGGGAAAGGAACCGACTCCAAGTGAACAACAATGAAGGCCCTTTTTCCTTTTGTCAGTTGGAGACTATTTCAGCAATGCTATTGCAGCCACACTTTGATGTGGCTTCACGTTATCATACTTCTAGTAATAAACTGCTCCTATATTTAAAGCTTAGTTACACTGCATAACTTAAAATTGATGTGTTGCATTCATGTCACAAAGGTAGATTGCTATTAAAAGGAACAGAACATGCTGGTCAGTAGCTGATGTTTTTAGACAAATTCTGACATATGGAACTTGTGTTTTGGAGAAAAAACAAGTAGGTTTATGCAGTCTGAACAGGAATTCCTCTCTTCATGTGAATAAGCACGAAAGGAAAAAATGACTGGGCCCTTAGGTGGCAATAGTTTTTTAGACTTCATCTTTCTCTGTATATTACTTAGTAGTAAGTCTTCACACAGCTATTTACACATGTATTTGTGCTTGAGAAGGGATGCCAGCACTTGTTTGAGGATTTCCCACTAGAAGACTGCATAGAACTGCAAGTTTCTGAAGATTTTTTTAAACCTTTACAGATCTGTGCTTATATTATATTTATATAGCTTCCTTATAATGTCATCCCTGTATAAATGCATTTTTTTTGTCTCTCATTTCTTTCAGCTAAAGTTGATGGTTTGGTTACTTGTTTCAGAGAGTGAGTTCTACTCTAAAAAAAGAAAGATAAAAATTTGTGGGTTTTAGAAGTGGAGAGAATTAAACAATTTGCAAAAAATAAATAGCGAAATGTTACAGTTCAGTCTTAGGAAAGATAGCTGCAAAACTGTAAAAGAAGAAATGTGACTTTATGCAGGATCTGACTAAGAATTTATGATATGGACCACTGAATTCATCTTTTGTCATTTATCTCTGTAAACCTGCGAGATTTCTTGGAAGATAGTTAGTCAAATGAGGAGCCAAGATGAATCAGTGGATATAATTTATTTAGACTTTAAAAAGGCTTTTGATGATAAAGTCCTTAGCAAGAGGCTATTAAGGAAAGTTAGTAACCATATGGTGAAAGATAAAGTCCTGCCATGGATTAAAAAGTGGTTAAGAGATAAGATAAAAAGACTGGAAATAAATGGATAATTCTCCCTGGAAAGAGGTTAATAGCAAGGTGCCCCTTCATTACTCTGACTAGCAATCGATATCTTGGTTCACCTGCTTTTGCAGATCATTAATAGTAAGGTACGTAGTTCGCAGATAAAAACATTCAGACTAATCAGAGCACTGAAGAAAATATGACTAGGGCTGAAGTTAAAAGGCATTTGGGCAACTCAAGGGTAGATGAAATTTGCCAAAGGTAGTAAACTCAAAGCAAAGCCTGTTGGAAGGAAGGGTTCAAATGACTTTTAGATGCTGATCTGTTCCCAAGGACTGGCAAAGTCTATGGACAGCTTATTGAAGGCAACTGCTCATGTGCACTGTAAAGAAGGGAAGACAAATGGATACAGGGGTTCCATTGTGTGGTGCTCCCAGGAGCAAAGCAGTTTATGGCAGTGAATAACTTCAAACTGGCAGAGCCCATTAAGGTCCGTGGGGAACAATTCTCCATGGACAGCCAGATGAACAAGCTGAGCAGAGATCATCAAGAATTTTTGGACTGTTGGAATTTTTTTATTAGAATATGCAGATACATTAAGACAGAAGTTTAATATGGAAATATACCAGGATTGATGAACTGGAGGGAAATGCTTCTGAAAGACAGAATGGAATGGAGAATTAAAGAGGAATTTTTTTTTTTGACAGAATCAAAGTGTGTGTTCGAGATGCATTATCCCAATTCAATACCCCAATAGTTAGGGTGAATGCAAAGACAGCCATAGCTCTTGGATCAAATCCTTGCTCTGTCTGACATCCTGAGTATTCTTGGAGCAAAGACTTGAATCCTACTTTTCCCTGTAAGTGTCCTGCCCACTGGGCTATCAAGTTGATATCTCTCAAGCCTCATAAATACTTACAAGTGAATTATGCAACAGGAGAGAATGTGAGACTTTCCAAGGATAGCCAAAGTTGAATAGCATCCAAAATTGGGACCTATCCACCATCAGAAAGTAGGGATCCATATTGAGGTTTCTGCTGTGTTTACTTCAGAACAGGGGTATGAATTTGGCTGCTCTTCAACTTGGGCAAGTGCTCTGATTATTACTGACCTGGCTTTGGTGTGTAAATATATGCATCTTTTGTATTGAAATACTTGAAATCATAAACATTTTTGCAAAGACGAGAAAAGTACTAATTGCATAGCTCTTGTCTTTCTGTATATCATCTGACAAAGCGAAAAAAATTTCCCTCTAGCCAGCAATATAGTACTGTAAACTCGATGCATTAAACCAGTTTGCATTTTCCGTAAAGATTCAGTCTTTCCCTAAAAATTCAGCACAGTCAGAGGTCACTGCTACAACAGTTACCTACCCACTAATATACTAGTTATCTGCAGTAGTTATCTAGTTGTTGCCAGTTTCAGCCTGGTAGTATCTGTATTTTTAATGCTCTTGAATTAACACAGTTATAGCAGCTGTATTGGAGTAAGCAAAGGCAGGGGACTGCATATGCATAGGACTACAATTGTTTCTTGATCCCTCATGCAAAATCTGGAAAATTGGGTTTCTGCAGAAGGCCTTAAAAGTTTGGGAGGAGAGAAAGAATCTTATATTTAGGCTATTAATTGGAAAGAAGTGTATAAATAGTTGGCAATTGCTATATGGGTTACTGGATTGTAATACTAACGACAAAGTATGAATGCACTAGAAGAGAGTTCAAGCTGCAGCTTTAAACAATAGTAAATCTAAATACAGTATACACCCTAAAACTTCATATATGATGATACAGAGGGACATATCTAGTGTAAGCATCAGATGCTAGAGTGTTCCACAAAGAGGAAAAGCAGCTGTTCTATTTGTCTACTCCTCATGCAAACATCTCCAATTTTCTGTGCCGCATCTTTTGTAACTGGACAGCGCTCACTGAGCTGACCCAAAAGGCTAGCTCATTTCTTCAGCTGTCAGTCACTGAAGCTGACTTCAAAAGGCATTGAAGTAGTCAGCTCATTTAGGGAAAGACAGGTAGGAAATAGCATGTATTCCTCACTTAGCTGAGTTTTGCCAAAGCTTGTCTTCAGTTCAAAAAATGACAAAGATTTTACATATTATTGTAAATAGAATAGATTTCCTGTCTCCTATCTTAATGTCAGTTTAGAATTTTATCTGGAAAACACATGCTGGAAATTTTGGCGAAAAGAATTTATAGTAGTGTTCTGCAGCATTCATTTCTGGGCAATGCCAAGAAAGCGCAATGGGAATGAAAATACAGAAACTTAGTAACAGAACACTTCAAACCCAAATTTTAATCACATGAGAATTTGAAATGTATTTGTTAGTTCTTGTCTACCCAGAGCAGTTTGTCTACACTTAATACAAACTGCTGTATACAGTTTTCTGTTGCAGTGCTAAGCAGTTTACCTGGTCTGCGTTTAGAAACTCACCTGATTTTAGCCTGTGGTGTAAGAGCAGAGGCAAACCCTTTTACACAGCACAAAAAAAATAGGGTTGTCAGCCAATTCACAGGCTACTACTACTGAAACATTTCTGTGCCTCTTCACTGCCAGAGTGCTGTAACTTCACCCCTTTAGAGCACCTCTTTATAAAAAGCTCTCAAAACCACAATTCTTCAACTTTTCCTTATGCTATAGTTCTTCAGCTCTTTCTCAGACCTAAATCAGTTGGCAAGTGAGAAACAAAACTGAAAACATCCAGCTGGATTAGCATCCCCAACGTGATGCAAACTGAGAACATTTGTTCACTCAGTTACATGGTGTAGTGACAGAGCTAGGACAGGACAGGACAGAACCTTAGGGTCCTCATTTTATACCAAGCTGTCTTTTAAAGTCAACGTGACTTACTAAAACCACTACGAAAGTACTTTGTAAAGCAGATTTGACTATACCACAATGAAGAGAGGATAGCCACATCCTGCAGAAACACCTTTAGCCCTTCAAATGGAGATAGCAGGAGGATGCAAAGGGCTCAATCCATTGGGCTAATTCCGCATCTACTGTCAGATACCTGGGAGACACTCAAGTCTCAGGAAGGAGAATGGAGTTTCGTAACAGCATGAAAGAGGGAGGCACCGATATCATACTAAGCTGAGAACCCTCTGATTACCCTCAGAAGCTGTCAACTCAGGGGTGTGCTTCCTGTACAAAACACACTAATAACATGCCCTTACCGGACATCGTGCTACAGCTTATCTCACACATCTGGTATTTCTGGAGCAGCCCATTCTGGGAGAGTTTCTGGCATAAAATTCCCATTTGTAGAAGTATGACTTGTTGCCAGGGAGAGAGCTGGATCCCTTTTCTACCTATGTGTTCCCTTACGCATGGGGCACGTCACTGCCAACACGCTCCTGACGAGCCTGAGGAGGAGGGCTTGCTGTGCCACAGGGCTGTAGAATAACCTAATTCCATGCAATACTGTTCTGCAGATGCAATCCCTCCCCAAATGTTAATGTTAAGAAGTAGAGAATTAAAGAGTCATCACAATGAAAAGAGGGGTAATCCTGCATGTGGCAGTTTTACTACTTGCCAGCCACACAGAAAAACTTAACCCTGTGTGCTTGAACACTCATCTTCATGTCTGGTTCACATCCTATTCACCAAGTCTTGTTGCGCATATCTAAAACACTTTTCACAAAGACCATGCCAAGGTATTAAAAAGCTGGGGAAAATATTTCTAATGGCTGTTTTTTTAAGGAAGCATAAGCTAACTCCCAGTATTGAAGCCACAATGGATACTGCTGCACACCTTACATAAAAACATGGAATCATGTAATTTTCATTGCTAATTAAATATTTTTTTTTCTCACCAATGAAAAACTACATTGCCTCTGTGTGCTACACCAGGTGTACAGATCGGAAGGACTTAACACACAGTTTTCTGCTCATTTCAGTAAACCTACCAGAGGAATATTTCACAAGTTTCAATAGTTCTGCTAAATAATTGAATACATGAAAATTACATAGGTAGTATTTCTTTTATCTATGTTCCTGAAAGGACCTTTCATAGTAATTCTAAGGATGATGTACTGTTTTAAAGAGTAATGAATAATAAATTTACTTTTTTTCTGGTGCATACTACAAGTCTTTAAAAAAACTTCCAGAAATGGAATTTAATTGGCAAAACATATTTTAAAATCACTTCACTTAGTTTAAATGTTCACAGGTGCCTCTATTTTTCATAAAGAATTAACTCCCAAATGGTTAAGATTTTACATTCAGAGACAGCTGTAATAAAGAGCTCAAGAATTCTGTGTCCTGGTTGCGTATTTAAAATTCTCACTAACAAGCAGGAGAGAGGCTGCTAGGAATGCTTACAGATGTCTGATTTTACAAGGTTTGGGATTGTTGTTTGTTTGGGGTTTTTTGTTGTTTTTTTTTTTTTTTTTTTTTTGCTAAAGTGCTTTAGTCGAATGTTATTTATTGTTTATGGAAGTTGTTTGTCATTTAAGACATGAAGTGACCACTCCCCAAAAGAAAGAATCAAATTACAAACCATTATTTCATTTTTGATTGTTTTTCTTTGTAATAGGTGGGAAAGTGGATCCTAGATAAAAGTCCTGCCCAAGACAAGACTCCAAGCTGGAGACTCCAATTATCTATAAATCACTTGTATTTCCTGCAGAGAAAGAGAAAAATGAGGGAAGAACAAGACAGAAAAACAGAGACAGAGGATATGCCAAGTCAAATATTCGATACCTGTCCTAAACCAAATTTCTCTCAAAAGCAACCAGGAGTTACCTAATATCTCAAAACTAAGCTTAGAAGAAACATGTTGCCATTGGTTTTGGCTTAATATTGAAATAAAAGATCTTTCTTTTTCTTGTTCCAGTAGTATAAAATGTGTAACATCTTACATATTTCTGAGATGATGGCACTATATATTCTGAATTATTAAAGGTTACTATCCAGCTTACATTCTCACAGACAGGAAGATATGATTGTTGATGACTTATCTTTTCCAAAGATTTTTAGAACCAATTCTCTAGTTTTAGAACAGAGAAACACAAGTACACTTATTATGCAAACTGACTGTGATACTACTCTCAAGTACTATCCACCAAACACTCCGGAAGCATACTTTACAGTGAAACCAGCAAAACCCAAAATTCATGCCAAATACTATTTGCACAGTATGATTGCTCCCAAAGTATAACACCACACAACATCAAATAACTACATTCCTTACTTATTTAAACTATTTTCAAAGAAATTACATGCAAGAAACCACATGCATCTTTTACTTTGCATATTGCAGTTTGCATTAAAATATAACGAAATCTAAAATAGCTGACTTTCCTCTGAAACATTCTTCTAGAACATGGAATTGCTGTAACAAATTAGAGGACAAATTAGTTTTGGCACCCGCTTAAAAAAGAGAAAAGATGAAAAGCTTCTAAAGTGATGATATGGAGGAAAAAAATACACTACATTGGCCGCAATGAGTTTCCTATCAGCTTTAAAGCTCCTGAAGTTGTATTTCCAGTAGATAAAAATGTTATCACCTTTTTCCAGTGCTGATGTGCTTATTTTCCAATTAAGTTACTTGGTAATTAGAAACAAAGTCTGACACATTGTAATCTGTTTATACAATACATTTGAAACTTCTCCAACAAAAATTAAAACATTATTTAACTAAAGATGCAAAGATTCAAAATACATAAATGAATTAAAAAATTCAAATTTCATTTACAAACGACTGCTCCTAAAGCTCATTTTAATCAACAAAAACAATTTTGTCCCATAATACACCATAGAAAACCAGCAGATTTTTCTACATTGACTCAATGGGTTTGTTCTTAGCCCTCTCTTTATGAAAATTAGTCTTAAAGATTAGTAGGAAAAAATATGCCCTCTTGCAATACTGTTCAAAGGTGTATTCAAGTATCACAGAAGTTAGTAGAGAGACCTGTTCCAGTGCTGTAACAACCTGGTAGTATTAAGAGTCCTCCAGGGATTGTAAAAGAGCCCCTTGGGCACACAGGGCAATTCAAGAAAGAAAACATTTTTATTTTCTGATTGAGACATACAGGTACATATAGTAACTTCCTCTAGAGTACATCAAAAGCAACTGAAACATTTTTGAGAACTACTGATTTTGCACTGAAAACGAACCCCAACAGATCTGTAGAAAATACTACGTTTAAAGAGAAGTAGAGTAGCAAAGCCAGATCTAATTTGCTTTTCTTGTATCCTGTGGTTTTTCAGATGATTACTGGGTAAAAAACCTGTTTCCTTTATTGCAGATTCAAGGCACTCTTTTAGTAGTTTTTTATCTCTACACTCAAGTTGGTTAGGGGAGAATGAAACTAATTTTAAGCAAAATCCCTCCTTTGGAGGGAAAGCCGTAAATTTCCCTGCCAGAACAAATGAACACAACTTACCTTGGTGTATTTGATTTCAAGGTTGAGAGTGGGAGAAGGCAACAGATGCAGAGATGCCATCAGAGCTGCAGGATCTGCCTTCACCTCCCCTGGCATCTCAATTTTACTGGAAGTCATAGTCTTGGAGGGGAGGGGGGGGGGGGGTTATAGTACCACCGAGCCCCCCGCTCTGACCTGATGTTTTGTTTTGGGTTGGTGCCCCCCCCCCCCCTCCAAAGACCGGCGCTGAAGATGTTGCTCTCCTCCTCTGTATATAGGCAGGTGTCAAGCCGGGTCTCTTCTTATTGGACATGGGGGCAGAGGCAGGGGGGCAGGTCCGTCCTACCTAGGGCGATAGCGGCCACAGCGCAGCCTCCGCCGGCTCCCCCCCCCTCCCCCCCCGGCCCCCGCGGCCGCCGGGGATTCCCCTGCCGCCCCGCGGGGGGACGGGGCTCCCGGCCGCGGGTCGCTGCCTCCCGCCCGCGGAGCGGGACTGGGGAACACGGTCAGCGCCGGCGGGGGAGCGGGGGCCACCGAAACTGCCGTGCGTGTGTACCCCTCGTCTCTCCCGTGCCGGGTGAGGGCCGGCAGGGCGGCGCCGCGTCCGGGAGAGGCCGGTCCCGGCCCCGCGCCGCCCCGCCCGGGGCATCCCGAGGGGAGCCCTGGCAGTCCCGGCCGCGGCGGGGGGCAGCGCCGGGGGGAGGCTCTGGCGGGGCGGAGGGGGGCCTGGGAACGGCGACCCGCCAGCGACATTGCCTCACAGGGCGGCCCCTCGGGGGTCGCGGGCCGAGGCGCCGTGAGGCCGGGCGAAGCCTCCGGGGCGGCGTGTCTGTCCCCGCTCCCCGACCAGCCACCGCCGTCCGCTCCGCACCTGGCGGCTGCGCTGCTGCCCCCGCCGCCGCCCGCCCCCGCTCCCCCGCAGCCACCGGGCGCCCTGAGGCGAGCCCGTCCCCGCCGGCTTCGCTCGCAGCGCGGCCGCTGCTCCGCGCACCGCCGCGCTTTTATTGTTTTGCGGCAACTGACATGGAAGTGCCTGCGCGTCCCCGGTGACAGTGACGGATTCCTGGACTCCCCCTTCAGTCCCGACCCTACCTGCCGCCGCGGCGGGGCCATCCCCGTCCGCCTGCTGCCCCCTGCCGGCCGCGCGCCCGCCGCCGCCACAGGGGCCCCCGCCGCCATGCCGGGCCGGCGGCCGCGCCGAGCTCCGCACCTTCGACGTCCCACAGCGTCTCCCCGCGACATGGCGGCCGCGCCGAGCTCCGCGCTGGTCCCCTGCTCCCGCGGCAGCCGAGCTGAGCCCCCGCCTGGCGCCGAGGCCTCTGCCCTCCTCCAGGCCCGCAGCGCGGGGGGCCTGTCTCCACATAGCGGGGTTCTTGCTCGCCCAGGGTTTCTGCTGCTGCCTTGGTGGAAGAGCGCTGTATGCCCTCCCTCGCTGCCCCTTCCAAAGTCCCCACACTTAGTCTCCTCTCGCTTCAGCTGGGGGCTGTGCAGCTCTGCCTTTCATAGAACCATAGAATCGGCTAGGTTGGAAGGGACCTGTAAGACCATCGGGTCCAACCATCAACCTAACACTGCCCAAACCACCACTAAAACATGTCCCTCAGCACCACTTCTACCTGTCTTTTAAATACCTCCAGGGGTGGCGACTCCACCACTTCCCTGGGCAGCCTGTACCAATGTTTGATAGCCCTTTTGGTGAAGAAATTTCTCCTAATATCCATCCTAAACCTCCCCTGGCGCAACTTGAGGCTGTATCCTCTTGTCCTGTCACTTGTCACTTGGTAGACCGACCCCCAACTCGCTACAACCTCCTTTCAGGTAGTTGTAGAGAGCGGTAAGGTCTCCCCTCAGCCTTCTTTTCTCCAGGATGAACAACCCCAGTGCCCTCAGCTGCTCCTCATAAGACTTGTGCTCCAGACCCCTCACCAGCTCCGTTGCCCTTCTCTGGACACGCTCCAGCGCCTCAATGTCTTTCTTGTAGTGAGAGGCCAAAACTGAGCACAGTATTTGAGGTGAGGCCCCACCAGTGCCAACTACAAGGGGACAATCACTGCTCAATAGTCCTGCTGGTCACACTATTCCTGATTCAGGCCAGGATGCTGTCGGCCTTCTTGGCCACACCGCTGGCTCATAATCAGCCAGTGTTCCACCAACGCCCCCAGAGCCTTTTCCACCAGACAGCTTTCCAGCCACTCTTCCCTAAGCCTCTAGCGCTGCATGGGGTTGTTGTGACCCAACATACATGGGGTTGTAGTTTCTTCTTCCTCAACAGTACTCTCCCATCTCCAGTACTAAGGGCATGCCCCCCCCAACAGGGCATGGCTGTGGGCATGGACAGCCTGTGTGTAAGCCCGGAGGCTTGGGACTCGAGCAGCGAGGGCACCCAGATGCACCTGTTTCCAAATTCCTCTCGGGAAAGAAAGCAACCAGGAGGAGCAGGTCCTCGCTGCCAGGGTGAGTCCCACAGCCCAGCTGTGGCCTCCTCTTTTCCTGAAAACGCTTTGCAAAAGGAAGAGAGTAAAAGCCAGAATAATTTGTTCAAACAACCACCACCTCTTCCCAGCTACTGTTTTTTGGGAGGGCTCTCAGTGGGAGAGTTTGAGCACACCATACAGTGGGTTACTGGGAAGTCAGTAGCCAAATACCACCCGATGCCACTGCTCCCTGTTTGAAACTCATCATGTCTGCAGCAAGCAGTCTGTGTGCGGTGGACAACTGTCCTAGCTTGCTGGATGAAACAGCAGATGGCCTGAGCTTGCACCCTGACTGGGCTGATGGACATCAGAAAACTATGGCCAAAGCCCTATGCTCTCTCTGATCAAAACTTCTAGGCAGAAAACCTATGAAGCCCAGACCATTTTTGTTACTTTAGGCAAAATCAATGAAGTTCTGCTTAGTGAAACAAACACTCCCAATATTTTGAAACCGATCAGATGTCATGTTTTGAAGTTATCACATTGCAGATAGATAAACAGAGAAAGGACACCAAAGCCTACAGCTGTCTGAAGTTAGCAAAACAAAGCAGCAAGAAATATACCCCGTGACTTTTTTTATTGACCTAGTCAAGAATAAACAACAGGATCTGGCCATGTTTTGATTTTGTTACATTATCCATTTGTTGATTCCATAGATGTTCCTTGCTCCATGTTTTACAAGTTCACAAGCAACTGAAAAGACTGTCCTGTCATTCCCTTAGTGTTTGTGCAGGAGCATGGGACAAAGTTTGCTTCTGCACAGACAGGCAACACAAGATAGAGAGTGCCATTTAAGTCATCTTAGGGTTAACATGCATATTTCTGTAAATTTTCAGCTCGACAATGAGGGAGGCTGCAGGTTTTGCTTTCTCTCATTTTTCATCTTTTTTTTTTTTTCCCCCAGAAAGAGGAAATGGATTCATAATACTGTGCTGTAATGTGACATGCAGAGCTGTCAAACTGTGACACTTGGGATGAGTGAGACCTTTAAAAGTCAGAAATTCAATTTTTAATGGCACACTGGCAACACAGACCTAACACTTCATCACAAGGATGACACCTTCTAAAAGCTGCTTTAAAATAAATCAGAGTGGAGGCTCCTTCAAAGGGGGACTGCATTTAAAAAAGTTTCAGGAATGAGGAAACTGTGTAACACCTTCATTATTCAATCAAGTCAATAAAGTTCAGGAGATTTGCTGAGAAGGGATTCCGTTGCATGTGGAGGTGTGGTTCAAACTCACATAAGCTGGAGCTGCTTAAGAGACCTCTATCAACTACTTGTACAAACCACATTCCTCTTACATTTAAAAGCAATTCAGTTTGCAAAAGCACTCAGAGCCGACCACCTCTGGACTAACTGCTCCCTACGCCTCATTCTCGCCCCCCAAGTGGAGAATGGCACTGCACTTACCACACTGCAGGCTCCTGGTCTACAGCCAGCTTCAGAGTGCTCCCCAGAAGGTGATGGTGGGCATGTGCTCTTGCTCTTCCAGACAGCAAGTGACCACCCGCAGTTCATCTTCTGCCACCTGGGAAGACAGCAATGTAAGCCTTAGCACCAGCATCGCAACTGGGTTCTCATCAACTACAACAGTAGCTTTGCCAAACAGAATTAGGAGTGAGGTCCATAATGGGTTGTTGGGTACACTGGTGCATCCAGCGTGGTGAGCTGCTTCAGCAATTCAGCACGACACTGGCTACTTTATGATGGCAAATTGAGTCATGGATTCAAATTGTGCAAGAAAATATTTAATATTTAACGCAATTTATTTGTGGAAGAGATTACTACCCTTATTGCCTTGGACATTAGGACAATAACTCAGTAATAATGAACACAGAAGTAAACTAATTAATTTGTGAAAGAAAAAAATGAGTGCTACGGTTGCCAAGAAGAGAAAGAACAGAAGCCATACCCCAGGTTCAGCCTGAGTTCTGCAGTCCTTAAACACCTACATAGGGCAGAGAAACCACTTACTCGTATTGCAATTTCTGGGTATTTTTTTGTGAATTGGCAATACTAAATCAACTGGCAGTTAAGTCAGACTGGCTTATTTTCTCTCACATGAATGGGTTTTAATTAAACTCCTACTTAGACAGCAAATCAGGAAACAAATATGTTCTGTTTCAGATTGTAATGACAAAGATATTACTGTCTTCACACTTTGTGAAGAAATGGCTGTCAAAAAAATGAAGAACAACCAAGCAACTCTGTTTCTTACTTCAGTGTTAGAATTTAGGCTAGTATATAGCCAAGATCAAAATCATTCCTGAAGAGTTTTATTTTTATATTTAGATCAATCTGAATGTATAATTTGAAGAAATACCTTTGTTTCATTTACAAGTTTTAATTTCTCCACCCACCCCCAGCAACTGGTATTATTTGTGGACAAGGACGTAGACCTTGCTTATAGAAATGCCATCTGATGGAAACAGGAGCTTTGGTTGCTAGAGAGGGTGCAAAAGCCAGAACCGTGATGTTGAAGGCAATACAGATGTAATTAAGGCATTCCTGGGTTGCTCAGGCAGGGTACTGGTATTTTTCTGCTCTATGCTGCTGTGTCCCCAATTGCCTAACGGAAGCTGTAAAACTAGAGGATTGGGTGAAACTCTGTGTGTCTTAAATACCTCTTTTGGGCAGCGTAGCTGTACCAAAGCATATACTGATACACCACTGAAATGAACAGCGGCTACAGCAACACAAACCTCTTCATTACTACTCCTCCAAGTCTGTGAATATTTCTTACGCTCCTTAGTGAGCTCCAGACTCTAAGCACTTCGTCACATGCATGAAGGAACTGAATCACATCATTCTGTCCAACACTTCCAGTGATTCATTTCAAGATCAGCTTCCAAACCTGCCCCCAAATGATTTCAGTCTGACCCATAAGATCTTTTTTATATGTATTTCTCTCAGCTGTCCCGCTGCCATTTAGCAAAGGTATCCGTGGTTCCTCATACCAATTCAGTGTTGATTGAGAGCGCCTACTCCTCTGTACTCTTTGCCTCCTGCCTCAGTAAATGGCCCTTCCTATTCCTTATGTGCTTTAGAAATCACTTTTGGAAGAAAAATAGGGACCGACAAGAAACTTCCACTAAGTTATTTTTCAGCTCAGATTTCCACTTAAGAAATCTGAACTTCATTTTCTGACATATACAGTAAAAGCTTCAGCCTCAGGTGTCCTATTTTAATTGCCTGCTATTTTCATTACTGACCATGACGGCAGCAAATGCTCTTCAGGAGATACTTGTATTTTAATTTATCTGCAAACATAAATCACACATTATAGCACCTTTTTCCTCTAGGTTAATTGAATCAATTCTCTAAATGTCTCTAAGCCTGATCATTTGAAAGACGCTCACTGTTTGAAGTCTCTTAAGAATTATGGCTCTTGAATTGTGTGCAGGATGGTATCAGTCTTTGCTCCAGACAAAGATATTTTCTACATATAAGGTAAAAACATTGTTACACACATAAGAAATATTATCTGTAAAGCAACACCCACAATACTGTGATGATTCTGTAAAATATTATTTCAGAAATTTTTCAAATATCTCAGTGATTTAATTGTCTTAATATTATAAACCTTATTATTAATTGTTTAGGAATGAGTCTGGATATATTTTGAGTTCTAAACAAACAAAAGAAAATCTACTTTTAATTTCCTTAATTCTATATTATCATAAAAAAATAAAATAAATGCTGATTCAGGAACAACCATTTTTATTACTGAAAATCCATGAATGGCTAATGAAGAAACCTTGATTTAACATAATTTTTACTAAAAATTAGTCAAACAGATCAGTTTTCTTACCTGTGATATTGGCCATTTTATACTTAGGAGAACTGTAAATTACTGCTACGGTAAGTTCGGTCCTGAATTGAAACTCGAATTTAAGGATTTAAGCAAGCCACAAATAATTCAGTGACAGTGATACAGCAGAATATGCTTGGAGAGATTGTCAGTATTTGACTCACTTTATAATTGGGTCAGTTTCAAAAGTGAGTGTTATAGTTGAAGTCGGGAGTTGAAATGTAACCCGTCCCTCACTAGGATGTTGTGCAGAATGGTGGTTTTGCCAGTTATGGAGTGAGCCTGAGGTACCACTCCTACAGACTGCAGACTCCCTGAGACCATTCAGCTCACCGCTGCTCCTCACCTGGTCATCATCCCATACACAGCAACACACAGCCATGGCGGGGTTAGCGCAATCTCTGCAAGGTAGCACCCGTCTCCTGCACAGTACACACAGCAATGAGTGGCAGTGCCTCGGGAGAGCACTGGAAAGAACACGTGCCGTTCACTATGAAGTTATAGGCAATGTGCTCTTGGTTGTAGGGATTCTATTCTGAATTTAAAGATATACAAAGCTTTCTATTTTGAATTTCTCTTCAATTTACCTGTTTGAATTTATTATTTGTAAAACGCATCACGCCTCAAATGGATTGACCTTCTTCTAATGTATCTCACCTAATGAATAGATGCAATTAACTAATTCATATTGGAATATTGCACTTTTCAGGTCACATTTATCATCACTAAATGTGTGATCTAGTTTGCAAGTTTAAATTTTTTATTATTACCCTTTAAACTAAAGAAATAAGTCTTATATTTAATTACCTGAACTTACATATTCAATTAATAGCTTCATTACCTTAATGAATATAGATACTGCACAGAAGTAACGAAAAATTGCTGCCTAGGTCTGCTCCTAAGTACATCTTATAAAGAGTCTGCTATGAACCTCAGAACAAATTTTTTCGACTAAAAAATCTTGACTGGGGAGTTCCAAAGGAACTAGGCCTGGCAATCCAGTATTCTTTTATAAGGGCGGGCCTGAGATTAATTTATCATCTATACTGTTAATATTTAATATGTAAAAGGAATCCCAGAAGCAAAGCTTATGTTTCTGGAAAGACACAAGATTTAAACATTCAGATGTGAATCATTCTGAATGAAAGGGAACAGTTGGACTCGATTATCTTCAAGGTCTTTTCCAACATAAATGATTCTGTAAAAAGATCGAAAACTAGGCAGATTGGCACCTCACCTACTAAAGGACAAGGGATGAGTGTTTGGACCATGGAGACAGAACAAATGAACGCTCTTGTTGCAGGGGAGGGAGGACAAAGCATCAGGGATCACAGCTCTTACAGCAAATACTTCTCCAACAGAGGGTCAAAACGTGGCTGGATGGCATCCTTGGGGGTCCACGTCAAGTGGGAAACAGCTGACGGTAGGTGGGTTAGTGTGTCAGATGCAGGAAACACCATCACTTTCATCATGGTAATTAGGCTTCAGAACCATGAAGTCCTATTTAGCTACATCTATTTGCCAAACATGCTACTTGGCCTTTATGTGTCAGTGGAGTCAAATCTGTCATTATCTTTGCCTTTTATGTCAAATCTCTTATTAATTAGGTAGGCTCAGATCTCCTGCTCTTCACAACTCTACAGATAGCCATAATAAGTCTCAGGCTGTCTATTGCTATAGGGAACCTGCGCCTTGTAGAAAGATGAAAGTTTTTGACAATGTATCGCCTTTGGGTAAAGAAAACATAGTGCTTAGCTCACTGCAAAGCCCATTGGATATACTTCCAGGTTTTCTTCATGCTGCGTGGACACATTTACCAAGATCTCTTTTGGTTTTAATAGCAAAGCTGAATTGTAAATTTTTATCTCCTTTCTTTATAAATAATTTGGAAAAGGAAAGAGTTATTTTAAAAAGAACATGCTATCAATAATCTTCCCTTACATTTACTTCTTGTGTACATTAACTGTTTGAGAAAAGGGAATATGAGGAAAAAAAGAGCAGTGAATTGGCTGCAACAAAGTGTTTGTACTAAATTGATCCATTCCTTAAAAGCAAAATACTTCTTGCACTGAAATGGTCTTTTTCTGGATGCATTCAGAAAGTCAGACCTGCCCATACTGTAACCTACCAGATAAGTTTATACTAAAACTGTGTCCAGCACATTCAGAAGGAAGCACAGCTTTGCACAGCAGATAGCTCTGGTGCACGTAACCATCTGTACAGCATTTCCTTAACACTTGCATGTTTTGCCAGCACTGACTGTCAGTCCTGTCATGGAGCCCTTTGGTGTGGAATGTTGTCTGTGCTCCACCATGCCAGCGCGGCTATCACAGAGATTAAACCAGCTTGGAAACTCTCAGGGCCCATGTTATAGACAGACATGTCTGTACAACAGATTTTAAAATTTACCATCATCAACTATGTAACTATATGTGATATATCTATGTGTAGTACCACCAGTTATGCACCGAGGCCTGATGGTGTGCCCAGCCAACCAAGAACAAGGTTTGAGTCTTGCTTTAGAGAAAGTCCAAATTAATTTTCCCTGAAATCAGTGTCAGCAACAGTGGACTTCGACAAGCTTTGAATCGAGCCCTAAAGATTACTGGCAAAAAGCTTGAAACACACATACATGGTGTGTTGTGACCTCATATTCATGATCTGGACTGAAATGTTTTATTTGGACACTGAGATCACAGAAACAGAGAAGGAAGAACAAAGAATTCTCAAGGGGTCACATTGTGTGCCCTGCCCCTCCTGCAAGGTGGGTTCCACTAGACCTGAGCTGCACAGTGCAGATGTTTGCCCCCGTGAGCATTTTTGACCAGCGACTACAGCAGAGACAGAGGGTTGATCAGAAAACACAAGAACTAAGGAAATAGTAGCTTTATATACTCAAAAAGCATAGAATACTGAATTACAGTGTGTTCAGATCTTCCTCACCTGAATTTTTCCTTTGAGTTCCCCAGCAGCAGGATCAATCCATCAGCCAGAGAATGCCCTTTAAGGACCATGCAGCAGTTTCTGTATAAAAACATAAATATAAATGAGGCAAAGGCATTTAACCAGGGGCATGAATTATAGTAGATGTACACATTCAGACTTTGTCTAAGTCAACTAAAATCAGCAGAATTAGACTTAAAAATAATTTGGCCCATATTATTACAATACAAAAAAATATATGGTGTATTTATAGCCTTGGTCTCTCCAGCTGTGTTGGTTTAGGCTTTATTACATCAGTAATAACAATTTATGTGATACTCTGAATAATGTGCTATTAAAAATTCAGTACAGTATATACTGTTACCCATGGGATTTAAACTGTGGGAGCTATGTGTGTTATTCTCTACTTTGCTATTTCTATAGGAGCAAAGATTATTATAAAAACTGTTAGGCTATATACCCTGGGTGAATTCCTGCTCTGCTTGAATCCAGGTGAAGAGAAGAAACAGTTCCGTCCAGACTGCCTTGGGGTAAGGGTCCCAAGGGTCTGAGTCTTGCAATCTAAGGTTACACTGATCACACGTTCAAGCATGAATAATAATATCAATGTGCTTTTTGATGTCTTTAAAGAATGCCGATAGATTTGTGAGGCATAACCTCCCTTAACAGAATCCATTTGATGTTTCTAGAGAGTATCAGCTTTATCTGTGTGTCTATTGATTTTATTCTTTACAACAGTTCACCTAATTTTCCTGGCATAGAAGCACATTGACAGTTTTGTAGTTCCCATGAGCACCCTTACAGGAGTCTTTTGAAAGACCAGTGGATCAGTGGTACATTTCCTATGTTCTATTTTGCTGGCATTAGGATTGGGTTCAGCAAAAACCAACCCACTGGCACTTCAGCAGCTGGACATTTGAATCCCTTGGTAGAAACACTGCACAACTCCAGCAATTAGTTACTGTTTAACTTATCAATCTCTCTTGAAGTCTTTCCTACTGACAAGTCATTTTAGGACAGTTCCTCACACTCTGCCCACTTAATATTTGGTTCTTTAGCAAGGCAAGTAATTCTTTCATCTTTTTAGCTGTGGAGTTAGCCACCCTCAATGCCTCTTCTACACTTATCATCCTCTACAGCTTTACTTGCTGTCTTGCGGGACTCCTCTGGTGATGGAATTTGAAAAAGTTTATATTATTACTTCCACACTCTTGGCAAAAACTTACAATCTGTTTGGTCAGCTCTGTTGTGGTTCTGTATTTAGTATGACAGAGTTTATGGTTCTATGCTCCTTACTTATATACAACTTCCATTTTTGAAGGATGTTTGCCTTTCCTTCCCTCAGATGCCACAGATGTCAACTTTTATGGATAGCATTGCCAGTATCCTTACCATTATGACTCTAGGAGCAAGAGCCCAGGTGAGGGAGATCAGTAGAAAGCAGTAATCAGTGTATTTTCTTTCCACTGTTCAACCAGGTGGTCCATTGCATGTGACAAAGTCAGTAACACAGAGCATGGATCACATGGGTTAGTAATTAAGGTCAAAGCTTTCATGGTGCTTATCTTCACATTTTATTTGTCTTTCTTGTAATGGTACATACATATTTTTTAGATTTGGGAAATGTCTTTAGAACGTCTTTCTGAATACAATAAAATGAGAAACTTAATTCAAATTTTCTGTGTTGTCCTCTTTTCTATTTGGAAAGGATTCTAAAGTGTAGTAGTGGCTTTAAATTGCCAATTGTCAAAAACTGGATGGATTTACCAAGGTAGCAATCATCCCCTACATACTCTGTTCTTCTATACTTTCTTAGAGCACCTGCTTGAATCTGGTTATGGAGCTGAGGAGGACCTTTGGTCTAACTTAGCCTCTGTCATGATTTGGTCCACGACCTGGTTCTTATTAGTGGAGTTAAATCACATGATTTCTATAAAGTATTGAAGACAATCTGAAGAAAGCAAATGTAAAACAAGTATTTGTGTCAGTTCTCCACCCCATAAAGACAGAAAATTGTTATAAGGAAGGCAACGTGATCTGGACAAATGAGTAGGGGTTTCTGTCTCTGACATGTTGTTGCTCTATTGTTAGTTGAAAAATAGCATTAATGCCTTCCCACTTGTTATGAGACTAAACAAAAGTGTCTGCATACTACTTTGCAAGGGAGACCTGCATCTGCATAAGAGAAAGATCTGCTATGGACAGTCAACTAAAAATTGCTTTCATAAACATATTTACTTATTTCTCATTTTCCTGGAAGAGAGGAAGTGGTTTATCTCATTCCTGCAGTAATGAATGGCCTCCCTAGCATCCTCCCTCAGTTCTACTGTATACATAATTCTGAAAGACTTCTCTTACAGACATAATAAACATATACTGTGATAATTAAGGTCCAGAATAATATCTTTCTTTTGCAGTAGTGTAGGGGAAAGGTTTTCAAACTGCAGTACACAAGCTATTTTCAGGGGCTTCCCAGAGGCAGCTCCCAGCTGTGTGTGCAAGTGCGGACCTGCACTGCAAGCAGGTCCTGTAGCAGAGGACTTGTAGCGCTCTTACAACAGAGCGTGCCTGCTGCTGCATAGGTGCTCACCCTGGCTAGTGCCAATGCAGTCATCTCATAATTCATCACCTATATGGCCTTTCACACACCAGCATTTTCTGAGTCAGCTAAAGGCAGAGTAGTATTTGAATGCAGAGGTAGAGAAAGGCGAGTAAAAGGACATGGAAGAGCAGTTAAGGATTAAAATTGAGTGGTGAGGGTGAACTGGGTAGTAAAGGGATGAAACTGGTGGCAGTGAGGGGGAACTGGGTGGTTAAGGGATAAAACTCGTGGAGGTAAGGTGACTAGAGCTGCAGGGAACATGCATCAGGTCCTAGCTTGAGGCAAGGAAGAGCACTGATGGAGTAACAGAAGTAGCCTGTTTGCCCAATCCTGTAAACTCTGCCCTATTCACAGCAGACAGCAGTATTGACAGACATAAATATGTTTACCACCAAGGTGAAAAAGGTTTAGGACAGACACAAACCAAGGCACCACGCATCTACAACATATGCCAAAATAATTTACCAGAACTGGGCTAAGGTTTTGGCGTCAAGTCAAACAACAGAAAGTACTTGTAAATCAACCAAACGGCATGCTGGTCAAGTCAGTGTCACATCTGATAAAACCATTCAAGATGCTTAAGAGATTAAGAGTGTAATATTTTTCTCTAGGTGGCCCAATTCTTTGAGCTATTCAGCAACTTCATGTCTTAAGACCATGGAAAATAATATTATAATGTTCCGTATTGTAGCACCTATGCCCTTTTAAGCTAAACGTACTGGAGACGTATAGTGTCTCAGTGCCTCACTTGCCCATACTGCATTATAGGGAGCCACTGGACCAAAGCAGATTTCATTAAATGTTCCTAATTTATTCTGCCTCATTGGTCTTTTGTAAACAGGGTGGGTCACTAGAGAGCAGGGCATTTAGTCCAAAAAGAGTACTGTGAGTGAATATACAAATTCAACACACTACCAAGGTAAGATTCCTCATTAGCCACTGCAATCCCTTAGAAGGGACAAGATAGGAGCTTTTGTTTACAGAGCACAGCATTCTCACAAGCATTCACTCTCTTTAACAACCTCCCCTTGAAAAATTTTTGGACATCCAATAGGAGCCTGGTTTAAAACCCAATCTAGGTCAGAGAGAAATTTTCAACCATATTTTGGTTTCTTACTTTGTGGTTTTTCTTTTTGCCTTTCTTTTTGATGAGGAACAACATTTTAGTCATTTTTACCAGAAAAAAAAAAAAAAGGAAACAGCAGGAAAGGTAATGATTAATCCACTCCAAAAGAAAAAAAAAAAAAAGAAAAAAAGAAGAGTTCTGATTGTGAACTTACTGGTGTTATCTAACCCAGTATAAATAGAAGTGTACTCAGAGAAGGCGCAGGATTGAAAACTCATGATGAATTGTTAGGGCATGTTGAATTGGTTCTGTCAATGCCTGCAGTCAGATGATTTCACTGGCTGTACAAGATGAAATCTCATATTTCAATGTATAAGTAAAAGTGTCAAAGTTCAGCTGAAGCAGGGACGAATCCAGAACAAATTTTGCGTGTATTTGTAACTAGGGCACCAGAGCAATAGAGGAAGCCAAAATGAGCCGGAAAAGCAAAAGGAGTTTAAAGGAGAAATTTGCCTTGAAGAACAGCTTGGTTAAAGAAGCCCTCTCAGAGTTCCTGGGAACTTTTATATTGATAGTAAGTTTCGGCTGCTTTCCTTTCTTCCTACTAATTTAATGTTGGACAGTGTTTGTAAGGGGACACATACTTTTTCTTGTACTGTACCAGCAGCGTGGTTACTGCCTGACAAACATTGTGCAGCCTTGAATGAATTGCTTCTATTTATGGTAAGTTTGTAATTCCTTTCTTCACCTGATGTAGTTATCACTGGCTATTAAAAACACATAGCTTTATGTATTACAATTGTCTGATAAGCATTTGATTTCATACAGGAGCAGAATTTTAGTGAACTGCCACATTCTGAAAAATCCAGATATGCACAATGAATGTTAATAATACTCTTGCTTTTGTTTTTAAAAAACTCATCAGTTTATTCTACTTTCACTTCTATGCACAACTTCCATTTGCCTTAACAAACATACTGTATTGCACAATAAGAGAATTTTAGCTGAGTTATTTTCCTGTGCAATATAGAAATTTAGCTGTGTGATTTGTTGTGAATTTACTGGCATTTGCATTGCTGAACCTTCCAAGATTTTGTAAGTTAACTATTTTTTGTTTTATTTTTAACTGTACTACATAAAATACACAGTTGCTTGGTCCTGTAGTGCTGCTACAATTTTAGGTAAATACCAAAACTCCCCATTTTCATATCCCCAGATTTTTTTTTTTTTTTTTTTTTACTTAATTTCTTTCTCAGTTTTTCTGTACGTGTTGCACTGAGACACAGAGCTGTTTGGTGATTTACCAGGGTAGAGAGCAGGCTCAGTAGCAGAGCTGGAAGTCAAGCAGCTAGAGTATTTATGCCAAACTCTTTCTTCCCCCTTTTAGTCCGAACAAGCAAGTCTCGCTTATTGCTGAATATTTCATCATAGTGAAAGGACAGAAAAAAATAAGGAGCGTGCATAGTACTGACGTAGTATATTTTCTAACTGTAAGTATATTAGCTAAATTTCAAGTAAGTCATCTAAAAATTCCAGTAGCTCATAAAATATATGAAAATAATTGTCTTTACTACACTTCAGCCACTGAAGTGCACAGGCACTAAAGTAACATTATTCTCAAATTTAATACCATCCATAAGACATTATGACAGCAAGGAGCACATTTAGAAGCAAGGAGCACAAAGCACTTTACAAACATTAATGAATTAAGTGTCACAACACCCTGGTAAGGAGGGGAAATGTCATTATCTTCATTTTATATATTAGCAAACCTGATTACAGCAGACTGCACAGGAAGCCTGTGGCAGAGCTCTGAATGTAACCCAGGTCACCTGACTTCCAGTACTCTGTCCTCGCCACAAGATCATCCTCCTCTTCCCATTAATACAATTAAGCAAGTGAAGAAAACATATTAAAGTGCAGATTAGACCACAAATGCTATTATTTAGTGTCCTGCTACACAAGACTAGAAGGAAATGCAAACCCAGAGCCCATTTTCTAGTATATTTACGATATGAATACAGTAGAAAATGAAGCTACAAAATTGTTGTTGTTAATCTGAGTTTCTCAATTCTATCTTACCCTTTCTTGTTTCAACATTGACTAAAGCAGAGAAGAGCCTCACATGGATTAAACTGAAGCTTTCTCAGTCCTTGGATACCTCAATTTGTGTTTAGACTACACGAGTTTGTGGCAGTACAAAACGTTTGTTGTAAAAAAAATGACTTTTCTGCTGTTATTTATTACTATAGCTTTTAGACTCAGCAGCTAGTAAGTAGTTTATCTTTAAAAACAGATAAATATTAAACCCTTAACTTAAACTGGAGCTAATTAAAGGGGCACCCTGGTAAGTCAGAGGACAGAGATCCTTGAAAAACAGACACCATGTATGCAAAAGAAGTGATAGCTTTCTTCCACCATCCCATTACTATGTCTTAATCCTGTTAGAAAGTGAAAGTGAGACAAGAGTTCACAGCCTACAGCACAGTTGATTCAGATCTTTGCTGAAAGCCATTTCATGTCACTGGGATGGGTTTTGCAGGCTGTGGGGAGCCCACCTGCACCAGGGAGAAAGGCAGGGACGAACCCTTCTGTTACCCATAGTCTCTGTCTGGAAGTCAATACTAACTGGCCATACCTAAAGCTGCAACCAACGTAGCACTGACCTTAGCCAGGTGAAATTCTGTCCCCCTAAATCACCTATTTTTTCTTTTTTTTTTTTTTTTAATGGAGAACGACATCACAGACCACATATTATTGAGAGCTTACACTGCTATCTTCAATAAGTCTCAAGCCTTGCAACATTAGGGTGTATCATCAGCAAGTTTGCAGATGACACCAAGTTAAGCGGGAGTGTTGATTCCCAGAGGAGAGGAAAGCTCTACAGAGAGACCTGGATAGATTGGATCATTGGGTCAACATCAATGGTATGAGTTTCAACAAGGGCAAGTGCCAGGTTCTGCACTTGGGCCACAATAACCCCATGCAGCGCTACTCCTGGCTTATATTAGAAATAGCGTGGCCAGCAGAAGTAGGGAGGTGATTGTGCCCCTGTACTCAGCACTGGTGAAGCCACACCTTGAGTATCGTGTCCAGTTTTGGGCACCTCAATACAAGAGAGATATCAAGGTGCTGGAGCGAGTGCAGAGGAGGGCAACAAAGCTGGTGAAGGGCCTAGCAAACAAATCGTATGAAGAGCGGTTGAAGGAGCTGGCACTGTTTAGTTTGAGGAGGAGGAGGCTGAGAGGAGACCTCATCACTCTCTACAACTATTTGAAAGGACACTGTAGAGAGGTTGGTGCTGGTCTCTTCTCACAGGTAATTAATGACAGAACAAGAGGGAATGGCTTCAAGCTCCCACAGGGCAGATTTAGACTGAACATTAGGAAAGAATTTTTCACAGAAAGAGTGGTCGGGCATTGGAATAGACTGCCCAGGGAGGTGGTTGAGTCACCATCCCTGGATGTGTTTAAGAGACGTTTAGATGTGGTGTTGGGGGATATGGTGTAGGGGAGAACTTTGTGGAGTAGGGTAGATGGTTGGACTCGATGACCCCAAGGGTCTCTTCCAACCTAGACAATTCTATGATTCCATGATTATTTTCCAAACTGGAAAATGTACAAACTGCAAGATTAATTTCAGGACATCTAGAAAGTGAAATCACTCATCAGGCAAAACCCAAGCCTTCACCTGGGGGGTGAGAAGAGCTCTGCCTGCAATATTGAACAGATTTGAGACAACAAGCCTTGAGAAAGTCACTGAGTGTACAGTTTGGATAACATCTCTTGGTCATCCCTACTTAATATGCTGTGGTTTGCCTTGCAGCATGGTCTCAGAGCACGTAAACGGAATTCTTTTCAGATGAAACTAAAGTGGAAGGTGAGCTCCAGAATCACAGCAAATGTGCAGACCATTAACGGATGCTCAGTGCAGTGGATCAGACTGGCAATACTCCTAAGTAAACCCTCCTGAGACGTCCATAGTCAGGTTCTCTGAACCAGCTGCTTGCCCTGCATGACATGACAATACAGGTGTAGCCTGTGCGAGCCTCTCTCCCTGCATGTCAAAGCACCTGATTTCAACCCCTGTAGGTTCAGGGAGAAACACTAACTCTAGGAGCCTGGAAGTGCCCTGCTCTATAGGCAGATCCAATAGCATACAGAGCAGCTGCCATTACTGCCTTAGTTATCCTGCTGGTCATTAGGCTATTTTATTCTTAGACCTATTGACCTGCTGGGGAAACAAGTATTTCTTTCAGTATCAAGCCTTGAATTATTCCCCAAGGCATAGTACAGCTTCTCTTGTTGTCTGGAACAAGAAGTGGGGCAGAAAACCCCAAATGTGTAGTCCACAGTCAAATGCAAATTGCATGTGGTTTTGGTTACACTGAGCTTTTGGTTACTGGCTTGAACTATATTATATTCACTATATAAAGTTCCATCAAGCTGAGAAAATTTTGCACTTCACCTCTTATGTGATTTCTATAAAACAAATGGAGTGATGCAGTTTTAAAGTTAACTAAGTTAGATTTGCAGTACAGGCAATGAGGAGCATGCATTATGCTGAGTACTTATATTTGCAGATTATTTGTAAACTCCTGTCCGCTTCTTGCATTTACTTTGGTGCTGTCACATGGTAACCCCTCAGCCTGCAAAGTTTAATTGTGCCACTTGTAATTTAGAATAAATATCCACAAAAAATGCAATCTACCCATAAAGTTTGCAATGAACATTTGAAAAGGATACAACTGTTTCCTAGGAAATGGGTACTGAGTGATGCAGGTTTCGCACAGTGTTTGGAACCAACTTGCGGGACTGGTCCTTCCAGCCTACACCTATGCAACAGGTCCCTGAGGTGGGAGGACACCCAGCCATTTGTACCACAACGGCCGAGAGGCCAGTGAACACACACACTTCCCAGCCTCTGACACAGCCTCAGCCTTCTGTAGCTGGGGCTGCCTCTGAGGCCTCCCTTGAGAAAGAGCTCTCTGGAGAGGTTTTTTGTTCTCCTAGTTCAGTACATCTCCTCTTGGGGCTCCTGCAGGCTACTGGGGGGGGACAACATTTGGGTGCCAGCACAAGAGTCAAGAAGCCATGATGCATCAGATAGATGGTTTATGTGACTTTTCAGTGAGTCTGTTAGGAACTCACCTATTCAACTGCCTCTCTGCTTTTAATCATGCCTCTCTTCATATTTCCCCTTTGGAACATGGCTGCATTGCTCTCAGACAAGATGGGATTTACTCTGGCTTACGCCATTAAGTATATCTGAGTTGGAACAGTTCCAAAAAGAGAAGCCAAATGGGCCATGTGTCTTGCTTTGCCTGCTACTGATCACCTAATGTAGTTTGTGTTTCAATTTCACTCTCAAGAGTGTCTTACTAAACAGTTTCCCAGAAAGGAGCTGCACAGGAGCTAGTATCTCCTGAGTCCAGAGCAGTGTACACTTCCTTGCTGAAACAGAGTACAGCCTTCAATTTAGCATATAAAGACAAGTGGGTAGTATATATATTCCTATCCCAAAGCTTAGGCTCCAACTGGTGGTGGGGAGCCTCTTGCAAAATGCCCACTGAAGCAAATGTTTGTGTGCACGTAGAGGATGCGGTGTACAAGCATGAATTGAATGCATGACACCCCATGCTGCAAACAGTCCAATTAATGAGAAGGAAGGCTATTGATCTTTTGCACATCAAAATCTTTTTGCCTTGTTTTCACATGCTGACCAATTCATTGTGTAAGTTATCACTCCCGCTTTGTTGCAGAATTTAGTCTTGCCTGAAAAATCTTTAAGTATGACATTCCATGGATTTGCTCAGTCTAGAAGATTAAATTTTAAACAATTTCTCCATGTCTTTCTTCTCATGGCCCTGTATTTCAGTGCATGTTAATTACAATACCGTACAGTAATATATATCCCTTATTCCAAACATGCATTAGAATCCTTGTTACATGATGTTATTACATGAAAGCAAATGTAGCTTTTGATCATTTACTCCTTAAATAAGTGTTTAGTATTTAATACAAATTACTACATAGAAATTTTAAACAAATATAAATTCCATGTTCTAAATTTTTGTGGAAGGGAGACTCTTCCTTTGTATAGAATGAAATTGCTTACAGCAAGTTTTCTTTACAGTAGAAAATTAAATAGCAGTAGCTTCTAACATCTACCTTGTTTGCCATCAGCAATGGATTTCCTGGAGTACAAATTGTTGTATAATTAGCTCTTAGACAGTAAACTTAAGTTTGTCAAAGCTGGATAGAAAAGGTTATTAAAAGCATTTATAATTGGTATTTTGATATGTCAACTCTACAGCTTTTTAAATATTATATAATGCTACAAATACCATGGGCCTTAGCAATGTTTGCACTCCAAAAAGCAGCTCTCGTGTCAGGGAGATCCATACATTAGGGTCTCTAGCAGCAATATTATAGTACAACCAATAAACAATAGAAATCACTCATGAAACCAGTGTCATAGGACTTAATCCTGCCCTTCTAGGCCAAACCCACTCATTTTATGGGAATAAGATGCTTCCTTTCCCTGTCATCACCAACTCAAGTGTCCTTACTGTTTCTGCAAATGTACCAGTTGCATATATTTTGATGACATGAAATTTTGCTAACAATTCTGCTGAAAATGTGCAAACTCTTTCTCTTGTTGCAACTGTATTAAATCAGCATGGCAAACAGAAGTCAGAGTGGTAACAAAGGCCCTTAGTTGTGCTGAGGTTAAGGAGGTGTTCTTGCACACTGGTATTATTTCTATAATTTTACTTTTATCCAAATCAATTAACTTTTTTTTTTCTAGACAATGCTTCTGTTTCCCTGAAGTTATTCTTTAAGTCAGCTGAATAGTTAGCAGTGTGAAAGAACCGAAAGGAAGGTTACCTATTTGTTCTTTTACCGTGAAATGTTTATTACAGCAAATAATTCTGAAAAGTCACAGGAAATCTTTTGTTTTCAATACAAACTTAAGTTTTCCAGTATATGACATTTTAAACTTTCAGGTGACTCAGATGTTCTGTGTTGCATGAAAGTTTTAGAAGAGAATTATCTTCATCTCCGCAACATCAGACCCAACAAATAACTCTGCTCTCATTATTTAACCAAGAGGTTCCAGTAAGTTGAACTTAATTTTCCAAGACCTTTTTCTGTAGATGCACTTTTTTCCAGAAAGTTTGCATCTATAGGACTGAAGCGTAGGTGCTCTCAGAAAACTTGCATCCTTCCGACATTCAACTATGAGTGCAAAACTTGAATTTCTGTTTTACAGACACAGCTTTACAGGCTGTTTTTTCAAAAGTTTCACCAAATGAAAAAAGGTAATAAAAGTAATAACTTTTTTAAACTATCATAAACAGCTGGAGAACAGAATAAAAGAAAATAAATACAGTTCGTGCCATACGATGAGTTTATATCTTTGCGATCTCAACACTTCAATAAACCATTCTGGCTAAAAGTGAATTCTAGTGAGCTCTCCAACCCATGGTCTCATCTAAAGGCATACTTGACTCAGTTGCCCTAACCCATTCCTCAAAGGTTTCTTTAGTATTAAAAGCATTCAGCTTTTTTTTTTTTTTTCTTTTCCCAACAGAAAACAGCTTAGGAAAAGAACATACTAAGGCTTCGATTACTCATAACTGTGCACCTCCAACCACGAGGGCACAACAAAGATCCATCCACCCTGTTTCTGCACCCAAAGGAAAGAGTAAAAGAAAAGATACACATACCCTTATACCCCTGAAAGAGGACAGAAATCCTCCTTTCTCAGAAACTGCAATGCCAGCTCTTGCACTCTCTCCAAATGGTACAATGCCCCGAGCACCATCACAGTTAAGAGTTAAGAGAGATTTTAATCCTTTCAGTTGGTGTAGGAAGCAAAGCAGCGAAGCACATCTCAGGTCAAGAATAAGAGTAATGTGGGAAAGAAGCAGCACCTGAATAGGCTCTTTTTCTCCTCAAGAAGCTCCTAGGTAAGTTTTTCTTCCCTTGCCCAACCTATTCTTCATAGCCCCTTTGCAAGGGGCCATGTTTCACTCCTGAAAGTTTGTGTCTGAATATGAAATGTTTCATTTCCTTTCTCTTTTGAATTTCTAAAACTTAAGTAGAAAATAAAAATAATCTTCGCTGAAACTGACTCAGGCCAGTTGCCATATATAGTTCGGGAAAGAAAAGAATTTTAGCATTTCAGGATGAAGAGTGTGATATTAATCATAATAACATATGAGAGAATGCAGACCTTTTCATTCTCTCTAGGTGATTTCAGGCTTTTATTTGTCTCCTATTGCATGTGCAAAAGCAATAATAAAAATTTAAAAGCATCAGTTTATATAACACAGCATAGTCTGTCCCTCAATATTTTCACTGTATTTTTTCCCATGGAGAAATTTGAACCAGATCTTTATATGTTTTAAAAGCTTTTTATACATGATTCATCCAAAGCCTTATTAAATTTACATTCATGTCTCCAAGTAGTAATGCCTTCTGTCATTAAAACAAGGTTTCAAAATGGCAATAATTTTAACTCTATATTATGTAATTAACTAAATGATAAGTTTGGGTTTTTTTTCAAATTCTTATTTTATTAGATAGCAAGCCTGAAAAAAATACAGGGAAATCCATTTGAACCCAAGAGGATATTGGTTGTGTCCCAAGAGATCATCAGGAGAATGGATATAGCAATTTTTTATTACTCCAATTTTGATTAAGTCGTAATGTACAGAAATCCTCCCTGCCCCCCCCCCCCCCCCCCAAATATTTAATTAATGATAAAATAAGAGCCATATGCTTTTAAAGTATTTAAAAATTACTTGTCTGGTAAGCTGTATTTTTATCTCACCTTAAAAATTTTAAGTACTATCTGATCTAACAAAACATAGCAAATATTAAACAAAATTAGATGAAGATTGCTCTTTCCTGGAAGAATAGGGGTTTCCTGCAACTTGCTATTGCCCTGAATTTTAGTAGATCTAACGTGTCTCTATTATTGTTGCTGTTAGCATTACCGTCCCTACTGAAAGAATGTTTAGGACGCCAGTCTGAATTAAAGCCCTACATAACACACAAACATAGCAAAAATATGGCTCTGTATGGAAAGAGTTTCTAATCCTTTATAAAGCACCTTATTATGAAATGCAAAAGATAAATTCTTATGCAGACTTCCTTTGTAAATAGAGAGATTGGAAATGAAAGCAAGTTCTAAAATACCGTCCAAATTAAAGACCTTTAGAAGGACACTATTAATTTAGTAATCAGCCTCCTATCTGAAAAGTTTATTTACTACTTTTATAAGCAACACCCAAACTAACAGTACGTGGGAAAAATAACAGGGGTCAGGAGGAACTGTACAGGACTACTGTAAGCCACAAACAACCCTCTAATGTTTTCATGGGCAATTCTGATCAAAGAGATCCCTACCCGCAGCAAAGGGCAAATGCAACCACATCTCCCAACCCCCAAAGGACTCTCTGACTCTTTGCACCCATATCCCTGCTTTTAAGGGACTAAATATGCTGTGCTAAGTCTTGCTGCTTGGAGAAGCCATGAAGGTTTCCCTAAGAAGTGAAATACCAGGGCTTGCTCTCATGTCCTAGAGCGTCCAAGCAACATCGCTCTGCTTCCTCAGACTTGGAACAGGTACCTTTAGGATAGCAGGAGGACACTCACCGCAAGCACACAGCTTGAGCCTAACACACTGCACTGCCCTGCAGAGCCCGTCCCCTTCACCGCACTGCGCAGGAACAGACAGGCGCATGCGGCAGAATCCTGAGCAGTCCTGCAGGTCTGTCCAGTCTGAAAAAGGGGAGCAGACACATCGCAGGCCAGCAGGAAATGCCTGTCTGGGGAACAGTAGGAGAACAGAGGTGGGAGTGTGGTGTGGGAAAGGGGCAGGGCTGCTGCCATCCCTGAGCAAAGGCATCCTTACAGAAAATTGTGAATTGGTGGAGGGATCCTTGGAGATTCTTCATAATTAGCTGTGGTTGTTTAAGTACAGTTCTGTCCTGAAAACTGACTAAACTAGAAATTCTGAAATATTTTTCTAGCATTCCCTGATTGCAAGTGTACAGCTTATAATTAAAATATGGGGGGTTTGTGACTGCTGACTCCGTATTCCTTGTAGCACACCAAATTACTGTGTTTATGTAGAACATCACCAGTTGTGCAGCCACCAAGGCCGTACTCTGCCTGCAGGGACATCTGTGGTACCCCCTGTGGGTGTGTACATCACCAGCTGCCAAGCTGTGGTGAGCTACAAGATACAAAAAAATCCACACATCATTGTCCCCACACAGCTATTTGGCTGCTTCTTTAATGCAAAAGTGTATGGCTATGAATGCATACTACCATTTGATCTGTTTGATAAAAAGGGGCCGTTTTTATATAAGCATTCTGCTTTAAGATCTCCAAAGCTTTATAGGCCATGTAGAAAAACAGATTCCTTAAAATTCTGGTTTCAGATCTTGCAGGAAATCCTATTTACATTGAAAAATGCTATTACAAGCATTTGCAAAAATCCCGAAAACAGCACAGATGCAGGCAAAATGATCTTTAGCCTCTCTGATGAGTGGGATGGAGATAAAGTTCTGCAACTTTCAAGGGAGTAACAGGACATTATGCTCATTGGAGGCCAGTTGTTTTCCTTTCCTAACATTAGCCTTCTTACCCAAGACACAGAGAAGGATCCAAGGTCTATGAAGCAAGGTTTTTGGCAGAGAATGTGCAGACAGCTATTCCACACCCAAACATGTTATTTGTGACAGTAATCTAATTACTTTGTGAACAAAAAGTCGGTACTGAAGCTACTCCAGTAAATTCAAGCATATCAGGCTATAGACAACTGTTAAGATGAAAACCTGGTAACGTAAAATAAGATAAAGAAATCTGGCAATATTCTACCATAAATTGAACTCCCATCAACTCTATGTCCATCAATGAGTTTGTGTGGGTGCAGCTGATGGCTGAGCTTGGCCTAGAAACTTAAAATATTTAGTTACAACTTCATGAGCTAGTTGGTCTTAACTCAGCCAAGCAAAGATTCACAAGGTATTAAATTGCTACTCCTGCAATTACATGATTAGGTGATAGTTTCCAGTTATGTTAACCTAGCTAGAGTAAGTATGAGAATTTTTTTTCTCTCCCTCTTAAAATGACAGCAGATAGAGAAAATATTACCACAACACGGTTCAGATTTGCAGGTTCACTTCCGAGTCTCCCCATCCCAGAATGGGCACATACTGACTGTGCCTGCAGTAGTGTTCATTCATTGTACATGAGCAGGCAGTCATTTACTAAAACTGCTGAACAAGAAGCCAGTGCAGCTGTGTTCAAGCTGGCTTCTATGCCTTCTTGTTTGTAGATTCAGTTTTCTGAGGGTGGTTAGCACAAAAATGGAGCATCTGAGGTTGCATATTTCCCTATGACGTGCAGAACAGAAGCTATTATGCAAGAGGACTACTCAGCTGTTTCTGTATGATTCTTCTCAGTTCTGGTAATCAGGGAAGGGAGGCCACAGCCTGCCTCTGTTATTTCCTTCCCTCTTCTTGTGAGTTTGTAGTTAATACACACAGATGTGGTTACTGTCCTTACCCTTTTTTGCACAGCAGTTGACTGCAGCTTGGAATATGTCTTGTAACTTTCAGTTATACAGTCCAATAAACTACTGCTATCTAACATCACCCTACCCTTACCTAACCTGAAAGCTGTAACACTTTGGCACCAGACAGTGTTTTGTTTGCTTGCATGATTATAACCTCAAGGCAAGAACCACACCTGGGTATATGACACAGGCTCAGGGCATTCTTAAAACAGGAACTCCATCTGCATCGCAAAGCTGGTTAAAAGCATAATTTTATTGAGAGTTTTTCTGTCACATTTTGGTATTAGTTAAAACCCTTGGGGAAATAATGGAAGCAAAAGTATAATTTGGCCTGTTTAAATTGCACCTATTCTGGCAGGACTTGCTTGTTAAACTTCAATCACCAAATCATTTTGGTACAGTCTATTTCTAAGGCAGGAGAGATTTTCCCATTACATTGCAGGTTCTGAATGCAACTGCCTTGCAGCTGAAAATACACATTTATAAAATAACTAAATTTTGTGTATTCAAATATGCGTAGCTAGGAAGAATATTTGCAATACAGTAATCGGTGACACACAGTAATGGCAGAACACTAAAGCAAAGCAAGGAGATTAACTAAAGCAACCACATTGGCTAAGATGGAATGATTTTATAGGAAGGAAAAAAAAAAAATCGGATTCCCACGTACCATCAAAGGAGGAATATATATGTTATTTATCCAATTTAACATCAAAGTAATTAAGGTTGCTCAAGATAAATCTAGTCACATCCCAGAAACGGTATGATTCAGATCACTTACGCTTGCAGAGAAGCAAGATTTCAGACTATAGATATTATTTGATATCTTCCATAGAGTGTTATGTCCTTATTCAGCAAAGCACTGAGACATATATATATATATATATACACCTTATACTAAAGGCCTTTTGTGCCTCTGAAAATATTTTCTACCCACTTTAATAGGACCTAAACCTATGCTTGTTTCGCATAAACAGAGCTCCTCTCCTGTTCCCTAGAACATACCCTGCACTCAGTTTTTGCAGAAAGATAGGTGAGCATGACAAAGGGAGAATTAACACTTCAGGAGTGTAAGTAACCACTTATTTTAAAATCTGTCTGAACTATGAAGCCACAAACATTATTTGCCTCATTTCACCAGGATTTGCCCTAACTTCTCTTTTCTTTGCCTTGGTCCATAATAGCCCTCAGATTTTCACTTCTGTTTCCCTGAGTCTTGATTCTTCTTGCGTGGCTCAGAATCATTCTACCTGTTCCAACCCGCTCTCTCATTTATAGTATCCATTTTAAACAAACTATGTTAAAGTCTAAGAGTTCATATTTTGATAGAGCAATACATGATATCAAGGCAGCATAACAGTAACACACACTCTAATCTCCAGAAAGTTGTCTCATTCCAGAGTTTCAGCATTAAACATTAAAAGCCTTTTCAACTATCCTTCATAATGTTTACAGTAATTTTTTCATTGCTTATAACAACGATCTGGAACTGAAAAATTACCACACAGAATTAATTCCTTCTTCAATTTCAGATGCAGAGGTTTGTTGTAGACCCTGCGAGATCTTGTTTATTCTCCAAGTTCTGATCCGTATCACATCATCATACTTGAAATCTGGTTTCTGAGGAGAGAGAGGTCCTTATTTGCAAACATTCTTCCCGATCCCAGGGCAGGGGAAAATAAAGATCAAATGTTCATTGCCACAAAGGCAACAATGGCACCCATGCCACTAATCTCAAATTCTAGCATTGCTTCAATATTTAACAACATTTTCAGCTATACCTGGACAGCAGCAAGAATCACAGAATTTTCAAAGTTGGAAGGGACCTCTAGAGATCATCTAGTCCAACTCCTCTGCTAAAGCAGGATTGCCCAGAGCACATTACTCAGGACTGCATCCAGGCGGGTCTTGAAAATCTCCAGAGAAGGGGACTCCACACCCTCCCTGGGCAGCCTGTGCCAGTGCTCTGTCACCCTCACCGTAAAGAAGTGTTTCCGTGTATTTGAACGGAACTTCCTGTGTTCTAACTTGTGCCCATTACCCCTCGTCCTGTTACTGGGAACCACTGAAAAGAGCCTGGCTCCATCCTCCTTCAACCCACCCTTTAGATACTTATGAGCAATAATAAGGTCTCCCCTCAGCCTTCTCTTCTCCAGGCTAAAGAGTCCCAGCTCTCTCAGCCTTTCCTCATAAGGGAGCTGCTCCAATCCCTCAATCATCTTTGTTGCCCTATGCAACAGGATTCCAAACCAACCAATAACATTTGACAGACACACTCATGGTTTTATGTTTCTCTCTTAAAATACAGGCACTTGGATGTGGGTGTGTGGGACAGGCTGTCCTTAGCCGAGGAGCCCATGGTGGGCCCATGACAGTATCAGTTGGATTTGCAATGGCAGTCACCATAGCAGTGTACGTGTCTGGGGGGGTTTCTGGTAAGTGACTTTTTTTTTTATATAGCATTTATTGCCACAAGTTTAAGGCTACCTTATTAAATTACTTCCATTTCATGATGTAAACAATTATGTATCTAGCAATAACAAGCACCATTACAGCAGAGTCTGCATCAGAGTTTCACTAGCAAAGCTTTTGTGTTGCTCGTTTCCTTCTATTTGCATTTGACAAATTCTTCCACCAAACTCTGATCTGAACTACTGTGGGCAAACCATGGCGGACTTCTGGCCTTTATGGAAAGTGGTCTCTGCAAACCAGAAATCTGTTTGCTCTTGCTTTGGAAGATTCTGTCAATAGAGATGATCCTGGACAGCATAGGCACTGCATTTAAGGAAATAACCATGAAAACGCTTTCAGAATCCAGCAGTCACCAGCTACAATGGTTGCCAGGTAGGTAGAAGGTAGAATGACCCACTAATGGGAGTAATGAGCAGAGTTCATCTTACAGAGTCCAATCCATCTCTCCATGTGCTATGACAGGCAGTAGCAAGTCTGCTTCTGTCTGTTTCCTTATTCGCAGAAGATCACAGAAAGCAGAAACAGCAAAAATATTCAGTATAGAGATACATTCTGATACACTGTCAACATACTGCCCCTTTGTTTCTGCTATAACATTCCTTACTATATATTGGTCAGGAGTCTCTCTTTTGTCTGTAGCTGGGCTAACTAGTCAGTGTCTACATGTGCCATGTTGGATGGTGCTTTTTCTCCTATTTCCACTATTGAGTTTGGCCAAATTATTATCAGGAACATTAACATAATTGCTTTTAACATTTAAATTCTGTTAAAATAGAAAATGATGGGTTATAATAATATGTGGTGTTCTGTATTATAATGCGCAATACTCCATGTTCCATGTGGAGTTTTTATTGCCCTCTTCGAGCAAATGGTGCCCTTGTACTCCAGTTCTCATAGAGGAATTTCTTACCATTCACAGAAAGGGTAAAGTTGATCTGGACAGATACCTCTAGGTAAAACTAGGCCATTATAAATAGTTGCTATAGCAGAGATTACTGAGGCCATTTCTCTTCTCTTTTACAAATTCTTTTACAGAGACACCATGCATGAGGAGGTTTCTAAGTTTGCATTAGAAAGTGCTCAAGGTACTGCAAAACAGTCAGTCTTGTTACTGTCATTGAAACAGAGCAGAACGGTTCCTTAGTACCAAAGTTAATTCAGCAGTACATTCCTATTATCTGAACAACTTTAAACTACAGCTCTCAGTTTACCTGTAGGCCAGTAAACTCCTCTAATGCAATATCATGACAAAAAATGTCTAAAGACACTAACCTGTCCTACATTTGCATCTTTAAGGGATATTCATCTCTACTATACAGAAGATTAGAGTTCAATCCCAGCAGGGCAGAGCAGTTGCAGATGTTGCAGTATTGTGCTTCCTGTGTTTTTCCCATGACAAAGGATTCTGCATGCAGTGCATTTTCTTTGTGAAAGAATAGGAACAGATATTTCAGCAGGCTATGACTATCCAACATCTGATTAATAGTGGACACTTTAGAATATCAGTTCCTGTATAGAACTTGTTAGTGAATTCTGTGACTCTTTGGCCATGAAGTCTCATGCTGAAGTACTGCTAAAATATTTTGCATCAGTTCTTTATGAAATTCTGAATTCATGGTAACATAAAATATATAGTCATCACACTTGGTGAATTTGAGCTCTTATCTAGGAAAATTCCCCTTTTTGCTTTTCCTCCATCTCATTTTCCTCAATGTCTAGGTAACTTCCCACCATTTTTTCCAACTTAACATTTCGAACAAACTCATGATTGTCATCATTGCAACTACAAAAGAATGAGGAACACCCTTTCCAAAGCGGACCTTTTAAATTATTTTTTTTAACTAGGAAACTACCAGCGGTGCAGGAACCAAGAATTTTTTAACTCCCCTATGCCAGCATGAGAGCCATCAACTAGACTTTTCCTTTCCAGGTTTAATGTTAATCAGACAACTTTAATATTATTACGACTTGTCCTGCCATCATAATCACTGTATTATATACAGGTGGGGAACAATATCAAGTGTTGAAAGGAAAATGATTCACTCCAGCCAGAGTAAAGAACAAAAGACAAGACAACATTTTATCAACATTCACATGAAGGGCTCTTAAATAAGGTGCCATCCATCTATTTGCTCTGTGCTGAAGAATTTGAAACACAGTAAGGAATTCAAAATTGATTCAAGACTGGTGCTACTAGGTCAGAGTTTTGGAAATGATACAAAGAAGGTTTTATCCGGCTTGTTATCTGTGTTTGTCAGTTCATTATGTATCAAAGGTGCCTGGATTTCATAAGATAATGACTCACTGACCTGAAGTGCAAGCAAACACAGAAACTGTACACAGAGGCCCTTTCTCCATGACTAGCCTTTGACAGACAAAGGTCACGCTCTTTTAGTTATTTTATTAAGACAAAGGCCATTTTTTCTGATAATCATACCGGCTGAAATGAGACTTTTACCTGGAAGGTAAGCAATGAATCCGCTATGTCCTTGCAAGACTTGGATTTTACTGTACTTTTACTGTGGAGTACTGTTTCATCTGTTTATTTATTTGGCAATTTGCATTTCTTAAGTATCAACTACATATTTGAAAAATCCAAAGTTTTCCAAAAGTATTTAACACTTTTTTTTTCCATGTTGATAAAAGATGTTGAGGGAATTGATTAGCATGTGACATAATAATAAAAAATATATTTTACAAACTGAAGTTGTCATAAAGAACTCAATGGTGCTGAAATCTTTTCCATGTGTGAGTTTAGGTGTAGCTACTCCTAAATACAAAGGAAGGAAATTCCACAGGAAACAGAACTCTGTTTCAGCACAGCTACTTTATCAGTTTCCTTATCGTGGACCTTTCTGGAGGGTGTAAGAACTTGATGAAAACGTGTGATGAAGCACTACACGCTGCTGTCCCCAGATCCCATCTGGGCATAGCTCACCCACAGTCAGCTTGAAGCCGGACAGCCCTAACATTATTTTATTTTATGTTCCTGAAAACTGAGTTCCTAAGTAACCCCAGGCTGAAGACAGTGACATAAACATGACTTAAATCCAGAGTACTCCACATCTGTCTCAAGATATATGATCAAGCCAGTAATAGTCCTTAATCTTAATACGTTTGCTAAACTAAATGAATGTTCTGCTGCCCCAATCCTCCCTGAAAAATAAAGTCAAAGCCCTTGAGGAGAGAGAATATGTGCAGAATGATGGACCCTCCCATAGCAACCTATAGGGCAAGTTTAGGCTTTTTCTAGAAAAGTTACCTATAGATCATTGTACACTGCAGGACAGCAGTCTGATAAATAGCACAGTCTGCAAACATCAAGAGGGAAGCTGGATCTTGGTGGATTCTGGCTTTATTCCCTACCCCCTTCTAATTTCATCCAACTTGTTTCGGTTTAATTGCAGACAGCATTTAATTGCAAAATAACATCTAGAAAAGGAAGTACTAGTCTCGTGCTCAGAAGTGCCCACAGTTTTACAAATCCTTCACCTTTTCTCATGTACCTGAGTCATCCATATGACTTATTTTGTGATTTATTTTTCAGGTGGTCACATAAACCCAGCCGTTTCATTAGCCATGTGCGTGACTGGAAGATTAAAATGGACCAAATTGCCAATTTACATATTAGCACAACTCCTGGGAGCATTTGTTGGAGCAGCGGCTGTCTTTGGGATTTATTACGGTGAGTACACCTTAGACATGCTCACAGGACAAACTAGAGGTCAGGCAGTCTCTAAGGCCTCAATTTTTCAATGAATGCCAAGCAGGCAGAGGACTCTTTTCACACAGGGCTAATGACAGGACTGAAGCTAAAGCCATAAAGAGGAAAGGAAGAAGCATAGTTTGAAGGGAAAAAAAAAAAAAAATGGCTCAAATATTCCAGTTATCCTACAACTTCCCTGAAACACTAATACTCCAGGAAACATTCTGAAATTTAGAAAAATTATTCATGGGAAATCAGATACTCTGAGATCATGTATTTCTCAGTAAGGATTTTAAATTACTTAATAGCCAGGATATAGGGCTATTCATCTTCCAAGCAAATTAGAAACATTAAAGACCCGATACAACTGCCTGTAGGCAAGTATCACCAACGTCATTCATTGAGTTTACAGGATATGAGATCAAGTCCCTCCTGACTGAACTTTAGACCACCCTAGAGAGGTAGCTCTCCAAGGCAATGAACTCCAGGTAGAGTGATAAAGGGGTCATATATTAGAATTTTAAAAAGAAAAAAGAAAAAAGATTACCCCTATCCTTGAGGCATGTTTCTTTTACATGGTGTGCCACAAAGGGAAAAAAAAAAAACTTAGTAACAGACCCTCTGACTTGATGAACCCACTCAGTTGGATCAGTTGCTTCAATTGCCTACTCCAGAACTCTGCTTCTACTGTCCCAACCCTCCAAAGCCTCTCTCATATAGCTACTATGTCTGCAGACAGTGCTGGGTTAGGTGCAACAGAAAAAATGACATTGGAAATACCTATTGTACATCAGCTAGCTGCTCAGTACCAGCAGTAATCACAAGCAGAAAAAAATCTTTAGGAACTGTGGCAACTGTTTTGGGGTTGGTGGGGTTTGGGCAGGAAGGAGAGGGGGGAGTTGATTGTTTGTTTTAAGGTTTGTGTTAGAATTTGGAAACTGTGGTATTCCAGAACAGGATTTCCACCTGAATCAAAGTCCTCCTCAAGCCAGACAGCCAGGATTAGGGCTGTGGCTGGGATGCATCAGTACATCAACATGCACATGGGGTTAGGACTGGATTTGCTGTGTGCTGCCAAAGGGCAGCAGTAGAACAGGGAGCCGAGATAGGGAACTTAGGGCTAGGGTTAGAGATTTCTTCCTGTTACTCAGGAGCGCGGGATTTTCTCATATCCCTATCTCTGCTCAAGTATTTTGCCCTCCTTTTATTCTTATTAATTCCCAAACCCCTTCCGTACTTTTTTCCTTCCTGCAACTTGCAGGAGTGTCCTGTACTCATTGAGGTCCGCTGAAAACTCACTGGTAGAAAAACAGACGTAGGAGCTCAACATCTCCATCTTCCCCATAAACACATATCTCAGCTAGGTACTTTTGTTTTCAGCAACACCCCTGAAAGAGTGAGGGAATATATACGTTATGCTGCTAAATATGAGGCCTTTCTAAAGGCGCACAAAGTAATTAACAGGTGAGAATTTTTTGTTTCTTTACTCTTTTTTTTTTTCCCCTAAGACTTAAATGCAACAAAATAATGGGACACTGCAATTGAGAGCCTGACCAGAGTCAAGAACTAAATATTCTCTGCACCCATGTTGTGGCCTTAAGCAAAGTTAGAAAAAACAGGGGCAAGAAGAAATAGATTTGTCTGCTAGCTCAGAAGCAGCTAACCATCCTCACTGTGACTTCCACAGGAGTCAGAGACCTGTGTCTTTACTCATAGGTGTCACTTCATCACTGGATCCACTAGTGAAATACACGCATTGTTATTCATGTCTGTCTATGCAGATTTTTGAGTGCTTCACCTTAGTGTCTTCCTATGCAAATTTTTGAGTGTTTCATCTTAGTGTCTTCCTATTTCTAACATTTCAGGGCTTGCCAAGGCAGCAAATTATTCTGATACAGAAGTCATATTGTACTGTTTAAAATATGCTTTAAATATACTAACATAAATATACATGTATTTACAATATATATAAATCTTTACAATAGATACAAAAATACACTAATTTAAATATACTAAGAACTGACATTTTGGGTCTAGCTTCTCCCCTCACATCTTGGATGACTAGCATAGCAGTTGAGTGAAAAGCCGAAGCAGAGTGAAAAATTCCAACTCCTTTAGAAGAGGAGGTCTCTCGGGAGAGCTTATTCCCAGAGGTAGTCATTGCACAACTGTCAAATGGAGTAGCAGTACTTCCTGGTGGCTGGGAATCCACAGCAGTACAATCAGGACGCTATGCGTTTTTCAGGGCATTATGCCAAACATAGCACCTCTTACAGAATAATACAACTGTGTTCAGAATCAGAAAATGCACCCTGGCACTGAGTTTGGAGCAATGAGCAGGGGAAAAAACAGCCCCATTTTGAAAGCTGCCATAGCTAAAAGTACTTCAAGGCACAGGAGGAGAGATGAGACAGGAGGGTATAATTAGTACATCACCGCAAACCCATTAACTATGCTCCCAGAAAAAAGGATTAGTTTCAGTTGAGAATGTGAAGTGCACAGACCTATCACATACATTGTAGTCCTAGAAAACCTAGTGTTTATAGAGAAGTGCAAATGGATAATGGCTGTTTTCTGTAGATGCCTTTATGGAGTATAGTAATGGAACACTCGAAGTTACAGGACCTAACGCAACGGCACATATCTTTGCAACATATCCAGCTCCGTATCTGTCCCTCATAAATGGATTTGCAGATCAGGTAAGTGCACTTGCTGTCTTGATTCTACAATTAAATATACTGAAAACTGTAAAACCAAGCAGTAAAAAAAATACAGAGATCTCTCACCAGTATGATGAACCTTGCTGTTTTGGTCATACATCCCTGTGTACAATAGCAATGAGAATGCAATGCTCTTTGTGGGGGTACCATTGTAGTCTCATTTTACAAGCAAGATAATTTCAAGTTGTTCTTTCCACATGCATCATATTAATTGTTGCACTCCTCAAGTCTTTAATGCAATACATATAAGAGGTTTTCCCCAGCATAAATCTGTGTTTCTCCATAAATTTCAGCTGACCTATGTCCATTTACATCAAAATCCAGCCCATTTTGTGGACCTATTGTTCCTTAAGTAAGGCTTAAGCAGCCAGATTCACACCTTGAACAACTGAGTTTTCTACTACCATAAACTCCAACCTTCTCTTTGCAAATAGATTTGTAATATTTGTTATTTTTCAAATGACTGAATCTGAAAAAATCTCTACTTTATTTCCAATCTGTATCCTCTAATCCCACTTATCCAACAGTGAAAAATGAAGTTTCATATCTTCTATCTACTTCTACTACTTTCTCTCTACTTTCTACTAATCTACCTTGAAATCTATACTGTGTAAGTAAGGTATGAAAAACTAGCGATTGCTGCAGCACAGGAATTCCTGACGTAAAGGACTTGAAGATTGTGAAATCTGGCTTCAAAAAATCGAAACATTGTTTTCAAATTTTGTAAGACAGACAGTTCTTTGGATCAGTCAACAGACTTTTCCATAAGACCTTTTTGCCCATGGATACTTTAAAATTGAAACCAGGTGAAATAAAAATAGTTTTTAAACCCCCCCAAACTTAAATTTCTTTAAATCAGTATAGAAATTGAATGTTTTGACATCACTGAAACTTTTGTCTGTTTTTCCCCTAAGTTAATTATTAGCAAAATCGACATGCACAAAGCCTTTGATTTAAGCAAAGCAGCACTTCTGTCAAAGTAATTCCAAGAAAATTTCCTTCATCAGGTCAGTTAGCATATGCAATACAGAGTTCACGTTACAGTTACACGTGAAACCTTAATTTAGGTAATTCTTAATTTTTTAGCTGCTCAGGTTTGACTTTGTAGTCTTCATATTTTTTTCCCCCCTCACGTTATTCAATACTTGGATGAAAAGATTCATTTTTAGTCTAATTTATCAGCGTAAGCTACAGTCACATAAACCACTCTTACATCAATGTAACTGATTATGTTGACACAGCAGAACTACCAAAAATCAAGTAAGTGGAACTGTTAAATTGCTAGGAAAAAATGCGGGAACAAAGCACCAGACCTCACACAGGAGATGCCTTTTAAACTCTGTTCTTTCCACACCAGAGTGTTGCAGATTTGCAACAATATCCTCAGAACATTTATTGTCTTTTTCTTACAACACAAGTATCAAAACTTCTCATTACTGTGAAGTAGAGAGGCACTGGGTTCCAAATTTTGCTACTCTGTATAGTAGGATAAATCTAAATACCGGCTCTAAGCCGCCACAATCCACAGAGCTGCCATGGTCCCTTTTTTCATTAGTGGAAGGAATCTGCACACGCTTACTCAATATTCTTTTCTTTGCATTGGCCAGGTGATGTCAACAGCTGTTCTTCTTCTGGCTATATTTGCTATTTTTGACACCAGAAATAACAGCGTACCAAAGGGCCTGGAGCCAATTGTAGTAGGACTTCTTATAATTGTTCTTACTTGCTCCTTGGGAATGAACAGTGGTTGTGCCATGAACCCGGCCAGGGATCTGGGCCCAAGGCTCTTCACAGCTGTCGCAGGATGGGGGATGGAAGTATTCACGTAAGTATGTCTGGATATGCAGTATAATGCTCTTGGCTAAAATTGCTTCCTAGGAAAGTAAGGTCCTGATTCAACATGGTACCAAGTCATACTTTATATACGTATAGGTAATTCTTTGCATACCAGAAGAAGCTGTTCATGCACTTTAAGCCAGACATCCTTTAGAAACTGGGCTTTATAAAGGATTTCCTGCTCCTAGGGCAAATCAAACATGCATTATCTCTAATATCAATCATTGTTTCAAGCAGACCCTTCCCAAAATATTAGAGATTCTCAGAGGTCACTGAAAATATAAGAATGCTTTTTTCTCTTGTCCTGCAGCTTTCAGAAAAAAAAAAAAAAAGAAATCGTGAAAGAGTTAGGTGGGAATATTTATTAGGTGCTGTAAAAAGCACAGACATATCAGATTGATTTAGCCTATTATTACTACTGAGTTATTGCAGAAATATACAACAATCTAAAAGTCTGACTTCCTGCCTGGGAGCGAAGGAGTGAATGAAAAAAAAAAAGCTCCCTTCATTTTCCCACATTTCAGAGCACACTCGCAAATCCCTGGGCATGCGTGTGTACACACACTCATGCTCTTGGCTGGCCAAATGCACAGCTAATTAGTTGCACATCAAATCCACAGCTTACACATATCCAGTGTAAGAGGCACTCTGGGATATCCAAGTAAGAGTAATCTGTCATCAGGAGGCAGATCTTTTGGTTTATTTTTGTATAGTTTGTTTTTCCAGTTATTTACAAGTAGCAATCCCCAGAAGACCACTAGAGAGCTCTGGTTAATAAAGATTTCATTTAGCTACTTCACCAAGTACAAATAATCTGTATTTATTTAGTATGACTTCCATCTACACAAATCATGTGCCTTAGTAGAGGAGAGCAGTAGCAAAGCTTTTCTTGTACAAAAACGCTAGGCCCAGCTTAGAAGAAACAGGCACATAGTCACGCCATAGGCAGATCCAAAGCTCAGATGTAACACAGCTCTGGCAAGCCGCCGGCAGGAGGTCAGCTCTCCAGCCCAGTTACCTCCAAACTTTTCCTCCCCAGCAGCCCTTACCACTGTACCGTTAGACTGTATGTTTCTTTAAAACAGCAGCACACAGAGTGACATCCCACACCTAGGGTTGTCCTCTCTCATGCCTATTTAATTATAAGTAGTTGTCAACTATGGTGTTAATTATAGTGTCATGTGCTATAATCTGTAATATATTATGAAGTTGGCTATTACCTTGCAGAAAAAGTTTGGAAGCCTGATTGTTCAGTGGTCTAGTCACAGAATACCTGTGAACTCCCCTCATCTCCAAAAGTGAGGTCTTACTCATTTACATCTAAGAAAACTCTGCATCTGTACCAATATGGGCTCTTCCCTAATTTAGTTTTAGGATTTATATACAGAGAGAAAAGGCATCCCCACTGTAAAGACCATACTAAGAAATTTTAAAACAGGAATATAAAAACATGAGATACGAGATCTCTGGTCATTGCCAGAATAAAGTCACAGGAGTCTTGGGGATGTATAAATTGAGAAAGAAGTCATCTTCCCTGCCTTTGGTTATAAGGCTACAGCTATAACCAAGTTCAAGGGAATGATACAACAGGAATATATTCTCATCTATTTGCAGCACAGATCCAGGAGGGACTTGGGAAGAACTTGAGCTTTGTTAGGTAGCTGGAAGCTTTGTGTCGGTTACAGACCACGGGAGAAGTCTGAATGATTGTAGCTGGGATCCTGAACCACCTGATGCTCTGCTGGCTTTATACGTGAGAGACTTAAATGATGCAGCGAGTTGACAGCTAAACCTTGGATGTCTCAACTTAACTGGAATCCACAACCTTGAGGCAGGTGCTTAAGCTCTCTAGTACAAGGCATAGCCAGGAACTGGGACCTAAGCATGAAACCTCCACAGTGACACAAGGGGAGTGCTGTACAAACCAAGCAATAGGAAAGCCTGAAGAGACACTGAGCATTCATTGGAGTGAGGATGGAAGCATCTCACAGGGTGATCGAGTCGCTCTCTGTCCAGGTCAGTGAGTGTTTGGGTGCTGCCTTCAGAGCTGCTAGGCACAGCCAGGAAAGCCTCACTTTGGAACAGATCAGATGGAGACTCAGAGTCTCTACCAAGGAAATGCCCTACACACTGACATAATTGGTTCACAGGGAGAAAATCCCCTCTACTCTTCCTTGCGCTTGCAGGTCCAGTAAATTCTGGCTTTAACATGTTCTCAGCATGACATGGTTTCCCTAGCCAATGCAACTGGGTTTGTTTTGGTTAAAGGCTCCCATTACAAGCTGTTCTGACCCACTGCAGCTGGAAAGTGGGGGGGTCTGTGCAGCACCCTATAGAGAGCACCATTTTGCACAGAACAGACACAGTCAGCGCTGTGGTCTGTTCCTGCAAACTGCTCCTCAACCTCTTGGGAGTAGGTGTCACAGGTTGCAACCGTCCCCATCGTTAGAGACAACTGCTGACTTCAGAGACCTCAAAGTTTCCAATGATTTGTCCTAAAACCACGGAGATAACCAGGAGTCTTTCTTAAGCATGTGCTTAATATTTTAATGAGCTTAAGAAAAGTTTTGTCTGTAGTGAGAAAACAGCCAAAGCTTTGAGTACAAATACCAGACTCCGGATTTGGACAAGCACAAACAGAGCATGAGAAGGCAATGAGAAATTGAGAAACGGCTTTACAGAACAATATTTCGCAGCAGCGTTTGAAGCTAGCCATATAATATTGCCCCCTCGATTTATCGCGGGTCCTTTCGCACCTTCGCTGCGGCTGGGTCTGGCTGACGGTGGCAGCGGTGTGACACAGCGCTTGCCTCGCTGCGCAGCGAGGGGCCGGGGCCGGGCGGGCAGAGCCGCCGGCGCGGTAACGCTGACACCTCGTGGCCGCCCGCCCCGCCGGCGGCGGCACCGGGCACAAGTCGCCCGGACTAAACTAAACTAAACTGCATTTTGGGAAGGGTCATGAGGCGCATCTCTTGGCTGCACAGGGATCTGGATGGGAAAGTGGCCTCTGAAATACTCGGCATTCTTCCCGGAGCACAGGACAGTAGCCAGACACCTTCCACACTGCCGACTGCCTGAATTATCCCAGCATTTCTTAGAGCAAACAGCATTATCTCACCGTCCCGCAGCAGCTGGCTAGGTGAGAAATGTATTTGCAAGTCTAAAATGGGCCAAAGTTCCCAGTCCATGTGGCTTATACACTGTAGTTTCCTAGGAACTTTTGCAGTTGACGAAAGTGCCCCATGCCAGGTCTGTGCCCACTCCCTCCTGCTCTGCCCAACAGCAAGACCACCTGATGATGACGACAAGGGCATGACTGGACATTTTCCTGCTAACTTGGCAGCAGAGCTGTAAGCTAGCATATAAGGGAACTAAGGTTACTTCAGTGAAGCTATCTGTGCTTGTCACAAAGAGTTCTTGCTCCTGTGTCAACGAAGGAGGATTGAGTGTCATGGAAACTTGTAACTCAGCTGTGTCCTGATCTCATTTCAGCTTTGGCATCGCCCTCTATAAAGACTCTACACCCATCATCTTAGCAGAGGGTGTCTAAAGCATGGCTGACAGCAGCTGCTGCAAATACAGGCCACGGTTTGGAGAAGGTCACGCATGAGCCAACGAGGCACATGTCAGTTCATGGAACAAGCCAAGACAGAAACCTGCCAAGAAACACCTCCCTTGCAGGCCCACATACACACACAGGCATACACAGAGGAATACATGCAAGTACTTGATATAGATTTTGTTGTTGCTGATTAATTCAATAAAAGCTTAGTCCATACTTGTTCCAGAAATTCAGGGGCTCAACAGACACTCACGATCCAACATTAAGCAGTTCTATAAACTCAGTAGAACACTATCAGGAGTTATTTTATATCTTCAGGGCAAAACCTAAATAATTCCAAAGGCAAAGCATAGACAGCCAAGGCATTTCTGAACAAGGAATAATATTATATCATCAATAGGGCAGCGTGAGATTAGCCCTGTTCTATTCTTGTGTTGTGACTTAACCACAAGTTCACTTCTGCATAAATTTATACAACTGAGTGCTGAATAATTATCCTTACAGTTTAAAAATTCCCCTGGCAGCTTCCTGTAAAGTTCCTCTCAGATGCATTTGTCCCTTCGTAATTCCGGGAGAAAAAAACGTTACTTCTCCATTTTCAATAGGCATGAAATTGAAGTGGCTGGGTTTTCACTGCAGACTCCCTTACTCAATTAATACAGCATGTTATCGAATCAAAACACCTTCATGCACCACTAGAACAGTTAAAGTCTGTGCTCTGAAACCAATCCTCAGTAATTCACTGCCTAAATGTGGATGTCCAGAAAAGGGAAAGCAATTCTACATCCTGCATAAAGTTTGTTATTTATTGTTTTATACCTTTTAATGGTGGACTTGTTTCTTTAAAAATGTTCATAAATCTACACATTTAAAATTAAATCCTAGTAATTGTGCAAAGTAAATATAAACATGTCAGTGGAGCCAATATGCTAGACTTTCTTGCTGAACACAGATTAAGTTTTAGGTGAACAAAACCTCTAAACACTTATTTACGTCTTACTGAAAGACCCCCACATTTGAAACACAAAGATATTACATCATGAAATCTGAATCTTGACCACTCTAGTCAAGTATAATCCACTTTACAGTCACTGTGTTTTATTACATTCCTTAAGGCAAATACACTCAAAAGCAAGTATAATCTATTATACTTGTCAAGAGAAACACTGTATATACTATTGCAGGCCTCAACCTGCAAGTCTCCATGCAGATGAGATAACCCATTTTTTCAACATATATTTGCATTAATCACTCCTGGAAACCTATTCATGAGCATCTGGCAACAGCATCAGTCAAGATTGCTGTGCAATAAATATGTCCCGGTTAATTTCATTGTAAGTCAATGAAGCCCATTTTCCACAAGGGAGAAATTATCCCTTGCCCCCAAACCAGACATGCAGTAAAGAGGCCTTATTTTCTAAAGTGCAAGTACAGCACACAGACCAACCTGCCTGGTGGTCATTACTTAGCTTTTCAGTCACAACACGAGCAGGACAGACAGGGGTGTCATCCATTTACAGACATGTGAGACAAAATGGAAAGGTCTACAGTACAGTGAGCATCACACCACCGTGTTTGTTCACTGCCAAATAAAAGGTAGGGTGTTCACTAGAGTAACAGACAACGATAATTCTTGGTTGCTTTTTTTTTTGTTTGTCTTACAGGGCTGGAAATAATTGGTGGTGGGTCCCTATAGTTGCACCTATGCTGGGAGGTGTACTTGGAGCAATGACCTATATTGTTTTTATTGAAATTCATCACTCGGATACTCAGCCAGGAGAAGAAAACGATGTGTATGATAAATACGAACTGACCAATATGGAGTAAGAAGTGAAGAATGTTCTCCCTCATTTTGTTGTGTAGTTTTTATTCAAATGATTGTTTGGACCATTTTATAAAACCTGTAAGCCTCAAGTAGAAATTCATATTTCAAAGCAGAAAATCTATATAGAACACAAGGTCAAAACTGACCTCTTTCCACAAAACATCAGGCTGATCACATTCAAAACTGGGAACCTGGGGATAGGAAGGGTAAATTTTTGTTCTTTTCGTATGGCTTTCAGATCGAGTCATCTCCTAGATTAAATTGTAGTGAGACAATGCACTGACCTGTTAATTCAACACATATGGTCTTAATCATGTTGCTTAATTAACTGAAAATTATGAGATATTGTTACAAAATGGCATGCATAGGTAGTTAATTGGTTTGGTGCTGAATTAATGTGTAAGAGCACTGCTCATTTCTTAGAGCCATTATTTAAGAATGGCTCATCTGAAAATTAAAAACAATACCTGAATTGCCTAAATGGCAATTGAAGTGGTTCTAAATAACTTACTAAGTTTTTATGGAGTCACTAATTGAACAGCAAGGAATCAACTCATCAGTGATGAGGTTTAGTAATTCTGAATACGATCACACAAGGTAAAAACTGTGTGTGATAAAATCAACACCAAAAAGACAAAGCTGTACTTCTGCACATGCTCTTCATAGCAATAATGTTCAGTTATTTTAAAATTATTTTCTTGACCTTTATGCTACCCAATATTGATATTCTAGATTAGGATCTTAATATGAACCTCTTCAGCTGTGCTTTCTGGATAAAATAAATTCCTGTGGAGATGGGCTAGCAGCAGAGGTCAGCAGAACGCCTGTATCTGTAGAAGCGTTAAAGAGGCCTTCTGCTGCTGATCTACACGGGGTGTGGTCATCAGCTTTTCAGGAGTAATTTTTATTTTGGTAGTAGTAATTAAAATTAGAAACCGGTCTCAGACTTAGTCTTAGTTCTGAATTCCCCAAGGAAGGCCAGCTCCATATCAGAGTTCTGAAGCATGGGTTCTCTATCACTAAAGAAAAGTGGCTGGACATACACCACTCCCTAAATATCCAGCCTTGAAAAGTGAAATTATTTCTGCTTAATCATTGTGAATTGAATGTATCCAATTAAATGAAAGTTCATTTCTAATATGTATACATATATATGGTTGGTGGTGGTGATCATGAATAAATAGACATCCTGTTCAGTGATGCTCCAGAGCTATTTTCATGGCAAAACTTCAGGGTACCAAGTTCAATGCCCTCATTTTAGGATGCTATTCCCTTTGGACTCCTACAATTCTACTCCTTAGAATTCCACAGTATTTTTCTGATGTCACTCCTGGAGGGAGGAATCCTTCATGTTGCCAGTGCACTTTGGTGAGGTATCTACAGAAGTGTTTTGTAAAATACTGTGGAGAGAATCTGCTTCAGCGTTTGGGCAGATCACACCTGTGTCACCACAGGTCTATCATGCTCCCTAGTACGCCCTGCTAAATTCACGGCAGCAAAGGGATAGAACAAGCAGGTCAAGCAAAGCTTTGCTTGCTGCAGCTGTAAGTCAGATGATACTCTTCAGTTGAGGCACTATTTTTCCAATTTATTTATGTTTCTGAAGAAAACTTACAGAACTAATGAACTCAGGTTGCCCAGAGACCATCTCAACCCTGTGCAAAATGCTCATTTGATTCAACATTTCTCTGCTGTGAGTTAAAAACGAATATAGGTATACCCGCCCACATTTGACTGCATTGGATCATTCTCTGGAGAGCCGCAGTAACAAGGGAGGGTTTACAGAATCAGTCTTCAATCCAAGCAGAGGCAAATACAGAAGAATCAAGAGTACAATGTGGAAATTATTCCTAACTGTAGAGCTTATATTGGCAGCACAGACGAGCTAGTTCATCTGTTCTGTATATTCATAATCATAGAATGGTTTAGGTTGGAAAGGACCTTGAAGATCATCGAGTTCCAACCCCCCTGCCATAGGCAGGGACACCTCCCACTAGACCAGGTTGCCCAAGGCCACGTCCAGCCTGGCTGGACTACTGCATTACATAAGACAAAATGGTGTGTAAAAGCAATTGCAGACTGAGCCTCCTTTTTCTCCCCCTTGCAGTGAGTGCTGTCTTTCACCGCTCAGTGACACCTGGCAGGAGCACTCCTAGGTGGCCACCAGCTATCTGCATCAGGACAGGGATTACATAGGTAGGAACAGCCAGAGGCCTGCCCTCAGGTCTGAAAAGTGCTTATTTTTCCACTGGCACCAACATCTAACATGAAATGTCTGTGCAGAAAATAAAAATAGACAGCTAATTAACCAGAAGTAATTGATTTGGTGCGAAACGATAGAAGCAGATTATAGCTTATTGTGCTAGAATTTTGCATATTCTGTAGGCTTCATATGCTTCATGATATTGCTTCCTTTCATACACCATCAAAAAAAGCAGAATACAGGTCAGGAATAAGAAAGGAACAGTTTATTTATACAGCCTACTGAGTGACCAGCCCACTCTTGCTGTGTGTCTGTGCATTGGCCAAGGTATACAAGTTGTACATTTTCTCAAAACCCTTCTGATCGCAACAGGTTCTGCCTGTAAATCAACATGAAATCTCGTTTCTCATATTTATGCCATTCTTAGGCACTGAATTTCTGTATAAGTGATATTTACTTGTCTGAAGTTATCTACATGCAAATCATAAGCAGTGACACACTAGTGTGATAGCACAGCAATATCCAAAATACGCTCTCAACAAATTGTTGTTAATTTTGTGTTTGTTTAAAAAAAAAAAAAAACAACTTATTTTTCAACTTTAACTATGGAATAGGTTTGTACATTCTTTGAAGACGCATGGTACTAATACCACAATTTGTACTGACTTCACAAGCTCCAGAATTTCATTGAGGATCAAGGTGTTATATCCCTGTCTCAGATTTGACATAATTTACATTTATAAGTATAAGAATGAATTCCTGCTTTAGGGACAAAACTCAGTTGAGTCTTAACTACAGAGCCATGACCAGTACCTCCATAATATAATGGGAACACAATAATCATCTCATGCCATAACCTTCCACAGACAGCACAATCTCTTTTATGCAAAACAGAAGTATTTTTACTTTGCATAAACTACCCAATTTGTAATACCAACTGATATTCAGTGGTTGCACTCATGTTGAATTAATATAATACAGTTGGCAACAAGAAATAACTTTTCCAGGTGTAAGACATTCTGGTTAATGAATTAATAGTAATCAGGCTTGATCGCTTTAATGTTGAAAAAAAATTCATTTTCAGAGCATTGCTCAACTTTCAGTCTGGGTTTGTTCTTTTTCTTTTTTGGGGCAATGTGTTTGTTCTTTAGAGCTAAACTTAGTACTGAAGTAATTTGGAGAGTGATCCTGCAAATAGTTCTGGGTTAAAGGTTGGCTACTGCATGCTGTTTCATAGAAGCCAGTGGAATTATTCACAACGGGAGGCAATACAGGCAAGGATAAGTGCTCAGAGCATCGAGCTCAGAATGTAGCAGAAACTGTACTTTCTTGTAGTTTTGACTGTAGATCTGGATGAATGTGTTGTGGTTCAAAATAAATACAGTCAATCCCTAATAATGCATTCCAGTACTATTTTTATTTTTGTAAAAAAATCTCCCCTCTGGCACCTAAGGACATATTAAGAAATAAATAGCTGCCTATTACGACCTACAATGTTTTATAGCCTTGTGCTGGAAGAACACATTGACTAACAAGCTGTATTCCCAGAGTGCAGCCTCTGTGGCAGGTTTTGTGGGTCAGAAGCAGTGCCAAAGCAGAGAAATGCTCCCGTATGAGTAATGGCCACTGCCGGGCCAGGAGGCACCCGTGCAACAAGAGGGACAGGCCCCTCACCTCTGGACCTTCTCCTGTTCCTGCCTGCAGCCTGCCTCGGGACGCTTTCTGCCACAGCTTTCCCACCAGTCTAACGACAGCCAGAACATAGGTGGGATATTTTGCTTAAGTCTCTCTTCAGAGACTGCTTTTAAGGCATGCATATATCAATCAGATTTGGCCTACAGTGCTTACAAAATGCCCCAAGCTAATTTATCTATCTTCTACTCTACAGATTTGTAACAGGGACATGCTTTGCTCCTTTCATTTAAAAAGCACAGGAAAACCTGTTCTGTGGGGGCAGGGGAAGAGGGAAAGATCAGGAACTTCAAATTTACTGAGAAAGCCACAAAAGAAAAAAAAAAAAAAAACAAACCACCACAACCCGATTTGAAGTGGCAGCAGGCATTTTATCCTCCATCCATCCTAATGACCCTTACCTTCCCGTCAGCCTCTCTGATTGTCTGTTCTCCTTTCTTTCTCCTGCCAGCACTGTGTGCTGTGCTCTGTCTCTATACAGTACAATACATCTCCAGAGATTTAAATACAGCATGCTGTTCTCAGTTACTTATGAATCTTAGAAAGTTCTCATGAGAGCAAATTCAAGTTTCACCTCACACGCTTGTTTTTTGGCAGTTGCTTGCATTTTTCCCCCCACTGTTCCCACCAAACAACCTTGTGCTGGAAAATACAAGAATTAAATGTAACTTCCAGTAACAGCTGCTCTTTTTCTGTTTAGTACAATTGTTATTGCGTAACAGATTACTTCTTTCAAACATGTACAATTTTTAAAGCCTTCCTTTTTCAAACCACTATTAAAACTAGCCAAGATCATCCACAAAAAAAAAAATAATCTGTGCATATCAGACAGTAGTTTGGATTTTTATCTTCTATTTTGCACTTATGACGTTAAAAACACCTCTTATTGTTATACTGTTAGTGTCTTTCTGCTTATTTGCATAGTCTAATGGCATAGAGGAGAAAGTAGTACGTAAATATTTTTCGCCATTGGTGTTTCTTTACATATTTGAATCAAGTGTTAAAGAAATCCGTACAGTATGAAGCTAGACATGGCATATTTATGCAATTTGTTTCTCTTTGCTGACCACAAATGAATATTACAGCACCTTGAACAAGTGTTGATCAAGCTTTCTGGCTGGATGACCCAGTTAGCTCCTTTTCCATGACAGGGGAGGACAGACTAATATGGGCCCCCTCTGACCTGCCTAGGGACTGAACAGGCTGCTTTAAATTATAAGAAATCAAGCTTTCCTTTCACACTACAAACATTGCTCCAACCATCCAGAAACTGAGAGTAAAGATCCTGCTACATGAAAACTTCAAAAGCTGGTAAAACAAAGCAAGCCCTTTTGGCCAGAGGTCAGCCAAAAGGCTGATTGATAAATGCTTGGGTACTTCAGAAAATAGCATACATTTTACTGGGGAGCATGGAAATAAAGAGATAACGGTATGAAGTAACACCATCAGAAGATTGTCTTTTTGCTCACTTACAAGAAAACTCACATCTGTCTTGGATGCAAATTCAAACATTCTCAGTATCACCAAGAGGACTAGTTTAGGCACATGAATACTATTATTTCCTCAGCATAAATCACATAATAGTCTGATAGGTGAAGGATACTTTCCACACCCTCAGAAATAACAGTACTTTGTTTCGCTGCACAAATCTTCTCAGGAAACCTTGCCTGCCTTCCAGTTATTAACAGGGCTGTGACTGAAAAAACAACAAAGCAAACAATATGTTAAGGCTTGAAAAGTCAGCATCTGAGCAAAAGGAAATGAACAACCTCAACCAGAACTGACAGATGCAACACTTTCTGTAGCCTGACCAAGGCATCAAATAATAAACATGAAGCCAAAGAAGCAGCACATGCTTGGCAAAACACATTGCTAAATTAGAAAGCTGGCTGTTTTGTCAATACCTGTTAAGTAGACTTATAAAATAAATTATATTTGAGAATAAAAGGACTAAATTGCAGTGGTTTTTTTTTTTCCCCATACTAAAGGAGGAAAATTTGAGGATTTGAACTTTTTTAGATTATTGAAAAGAAGTAGAAAAGGAAAAAAGAATGCAAATCTCAGTAGGAAAAAGCAAACACAGTAGTAACTTTCTTGAATTAATTTTCAGCCCTATGAACCTATGAACCCTCCTGCAGTCCCTCACAAGAGGCAGTAAGGACCTTTCCATAAAAATGGCACAATACCAATAACAGAATTTTTTTATCTTGATTTCCATCTCAGATGTTCAAGACATTGGCAACTGATGGCTATGCACTACAAAAAACCTCTGCTATATAACCATTCTGCCATCTAAGGAAGAAAGCCTGTTTGGCTTCAGTGCAGAAAGAATTTCGTCTCATACACATGTAATCCCCAGTGGGCTCATGCTTTTCAGACTATAGAAACAACATATGTTTCTGAAGATGCTAGCACTGAAGAACAGCTATCAGAAACACAAATAAAAAGAGACATGAATCCAGCTGCCAGATTACCATGGAATCCCAGGAGACAAAACAAGTGCAAAGGCTGCTCCAGCAAGTCTTGGGGGAGGAAAGCAACAACAGAAAAACCTTGATTCAGAAACATATATTCTTTGCACCTATGAAAAGTCTTCACAGAGGAATGCTTCAAAGACACAGGCCATTTGCAAACATAACGTATGTGCAAACACCACTAGCACTTCTGATCCAAGTCAATGTGATGGCTGAACAAAATGTAGATATAAACACACAGCTTTCAACCTGCTCTGTCACAAAAAGAGAAAATAACTAAGAGCTATAGAATACCGGGAGCCATTAAAAGCCCTATTTGCTATCACAGGTGGTTCTTTGAAATTAGAGAAACACAATAAACTGAACAGTACGGCTTTAAAACAAAGGACAAAAGTCTACCCAAAATATTTACCCTGCCTGCAAGTGAATCTGTGGCCTTCTCTTCCACATCTCCTACCTGGTTTTCTAGCACAACTGGCAGCAGGCCTCTGGCACGCTTTCTCTCAGGCTCCTGTCTTGACTATGCGCCACTGGCCTTACATAGCCTTACACTAAGCCCCATCCAAAATATTTCATTTCCATGAAGCCAGGAAAAGCAATTTCAAGGTGTATTTCAAAAAGCATATGGTTCCAGACAATTTCAAAATGTATACTGCTAGTAAACTGGTCTTCAAACAACTCACCTGGCAATTACACTCTTTTTCCTTGCTTTTGATCAGATGTGTTGCTTAGAGCAACCTGGCAGGACAATAATTATCCTACTAAGGGAAATCCACAATACATGGGATTTGGATTTTCCCCAAGGGAAAATCCTAGAACAAGAGACATAGCTCAGGCATTGGTGGATTTTATTTGTTATAAGAGAATGACCCTGAGAAACTGGGTAGTTAGCTACACTCTGTCACAGGACATGGTGTATGAATCAGCTTGTCTTCCAGATTCTGGGTGGAAAGTGTTTAATGTTAATGGAGTTCTTATTTGTATGTTTAGGTTCAGGTAATTTCATTAAAAATTAGAAAACCAGAAACAAACATATATCCCTAAAAAATATTAAGTAAACTTCAGAGCACAGCTATCCTAAAAATAAAATAATCTCTCTCCAGATGTAGAAACCTCACTCCATTCCCAAATAGCAAATGCATACAGTTTATAAAAATGAAGTGTTGTAAAAGAACTCCTACAATCTGAGCCTTTTTGATAGTGTTTTAACATTACTATGACTGAGATAACCATCTCAAAAAAGACTTAGTTTACCTCTCTTCCAAACTTATTGTCCTTAATAGATTTGTAACATCACAGCCTTTGGCTATGACCTTTGCTCCTATCTTTTTTCCTGATGTTCTTGAAGGTGTTGTGTCCTGTTCCAACTCTTGTGAACTTTTAAATTTATTCCCCCCCCCCCCCCCCTAAATAAACACAAATGCAGTCATTTCTTGTGTGCTTTTACTTGGTCTGATAATAAACACATCCTCCTTCACAATCATCTCACTCCTCAGCTTTGGTACACACAGGGAGGCTCCCTGACTCCATGCACATGGTGAATCTGACTGTGGAAGAGCAATGTGTTACACAGCAGGCTTCCAAAAAACCTGCAGCTGCTCAGTCAGTCCTAGAGGGCTTCATCCCACCAATCCTCCTCCTACAGAGGTTTTGGGAAGATTTTCACTGTCAGAACAGTTCTTCTCCCTCCCCCCCCACCCCCTCCCCGTGTAAGACAGCTTTATCAAAAGCAACGTCTAGCACAAAGGCCATAGTGGTACCTCAGCTTCATGGGTATGAGAGGAAGAGAATGGCCAGCCTACCTAGGAGGTGCACGGCTGACTAAAGGTGTCCAGCTGCTCTGCAATAAGGGTCAGATAAAAGCTTGGACAGAAAAAAAAACCAAACTCTACTGTGGCAAATGTAGCACTGAAGCACAAGGAAGTACTTCAGGCATGCGATTCCTCTGCTGGGCAACTTTGACCGAGGGATGCTACAAAAACCAACAGAAGAGGTGAATGTAAGTTGCTGAGGCTGCTGGAAATTTACCCAGCAAAGAGCAGTTCCTGGCAGAAGGCAGCACTTTAAAGAACCCCCCTTTTTCTTTTTTTCGGAACATCAACACTGCAACACCACCTAGAAAACTTTCAGTCAGTCATGTATCAAAAGCCACGGCACTTGTAAGCTTTAATAATCAGCCCCATACTCACTAGTAGATTTTTTTTTTTTTTAAACAAAGCCTGTTTTAAAAAGTTTTATTTGGACAGGATGCTGTTTATCACCTTTTTTTTTTTTTTTTTTTTTTTTTAAGACTGTGACACTGATATAAATGCTATGGAAACATTATTTTGATATAAAATATACATAGTAAATGTAATGAGTATGGCAAGATCACATTAATTCAAGAAAATATATTTATCTGTCTCAGTCTTAAAATACACGGACTATGTCTGCACTTTATTAAGCTGTTTGCTTATATGAATGTCTTAATTAGAAGATTTTTAAAATGCTAACAACTTGTTAAAATTAATTTGTAAGAGCAAAGATCCTACTTTTTTTTTTTTTTTTTTTTTTTACAGAGGTAGTTTCTGTAGTTGGCAGTTGTTTAAGTATGAAATGGAGTGAGCAAATGTAATGCAGATAGGTGATGCCACACTTAGGTCACTCAGGTCCTGTGCCCAGATGGGGAGACTTTAAGGTCTGAGTGCAGACATTTTTGTTACGTTTGTATGATGCTAAGCACAATGATGAGGCCCCATAGTATTGCGGATGATAATAGGACATGGAGCTTCTCTCTGCTGCTCCACAATAATCCTTGACCCCTAACTTCGGCCTTTGTTGTAGGGAGATAGATTAGCCTACACCATTTGTGCAGCCCTTGACCTCTCTCCTGACATTGCTAATAATACAATTTCCAATAGATGCCGAAAGCGACAGCTAGTTTTTAATCATCAGACAGACTTCCTGTAAACCGAGATCACTATAAAGCATACAGTTTCAGAAGCAGATTCTGGTTCCTTGTTATACAGAATAGCATTTAGCATAAGCTTACTAAAAGAATCAGCTGATTCTTTATATTCAACAATGAAAGGACAAAACTTACTTGTATCCAGAAATACAAAAACCTTGCACTAATTGCAATTTGACAACTGTAGTCTACTTGGAAGGATGATTTGAGCAGGACTACTATGTTCTTATCCCATTACCAGGCTCAAAGTTCCCTTAGTTATATTGTTTGTATGAGACTGAACTACCTTATGCCGCTTTTGGACAGTATGACAAGTATCTCTGGGGAGTATCATGAAAAGGTCATGTGTATCTCACAAGACTATCCAAACCCCCTAGATTTTTAATAAACACATTAATCCATGCTAAGTAGCTCGGATTCCAGCTACAGTTCTATTTTTATGTTATTTTTTGTACTTATACAAAAAAGAGCATCACCAGTTTTGAGGTATTTTTAAAGATAGAAATGAACAGTTACCTTTGTATGCAAGAGGTTTCTGGGGGAATGGGCTGCTTCCATTACACGATTAGCTACCAGCTAATGGAGCTCCAGGGAAGGAGCCAGAAAGTGGTAAAGTGACCCATACAGTAACATGAGCTAAATGCTCCAGAGTGAGCTGGAGAGCTCATCGTTAAGCTGATTGGTTGTCTTGCCCTCCTGGGAGCCTTAATAAAATCTTTAAAGTAAAGCAAGTGCTCATTATTGAAATAGCACATCGGAATATCTCATGTCAGCAATGTTCTGATCTAATGGTTTACTCCTTAGTCAATAACTGAGATTTTCCTAAGGGATAACTTCTTTTTCCTATTGCAGTGTTGAAGACCCAAAAAGTTAGAGACAGATTTGCCCATGAAAAACAGAACAGCCCCTTAAAATGAATTCCATGTCCTGAACACCGCAAAAGTAAGCGCTCTACGAAAGGATGGGGAAAAGTATCAGTCACAGCTGTGACAAGGAGGGCTATAAAATCTGTACTAGTTGTAGGTGAATTGCAAAGGCATTTTGAATTTAGCATCCAAGTTACCTACACACAAGTCTTTTCCTCAAGATTTGTACTAGAAAAGAAAGCATTTTCTTATAAGCCCTGAATGACATTCTTGTGCGTGCCCACATTCAGAGCAGACTATATATAAAAACAGTATTAAACCTTCACAGGTATAAAGCAGGCTGCTGGCATGAATTAAGTATATGGTTAAATCCCAGCTAGGGAAAAATCTTGCAATCTACTAAATGTGCGTTAGAACTGGGTCTTCATCCAAACTTACGTTTTTTGATTTATTAGAAAGCTCCAAAATAAAACAAAGTATTTTCTTGCTCAATTTTTCAAAAAGAGAATATTTTAACTGTAAAAAAATTGACTTTTCCTCTTTTCAACCTCTGAAAATAACAGAATTAATGGCACACATCATATATTTTAAACTTTCCCCCTATTAACTTTATTTCTTCCCCCTTTGCAAATGCTATAGCTTCTCAGTATTGAAGAAGTTTTAAAACATTAGAGAAAATATGAACACATGAAAACATGTCATCGAGAACAAAATGTTAGAAACCGTCAATAGGTTGACATCAAGTTTTCAGATGGTTTATATATAGGTGTTTCAATAAGCAAATTCAGGAGCCTAGGAATTGAAAATCTAGTCCAAACAAAAAAGTCACTGGATTAAACAATAACACACAGCCAGAAAATATCTTGCAGAGATCAAATAGAAGAAAAATTATGTAAACCAGGCAATAAAAAGAGATCACTTGTGCTGTATGTTCTCTACCCTTGTCATATTAGGAGCACTATGGAAGTGAAATGTTATCCAAACATTTTATTATACTAGGAGAAAAGATAGGCTGTGTAGACTTCTATTGAAAGCTATACATAATGTATAGTCTTAGTACATTGCCCAGTGTTGCTACAAAATGGCATTTGATCTTGTGGGACCACAAGTCTTCTGTCACTCTAATTTCTTTCTTATCAACTAATGATTTTTAATCAGAGCAATGTTTCCACAGTACCATTTACCAATAGAGAATTATGTATACTTATACATATTATTACAACAAATAGGATAGCAAATTCATTGTTTAATTACTCAATAGAAAATTATGTTTAGACCAAAGATATAAGAAGAAACTAATGAGTTCCCAGGATAGCTGAAACTAATGTTACAATATAACCTGTGTGTTTGTGTTCCAGAAGTTCTTTTTGTTTTGTATAGTGTTCAGAGAAAATTAAAACTCAAATCAAATCACGTTCTGACAAGTTTGCCTCAGCTTTAATAACAGTGATTAAAACCAAACGTATTCTTGAAGTAAACACAAGAGTATGAAAACATACTCCAAAATTCTCAAAGTTTTGTAAACGATTAAAAATAAACTTATTCATGGTTTGAAGTTCACATAGGAAAATGAAACATACTTTAAAAAGCTCCAAAACTTGAGACATACCAAATGGACTGAGCGTATCTCCAAATCCAAGAAATGCATTCAAATTTTTAGGTTCCTTAAAAATCCTCCTGACTGTTTGGAGCCTGCTGAAGGGTCATGGTTTTGAATTGCAGTCATGATTAATTGACCAGGTCCATATTTGCCATAGGAATTAATGCAGTGCATTAATTTAGGACTTTATTCCCACTGAAAATAGGCTCACTGTTTTTATCAAGTTTTGAATCAGGTTCTCGATGGGCATACATAAACCACCTACCTACTTTCTCTATCTCAATACTTCCTAGGATAAAACTGCTTTTTCTGAAGGATTCACACATCTCATGGATAATTAATCATTCCTTTCATACTAGATTACTTTGATCTAGGCTTACAAAATATACTCGCATACTTTAGTAGTTGCCCACTTACAAGTATAGCAACTAAAATTATGTAGTCATTATTTAACCCGTTTATCTCACTATAACAGCCAGTGCTGTCCACAGTAAATAATCCATTAGAATAGTGTGCTTCAGTCAAACTCTTTGGAAACATGCAATATTTAAAGGAGTTGCCCACACTTCTGTTAACTTAAATTTAGAAAACTATAAATAGAGAGGTAAACATTTTTAACAGCTAACCCTCAGCAGATAGCCCTCATTTGAAAGTAATTTATACTTTCTATAAATGCTAGCCCATAAAGACCTAATGACACATTGTATATAGTCTCAGTGAAACATGTTGCAAAAAAATCTTGGCACTGTTTACTTAACCCCTCTTTTATATATAAACCAAATTTGACCTTCTCCAAGACATTTACAAATATCATATTCATCTTCCCCATCTGGAAAAAAAACAACCAGTACTCTTAGGATTATAATTCTTAGGTCATTATGAGTGCAAAACCAAAAGATGCACATACATTAGAAAATACAGTCAATTCAGTTTTTAAATGTAAGTTATATAATTTTTTATTTGCTTTCACAGTTTGAATTTGATTAAAAAAAAAATATCCTGCAGCCTACTCTCAAATTCCTCCAAAGTCCAGGCCACCAAACAACCACTGTCTGTTCTACACGAAATGAAAACTTTATCAAAAGCTAAGACTAAGTCTTTAAATAACAATGAAGTACTCCAGGTACTGAGTACTTTTTAAAAGGCATACCTTTTACCTGAGAGCACGCCTGAGAAGAAAACACAGCTATGTCTCCTCAGTGTTGAGGCTGCCCATATTGCAGAAGGTGAGTTACAGAAAGGAGTCAAGTGCCTGATAAAGTCCATAAGATCTGTGGAGAAAGACAGCGATCCCTAAAATTATTACAAAATAAAACTCAAAAACCACCAGGTATTTCAGAAGAGCTGTTAGAGCATACAAACCTAGGAAAGGCAACAAAGATACTCTAGTCAAGTCTTGGCAGTTGCTCTGCAAATGCAGGAGACCCCTCTCTGCTTTTTCAGGCTGACCAGCTGTACTTGCCAAAAGGCAAAGAAAACAAGATGCAGCTGTGGTCGAAAGGGAGGGAGATGACTATATGACTCGGGGCAAAAATCCTCAAAAGTGGAAGTGCTAAAAACTTTGACTGGCCGCACATACCTGCATCCTGGGGTAGCCAAGCAGGATTTGTTGTCTAGAAAAGTTGCAGTTCTCCAAAGGCTGTACCATACTTTTTACATGACTGGCTAAAGATACTAGCTTGCATCCCAGCAGTTATATAGACATAGTAATAAGGCTTCAGCTGGGGCTAATTAGCCTCACCTGTTCCTTAAGTTAATTGGCCAAGGAACACCCTGCTGGCACTGTCCTTTTGCCCCAGTTTGGGGGCTGGGCTGTCCTGGGGTAACTTTTGTGTTCACTTGACAAAGTAAGAAAATGCTGTTACTTGTTACTCTTTATAATTCTTGATTAAGCAACTTGGAGCTGAATCCCACTAATGTTACTCTGGCACGTGGCACTTCTCAGCCTTGCGCCAGTTTCAAAACCAGTATGACAGAGTAAAAACTCCTCTCTGCAAATACATGTCATTTCCATGAAAGCTTCTTTTCCTGAAAACTAACATCTGCAAACTGCCATGGCAATGCCTGCAATCAAAGAGCAAACTTCTTTCCTCGCTGTCATCACCGTGGCCTGCTTAAGGGAAAGTTCATGATACAAACACCAACTTTAGATCTCAGTTTTGGTTGTCTCAGAGAATCTTGCGATTCTCAAGCAATCCTTCTAGTTGAGTGGCACATTTTACGTGGGGGAGCTCAGTCCAAAAAAGCCACTTTGAGTGGCCTGTTCTGCATTAATTTCACTCGATCAAAATATCTTGCTAACTATCAGTCTCAGCACACAGACAGTTGATTAACTTCATGATTAGGTGCACAGACATTAGAGCTTTTGCTGGCCTGACTATCTATGCTGGCAGATAACATCTGATTTGTTAAACTTAAACTCAATATAACTAGGCTGGCAAAAGCACTTCAATGTAGAATAAGCTACTTCACCCAAATAGACTCATCATAGGAGGAAAATACATAGCCAAGTGATAGTTTCTAAATTTTCTGTATCCCTAGCCATGGTTACTCCTGTCACTGCTGTGCTGTTTTCTGGGCAAACACGTTGGGCTGCGTTGTGCTGAAAGTGTTTCAGCCAAGCAGAGAAACATTTTGTCAAAGCCATGCAAATCTGCAGTGGGGAAAACGGTCTCAGGCAACAGAGAGCTGTTCTAGTATAAAACCTGGGAGCAGTCTACAAAGCCTTATGTCAGTATAAAATGTCACTGAAACATCACAGAGAGGCAGCAGATCTGCGCGGTGGGTTGTCATTCGTTCAGAGAAGCACATTCCACAGGCCACAGATGTGTGAATCAGCATAGCATCTGTGGCCGTAGACGTGGACTCTGACCTCTGAATCTACCCAAACCTTGCAAATGCAGGCCAAAGCCCCAAGTCAACAGAGCACAGATTTAACTTTACATCAACCTGACTTACAATGTTTACCTAAAATGATTTGCTGAATAGGAATAGTTTTCAGAAAAAAAGACAAGACTCAGTATTAAAGACTGTGCTTTAACCTGGCATCTGAAGATTTCACAGTGTGGAAATCTGGAGAATGTCTTAGAAGAATAATAAAGATTAACAGTTCAGCATCAGACATAGAATGCTCTGCTGGGACTGCGTTCACGCCTGTTGCTCTATGTTTCCAATTAACTTGATCTTGGAGCAATGGATGCTGTCCAAAGATTTACATAAATAGCAAATACAGTGAAAAGTACAGATTTCCTGGAGTGTTTTAATTTAACATTAACCAGACGCATTTGCAATAAAGGCTGAACTAAAAGTCTGGTGCCTTAAAGCAGGGAAACCTTTTACAATGGGGAACTTCCTATCTAAAAGGAATACGCCCCAAGAGATTCATATGTCGGCTTGTAACGATTCAATATGGCCAATATTTTAAATGCCTTTAGCCAGGTCAAGCCCTATGGTGCATTCATCAGTCATCGGTATGAAAATCTGGTTATTAGGTTCCCCAAGGAATATGTATTTATTAAATATTCACATTAGCATAACCTGCGGGGCCTGCTCAGGCACAAAGTCTATTGAAATGAATAGAATTCTTCCTGAAGAAGGTATCCTTCTGTTTAGTTAGCCACCAAGTACTCAGATAGGGCTTTTCGCTCACAAATCTCCCAGTGCTCCACAGTGGTTGGGGAGCTCTGGTTCAATGGGAAAGCAGACACAGAAGTAAACTGAGCTGGTGAAATTCATGCTTGGAAGAGCACAAACAAGAGCAGGGCCTGGCAGAGACGTGGTCGGGGGCCCAGTCTGCTGGGTCATGCTGTCGTACAAGAAGGAAGGGAAAAACATTTCAGTCAACAATACTTTGGAGGGCAAAGGTAGGGATGAATTTTCATAAAAATGTGTAGAAATAGTCGGGTCTAGGCAAGCTCTACTTTGGAGATTCACCTTTCTCTTCACATGTCTCTCTATGTGACTACTATATTTGGCACCCTCCTAAATCATTACATATCAGACTAGTCATGCATTTTGCACAGAAAGTTGGGATATTATAAACTGAAAAAGGAACAGTACATTTTAACAGATTCATCTAATTCATTAAGAACTGGTAACTTCTCATGGAAAACAATCTCACTGAGTCTGCTGAGAGCCTATATTCTTTTTTTCTGCTTCCCTGTTCGTCGTTTATTAGGAAGATTTGCATCACAGCAAGGTTTTCTTCCTGGAACTTCATTAGTTCCACTTCCTTCTCCTTCATTTGAACTCGCAAGCTGCTGACTGCGAAATCACAATTCATCATGATGAAAGAGAGAATATTTGCAATAAAACAATTAAAAGGAAGAATGTCTAAGGCCAGAGCATCAAGTTTTCAAACCAAACAACATACTGTGCTTAAAGGTATAAAAATTATATTTTCTGAAGGTTTATAAAGAAAACTGGATCTTTAACCAATGCTGGTATTTTCTGGCACTTCCAAGGACTTTTTCTGCAGGTTGCTGGCAAATCCTTACTCTGGAAATTTTCAAGAGCTCTCTCAGATTTCTCCTAGGAATACTTTCTAGGAATTACAGCAGTCCATTTTAGCAATATCCCTGATGCTTTCTAGGAATTAATCTTCTGGCTTCTAGTAATTCATTCACTGCTTTCTGGGAATTTCCCCGCTACTTTCTAGGGCTTGCTCATCTACACTCTAGAAATCCTTATACTTTCCAGAATTTCACCTGGCCCTTTCTAGGAATGACCTGTCTGGTTTTTAGGAATTTTTCCTACACTTTCTTCAAACTTTGACAGAGTGTACTAGGAATTCACATGCTGCGTTCTGGGGATGTTCCTGATGCTTTCTAGTAATTCTCCCCTCGCTTTCTAAGAAATTTTTTTGCAGCTTTCTAGAAATTCCCAAGTTCCTTTATAGAAATCTTTCCATCCTTTCTTGAACTCACCATCAGGGAGCAGTAAGAGAAGGGCTGCTTGGTGAGGGAAGCTGTGAACAACCACAGCACGGGCAGGACCACAACTCATGGCACCTGGTTGGGGCAAGCAGAGCATAGCTGGGAGAGCGGCTGGTTCCATCAACACCCCAGCCATCGTCAAACACAAGGTAGCAAGTCATGTCCAAAGTCAGTCCTAGAAATCCAAATGATTCAGGAACAGCAGGGAACAGGTTTGAAAGAGGCACACCTACTCAGTGTAGGTCGCACAGGCACATTTTGAGGATTAGAAAGCACTCTCATTGAATAATTTCTACATTAAATGTTTTGTAAAATAACCTAATTAGAATCTCTGTATTCCCTATCAAATGAGGAATTGCTATAGATTTTTAAGATGGGAAATTCTGAAATGTTAATTCTGGAATTTTCCATTTATAATCCATTACAGAATTTATTTCATAACAGGATGTAGGCAAACTGTTTCTTCTGCCCTCTGGAAATGCATGAGAAGTTATTCCGATACAAAATTATTTCATTATAAACTTAATTTAAAGTTATGGTATCTCAGATTGTACTTTCTTCTGTTTAGTACATTATGTACATATCTTACTGGTCCTACAACATTTAAACCATACACTACAGCTCTTTTTCATCATTCCTATTTAGTCCATGCGGTAGAAAATAATTGTTAAAGGTTCCACTACAGGACTCTTACACTTCCTGAGGTTTAAATTTGGTTAGTACAAATGTTTGATATGGTTTTGATTACTACTGATGTGTTATTGAGTTCCTTTGCTAATTATAGACAGCTGGCCAACCAATGTTTTACAAAATATGTTTGAATGCCCTTGGATTCACATACAGTCCAAGTTAATGTCCGGTGTGGGAGTGAAGATTAAATTTTAAGTCCTGTCTTGACATTTTAGGTTTGTCCTCATTGCATAATGAAATATAAGTCACATATTACATAAAAGTACATTTTTCCTAAGAGCTTCTACTGCTTTAAATTTCATTATTTAGTGTTTCATATTTAAAAGGTGGGGATCAGTAAGTATTTAGCACATACAGAGTGAAGAGAACAAACCTTCCTACACATCATTTGCCAGCTGCTACACAAGCTGTTGAAATACTTGTGCGTATGATTTTCATTGCTGTGTGTTGGATACTAAAGTTTGGACATTCCTCACTACAAAATCACTACAAAAGTAAGGTAGAGACAGAATTCTACTGCAGAGGACAAAATCCTTTCTATTCAGCATATGCTTATGGCCATCTAGAAAGCTATGGCATAGCTCAGTTTTACTATCACCAGGCTCTTGATGTATTTGCAGACAGTTACAAAACTGCCTTTAGCAAACACAATTTCAAATTTCTAATAAAACATCATTTCCAGCTCTTTATAGATCATTTGTATTACTCTACAACAGACTGAAACCCGGAGTACAAATCAGCCCAGGTGCCAAATAAGTTATGAAAAATGTCTTCAAGAAATTGAGATGTTTTCGATAACGATCACTTGATTAGTAGTCTCCTGAGATAATGGTGCTAAATCAGCAACCTACCAAAAAAACAGTGAAAGTCTGCAAAAGCATATAGACCTGATTCTGGTTTCGTTTGCAATGTGTTAAATCAGGACTAAGCATTAAGGTTGCACTAATGTAAAACTGGTATAAATGAATCGAAAATCAAGGCAATATTTCTACTGAATTGGGTATTTTTCTCTTCAGAATGCATATTGAGAAAACTTTACATTTACAACGTGTACGTGTGAAATAGCTGTGATAGTCCATTTTTTAATCCTCTGAATCCATATTCACATGATGAATCTACATTCTCACAAAAGAACAAATACCCACAAACACACGTGGGTATTTTCTGGTGTCTACAGAATTCAGAAAAATGAAAAGCAGACAAAGCAGCATTTTTGGCATATGAACATGCTTGCCAGGATTTAGAACAAAACATTTCCTTGCCAGGCTCTCCTCCTTTCCCAAGTCAGAAACAAACATCATAAAATACTCTTACATAACTGCCAACCAGATTTTCTTTTTAAATATAATCCTTCTCAGTCTTTGTGTTATAGCCAAAACTATTCTGTTTGACACGTATCTTCTCATCCTCTCTCCATGTTTGATTACACAACAAGCTCCTGATTTAAAGACCATTGAAATCAATGGAAACATTCATATTCATTACAATGAAATATTTTCCATTTGAATTACAGAGATGGAGTAAGAAAATCTGATATAGTGTGGCCTTCTGCAGATTATCAGTGCAGCCAGTGGCAGATCTATGAAGACCTGGGTGCTACTTACCTCTCCCTAGGTGACACAGAGCTGGCCATCTCCTATTGCAAACAGGTACTGCCTGTATTTGAAGTCAAGGGTACTTTTTGTTTGCTCTCCCTGTTTGTTCTGTAATGCACATAGAGGATGGAAGACGGAGGGGGTTCTGTAGGCATTGGGAAATAACACGAGCCACAGCTTGCTCCCTGCACAGGACTCCATTCACTTCAATAAAATTGCACACACCTAACTGCGCAAACTGAGCCTTCAGCTGCACCTTTCTAAATAAAACCCTTCCTCCCACACAGTATCAATCAGCTGAATGGTGATGCAAAGAACTTTCCAGGAGAGGTTAGTTTAAAGGAATGACTATACCCTCCAGCTTGCCTTTTTTTCTTTTACAAAATTTATTATTTCACATTCTGCCTACTGAAATGCATTCTGCGGCCCCTAAATTTTAAGACAATTGTGTAACCATTTAACATCAATAAATGGAGTTCTTAACAGCCAGCTAGGAAATCTCACTGTCCGTTATTAATTAGCAAAAAAGTATCTTATGTAGAATGTAGATTATCTGCAGCACCGGGTACTGATTCTAAAAATAAAAGCACCACAGTGCTGATTTTTACAAATTTTGCAAGGCAGAGTTACAGTTACAAAACTTACAGAGATGCTCTTCAGGGGTAGTCTCAAAGAGACAACACTGCTCACAAGAATGGGAAATACTTGCCCTGTATTTCAGAGAAAGGGTGTACCATGTGCGCTGAAAAGATGAGATAAAAAAGTGTTCAAAGAACACTTTGTAAAAAGGGGTTGAGACAAGACCATAGCTGGCAGCGTGGCTTTGGCCTACTCCACTTTACAGAGCACACTCTGATCTGCACTTCACAGAATAAAAGTACGAGTGAAAAAATTTCCGCTCTGAAATGCACTGGAGCCTCTGCTGGTTATAAAGCCCTGAAAAGTGAAATGAAATGGTCTTTTTTATTTTAAAAAATCTAACATTAACTTCATCACAATAGCAATTACATCACTGTGATCAGTAATGAGGCATTTTATGTTTGGATTTGCCTCACAGGAAATATTCAGCAACTTAGAAATTCTCATTTTTTTCTTTTCTGAACAGGAAACAGGATGGCTTTTCATAGGTAAAGCTTCTCTAACTCTAGGGCAAGGGAAAGAATTATGAGACAGACATTATATAGAAAGGACAGCACACTTTAAAATTATGGCTAATTTGCTGGACCTCCTGTCCCTGTCTCCCCACAGTTGCTGAAAAGCAGGCTGTGATGCAGCACTGGTGCTTAGAAAGGGTAGGTAAGCAGCAGCTGCTCCATCTGGGTTCCTCCACAGTGCCAACAAAAGGTGTGACTGTAGCAGAGGCAATCCAGGTTTTATGTCAGCTGTTTTGGATACTAATAGTAGCAGTGGCACAGACCACGTAAGCCTTTTGGGAAGTCAAGTGACTCAAGTGGCTAACCTGTGCAAAAAGCCCCTTGGTTCCCGAGTTTGCTATACAGAAAGCTTGTGGTGCTGCAGTTAAAGCTCCTATCGGCAATGTAAGCAATGTAACCGGTCATTTGTGCTGCACATTACTTTCATTGTGCTAGAGAATGAGAGATTGGGAGGACCCCTGAGAGCTCCTAAATCAATCGCTTCCACTGGTTCAACTTTAATGTAAATGAGCTGATGCCACCAAAAATTAAGAAAACAACTTGAACATTGACTCTCAGTATCAGTTAACATAAATTGAAATGCGTGTAGCTTATCTGCATATCTAAAATTTAATCTCTTTCAGTGGACTTATGACTCACGTGACAACCTGAATAATACCTGCAGCGATTTTGGCCTGAAGAGTAATCACAGCTGGGCCAACTAGTGTCCTGAACCTTTTATTACAGACAGCCTTTCCTGCCATAAAGCTCACTGGAAGATACTTATCGCTTTGTGAAGCACATTCTATCATACCATTTGGCCAGTGGATGGATAAGCATTTCGTCCCGTCTTACCCTAAATTAAAAACAAAAAACAACAGGAGCACATTCTTCTGATTACAGCTACTTTCCAACACTTGCATTAATTATACAGACAGTGGAGGTTATGCTTTCTATTGATCCATGATCATTATCAATAATTAGTATCTCATGCAAACTATAGTCTACTTAGGAAGTTCACTGCCACAGTAGACAGCAGAAATACACAGGCTTTTAAAAGGGTTGGATTTACTAGTTCTGTATGGCTGAAAAGCACTCTTGCCCTAATGAATGAGATGTAATTTGAAAGAAAAAAAAAACCACAACAAAGTAAAGAGATAACAAAAGAATTATGTTCCTCAGGGAAAGCTTTATAAACTGAGTGGTTTCTGGAAAAGAAAGTTTGGAAGCATAAACAAGGAATCTGCCTACTGTGTTGAGGGGGATAGTGTTTTGCCTACAATTTTGGTAAATAAAAAGGATTTAAGTAATTAACTATCATCAGTAATTAACAGCATCAATTTCTTTTTGTAATGGAAACAGCTTGCAAAACCCTGAACATACAGAGAGTGCAGGCTGATGTCTACAAGTTTCAATAAAATACTCAGTACGGTTATATTTGAGAACTGAATATTTTTCTAATGACAGAATGCAATAAATTGCTTCTTCCTCTTGTTTAAGAAGGATTGTGAAGACTGGATTGTGAGATGTCCTTATTTGCCCTATGAGGCAGTTTGCCAGTATGCTTTGAGTCTTTTAAACAGTAGTCATTGGCTTTCTGCTTTATAGGAAAATTTGAAAGACTGTGGTAAACTAGGAAGTAATTTCTCTGTGTTTTTCAGCATTAGGTTATTCTCTGGCCACCACTACAACATATTCTGTAGGTAGTCTTTACAAACTGATCCCCCTGCCCTGTTTTCATAACACTAGTTCAAAGTGAATGACTCGCCTAGCACCCCACATATCAAGCTCTAGGCCAGAACCAAGGAGTAAAATCCTGAATTGGAGTTCTTGAAGAATTGGAATTGGGGCATTTGCTTAGACCCAGCATGATGCCTTTGCTTCCATTTATAACCTGATACTGGATGAAGGGAGAGAAGGAGGAGGAGCTGGGAAGGGGTGGGGGAGATGAAAACCAATGTCTCTTGGACTCACACTTGAAGATAAAACTCTCTACAGTTTGGATTCTCATTTTTGTGAAGTGGTTGTTTCCAGCCCTTCTAAATTTTCTGTTTCCTACAGTATTACCTCTAAAACCCTATGGATTCACCATTGCACACAAAACACTTCAACCTGAGTCTAAGTCTGAATTTAATCACGTGGTTGTCCTGGTTTGAGCGACACAGGACTAGTTTCCCTTTTAATGCTTGGGAAAACTGCATTTTTCGAAGACTCTAGTGTCTAAATTTGTGAAAATATTTACTTTATAGCCAGCTATGTTGTGCAGATTTCAAGGTCTCAGTGTTTTTTGAGGTCGCCAGGTGCAGGGATGAGGAGGAGCAAGACCCGGGCACTTGACCCAAGCTGACCAACAGGATTATTTCATACCATGAATGTCACATTCAATAGAAATTAGAAAGTTTGCTGCGAAGTACTGTGTCCCTTGATGGTGGTGACCCAGAGAACTTCTTGCCCCAGTGCTGGACCCCCGAGCCCTTCCTTTCCTCCCGAAGCCGTAGCGCTCGCAGTGTCCAATATTTGCTGTCCACTGCTGGGAGTGCAGCACAGCTTCCTACTGATAGAATTGGCTGAGTATAAACCTTGATATTTTATATTGCTATGGGGATCAATATTGGTTCTTTAGTACTATTAACATTAGTTATCTAGTCTTATTCTACTAAACCTGTTTATATTTCAGCCCCTGGGTTTCCTTGATTTTTTTCCGATTCCCCTTCCTGGGGGGGGAAGCATCACTGGGTGATAGAAAAATTATCTAAATGACAATAAACAGTTGTGGGTTTTCTCAAACCATAACAGTGGTTCAACATAGATTAGTTTTGTACAAACACAACCCCATCAGTCAGTTCTGAAGTGTCATCAGATATTTTTGCCTACAGGGAAATCAGTTGTCTGTCCATATAAAGGTGCAATTATATTATCTGTCATTAAAACTTACTTACTATCAAACCTTACTGAATATCATTGAAACTTACTATGGAAATAATTCTTTAAAATAAGAGATGTATCATGTAAACCACCAGAAATTGTGATCCAATCCTTAGTGTGCAAGATTGTTTAAAAATATTTTGTTTTCTAGGAAAAAATACATAGGTAGAAACTACCTCCAAGACAAATAGAGTTCTGTTACATATGAACAGCAAATTTAGTAAGCTATAGTCATATTTTTAGTTGATTATATTTAAAAGCCCTAGAATATCCATCTTCTGTGTAAAACTGCTCTTGGTGACATACAAACTTCAGTGCTCCTGGCAAATATGACTTACTAAGTTCCCATTGTTGAAGAGACTCAAAGCTGACTGCAGTGGGACCCAGTTCTCATGTTAGAACATGACTTGCCCTGTGTTCGACGGATGCGCTGTTCTCTGAGAGACAAGTGCCAGCTAAAGCAGACTTTTTAAAAAGCCATGTTCCTTGCAAAATTACATGGCATTTGCTTTTATTGCCACACCTGTATTGCCTTAAACTTTACAGGCTGTGCACAGCCTTGCTCTGGGGCCAACTTCTCGAGTTTCAGTCATGTCTCTGTGTATCCACTAGATGTCACTTTATTAAGAGGTTTTCCCCCTAGTCTGTGAGTTTTATTAGTTTTAGTAGATAACTTCTTAACCTCACTCTCATTTTAAATCTTTTAAAAAGAGAACTGGTGATGCTGACAAATATTTTACCTAATTCAATGATTATGATTATTCCACATTCCAAAATCTGAGCTCTTAAAACACTGTGGCAAAGGTTAAATCATCCCCTATATTCAGAAAGTGCAAACGTCACCTAAATTTGCCTATCACGTCCGTAATTTGGGATCAGAATTTTAGCTCCACAAAATCACACTTTCGCTTGTTTTTTAATTCTGTTGCAACATAGGGAATAACAGAACTGGGAATCGCTCGGCCCTCAGTGTGCAGAGGCAGCACGGCTGATAGTGAGAGTGTGGTGACTCCAGAAGAAAACCATGAAGCCTCAGCTACCAGTTCTCATTCTTCTTTTGCTCAGTTCATACGATGAGTCAGAAATGAGGGACCAGAGAATGAAAAGCAGAGAAATGAACACACTGAGAAAAAAAAGCACTGCCGCTTGCAGAGCAGACAGTGTCATTTTGTCCTGCTCTAAGTAACAGAAATGCTGTCAAGCACAGTGTTTATAGTTTAAAAGCTCCATATGTTTTATCCTCAGGGTGATAACTCTCAGCTTTCTGATGGTTTTGACTTTGAACTTGGACTAAAAGTTCGCCCTTACAGAAGGCGACCCAGTTTGAAAAGCATTCTCCCATACAGCCAGACAGAAATCTTTGCACAATTTTGGTACCAATATTTAAGAAAGCTGAAATCAAAGTAGAAACAATAATCAGAGGAAAGGTGAGTCCATCTTACAAGAGGAGGCTCTGACAACTTTTTTGCTTATCCTGATAGTACAAAGAGTATGCTGCTTTTCTTTAAATACATCAGGGTGAGGGGTAAAAACTTAAGCAGAGAAGAAGCTGCAAAAAGTGTCCCCAACTAAAAGTAGGGGACAGTTGGGAAATCAGAAGGTTTCCATCTGGCAGGCCAGTGTAGTTCCCCCCAGGAGAGTGCAAGATGCAAGAAACTTTACTCTTTATTATGGGGCCTTGATAGCTGCAGATAGGAGAGGGATAACATGACACAGATGCCTGCAAAGATCCAACACTATCATCTAGTCTGTACTTTCACCTGATGACAGCTTAGCCACCACTATGAAGGAGACCTGGCGTGGAGATTTATTACTAAGCCCTGAGGCTGGCAGACAACAGAAACATAAAATATTGGGGGAAATTCTAAGGGCTGTAGAATATTCAACATACATGCAGAATGAAGAGGTCTTATGTTGCTTTTCTGGTTTATTCCAAACCATTGTGCACTTCAAAGTAATGACTATGCCAACTCTCTTAGGATGTTAGTCCCACCCTAGCAGCTGTAAACTCCTTTCTAAAGAGTTAATTGTCTTGTCTGCCTCAGTTCAGCTGATTATTCTAGTTTCTAGTAATTAAGATTGCTTTTCATGATTCTCAGCCTTATTAAATTAATGTTTACAGTTTTGTATGCTACAAAAATAATCCTTGTCATCACTTTAATTAAATTATTCATAAATGGCATTGGTTCCACTTCAAATGTATGTATAATGAGAATAGGACCAAGCAGACGTATCATTCATCATAAATTTTGATGTATTTTTTCTGTTAATTGGAGATACATGGAACCATTCACAGTAGATGCAAATCTTTCTAATTTATCTTCCTGCTTTCTGAAAAAAAATCTTTCTTCTTCAGGCTAAAACAAGGAAATCATTCTTTATTCATCTTTACACCTCATTTCAGGCAATTTTTTCCAGCTCTGACATGGTTCTGAGCGTGTCCTTGCCCAGATGCCTCGGTGTGCTGCAAAACGCACTGCGAATAATGAGGAGGCCGCTTTTCCCCCAGTGCTGCCACACATATGTTGTCAGCACTGTAGTACAAAACAAGATTAAGTCTGATACTCCATCCTGTTACAACGCTATCCAGAGCACATCCCAACACATATGAATTTTAATTTCTTTTTATGTTGTTTCTTGCAACCAGAAGATTGACTGTTTTAATAACACAGTTGTAAAGCAATAGGCCAAATTCAGCCATCCCACTGAAGCCAGTAGGGCTTATCCAACCTACTCTGTTATAACGGGGCCATTTCTGACTCACACCAGGGAAATCAAGCAAAATTTGGCCCATAGTCCAAAAAGTAAAATGTTTTGGGACATTTTCTGTCCTGCAAATTCATCATCTCCCTGGTGGAGAATAGGTTAGTGAGATCCCATGCTCAAGTGCACTAACCTCCCCCCCACAACAGAGTCTGCTTTAGGGGACAGGAAAAGGGACTGTAACTAGTCTGCAGCTAAAAGCAAGTTTGTGCCCTGGCTTGTTAATTTATTGTGGGATTGGGACAGAGCATCAGAAAAGCTTCCCCCCCTGCATAGTCAGAATGTGATATGGCAATTTACTGTTCGTTTCGAAGTGGGAGGTGGACTGCGATAGAAATAAACTGAAGTGTGATCCAAATTTAAAATAACGTGGAAAGCTACATCTTGAAAGGTTGGATTTAAAATTGTTCCCTTTCCTTTCTGAGCCCGCACTAAAATGCCTTCTATTATAAATAAAAGTAGTAATCTTTCTTTGCTCCTTTTTCCTTCTTAAATGGTTCTTTCCACTCTGATGTCTAGTTTAGATCCAAATCGTTGCAATAAAACTTCCAGGCACAACCCAAAGGAATAGTCCAACTGGATAATGGAGATCAGATTGCTGAATGTTAAACAGAGCTTTGTTGTGGATTTAGTCAAAAGCTTTGCTGTCAGACATCTTATAGCACAGGACACAGTGTCCAGGTAGCATAAAGATGGTCTTCAGCACAATGTTAATGTGCACAGTAGATCTATGGGAATCTAACTTTCCAGTATATCTGAGGTGCCATCTAAAATTAAGACATGGTAGTTGAGTTCTTTCATTAGAATTGATCATTTTCATTGATGGTGGCTTGTGAGAAGGAGGGAGGAGCAAAATGGCCATCTCTAAGGAGTAAAGGCACATACATGTTTACACGCATCACCTAAGAATCTACAACACGAAGCAAAAACAATCCACAAATATCTACAAATTCCAGGTAACACCAAAAGGTATGGCAGATGCTTCATCTTCCTGCCACCAGATTATTTCCACAAGTGATGAATGAAATATACCTTCTACAATGACAACTTATTATTGCATAGTTTAGCTGCAAAATCTCATGCAGCTGTCCTTACAGCTTTCACTGTGCAGGGCAGTTACCCTGCTACCAGGTCTCTCCATATGTTTCTGCGTCCAGTTAATTGTTAACCTTTGCTAATCCGCTTTCATATTTGTTGATAATTTCTGTGATCAATAATGCTAGAAACACCTGTGGCAATCTGCATGTCATTTAGCCTAGAAGGAGACAATAAGGAATATCTGAGAGCACTGGTGGGAAAGGGGACGGGGGCCAACAATGGAGAACACTGGTCCAAAAAGGGAAATTTACAGAAAATTAGGGAGAACAAATAGAAAAGGAGCTGTAAAATCTCTGTTTTTACAGCCATGTCTTTCAGATGCCTTCTTTTCTGATACAGTTGGAAAGTACAGATCACTGCTATTTGCAAATCATATTCTCTCCGGGTCAGAATTCTCTTTGGAGGGAGTTGCCAAAATCCAGCCTTCTTTCCACAAACCAGTCACAGAATCACAGAATCACAGAATTTTCAGAGTTGGAAGGGACCTCTAGACATCATCCAGCCCAACTCCCCTGCTAAAGCAGGATTGCCCAGATCACGTTACTCAGGACTGCATCCAGGCGGGTCTTGAAAATCTCCAGAGAAGGGGACTCCACACCCTCCCTGGGCAGCCTGTGCCAGTGCTCTGTCACCCTCACCGTAAAGAAGTTTTTCCATGTATTTGAACGGAACTTCCTGTGTTTTAACTTGTGCCCGTTGCCCCTCGTCCTGTCACTTGGAACCATTGAAAAGAGCCTGGCTCCATCCTCCTTCAACCCACCCTTTAGATACTTGTACGCCATAATAAGGTCTCCCCTCAGCCTTCTCTTCTCCAGGCTAAAGAGTCCCAGCTCTCTCAGCCTTTCCTCATAAGGCAGATGCTCCAAGCCCTTAATCATCTTAGTTGCCCTTCGCTGGACTTGCTCCAGCAGTTCCCTGTCCCCCCTGAACCGGGGAGCCCAAAACTGGACACAGTATTCCAGTTGTGGCCTCACCAGTGCAGAGTAGAGGGGGAGAATGACGTCCCTCGACCTACTGGCCACACTCTTCCCTATGCAGCCCAGGATTCCATTGGCCTTTTTGGCAACAAGGGCACATTGCTGGGCCATGGATAATTGACTGTCTACCGCAACCCCCAGATCCTTCTCCTCCGAGCTACTTCCCAGCAGGTCCGCCCCTAACCTGTACTGGTGCCTAGCATTCTTCCTCCCCAGGTGCAGGACCTTGCACTTGCTTTTGTTGAACCTCATTAGGTTCTTCTCTGCCCAGCTCTCCAGCCTGTCCAGGTCACGCTGGATGGCAGCAGTCGTTATCAGATCATCTTCAAATAATTGTAACTTCATTTTTATGACTGTTAAAATGTTTCCTCAGCAATTTAGGCCCTACATACTGACAGTCAGGGTGTGCTGGTTAGTATTTTATTCTATAAAGGATACACTATTGAGGAATCATGACTCATAACTGAAAAGGAATTTTTTTCACATGCTGTTATTAATTTCTAAGGGTATTGCTCTCACATATTCTACCAGCACCCTTTCTTTGCCTTTTCTTAAATGTGGAAAGTAGAGCACGCGGTGTGATGCCACAAAATCACCATGCCTTTTCCCCCTTGTAAAGCTGGAAGAACTCTGCCTGTTGGTGGAGGCATTAGCTATTTTGTTCTCAGAGTTTCTATAGACTGTTAAGATCAGATTGTGGTTTCTCATGGAAAAGTTACTTCTGTTCTTTCTGTTTCCTTTGTTGTCTCCCTTAGACCAAAAAAGTACATAGCTATTTGTGTTTGCCTAAACAGAAGAGTCCCCGAACTGAAGGAAAGGGGTATTCACTAACAAGCAGAAAAGGATTCAAGAAGACAGCCAAGGTCACATGGCCTGATAAGACTCACCATATTCAGTTTCACAACATTTGTTTCTTTTATCTGTTGTTTCTCGCGAGTTTTTTCTTCAAATCACACACAAATGAACTTCCATCGGTTCACCTCTCCTAGGAGGGATTGGTGTGAAACTGTTGCTAAGACCTGCTGTTGTCTAGACTTGTTCTCTCCTGTTCTGTTTTGATGGTGGGACAGCAGCCTTCAATTAGACCTGTGATGTGAGCAGGTTTTGCAGTCCTTGCTCTGCTACAGCCTGAAGGTTAAATTATTTCTTCAGACAGGCTTATGGCAATTTGATGACATATGAGTGCATGGAAAGGTCAAAATTTGGCTCCCAAAATCTACAGTAATAACAGTTAATCCTTACATAGTGCATTGTAGCTATAGAAGCACTGTACAAGGGAATTTCAGTATTAGTATTCCTAAGTGACAGACAGCAAAACAGATGGAGCATGACTGTGGCCAAGCCAGGAAGAGAATCTGGAGCTCTGGCTGAGGGCCCTCTCCATGCTGCATTTTAGTATTAGTTAAGGTTAAGTTAAACACTGCCCAGCAAATCACTGGTGTACAAATATTTATGGTCCACACTTCAGCGTAAGCCAGCACAGTGCCACTGGCTTTATTAGAGTTACATTTGCCTATACTGCAGACAACATGAGCCCTCGATCCTTGGAAAGCGTAGTTCATCCTTCAGCAGCAGTCGGGTGCAATAAAGTAAAGGGCACAAGGCAGGAAAAAGAGGCGACTTTGCAAATCAGGCAATCCTGTCTTTTTAAGAGAGGAAAATAGCCTGCAACACTACACACAGCAATAACCGTTTGGCTCCAACTGGCTCTAGTCAGATTCAACATTACTGGGGTGAAGGGGACCACAGAATCATTCTATAGTGATTGATGGGCAATGCTACAATAAACAGTTGCCTCCTGCTAGTCTCACGGAACTTCCTTTATGCTTCTAGACAGTTTAGAGCTGTGAAAGGACATGAATGTTAGAGACAAAAACTCTTCTATAGATTGGTGAAACATACTCAGCACATTCTATAGGTAGGGGGATTTTTTACTTCATTAACTAATGACTCAGATGTAGGAGTCATGTCTGAGAGAAAGTGGTGCAGTCCCGCTATCCCCAAAGCCTTCACCTCTCTGTTTCAGAGATCTGATTGTGCTAATCATGCCATTTGCTTGGAGACACTGATTTTCATGATAGAACCATCCATTGCCGATGCATAGGACTGGAATCACCAACTCATTTCATAGAATTGCTGAGGTTGGAAGGGACCTTTAAGATCATCGAGTCCAACCATTAACCTACCCTGACAAAACCACTTCTAAACCATGTCCCTAAGTACCACATCTACCCTTTTTTTAAACACCTCCGGGGATGGCAAATCTACCACCTCCCTGGGCAGCCTATCCCAATGTTTAATAACCCTTTCAGTGAAAAAATGTTTCCTAATATCCAATCTAAACCTCCCCTGACATAACTTCAACCCATTTCCTCTTGTCCTAAATGATGACAGCGCAAGAGACAAAGGCTAGAAAGAACCAGACTGTGCTGCTTCTCCGGTGCAGAAAGTACAATGTCAGTGTTTTGCTATACCTGAAAAAAAGCACTAGTTGGTGAGACAGTTGTTAATGAGATTTCTATAATATAAAACATACATACTCACAGAGCCTTTCAACTGATGATTTCCTAATATCCAATCTAAACCTCCCCTGACATAACTTGAACCCATTTCCTCTCATCCTATCACTTGTCACCAGGGAGAAGAGGTCAGTCCCCACCTCTCTCCAACCTCCTTTCAGGTAGTTGTAGAGAACGATAAGGTCTCCCCTCAGCCTCCTCTTCTCCAGGCTAAACAAACAACCCCAGTTCCCTCAGTCATTCCTCATAAGACTTGTCCTTCAAGACCCCTCACCAGCTTTGTAGCCCTTCTCTGGACACACTCCAACACCTCAATGTCCTTCTTGTAGTGGGGGGGCGAAAACTGAATGCAATACTCGAGGTGAGGCCTCACCAGTACCAAGTACAGGGGGATGATCACCTCCCTAGTCCTGCTCACCACACTATTCCTGATACAGGCCAGGATGCTGTTGGCCTTCTTGGCCACCTGGGCACACTGCCGGCTCATATTCAGCCGGCTGTCCACCAACACCCCCAGGTCCTTTTCTGCCGGGCAGCTTTCGAGCCACTCCGTCCCAATCCTGTAGCACTGCATGGGGTTGTTGCAACCCATGTGCAGGACCCAGCACTTGGCCTTGTTGAACCTCATACCATTGGCCTCGGCCCACCAGTCCAGCCTGTCCAGATCCCTCTGCAGAGCCATCGTACTCTCAAGCAGATCAACACGCCCGCCTAGTTTAGTGTCATCTGCAAACTTACTGAGGGTGCATTCGATCCCCTCATCCAGATCATTGATAAAGATATTAAAGAGAACTGGCCCCAGCACTGAGCCCTGGGGGACACCACACAAGCCACACCAGGAGACGTAAACCCAGAGTCTAAAATAGGGCAAGAATCTGGCATTTAGATCACAGTAAGGCCTGCTCTCAGAGCACAGGGGCTGACAGATTAAGAACCACTGTTCTGATCAGATAACAACAGATTCTAATCTTCAGCGTGAGATTTTAGACCAGAACAGTAGGATTGGTTAAAATATCCTGAATTAAGCACCTGAATCAGGTTCAAAATCTGATGAAACTGGTTTAACACTAATCCACAATCCCAAGCGTCATTTTTTTGTGTTTCTAGCACATTTTTTTTGTGCTGGAACTAAGACCACATGAGGGCAGTGTAGAGGGGAGTAAAATCAAGAGACATGAATTAAACTACAAACCTGAGTTTCCTGCCTCTTCATGAAATCTGGAGAGGTAGACCTGTATCTACTGAGCAGAGTGGCCTGCATTTATCCCATGAACTAGAGATGAATGTTTAACACTTCTGTTCAGCCTCTTTTTTCTCTGTCTTTTCTCCCTCCTCACATTTTATTTCCTCCTCGCCTGCTGTGAATATTCTTTTCACTAGAGTCATTGTGCTTAAGTGCCTCAGAGGTTGAGACTTCAGTGCACTTTGCTCTGCAAACATATAGCGATTGGGCTCCTAACAGGAGGGAAACTGTAAGAGATGTGGAAAGTGATATGCCAGGCCTGCAATTTGGAGAGGTGACCATTTTGTGCTGGAGCAAAGTCCAGAACTGTGGTTAAATGCCCATGGATTCCCTCATCTAAACCAAAAGGCAAATTCCCCTGGGAAAGCAAACAAGACCAATGTCCTTGTTTGAGCCAAGCATCATTTTCATTTTATTTCCCTAGGCTAGGAAATATATTCTTCAGAAACTCTCAGCTAAACCCCTTTTCTCCTCAAACCCTCTGCAGGTTTCATTTTTCTGACTCACTGGGACAGTGTTTAAGTGTTTTTTCAAGATGAACGCAGCCAGAATTCTTAAAATTGTTTAGCTCAGTTTTACTGTGAGCGTGCTCTTAATACATGCAGTATGTACTTATGTAAACTTGAGAGTATTAATTTAAGTTTGTCTGCGTTGTACGTTACTGATCATTTAGCTCCGCTATAATCTCAGATGGATAAGTCTTAGGACATTGTTGCAATTTCTTTACCTTCAGCTTTGGTTTCCTAGAGCAATTGACTATTTTGAAATTGATATTGGCATCCCATGTAGTTAGATGCAGTGATAAACAAAAGAGGTGCCTCACAGATACTTAAGGGAACATACCATTTTCTAATAATCACACTCAGTAGCCTATTCAAAGATGGATTTTTATCCATTTTGTGCTTTTGCTCCTGCTGTGCAATTCTCATTAAGCATAGAATCATCTTCTTCTGTTTCAACATGCACTGCATAACATCCCCTGTATCATCCATGCCAGCCACAGCTGTGACACTGTATCCTTGAAGAAAGCAAGAAAATTAATGAGGTAGAACCTTTCTGACTGAAACCCAGGCTGATTGGCTTCCACAAAATCATGCTTTTCAGGGTATTCCTTCATGATATTCTGCAAAATAGACTAACAAAATTCTCAGTCACAACCAATGGTAAGATAACAAGCCCACTAACTGCTTCTGCATATCATACAAACCTTTCCTTGATCATTAGTTTTGTACTTGTCTACTTGTCCCTGTATCCAATCAATTAAATCCTATGTTGGTTTTTTTATTATGATTTCCTTCAAATTTCGTATCTTATTACATGGATCTGTTTTCCAGTATGAGATCCAGCATGTAGAAGACTACTGTGCACATTTTTGTCTGCACACCAGCTTATGCATCCTTGGTCTTTTACAGGAAATCCCTCATACACAATTCCTTATTATTTTATTCAGCCACAAAGACAGTTTTAAGTAACTGTTCATTATAGGCAAAATACTGGTCTCTTTCACAGAATGCCAGGCCAGCCTTTGACTTAAAAATGGCCAAGAACTGGGCCTAAATCTCTTCTATCTTTCTCTTCTGTCTCTGATAGTTTGCTATAATTTGAGAGGAGCAGTTCTGCTGACTTTGGGTAGACAAACGTTATGGTTGTCCCACAGAGAGAATAGCATTTAGTTCGTAATAGAGGCTTGTTATTTTACAGTTAAAAAAAGCCAATTCTGAGATCCTGTCCTGGATGCCTAAATACATATGTGACTTACTTATATAGTGTTACTTTGTGTATTTTGGCACAAGAATATGGTACACAATGATCTCATTTAGCAATATTTTGAAGAACATGCCAATTTTGAGAAACCAGCCATTCAAATATGCGCAGTTGTGCCTTTTGTTGAAGAGGATATAAAATTGAGAAATGTTTCCTTGTGATATCTATCCACTGTTTCTAAGGAGGCAATCTTCATTAACATCTATTTTCAATTTTCATTTTATAAAATAGTTTATGCCAAACTGGAACATATCATCAAGTAAGGCGAAGTTCGGTAAGCACATGCTTTTTGTATATAATAAGTAGTACATTGTGGACCAAATTCTGTTCAGACTGAAGTTGTTTTACTAGGCTGCTTTTTACAGAGAAGTTAGACTGAAGGCTTAAAATCAGTATAAGATCCCTGTCACTATGAATGAGAAGACTAATTGGGTCATATGGGAGGTTTAGGAATCTACTGTTATTTTTAATATCCAGGGCTGGTCCTTCAAGTCAAAATGAATTGACTCATCCTGGGACTCAAATATTGCAGTGTTGTCTCCATTTTCTGCTACATCAGAATGAGAATTGCTGACATGTAAATTTACTTAGGTTTTAATAGGTTTTCCAATATAATTTAACATCAGTGACTTGGACTATTGTTGAAAGAAAGCAAAAGGCTGTGGATTGTTTCTCTTTGGATAAAAAAATGCTGATTTTCCTAAGTGATTTAGAAGTTTATATTCTACTGAAATCCAAATGAAAACCTCTAATTCTGCTGAAATCATTAATGCTGTGTTTCCCTTTTTTCTTTTACTAATAGATTCCTGTGTTTTCTTTTAAAGTTCTGTACATGATATGCAAAGTAATAAAATCCAAAATGAGAGACCTAAATGCTGTTCAGGCACCATCCTAAAGCTGTTTTGTAATTCAAAATATTTAACATCATGTTATAACATCAATTAATGGATACTTGGCAAGATTGACTAAAACAGATGTTGAAAGAGGAAAACTAGTAACCATTTAACTGTGCAAAAGGGCTCTAACATGATTCAGAGCCTGTGGGAGATGTGATATGATTGGTTATTGTTGTGTCTGCCAGTTAAATAAAGCTCATCAAATTATTCATAGCAAATAAAGTCTGTTGCAAAATGAACTCATTTTACTCATAGCAGACTGTTCAAAGATGCTTGAATTTCTTTAAATGCTTTTTTTTTTCCATCTGGTACAGATTAGGAGACTATCCACAATAGTCAGCAGTCCCTTTGACTGGTAATCTGCACGATTTTTTTTCATTCTTTCCCTTCATGACAAACTTTGACATTTTGGGGGGAATTGATACTTTCCTATTTGTAAAGAACGCTGTATTTCAGTACAGTTTCATATGATAGAAAATAAAAAAGAAAGAACACAGTACTAGTATGGATCCTAGCAATGTATGGAAGCATGATAATAATTTCAGATAACAACTAAAGAACTGAACACTTCTGGTATAAATGCTTCAACGCTGGGAAAGAAAAACTGTAGGGAGTTATAGAGTTCTGGTACCAGTCACACAACTGACAGATACTGAATAGTCATATCCAAGTTCACCATGAACACCTGAATATGGTACACTGAACTTAACACCTTTACTCCAAAGCATATAATACTTTAAAATCCGTGTATAATTTTGTTGTTCTCTGAATACTGCACTTCCCCACAGGTTTTATGCTACATTTCACAAATCCACAGCCAAAAGGCTAATGCTCAAGCCATAAGCTGCAGTTTGGAAGTGGCAGCCTTATTCACTGAGGTAGAAATTGGGGAGCTCAATCCACCACAGTATTACTGCTGATAAACATTTTCACCCAGACAGCGTCCCACTTGGGTCCTGAACAAGTCAGTGGTACTCCTCAGCAGACACATGATAAAGCGCTTGCTCAGAGATGGCGGGGAGCTGCACAGCAGCCTGGCCTGTCTCTCACCAGCCCTATGTAGAAGGTTGTATCTTCTTAGTTTTGTTAAGTACTGAACTGACTTCTAGGCACTTAAAAATATTTTTAGTAATAGCTTTGTTGCAGGAAATAAATTTCGGAGTTTTCCTGACTGTAAATTTGCTAACCAGTGAAGGAGAAAGCTCCTTACACTTAGGAGAATGGGAGCACAGCTCTGCTTTGTACTTGCTAAACTCAAGCTATCCAGCTCTACAACGTAGTCCGCTTTCAGGCTATATGAAAAGATCAGACAGTGTTTCTACTCACAATGCAGAGACAAAGGTTAGTGAAATCTGAGGCCTTTGGGTAAAATCTGTTCCTTGCTGCTACTGTAACCATTCTGTGGATTAGAAAAGAGCACTTTCTTGCCATGTGGCTCTCCCACAATTAGAACAGGTTCACATAAATAACCTTTTGATTTCATTGTTTGTTTTTAGACTATTCTGTTTGGATTTTTTTTAGAAACAGCTGTGCAGTTGAGCATCTAAGCTTACAAACACTCCAGGCAAGTAGTTCAGGTGCTCTACAACGACCAAACTGGAAACCAAGGATGTTGCTGTAGCTAAAAAGCACAGTAGGAAGATAAAGCCTGTAAAACTCTCTCACTCCTATCTTATGCTGCTTCAGGCTTTCCCTCATCTTCCAGGCAGAGTATGAACCTTTTTAAGAGAAGCTATAACACAATTAGAACAAAATATAGAACCTTAAGAAACCACACATAGAATTTCTGGAATAGTTTATCAGACTTCTCAACAATTTTATCTCCTTTCCTTCTGAAAAAAAAAAAAAAAACAAAACAACAAAACATCAAAGAGCATTCTGCTAGCTAGCCTCGTTATACAGAAACAGGTATCCACAAAGCACCAAGCTTCCTGTTTCTAATAAACCTCCACTCTCCCTTTGCTTGTCATTTTGCTCCGTAATTTTGCAATGCTTCTCAGTGAAAGTACCTTTTCCATGATAATCAGCGGCCACCAGCTTCCCAACCCATGCACATACACCCTCTGTTCCCAAATAGTCTCTTGTCCTTCATCCAGCTACATTACCGAATGCCAACAGTTTCCCCTGTGCAGAGAACACACTTCAATGCCTGCACATTCTGTCTGAAATTATTTCTGTGATAGCATTTATACATACAGCACCTTGTGTCCCAAAGTCTTTTAAACAAGCTAAAGATATACATGCTATTTCCAGAGGTCATTTAAACCACCATGGAAATGCAGCCAGCCATGGTTTGAAATGCAGCAACAGTTAATAGTGCATAGCAACATAAGAGCAGTTTAGGTCAGCAAACTATGAATGTATTTGTTCCCATTGAAGCTGTTGCTGTAATTTAGGAAAGGAATAAGCAGAATAATTATTCGGTTTGGACTTTGGCCAAGAGACCAAAATTAACAGCATTCAGACCAGTAAAAATGCTCAAATGTTTAAAACGGTCACAGATGATGTGGATCTAAGTTTTACATTTCATTTGAAAGATGGATGAACAGGTCATTTTGCTGTCAATGGGTCCCTAATTGGTTTGCCTCAGAGCATTTTTTGATCAATACTTTCTATTTCTTTGTGTAACAAAGATTCTGCATTCATCATCCCTCAATCCTTCTACATTCAGTGCTTTGCAATCCCTCAGTTATAAACCCCATGCTCTAGTATGGCAAAAATGAAGAAACTGGAGTATTGTAGTGTGAACACTGAAAAGCCTTATTTTTTTTTAAACTAATATTTTTTTTGTTTTACCTGTGAGGAAGACCAAGAACTTTCCATCCAATGGTTTTAGGGCAAATTAGGTTTCTGCTAGGAGTTGCTTTTTCTGCTTTTTCTACTTCCTTACCAAAACAAAGATCAGAATGAAAAACGTCCTTTGCAATTTTAATTTGACGACTGACTGGGGATTTGGATGCCCTAGGATTATTTGGGGCTGTCCCAGGAGACTAACTGTCTCTATCCCTGCCCCATGTGGCATAGAGAATCTTATGGATGCTCAGCCCCTTCACCAGGGCATATAGGGGCAAGGGCTCGGTTTAGCCCTGTTAGTCCATTTACTGAAGGCCAGGCTTCTATGATGATGGATCAGAGCTGGTAAATACTCTTGACATGAACACGGACCAAACTGACACATGACTATTTGCATAAGCAAAAGCTGTAGTATAGAGACAGTTATACGGACAACATTTTTTTTCAAGGGAGCATCTTTCAGTCACAGCAATCTGGAATATGCTGCATCCACATTAGTAACTTGCTCTTTGCTCGAGTAGCACATCAAGATTGCTGCACCAGCAAAGCTGCATGAGTGCAGACTTAGCCAGGCCTATAATCTACTTTTGATCTTGGCAGTAACCTCCCACTGACATAATTGATAGGTCTGGTTTTAGTCATGGAGCTCCCAGAGCCTAGCATTTACACTCTGACCTATAATTATATTTAGAATATACACACACCTCTTTCTGCACAGAGAATAAAAGGTTGCACAGAACATCTTTTAGGAAGACAGTAAAGGTTCCACTCATCCATCCCTAAAGACAAAATTCCTTTTCAAAGCTTTCCATCATGCTGTGCAGTAGTTAATATGTTGCCAGCTTCCTATATGTACCATACAATGAAGACCAGGGAAATAACTAGGATAAAATTTCATTATTCAGGTAAAAAATGTCCTTCCTTACAGCAACCCAGTTATTGAGGAAGTATTGCAGGATACAAGATATTACCAAGATATTTCTTTCATCAAACATAATGAAGCTGGAACAAGCAATGTGAGACTTACCATCTCTGTGACTTTCTACCTCAGGAGGCCAATACAAAGCAGAAGGCGTTTTCAAGTTATTTTGTTATAAAAGTGAGTGATATGCATGCTTAAAACACACACTGAGGGAATGAGAGGCTGCAAAATATTAAAGTAACCCTAGACCACATTAGCATAGCTTTGATCTTCCAGAACAGTACTGGCATTAAACTTTAGCTTTGTACTGATTTTTTTAAACTTCGCCATAGTTTCTTGTAATATCCTTTGTTACGTCAAATCTTAACTTCAAATTCAGCATGCAAATTGCCCCATGTGTTTAAGTTTGGTCCTGATTTATATAAAAAACACATTCTGTTTCTTCAAAGGTTGACTGAACGAAGTCCAAGAACTGTAGTCAAGAGATGCTTTTTTGGTTTCCCGTTAGCAGTTGAAGTCAAAAGATGTGATGTTTATGTTGCCTATACTTGAAATTGTTACACCGTAGTAATCCAGAAAGCTCACTATAAAAATTCCCTAATGTTTCTGCAATAAAAGTATTATTTGGGGGTATTTTTAAAAGCACATCTGATTTGTCATCACCAAAGGAGGAGGATCATTATTCCTTCAGATGATGAGCGTGTCTGCCCAGGGAAAAGAACATACTCACTTTTGAAATGTTCCATTTTCTACAGAACCGAGTTTCTGTCACTCAAAACAGTACAAAAAATCTTGAAAGAAATGGAAAAATGAAACCTATTTCCCAGAATCATAGAATGGTTTGGGTTAGAAGGTACCCTGAACATCATCTGGTTCCACGCCCACTGCCATAGGCAGGGACACCTCCCACTAGGCCAGGTTGCTCCAAGCCCCATCCAGCCTGGCCTTGAACACCTCCAGGGATGGGGCAACCACAGCTTCTCTGGGAAACCTGGGCCAGTGTCTCACCACCCTCACAGTAAAGAATTTCTTCCTAATACCTGATCTAAACCTACCCTCTTTCAGTTTAAAGCCATTACACCTTGTCCTATCACTACATGCCTTTTAACAGTGTCCCTTTCCAGCTTTCTTGTAGGCCACTGCAGCTCAGGCACTTTTAATTTATGGCTTATAAACATTGTAGTAGTTTCTCCTTTGGCAGCCCAAATTTTTACGGAATTTTATTCACTTTCTTCTGGGACTGAAGGTTATTCTCCCATGAATCAGGCTGTTCCTAAAAAGGAACATAATGGCATTTTGCCGTTGCTTGGAAAGGAAGTGACGGGAGCTCCACAGTCCTGACTACCTTCAGGAAAGTCAGGGATCAGCTGTGCTGTGAGCTGCATCCCCAGCGCCTGCCCCAGAGGCACCACCAGCCTGGAAGCAGTAAGCTCTGAAGCATTGCTGCACCTGGCTGTACAGCGTTCTAGCACAATTCTCCAGCCGCATATTGGGTTCATTCCTTGTGATAGAAGGGCAACTCTTTAAAAATCAGATTTTCAGGGAGTTTCTTTCTCTGCACCTGCTAGTCTCAATGCACCCAATATGCCTGTGCAAAATCCAAAACCAATTTCCCTAACAGAAGAGCACCACTCCCATTCATAAGCACCAGTGAAACTAAGCAGCCTTGTAGGGAAGCACTTTCTTTCAGAAATGATGGCATACGTGGACATTTTACACTTGAATTTTCCTTATTTGGTACATTAGGAAACTGCCAATATTATACAATGTCAGCTATTATCATGTCTGTAGTAACTGGGCCATGTAATTCATTACTAGTAGCTATTGCTATGAAGCCAAGTGTTTAACATAAAATTGCTTACACGGCTTTGACTTAGCAAATCACATGCACTGAATGAATGGGGAAATATTGTATAAATCCTTATTTCCAAGTTATTATCTAATTCTTTGTTGTCATATTCTGTTGTATTCATTTTGACAAGCACTTAATTTAACACCAAGTAATTTTTTGTTCTGAGTAATGGGATCATCTTCTCCCAAAAGCAACTCCTTTTGCTTTCTTTTGTTGTTTTGTTTTGTTTTGTAAAATGAAATCATGGCCATGTAATCCAGACTAATAGCTCCCCTGACAACATCTCAGCAAAATACAGGGATACATGGCTCAAAATGTACGTAAATACAAGCAAAATACTCTATGTCCAAAACTCCCTTCCTTAGGCTGTCAAAATTCCTAATGAAGACTGTTTATGTGTGATATGCTCCATATCAGTACTAATGGCTCTCTAAGGACTACAGCTGTAGTCATCTGCCAGTGATACAGCCTAGATATCCTTTGCTATGAAATCTAAAACGTGATACATGTATCCTGTAATTCCAAATAAGAACTGAATTTCATTATGTATTTTGTTCCTCTCAAAGGGAACAAGTATTACAATGCATGAGACAAAACCTTGAAAAAGGGAAAAAGGATATCAAGAACCTACAGATAAATCCAAAAGAATATGGAAACTACACCAGTTCTTCAAGTTTGACCAACTCTTCCTAAGTCTAAATGGAAAAATAAAACTACATTTAAAGATATATGTCTATACTTGACCTTAATCTCTCTCTTAAATTGTGATCCTTCTGGAAATTACCCTATTGACAAACCCTCACTTATTTTCAAATTGGTTATTTTCAGAGGAAAGGAATTGGAAGTCAATTAACATCAGGAATATGCAGTTCCTTTGAAAGTCAGACCTGGGGTTATGCTAGTCAAAATATTTAAAAACTATTCTTAAATTTGCAGTATTTCTTTAAACGTTCAGGATTTTTGTTACTGTGAAATTTTCTAGGATTAATTTATAACAAAAATTCTCATCGCCTCACTGGGATCCCTAGGGACACTTCTAAGAGCTTTTATGCAGACTTCTTTTTTTAACTAAAAGAATTATTGAAAAATTCTGCAGCCATCTCAAAACTTACATTGATATATGATCTATAAAAACATAATGGCATCTTGATTTCTTGATTTGAATTTCTTATTTCTTCAGCAAAAAAGGAGAGTAGGAAACTGCGACATTAAATGTTCTGCTCAATACTCAGCCTTAAAGTTTGAATAAATGACTCATTTGAATGTTCGTGTTAACTTAACTCTTGACAAATACCATACGGAATGGACAGGCAAAAATAGAGGTAGCATTTTAGGGAATTTGTTTGCTGCCATTTGGAGACTGTCATTTCAGAGCAAATGGAATTCAGCTTTATCTCTTTTTGCATTAACAAAACCTGATATATTTAAAGTGTAATAAATTTTGTGGAATTTCACATGGGAATTTCATTAATCTGGAACAAACAGACTGGAAGACACAATTTTTTAAGACTCAATATGGCACCTGGTTGTCAAAAACACAATAACCTCTTTTTCTAAAAAAAATCAGATGATTAAAATGGTCCTGTAGTTCTACAAAGAAGAAAATTCCCAAATTTTTAGTTACAAATTACGTTTTAAGTATGTTTCAGATAAAAGATTTGTGGTACCGAGCAAAGGTGCATCTTTATTAGACCTTCTGTATCAAAGTGAAATTACTGTAATTAGACTGAATCATGCTTTTGTGTAACGAGCCAGTAACACAAAAAACCCACAACATATTTTGCATTCTTATTCCGCTTTTCATGATGAGACTTCCCAGAGTTCATTAAAAGAAACATATATATGTAATTCAGTGATATTTTAGAAATAGTACATTGGAGTAAGATGGTTTAACCAGATTGAGTGCAGAATTTGACGCAACAAGTACACAGTGTAAAGCATTTATCCAACGCTTTGCCAAAGTTTTGAAATTTATTTTTTTTTAGTGCAATGTTTTTCAATCTTTTGACTTCCATTTCCCTTTCTTGTTTTCTAGAGGAGGTAGAAGTCCATGAATAACAAATTCAGACCTACCATGAATAGGCTTGCTTTTCTCAGCCACCATTCATAACATTTTAGGAAATTGCCCTAAGCCACTGGTGTAGGTTTGAAAGCATTGTGTTAGTGTTCTGCAATAAACCAAACATTTCTAGTTACATCTGGATTTTAGAGTTATCTTCTACAATATACCTTATCGCTGAAAAAAACTACTCTTACATTGTTGTGGAGGACAGGGAGGGAATTCTTCAATGTGTCCAAGCAGTAAAAATATAAATTACAAAAGAGAGAAAGAAGAAACCGAGAACATTTTGACAGCACTAATGAAAAAATACGAAATTTGAATAGTTTATCCAACTTGTTTCATGCAAAACAATAGGGGAATTGGTATCGTCAGTTAATCATTGCTTATGTATAGGTGATTCCTAGAGGGTCCGATCTAGTATGCCAGACACTAGACAAACATGTCATGAAAATGCTCCTTTCGTCCAAAAATGTTTTTAGTTAATAGCAAGCTATAAAGAAAGTTTCTAAACTGTATCTTTAAAGGGGCACCACAAAAGACCAGCTCAGGATATGTAAGACTTTTAGTCTCCTTTTCAGCTGATTTGGATGCAGGTTCTGACACAAAACTGTTAACCCTGCAGGCCTCAGTCCAAGCTGGCTTCCTGGATTAAACAATGAGCAACAACATTGCCAAAATTTTCACAGCACTAAATAAACATGACCGAACTTTGCGTATTTCCCTCCAGTCCCCAAAGCCTCTTACCTGAAGCTAGCATTTGTGGTGGAATATGCCATGAATGTACAGGAGTACTCTGTGAATGCTTGGCACCGCAGCCCTTTTATGCTGCTCAATGCCTTTATACTGAGATGGAAGAAGGTGAGATGTAGCTGGGGTCCCACACACTCAGTGGCAAGCTTGTCTCTCTTCAGACATCTGACCTGTTTGGAGAACACCTCCCTGAAGCCAGGTGGTGTGGTTAGACTGCAAAGGCACACCTGAACCAGTACAGCTAATTCTGTAGGGCCCTCCAGTGCCACAGACAGCCACAGCCCTGACCAGGATTACACAGTCCAGGCTACTGCAGATAGACAGCTGATTGTGGCAATTTACCTTAATGCTGGACGAGGTGCATCTATGTACCTCTCTATTTCTGTGTAGACCAGCACTCATTAAAGTGTTCCCCTCCAATAAGCAAAGGAAATGAAAATTTCTCTATTGATTTGATGTAATAAAATAAACTGAAACTCTGATTGATGTATTTTCCTTATTCACTGTGGTTAGAAGAGAATGGTACACGTCTATCTTAATTAACTTGTACCACCATGGCCAAATTTTCCATATACCTGATTTGGAAAAGGCAGATATTTCTCACGTGTCTTTGAGTATGTACTGAATATGGATGTCTCTCCAAAAGTATGTGTAAGTGATAGTAGCAGGATCATTGTCCTTACATGTGGTCTGTGCGATTGCATACCTACAATTTCAGGGTATGGAACACAGTTGAGGTGCTTACCTGGGGCTGATCCAGGACTTGCATTTTTAAATGTATGTTCCTGCACTGCCAGATTAACTGGCTATCAGGCATGAACTGCCAAGCAGATCAGACCATCTGAATGGGAATGTGACAAGAAAGGTTCTATCCAATACTCTCAATGCTTTGTCTGCAGGAAATTTTGGTACAAGATGCCAAATAGAATTTGGAAGTTCAAAAAAATAATAATTTAATTTGAACACAGAAAAGAAAGGAATACATAGCAGGGCACTGAACTGTTCTTGAACAAAGCTAATAAAATCTGAAGGGGAAAGGCTAGCTACTGGTTTCTGTGCTCTTCCTAAGGTTGGCAGGAGGGCACCGCAGGCCAGCAGTGGCTGCCCTGGTTTCATGCCGCAGTGTAGAGTGAAGAAACACACAGACATGGAGGTACAGGTCCACGGTGCCACAGCAAGCATGGACTTAGCAAGGGTTGCATCCCATGGATGAGGCCTTTGTAATGGGACTCTTCTTCTCAATAGTAAATGCATTTTAGACTGCTTACCTATTCTCTGATCACCATAAGCCTATCAGTCAGCCTGAAAATTCACAGGATTGACACCTATGCTTTGCCCCTCAAGTTATTTAACAAATAGCATGTCACCTCTTAAGGTTTTGGGAAAGACAACTATCAGGCTTCCCAGGCAGAAACCCCAGAAAAAGCAGCACAGATTAAAACTGCAATCAAGGCCAGGGCAGAGGCATGAACTCAAGCAAATACAGGAATCGGAACAGAAGCAGGGAGCCCGTGCGCAAAGAAATCTAAGTTTGCTGTCAGCTGTAACAGCAAAAAGCCTGAAGTTATCTACCACAGCAGGCAATGAGGACACAACCCTCCTTGGTGGGTGTAATTGCTTTGCTGTGAATGGAGCCACAGCACACCTCACCCTTTGCTGACAACAAACAACATTTACTCAAAACCCACAGAAAGTTGATCAGCCCACGAGACTGTAAGCCCAAGAGATTGTAAAAGACAGAAAGTCAAAATCTTTTGGGAGCCATTATTTTCATTAGAAAGAAAACATCTGCCCCGCTGAATGTTCAGGATCCCCATATGGGTAGGTGGTGGGAGGAAGCAGTGCCCCACTGCAAAGGAGCAAAGCTGAGCTACAACAAAACGGGACACGGAATGGCTGTTTGCCTCCCTGCATTTACAGTCTGCCCCAGTAACGTGTGTGGTCTAAAAACAATTAATTTTAAGTTAAAGTTTTTGATGTGGGAACACATAACTGTGGGGGGGAAAATGTATTCTGTTAACATTTATGTTCGTTTAACAGGCATTCATTTCAAAGTGAGTTCTGAGATATAAAAATAGCAGAAATATGCAAGGAAAAAAATGTTCCACATTTTTCTTGAGCTTTGCACCCATCTGTTAGATTGAAGTATTCAATTAGATACAAAACTACTACTTTGACTTATATAGCACCTTTCCTCCAGAAAATAACAGTTATTTACACAGGATTCATTCAGCCTCACCATGCTCCAGAAAAATAAGTACTATTAAACTTCTTTTAGCAAATGGGACATCTGAGCCAGCAGAAAGTTGAGTGAATTACCAATGAGCTAACAGGAAATTAGGGACAGGGAAAGAAACCAGATGCAAACACCTGGTTCCTAATGTCATATTTTAAACACTAGGTACAATGTTACTGGTTATGTTTTTAACCTGAATTTCATGGAATTGTTTAAAGACATTTCTTATCAGACAAGAAAACTGTTCAGAAAAAAACAGCTTGAGAGAGCAAAAGGCTACTTTAACTTGCCTTTTTTTGCATTCCAATCTGTAAACAATATTAAGGGTGGCATTAAATACACCTGCTTTGGGGCTATTTTTTTACCAGCTTTGCCTGATGCTGCACAGGCCACAGTACATTATATTTCTAAGTGAACTCCTTTTAACAGTCAACAACACTACAGTGAGTGGGAGACATGTATAGATTGCCTGAAACCCTCATAGTCAGGTGAGTTTGAACCATGGCTCAGCAGTGTCAGGGAGGAAGTAAAGAATAAGGGAGAGAACTGCCAATAGATACAGATGCAGAAAGACAGACTGAATTAATTCTCAGCAGCACACAGTGTTGGAGTCAGAACAAAAGCAAAGACAAAACAGCTGGAAATCACAATATTTACTGTCGTGTTATTAGATCTGGTCATTAATAATTATTTTAAAAAAATAATGCATAGCAACAGTCCTTGATGATCTGCTGTAGCTGGGCTGACTCTTTAAACTACGTTTCTGGAGAACGGGTGAGATTCCTCTTTCCCTTTGCTATTTACAAGAGAGGTAATGACTGCAGAAACTTCCTGCACCTTGCACCAACGGCTTTGCACCAGCACAGAATTGTCCCATACCAGGAAAGTACGTCCATCACTAGTCACAACAGCTTTATGACAACATTGTGCAAAAAGACAGAGGGAGATGAAGGGAATCCTCTCAGTATTAGATCAAAATCCGGGACAACCTCTGCTGTCAGCCTTGTGACTACAAATCCATCTGCCATGGTGAAACAACTCTGAATTACACTAGCGTATCTAACAGCAGAATCTGTACCTCACACATGGGCTTTACTTAGAAATCCCAAACCAGCAGTATTTAAGTATGTACCTACTGTTAAGGAAGAAATTTAACTGAACTTCTTAGCAGTCACTCTATAATTAAAGTATTTGGATGAATCGAATCCCTGAAGACCACAAAAAGACTGAAAACTAACCATCTCTAACTTCGGCCTTTTCCAACGTCAACCACAGTGATATGGCCACAGTCATACCCAGGGATGCATTCTTAGTGTCTGGCAAAGAAACATCTAAATGACATTCTAATTGAAAAACAAAACGTCCAAAATCAAAACGAAATGGTAATTTTCCAATTAAATCATGTCCTAGAGTTTTTAAGTAACTCTCAGCCTTCAAGAATAGAAAACAAATTGTATTTATGCACTTTAACACTTTGAAGAATTGGAGGATCAATGAACTGCAGCTTACATTAGGGATACATTTTGTGACTAAATGCTGGTCTGTCTCTGAAAGATGGTTGAATTGCTCAGGTCAAGAGGAACCACTATGACAGCCTAGTCTGACTCCTGTATAGAGTCTTACCACTTGAGCCGAAGTGGAGGGCCTTAGGGGTAGCAAGGCTGTTCCCCCAGTGGACGACAGAATCCTGGTATTCCCCTCACTGTAAAAATGTGCAATGTCATTTTTGATCAGGGATTTAAAATTCTTTTCAATAACTACGTAGGCCAAACTTTTTAAGTCTCTCCCTTATTTTAAAGAAAGTTTCTGAGCTCTCAAGTCACTTTTACAAGATACCGTTCCCCTGTCTTTCAATATTGCACTGGATATCATTGTTCTGTCTCAGAAGGCACTATGGACTTCTGCAAATAGAATTTCCTTTTCTGGTGCAAAATTGCACTGAAGTATAGAAGAAAACAGAATGAAAAAAAAAAAAATGTAATCCCCAAATCCCAGGTATTTAATGTCATATATCCAACACCTGTATGTATGGGGGTGAGAAATGAATGCTGACCTTCAACCCTGAATAAATGTACATGAAAGAAACTTGAGAAGTTGGGTTACACAGTACATTGTGCATGTGTTTGCAACGCATGTTATGGGCAGAGCCACTGTCATATTTGCTTCCTTCTCCTCTGTTATCTCCCAGCCAAGTTAGTGAAAGATGAGCTTTACTAGCATTTTATGTGAGTGGGTCTGTGGCAACTCTCTTGGTTATTGACCTTGTTACTCCCACAGTGCTAATCCAGTCACTCAGCACAGCTTGCCTTCAGCCCTTTGCTCAGCTTCCTCTCTCAAGCACTTTGTTGAACCAGAGCTACTCAAAAGTCACAAGCACAAAGCGGTCATTTGGCAAAGAATATTATTGTTACGCAACTGACATGATCAGAGTTTCTCAATTATCACTTATGTATGTAGCATATGCTCAAGGGCTTGTTTGCAGTGCACTTGGCTGCAATAAGTGTGACTCCCAGATGGAGAACTAGCTTTTTCTTATCCATGTTGTCCCCCATAAAATGTTTCCACATACAAATGAACAAACACAGAAAAAAGAAAGCGGAGCTACAGAAAACACCATGGTGCGGTTTCTTTTTAATTATATGCCTGCTGTTTTGGCCTATTCCACGATGCTAAAAATGAATACTACAGAGGGAGGGTGGGTGTCAAAGGCCCATTGAATACTGAAATTTTACTAATCTGTTATAAAGGGAAAGTTCTGTGCAAAATTCAGTGTTTAATAGCTCTTCCCATTTCTCACTTCAGTTGTGGAACACCAGTATTTACAGGACACTGCCAAGAAATTGCTTGAATTCATGGTCACAGTCACTTCATGCCTAATACTGATTCGCTTCTGTGAATAATTTCAACTGTGGACTTTGGAATGCCAATGTACTTAATCAATTATCCTATGGTTAATCCAGAAGTCAAAGATTTGCAGTCCCAGAACAAAGCAATAAGTATTTCAATTCTTTCTAGTAGGCTACATTCATTTCTACTTATGTGAACAAAGTCAACGATTCTTTTACCATACTGTAGCACCACAGCTGAACTTCCCCATTGCTTGAATTATTTCCTGAGCAAGCTAATTTCCAACATACAATTGTCACTAAAATAAACAATGGATCATTCAGCACTCACTTTTATATAGTACAACTTACATGGGGAAATCTTCAAAGAGAAATAGCTGTCTCTAGGAAACTTGTTTCTCAAATGAATTCAGTAAAATATCTACCATACCTCTCCAAATAACCCCTTCCTACCTTCTTCTGCCCTGCCAAGAAGAAGAACAAGGAATGCATTTTCTGTACGTAGTTCTTTCTTTTGCTAGATGAAATCTGGTTCCAATAATAAAGAAAACTGTTGTGGGACTGAAGGGAGCAGCAGCATTTCCCCACCCAGCAGCCAGGAGGGAGAGAATGGGAATGCGGAAGGCAACCTGACTACACAGACTAACTAAAATCTAGCTAGAAGGATCTTCCATTGTCTAGTTGTTTTCTTGTGAATTGAACTGGGGTTATCCTGACAGGGCATTTGTGGGGAGATACTGTCAGGCCATCCTCCTCCAGCTTAATTTGTGACAATTTACTCACTATTGTATACTGAGCATATGTAATAGCCAGCCAGCCATGCTAAAACGTAGTTCCTACCATGAGACACATTTGGTCTTTGTTTTTAAGATATCAACTTGTATTTTAAGTGGCTGGGATGTATATAGTTTACAATTTCAAATAAGTTTGGTGCTCATGAAGGAGTCCGCAATTCTTCAGTATCAGAAAATGACTAATGATCTGTATCTTACACTTGACAAAAGTTTTTCCTACATATTCTGTCAGGGGCCTAAAACATAATCTGCAGATAATACACTGCTTACTACAAGCTACAATCTTACAGTCGTATTCTTTAAGGGTGTCTATTTGCAGAATACTTCCGGTCACTTGGGATAAAAAGTAATTCCATGCTACTCTTCTAGCCCCACCTTTAGAAATAAACCAGAAAATTTTAGATATGTTCATCCTAGTGTAGGAAATAAGCTGCATTTTCCAGAAAAGCTTGCAACCAGCATAACCCCAATAAAATCCCATCCCAAGGACCACATCTCCCATCATTGCAGCAGTAGGCAGACTGAGGAGCCACACTGAACTTTCAAATGCCCTTGTTACCTCTGCAGAATTGCCAAGGAATAAAAGCAGGCAGCTGATTAGAAAATCTGCTGATATAAATTCCATTAAAAAGATCACATTGTTTGTCCCAAATCAATTAAGATTGGTCAAACTGATTCAAATCTATATGCCAAACAGAACATGAACCTAAGTTGAAATGTTAAGGTTCATAAAGGTTAAATACTTGCAATATTGTTTTACTGCTCCTTTCTTCTGCCTAGCTCCAGTCATTTTTGGAAGGCAAAGCTCCTGAAAATAGTTTTTCAGACCAGATTTTCAGAAAGTTTGGAGAAGATTTTAAGTGTATGTTTATGCTAACTGATGCTCAAAGTATTTAAATCATCTTCATCCCTCAAGTAAGCCAATTTTCTATCCTATAATCTTCTCTAATCTTGTAGAAACGTAGGAACTGTCACAATACATTAGATCTAAGGGTCCACTCAATCCAGTATGTAAGTTCTGCTTAGATTAGCAAGAGCTTTTTCAGGCCTGGAACGAACAAAACATTTGGGGTCGATAATTAACCACCTCAAACAGTCTGCTTCCCCCACCATACTTCCTCACCCTCCCATTCTTTACACTAGCTAATAATGACTACAATATTGCAATGCAGAAAGCCAAAACATGCTAGCTCCCAAGTTAAAGCAAGGAGACACTAGGGTGAGAAGAGGTGAGAAAGGAACAAAGAATGTTGCAAGGAAAGGTCCCCCCGGTCCTCCCTTCCAGCTGTCTTTTTTTTTTTTTTTTTAACCTAAACCTTCAGTATTGCCCCTGAAAGTGCCTCCTGGCTCTGGTGGCCAGAACCACTTGTTTCAGACACAGGTGGTGAAAATCATGCAGTCAGTGGGTACAGAAGAAATTATTGTCTGGAAATATTTTTACTACTGATTAGTCTGGCTATGCTGTGAAAACTTTTATCTATTCAGATAATAGGTTTGTGTTTCTCATTGTTTTTTCTTATTGTAAAAGAGATTTTTGTTTCACTGTTCAGATCTATTTGTTTGTATCTACTCTGTGCATTTTAATCTTATTCTTTCAGCTTTCTTGTCCGTTTGTTCTTCCCTTTTCATAAAGACTCAATTTCAGTGACATCAGCTCAACAGAGATGCAGGTTTTGCTCTCGTGAGCGTGTTAACTCCTAAGAGTCATCATCAATCAGCACTTGAATGTTTAATGTCTTTCAAGTTCCTTTATTTAGCATGGTTCTCTGCCTTTTGTTTTAAGTGCTTTCAAGTGTATCCTCTTCAAATATGTTGCCTACAATAAGCCCTAGTTGTCTTATTCTTGCTGTCCTCCTTACTCATAAGAACCATCAATCAATTTCTGAAACAAGTCTGCTTTCTATTTGTTGTTAAAAAGTCTCCCTCCTAAGTACAGTAGCTAGAAAGGGAAGGGAGAGAGCATTGTTGGTTTTACCATGTATTCATCTCTTTCAGATGTGCTTCTGTTTGATGTTAGGGAGGTGAACAAGCAAGGCAGCTTCAAAAGGCATTGCACTAGCGTTGGTTTTGCTTAAAACCATACAGCCCAATCCTCAGGGAAGGAAAAGAAAACACCACCATCACAACAACAAACAAAAAAACCCCAACAAACAAACAAACTACCCAAACCCCTCAAAAAAGCAAAACACAAAGATGTTGCCTTGGGTCTCAGTCTTCCAATGAGGTTTGTTGCACATTTACCTGTGTCTTACACAGCCCAATGAAGGCAAATGTCCTCATCAGGCATGCTGCGGTTTCCAAAAGCACATCTGTTCTTTACAGTATTGACACTACAGTGCTGATTCATGGAATTGTTCCTAAATGTTATAGATCACAGCTCTATGAAAAATCTGCTTTAACGATGACAAATTCAGTGCAAAATTTTAAAGGCCATACAATCAGCCCTGAAATAGGACACTGACAACAGTGAAAATCCAAAACAAGACAGAATGCAAGTGCGAAAAAAGTCTGCAGCTGTACTACCCTTTCCAGCAGTGTATAACCATGCAGAAATTTAGCCCTGTCTACTGAAGAATAGAACTAATTGTAATGAAAGTCAGAGAGTAGGCCAGCTCCTCACCTATTTTAAGGCAGGAGTAACATGCAAGCACACAATATTCTACACATAATGCAAGAGCATGGGCAGACCAGATTTTGGGGGATTTGTTCTCCTCTTTTATTCGGTTCATCTAATCTCTGCTTTTCTGATTTGTTAAGATTTCAGAGAGATACCCCAGCTGACCATGGTGTACCCATGAGGAAGACAGACAGACACATAAGCCAAGAAATAACATTCCTCTAAGGCAACTAAACAAATAAGGCATTGTTACAAAAAGCCCTAGGTTAACATTGAAGGAAACAAGCTAAAAAATGCCTTTTTTTTTTTTTTAAGTTGGAAGTAGAAGCAGATGACTCACTTATTGTACAACTATATACTTGGCAGTTGTATTTGGGTTGTCTTCTTCATTTACAGCTGTTTATAATACAAACTATTCAGTGGAGTATGTTTTAAAAATTATTAAAAGGCACACATATACAGAATGCGTTAAACTTGCAAGAAAATTTAAAATCGCAAGGGTGCAATTCCTAGTCCCAGCTGTGCATCCAAGGAAAGTCAGGCAATATTCTGGGGGATGAGTCCTGGAAGAAGACTACCTTATCATGGGCTACAGAGTATGAAATGTATCTTGCAGAAGAAACTCATATTTCACAAGACTATGCTTATGCAAATGAGTGGGGTATTTTCATATCAGAAAACAAAGTTTGGTGATCAATTATTTAATTGTGAATTTAATACTGAAAACTCTGATGGCTCAACAGCTATTGCTGTAAAGGAAGTTTCAGGCCCATGTGCAGCTGCTGTGTGTTTGACATAAGCCATGAATCCACACACAAAAGACCATCTAAAAATGTCTCTTCAGAGTTATTTGATATTAAAAAATCCTAGGAAAGATGAAGCAGGCAGAATAAATTCTGGATTAAAAAATTGCATTAAAAATTCAACCACATAAAAATTTTCTTGCTCTATAACCTGAGATGTATTAGCATAACCATCATATGAATCTTTTTTCAGATGCCAGTGGGTAATTATAGGAACACAGGGTGGATCTTCAGGTGGTGAAAATCATTATATCTGCACAGAAGCCAATTTATGCCAGCTGAAGTTCTGGCCCATAAAATCTCTTCTAAACCTGAAATAACATCTTGTACTACAGTGTTATTGGTCTTCAGGTGATTGAAAACCATCTTGATGAACAGTGTGGTCTCAGGAAAAAAAGAAGACTGTATGCCTGCCAAAGTTCTGCTCTGTGTTCCTTTATTTAACTTGGTTAGAATGTTATATTCAAGCAAAGGCTTGCATGATACAATGCACCATTAGTCACTAATGCTGCTTCTCAATAGTGAAACCATCAATTTTATTATAGATGCGAATATGTGCAAGAGGTCTAACTATAATTGGAACATTAGCCAAGAAGCAGATGGGGATTCTGATTAAGAGTATACCTCCTGGGTATATGTTGTACAAGCAGCATCTCTAGCAGGTTATCAAGCCCTCTTACAGTATATGCAAACTAGATATAAACACAGCAACATAAGCTAGAAATTTGGTTTTAGACACCGTGTTTTTAAGAAAAGCTTCTATTTCATGTAAAGTAAGCAAAGCACTAGCCTCCATGCAATGCAAAATATGCGTTCTATCTGTTCCACAGAAGACCAGTTTGGATTATCTATTTTTAAATTTAGTATTAAAAAAAACCAAACCCAACAGATCACTACAGTAGGTCCGAGTGATTTCAATGCGGAAAATGAAGTAATGTGTAAATGCTGGGAGTTACAGAAAAGAGAGATCAGATCTACTCACTTGGTAGAATAACAATTTTTTTTTAATGGATCCTAAAAATTTTATGGTTAACATATTTAAACCTTAAATTTAAGAACATAATTTCAGACTTTTTTTAAGAATCAAGGTTTTTGCAAATACCAAACTATCCACTTGCCTTACCCAGAGCACAAGTAACAAACATAGCCAACTCTAAAGAATAAACCTTCTACTCACTCTTGAATGTCGCATCGGGACACAGCATAGCTTGCATATTCCAGGTGTCATTTTCCTACCTCAATCTCCCAGCTTTCTTTATGGTCCCTGAGATTTCTGTTCCCTGATTTTCTAGTACCCATGTTGTATTCAGCTGTTGGAAATTTTGTCATTGCCAATGGTACAGAACTATAGCAGAGCAGTCTTACAGTTCATATTGCCCTGGCAGACCAGCAAACAACTACCAGTGTCTCCAGTATCCAGTTCAATTCAGAGAGTGTTCTCTATGATTGACCAGTGGACTAATATGAAGACCCAGAGAATCCTCTTTTTTCCAGAGGATCATCTTTTGTCCACAATGAGTTTCACTCAGAATATTGAAGCTCCCTCTCACTGCACCTCGTACAGATTCAAAGGTAGCTGAAAAAAGCCATTTTGGTATGTGATGCAACATGCAGCAAGTGACTCTGAGTAGCTATTGCACAGTCCGTTCTGACAAATACCTCTCTCCATTTTTTCTGTTCTCACAATGTACCAAAGGCACTTTCTTGTTATACTTTTTACATAAGCAACTAATTCCTAAAACAATTTAGATTATATATTCATAGAATATTATATATGCTATGTGCTATACAAACTTAACAATTAATCAAGCTGAGAGAGAGCAGCTTAAGCAAAGTTGGCAACTTCACCAAGTGACCAGACAAACATGTTGAAGATAGCAAAGGTTATGATTTCAATATTTGGATTCACAGGAAAACTATTCATCAGGAGCCTTCTACGTCTAATGTCCATTACATTGCAGGAGACCCATTCTTTTTTTTTTTTTATGAGTAGTAAATAAAGGTAATTGGAATTACTCATGTAAATCAAATGGAGAAGAGATGTAGGGTAAAAAAAAAAACAACCCCCCACTCTGAAAACACACTGTGTGACAATGCTATAGAGGCCATTGCGAGCAGCTCCTTCCTCCAGAACACAATCACATCTGCCCTCTGTGGACTAATGTGCCATAGTATGCAATTTTGTGCTACATAAACTCATCTTGAATATGCACTGTGGAACCTCTCATTCAAACGCTGTACAATTATTCCCACAACACTGCTCAGCTCTCTCCCCATTATCGCTGATATTCTGTCAACAGTGAAAAGACAAATTAATACTAGCAGTGACTGATGCAGGATTGCCAAATGAAGTGATGCAGATAGCAGGGAGGATGGCAGGTTCTTCCTTGTTTTGCAACTCCTTCTTTTCCCAGTTTTCCTTTTACTGCTTTAAGCAATACTTCATAAGACACTCATAATACCATTCTGGTTTCCTACATTGGTTCTCTAGTGAGAAGTAAATCCAAAAATTGATCACTATAGTCTTTATTTCCAGCCAATCTCCTCACAAAGATCCACAGCCTGTTCTGGTCCTGACTGATCTACCACCCTGCTCCAGAACAATTCCTGTCTCCAGAAAATAGAGCTTGTACTCTTTCTCCCCTACTTTCTTGATTACTGTGGCTAGTATCACCGTTCAACCTGTCAGTCAGTTCTGTAATCTTCACATAATCTTCAGCTTACGTTTTTCTAAGTTCACTGCAAGGTTGTGCTAAATCACACCAGTAATTACTAGTGTTAACTTTGCTAAAATACAGCATTTCCTGTCCACCATCACAGCTTAAATTCTTGTCCAAGTTCTATCTCCTGTCTCAATTACTGCATATCCATTTCTTGCTCACATCCATTGAAAATACTGCTGTGAAGAGTATTTACCAGCCAGTCATTTTGATCACATCACCCCAGTTTCTGTATCCCCTCTTTATTAGTATACTTTCACACACACGCACGCCAATCCATCAGTCTTGACAACTCTTTAGATGCTGGTGTGCCAAGATCACTGCCTACTGTGGTGACTGGCATGACCTTAGAGGTTGCTTGTAGAGTCTTCTAGCTGTCTGCTGTATCCTAGGCTCAAAGCTCTTTGGAGTGAGCAGGGAAAGAAAGCAATCTGTATTCTTCTTTATTCATGCAACATCCAGCACCATGGGCCACTCTCCATGAAGCATGCTCTTGTATGCCAAAACAATGCTTCAAACGTGACAGCAGAGCTTCCCTGCTGAGAATACTTTTTTTTTTTTTTAAATCTAACATACCAGTTCTACTACGGCATATGGGTTTTATGAGACTCACTGTCTTCTAAAAGAGAGAAAAATATTTTAGCTAAGAGACTTTAAAATTATAATTTGTAAATATATAAAAATAAATATAAATGATAACTTAATTATAAAAACAATAGAACAATGAAAAAATCCTCAGGCTTGGATGGTATGGTATCATTCCACATATTCTAGATTTATTAATTATGATAAGAAGCTTCATAAAAAATCTGGGGGTCACTGAATACTCAAAATTACTCTTTCAAGTTTACAAGCTCTGTTTCAGGTGTTTAGTCTGACACCGATAGTTCTAGAGTTCTTCAAATACTGTCTCTATTTGCTATTACTAACAGCAAATCCTTAAAAAACTAATTTTGGCAATGAATTTACACTATCACCCCCTCTTGAGCACATGAGGGCTTCTTAATCATTCAGAACCTGGGAGGAAGTTTACTGTGCCCAAGACCCATTTCTAAGGAAAATTCTGCAATGCTTTTTCTCCGAAATGACTCCTACATTTACTACAAGTCCTTCCTTGTGATTGTTTTGCCAGAAGTGGAGAGAGATGTTGGCTAATTGTGCTTCATTAGTAAATTTCTTATGTGATAAAAAATATTCACTTAATTTGAAAGGAAACATTTTGTGATTACCCCAAATCTGATACCAATTTTATCATTGAAATAAGAGAAGTGTTTATTACATACAGAATTTTGATATTTCCCTTATTGGGATTTGTCTATGTTAATGAAATATTTAACCTTCAGCTTTTATGGTTATTTTGCAATGAGTTCAGACTGAGCTGTTGACCAACCAAATTTGAGCTGGCTACCTATGGCCTTTAGCAGTATTTCAGAGAACAAATGCCCTCAAGTCCGCTGTGTTCAGAGCCAAGCACTGTTGAGCAAGGTAGGAGGATCCAGTTCCAAATTATTCTTGTCACAAGTGGCATAAAATAAAAAAGAAGAGGCTGGAAACAGGCAAATTCCGTTTTCACTTCCATAAAAGGAAAGACTGAAGCAGTGGACAGGAGAATTCAAGGTTAATGATTAATGGGCAAAGAATTTCTTGCAAAGCATTGATAATTTTCTCCTTTTCCCATCTCTTGGCAGAATTTAGCAGTGCATTCCCCAACTCTCATTCAGAGAAAGAAGAAATGAAAAGTTTGCAACTTCTCTCATTTTTGTTGCTTTCTTGTATCATCACCCCAGCAAATACATATGGAGGAAAGAAAAAAGGTAATATCCTATCAAACATAAATAATGATCATTAAATTTTTTTTGAAATGTTTATGCTATAGAAATTAAGTAGCATTGACTGTCTGGTCATCAACATGTTGAGCTTTGGGTGTTACATTCCCTTAAAATATGGCATTTATAACTGTGTTTATTGGAAATACAGTTGTTTGTAATTGCAACAAACATTTCTCAGTGGAAACCTATACATTCTGATACTATAGACTTAAAATAATCTCACCTTTAACAAATCTTCTGCTGAAGCTAATTTAAAAATTTATTAGTTTGAAAATATATACTGAACTGATATTAGTTATAATCCTCTTGGGCTGGAAGTATTCTATCAAATAGATTCAGTCTCCTACTATGAATAAAATTTTCTAGCTATCTGACAGTGTTTAAGCTTTCATTTTGTAAGTTGCCTAATGTAGGCTGCCTTTCACCTCATGTGATGAATATCTTTGAGTGAAAGAGACCATCTGCAGTACTTTTTGTAGAGAAGTACTGCGGAAGATCTTTATCACTTACGTGGTTGTACAACCATTTTCCATGCATTTGTGACACTGCACATTATGTCAGTACCTGTGTGACTGTTTAGTATGACAGTGCATCCCACAACTGCATATCTTAAAACCTCTGTAATGTGTTTGACAAAGACAATTCCACGTTTGCCTTCATCATTGAGCCATACATAGCAAGCGTTAGTTTTCCTTCTTAACTGCATTTCTAATATTCTAAGTCCAGAGGGGATAAATGCAGCTTTCTCCTTAGCTGGAAATAAAGCAAGATATGCACATTCACAGAAGTATGGCCTCTTTCAATAGCTGTGTTTTATGTTTATGTTAATTTGTATTAACAGTTTTAGAAACAGTTTGCTAAAAAATGCTTTCTATGTAATAGGCACAGTGATTTCAATCTACAGGAGGGAGGACCACCTTTCTTTGATTCTGCACATTGAACGTCCCCATGGGTTTTATTTTGAAGATTATAAAATCCTTGAATTAAAACACAATGAGAACTGTAAATTTCAATCAATGCTGTAACTTGGCCTGGCTTACCAGGCAGAAAGACCTGCCCACCCTTAACAGTCTCTTAGCAAGCTATTTAGAAACCTTGATCAAATTCCGTCTTTTTGAGAGAACCAAAAATCAGAGCACTAATTGTAGTTTGAGGCTTCTCACATCATCTTTGCCCAGATCTGCCCAGGCTCCATTGTGCGCTTAAAGTTTAGTTCCCCTTGGATACAAACACAAAGCAGAGAGAGAAAGTCACTGCACCCCCATTCTTTTACAGTCACAGGTCTTGCCTTGTGCCAGCTCTCAATCTCCTACCCCCACTGTCTGTGGCACCTTTTATAGCAAGGTCAGTCACTTCATTCTTTCCATCCCCCTTTCCCCTCATGACCTAGTAGTCCTATGTCAACAGACTTCACTTGTTTGCTTATTGGTTCTGCAGCTTAAAACCTTGCTTGTGGGCCACAAAAGACAGGTCACATGTCATATTAGCACTAGCAGATATGCCTAAGTTCATAGTATGTTCAGTGAGAGACTGATTTAAGAAGCAGAGCAGGTACATTTCTAAAAATGAAAAAAAAAAAAAAAAAAAATCTACTGTGTTTTCTTCTAGAGGCTATCCACAGCCTAACTAGACCTGCTACAGAGAGCAGCTCCAAGGTTAAAGGCCCTGATACTCTGTTATGTTGAACTCAGACCCTCATCTCCTGACAGTTTTAAATCAGTGCAACTCTAATCCATGCTATTCATTTATATTAATGTAGATTTCTGCACCTTTCACTCCCTTGTTCTCCTTCCCCAATCCAACCTCAGTCACACCAGCTTTGTCCAGAAGGTAATGCAATTTTGCTGTTCTCGAAACTTTGCCTTATTTCTGTTACCATTTGATTTGTCAGTATAGTTCAGCTAGTTCTGTCTTTCCCCAGATCAGCTGCGGAGTGTTGGCCACACATAGTAACCTTAAGGAGTCTTTTTCCTCATTTAACTTCTCAACGAGGCAAAACTGTTTGCCACAATGGGGCATGCAAATAGCAATAAAGCATTAATCCTCACTAAGGAAGGGCAGTGAAGTTTTTAGCCCTACGTGAGAGGCCTTTTAATGCTGTCAAGTGGAGACACTTTTCAGTGAGCATAGTATATATTTTACCTGAATATCCTTCTGCCTTGGAGCTTGCTTGTTCTTGCTTTAGCAGGATGAACAGTATAACGATAAGGAGCTAAAAAGCCTTCTCAAAGCTGAGTGTCTGGCATGGAATTCTAGCACAAGCGATTGCTTATAAGGGAATCATCCTCTAAAAGAGCAATCACTGTGTACAAGTCCTTCCCATTTATTTGTACCCAGCAAATAAAAGACACTCTGCTTTGTTTTTCTCTGTATCATTCTATCCACCTACACAATAAAAAAAATTACATCACAAAAAAAAGAATTTATAGGAATTAGACTGCAGCAGGTAAATCATTATAGAAAGGTGTATGCAAATCCTTTTGTTTGAGTTATGTACTTAAATATTACAGGTTCCTATTTTATACTTAATTATGTAGAATAAGATGGACTGCATTACCAAGCAAACACAACATCACATTTAAAACACATACAGAGGTTATTCTGAAAAAGCCACAGAGTATTTTTGAAATGCCATGGTTTTCTTGTATATTTATATAGCAAGAAATAAGTTTGGCTTTTTTTGGCAAAATTTCATTATCTAAAAGCAGCATCCCAGAAAAAGACTAGAAATAAGCACCTAAAAATAACATCCCCGAAGTTCAGCCAAGATGATTCTTTCTAAAAGCATGCAAAAATATTTCAATAGTTCTTATTTATTTTGATTCTTCTCCTGGAAACATAAAACTAGGTGGGAATATATTCCATTATTCCACTTCATTGTGTAGAGCCAAATTATTCAGTAGTTGACATGAAAATGCATGTTGTTGAGCTGGAACTAAGTAAGTTTGGTTTCCAGTCACTTAGATTCTATGTATCCTAAACTCCTCATGTCCTAAACTCCAGCTGTGCTTTCATGACATTCCTGTCCCAAGGTTCTCAGTTCCTTCTCCCCATTTCTACAGCCTGTCTATATTCCTGAATTACCCCATGATGTAGTGGCCCCCATGGTACCCATGGATGTCACAGCACCCACTGGCTTCCTCATGTACCTTATACAACCCTTGCCAGGCCCCCCCCTCAGTCCGAAATCCACTCCATGGTCTGTATCCCCAGCCCTGCACTACCGCCACCTCCTCGTGCCTGCTACCTAGTGTTTTTTGCCTTGCTCTGCACACACGCTGTGACTATTTCAGGGATATGCTTGTGTCCATTGACTTGCTAGTGCAGACAGGCTCATGGAGTAGCTAGTGACTGGCCCAGGATGCTCACTGCACCAAATAGGAAGCTACTGCACTCCTGTGTCTGGTACTGGTGCTCAAACAAGGTCATATTCCAGGGACAAAATGGTTTGAGCTAATTGCGTGCCCAGTGCCTGCAGGAATTGAACTCAAGCACAAGCCAGTCTTCTTCAAGTTTCCCTGTCTGATGAGCAGTTGGTTGTCTCCAAATGACAGAGTGTGAGGTAACAGCTAAGCTTTATGGATAAACAAAGAATTAAATGTTTACTTGAACCCTATGTAAATGCAATAGCAAATGTGTTGCTACAAAGGTCTCTTCTCTATCCAGCTGTTGATTTTCAGAAAACATGTAGGAATTTAATATTTGATACCTCTTTGTCTCTATAAAGTTGGGTTTAAATTGGCTCAAAAAATTACTGAAGATAATTATTCTCTCCCTCTTCTTCATATGCACAAATATATAATAATTACAGCCTATGGAAACAAGACTAAAAAACATTAATATTTCTAATTTACTTCAGTGCAGTTTGTGCATCACCACTGACCTTGAAATTCAGGTCACTGCTAGTTAGATCATTTAAACAGGGATTCAGGAGCTAAATTTTATGACATTCCAAAATATTGGTCCAAGAAGTCCTGGAAGTTGAATGTTCAGATGTTAGGGTACTAACGAGTTACACTAATGATCTATGTTATGCTATTATTAGGAAAAGTTGTACAAATGTATTTGCTGCCATTTTCTGAGTAGCTGTGTTTCAGGAATACCATATGTGTGCACAGCATTTGCAATGTTCTCAGGAGTCTTAGAATTCTACCAAAATTTGTTTCATCTAAAAAAGTTATTCTTCCTTTTGGCACCTGGAAAAATCTACAAATATAGTTTCAGACACAAATTTTCACCACAGAATCCAAAATATAACTAGTCTAACTAATTGAAGACCCTTTGCTTTTTTCCCATGAAAAGAGACAATAATGGGAACTCGATCGACAAAGGAACTATCCATGCATGAAACAAGTTTCAATATTTCTACTAATGCAAGTGACTGAACATCTTAATGAGGAGGTTAAATTCACCAGAGGATTGTAATTCACTTGACTTAGGCATTACATTCTTCTGACTACTACTGTATGAATAGCAGTTGAACTCATACGACACTTGAGAAACTTGAACATACAGAACATTTCTTGATAATGTGGCAGTGCAATCTAATTGCTTAACTAATTTTCTTCCTTTTTCTCTCAAACTAAAGAAGGTTATAGTTGGTTTTTAATATATATATAGTTCTAATGGAAAATAAGAACCATAAAACCGTTCATTACTGAAGAGAACATTTTTCTTTTCTGCTTATTTTGTGGTTCACTCTAGGTTTATGTTGCACATTTCATTTTGGTAAATATAGTTGTGCCCAACCCATGTGGAGCTTCAGGGTTAGTAATAGGGTTGCCTGAACAGCAGTGCAATATTGATGATGTAGCTCATAACACCATATGGTCCCCTAGGGTGGCCTTAGCACAGTGACCTTTTTTCCTCTATGTTAGCTAGAGCTAAGAGACTGTTTGCTGAAGCTAAGTCGGACTCCTCATACAGTGGAATAGCTTAGCAGCAGGTGGACGGGCCAGCAGCCACTTCCAAGGGGCATGATTAAGATTTCCTGGCAACATAAGCAATAACTGGCAAAAGAGACAGAAGGGGCCATCTATCTGCACATGCCAAGACTGGGTGAGAAAGTTCACTGCTTTGGCAACAGGCCAAATATGAATTACAATTCTTGCAAAAAAATATTTCAGTGTCTACGTTCCAAGTAAAAAAATTATCGCTTTGACACTTCATAGCCTTTCATCTAGAAAAACGTACTGCTTTTTAAGTTATACTACTATGACATCTTTCTTGCTTGGTCCTTCTGATTTTTAAAAAACAGTTACATTTGCTAATATTCCCAGGAAGCACTAGCTGCACAGGATTGCACACCCTTACACATAACCATTACGATCAGCCAACGAAAGCTTTTGCTGGTGGTGAAGTGCTTCTAATACAACACGGTTGCAGAAACGGGAGTTGTTGCCTAAAAATACTCACAGACATTCTCCTGCCGGCTCCGATTTGCTTGCCCAGTCCAGTAAATCCATTTGAATCTTTTACCAACAATACTGTTTATATTTGAGCTCCTACTTGGCCTCCAGACTCCATGGTGTTGCGACAAGAGGACAAGAGGAAATGGGTTCAAGTTATGTCAGGGCAGGTTTAGATTAGATGTTAGGAAGCATTTTTTCACTGAAAGGGTTATTAAACATTGGAATAAGCTGCCCAGAGAGGTGGTGGATTCACCATCCCTGGAGGTGTTTAAGAAAAGGGTAGATGAGGTGCTTAGGGACATGGTTTAGGAGTGGTGGTGTTTTTATCAGGGTAGGTTAATGGTTGGACTTGATGATCTTAAAGGTCCCTTCCAACCTCACTGATTCTATGATTCTATGATTCTATGACAAGTGCAACAAATGGCTATCCGGTAAATAACAGAAAGGAACTGACAAAAAAGAAATCTAGAAATATTGAATATGAGTGGAGAAGGTGTTCAAACACATATTGCTCTTTGGATAAAACCAGCATGTCCCATCTAAAAGATCCATTCTTATTAGGGAAACTCTCAAAATTTCTGCTATTCTGAAGTATTTGATCCAAACACCATTTTTTAATTTTGCATGTTGCTTTACTCAGTAAGTGAAACTGATGAAGACTACTTACAGAGGAAGGTACTGAACCATGGAGCAGATGATGACAGACCAGGTTCAAGGACAAAAAGAAAAGCATACACATATGTTTGATCTTGCTGGAGTCCCATAAAATTCTGCTACACTGGCATGTTTTCCTGTATCTTAATGCTAACTTTGTAAATATATAGAAACACTGCTGAGATTAAGTTTTTCATTTTAAAATCTTATGTATATTAAATCACTTGTGGCTCTACTTTATGCATCGCAGTCTGAAAATAATCTGCAGTATCTGATTTTATTCAGTCTTTCAAGCACTGCTCTTCTCCCTTTCTGCAACAATGAGTCCTAAGGGATGTTGGAGGACATCAGTTAAGGTTTAATTCCATGTTTGCCAATCTGCATTTCCAAAGAGCTACTTAAATTAGGGATTCTGTCAAATCGGGTTGGGAGGGGTGTGTGTTCCTTAGTTATATTAAAAAACTATACTAAAAACCTATCAAAATACATTCTATTTTATTTACCAGGCAATTCATTGACTACCTAATTTATTGCCCAAGCAATTAATTGTCATGACTTTAGCCTAAAACCTGTCCAGAACTGACCTTTGATAGGAATTCTATGAGTTGTTAGAAAAATACTTATAATTAAATTTTACGGGCTTTCAGACAAAAAAAATGTTAAGAAATTACATTTATAATTAAAGAGGGTAGTATTTTGCTTAGTTATGTTTCCAGTTGATTTCTTTCTGTCTTTTGGTGAAGCAGAGTAGCTAGTTTTCATATTTATGTCACTTGTACTCTTAACTTAAGATGCCAGTGCCAATGCCTTCAAGGTTTGCTTTCTAGGGGCTGGCAAAAGGAAGGGAAGGGACATGGGAGAAATTCTGATCTTATTTTTATGGGGGAATTGTTTGGGCAATTTTTAGTCACTACAAACAAAATATTTTGGATGCTATTGTTCAGGCAATGCTTTCACCCCCGAGCTTACAACTTTCCAAGAAATATTTTTTTAAAGTTTAATCACTTATAAGAATGATGGATACTACTTAAAATGGTTTTCATTATTTTCAGGAAGATACGAAAGCTACTGCATTTCTGAAATGGATTATTGTTACTGATGCAATATATTACTTTCAGTGCCTAAACTGTGAGGAAGAAACAACAATATGAATTAGCAATGTTTTTAGGACATGTGGAAAAGTTTTAACCTCGGGTTAACTGAGGCAGATACATGATTTGTAAACTATGCATCTTTCTTACTGAATTATGTTATGTAAGAATCCCAAAAGCCTCCTACAGGTATTGAATCAAGCCCTCAGTAACTACTTAAATTCTTTTTAATGTCTAATCCTAGACTCCAGTCCCCGTTAAAGCTGCAATTCACTAGTCAGCGGTTTTCAGACCTTTCAAACATCTGTACAATTTCATAACTAATCTTGAATAAAATAGCTTATGTCTATGAAAACATATAGATTGCCACCTATACAACAGTACCTAGCTAAACCACAAGGAAACTTGACAGTCCTAATTGCATTTCATGTGTTTATGCAAATGAGAGTGAGCTGGATGCAGCATGACCTAGAGCAGAGGCTCACCATCAAGAACAAGACTTTCACAGACTATATCTGTACAGGATTCCCCAAATCTGCTGTTCAAGTTAAGGACCAACTGCAACCAGGAGAAAAATGGAGTCTTCTCTGACACCTGAAAGTAACCCCAAAGCAGTTTTTGTTTATTCTTCCAGAAGCAGTAGAGAGCTTAATGGAAGGGACATATTCCTCCCTCCAGAGTTCAGAGCGAATGGAGGGAACTGTGACTAGATTACAGTTAATTCTCTGGCCTGCTCCTCCATTAGTGCAGAAATGAGCAGGGCAGGTTGTAAAATTAGAGTCTAGATCTAAAAGAAATAAGATCTAAAAGAAATAAGAGAACTTAGAATATTGATATAAAACACTCAGCATTAGTGACTGGACCTCTGCAGTGCTAGAAATTACATGGAAAGACAGCTGGCACACCATCTAAAAATCTACTGTGCTCTCTATCCATCATGCTTACCTTCTGCTTATCTGGGAATAGAAATTAAAGCTTGTTCTTTTAATTGGGAACAGGTTTTTGTAAGGGACATAATAAATCATTGCTTTCTTAGTAGATGACATCAAAGAGTCATGAAAGCTGAGATACTAAAACGAGGTGTTTGTATCAGAAATCTTTGTACCTTGCCTGCTAAGGTTCTAAAAATGTTCCTAAAGAAAATATGTCAGTGTGAAGCGCTGAAATTGCTCTTCTGTGTTTCATTGACTACTATGATTGCAATTCTGCCACCTTTACTCATACTGGGTAGTAAGTACTTCATTGTCCCCAAGCTCACCTGCATACTACAGTACTCTGCAATGTAACAGTGAGAGCACCTGGGCATTGCCTTCACCAAAAAGACAGTATTCCAATGGTTCCAGTTTACCTGTACACATTGCTCTCTAGAGTACACCAAGGTCAGTACAGAAAAAAAGCAACACTGAAAGCATTCTTCTGGCCAATAAATAACAACATTTCAAATATCATCAAATATACATAGAACTTGTACTAAACACGAGATTTAACTTAATACACACAAATTGGTGACCTTCAGCCTCCATTCTACACCAGTAAAATAGGCTGTCCCACAGAGAGCATTGGGAGGTTTCCACATTTTTCCTAGGTATTCCATGAATACCTTTAGTATTCACCCTTTCCAAAAACTTCAAGTGCCTTTCCTCTATGCCAGACCTCTACCTCCATCGCAATAGCACTCTTTCCTGGAGGGACGAGTTCTGCGTGATCCTCCTGCATGCCATCAAATAGCCTTGGTCACATGCTATGTGACCATAATGTGATCTTTTGGTTTAATATGTTAATTTAAAGGAACTTCTATAAGAAACTTCAGCCAAGGAACATGCCTCTCAGCACCCTCTGGCTTGGTAGTGTCAGCATTTCTAAGGAATGCAATGGAGATTCTGAAGCAAATGAACAAAACTTACAATCTTTGATCCAGCTCCCAAAATAGACAGTTGTGCTGTTTATTATTTTAATCTCCCTAAGTCACAGCTCAGATTAAGAGGCAATGGGAAGGCCTGCTGACTACACAGTATTCTTTAGTAGTGACAGGACACACCGTAATTTGTGGAGTGTAGAGACCTTGACATCTGGCATTTTAGGTAGCAGAAGTGAACACAATTACTGCAGAGGTTCTTCGAGAATAAAAATAAAAGCAGGAGTGTGATATACTATTCCATCCAAGAGGAATCTTTGCACCTCCCTTCTCCCAAACCCATCTCTGGAATTTCAGTAAATTCATAGGATTTGCACTTTGGCTTTCTTTGGTTTTTTCTTCCTATGATTCTGTGCCCTTTTCCATCTTTCTAGTCCAGTTTATGAAGATTGTGTATACCTGTAAAAAATCTTCACCTTTACAAAATATTAAGTACTAGTCAATGAATTCCACTGAGGATACCAACATGGCCTTAAGATCTATCTAGCCCTTCATTTAAACAAAACTTTCCTCCTCTGAATACCATCAAATAGCTGATATTTATGGGCCTACCATAAATATTTAAGTTATTAGTTACTTTCCATCTATGAAATATCAACGTTAGTTCTTAAGCTGGCTAAAAAACAAAATTAAAAAAATCACTTCTGGCTGTAGATACTTTGAATATGATAATCCTGATGTTCAAAAGGGAACCGAATTCTCAGATGTCAGAGACTTACACTGTATCTGTTCAGGGTACCTGACTAGGTACTCTGAGCTCAGAAGGACTTCTCACAGCTATGCATCACATCAGCGTTTAGCACTCTGCAACCCCAGCACATCATTGCTTCTGATCTCATCTTTAGATATTCTGGACCAAGTCCAGAGTAATCTGAACAAATGAGTATTGGCTCTTTAACAAGTGACTGAAGATTTCTTTTACGGCTACTTAGTAATCTTCTTTAAGTAACAATTCAGCTACTGACTACCTGTATTTTTGTTTTTCAAAGTAAACACAGCCACACAACTTAACTGTTGTACTACAGAACAGTCTGGATCCCTAAAATTTCCAGATGGAAAACTGTGTGTTACAGATACTTTTATTCCATTAAAATATTCTTTGATTTTAGCTTAAGTAAAACTACAATAGAAGTTATTCTAAGTAAAATCAATTTCTATTAAAGCTGGTTGTAGTTTTCCCCTTGGATTTTCTGTGAGCTGGCACTGCCTGGAGATTTCTACCTTGATTGTATATTGTATGCTCTTGGATGCTGTGGGTAGCTGAAAAATGCAGTAAACCAACATTTTCCCTCTTGCTGTGCAGTAAGTTAGTTCCTCAGTCCATAACTGTGCTTAATTGACCAGAGTAAGGCAATCAAATGTCAACGTTCTTTGCTCTTTGATTTTTAGAATGCCCTTTTATAGTATAACCAAAATGAGACTAAAGACATGAGTTATGCCAAATTAAGAATCTAACAAATAATCAAATACTTATATTAATAGAAGGGGTGACATTTCACATCTGTCCCACTCTGGGGAAAACCAAGGCCTCAAATACTTGATTTTTGTATCTCGTACTTAACCAGTGTCCAGTGACTGCTTGCATTTTAAAGTCAAAGGTTGTAGTTCATTACACACTTCATGACATTAACAACTTAAGCAGCCCTTGCCTCAGGCCCCTGTTGCAGGTACTTCACAAGCCTCTCCACTGTGCCAGTGTAGCTGCTTGTAGCAAAACAGCTTGGAAACTGTTCCAGTTGAAAAATAATGTATTTTTTCCTGGTGATCCTACTTTTTAGCTGGATCAGCTCCCTGATCTTATTCACTGGGCAACTAAGCATCCAGCTGTGCTGGGACAGTGATGGGACTACAGAAGGTCACGAATGTGTGGGTGGCACCAAGATGGGGAAGAAGTCTGCTTAGAGTTGCTCAGGCAGCACTGAAGCCAAATGTCTAACTAGGAACTACAGACTCTAACCATTGAGTCGTCGTGTCCGTCCCCCCCCCCCCCTTTTTTTTTGTAATTTAAAGATTTTATCCTCGATTAAAAAAAAAAAATAGCCTACCTGATCAGGCTTCCCATCATCTAACTTAGGAATAACAGCATTTGAAAAAAAAAAACAAACCTCAAACATCATAGAGTTTACAAAGGAGTAAGGAGTAATAATAGCATTATTGGAGCTGACAAAAGTGGAAGATACTTCTCACAGTCAGCCCAGGCATATTAATTTATTGATTTTCCTAAAGATTTGTCTCAAATCCCAAAGACTACAGTGACCACATACAGATTCTGATGTCATTTATGTCATTAAAACTTTGGGCTAACCCCAGCAGTTTCTGTGAAGCACTCTCCACTGATTCTTGTGCAGGAGAAAACAGAATTTAATCTTTGCTTTTCTGTGAATGACTACAGTGATTTTATAACTTGTAATTTATATATAATATATTTATAATTTATATTTAGAATTTAGAATTTTACAGACCCTTCCCCCCTCTAATTTAATTGATTTATTTCCAAAAATCACTTTAGCAAAAGAAAAATAAGTCAGAAAAACCCCCAAATTTAGCATCCCAATAACAGCTCATAAAAGACTGTAATTCTTTTTTTTTCTGGCTAGTGTTAATAATATTTACATTTGAAAGGTCTAGGGCAATCTCCTTGAAAATACAATTGTCTTCTGCACCATCAGCAACCTATTAGCCAGATAAAATAAAAATTTCGTACCTCAGAGATTTTTGGCTACTTGCTGAAATTAAAGCTTTCATTTTCCTCAGACTCTCTGTACATATTTTATCAAGCTAACCATGGAAAAAATGCCAAAATTAGAGAGAAAAGGTTTAATTATGAATAATCCAATGCCTATTCTAATCGCTTTCCTATTATTATTTCTGGTTTTAACAAGGCTATTTAGGCTACAAGAGAAATCCCTCTGATAAAAGAATCCTGGTGTATTCTTGAGAGATCTCTTTGCCTTTTTTCCTCTTGATTCCCCAACGCCACGCACTTCTCTTTCATTTACCCACAAACACCCACTTAGTTAATTGTGTGTGATCGCTAAACACAAACATGAAGGCATGAGCATTCCTCATCAGACGTGTGGACAGAAACAAAATCTCTATCCTTCAAGGACAGGGTAATTTCTGTCAGGCATTTTAAAGCCAAGGCAGGTCATTGAAGTTATTATTAGTCCTAATTAGCACTCCCACAAGCTGTTGAATTCTTTACCTGCTGCCAAAGGGCACTCAATATGGTGCAGAATTTGCTAACATCTTTGAGAGAATCAGAAAAATAGCTCCTCTTTAGAAACATAGGTCTATTGCATGCAAATAGGCTTTTGGTAAAATTATGTCTGATCCAAGCACCAAGTGATCTACAGAAGCAGATATACGATGAAACTATTCCAAAACAAAGGAATTCTACAAATGTCTAAACAGAATCTTAATGAGAAAAGGAAGACATCTGGCCTTACTTTTTATATTAGTGCTATATTTTAAACCTTCTAGCAGGTTACAGACAAATAATTCCTATCCCATCTCAGTTACAACACTGTTTTTTAAAGTTAGTGTTTTATGCAGGAATTTCAAATCTCTATGAAAAGCAGAATTTTTCCCCTTGTGAGCAGACACCCTTGAGAATTAGAGATGTGAACTGAATCACAGACCTCCAGATAAAATACTGATCCTAATTGTGACAATGGCTAAGAACTGATGAAAGCCCGGTAAGCCATCACTTTTGTGTGTTAGGCACATTTCTAACAAAGTGTCATAATAAGGAAGCCTGGCAACAGATCTCGTTAGTAAAAAGCACTGCTATAGAGCAGTAGAAGGATTTATTTGAAAAAAGAGAGGAAGAAAATGTGTTAAAATCAGCTATTTTGGGTCTACAAGATAATCCACAGTATGACCTTTAGTCTACAGATAATTTTTCTACAAAAAAGTAAGCAAAATTGCAACAGGAGTCAAAAAGTAACATATTAGAAAAAGTGAAACTAGTAGAATAATTATTGTAGAACCTAATTTGTGGGAACCTGGCACCTAAAGGATTCACTTCCAAAACCAAGATGGCAAGAAGTGGGAAACAATGGAAACATGTAAAGATACAGGCAAGACATGTCATCAAGTACTATTCCTTGCAAAAGTGAAAAGCAGAGAGCAAGAAACAGAGAAAAAACACCACTTGTTTGCAAAAATTCAAAGCCCAGGTCAGTGCTGCTAGGCAAGTGGCAGCTCTTCATCAGCTGGAGGTGCAACCCACCAGCTGAAAGCTAACAGCAGCTAACATCCAGGTTGGGGGTTGCCTGCATCACTCAGAGCTACACTCAAGTTTGCATCTGTCACTGACAGGGTGCAACTTCACCACAAGCTCCACTTGGCAATGCACTCTCATACTTCATGCATTTTCCTACTGCCAAATGCCAAATCACAGAGCTGGGAATAAGGACCCTAGGATATCATGGATACAACACATCACGTTTTGCAGCTGCAGCCGTCAGCCAGCCCCTTCTGACTTAATGGCACCCTTAAAGTACCACTCAAAATTTTGAAGAAGAATTCCACAACTCCAAAGCACCAGTAATATTAATGGTCACAATTTTAGCATGATCAGCATTGCTACCTCTGCTTTAAATAGACACCAAAAAACTCCCAAGCTTCTAGATACTATTAGACAGTATTCAGTGCCAGGACTGAAATCCATATCTTTAGCCTCCTGGTGCCATTCTTGAAGCTGTTTTCTTTGTTACACTGCAGACAGAAGTGTATTTCCTCTAAAACTAATATACTAATAGCATCAAAATTCTGGTTTTCACTCCCTCAGTAATAGTACCATTAAGCAGATGAATCAAGGTCACCGCTTTTTTATTTGTGATATCCACTTTTTGAAAAGGAAGTGCCACAAACTGAGATGTGACACCAGCTGCCAATGAAGAGACTGTCATTTTCTGTAATTTGCAACAATGCACATTTGTAGCCTTTTCATTATTGAGACACTTGATTTTTTGACACCAGGGCACAGCTACAAGCTGTATTTCTGGGAACACAAAAATCACATGATCTATCTCCTTTAGTATTGTGCTACCAGCCAAAGGGTGAAATAATTGCCTGGAAGGGCATTGAGTTGTATCATTCTGCTAAACTAATTGGGATAATGGAAATTCTGGAACTAATTCCCTAGACATCTAACTGCAATCAAACCTTTTAAACACTATGATAGAAATTAATGTCAAACGTATCAGGAACGCTTTCCTTCATGGATGCTGTAAAACAAACCTCTCTACAGGAACAAGCATTGCTGACTCAGAATAAACTCTCAGAAAGGAAAAGAGCAAAATTTTCTAACTGATTGCGATGATTCTAACACAGTCGATTTATTGACAAGTCATTTGTAAGGTTACGAAGTTAAGTAAAGGTTACCGAGCACTGGTAGTATAATAGGACCCTGGGATGCCTTGGATGTGCATTTAGAGGTTCCATTTACCAAATAAATAGGATCTGGACAGATTCAAAGAATGAGGATGGTGCTTATTTTAGGAGACATTAGATATGGTTTCCAGCTTGTGTTTCAACAAAAAAATTGAGCAAAATTTAGAGAACTGAAAACAAAAATACATACAAAATCTCTCATTTTTTAATGTAACATGAAAGATCATGATGCTAGTATCTCAAGACTAGAAAGCATGCGTACTACCCTTTTCACTGAATAACTTTAAAATGAAAATAACCAAACATATAACGCATATTTATAAGCAAACAAAACTCAGCTGGGTATGAGTGCTGAGAAGTGTTTCACTCATGATTTCACTTATTAAGGATTATTCACATAATTTAGTGAAACCAATTTAGATATAAAGAGAGCCATTTGTTGCTTTTAGATCTTTGAACTTTTTCCATACTTTTTAGCCTATATCAATTCAAATTTTTAAGATGTCTATATGTTTATAATGTCTAAAATACTTTAGAACAACAGCTGTTAGCTCCGAAGAGGAATCTGGCCCTATAAAAAACTGCTTTAGCATACTCTGATATTTGTCTGGCATTTCCAGTCTGCCAATACATCTCTTGGGGAACCTGGAGGGTCAGCAAAGTAAAGGCATCAAGAAAATCCAGGGGATTATTAAGTATGTGAAACTCAATGGCCATAACTTGTGGGAACTTCACCTAGGTTTGTATTTCTGAAAGGAATGGTCAAATTCTAGGTTTGCTTTCCTATACTACTTTTCCTTTCCTATTTTCCTTGCTTTTTCACTATGTTCACACTTCAGCATTTGGGAAAATTCTGGGGCAGATGATTGCAACCTTTTCCCAGTTGTCATTTACTCAAACTGAATGTATTTGGGATAGATAGATAGATAGATAGATAGATAGACAGATAGATAGATATTTGCACATTGGAACTGACTCTTACAAGTAGCTGATGCCAAGCAGCAGCTGGTTTCAGCAGGTCACAGTAAACCACTTCACTAACACTTCTCTGAAGCATCAGGAGCTTCCTTTAGGGTTACCAAAATTTTGCAAGACTTAAAATTACATAAAAAGGCATAGCAAACAGGTACTGCCACATAGCATACAACATTTTACGTTTAAGCTGGATTCTCTTTAACAAAAAGACTATTATTTTACAGATTGTTAGAGAATATCCTTCTATGAGGAATTAGTAAATAATGGGTCTTGGAGTGGAAACTGAAATGGTACAATTAAAACCCCGATAATGATAGTATTTCCAGATATACTGTCATTTAAAAGCAACTTTAAAACGTCTCATTACTAAGATGAACGGTTAACAGCCAGGCTAAGCAGAACTTCCATTTTTTAAACTATGCTGTGTCCAATCTATATAATTTTGTTCCTTTTTAAAATGTTGTTTACAATGTCTAAACAAATTTTGCACTATGGTGGCTGAAACTTAAAACAAGTGGCAAGAAATTAGTTACAACACTATGATTTTTTAGCACTGTGAGATTTTGTTGAGAAATTATCAGAAAAGTGTTTTTTTCTTCTAATACCAACACGTACATTTTGTCTCTCGTTTTTATTTCCCTTGATGGTATATCTAGAAAAATGTTTATACAGAATCATCCCCACTGCCTCAAAGGTAAATTTTTGTTTGAGGAAATTCCACATTACCTTAGAAACACAGCTATCTCAGAACCGAATGGTTTTACACCGAATCTGTCTCTTTGCCAGCTGCTCCTTGTTCCCACAATGTCCCTTCACCAGGCATGGCCCCCATCACAGCTTGCATTGCAAAACCTTCCTGCCCTGAACCACACACCCAGCCAACTGAGCCCTGTGACCCATCCCCACTGAAGCATGCACTTTTCTCTCTAGGGAGGCTACGTTTGACACTTTTGATTTACAAAAAAAAAAAAAAAGGTGGGGGGGAGATAATAACTGCACATTGATGTTGGGTGAATGAGACTACTTGATTGCTGCTGGCAGACAGCTCTGTGCCTGCTTTCTATCACACATGCTTTCTCATCTCATTCCCTTTCATTGAGGGGCTCTGGAGAACACCTGGTACCACAGACAGAATGAGACAAAGTCTCCGCAGTCGGGATTTAGGCTCATTTAAAATAACTTTGAAACATGGCCATATCCCTAAAAATCCATCTTTGATTTATTTTATAATGAGATCAGTTCTTCCTAAACCTATTTATAAACCCCTTCACCTTATGCACGCTGAGTATCTTGCTAACATTTTATTTTTAGAAGATTCTTTTGCCTGACAATTTTGCAGACTCTATTCAAACAGTCTCCTGATAAATTCAAATTAAAAACATGATAATTAAATACAGAGAAGTATTTCATCCTGTCATAATCTTTGGCTGTCTGAAATATCAGAAGCTGTTATAAAGAAATTGGTTTGTATCCATAGCAAAAAGATAGATACCTAGAAGCTTGTCTGCATTAATTAATCTATTGCAAGATAGCTTTTAGAAGGCGGCCCAACCACCTAGGCAAATTTTAGGCACCCTCCACAAGGTCTGATGTTTGAAGAGATGTTTATTCTCTCGTTTCAGCTCTACCACTGGCTCAGATTCCAGTTCTCTTGTTTCTTTGGCCAAGGTGCTCTTTTCTCCAACACACAGCAGAGGTTATATGATTGGCCTCAGCTAACAGTTCCTGTGATGCATGCCAAATTGTCCTGTGTACTAATATGTTTTACTCACAATTTGTAGGATTTACAATTAGATTAAATGACAAACAGAAAAATACAAGTAGAGAGTCCTCCAAACAAACTCTATTTTGCTGAGCAATAGTTTTATCAGAGATCCCATAAGCAACTTAAAGTTTGTCCATGTCTCCAGACTTTAAAGCTCCACATTTCTTTCTCTACAACATACTCTGCCTTCCTTTTCAGAGAATACATTCAGTCTGCACAGTCCTACTGAAAGTTAACTTTGTATTTAAGTTGGCAAATGGGTCAGCTATTGTGTCCTCTCTGAATACTGCTTTTATCTGACAGGTCTATGAGTCAGCAACATCTTCCTTAAATACTCACTTCCAGTATCACACGGATAACCACCACAGCATTTTGTTCAAACGAATGACGTTCAGTGAACATGCCCTAGGCATGTCTAGTCCAAAACTAATACAGCAGCAACAGGATTTAAACTCATAAAAAGTCTTGTGCGTCTCTCCAGGCTACACTGACTTTTAACTCATGCCTCCAGATAGAGTTATCTTTCAAAGCGGCAGAGAGCAAACCACAACACTAGTTAAGTCAAAAGCATCATAGGCGTGGGAAGAAAGGAGTAATGGATGTGAATACTGTGTTTTCACACCTACGCCACATATATTACATATGTAACTATGCTGGATTGTCCAGGCATGTTCCCTGCGTGCTGGCCAAACTCTTTACTTGCTGACACATTCACACCTTGCAGAGCCAAGGACAAGATTAGGAAAACTGACTCAACTGTAATCTGTTGCCTGGGAGGTTTAGGGCACTTCAGTGCCAGTGAACAGCTCTCTACCCTAGGCTGAAATGCTACAGGAAACTTGTTTATATGTTTTACCGCCAAACTACATTCAATAGAACATAACAGCTATTTGATTGAAGGAATAAACACATTGAACTAGTAGAAGCTCTTTTGGGCTGTGGCTGCTGCTCACTGCATAGGCCTGTCCCACACCAAGCTCTAGGCAGCCTCTGCCCTTTAGGTTGATTTTGTGCTGCAGACACACTATGTGACATGGTTCCTGTCCAAAGAAATATGTGGTCCAAACAGAACTGACTATGGCAAGATTATGACTTAGGCAATTCTTGTATTTTATTAATAACCCATTGGAGAAAGAGTGGGGAACCCGTGAAGATTTTTTTCCATTGTTTTCCCCATTTTATGTTCATTCCAGACCCCACACAGACTGGCCTTAATTACAGCAGATAGTAATATCCCTTTAAAGGATTATGAACAAACCACGGACTACTCTGACTGCTCCTGCATTTCAGGATAGCAGAAACACAAATAGGTTGTCAGACCTCAGCCAAGAACTTCTGTCCTCATACAAGGCCAGCTTCTTTCACCTTTGTGCCAGGGACAAGAGAGAGAGGTGAACACAGACTCGAATTTCATTTTCTAATGGTATGTTTATAGTCCTTCTATTCTACACTTCTCATGTAATTTTCTTGTTACAGAATATTTTAATTCTATATAGACTTTGGAGGAAAATATTTGAATTTTTTTGGTTTCGTCTTGTCAGGAATATATTTAAGATAAATAACATTTCATTATCTGAAATGCACCAGTAAAAGCTGAGCTGGGAGAACTATATTAGGGACATAGAATTTGTTCTGCACACCTGAAGGAAACAGATGCATCAGTTCCACCAGGGACCATCCTGCAGATGACAGAAAATAATCTAACAGATAAAAAACAACTAAAATTAAATTAGAATGTTAAGAAGTTTGGACAAATTTATTTCATTCCCACTTGATTCTAGTTGGAACTGCAAACATACTGAAGCAGCACAAGAAATGCTGCCCTGTCCTTGTGATTTCTGGGAAGCTTCCAGTGTGTTCTGAAGTTCAGCATCTGACATACGCTGATATACACAAAAATATGTTTATGTGAAAATTCCAGCTCAATTCAGTGTGGCAGACTAGGAAAGTTCAGCTGGCAAGGGTGGGTGAGCACCTCCCAGGATGGTTTATAAAATGAACCATTCAATTATTTCAATTGTCTTGAAAAGGTCTGTCCAGCTAGGGTGGCAGCTACAAAATGCATGTGGGGCAGAGTCTGTCCCCATAAATAAGCCTATACTTGTGTAAGAGTAATAGCATTAGGTTTGTTAATAAAAACCAAAATAACCCCTACCTCCACTCCTTAAAAGCTCTTGTCCAGGACTAAGTAAATCGCAAAGCCACTATTAAAAGAAGCAATAAAGCTGAAAGATTGTGAAGAAAGTATGGTTAGGACAACATGAACATTGATTTTAAGCAATATTTCTCCCTACATTTCAACAAATGTGCCCCAAAAAGCAGCTACAACACAGAGCACTACATCAGGACTGCACAGCACCACAGAAGAGTCACCTACTGAAAAGCTAGAATAACTGCTTCATAAAGTTAGAATGCCAAATACTTAGAATATAAACACTATAATTACATAGCAGCATAATTACAGTTAATTAACTGCAAAGTTAGGAAAGAACTTGTGCAAAATAAAGGAAACTCTTCCTTCAATTAATGGAAGGTTTTGCTAATAGATTTGTCAGGTCCAGGTAGAAGAAAATGTATTTCTCTTTTAAAAAATAATATGCCCTTTATGTGAATCCATAGCAGAAAAATACATGAGTTATTAAACTCGCTGTAGAGGGGTAATAGATGGTTTTAATTCAAAATGAACTGAGTAAAGAGTGACTTTTGCTGCTTGTGATGCCAGTTGTTTAGTCTAGGCAGTCTCCCATAAATCTGAACAAAATCCATGCTGCTGCTGCAAAACAAAATGAAAAAGATAGAGGACAAATAGCTTCACTTTCATTTCTAACAACTGACCCAGTCCCCATGGAAAATGTGTGATATCTCCAGCTGATACCCACAGGAGCCTGAGAAGCAAGCAATATATACCAGCACTCAACACAGTTGCATATGAACTATCTATTATCAGATACACACTTTTCCATAAAAAAAAGAACACCACAAAACCAAAAAGAATCTGCCAAACAGCCAAGCCTGAAATGTCAATTTAATAATTAAATGCAATCACAATGTACCATCTGCAATATGAGACGCAGTACAAAAAATAGATCAATAGAAAATACCTGTAAAGTACAGAACAGAGGTAGTTGCCCATTGCTGTCAATGACAGCAGCCTATTCCCTCTCCACATTTAATTTGTTTATAAATTCTCATATTGTATGTGTTGGCCAGATTGCACTAGGAACACCCAAAATATGCAGGACAATAATCATAGCACTGAACAAAAATTGGGGGGGCAGGGATGGGGAGGGTGTTGTTTAGGGTTTTTTAAAGTTTTCTTTGGCTTTCTTTTCTTCAATTAGCTCAGTATAAGTTGTAGGGCTGTTTTCCTATGATTACATTATCATAAACCATCTTCTGACACTTTCCACTGGCTTGTCACACTCTCAATTTTTGATGTAGGTGATTTTTTTTTTCCTTTCTTTCTTTAGGTTAAGGTAAAATCACTTAAATTACTAAGACTTTACAGAATAAATAATTATAGAAATAGCTGGTTTAGTACCTCCCCAACATATTGAAGCACAAATACAGTCAGCATTTTCATACAGAGGAAAAGAAATGTAACTTCTCAAATCCTATTGAGAAATACTTACATAAAATTCCTAGAAAATTCATAATTCTAAAACCAGAAGAAAATAATGGAACCTACTGTACAATGACTTCACTCACTTCATATTTTCTTGTAAAATATACATTTCTTAAATATGTCAAGTCAAATCAATTAATAGTTTTTCGTTAACCTAAACTTCTTGCTGGGAAGTAGCAGCTCTCATTACCAAATGTCATCATCAACGGTGAGAGTTACTATGTAGGTGTCTATCTAGATAATTATATGTCCCTACTGTTTTAAGTCAGGCTTACCTTCCTTGTTTTTTACTTATTCTATCAAAATCAATATGGTTATGAGTACACACAACACTCAGCTTCTGCTGAAGTTTACTACAGCTGTAGCTCTCAGAATACTGTATTACCACAAAGTAGGTGGGGTTTGGGGGGTTTCTTTGGTTCGAGGGTGGGTATTTTTGGTTGGTTTTTTTTAATTTCCAAACCCAGAGGTATGACATGCCACTAAATAATTCTTCCTTGTAAACACCATCATTGAGAACTTTTGTAAGAATGTAAGAATGTGCTTAGTTAAAACTGAACAGGCAAGTTAGTAGTTGGAAAAAAAGAGAACAGTAACCATCAAAAGCTAGATCTCATGTCTGCTGTGAACCATGGCCAAACTCACCTGCTCATTTAATACAAAATGACTCACTAACCAAGATCTCCCCCTAGAATCCTCCGAATCTATTGCACAATAGTTTCAGCCTAGTAAGAACTATTTCTGTGATGAATTACGTTCAAATATATCCTTTTTTCCCCCCTAGACTCTGTACAGAGAAAAATAAGTTTTTCAATGTCTGGTTACACAGTACAAAAATCATTACTAGCAACATTTTTTCCTTCTTTTTTAATAGCTTTTTACCAATCTTGAACAACAGGTTTTTTATTAATTCTACATCTTCTTAAATCAAACCTATTATATCAGCTTTTAAAGAAAACAAAACAGCACCCATAACTCCCTGGCTAAAAACCATCCTGTGTTCATTTCTTCTCTCATTAGAGAATATAAAGAAAATGGTTAATACAACTGAGATGCATGATGTGTACTGTAGCAAGAAGAAAAAAACCCAGCAGCACAGAGGAGAGTGTGACGAGCCGAGCTAAGGAACATGGATACTTAGACCTTTGCTTCTCCGTTACTACACCATTAATTCCCACACTGTCCTAGACATCAATATGAATGCACTCTATATCTGCTCCTCTCCGCATGGCAATATGAAGATCACTAGGAACAGTGAATGACTGTTAGAGTATGTTTCTGCTTTCATTATACCCTGTCAGTCAAGGGCAGAATACAGTCTTTGCAGATTTCCTTAGCGAAAAATTATGTGTCCAAGTGTTCATGCTGATTTCATTAAATTTATGAGCCTTTGATAAACCTAAGACAACTGTTGCACAATTGGAATAGACCGGGTTTTTCCTATAGATTTTTTTCTATGTTTTTCAGTGGAGGTCTCCAGGGAGAACCTAAGAACTGGAGGGTGAATAGGTCTCAGCAGGTGCCCCCTTGTCACAGTGCTGTGGGATTCATTCAGTGGCATTCTCTTGTCTATCACCAGCTGTGAGGAAACTTGGGTTCCATTAGCATGCTGGTGATGCTCAGCTTATTTTCTATTTTTTTACCAGATCAGAAATGCTATTCTTCAGCCAAGATGCAGACATGAATGAGAACAAACTTGGCTGAAGCTGATTCTGCAGTGGACAAAGGCAGTGCTGGCAGCTGTCATTGAAACATTCACATTATTCCAGCCTAAAAAAGCAGTGCCCACTCTGAGATCACTTCTCTTATCATGCACAATTATAATCACCAAGCTAGCAGAGGTGATGATGATTTTGTTGGTTTTGTTTTTTTTTTAATGTCAATACCTGGAGACGTTCAGGGAGACTGGAGAGTCTCCAGCTCTAGAACTTGCTTCAATGACAGGATGAATTTCCTATGTGCAGCAGTATGCACAGCATCTTTTTTGACAAAACACGTCATTGTGCTATGTTTGGTTGCTTTGGTATATGACAGGGAAGATTTGATTTGCATATTTGGGCATGTGGATTTGCTCACTCCGTATAAAATAGCACAATACAATAGGAGGCTACAACATTTCCTAAAGCAAATATTAAATGTAACATGCTTTTTTTTTTTTTTTGAGGAAACCGATATGAATGTTTACTGGATGTTATCCAGTAATGGATAGTATCATAGGTTTGAAGAGATGGACCAGGGGGAAAAGGAAATTATGCACTGAATTGGAGAGAAGAAACACTGAAAACAAAATGTTCTGGCAGTGTATATTATATCATCACCTTCTGTGACTTAGCCACAGAAACTATGATATAACTTTCTTTTTTATGTAAAACTTTAGCTCTGAGGATTCTAGGCTTAACTCAAATGTAGTGCTAAATAACAAAGTAGATAAATTCACCTACTTGGTGTTCTAGGCATGACACTCAGAGGCAAATAATTCTGTTTATCTGTATAACCTTTTGACTATGCGACCAGGTTGGTTCCCAGAGATGAACCAAATTATGGTTTACAGAGACAAAAGAGGGCATTGGGATCGTTATAGAGCTTTCTGTAGTTTAATAAAAGGGAACAATTTGATATTATTTCTGGCTAATTAATATTACTGCTTGCTGAGCAGATGACAATAAAATCATAGGTTCTGCCTATTTATAGCTAATTTCTGTATCTTTATACTACAGTGAAAAGATTATGTCCACAGTAGGACTGTGTGAGCATTACACACAAGCCAATATACCTGACCTCCATTTTGAAATCCTAAGGAATCAAGAAAAATTCAGTAAGGTAGTCTTCAGGAAGTTATTGAATCATCACATGCATGTGTCTCAGGCTGTGAACAAACATCCTTTTGCTAGTCAAGGGTAACTGCCTGCAGCACTCCTGCAGCTTTCATTGTTTCCTGAAAGCTACCACTTTTATCCAACCCATGGAGTAGATCAGTTCACATAAGCACGCCCTAATTTGTTTCAAGCAATATAAATTAGGCAGTTTAAACAGTTAATATAGTTGATCTGAGGTAGCCTAGCTGATTTTCCTTGCAGCAAATAGGCAATGGTCCAACATTGGAGCATTGGGAACAGAACACTAAGGTTGTGTATCCCTAGCCGGTGGGAGGTGATAAAAAGCTGGAGGTGGTAACCTCTTCAATGGTACAGATGGATGCAGGCAAGGATGCCTGTCCACTGCCGTAATATGCTGCTTTGTAATGAGTACTGAAGTACTGGTTTTCTGCAGCACAGTTACACACTCTGAAGCACATTCAGGTTCTTATATACAAAGGAAACTCTGCATCCAAATAGCTTTGTTCCTATTGTTACAAAATTTAAAAAAAAAAAAAAAAAGGCAAAACCCCCCATGTTTTTAAACTGCAAAGTGAATTTATACATAGTAAAAAGAAAGAAGCCTTCTGGAAGCAACTTTGACTACTGTTTTATACAAGATTTCCTCCCATTTTAGGTCTTTAATTCTTTACATATGAATAGCATTCCCACTTTCTTTGCCCTACGAAATATGACAGATTCTAGATAAAACATGCCAACCAAAGTCAGAAGCATGAGTTATAGTGTTAAATGCGCCACCTATGCACAATATGGGAAAGCAGCTTTTGACAAACTAGAGTAGTTAAGAGAACAATGCAGAATTGAATTCCTAGGCAGAAATTCAATTCTGCACAGAAAGGTAACCTCCATGTTTGCGCACTCCAGTTTCCTTCTCTCCAGATATTCACCCCTCACATGCACAGAGGACCACATTTACAAGATTCTGATCTGCAGCGGCACACAGCTGTGGCTGTACCCTATGGAGTGCCCCTGCCCAGAGTATTACAAGCTCAAACCCATGGTTCAGCCTCCCCCCTTTCTACTGGATGCCCTAATACAGTTACTTGGGCAAGAGTGTCGAAAGGATGACTGTTAGGATTTTACTCACGCAGCTGTTCTCATAAATGACTGCATGATAATTCTCATTATGCATCTTCTGATGCCTTTATCACATCCATACTTTGCACAGAAGGGCTGGAAAAATCTGTCATTCTGAAATTGCTCTAGTGCTCTTTGTAGGTTTGCCATGTTCAGCAAGGGCAGCTGTTCACCAAGCAGCAAAAATGGCTATCTGGCCGTTCAGCTGAGCCACTGATTTCTCTTCTGGGCTTGTGAATGTAAGAGATGGCAAATTCTGGATTGATAACAAACTGTTGCTTTCTCCCACACCGCATTCATGAGACTTTTTGGCTCTGCTATGTCCCCTCTCAAGCATTAAAGAGGAATGTGCTTCCAGCTGTCCTCTGAGAGTCTTGTTGGGTTTTAGCAGCCACTTCTATGCGGTTTCACATTGTTGCCCAAATACAATTGGTCTGTAACTATTTGGAGACGTTTTAACTTCTGAGCCTACATATTTTGTGCTAGTCAAATGAACACAGAGATTATAAAATCAGCATTCCAGGCACTTTCAAAGATACTTTTTCTTGTGCTAATAGAAAAATATGGGAAGATTTGAGCAGGCTATGTTGACATTTTTCACAGAATAATCTTGAGCAAATTAAAATGTAATTTTTTCTACAATCACTGCTTTTGGGTGACAAACTTTTTGCTTAAATCATCAGACGTGTCCTGCCTCCATTTTGATTTTCACATTTGGAGTTTTTGTAATCTCGTTTCTTTCTTACTCCTTATGCTGACTTACCCCCCAAGGGTCTTTTTAGCTTGCTAAGCCAACAGCAAACTAACCCAGTAGAAAGAAAAGTGAATTTTCACGTGTTGACTGAGTGAACTGAATCAGATGAGTGCAAGAGTCATGGCTGCACAACTCAAGAACAGGGGAGTGGGACCACTGAGTTCTCTGTTACCACCTCCACGGATGTACAACTCCTAGGACCAGGCTTGGGCCCTGCCTTGGGAGCAGGGGGTTCCACCCTCACCAATACTGTATATGTCTCAGTAAAATCTTTATGAGTCTTATTCCCCTACAGAGCAAAGTATGACAGTGCACATCCTAGCACCAAGCTTGGTGTCATAACACACTACAACAGGCAGCACACCATCCCTGCCCAGCAGACTGCAGGCAGGGATCCTCACCTGAAAAGCATTGGTGCCAACACCACCTAGTACCTCTAGAAGCAATCATTTCTAATTCTGAATGTCTCCACTCTCAGTGATTTAGGCCTTCTCCCATTGTTGTTTTGGTACATCCAGCCTTGCATCTTTTTAAAAATTAGGTCTTAAGGCCACATAAAATCGATTTATGGGGGCACATACCTAAAGACCCTGGAAGTGAGACTGAAAGACATGAAAAGGACATGAGCCAAGCTCATGAAAACTTCTGCTAAATCAATATGGTTCTCAGGGGAACAAAAAACTGTTCTCCTGATCTTCTTGGATGGTTGGTAGCATTTGCCACAATGAGGCCTATCCTGAATAGGCCTCTGAGTACAACTAGAATGCAAATAATAATTCTGAGAGTTATTACATTCAAGGAAATTACTTTGCTGTACTAATATGTACATTACATGTATTATTTATATAACAGTCCAAAAGGACTTGTTAAACGAACTTCTTAAAACCCAAGTAGAATGTAGATAGGCTCAATCTAATCATCTACACTTAGAAACAACACAGCATAAACACATCAGTTTGCTTTGCATTGATTGCAATATTTTAAATTAAAATAATCTCTTTCCATATTCCTTTCTTCCTATATCACTGTGAAACAGTTGTACAAAGCTATCAGTGGTTTCATCAGTGATACTGCTCCCGGCTTTGTACCAGTTAGCTAACATGTTCTACCCATTGGTGGGTAGGTGACTATTTCTGCATAAGAAAAACAAATTGATGGAATCACTCAGAAGCACTGAAGACTACAGAATTTGGACATTCAACACAAGCTTTGTTTCCCATGTAATAAAGTCTCAAAACCAATGTGTTTTTTCAAAGCCAAAAATCTTCTATAAGGCTATGTATTTTGCCAGCAGATTTATTCCTTGCCACTGTAGCAATTAAACTGAGTAAGTAGCTACCACCACTATCAGAGTTTTTCTAATATACATTAGAATTAACTTTATCTTCATGTTATCTGAGCTGTTCCCAAAGATGACTAGTTCGTAACACTGAAGCAGCAGAAGGCAACGCAGAGGCTAGAGAGAGGTGAACCTTGACTTTGGAGAGGCTACTATGCATTCCTGTGACAGACAGGGAAATGAAATTAAAACCTTCATTGATCAACTAATACCTTTCCCACAAAGCATATGCCACTGCTTACTTCACAAGAAGTATTATTAGTTACTTATGTGCAAAGTATCCAGGTTCAGAGATGGGCAGCATACAGCGCTTTTAGTAATGGCATCTTGCGAGATGTCCTTTCTCAAGGCTCTGTGCGCTAACTACTCAGATGCTGATTTACTGGGATGCGAAGGCTATTGTCACTTGTCTACTTCTCCTTTTTCTTCTAAGCTACAACCAGACTACTTGGAAATTTTGCGTATCAGCCTACTTATTAGGGAGCCAAATCTGACATGATCAAATTCAACCTTTATCACAGAAGGGACAAGCCTGCTATGAACTTCTCACGTGAGTCTTGCAGGAAAGCATCCATGCACTGAGGTCCATTAATCAGCCAGCCGATTGTCATCTCCGTTTCACCTAGCAATTGTAATTCAGTAATATCACATATACATATATTGTGCAGTTCACACTCACTTCCTGGACATGAGAGAAACTAGGAAATATAAAATCTGACACCAGTACAGTAGTCAGAAGCTATGTCACTGATCAGGAAGCAAAGCTGTTAAGTGGACTAATGTTCCTATGACAGCAGAGAAAATGCTTGAGGTGGAAGTCCACAAATTGGTAAGCACCCACAAAGGGTACTGAGTACTCCCAGCTCCCACTGATCTCAAAAGGAAATTCGCAGGCCTTTTGTTACCCTTGCTGTTGTGTGATCAACTCTGAACAACTTCGTTTTCACCATCTGGCAACTGAACTCTTGATTCTTTGTTTGTGCTTTTCAGGCTGTCAGGTTTAATATATCCATTGTTTAATGATCCCATCCTCACCTTTAAGTTTATGGAGGATTTTTCTGTACTAATCCCAGGAAATACCACAACGAGAATCCCTGCATTTCTACTCCTGGAAGATGAGACCTCATTTAGCAAAACAGACACGCCTTTTGGAAAAAATTCATACTTCCAACTTATAAGTCCCACAAATTTATAGTAAAAATTAATATTGTCCATGTTTGTTGAATTTTCTCCACTAAAGCAGATCCAGTTTACTTTGCAAAGCAAATTTGGCTTCAGCATATTTTCACTTTGCTGCCCTGTTGGATTCTGTTGAACAGCTCCTGGTGACAGAACACAGGGCTGTTTCCTTAACCATCCACCAGCAAATCTAATAATGTGTGAAGAATTTCAACAGCTCATTCATGGTTCAGTTAATTTATGATAAATTTTTCCCCAATGAGATATCACAAGCAGAGATCAAAGAAACTCCAGAGAATGAATTCTTTTCTTGTATTCATACATTTGTGAAGCTGGAAAGAGTCTAGAGAAAATGAGCAATACCAGCTGATGCATTAAGACAGTTTGCACTTCCAACATGGCAAATAGTTATAAAATAAACCCCCATCCCAAGTGGGAAAACAATGTCATCAGGAAAAAGGTATTTATGCTCAAAATATAGTTTTTTATCACCAGAAACATGTTCACAAAAAGGCTTTGGCTGACTGGGAAACTGAAGCTCTCTGTTCACAGACCAAAAGCATCATGGCCACCATAATCATCCCTGGGTTGCTCTACCCCTGCAGAACCCTTTGTCTGCTGACAACTCCTATTTAGTGCAAATTTTTGGGCGACGCTTTTTGGGTCTGGAATTCCAAACTTTCAAATAATACTTGCAGCTCATACATTTATTCATTTTACCAATTGTTTTGCAATAGGTTTTAGCAATCTATAGTTAAGACATATTAACTGAAAAAATTGTGTGTGCTTTCAGGTGTCCTAGAAAACAAATACATAACAATTGTACTATAATTCACTTTGGAACACAGTGATTTTGTTCGTCAACTTCTATGTATTCAAAATATATAAAGGAACTTAATTCTTCACAGTTTGGTTCATATCATTCAGCAACTGATAAAACAACAAACATATAAATAAAATAATCCAACTGAAAGTGAATGTTAAAATTTCCTTCTGATATACTGTTGCCAAAGCACAAACACCTAGGACCACAGGAACAGACATAAAAGATCAAACCAGAGACACTCCAAAAATCTGGTCAGAGAGAAATCAATACTGAATAATCCAGAAAAAAAAATTCTAAAAATTTATTCAGGAAATTAGTGGTTGACTTATGTCCTGAAGAATGAGGCTTTGTACTCCCCATATACTTTTATCCCCTAGTTTAAATCTGGATTTTCTCCTTCCTCCCAGCCGCCTCCAAGTCAGCAGTTTTTGGACAACCTGTAAAACTGGGAGGGGGGGAAATATATATACAGCATAAAGTCAGATCACAGAATTTTCAGGAAGAGTCCTCTTACCAGTTCTTGCTTTATCTTAACCAAGGTTTCAAGTGAGCAGACAGTGCTTAAAATCTTCTGGCTCGGAAGTAGGAAAGGAGAAGAACAGATTTCAGAAGAGCTAGATGAAAGGGTTAAAGAATAGACTAGCAAGAAACTCAGAAAACCAAAGAAAACAAATAGCCCAGTCCTATAAAGTGCTGAGTACTTGCAACACCCATTAAAATGAAAGGCAGTTGACAAATAATTTCCTGAAATCACATCCAAAGGAACAGTTGCTACCTTTCTATGATGGATACACACAGGAAAGGGTCCATCATCTTAGTTACTGCTTGGTCAACAAACTTTTAATCTGTCTAGACATCCTTTTTAAAAAAAAAAAAAAAAACCAAACCCAAAAAACCCAAATAAAACAACAAAAAGCCCACATGTTTCTCTCTTGCTTTTTATGCTTGCCCTTCTATGGGTATCCCAATTTTCATATTCTCTTTTCATACACTAACACATGCAAAATGACTAAAGAAAGATGATCAACAAATGATGTCTATGGACGAACCACATCCTCCAGTTTTATTCAGGTTATTCTCACTGAGATAAACTGGGGAAGATTCCAGCAGACCCAGAGGATTCTTCCAGTCCAGCATCTCCTATGTCTTCCTCCTCTGTCTGCCCTTGTGAAGCCAGCACGTCCCTTTTCTCCAGAGATCCAAACCATTAGGGTTCTAAGGGGCATAAGCTAGGCAAGGGCTATTCAAAGCACAGCTGTCGCCACTCTTTTGTTTTTTTTTTTTTTTAACTGAATGCTTAAGATACCACAGTATTAAAAGACATCTTTTTTGCTCCCTGTGTTTCAGCACTGGGTTAAAGGGTGCCAATTATTAGGCTTTAAGTGGGTCATACATTCACTTGTGCCTCCAGAACAATGTTTACCATAACAATTAAAAAAACCACTTCTCAAGTAGGCAATGTCTCTTCAACAGCAAAAGGCTTTATACAGGTACAGACACTAGGTCATGGCAAAAACAAAGGTACAGATACTCAGGAAAAAGCAAGAGCAAGCTTCTTAAAGGAGAGAGCATGGGAATATTACATTACTCCAAATAACTACAGATTCCTTTGCTACATATGCTCAAAAGACATCCTTTTGCAGCTCAAATCAGCAGTCATCACTGCTTATACTGTGAGAATGATTCAGGAAAAAAAGTAGCTTAAACACCCTGTAGGTACATGGATTTTCAAGGTTATCCATACTACTGCAGCTGTTTTGTTAGTATGTCCTTCACCTGCATTAAGAACCATGCTCTGGGCCTGTAAAAAGTGTTCAGAAATGCATGGATGCACAAAGATTTAGAAACATTCACTGTCATTTTATGCATATGGACTCTGAATATCAAACACTTGAGTCTTCTAATATAAATGCCAAAAGCAATATTTCATTCATATTAAAGGAGGGGAATGTCATATACTTTACAAAGTACAAATAACCATTGTTGTAATTATATGTAGCATTTAACAATTGCATACAGATTTTTATAAATATCTATAATGTATGTTTCTCTGTGTGTGTGCACTTTACACAACACTACATAAGGTAATTATACAAATTACATAACTGTAATGGATAATTATGAAGTAAATGATACTCTAACATACCAGTAGGTACTACTTAACTGCCCTCTAATACATACATACTGCTAATGGTTTCCAGGTTTTGGGTTTTGAACAGCTTCAAAACCTATAATTTTTTAAGTCACCAGGAAACAAACAAGTATTTCTTTCTCTTCCTTGCTCAAATTTGGAATTTTACACCCAAAACCCAAATAGTGCCAGAAGTCCAGAAACAGAATTATCCCTGTCACTGTAGCAGCAGGTTAAAATTCCAGCACCGCGTGCCCTTGCAGTGCTGCCAAGAAGCAGCTTTATCTTGCTTGAAATTGAGATTTAAGGCTTTGAATGGGACACAAATCAGCTGCCTAGCCATCTAACTTACTGGACCTTAGCATCATGACTTTTAAAATACATTTTTGATCATTTTATACATCTTGTCACTATGATTGGAATCACAGTGTGCAAGGGTGTCTGGCCTTACAGGTAAAACAGATAAAATTCCTAATACAAGTTTAACACGCAGTTAATGTTTTTAATGACTTTTTGCATTGTACAATGCATATAGTGTTAAGCATTCCACAAAATAATATGATGCATAATAGTTTTCACAGGACTTCTGGAAAGGCCTGCAGAGCTCAGCAACTGCTTTGCCAATTTTGCTAATGGCTCACTCCAAACTTATCCTAACAAATCTTTGTAGGACGCCATTGTGTGACCACTGTTATTAAAAGAGAGTTGTACTAGAGTACTAGACAAACTACTCCAGAAATTTTTGTGAACTATGGCTCAAGCAATAGAAATTGTTATAATCTGGACTCAGTTCATGTATACAAGGAAAACTGTAACAAAAATTGTATGACAGCTATAATAAAAACTCCGGTTCAGTATGCAGAATCTACTTTAAAATACGTCCACAGTAAGTTTTCCTTCCTTTAAAGAGCAATTTTAGAAAAAAAATAATTGTGTTTGAAAAGAAGTCTCATTTCTAGACATAATTGCATGGAGATAACTTTTGTAAACAGTGTGTATTGCAGAAGTTTTAGAAGAAATAACTACAGGCGTCCACTGCAAAAGATGAGTTTGGAGAAATTCAGGATACGCTTAAAATGATTGAAGATTTTTGATACCATATCACTGAAACCATCAGACATTCTTGCTTAGATGAACACACCTATTGATTGTCAAAGCAAACAGTTCCTATGTGCTGCAAAAACAGGATTTCCCCTCAGCTATTTTGGCCTAACTAAGGCTTTCAGACAAAGCCAGTAAACATAAAACAACTTTATATAAAAAAAAAAATAAATAATCAAAGGACACAATAGAAAAACAGGACCATATCTGAGAGGCAAGAGTAAAGGGAACAAGAAGAAAAGGGAGTGAAGTTGATTAAAGCAAAAAATACCTCCCAATAACATACTCTTAAAATTTTTCCTAATATTTCCTCTAAAATACAGATTTCATAGAAGTACAAAAACTTTAAGGGATCAGATGCCAAGTCACCACTCGTAGACTGAGACCTTTGGATGCTTAGATCTATTCCTTGAATTGAACAAAGGCCACTTTGGTAGAGTGCGGTTTAATTATACTCAAGTTAGGCAGATTCCCCAACTTAACCAATGGGCTGCCTGGTGCTGGCGAGCTGTCTCATCTCTTTGCAATTGTTACTACAATCCTAAGGCTAAAACTCATCCAAATTCCATTCTTTTTATTTTTGTTTTCCTCTTTTCCACTGTAACACTCAATCATCTTCCATGCTCCATTGACCTTTTCATTTCCCAGTTTGCTTTTATGCAAACTCTGAGATAGGCATTTGCCTTTTTTCTGAGTATCAGAATGGTGCCAAGCATAAATATTTACAATGGGAGTTTGTGAGAATAGCTAGTACCAAAAATTCATCCGTAAACCTACAATTCACTAACTTCTCTGTGCAGACAAGGCTGGCTGTGCATACGAATACTGTGCCTGCACCTACACCCACCACTTACCAGCTCAGCTCTGCCTTTCAGGGAATATAGCTGTTATGCAGCAGTCTGGCCTGGAGGGCTGTCCCATAGCCCAGTGAGAGAATTTCACTCAGCAATGCCTTCTTGTGCTAATGTTCTAGAGATTCTAATGTTTCTATCTTCTCATTCTTGTAAGTTCCCCATTATTTTTTTTTCTGAGCTTCAAACGTAAGTTCTTGCTGCATGTATTTCATTTCTCCTTGTCCTACGGAATGCTGTGATCCAGAGGTTATGCTGAATTTATGACATAGCTAGTTGGCACCAGACAAGTGATTTCACTGCAGGATCACATAGCAAAGTAAGTAAGGCCATAGGAAGACAATGAACTGCCACTTCCAACACAGCGATCCTAAAATACAACTCCAAAAATGTCCTATCTTTTGCAAGACTGTCTCTTTTTTTTTTTTAATCAAAATTTACACCTGTCATAATAGTGTCAGTATATGTGAAATGGTTCCAAGGGATATGCACTTAAGTAGTAGAGATTTTCTCCTGGTTCCTTAAGAAGTAAAATTGAAGAAAACAATGCTCTGAATCATGATGTCATAAGCAAGTACATGTACAGTTTTGAATCCTTTGATCTGTACTTCCTGTTTAGTTCTTGTCCACCTCTTCCAGGGTAAGAGCTGACTTGAAATTTCACTAGACCTGAACAGGAAAATATTTTCATATCCCAAGAACATTTCCCAGCTCGAACTAGATAAAAAGTCAAAACTTCAACAGCAGCAAAACTGTAAATCAGAGCTACAAACATTTCAACATAAAGTAGCCTAAGTATGCTGTTGATCAATTATGATTTCAACATTATCTTTTAATTACTAAACATTAACAAATATTTCCAAATGATTAATAACTTTGAACAACAACAACTATTAACACTGACAACTTGGATCTAAAGAGAGAATGAAAAAAGTTTTCAAAATATTTCCAAAACCTGTTATTTTTTACAGGTTGCCTCTGTTTCAAGAGCCAGCCAAAATCTAAGTCAAAAGTAATGCCAGGTAGCTCTACATCAAAGATAAGAGTGGTTGCAGTGGATGAAACCCAAGTTCCATCTAGTTCAACTACCTGCAGTAGTGGCCAAAAGCAAACGCATACTCAGCAGGGGAAGTTTACATATACTTATAGCACTTCCCGCATGTACTCTCCCAGTCATCAACCATTTTCAGTTCACGGATTCCCTGAGTAAGTGGTGGTGTCTATGCGTTTAGCAATCCTCACCAGATTTCTCTTACATAGACATTTCCAGTTTCCAACTAACCTTATATAAATGCTAATACCCACATCACACCCACCAAGGAATTCCACAGATTAACTACATATCTCAAGGAGAACCATTTCATCATCTTTTGCTATCAAAATATTTTGTTATCAAAATAATCCTTACATTTTGTACTGGGAGAGACCGACAAGTGATCTCCACTCTATTTTCTCCGTGCCATTCATGATTTTATAGACGTCTATCCAGACCACTCTTAGTTGTCTTGTCACCTGGCTGAAGAGTCCTACTCTACTGAGTTTCACATTTGTCATTATTAATTTGCCCCTTCCTCTATCTGATAACATTGTATGAACAAATATAATTCATTCAGGCAGCTTGTGATTATTTCTTCTTTTTGCTTTTAGTATCGAGAAAAAGGAAATGCAAGTTCCAAATGAGGCACCCGAATACCTTGGCAGAAACCCTGGCCAAAAAACTTTAGTCATGCGTATATCTGAAAGGAAGCATTTTCATGAAGTAAAAGTATTTTTTCCAACATTTACCTGCTTTTAAATTGTACTTGAAAGTATGGAAGTTTTGGTTAGGTAACAGATGGAGGACAGATGATTATTTGTTAACGTTAATTTAGAGTAACAATTTGAGATCTAGATTACGTGCTAGTCCGAAGCATTCCTGGAAAGACATACTGTAATGATTCTCCAGTATTTTTGTTCATAAAATTCAGATTAGATCAGATTAAACCACTGGGGTACTAATTTCAGTTTAGCAATTGTGCGTTGCACAAATAGCACTTAAACGTTTGTATTTAGAAGTATTTTACTTTAGATGAGGAAACTAGGAGGACAGCATATTTGTTACTCCATAAATAATGCAAGCTGTTCAATAGTGGCGTGGGTGGTGCCTCCTTCTGCACCCTTTTCAAGAGAGGAGAGAGAGATTTGGATGTATTGTTCTGCACAGGGCAGCAGCCCAGAGCCCAGTGGCTGAGTTCTAAACAAAGAGGCACTGCTGGTTTCTGCATGCACTGGTTTCCCTGTTCTTTGCAACAACAGTCTCACAAGCTTGATTACTTAAAATCACATTTTTCATGCAGAACTAACTTTTTAAAATTATGTCACAATGAAGAATATAAAAGAGGAACTTAATCAGACAGTAAAAGAGATATCAAGCTTTTGAGAATCAGCTCATGAAGTTGATGAGCTCATGTAACTCCACGAAGTTTTCACCTGATATAAAAAGACAAAAGGAACAGTTAACAGTTTGGAGGGTGGGTGTTATTTCTTTGCCTTCTGTTCCAACCGCCACTTCAATACTTGATTATAAATAAAGTAGATGTGAAAAATAAGTTTTGAAGTTTCACATGTGAAGAGGATTTTTACAGGGAAGAGAAAGATCAAAAGAGTAAGGCACAAAAATCAAAGAGGTGATTGGAGAATTTTGAGGCAACCCAGTGTTCAAAACCAATGACAGAAACACAAATTTAGAAAGAAGAGGAATAAAAATACATACTCTAATACATGTAAATAATAAACAGATAATTTAGAGGAAAGCAAAAGGATAATCTACTAGTTTTTGTCTCTTACAGGACAGGTTACACCGCATTCATTTCTACCTCTTTTGAAACTATGAAATATAAATCCATAATTTGATTCATAGCTGACTTAAGAGATATGTCTCTGAATAGTTGAGACACACAAGAGCATGCAGAAACCAAAACATGATCTTATTTAATGTTTCATCATCTTTTCCAAGGATTTTTAGCAAGACTTTTGTTTTGATGTTCTCATTTTATTCTCCAGATCCTGAAATACCCCCATTTAAGGCACTCTGTGGAACTGAAATTGTTTGTATCTGTCTGTACCACCTGCCCAAATGCTTTCAAGAGAGGCAATTTCAAATAAACAGCAGCAGGATGTACATGAGTAGAGAATTTAAAATGAACTGACAAGGGTCTCATCAATTATTTTTATATAAGCGACTTCTGAGAGCAGGTTGCACTCCTTTGTGTCTTAGACCACCAAGCAAACAAATTGTACTAAACAATGATCTCTACCAAATACTCTAAACATATATTACAGTTCTTATATATGCCATGAATTCAATGATGGGCATTTTTTCAAATTAATTTTCCTTTGGAAAGCATTTTAATTTTAAAAAAGAGAGGGAGAAATATCATCTAGGTCTAAACCCCTTACTAATGTGTTAATAACTTTTTAAAAATCATGGTTCTGTTATTACTGAACAAGACATTATATTCTCTGCTTTCTCCTGCACCCAGAAATTAATTCTGAATAGAAGTAACCAGAAAATTATAGGGATATGGATCTCTGCTGACAGTTCTAACACTGTAGTTGCTAATCACATCTGCAAACAAATTTCCATGTTCTTCATTCCTTCCGCAAATAGCCCAGGTATATAAAGAACACTGACCTGGGACGTCCAGGGAGAGTGGAACAGAACAACCTTCCCTTTGTTAACCTGTGGAATGAGTTGTTATGTATTATCTCAGACCACTGTGTATTGCATGGTGCTTCAAAGCATGATATCAGTGTCTGATAATAACATGTTCAGGAAAGATCAGCTGTATTTAGACACCAGAAAAAAAAAAAAAAAGATTTCCCAGTGTTAATTATGTTTTAATAAAGAATTAAAAATTTTACTTTTGGTACACATTGGATGGTTCTGATTTTCAAAGAAAAAAAAAAGCATCCTTTGCACTTTAATGGTAAAGAATCACAGACAGAATCATCCCTGATAAGTAAGGAGCTAATTTTTGAATAGGCACGCATACGCATATCTTCCACTGCCAATACCGTTGCCTCACTAATGAAAACAGGGTACCATCTCCAATGGATTTTTATATTAGCCTCTTTCTAAACACATCTTTCTTCCAGTTCCAGGAGTCACTAACGCCACCTGCTAGCAGCACTACCTAGATGATTTGAAAGCCATGAAACACACAGGAAAGACAGTCAGTATGAATGGTGCGGTTTTATGTGCTCTCCTCTTCATGGATTTATTCAACAGAAGGTTAAAAGTACATTAACAGAGGGTTAACAATGGTGAATTAACAGTCTCTCTCTCTTTAGGGCTCTGTGGGTGCAAACTACACTAATGGTGAGTTTATCTTTGACATGCATGCATATAAAACAGGTGAAACAAGAAATAACAGCTCAGAAAACTATGATACTTTTCAGACATAGCATCTCATACTGAGAAAAGTATCACCTACTTATTATTCATTTAAATTTGAACAAAAAGGGAAGCTTTTTCCAAAAAGTCTAAACAGACCTCATCATTTTTAATCCAATTGCTATGGATTTTTCATAGAATGGTTTAGGTTGGAAAGGACCTTGAAGGTCATCGAGTTCCAACTCCCCTGCCATAGGCAGGGACACCTCCCACTAGACCAGGTTGCCCAAGGCCACGTCCAGCCTGGCCTTGAACACCTCCAGGGATGGGGCCTCAACAACCTCTCTGGGCAACCTCTTCCAGTGCCTTACCACCCTCGGAGTGAAAAACTTCTTCCTAATGTTTAATCTGAGCCTGCCCTTTTCCAGTTTAAAGCCATTCCCCCTCGTCCTATCGCTACATGCCCTAGTAAAAAGTCCTTCCCCAGCTCTCCTGTAGGCCCCCTTTAGGTACTGGAAGGCCGCAATAAGATCTCCTTGGAGCCTTCTCTTCTCCAGGCTGAACAGCCCCAACTCTTTCAGCCTCTCCTCATAGGAGAGGTGCTTCAGCCCTCAGATTATCCTCGTGGCTCTTCTCTGGACACGCTCCAGCAGGTCCATGTCCCTTCTTATGTTGGAGACTCCAGAGCTGGATGCAGTACTCGAGGTGGAGTCTCACGAGAGTGGAGTGGAAGGGGCAGAATCACCTCCTTTGACCTGCTGGTCACACTTCTGATGCAGCCCAGGATACGGTTGGCCTTCTGGGCTGCCATCGCCCATTGCTGGCTCATGTTGAGCTTCTCGTCAATCAGCACACCCAGGTCCTTCTCCTCAGGGCTGCTCTCCAGCCATTCCCTGCTGAGCCTGTATTTGTGCTTGGGATTGCCTCGACCCGGATGTAGGACCTCCCACTTTGCCCTGTTGAACTGCATGAGGTTGGCTTGGGCCCACCTCTCCAGCCTGTCCAGGTCCCTCTGGATGGCATCCGTCCCCTCCAGCATGTGTACCTCACCAAGCAGCTTGGTATCATCAGCAATCTTGCTGAGGGTACACTCGACCCCATTGTCCATCTTGCTGACAAAGATGCTGAACAGTACAGGCCCCAGTACCAACCCCTGAGGAATGCCACTCGTCACTGCTCTCTGCTTGGACATCGAGCCATTGACCGCAACTCTTTGAGTGCGACCGTCCAGCCAGTTCTTTATCCACCAAGTGGTCCATTTGTCGAATCCATGTCTCTTCAATTTAGAGACCAGGATATCGTGTGGGACAGTGTCAAACGCTTTGCACAAGTCCAAGTAGATGACATCAGTTGGTCTTCCCTTGTCCACTGCTGCTGTAACCCCTTCATAGAAGGCCACCAAATTTGGCTGTCACCAATCACCTCCTTGTTTTCTATGTGCCTCAGCAGAGTTTGCAGGAGGATCTGCTCCATGATCTTGCCAAGCACAGAGGTGAGACTGACTGGCCTGTAGTTCCCTGGGTCCTCCTTGTTTCCCTTTTTGAAAATAGGGGTCATGTTTCCCCTTTTCCAGTCGGCAGGAACCTCACCAGACCGCCACAACTTCTCAAATATGATGGCTAGTGGCTTAGTGTCCTCATCTGCCAGCTCCCTCAGGACCCACAGATATATCTCATCAGGTCCCATGGACTTGTGCACCTTCAGGTTCTTAAGGTGGTCTCGCACTTGATCTTCACCTACAGTGGGTAGTTCCCTGTTTTCCCAATCCTCACCTTTGCATTCTGTGTCATGGGTAGTGTGGCTGCAGTCCTTGCCAGTGAAGACTGAGGCAAAAAAGTATTTTCTTGCTTGCTTGCTATTTTTTCATTCAAATTTTTTGTGAGTGATACCTACTTTTTATTTAGCAAGGTGAGCAAGTTAAAGAGAGTGAAAATACAAAGGAACTCCATGAGGATATAGAAAAAAAAAATCTATGATAGTACATCCAGAAATCAACAGACCTTAGTTTTGGCTGCCTGGCACTCTGGGGCAACCAAAAAGACCTAGATTTCACAAAAAATCCCCACTCCACATGTTTTAGAGTTCTCACCCAGGAATGACATGAGATGGAACTTTCAACGGTTAGTCAATGGCATCCAAAAGCCTTGAACTGATAGAAACGATAAAAAACAGCTTATATGCAACTATCTTAACTACTAATCTTAACAAAATAGAGAATGGACCACACCCTGCTTCAAGATACTGCTGTAAATCAGTAATATAAAAGCAAACAAATGCTAGCCTACTGTTTCCAATCTATTCCCATCATCTTTTTGATTTATAAATAGCAAAAGTCCAGTCCTGATTTTGTGTCAGCTATTGTACAAGAAACTTTGGCCAAAGAGATATAAAATGCCTAGGTAAACATAGAGCAACTGAAACATAGCATGTATTTACATTTTACACAGTATTGCTTAAATTTTGCAGGATTTTCAAATTTAAGAGTCCTTTACCATGCGTGTTCTAATAGTCTACTCTTTCTTTGTGCCATTTTGTGTCAGTTGCAGCAAATGGCTTTCCCTAGAAAGTCTGGAGGTTACAATAGGCACTGCTAAAGAAAGTAAAAGGGGTTAGTGAAGAGGATTTTCCATATCCAACAGGAACATTGACAACTGTGCTTCTAGCAAGAATAGCTCTCATGGAAGCATTTGTCAAATTGAGACACCTGAACGCTTCCATGTCATTAGCTCTTCTTTTAAGTGATTAAAAAAAAAAAAAAAAAAAGTCTTTTGGAAATGAGGGAATCTGTGATTTATTCCACTTTCCATGGTCCAAACAAAAATTCATGAACATGTTACCCACTGCCTTTGCTCAATTTCACAACAGAACTCCCTAGTTCTGGGGACCACAATAGTTGTGTCACTTGTTTCTTCCATGCGCTGGATACTAGTCACACTAAAATAACATCACAATAGATAAGCATTCTTTTGGAAACATTTACTGCTTTTCACATATGGAAAAGCCATCCAAAAGATACAGGAGATTTATTAACACTCAGACAAATCCACTCATGAACACGAAAGTAGGCTGCAGTAAGGTTCAGAAGGCAACCAGAAAACATATGTTGTCTCTAGGTACTGGGGTGTGTATGCAAGCTTATATGTATGATTTTTAAGTATCCTTAACATATCAGCAGCCCAAAGTTCAGCTTCCATTCAGGTTTACTTAATTAATTTTTCAATTGCCTATGGATTACGTGAGTGCCATTGAAACATAATCTTCGAGCCTCTTCAGTGAGACCTTACTGAGAAAATCCTCCTGTAGAGTTCCATGACAGAAAAAAGGATGTTGAATATTATTTTTCTTAGCGAGAAAGGCTACTTTCCTTAATTGGGAATGCCAATTTTAATCAAAGTTTTTTATGCTGTACCATAAGATGATTTTAAGATGTATGACTTGGCAAATATTAAAATTTTGCTCTCAACAGTATATAGCCCTACCATACTTTGTCCTCAGTCCTGACATATCTTTAGGTATATTTTGTGGTGTGAAGCAGATATTTTGCAGGTGTATTTTTATGCCCAATCTGACATGATCTAGAAAGAAATATATTTAGATTCTGAATCTCTCCTCCAAAAAAACCACATGGTATTTCATAGTTTCAAAACCCTGGCCAGTGTCCAGACCTTTTTCTACCTTCCAGTAAAGTTTTCATTTACAAGTCTTAAAGCATCACTATCACATCTGTAACTTTCAGAAGAGACTTCAAACATTTCAGTTAAGAAAAACATATGCCTCCTCATCTTTTGGGGTGATTCAATCCAAATCAGTCTCCTGGACTAACCTGCTTCCACAGGTAAATAGATGATTTAGTCCAAATAGTCTAAACTTGGCCAATATGGAATTATCATAATTATTACTACTTGCAAGACCTCTTTTTACAGAAAAAAATATTTCTTCATATTTATTAGCTTTCTCATTATCCTTCATATGGTCCTTTCATCTTAGTTTGGCGCTCACCTTATTAGAAGCAGGACAGGCATCACCTAAAGCAATAAACACTAATAATGTGAATAATAAACAACGGCTAACGTTAAGAAATAATAACTGGACTCTTATCTTGCACATCCCAATATGCATTGTATTCAGATGGCTACTAGACCTACCACCAGGTATGTAGGTGTCTCTCCTTTTTTATAAAAAAAAAAAATAAATCAGAACTTTTTTAAAGTTTCATTTTGTTCAACTGGGAATCACTTTTTTGGTTTTACTTTTCAGTAAGAAAACACAATTATCTCTGGTCAAATCTAGAAGCGTTTTGGTTTGTCTGCCAAAACTAGCCCCAAACATTTTACAAGAAACTTTGCTATATTACAGTTATTTACAAATGCAGTGTTCAGTTACATTCTTTATTACACCTCATAGAAACATCATTAATACAAAGTAAGGAAAGATAAAGAGCTGAATCTCCTCCAGGGTATCAAGAAGTCACCACTACACTTCTTGCTCGTGATTACCATGATGCTCTGCCTGAAGGTAATTTATGATATCACACAGATCAGTGTGGCTGTATTGCATAGCCCTTCCTGAAAAATTCATGTTAGAGTAGGTTCTTCAGGAAAAAAAAAGGAAATTAAGGCAGCACTCACTCACCTCGGTAAGGGCTAATTTTCCAAAGAAAAACTCTTTGGAGTTTCAGAAAGATCTTGGCACTCTTAGCATGGCAAAATCTTTAGCAGTTTTATTTTGTTGTTTTTGTAAAGTGACCTATGAAACTTTGCAATTCCCTTTGATTATGTCACTGAGCCGCTGGTATGACATTTTTAGCACGAGTCTGCTGTAGAAGCCAAGCTCTTCAGGCTCAGTTTCCTTCTCCAAGTCGTTACATGGATCAACAGATTGAAGCCGTTCTTTGTCTAATAACACTGCAGATTCTATTGGAACTTTTGACAGCCATGACGAAGTCCAAACTGTATTTTTAATTCCTTCTCTCAGACTTACTGACAAGCCAAAAGCTCACCCATTAAAGCACCCCAAGCACTTTCACAACTGATGTATAAAGAAAACAGTTATTTATTAGACTTGTTTTCTGTAGTATGTACAAACAATATGGACAGTGACAAAGCGCCTTTGCATTGCACAAACAGAGAGATCACAAAGAAAATCAAAACAAGGCATAAAACAAAGAAAGGATGTGTACAATGGAACAGGCACAAGTTAGGGGTTTTTTTGTTTGTTTTTCTTTTTGTGCTAAAAATAGAACACAATGCTTATCTTTGCATAGAGACTATTCACCAAAGCCCGAATAAACCAGAGGTTAAGAATATCAACATCACTAAAACTCACTCCAATTTTCAGTTCTTTATCTAAATTCACTTTTTCCTAATACTACTTTTTTCAGAAACGGAGTCCTCTCCCAGCAAAAAAAATCCAAAAGAAATGCTAAGGAGACATTGTAACAGAGAAATGATCAGACCTAATCTTAGCTAAATATCAAAATGCCATTAAAGAAAAATGTGACACTGAAGCTAAGAATTTTGACAACCAAACTTCACTTACTTTGAAGCTTTTTAAATTTCAGCTCTTGTAAAAGGCTGAACAACTTTCTACAATAATGTTTCCTAGATATGAAACACAACATTGCCTGGAGTTACCTGGCATGCGAAATAATTGGCAACAAATACAAAACAGTGCACATCCAGCACCATACAGTTTGGGAGTTTTCTGGCCAGAAATGCCATTCACTTAACCAAATTAAATATGCTGTTTGTATCATGTCTTACCATTATACTAAAATAAAACCTTGAATAAAGTTTGCAACAAGACTGGCACGTGGCAAAAATACAGTCTGATCTAAACCCAGCATGCTTTCAGAATCACAGAACGGTCAAGGTTGGAAGGGACTTCTGGAGATCATCTAGTTCACCCCCCCTGCCAGAGCAGGGTAACTTACAGCAGGTTGCACAGGACGGCGTCCAGGCGGGTTTTGAATGTCTCCAGTGTGGGAGTCCCCACAAACTCTCTGGGCAGCCTGTGCCAGTACTTTCACATTAGGGTTCTTTGTATTGTGCGTTATATGATGCCACTACTGCAAATACATAAACATGGGACTTTCCAATTGCTAAGTCTGATTTACAGAACACCAGGCCTGGTGGCAGCAGATGGGAAAAGCCTGTCTCACAGGGGGAAAAGGGTTCTTGTAGTAGCGTTAGCAGGGCTTATTGAGAGAGCTTTCAACTAGATTCAAAGGGGGATGGGCATGTAACTGGACTCAATAGAGAGGTGCCTGGGGGTAGTAGCTCAGCACTTGTGGGGTAGAGTGATGGTATTTTTGAGGATTGGAAGGCCCACCACCCCTCAAGGGCAAAAACTATACACTCATCGGCTTTTCTGAAATGTCTATACACTAATGCACGCAGCATGGGGAATAAACAAGAGAAGTTACAAGATCTGCGTGCGGTCACAGGACCATGATCTCATTGCAATTACTGAGACGTGGTGGGATAGCTCACATGACTGGAACACTGTCATGGGGGACTATGTTCTCTTTAGGAAAGATAGGCCAGTGAGGCGAGGTGGTAGAGTCGCTCTTTATGTGAGAGAGCAACTAGAATGTATCGAGCTCTCCCTGGGAGCAGACAAAGAGCAAATTGAGAGGTTGTGGGTAAGGATTAAGGGTCAGGGTAATATGAGAGACACTGTTGTGGGTGTCTATTACAGACCATCTGATCAGGATGGGGAAGTTGATGAGGCCTTCTACAGACAGGTGAGAATCACCTCGCAATCACAGGCCTTGATTCTCATGGGGGACTTCAACTACCCTGATATCTGCTGGGAAGGCCACACAGCTGGGCATGTACAGTCCAGGAGGTTCCTCCAGTGCATTGATGATAACGTTTTGACTCAGGTGGTGGAGGAGCCCACCAGGAGAGGTGTACTACTGGACCTAGTACTGCCAAACGAAGAAGGACTGGTGGAGGATGTTAAGGTTGGGGGCAGACCGGGCTGCAGTGATCATGAGAAGATAGAGTTCAGGATTAAGTGCAGTATCCACAAAATGACAAGTAGGGTTGAAATTTTAAACTTCAGTAGTTCACTGTTGAATGAGACAGGTACCGTGGTGACAGATGATGCAGAGAAGGCAGAGTGGCTGAATGCCTTCTTTGCTTCTGTCTTCACTCCTCGGGCCAGTCCTTGGGAAATCCAGACTTTGCAGGTAACAGAGAAAGTCTGGAGGAAGCAAGACTTTCCCTTGGTTGATGAGGAACAAGTTAGAGATCAGTTAGATAAACTGGATATCCACAAGTCCACAGGGCCTGATGGGATGCACCCTCGAGTGCTGAGGGAGCTGGGGGAAGTCACTGCTGGGACGCTCTACATCATCTTTGAAAGGTCCTGGAGAACAGGTGAGGTGCCTGAGGACTGGAGGAAAGCCAATGACGCTCCAGACTTCAAAAAGGGCAAGAAGGATGACCCAGGAAAGTACATGCCAGTCAGCCTCACCTCCATCCCTGGAAAGATGATGGAACAGCTTGTTCTGGGTGTTTATCTCAAAGCACCTGGAAGAAAAGAAGGTTATCAGAAGTAGTCAACATGGATTCACCAAGGGGAAGTCATGTCTGAGAAATCTGATAGCCTTCTATGATGGTGTGACTGGATGGGTAGATGAGGGGAGGGCAGTGGATGTTGTCTACCTTGACTTCAGCAAGGCTTTCGACACTGTCTCCCACATCATCCTCACAGACAAGCTTAGGAAGTGTGGGTTAGATGAATGGATAGTGGAGTGGATTGAGAACTGGCTGACAGATAGAGCTCAGAGGGTTGTGGTTAGTGGTGCAGAGTCAGGGGTCAGTACTGGGTCCAGTCCTGTTCAGTATATTCATCAATGACATGGATGAAGGGATCGAGTGTATCATCAGCAAGTTTGCTGATGATACAAAACTGGGAGGAGTGGCTGACACGCCAGAAGGCTGTGCTGCCTTACAGCGTGACCTGGACAGGCTGGAGAGTTGGTCAGAGAGAAACCTTATGAAATTCAACACTAGTTAAGTTTACGATACTGCACCTGGGGAGGAATAACTCCATGCATCAGTACAGGTTGGGGGCTGACCTGCTGGAGAGCAGCTCTGTGGAAAGGGACCTGGGAGTCCTGGTGGACAACAGGATGACCATGAGCCAGCAATGTGCCTTGGTGGCCAAGAAAGCAAATGGCATCCTGGGGTGCATCAAGAACAGATGTGGCCTCACCAGGGCAGAGTAGAGGGGGAGGATGACATCCCTCAACCTGCTGGCCACATTCGAGTACTGTGTCCAGTTCTGGGCTCCCCAGTTCAAGACAGACAGGGATCTGCTGGAGAGGGTCCAGTAAAGGGCTACAAAGATGATTAGGGGATTAGAACATCTCTCTTATGAGGAAAGACTGAGGGACTTGGGCCTTTTTAGTCTAGAGAAAAGACGACTGAGGGGGGATCTTATTAATGCTTACAAATACTTAAAGGGAGGGTGCCAGGGGGATGGGACCAGTCTTGAAAAAAGACTGAAAAAAGTGGTGCCCAGTGATAGGACAAGAGGTAACGGGCACAAACTTGAACATAGGAAGTTCCATCTTAACATGAGGAGGAACTTCTCTACTTTGAGGGTGGCAGAGCACTGGAACAGGCTGCCCAGAGAGGTTGTGGAGTCTCCCACTCTGGAGACATTCAAAACCTGCCTAGACACTGTCCTGTGCAACTTGCTGTAGGTGACCCTGCTCTGGCAGGGGTTTGGACTAGATGATCTCCAGAGGTCCTTTCCAACACTGACCATTCTGTGATTCTGTGTAATCTGCTTGCAGGATAAAGGCTCGTCTGTAAATATATCAGAAGTACCTTGTAAATTAGCAAAATCTTATCAAGACGACAATGTCATAGAACCTCAGGATACATTTGCAGATATAATACAGAAATGAATATGCTATGGTATTAGATGTTTTCTGAAAACATCTACAGACATAAGTTGTGATGTACAAAAAAAATTAAATGTGCTGACTTAGAAGATAAAATACAATACAATATTTCTAATATTAATGTAATATTAAGGAACTTTTATGCAAGAAAATATAAGAACTAAAATTTAACTGATGTGAGTCCTTTTCCAACACAGATAATTTTAACTTCTTTCTCAGTGAATAAAATACTTCAGTTTCACCTCCAAGAATATTTCATGATTTGCTAGGACTAATTAAAACAAAAGCCTCCTCCCTGACCATTTTATTGGTGCTGCCGAGTAGCTGTTGCAGCTTGAATTGATATCATCTGAACTTGGTAATGAGAGGTATGCACACTGTTCTGTATGTGGTTAGTAAGTGCCTTAACTTATTGGCACTAACATGGTCTCTTCCTACCAAAAACATGTTCCTTGATGAATCTTGGAATTATATTTTCTTTTCTCACAGCCAAATCACAGCAGTGGCTCTTTGTCAGTTTTGTTATTGATTACTACAGTCAAGTCTTTTTACCCTCGTGTCACTTCCAATTTATGACCCCCATTTATAGAGAAATTCCTATCAACTGTACGACCTTGCACTTCACAGTATGAGATTTCTACCTATTTCCGTTGCTGTGTTTTCAAGGTCATCTAGCTCAGTGTTTAGTGGTTTTGGTCTCCTCAGTATTAGCAAATGCCTCCCAAATTTTGTCAGTCTTGTACCTTTCCTGCCTGCTTCTTTAATGGCAATATTAAAAACCAGATTAGACAAAAACAGTCCCCAAGGAACTCCATTAGCAAACTCTCTCCACTCTAAAAGCTTCCTTTCCAACACAAAGAACTGTAACCTTGAATTTGTCTAATTCATCACACCCTAACTTTTCTTCTACTAATGCCCATTTTTTCTAGCTTAGTAATAATTTATTACATGGATTATTTTCAGATAAATAAAATAAACAGTCTGAAATCTTATTAGAAAGAAACACCAGACTTGCATGTCATAAGTTGATTTTTGTAAGCTTCTGCTTTATATTACTCCATTTTTCAGCAATTTCTTTATATTCACGTTTTTCCTTCTAAGCTCATAATGTTGGTAAGATCACAGTTCACCCTGCCCCCACTTTCTTTAGTACACATATCATCCCAGGTACTTAATAGACATTTCTGAAAATGCTGTCCTATATGTACCAAGCTATTTTATCCAAAAATGAAACCACCAAAAATATTGCATCTAGAACAAGAATATTTCATCTTGCCTTTATTTCATCATTTACATTGTGGTCTAATAGTTTTAAGCAGTCACCCAAGTCTCTAAGCAGAGTTATAACCCTGAATAAAATAGTTATTTTACTGTAATGATGCTTGCTCAGCAATTACTAGCAAATGCACATTAGTAAAATATGCCCTGCAGAGTTAATAACCTATGAATTTGCTTGCCTGTGCATGCACTAACATTGTAAAGTCAAACATCTGTACTGTGTTTTTAAAATACTTATGCATTCTATAACGGCCTGTAGCAATCAGATCAATATTTCCTGTATAACTGTTATTGTTAAAATAGATGGACTCAGAGGCACATCTAGGCCATCTCAAACTTTGAAAGAGACTCCTTTTTTGACCCAAAATGTACAGCTTGGGCCCACCTGGAGTAGGCAGCAATTAGACATAATTAGAGTTTCAGTCTTACTAGTTTGCTTTGACTTATAAACTCTGTTTCACTAGTAACTTCTTCAGGTTTCAGATTTTACCCTATTATGATTGTTATGAATTTCATTTCAGAGGCACTGGGATCACAGAGTCAGCACACTGGAACAAAGAGAGATCACCAAAACTTAGAAACCAAATTTCGACTCTATACAGATAGAAGTGAAGAAGGCTGTCAGATTTTTTTTAATCAGTTGGAGACTCTTGAAAAATGCCATTTCAATGCCTCTCTTCCTCTAGTGATGATAGTCCATGGCTGGTCGGTATGAACTCACATTTTATTTTTAATTTAAACTACATCTGATTCGATACACTTTCTTTCTCATTATGCTAGTGCCAAAAGTAACTTCAGAAGAAAGGTTGTGATTAGAAAGATGGTGGATTTCCCTGGTAGCAATCATGGCTAGAAATAATAAAGAGTGGATATTCCCCGCTGAGATTCTGAAGGAACAGTCTACAAGCAATTTTTCATATGGGAGTCCCATGCCAAGGATTAGATTCAGCCCTGGTTTAAAGCCAGTAGAGTTCGAACAAGTAGCTGAATTAATGTGCTATGCCTCTGGAGGACTGAATACCAGTTTCATTTCTCTGATATGTTCACTGCCAGATATTTACAGACTTATTGAAAAGAAGTGCACACAATCTCCCCACATCTTTCTCACAGATACACCTTTAAAGAGAATTTCTCTATAAGCCTTTTCAGCTGAAAATTAAGCCTTCAATGGCAATGAATTATCACTGAACTGCTTCCAGTTAAACTGTAAAAAAAAAAAAAAAAAAAAAAAAAAATCCACCATGAAAACCTTTCTCAAAGGCATAGCAGTACTAAGAGTGACTTTTGATCAGCTTCTCAGTTGGGAAAAAAAAAAAAGAAAAGGAAGGATAAGAAATAATGTCATTTTATTAGATCCTTGATTCTCATAGAACCAATGCCATCACATAAGGTGGCAAAAAGGATCTTTATTGTATATCTGCAAATAAGCAGAGAAACTTTGAACAGCACCTTTGATGCATATAAATCTCCTAACAAATAACAGCAGAGATGACTTTGGATGAAATATTGCCCTAGATTACTTTAGCCAAGCCTCCCAAATAAGAATCTGTTCAAAACCTATACACTCCTCAAAGACAAACCATGGACCTGAGGCTGCTACCATTGAAGTTTATCCTTCATGTGAACTTAATTTGCAGAGGTGTTGGGCTTTTAGAAATTTATGTATGGAAACCCGGAACTGAGACTCCCAAATTCTGTTAAAACACCAGAAGAGATAAGTATGTTCTATCAATTGAGGAAGCATATGCAACTAGAGCAACAATTAAATCTGATAGATTAAATGATAATTCTGGTCCATCAAATCAGAAGCAGTCTTTGTTAATATGAAAATCATGATCAGGCCCTTAACAAAATAATGACTTCAGAAAAAAAAGCAGATCTCAAAATGGAATGGCTGTAGAAGGTAAATGCCCAGTGGTCTGCAATCTTCCAGCTTCCTTCCTTCTCCAACCCTTTTAGCTTAAATTTACAGGCACAGATGCTCTTAAATGAAAACAGAAACTTTCTGGGCATTTCTGTCTTTCTTTTTAATCAGTAATACCAATTATTTCAGGATGACAAAATATTTAGGGACATCATTTCATTTATAAGATTTCATATTACAAGACATTAACTACTATACAGTTCTTCTAGATTAACTTTTTTGTCCACCAAAACCTAAAGATTCTCAGCACTGAAGCATGCTGAAGCCCCTAAAATCTAGTTATCAGCATTAAGCCCTCCTTGTTTATATTATGCTTTTTGTTTTCTTGAGCTTTTCACAAGAAATATTTGTCAGAGATTGATTTCCCTTAAGAATGCGACTTATTTTCTTTTTTTAAAATATTACAGGTGGATGGGATATTAGAAGGTTGGATTTGGAAAATGGCAGCAGCTCTGAAGTCTCAGCATAAGCAAATTAATGTGATCATTGCAGACTGGCTTACATTCGCTCACCAGCACTATCCTATTGCTGTACAGAATACACGCTACATAGGACAGGAGATAGCAGACTTCCTGGAATGGCTGGAGGTAAGAGCCCCCCAATCAACACATACTTCTCTGGAAAAGACCTATTTTATCTGTTCTTATGCTTCTACCACCTTTGTGAAATACTATACTGGTTAAATGTGGTTCATTTCAATCATTTACATTTCCTTAATCCATTGCGAATTATTCTTCCATAAACTTTCATATGAATTCATACAACTTTCATCATGCAAGAGAAAAAAGCAAGTGGTCTTGTTTATAAAAATATTTTGATTTATCTTTAGAGGTGAGATAATTTCATGCTACTTTAGCTTTTCAATCAGCATGTATGCAGATGGCTGACAGTTTCACACTTTGAAAGCAGGTGCACATTATTGTTTGCAAGTGGTTAGTTCAGTAAAACAGGTTTATGTTAGTTGTGTTTAATTTCTGCTTTTAATGCAGAATTCAGGCATGACATTGCATCTAATTTTTGCCTCAGTTCCCCAAAGATTATTCTAAAATAACAGCATAGACATCCAGAGTGTAAAAGCAGACCTTTTAAGAAGACAGACACACCTCACAAAGCAGATGATGTGGAGGCAGTTGTGAGTACAGAGCCACATTAATGTAGTAACTACTTATCAAAACCCCTGCTACATAGGGAGCAGTGGCCATGGCTGGATTGAAAAGGCTGCAGACATCTGCAAGGGATCACTGATCTCCAGCGCTATTTAAGAAAAGGCAGAAAGCAAACACAGGAATGGGAATCACTCATACAAAACAAACCAAGCACCCTAAGCCACTCATTTCTTCTATCTCTAGTACTAATTTATGCTACCTAATTTGAAATGAAATTATACTTCTGTACCAGACAATGAATTTTTGAATACATTAATTTAAATACCTAAGGTGGAGGGGAAATACACTGCGAAGCTGAAGCAAATATCATTGAAGGGCTAAGCTGCTTTCAACAGGAATGGCAGGGGTAGAACTAGTTATCAGGTACCATGCCCAGTTAGGGACAAAAGGCACAAAAGAGAAGGCAGAAGAGCCAGGTCACTATTTTTTATTGTGATATTAGAAGAAATCTTAGCTCTTGATCAAATGTAGTTTAAGTTGCTGGAACCTAAAGTCATATTTTGAAGCTGTTTAATTATTGAATGAATCAAGAGGTGGACTTTGTTCAGTTCCCAGGGGGACACGCCACATTGTCAACATGAAAGACAGCAAACAAATTGAGGCTTGAATAAATGATTCCTTGCTCCAGCATTGTAGGAAGCTTCTCTTGTATCATGATATGCTCCAGGATTTAAATATACCATAAATTTTCACAGCATTTAACTGAACATGTTCAAGCAGTAAACCTTCCTTCTGTTGAGAAGCACCCCTCCTGAGTTTAACAGTTAAAAACCCCCTTCATTCCAACTCCCATAACTATCTTTCCACTATGCTTCAGTCTGCTTAGACAGGCGAGTATCTGAAATATCCTCAAGGGATGTGACAAGAACTGCAGTGCTCTGCAACATTTTAATAACAAATAAAAATAAAGTAAATCTTAGTGCTCTTAGTCCAAGAGTTAATAGGGCATGATCAGTAACATTCTCACTAGCACCCACCTCAGTAGCACCTGCCAAGAAAATTGGTAAGATCTTGTGATTTCTAAGAACTGCCTCTCTCTCAAAATAAGGTTGCCATGTTTCACCTCATCTTCAAAACAGACACGTATTGAGACTGCAAAGCCATTCCACTGGGACAGGCAATATCCACAATGAAATTAAAACAGAGGTTTGCCTTTCCTGCAAGAAAAATATGCCACATTTTTCTTTACAAGTCAGAAAAACTTTGAGCCTTGAAGCTCAGGTGAAATGCTTAAGATCTACATAGCACTGATCAGGTAGAACAAAGGGCCTGAGGCCAGTTCTGCTTCAATATGTTTGTTTCAGATCAGATGCCCAGTTTTGTACAAATCAGTCCAAGAAATGTCATTGCCATATCACTTAGCATGTCTGATCAATGCTTTGATACTTTGGCTTCTAATTTGGCTTATGCTAGTATCTCAGGCAAAAAAAGCAAGGCACTTCCTATAAAAGATTGTTTGACAGTGAAGTTAAAGGACAGATATCCATTTTATAGTCCTAGGAAAGTTGAATGCTGCAGACAAAAAGCAATGCACATTTGCATCACTTATAGCAAACAGAAACAAACATCCTACTATCTGTGTTGATGGTTTTCCTGAGCATAGCACGTAAGTAGCAGTGCCTAAATGTGTGGCATTTTCCTGCTGCATGAAAAGGAGGCAAGGAATAACATTCAGCCAGCAAACAAATTTAGTGCATGATCCATGCACCTCATTCAACCTCCATCATTAACAAACAAATTTCTTGTGCTGTAATTCATGGCATGCCTTGCTTGTAGTAAGCATTTCACTGTTTACTTTTCACATTTTCTGCATCTAAATCAAGCTGCCGCTATCTTCCAGGAATCCATTCAATTTTCCAGAAGCAATGCTCATCTAATTGGGTACAGCCTAGGAGCTCATGTTTCAGGATTTGCCGGAAGTTATATCAGTGGTACAAACAAGATTGGACGAATTACAGGTAAAAGATACATAATTTTAATAAATGGAACAGTCAACTGATTTAAGTTACATAGATATTTGGCATATCGATGTAATATCAGTATTTAGCTGTTGAATAGCAGTATTCGCCACAGTTTAGAAGTTTCGTCCTATCATGTCCAGAGAAGGGCTACAAAGCTGGTGAGGGGTCTGGAGGACAAGTCTTATGAGGAACAACTGAGGGAACTGGGGTTGTTTAGCCTGGAGAAAAGGAGGTTCAGGGGAGACCTTATCACTCTCTACAACTACCTGAAAGGAGGTTGGAGAGAGGTGGGGGCTGATGTCTTCTCCCTGGTGACAAGTGATGGGATGAGAGGAAATGGGTTGAAGTTATGTCAGGGGAGGTTTAGATTGGATATTAGGAAACATTTTTTCACTGAAAGGGCTTATTAACCATTGGAATAGGCTGCCCAGGGAGGTGGTGGATTTGCCATCCCTGGAGGTGTTTAAAAAAAAATGGGAGATGTGGTACTTGAGGACATGGTTTAGAAGTGGTTTTGTCAGGGTAGGTTAATGGTTGGACTTGAAGATCTTAAAGGTCCCTTCCAACCTCAGCAACTCTACGATTCTATGATTGGTTTAGAAATTAGATTTAGAAAATTTAATGAAAACACTTTTCAAAATGAAGTATCATAGTATTTCTAGCTTTCATCTTTCCTGCCTTAGTCCAAATTATGACATAAAGAATATACAAGTGTGGGGACTACAAGTCATAAACCAAAGTTTCAAGCTGCATGTTGCTTGAATTTATCCTGTATCCATTCCCAGTAACAAGTCAAACTGAATGTTAGCCACTAACCTTGGATCTTTGGTCACTATCTTGACCCAAAACCGTTTAAATACACTGTTCATTGTTACCAACTACTTTTAAAAAGCAAATTACTTTAAGGAAATTGTCTAAATGTGCTTGAGCTTTTAATTGTGATACAGTGCTCATACAGTGAATTAAAGTCAGTTCTATGGCAAAAATGATAGTCCTGGATTACAATTTACAAGAAGCATATAATTAGAGTATCCCTAATAGATGCTTAAAGTAAACAAAGTTAACATAACACTTGATTGTTTTGACTTGTGGCATTTTGAACCTTCTGTAATGCTTTGTAACTGTACTAATTATGAGTGTAATGAAGATACATTCATAAGGTTATTGATACACTGTATACAGTACCACATCTAATGCACAGTGACAGCTTAAAAAAAACAAGACAGAAATGCATACTGTACAGGGCTCACATCAGCTATGTTTAAGTTACCAGAGAAAATATTTTACTTTAATCTGATTTGGGAGTGAGGCAAATATGCATGACTGTAGTTTGAAGTCCCAATTCTGATTTTGGATTCATTGTCACATACCATAGTCTCTTATAAAATCAGCTCTGGTGACAGTGCCTGCATGCCAAGAAGCTGATTTTACAAAATATGTCATGATATTACACCTCTGTATACACTGAAGGAGTTTAGTTCATCAGCACTGCTTGTTCAAACCATCTTAGTACATCAAACCTCGATAACAGATAAATAAAAAACATTAAAACACATTTTTTATTGACAGCTATATGCATTCTTCAGCAAAAATTATTCAGACCTGTAATAATAGGCTCAAAAAAAATCATAGTGATAAAAGCTATTAAAAATAAAAGGAAAAGTACGCCTTCAAGGTGACATCCCTACTTGTAGCCTGTGTTATGAGTCTTGTCCAGTTACATCTATGCAACTACGTTAGCCCATAGTACCAGCTGAAGAATCTCAAATTTAGAAGCACCTCCCCAAACAAAGGCAGCTTTAAACTATGCACGGAGTTCTTTTCCGTAAATCAGTTCCCAACCAAAAAGAGCACTATACAAAAATATCTAGCAAACTAAAAATCAGCAAGAATCCGTAAGTGGAATATTATTTTTGTGAATACTGTAATAATTTGCCTTGAAGACTTTTAAAGTTGGAAAATCATTATAAACAACACCTAGCAGACATATAGCTCTTTTAAGCAGTAAGTGAAACTTTATAAAGTTTCAGGTCCCAAATGTGGGCTAAAAGTCAACCTTGTTGTGGGGACTGGTGTCTTCAAAAGGGCCTCTGAAATGCATGACCTCTAGAGTATGAAAGAACAAAATTAAGTAAATATCCCTCAAGTCACAAAGCAGTAACGGGCATGGTTTGTCTACAACAAACACATTTATCTCTGGGCCTGTGTCCTTGTGCATGTAGCAGTTACTGTTTATTACGCTGCCTGTGTTTACTTTACCTTTTGGTGTAACCAGGTACCTTCTGCAGGACAAGCTTTCCTAGCATTGTTTCTATCAGTGAAAGACCTTGTAAAGTACCAGTGCTGTCTGGTTTTAAATATTTATCACACTTTTTTCATAACAGTAAAAGAACAGCCCATCTGCACTATATCACAACTGGATTATTTGCATTCATTGCAGGCCTTGACCCTGCCGGTCCCTTGTTTGAAGGAATGTCACCAACAGACCGTTTATCTCCAGATGATGCAAACTTCGTAGACGCAATTCATACATTCACTAAACAGCACATGGGTCTCAGTGTTGGCATCAAGCAGCCTGTGGCTCATTTCGACTTTTATCCCAATGGAGGCACCTTTCAGCCTGGCTGTCACATCATGCATGTATATAACCACATCGCACAATACGGAATTACTGGTAAGAACTAATAGCACAAAACGGGAAGCTGGATTGCAGCTGCACTGACACTATCTCTGGGAAACCTTTACATATCTCTGTGGTCTTAAACAGTATCTAACAGGAGTATTATCTCCCATTATGTGGAAGGAAAATTCTGTTCTAGAAATTGGTTATCTTTTACATGTATTGAGTTCAAACTGTTCTTACTGACTCCGGTAAGGAACTTGTCTGCCTAGCACTTCTGAAAAGGAGGCCATGAGCATCCTGCTGTCAAGCACTTCTGAATAATTTCAAAGGTATTTGTTTTAGCGGTAGATGAAATGAGAAAACTTATTCTAATTAAGCCAGGTTCATCTAGTGCAATTAATTATTTCAAATCAAATAAGACACAGGGCTGTATTACTCACCTCTTTAGTTCACCTTTTCCCAACTCCCCATCCTTCAGCTGCGCAGATGATGCTCTCTCTAGGACCTGACTGCCAGTGTTCCAGGCTAGGTTTTATATATAGCAGCTTATTTCCAGTGTACCTAAATGTAAACATATAGAGAAACTGATGCAACATACTGAAAAGAGATAAAATACTGATGCACAGTGACAACCAGAACTGTTCACTGAAAATCCCCAAAGGAGTACTGTTCACCCAGCATACTGCATCGCAAAAACATTTCTCAGCTATCATCACACTATCTAAAAGTAGGCCTTATTTGTTAGCAGGTAATTCATGACAAATGTGAAACCAAGCATCAACTAGCAAGCTTATCAGTGAAGACATAAAAACTGTCCCTCATGACATATCCCAATTACACAGAAGAAAATAACTTTCGTAATTTGATGACAGTTAAGGAAGAAAAAGCTACTTACTCTCATAAAAGTATTTAATATTTTTTTTAAAGACATTTTTTGTTCCTTTTTCCTCAGTAGTAGCTGTAAGAAAATTCAATTCAACATGAGTTTGTCACTGCAATAGGGACAAAATATGACCTCTGTAAGCACCCAAAAGACAGTGTTCAGCCATTCAAGTGCTGTCTTTAATGTGGCATGATCTGAAAGACTGCATGAAGCCTCGTATTGTATTTCATATTGACCAAAACAGCCACGACAATGAAATCAAGGTTCATATTTACAGTCTTAAACACTTAGGCTAGAGAAGTTTAAGTAGCAAATTATTCAATTTTATTATCATGTGGGTTCAGCCAAAGTATTTTTGGATGAAAAGTAAAGTTGCTACAATAAATGATTTCTGAGGCAAAATAATGTTTTAGCAGTAAGGGGGTGGGAGGAAAACAGTAACATATGTTTATAGTCAGTTATTGTACTCCTCTGCAGTTGAAATGTTAAAGAGGAACAAAGGCATACAAAATTTTGTTGTTTGCATTTTTTCAGGCATCACTCAAACCGTGAAATGTGCTCACGAGAGGTCAGTTCATTTGTTCATCGACTCTTTGCTTCACAACGACAAGCAAAGCACAGCATACTGGTGCAACGACATCAACACTTTCAACAAAGGAATGTGCCTCAGCTGTAGAAAGAACCGGTGCAACACACTGGGCTACAACATCAGGGAGGAAAGGCTCCCAAAAAGTAGACAACTCTTTTTGAAAACAAGAGCACATATGCCTTTCAAAGGTTTGTGGGAATACTTGTTACAGTCTCCAGATTGATCACAGAGTGTGAGAATGAGCCTAAGCTTTGTGATCCTGTTTACCCATTTATTAAAGCTTATAACATCTATGGGAATAATCAATTTGCTGAGACAACTGAGAATCCAGGTAGGCCATCTTGATGCCCTTTCATCAAGATCCTGACTCTTAGTATTTCTGTGGGAAAAAGCATGCTGCATGCTTGCCACAGGCTAACTGTGGATCTGAGGCCTCAGAGATGCTCAGAGTCCTGATCTACAAGATTTTCCTACAACTGGCCTGTGCGAGTTTGTTATAATGTATGCAGGCATACAGCCAAGCCAAAAAAGCAGCACAATTGCTCTGGGAGGCCTGTAAAACCTTCTGTTCCAAGTTTGCCCAAATTTTATCTGCAATTAATCTACAAGACGTCATATAAATTATTACTTCTCAAACAATGCATAGGCAACAGAATAGCATGGACTTTGACACGGCAGAGCTGTAGCACTAAAATAAAATGACTGGTACTCTAGCTTTATCTCTATTCAATTACTTTATCGAGAGCACAAAGTAACAATTTTCTAAGCTCAGAGAGACAATCAATGTAGTTTCTTGCACGTATTACCAGACAGAGGGGAAGTAGTCTGACAGAGAAACAGGGCCTATCTGACAGTCTCCATTAAAACAGCCTGGGCCTGGCTGTTGGCTGGTTACAACTCAGCTGTCAGAGAGACCATGAGGCAACTGCTGCTGTTGAGCAGACACTCACCTGCCAGTGGGAAGGTTTATGTGCGTTTTAAAGCAAGAACAAGCAGGACTGAGTGGGATGAATGGCAGGGACACGCTTCTTTCAATGGACTTTCGGTGCAGGGGCTCTTGGCTCATGGCATTCCTCCTCATGACCTCCTTCCCCAGCTATTGATGGGGCATGAGGCGAGCAGCAGTGTGGCACAGCCTGTGCAGGGCTCCCACTCAGCGCCGCAGACCACCAGGGTTGGAGGAGATCTGAGGTGTGCCCAGCTCCTCACCAAGCAGCCACAGGCCCCTCAGCGCCTGCTGTGCCACAGCCCCGCCCCTCTCCTCAGCGCTGAGGCAGTGCCCCAGCCCCGCCATGGGGGTCCCTCACCACCTCACCCACTGCCAGGGCTGGCTGGTTCCCCTGGCACCACCAGAAAAGTGGGTGCCCAGCTCCTGCTGCAGGGGGTCAGCCCACTTGTCCCCCACCTGAGATACTGGGGTTGGGGAAGCGCTTTGAATGTCAACAGTACACCCCTGGCACGGATGCTCAAGGGCTTTCCAGTCCTGAGGAGAAATGTTTAAAAATGCTGCTTGCATTACGCACCTTGGTTCCCCACAGTGCGCGGTACTTGACTGCAGTATCAGAGATTTAAAAAAAAAAAAAAAAAAATACAGAAATACAGGTACTTTTAAAATAAATTTGGAAGTCTTCCACTAATGCAGCTGTGAAGTACACTGTTATGGCTCTAGAGGGGCCTGCTGAGCCCTGACTGATACTCAGAGCAGCTGAACCTGCTGGATCTCTTCTTATGCTTTTTAAAATGCCTCAGGAAGCTACCTGAAGTAGATTTTAAGAATTCTAGAGGCCACGTCTAGTTTCCGATGTAATTTTGCTGCAGTACAGTCAGGTCACTATCAGAATCAGAAAAGTGAATTGCTCCGAGGATGTGGCATCTGCTAACACCACACCCAGGCACAGAAACCCGGTACCCGTGTTGAGTCCTTCTCTGGAGATGGGGAGAGCTTCAGCTTGTGGTAAAATGCGTGTCTTAATGGCTTTGATTTCAATTCGAAACATGTTGCATTTTTATGCTTGGAGCTGGTTTTGCTTCAAAAAAACATCCTTGGCACATATGCAGATATCAGTGCCCCAGACAATGGCTTCCTTTCACAAAAGTTCCCAAACAAGGCAGCAACTGTGGGAGGGTGCGTACAAAGTCATCTTTGTAACGCTCAAAAAAAAAAAAAAAAAAAAGTTTGAAGATCATGCGAGAAGCCCAAACAGAAGAAATTTGAGAAATTCAGCATTACACTTCACAATCCTCTGTGTTTTCACACAATCTCACGTTTCCTTTTTCAAGTTAATGGCATTATATTCTGGACTGTACATTAATCCAGTTCAAAGGAAAAATGGTTGTTGCAAAGAAGTTAGCATCTATAATAAAGCTGTGATGGGACCCTGAGTCAGAGTTTTCATATGAATACTCTCACCTTTTTCTTTAAAGTGAGTATCATACTCGCAGCAAAAGCTTAGGCTTTATCAGATGTATACTAGAACAAACAATTTTTACAGGGAGAGAAAACTCAGAGAAAGACAGGATAGTAATAAAAGTGATCTGTAAACAAGCCTGCCTCCTTCATCCTCATCAGGTTTGCAGCGAGGAATCAGCCATTTTGTTTTCTACTGAGTGACACCTTTTCAAAAGAAAACACGTTGTTTCCTAACATACAACAACTATGAAACAACAACAAAAAGATACAGCTTTTCTAGCAAATACCTTCCATTGTGAACACTCAGAGCCGCACAAAAAAAAAAATAAATCTGTGCATATACATAAATAGATGTCTCCCTTAGCAGTATGGCGGAGCCATTCTCAGACGTAGTGAAGCCTAAAGTGGGTGAGGAGAGGAAATGAGGAAAGAGCAGTGTGCGATAATGTTCACAACAGTTTCCCATCTGTAACTTGACCAGATTGCAAGGATAAATACAACAGCCCTAATTCTTCCAAATACTCTGTAGTCTTTGTTAATAGAAATTACTTAGGGTTTTCTTAATTAACACCTAAATCTATCAGTTTTGTGAAGAAGGTGGCTGGTAGAATCACCGGACAGAGGAGTTTTGGACATTCGAACCTAGCTGACAACATCTGTGTGCACATGGCCTCTTACTGTATGTTGGGGTGGAGTTTTTTTCCTCATAACTTACTAAATGTAAAACATCGTAATCAGTACACTGATATTTCTTAGGCATTCTTCATTCTGACAATATTCAGTTCAAAGACTTTCCTAAACACTGTTCTTCTAGAAACCCACCAAGTCTTGAAGTATTAATGAAATCTTTCTTACAGTAATGTGCTTGAACAAAGTCATATTGTTAACGGACGCATGTTAAGCACAATGTATCATTATGCAGTCAGGGAAAGTTTGTGAGTCATCTGTTTTGCAGGGCAATTATCTAGCCCATCAGAGAAAAAGTCTGACTACATTGCATAAGGTCTTCAATCTGTATCATACATCTTTAGCCATGTCCAGTCATAAGGATTTGTCTGGTGACTAGATAGAGGGCTTGCCAGAAATTCTAACAATTAAACTTCAGAAAAGCTGAAATACTTCCCATGGAAGAATGTTTTACCCTACAAAGGGAACTCAGCCCAGGTTATCTTTTTTCTGCATCCTTTTAAACACAGCAACAGTGCCCCAAACCCTAAGGGATTACACAGCACAGAAACAACTAGAAAAAAGGATGATGTTTGAATCACAAAAAATTTGCTAAAAAAAAAAAAAAAGGCAAAATTGTTTTGCCTGAGAAATCTATTGCTTCTTTGACCATTAATTTTGTCACTTTCCAAATTCTTCCTTTCCATAGTCTATCATTATCAGTTCAAGATCCACTTCATCAATGAAATCCAAGGCAAGCAGATCGACCCAACTTTTACCATCTCTCTGACAGGCACTAAGGAGGATGCCAAAAACCTGCCCATCCCACTGTGAGTATTGATATTACATGCCACTGTACAAGTGAGAAACAAGGTGCCAATTTATAATACCATATCATGTATGTAATCATGCTATGAGTGAAATTGTTTAGTACACCTAAGTGAAGATGAACTGGGAGTTGTCCTCTCTTCACCCATACTCCCTCAAAATCACAAGCTTTTACAGTGTTCATACAGTCTTTGCATGAAAAATCTCTATAAAACAAATTTACTAATCTTGGAAGTTTTCCTGAAGATTAAGTATCCTGTCCACTTACTTTCAGTCCATCCCATGGCTAACACAGGGGGTCTAATCAATTAAAACACAAATAAATAAGCAACTGTAATTACAGTAAAGAATTCTGGATATTACTCATGATGGACACTATCTGTACTAACAAAAGCAAAGGCAGCAGTGTGGGTCAGCCTTTGCTCTAGCAGACTAAAGATGTAACATAGATGCTATTATGCAACACCCTTTCTTTTGCTGTCAGAAACCACTACTACTTCACCAGCTGTTCAAGATTCTCCCACTCTGCTTTTCAGGCATGTTGTCACATTTCACCACTTTATGTGCCTGGAGGAAGAGTACCCTAGAGACAGTAATGTTCCCTCCTGGAGAAGGAGGAGGAAACAGTTCTTTCTGTGGTTTTAAAGAGAAGAGAAACTATTTTTTTGCACTTGAATCCATAATAAAGACAGCATTATTCTGGTTTTGTTTTCTGCAGAGTTGAAGATATTAATGGGAATAAAACCTACTCTTTTCTCATCACCCTGGACACTGATATTGGTGAGCTAATAATGATCAAGTTCAAATGGGAAGGAACTGCAGTTTGGGAAAATATCTGGGACACAGTTCAAACCATAATACCATGGACAAAAGGTACCCGCCGACCAGGACTTATAGTGAAGACAATAAGAGTGAAAGCAGGGGAAACACAGCAAAAGTAAGTGTAATGAAGACACCACTTTTCTACAATAACACCACAGATGTTTTGGACACATTATCCTAGTTCAAACACAAGCATCTGAGCCCCAGCACTCACACCAATGGTGAATATATCCATGTACAACTTCTGGCTTTCCTCCCTCCCCCTCAGATCAGACTGCATTATTTTTAAGTGTTTTAAAGAATTTCTTTGTTCTCAGGTCAGAAATTAATAGCGGGAAACGTTCTGGCTCACCACTGCCACTAATCTGAGTTTAAGGCACAATAACATTGAGTGACAATTTTTTTGATACTTGGGAATAGAGAATAGAGAAGTTAGCACAAGGAAGAATTTTAACAAGTTCCACAATACAATTTTTCTACACAATTAATGACAATAACTGATGACAATCTCCGAATTATTTTTAGAATGTAATTATCTCACTCCACAAAGACCACATGAAATTTCAAAGAAACAAGATACTATGCAAGATAAATATTGATTTCAACATTAAGGCCATGAAAAATTCAAATTCCTACTTACAAAAAATATGCCAAATCTTAATTACTTGACTTTCAATACCTACTTCATAGAGAAACTCAGCATCATGATTCTTGAAAGTAGTCATTAGAAGGATCACGTGCAGAACTACACAGTCACCTGATTATTCAATGAAGGGTTTTATCATAAAATTCCATTATTTTTGTCTCATTCATTCAAGATATATGATGTCTGATAGCTGATAACAAATTACTACACTGTGCAGGCTGTATAAGAGGTTCCTGGAGTGATAAATTGTGGAAGCAAAGTCTCAACAACAGACATTTTGAAGTTTCTATAGTGGGCAAACAGAACATAAGCAGTCCTGCAAAACAAAAAGACTATCTATACTTCTACATACTACACTTTCACACGTAGTTTTTGCACTCTGGTTGTGCTTTTTTCTATATGAATTCAGTGACATGAATTCTGTCAGTTGAACTCTGAAGTAGCATCAGAGAGCAGTTTTCTGGAGAAAAAAAAAATTATGAATGCAAGCTGAAGCCTGTGTTTGGGTTTTTTGGGGGGTTTTGTTTGTTCGTTCATTTGTGGGGTTGGGTTTTTTTTTTTTGCGTGTGTGTGTATGTGTATGTGTGTGTGCATGTTCTTTTTTTCTTTCCCACCCTGCTGATTGCTTTGAAACTAGATCACCAAGTCTGAGTGGCCTTGTTCTCTACATACAGCAGTAATAACAGTTTTGAAACTGCTTATTCACACAGGGAAATTTCAGCCAGAAGACAGAATAACAAAACTTGTAATGATTCCCAGTGCTTTAATCTTTTGAGAAATTTTAACTGAGCAGTTTAATTAAGGTTAATGAGAAAAGTGTGTCTTACCTTATAACTGTGGCTCAGTCTTCGAAGATGATTTTTCCTTGCTACAGCGTCTTTCTAACCAGCACCAGTTATAACTACTGAAGACTTTCAGTGGAACAATACTTATTGGCAGAGCTGTATCTCCTCAATACTGACACAAAAGACAAATTAGACAATTTAAAAAGACATTTTCATAAGACAATCTGTGTATGCTGGTGGGCAGAGGAGGGATAATATTTTCTTGGGGTTTGTCCCAAATACGTTTTGAAAACGCATTTTGTAGGTATTTTCCTCTCCTAACCCAGAACTTGGTACATGCTCCTGCCATTAAAAGTACAGTTAAAAAAAAAAAAAGTACAGTTAAAAAAAAAATAACATCTCCTGCTGTTTTAAAAGCAATGATCCTGAATCAGTACTGACCTAGCTGCCAAAGCGAATTAAAGCATAGTATATACTGCAAATTAGAGAGCTCCGTTTAAATACTGCTTTTTGTACCTTGAGAAAAAAGTATGAACACTGGGAAAGGATTATGTCAGGTATACTCATTTTGCTAATCAGAAAGCTCCTGTCCAATACAGCTGTCTCAATAACCTGGCATAAGCCATTTACTAGTGATGTACTACTCAAGAAATAAGTAACTGAGGTAGGTAGTCATTATACTAACAAAAATGATGCTGGTATCTTCAGGTACCTAACGCTCCTTGGGAGTTTTTTTTTCTGCAAGCAGAAGTGGGAGCTTGTGTCAAGATTTTAATGGATACTGATTATGTGCTGGGTTTTGTTCTGTGCAATCTGGGCTTGTCACAGGAATGGAAAGGACATGTTACTGTTGAAATACTGTACAAATGCTTGAGGGGGGAATGAAAGATTATTAGGTGACTCTAAAAGGAGGAACAAAGGACAGTCAAGGAAAAAAGTATGTAGATTTCGGTATTCTTGAAAGACCAAACATCACGGATCGAAGAACTACCAATTTTGGAAATTCAGTATTAAAAAAAGGTAGTAAATACAAAATGCGTTTTGAGTTGTCTTGTGCTTTCTCGAGCATTTGAACAAACTGTTGACAATATTTTATCTCCATCTACTTTTACCTCACAATGTTCGTGATATTTATATACATGATAAATTTTCCTTTGTTAGATTATCTAGTGACAAATGCTTAGACACAACATCATAGCTTAAACTTAAGAAGTAGTCAATAAACAGACTATTATGAGTAATAAAATACAGATTCCAACACATTTGAGTTCAAATATGGAAGACATTTCTGTAGCATATGTAGTTGCTGATGTTGTCAGCATCCTACATAACTGATTTTTAGCCACCTCACAACTAAATACTAGTAGTCCAACTAGGTACTAGCAGGCCAAACAGTGCAATCCTGGTAGTAACAGTAAGAGTTGAAATGATGACAATGGCCACTGGTAGTACACAGATCAAATCACTATGAGGGTATGCTATGGCGAACAGCATGCTGTGCGTGATACCAGAGAGACGGAGGCATAATGCACTCCGTACACGGGAGTTGCCTACTCCTTTTACTCTGCACCTACTGTCTGGCAGCCAGATACATCTCTCTGCTCACAAGCCTATAAAAGCAATCAGATACCTTCCTGTAAAAGACAGGATGAAGAAAGTCAGATTCAGTGTACCTAGAGAGCACGCTTTTATACAGATATTAGCCCTAAAAAGTAACATTATGCTTACATGCTATGTTTTCTTTCTAGAATGACATTTTGTTCTCAAAGCATCGACAACGTTCACCTCCATCCAGCCCAAGAGAAAACATTTGTGAGATGTGAAGATCGCTTTCGGAGAGAAAACAGAAAGTGAGCAAGAATACAGAAAACAACCACTCAGAATATATTCAAAATACTATATATCTAGTAAAATGTTTAAAAATACACAGCTACATTAGATTTAAATATCCTGATGGATTCAGAGGTGGTGAAGAAAGTATATTAAAAAAATCTAAATTTTGTGCTGCAAGGGTAAGCTGAAATATGTGCTTTGTTCACCTATGAGTCTACTCTCAAAGTGATCAATGACCAATTTCATCAACAGCAACTGTCAATTTTAAATTGTTTAGTTTTAAAAAACACCTGTTCACTAGAAATAAAAAGATTACTATTTGAAAGAACCATTGCAAAAAGCCTATGAAAAATTTCATTTTGTTGGATTTAAGGGACCAGAGGAGCCTCATTTCCCATTAAATACTTTAAAACATTAATAATGACTACTATCAGTTAAAACTTTCCTAAATTATTTCTTAAAAAATAAGTAATTAAATAATTCATAGAAGAAAATATTCCCAAAGAGGTAAACTGTTAACAAAGAGCTTGAACTTTTTACTTTATAACATTCAAAAACTAAAATGCATCTCAACATATCAAATGCTTGAGTTCTCTCGTAACCACCCAACAAGCCAAATAACCATATCACCTAAAAATGCTATACTAAACTTTGTCCTATTGGAAAATGCTTTGCTGTTTAACTATTTTAATTAAAGTACTGATTTAAATTACTAGTAATTTAATTATTTTAACAATGCTTAGTATATTACATGCAATTCTAGTATAAGTAAGTCCAGTTAACTTTTGCATTAAAATTATTTACCTGTTCAGGTAAGGCCTGAGATGTTTAGATTTTAAATCACTGTATAGCAGATTTTAGCTATGATTTGAAACTGCATTAATAAATGAAAATGGTAAAACCCTCCATCACCTTCAACGCACATAATTAAACTTTATAAATTCAAACATATACAATTCCCCTGTTTCCTATTTCGGAGTATAAATGACATAGAAACATTGTCTCAGATTATTTTTATTTTATGGTTAGTGCATATTGAAATAGAAATCAAGATGTATGTCAATATTTCATTTGTCACTTTGCAATGCTAAGCACAAGATTCATTAAAAACTATGTTTCTACAACTCTGTATTCTGAATGTAATTTGTTATAAACGTTCTCTAAATGGTAAAACGCATTCAAGATAGTCCTAAGACCTGAAGCAAAGCATATTTTCTATGCCAAGATATTGCAGGGAATTTTGAAAAGATACAGATGTTATCAGGATTAAAGTGAAATTTATTTAAATAGTGTGACAAATGAACAAATTGAGCAGGGCGAGCAATCCTGCAAGCAATGAACAGTGATCAAATGTTGAGTGCAGGCATCTTTGCTAACCATTCAGAATATGAACTTCTTTTAAAAGCTGTTTTCAATAACTACCATTCCTTTAAACAAACAAGAATATTCAACACAGAAACAGAAAGGCTGACTAAATATGACAGGAACTGAAGCATACTTAATTTTCAAATGAGAACGGTTGTCCATGGTGTAAGTTTCAGGAGCTGATCTGATATTTAAAATGGGCACTTGGAGTAGCGTCTTGATTTGGGAAAATACTTATAGATTGAGATACAAATTCCATGTAATAGAATCTTTATATCTTCACTGAAAGTGAAAGTTCATGCTTTAAAAGATTTGCTCAATGAAGCATATAGGTTTTTTAAACACAAAAAGCATTTCCATCTTCTATGTCAAAAATTACAGTTTAAGTGCTTAATTCATGTTTCATCCCAAATACTTAAATTTCCTAACATAATTATTTTATTAAGGCTCTGTAATATGTTCTGTGTTTATATAAAAATTGATCACTTAAAATACAACAGCCAAAAGTCAAATCAGGAGCACACACAGAAGAGGGAAATTTCAGCAATAAGTATCCCTGAAAGAGTTAGGTAAGCACCACACCTTTTTTAGATGATGGTTGGTTGGTTTTGGTTGGGTTTTTTGTTTTGTTTGTTTGTTTGTTTTTTTCATTTGTAGTAGCTATAATCCACTGGAGACACAGTAACAGCATTTTTAGGGGCATGAAGTTAAAATAGCCCATCCCCTGAAGAATAACAGACAAGGAACAAATGACAATATGTCCATTTTAGTTTTCCAAAGCAGAATGAAAAATGAAACAGTGACAGAACAGAGAGAGAAGTATGTGTGTGGCTAACTCAAATTATACATCTCCCTAGATTGTTTCTGGAATTCTATTTTTGCTTCTGGAGAAAGCTAAAGAACTGCCACTTTTACTTCTCATGTTTCAGGTTGTTTTGTTTATAAAGTACATGTCTATTTATAGAAGAATTGAAATTGCATCTACAACACTGGTTATCATCAACTTTTTAAGCTATGAACTCTGTAAGCTTCCTGAACCAAATGCTACCCCTGCTCCTCAAAAAGGCTTTGGTCAGAAGGTAGCGAAGGATCATAGAATTGCTGAGGTTGGAAGGGACCTTTAAGATCATCAAGTCCAACCATTAACCTACCCTGACAAAACCACTTCTAAACCGTGTCCTCAAGTACCACCTCTCCCATTTTTTTTAAACACCTCCAGGGATGGCAAATCTACCACCTCCCTGGGCAGCCTATCCCAATGTTTAATAACCCTTTCAGTGAAAAAACGTTTCCCAATATCCAATCTAAACCTCCCCTGACATAACTTCAACCCATTTCCTCTCATCCTAAATGACGACAGCACAAGAGACAGAGGCTAGAAAGAACCAGACTGTGCTGCTTCTCCGGTGCAGAAGCTACAATGTCAGTGTTCTGCTACACCTGAAAAAAAGCACTAGTTGGTGAGACAGCTGTTAATGAGATTTCTATGATATAAAACATACATACTCACAGAGCCTTTCAACTGATGATTTAGCTGTAGTTACATATCCTAACACACTTGGAAACATTTTAGACATTAGAATTGGCATTTCTTTCACATTACTATCACTTACTTGGTAAGAAGGCTGATAGATCTAAACTTCAGGAGAAACAAGCTTGGAAGTATTAGTTGGAAGCAGATGGAAAAAGGGTCAGAGATGTCTACAGTGTGCTGAAACTCAAGGAACGGGATACAGCAGTTTGAGGACTTCTGAAGTTTCTGAGGAAAAAACATTCTCCAGTTCAACTGAAACAAGCTAGTATATCCTCAGGTAGCACAATCTGAAAACTTCTAAGTCAAATAGGAAAATTAAAAGAACATTCAATATTTGAACTCTTGCAGATATTAAGATACTTATTCTGGTGTAGTTTTTTTACAAATCATACGTCCAAATAAATCCTGTCCCTATGTTTTGAGAACCATTAAATAATTTCTGATATAAAAATGAAATAAAGCCCAAGTTGCAGCATAGTCAAAGTCTTACAATGCCTGAACATAACACTGAAGTCATACCTACAACTGCAAGTGCCTATGGTGGTGCCTCCCTTTGTGCTCACTGGAATTATCTGTCTCACTCCGAACACCTGAAGTGAGACCTGGGAAGCCACCAGCTCGCTCCTGCCAGAGCAGGCAGAGCTTAGAGCCACATAATGACTGCTGTCCTCTCAATCACCTCTCTGTAATAACCAACCTCCAGTGGTCAGAAGTAAAAATCTCTTCCTTCCTTTTTGTTTTTCCTGCAAGAAATATTGGAATGTTAATTAAAAGGCAAACTATATCAATGACTTACAGTCTGTATGGTATAAACAGTTTCATAGCTTAAGAGGGGTTTGATGCCCTTCTCGCATTCACACCATTCTGACTATACACACTTCTGCACCAGAGGTGAAGGTACACACTGAATGACTAAAACATTATAAAATACAAGATGAATAAATGAATAGCTATAACTAGGGACTAAGTCAAATATTGGTTAGAAAGATTACAGCTGTTTACATACTCATGTTTCCCCCAAACACATTTTCAAATATAAACAAAATTTGTACTTTAGCTTCTTAGGCGTTATTTCTACCCCTCTGGTTTGCGTTCCTAGGCAGAAATTCAAATGCAAACATCACCAAATTTATTAGGCACCTATAATGCTGATTTGCAGAATGGCTCTGCTCCAACCGATTTTCTTTTAACACCTTTTGCCCTGACAGTGCTATTTAGCTACAAGGGGAAGCACTTCTGTAAAAAAAGTCAGAGGGGGGTGGGTGGGAAGTACTGCAAGGAAGGAACTCTGAATATGCTTTGATTACATCAAAGCATATGCTGCTCAGTTAGGGAAACTGATGTCTAAGCAGGCCATTCTCAACAAACAGCCCTAAGAATGAAAGACTAGGTAGAACTTGGCTTTTAAAAGCAAACTTATCACTTAAATCAACTATACAACAGAAAAACACAGAGACCCAGCTTAGCAGTGTTAAAACACCTTGCAAAAAGCAAATTTGCTCCTTTGAAAAGTCTTATCCATCAGTTGTGCATTCAGAGTATTGCATATTAATTCCAGTATTCCTCTTCAAAACATATCTATTTCAGCAGGTACCATTCAGTAGCTACGGTGCCAGGCTTGAACACCCCACCAGGAACTAGCTTCCATTTTGAAGACAACAAGAGAGAAAGCTTTATTCCTGTGATCACACAAGTAATTTAAAGATAAATTTAGGGCACTTCCCTAAAAAAGTTACACAAAACCATTTACTCTTATATTTAACTGCATGATGTTAAAACTGGGAGGTACACTTTGATAGTACAATTACTTTTTGGCATGAGAGCTCCTTTCTAGTGAAAGCCCCAAATTAAGTAGAACCTGCGTATTCCTTTTTTTGCTTTCAGGGTTCAAAAAGTAAATGGATCTTCAGAAGATGATTTCATCAAGTCTATTTATTAATGCATTTCAAGTTTCAAAAAACCTTACATATCTTTGCACAATACTTTATTTTTTGCATTTTTAGTAAAAATTTCCAAAGTGAACAAAAAAAGATACTGTATAAAACACAGTGGACATGAAATCGACAGTAGTATTCTGTTTCATTGTCTTGAACTTTCTTTCGGTTTTACCACATCTTGACTTGCAGTGGAGAGTTCAGTGCACATTTCTGTTTTCAGAAAACATTTAACTTAGACTCAAAATAAAATAAGGGCAGCATTTGTCTGCCAAAATCCTACCACAGGATAACATTACAGGCAAAAAATTTACATGTTCCAAAGTCTACCACACTCAAGAAGTTACTAAGAACTCTTGCTGAATAAAAGTCACCATTTTAGAAATGCAAACCCACTTCCAATCTTTGCACAGTCTTAAAACAAATGTATTTAAAATGACTTAAAAGCAACTACGTACACGCCTACCTAGTTAAGATCATTTAGAATTATTTATATAGTCTATTGGACTTGGGGTTTCATGTACAAAATTTGTCTAAACCATGTACAAAAAGCTGTATTTTGAAAAAGTTACCACATACTGTACAAGTTTACAAGGAAGAGATCCCATTATATTCTGTAACATTTTTGGCCTTGCTGGCTTGCGTCACATTATGAGAATGATTGTGTAAACCTTATACTCTTAAAAAACAAAACAAAAACAAAAAACAAACAAAGGAAGCCTGTCCAACCCTTAGTAAGTTTTCTCCTAAGCAAAGCCAGGAAAATTATAGCCATTTGCGTCTCTAATTAGCTTGGTGCTTTTGGAAAACAAGCAATAAATATATCACACGCTTCAACATTTTGTAATGCCCCCTTTCATCTCCTGCATAGCAGTAAGCACCTTAAGACATCTTTTGTTTCCTCTTTCAAAAATGCCAATTATTTACATTCGTAATAAAAACTTTGGAATGGGACACTGTGCTGTTGAACCTCACTACTGGTATAAAATGTGGGAAAATTGGTAGTCCTAACTACAATTTCAACTCTGCCACAGTAGCTGGGCAAATTGCTCTATTTTAGTGGTTATCAATCAACAGTATCATGCTGAAAAGTTATCTGAATATCTGATAAATTAAAAAATAAAATAAAAAACCAACAGCTTTTCTTTCTTTCCACAACCCTCAGAACACAAACCGAATTCTCGTACTGTAAGAATATCCAAACAGCCCAAATAAACTGGTTGCAGATTTTAAAACAAGTTGAATAACAGGCAGATTTTTTTTCTAATAAAGCATGGAAATATTTCACCTAACTATTCATTCTTTAACTGAATAATCAGACAAATTAAAAATATTTATGCTGAACTACAAGAAATTAGACACAGAAAACATTTTTGAAACATTCTGGCATTTGCAAAGTTTGCGGAACACCTGTTATATCTCTGAAAGACCATTCAATCTTGTATGCTATGTCTTAGCAGCTGTTTGATAAAGATGAAACGAGTGCTTGAAACAACTTTGATCATGATAAAAAAAACGTTTGATTTGATTCAAAATTGCTGTGTAAAGCATCACAGGATCCTTGACCATTACACACCATCATCCTCTGTTATCCTGAGTATGTCAATTAAACAGTAATTTCTTCATTAATAGCGGAAAAGTTTTATAATACAAAGAAACATCCATATTGCAATTCTCTTGTTTACAATTGCACACAAGTACGGGTGTACGTTAGAAATACATGTCTGCATATAACAATGTATATACATTGACAAGTAATGTCTCCAATGCTGAGGTGGTCTAGCTTCCTAGCCTTGTCTGGCAGTTGAAAAATATATATTTTTTTTTTTTTTTTCAAATCTTGAGTAAAAGTTTTACTACAGCCATATTTGCCTGCAAGTGAAGAAAATGCAGCAATGAAGAGCACACAAGGGGGAAAGAATCATGATACTCTAGGACTTTGTGCCACTAAATTAAAAATATGCAAGAAAAACACTTTTCTTCTTTTTGAGCTGGAAGATTTGCTCATTAAAAATTAACCATTTCCACTTCTTTTGAGGGCATATCATGCCTTTTTCTTTTTCCTCTTCGATTTTTGAGAGATAGAACGGGGACAATGACTTATTAGGTTTTCTTTGGAGTGAGTTTTCCCATTGTAGGCACTAGGAAGAACCAAGGCAAAAAGCTGCAGTCAACGTCTCATATGTCCCATCTGATAACTCTCCCGGGGCCTTTGCCGCTGTGGTGGCTGAGTGGTTTGTGGTGGTCTCCTCCTTTTTAAAGTGCCTGTTGCAAAGAAAGGTACCTATTATTAAAATGAATTTTAAAAAATAATTTATTTCCAGAAAAGTTTCCCTGGCCACACAAATTAAATATAAGGCTTCAGATTTAGACCTGCAAGGTTTTAAACGGATGATTAACTGCATTGCATATTTACAGAACACATTTTATTATCTCAACAGTAGTTCCTTAAACAGGCTGATTCTTATAATACATACATGGAATAGCAAATAAAAGGAACTCTGACTTAGAAAAAGACTTCAAAGCTTTCTTTTGATACGCATATTATGCTATAGAAATATAAGGCAAGGGTTACACTTTCATGAATTGTTTCACTGGCGTGAATTCCATTTGTGGCTTCACAGTGCCAGACTAAGAACTGTAGCTTGGGACACCTGAAATTTCCCTTTAGAACAAAATAGTTGAGCATAAAACACTTCTCTAAATTTCATTACCTAGTGTACTCACCTGGGAGTGGTTTATGAGGAGGCAACTTTGGATTACTGCTCGGAGTATGAACACTGCATATCTTAATGAAACCCGCCATTAACATGATCAAGGCAATTCCCATAAGCAACACTGCCCACCAATAAGCCTAAAAACATTAAGAAAAAAAGATTTTGGGAGGGCTGGCACATACGCACAAGAGACAGGGGTCACTGAACATGGCTTTCCTTTGCCTTTTAAAAGTCATTAAAAAGCTGTTCTGAAACATCACATAAAAGACCCTAACATTTTAAAGAAAAACGTCCCCAAAGTTCTTACACAAAAGCCCCAAATACTTCAGAATCATTCTATTATCAGAAGAGTATTTCACACAAGATACACTACAACAGAGCTATATAAGCCTAAAACAATCAACAGCTTACACAAAATTGACTGTGCAGCTCTAGAACCGTGTTTCATTGTAGCTCTCCTCCCAGTCTATTATTAGGAAAGTGTCATCTAGATCTAGTGCAACAAAAATAAATATATTGATCTATAGCATTTCCTAACTTCCTTAAAAGAAATCAGAGCACTCAAATATGAAGACTTAAAGTGGGAAAACTCAGTAAATTAAAAACCCAAACGTTAACACCAAAACAGACAGTGACTAGATGTATGAACACAAAATATTTCCTTGTTTACTGGTTATTTATTTGTTTCCATTCCCTTCAATCCACCTTATTTGCTTCACGCAAGGTGCTTACAGAAAAACTCGTAAAACAAGGACTGACTGTAGTTTGAAGAATGCTCAAGTACTGCATATATACAACGCTTACCAACTGTGAATACTGATTAACAAGAAAATTTTATTAGACTGGTAAGATGAGAAAATACCTACCACAATCCATTCCGCAATATTTTCATACAGCTCCGGATTAAAAATTGCTTTCTTTAATCTAGCTAGAGGGCCATCAGCATCTACTAGCCGACACCTCATAAAGACATCACAGTAGCCTTTAAAATCATTACAAGGAGATCCAGGTTGCAAAGTAATAGTTTCACGACCAAAGTGTTTCTCCCACTGGTGAGAGCCTGTACTTGCACAAGTAGCTGGGTCCACTGAAAAGTTAATACAAATTAGATTAAATCGAACCATTATTGTATTAAAACATACGTGCACAAATACCTTGGTGCTCAATTGTTCAAAATGCTTTTGAAAAATTTCAAGTTTCTATTAATCTGTAAAAACAAAAATATATTGTTTGTTTCCTACAAAATACAAGGCAGTCTAAATAAGAACAAAATCACAGTACACTCTCAAGTTAACAAAAACTAAAATTTAAACACCGTGAGAAAATTCCTCAGATACCTACTGCTATGTTTAGGCCTACAGTTCAGACCAATCTTACTTTTTCTCATGCAGCAGACATGACACAATTCTCTATCATCCTTGCCATCTGAACTAGCACATGTACATTCCTCCAAGTCATACTTCTCACAGATAGAGCCAGCACATTGCTGTTGGAGACAAAAGCACAAGAACACAAAAATCAATTTCACTTTTAAGCACACTGGCATTAGGAAAGATATTAATTTTTAATGATGGAAAGCATAACCGTAGCTCTAAAGATACTTAGCAATAAAAATACTAGCTTAAATTTATTCTTAAGTTTATAAAACACAAAACTTACTACAGTTATTTAATTGCAGTGTTTAGGATCATTGATTTTTTCTTTTAAAGTTGATCTACCCTATCTTATTTTTTAACACTGTATCTTCTTTTAGGTCCTCAGAGTACCCTGCAAAACACTGACAGCACTGCAATTCACACTGAAACACGATTACTCCAAGCCGTAGTTAGAAAAATAAATCAAAAGCATGTCTTCAAAAATATTTTATCTCAGAAAAATAAAAATTAATGGCAGGAAAGATTTTGTATTTAATTCCACTGTGGGAGAACCCTTCAAATTAAAATAAAATAAAAAAATCTATGTATTTATAATCTTGTTTCAAAATCAAAACCAGCACACTATATAAAGACAATTCCTCTATCTTTAAGATGGCTCTAAATTAGCTGAAAAATTATTACAAGCAGTATCATTTGATTAAAATCCCAGACTGCAAAAAACGGGGACTTATAACAACACAAGTTACAGCTCTTTAAGAGGATGACTTTTTTTGCTTCTTTCTGCTTCCAAGTAAACATAGATCAATTTATAAGAGACTTCTCATCAATTATTTCATAGCAACTGCCATTGACTCCTGAACCCAGGAAACTAATGGCAGTTCAGAATAATTCCATACACTTGCACATCTGTGTTACATGTACATGGGCAGAGGAATGTATATTTTTATTAAACCAAATTCAACACGTATTGATAGCATATCTAATTTTCTAAGGCAACAGAGTTACTTGACCGAGACTGAAGAAAAATGAAAAGATGAAACTAGGAAATAATACACTTTCACATCCCTGATTTTTACAAAAAACTTTCAATGGAACTTTCTCAAATAGCAAAGCTAGCTTGACATTTGTTACCTGCTCCTTAATATTTGGTGTACCTTCACAGTTGTTTTGATTGAAGCCATTAAATCAAACATTTTTATCAAAAAAGAGATTAATCTTACACTCTTCTCCCTTAAGTACTGAAACCATATCACTTCATAATGCAGTGCCTTGCGATAAACAACTGCAGTCGCATGTGACTGTACAAAACCATACCCCATTTATGCAGACTTGTGTGTTCCTGTTGCAATCTGTGAAGTTTGGTTTGGGCTCAGATGCTGGGCAGAGTGCGCTAAAACCATTGCACATCCCTTCTCGCGCACAGTCAGAGTCATTCCGACACTTATCAGTCTTCAGTTTGAAAGTGCAGTGTGCAGTACAACATGGGCCTTGGCTGGGGCTAGAAACAAAAAGAAAACATGGAGGGAAAGAAAAAGCATGAACAATTCTAGAAGAACTCTTCATCCTGAAACCTACCCAAACACTCAACATATTTCCGACTTGTATTAAGTAAAATGTGAATTGCAAAGAATTTTTTCTGTCCCTTAAGGTAACAAGAAGTTACTGTGCTGATTACAGATTTCTTAGTCATTGTAGTAACTAATTAAACTATTTGAACTATATTAGAAGAACAGTACAAGCTCATTTAAAATTAAAATATATAGAAAATAACAGCATTTCAAAGTTTGCATATATAAAACATTCCATTAGCAAGTTGGCAAAATGAATTCAGGAAGAACTGATTAGTTTGATAGCATTGGTTTCAATGTAATAAATAATCAAGATTTATCTGTCACCAATTAACATCTGTAAGAATTTTTTTTTTCTGCTTTCTGCAGCCACACAACTTACATTGTTTAAAGCTTCTTTCTGAAGCTGTGTTTGAGAACATATGCCATTACCAGCAGCAGCAGAGTGAAGGTTATAAAACATACTTAAGTCCTTGATTAAATCTAAGCCCCCTGAGTTCTCATCTCATATTATTCTGTATCTCCACACTATTCACAGCAAGCTCCTTGGCATTCAGTGGACATCAGAAGACAGCACAGACCTTCTGCAGGTCAGGATCTCTCTATTTTAAAACTATTGCATGCTAAGAAAAACACCACTCTTGCATCACACATGAAAAACACTCAAAGACATGTAAAGCAGCTGGAGAGATACCATAATTTTCCTAAAATGTATTTTAACATGTTATTCATGTGATCCATTCTTATGCTTGGATTTGCTTTACATATCTTTGGAGATATCTTTGTACAGCAAAATTTTCAAACTTAACAGAACTGGAAAAAAGGCAATCCTGAAACAAAACCGATGCAGCAATTCATATTTCAGACTATTCCAGCAGGGCATAAAATTAGACTGCAGCCAGCTGAACACAAGAGAGCAAAGGAAGGAGGTGGTGGTGGCACCTGGTGTACTTGAAAACAGCTCCTCACCACAGGCACAACATAAAACAAAATCTCAGAAACCAGTTACACAACAAGACTACCTAAGGCATTTATTTTGGCAGAATTTGCAAGGGGGAAGACAAGCAAAATTATTGCAACTATGAATTCACAGGAGATGGTCCTTCTACCATGGCTACACCGTCAAATACGTTTTAACAGCAGATGTTACTTTTACTTCCACTCACAGGATGACAAAGATCATTTTTAGGGCAGGAAAGTTTAATTACAACAAAATTGTGTATGCTGTATTTAAAAGTTGAGCTGGTTTAGATTTAATTAGCGATCTTCTCTTCATCTTTGTCTAAGAGTCTAAGCAGATGTTTAGATTTAGGTCTGTCTCTAAAGAGGAACAAAACCTTCCTCCTTTTATGTGAAAAAAATGCACTTAAGTTTTCAGATGAGGTAAAAATTTAACATGTATCTCAAGTGGCAGAACTAAAAGATAGAAGTTGACTTACTTCACTGTAAGTCTTATGACCTTGAAGAGTTCCTCTTATAAAATCACTGTTTACACAACACTGCCAAGATACAAGGTGACTTAAAAACATACTTCAATTTAATTTATAAAACAAGCATTTAAAGAAAAAAAAAAAAAAAAAAAAAGATCGACTAACTATATCCTTCAGTCATCTTCCAACTAGTTAGGCAATGCTGTAGAAACGGCACTAGGATAGGATCTAATTTCATAATATCCTCCATTATCCTTTGGGCAACTAACACTTTCTGTACCTATCATAAAACCAGCATCGTGGTCATGTTTTTCTGAATCACATAGACTTTGCAAGACTTGTGCACAACACATTTCTGATAAAGATAACAGGATTTCAACCCATATTTGTCCGCACCGAGTATTATGATATGTTAGTACTGATATAATCCAGTGCCGTACTGGGTTTTTTTTGAAAGCTAGAGAGCAGTCATCTGAGGGAAAGGAAGCTACAATTAGCACCAAGAATTGCATAGAATAATTGTGCTTATGAACTTCTGACTCACTGTATAAGACATTTCAAATAAAATAAATACTTTAAGGATAATCCAGATAATCCAGGTAAACAGATTCAGATTCTAAAATACCAATGATGGCTAGCAATAAATCCCCAAAATTGAAGTGTACTGTAACAGACGTGCACAATACCTGCAGTATTTGCCTGGTCTTAGCTTGCATTTTTTATCTTCTGGTTGGTTTGCGTCATAACAGCATTCATCTTTACACTGGTCACTGTATCCACAATCACACTGTTCTCCTTGTTCAACCAGTCCATTACCACAGATGGGCTGACCAGACTCTGAAAAATGCCAGTATAGTTATGTACAAAGCAGTACAAAGAACACGCAAACAGACTTATAAATGTTAACATTGACTTGCAACAGCACCCAGCCAATCGTGACTGAATGCCTGGTTGAAATGGACTTCAGACTAGGGCTCAAGTCAACTTGCATTATTTCCTTGCCACCCACCTTAGTCATTCCTACAACTCATAGAATTTTAAGCCTCAGAGTAAAAGGTTTATGCTGATAACAGTGGGAGTTTCTGGCGTGGACAGCAGATCCACAGCGATAAGAGTAAGTTTCCTGCTAAGCCTCCAAGGGAGCAGTGTCATTTCTTGCACTCCTCCGCCTTTAACAGAGTGAAGGCCTTAAAGCAAAAGCTGATGGTACTGGGGTGAGCTACTATACTGCAAACCCCAAAACTACCTGCTGCACAATCTCACAAAATTTGTGAGAGCTCAACATCACAGGCTCCAGAAAGACAAATCCTGCAAAATCCTTTTTTTTTTTTTTCTTTTTAATGTTTAAACAGAATTTCCTGTATTTTAATTTGTGCTCCTTACATCTTGTCCTTTCACTGGGCATGACTGAAAACAGTCTGGCCCTGTTTTCTTTACTCCCTCCCACCAGGCATTTATAGAGAGAGAAGAACCACCTCCTCCCCAGCCTTCTCTTCTGCAGCCTAAAGTCTCGGCTCTTGCAGCCTCTCCTCATACCCTCACATGCTCTAATCCCTTAATAACCTTTGTGGCCCTTTGCTGGATTCACTCCAGTATGCCCATGTCTCTCCTGTACTGGGGAGCCCAGAACTTGATACAGTACTCCAGATCTCAAGTTCAATTATTTACTTACAGAATCTTATCCGTAAACTAAATAACAATAATAATAACAATAATAATAATATTAATAATAAAGTAAAACATAAATTACTAAAATAATTTTCTAATTAAGCACAATAGTAATAGCTTAGCCATTCTGCTTTCAGGATGACTAAATACATACCAACAAAACAATTATTTCTCTTTTTCTCAAGAACTTGGCTGATATTTCGAATGCTACAGACAGAGAACTTGTTGTTGTTAAGTTTGTCCCCAGATGTAGCTCTTGCATACATGATATAATTGCCATTTTCTTTCTGTCCCAAGTTCTTGGACTCTCCTGGAGTGCACTCCATTCCAGAATCATGCTGCAAAACAAATATTTTAAAACTATTTCTATCTAGACAGCTTCTCTAATTTCTTTGTATCTTTTTATATATGTGCAAAAGTAACTCAATTTACTAATCTTAATACCGTGAGAAAAAAGGTTCATCAAACCAAAACACCCTCTTATACTCTAATGTTTCTTGTAATACAAAAAGTATACAGAAAACAAAGGTTTGTTAGGGGTTTTTTTGTTGTTTTGTTTTTCCCCAGACAACAATAGCAAGTATCTAATTTGTTAAGTTTTAGCTCATTTGCATTCCTGGTAACGTATACCCCATGTGCATGTCCTGGAATGAATACTGACTTGGAGAAGTTGCCATCTCCTAAAAAGAACGGTTTTACAATCACAAAAGGGTAGTAAGTATTATGTGGAATAAAAGCAGGAGTTAACTGAAACAGCAGCCCATGCTTTTTGTGCGTTTTGAGGGGGGTGCAAAGAGATCTTCAGGACAGAGCAGAAGCCTGTTTCTGTCAGCCAGTGACTCAATGTACACAATATCCAGCATGAGGAACGAAATGCATTACAGGTTGGAATATTAGTGATGAGCAGACTGACAACATACTAAGTTGTTAAGTGTAAGAGGAACTCTAATGCTGTTGTGATGCATCCAACTAAATTTTGTAAATTTTGTAATTTTCAACATAGTTGTGAGAACTATATCATTTATGATGGTTTGGTAGAACCAAACACGTACTTTCATGTATTTCCCTGGATCAAATGCAACTTAGAGTAAAATTAAAAGAACAATCTTCCAGGCTGATCCACATGATGTTTCACTCAGTGGGACTGTTTTTTCAGTTTCATTGTTACAATGTTTTCAGTTATACTTGGCGGGCTTGTTTCCACTCAGAGCAGTGGTAGTAGTGATTTTCTCAAGGCACATGAAGAAAGCATTCACATGCGAATATCTGTTTTGGAAGAATTCGTCATTCCCATCATATCTTGATTTCATTTTACTTCCATGAGTAGAAAGCCTATACTTAAGCTTAAAAATAAAAATCCCAAACCAGAACACTTTGTTCTCATCTCCAGCGAAACCAAAAGCTTCATGCTTTCAGCTTGCCACAAACAAATCATGTCCTTAAATGACTGGGAGATAATTTTGCTGTAAAATATTGTTCTTGGTATCTTAGTCCCATCCACAATTTTCTTAGGTAAACTTGCAAGTATAAATAATTGAACCTAAAGAACAGCCAGTTCAATCTTCACTTGTTGAATAAAGTGTCATCTCAATCAATTCTGCATTGATTTGTCCTCCTCTCTAGGTTAAACTAAAATATATTTAAAAGATATGTTTTTTATTGAAAACTAGGGTGACACACAAGTTTTTAGGGATTAATAATATAGTCCCTTCGTAAGAGACTGAACTAGTAGAAGTGAACAATCCACAAAATCCACTGTTGCACCAGTGCTGTCAAATAATTGTAAAAGCAGCTTAGTTCAGCAACCTGCTTTTTGCTTGTATACAGTGTGCATGCACACATGCACGTGCAGTCACCAGCACGTTTTCCTTGTTTATAAGAAGTAAAAACTCCCTTCACAAATCATGCATTCCAAAATGGCTGAAAGTGAGTTAACAGATCAATAGTAATACTCACAGGCGAACCAAAGTTGTGCCCAACCTCATGAGCAAAAGTAATATGAGAAACCTTGGGAGGAACATGAGAGCCATAGTTCTGAACAGTGATAATTCCAGTGTTCAAAGACTTCTTCTTACCATCAGAGTACAATTTGCTCTTTTCACATATCCCACCAGAACTCCCTGCATTTAATCAAAAGTACAAGAGTTAGCCATTTAGGAAAAGTATTCTTACTTTTCTAGTGGCATTTAGAACAAGAAACAGCTTGCCTCCTCAGCGGATGCTTACGGACTAAGAGTTCCTCTGTGTAATTAATATTAACCCAACTTTGAAAGTAGATTAGAATTATCCACACTAATGCTCTCAGCACTGAATGGATACATCCCCACAAGAAGTTCGCTGGTTTAGAACAGCTGTTAAGTAAGAGCTATTTTGGGCTTTCACTGCAGGGACAAGCCCTGATTCCACCCTACCTGGAGTACAGGACTAGCAGGGTGCAGTACAGGTAGCCTCAATCTACAACCCATCTGGATTTCACAAAATGAAAAAAAAAAAAAAACCACAGTAAAGTCACAGGATATCCTCTCTCACAGCAAGGGCATTTATACAAAGTGCCTAAGATTAGCTATATATCCTTGTCAGCAAAAGTGACTCATTTTTCCATTCTACAAACTAAAGCTGAAAATGCTTTTGATGTCTGGGTTAATCAGACCCATATTTAGAAGGTCAACAATCAAGTGCATCACACTTACAGAATCACAGAATTTTCAGAGTTGGAAGGGACCTCTAGAAATCATCTAGTCCAACTCCCTTGCTAAAGCAGGATTGCCTAGAGCACGTTACTCAGGACTGCATCCAGGCGGGTCTTGAAAAAACACTTACTTGTTTGGAAAAGTCTCAAAATTGTGACTGAATTTGTACTGAAGCATTATCAAAGTTCTAAAATTCAGCTATTCTATTGCTAACATAAACAGGGTCTAAAAAACACTCTAAAGAAGTTTCCTTGCTTTCTGAAGCAAAGTTGCAGTCTAATTTTAGAAGCAGCGTTTATGGAATGCGCATTCCAGGTCATCCTGTGCTTGCTCAGTCCATACACTAGACTAGTCATCACAGACCCCTCTGCTTATTTACAGGGGCCACCTGTGTCTTATTTTTCCTATGGTTCTTCCACAGTCACTAAGGTTAGTCCACACAGCTCCCTCTAACATACTTACTACACTCATGGGTCTGCTGATCTGTTACCCCTCTGAATACTACTACTTATTTAAGCATTTTAATCTCCTAAAATCAAAGCCTGAGAGACTGTCATTCCACAGCAGTTTTCCACACATCTCCAGTACTCTATAACCAACATGTGCCTTAGAGCAAAGTCCAGCAGTAAACAAAGTGAGGTTATAATCTCAGGAACAGTTTAGTGTTTCTTCCACAATAACTTGAATTCTGTTAAAGCTCTTCATAATGTTCTCATAAAAGTATCTAGTCTCTTACAAAGTCTCATAGAACCCTTTTGTTCTTCGGCCCAATTCCTTATTGTATAGAAATCACAGAAGCAGTTCTAGAAGAGTCACACAATAATTATCCTGGTATCTCCTGGAACAAGATCTCACTGATTATACTTAAAAAAAAAATTAAAAATGTGCTTTCAGTACTACCTAGAAAACCTATGGATTCTGCAGTCTAGTTCTACTACAAAATTTAAACTGCATACTACAAAATTTAAACTGCATACTACAAAATTTAAACTGCATACTACAAAATTTAAACTGCATAGCTGTAAATTCTGTTTATATATAGCATAAACACTTTCTTCTGTCACTTTACTGGTCACTCATACCTGCCATGAATGAAAAGCCATCCAAGTAATACCACCCTTGTCTGACAAAAGAAATTCATTATTCTTTATTGTTCACATCTTGCTCATCAGAAAGACAGCAAGACTAAACTGACAAATGATACACTATTTATACATACAAAAAATAACGTAAAATGAAACCATACCTAACCAAAATTGTGAAAAGTTGGTTATGAGATTTTTGTCTATTTGCTGTCAATTTAAATGACATAGTTTCTACCTTTCTTCTTCGTACATACCAACCATACTTGATCTCATAGCACTGAAGGTTTAGGTATAATTACCTGAAGGGGCTCCAACCCAAGCCAGACCAAGGACTCCATCATCAAAATCACGGTCCGTAAACACATAGGCCAAGCAATAATCATCGTGATTCTGTTCCGAGTTCAGTTCCAGAAATTTTTCAACGCCAATGTTCGGAAATCTGAAGGGATTGGAAGAGTCCTTCTCATCTACAGTTGTGTTAATCTAAAAGTAAATGGAAACAAACTGTAAGACATGTTTCACTTTCACTTGACTTGTAAATATCAGCTAAGAGGCTTACTGTTGTCAATGTCTTGTTATGTTAAATAGTTAAAGATGTTGCTAAACACTTATAGGCCTTGAAAAATTACCACCCCAATATTTGGAAAACCAAGTTCTACAATAAGAAAGTAATTGTATTTGTGTAGTAAATCCCCACTTTCTTATTTCTCTCTTTTTCCTTTCCATCAGTACCATAAAGTTTATAGTTATTTTCTTAAATCATTGCTTTTAGAAGGAACTTTCAAACCGATAGCAATTATCTATTTTAGTATTAAAGGTCTTGGAAAGCAATACAGTCTCTTTGCCACACAGTCAACACTGTGGAAACATAAGAAGTTGTTTCCTATAAAAACTGACTAGGGCTTAATAACAGACCTAGCGGGCTTTTGACAATAAACACTGAAACCAAACCAAATAAATGGATTAGGGAACTATTTACTGCAGGGACACTTGTGTTACAAAATCACTAACAATAAATGGTTACAAGTGAACAGAAACTGAACCTTTGAAAAATACAGCCTCCAAGCAATATCAGCGAAGCTAAAAAGTATTTCCCATACAACTTACTCTTATTCGTTTCACCATGAAGCTGATGTTACGGATTCCTGAAAAATCTGTTGACTGGTAAATTGTGTCAATCGCTTTGACATGGCTGGATATCTGTCAAGAACAAAGTATCTACAGTTCAAAGATCAATGTACTACACTATAGCTAACTCTAAATAGCAACAACTGCAAGGCCTATACTTTTACATATAAGATACTGTGCCATATGAACTCTAGCAGGCCTTTTTAATCAAATGACAATGGTAAATAATGGAAATAAATTACTATATAATCTACTACCTGCATTGCCACCATGCCAGATAACAGCAAAATGTTTTGCTGTTTGCCTTTTTTTTTTTTTAAACCATAATTCTAGCAACTATTCAGATACCTGTTTGTGATACTCATCGGACTCATCGCTACAATAATACAGCATGTAGTTAAAATAGTATTCAAAGCACTGCGTCTCTTTTTTTGACAAAAAATTTACTGGTTACAGCATTATTCTTTCATTTCTGGTAAAACACAAATGTGAAAAAATTGATCAGTTACCTTTTCCAAGCGCACATAGAAATGCTAACTCATTGAAAACCAATTTTGAAGGTGACTTCAGAGCTTTGAAAATATTGCTCAAATTGAATTGTGTATGCAGAGTGTGATGAATAAACAGTAAAAGTGAGATTTGCAAGTGGCAGTTGTCCTGGAAACTTCAAACTTCAAGAGAAGTATGTTAACATCCTAGCTATATCTTTAGCAAATTATCAGCAAAAAAACCCAAAACTTTTTCTGGTTATTAGTATAGTGACAAATGAAAAGCATCTGCCTTCAGTTGCCACTGCTTTTTTAACCTTCCACTCCATCAAACACAACAGGGACAGAGCTCAGCAGCATTAGCTCACAGTGTTTTCAACCAAGATTTTGAATGGAAGGCTCTGCAAGTGCTAACACAGAGGCTCGGCGGGCTGGTAAACAGAAGAGAACACTTCAGGAAGGACTACTTTTCTGAGTAACAACAAAAGTCAGACTTGTTCAGAGGTATTAAACAAGCCACAGCTGCCATTATTAACTGAAGGAACCACAAGTGCCCAGGACTTTTGTCACCAATACATAGCACCTTTTTAGGGAACTAAAAAAAGCTGTTTCCATAACGTCAAGATCACTGAAACAGATGAAGCAAGACATTCTAAAGTAAATAAGCATTAACATACACAATTAAATTACAGGAAATTTATCAGAAATAAACAGTCTGCTTTATTTCACTTGTGTAAAACAAAGGGATTGGAAATACCTGTGCAATTACAGCTTCCCTTGTTCCATAATGCTTGTAGAACAGATGATCAGTCTGAATATACAGCTGACACGTATTTTTTTCAGCCTGAGTGGCACGCTTTTTTCTTAAAAGCTGTGGACCATTGTTCTTAGGCTCTTCAAAAGGCTTCTACACATACACAGGAAATAAATATATTAATTCTGTAGATCTACTGCACTAGATTACCTAAAAAAGCGATGGATTTTTTTAAACATACTCCACTAATACAGATTTTCCTTCTTTTTCTTTAACCCAAAGTTCCATGAATCTTGAATTAAACTAAGTATGTTATAGCCAGTTTTCAAGTATGTCATCTATTTTTAATGATATCTCAGTCAACACTTCCTGTGCATTTCATTTTATATTACAAAAGGCAGTCAGTGTGAAATACATTTTTTTCATTGATGTGATCTTTGGAATTCTTCTTTTCATAATCCTTTTCTAAGATGAACAAACAGTTTGTAGAGTAGAAACAAACAGTGCTGTGGGACTTATGCACCTTCCCTAACACAGGTTATTTCACATTGCAATGACCTTTTTTCAGCTACCTGGACAAACAGAAATACTTACACACTTCTGCATGGAACAAATGATACACTAAACATGAAGTTAACATAGCGCTCTTTTGTCAGAGCAGTATCTGCTAACACTTTTGCCTTAGGGTATTCACTGGTAGAAGGCCCATTCTCTCCACAAAGTTTTACAAGTCAATTTTTGGGAAAGCATGTTATTGTTACCAACACTGAATTGTGTAATACTGCTGATAATTTCTGGAGTCACAACGTAAATAAACTTTAAGTTGCTAATGTTATTTAACAAGCCACATTGTGTAGTTCTGTTGGTATTTACTTAACTGACACGAAAAAATGACGCCAAAAACTTGAAACAGCTTGGAATATAGCTAACACTAAGAGAAACTTGATAATTTGGAAAATGTTGGGGAAAAAAAAAAAAAAAAAAATCCAATTTTATGCCAAGTGGTAAAAACTTGAAGGCAAAAAACCTGCAGGACTCTAAAGAGGGAGGCAAGCCCCTTCCATAGACCACTTACCTACTACATACAGGCAACCTGTAGCACACCGTAACCCCTTCAGTCCTCAATGTTGCTAGTAAGACCCTCCCACTCATAGCACTTCATTTACCACTGAAAGCTCTCAGATATTACAAGTGTTACATTAACATAACTTGAAAATCTAAAAGTATTACTTCTTTAAGGACCAATATATTAGAGATCAAGGGATCTTGAAACTTTTCCGTCTCAACTGCAATAAAGTATATTCCTCATCTCAAGCTTGATTTTCACATCCATCTAACATTCCAATTGTTGAAAAATTTGAGATCATGTAGGATTCATTAAGACTATGAGCTAGCACATCTATGCTGCAGAAGCAATGAGAAAAAGAATTCAGAAAAACTATATTAATAAGAAACCCCTAGCAATAATAATTTAAGTACCTCCCAATGTTGAGGGATGACAACTGACCAAAAGTAAGAGACAACATACGAGAAGTAGGAAGTTATTACACTAATTTCCAATCAACATAATCCATTAGTGTGTGTTGTACCTCTGTTGTTGGTTCTTCTATACCAGTCATCTGGTACTTCTGCATTCTTTCAAATACTGAATGATCTGCACAGCCTCCTTGTGGTCCGTATTTATGTGGATATCCTAAAAAGAGGAAGGCTAGGTTGAGTTTTCAAATTCCAAGTACAAGTGCAAAATATGGCTGTATCCCTGCAACTTACTCAGTTTGTGTCCAGTATTGCTCATGTAGTTTGAGGGAAGCATCCTAAGAGTCAAGCTTTATGCAGCTGTCTTTACGTAATTATTTCTACCAAGGTACATTCTTAGTTTTACAAACAGAACAAAACTAACAATTGCTTCTTAACTTAATTTTCTTATAGCAAAAGAAAACATGAGCAACATCTGACATAAGAATGAAAGGTATTATTTACACATCTGTACAATTAGCTTGAACTAACAGCAGCCTTAAAAAAAAAAATGAACTCACAATGGAAAATTATTAGAGATCAAATACACTAAACATTATTTTATTCGTAAACTAAAACTAAGACGACTTTCTAACATTCTTATAGGATGCTATTACTTTATTCATTTTTCACAGAATTTCTGAAAATTTTTATATTATGCAACTTAACTGCTAATACTTAAGAACTGAAACTCGAATGATCCTTGGTTTTATCTCTACAATTCTAGAATTATGAGTTTGCTACCAATTTTATTGACAAGATTAAATGTATGATTTCCATTCTGGAATGTAAACGATACAATTAAGGATGAGATCAGTGTGTATATGCATACATGCATGTGTACAGATTTAAAATTTACAGAATTACAGATTACAAAGTCTACAGGTATATTTAACACAAGCAAAGTAAAAGAAGACTGAAAAACATTTTCATCACCTCCTTACTATAGCTGACTGTTTAAATTTTAACAACAAAACTGCAGTACTATCCAGGTACACGAGTTAAACGTGCTGGAGATCCAAACTAGCTCAATGGGAATATCATACAAGCAGCTGCTTGCTGAGGGCCATTCTTGCAATACTTGTCAATGCAGATCTCACTGCACACGTGAACACACTTCAGACACACGGTTCGGTTTTGGCCATGAGTACCTATTTATAAGCAACCTGTACTTGCAGAAGCTTCCCCTGGAGATGAGAAGCACTGCAGGGAAGAGGGTCTTGCCCCTTCAGTTTCTCTGCAAACTGGATCCCATTATAAGTTGGTGCTCTAGTAAGAGAGAATGGAGTACAGAATATGAGAGCTACATGTGTAAATACTAAAGGAACCAGCTTCTGTAGGACAAACCATAGTTTTACCATCACCTCAGCAGGGTGCAGGTTTTGTCAGAAATGTGTAAACTTTAGCAAAGTTTATTGGTTTTGGGGAGTTATTGGTAGGTTGGGGTTGTTTTTTTTGTTTGTTTGGTGGGGTATTTTTTTTTTTTTTTAAGAAAGCATGAAGGTCCAAAATCACAGAGTAAATGGAACAGACACATAGGAGTAGATTTATAAAGCCTAAGAACCAGCACCGAGGACCTGATGTCCACATTATACGCATTTCAGGGGATTTTACCCTTGACTAGCTCTAGTCTGGCTCTGTGGAGTCAAAGCCTATTAGCAGCCGGAGCACAGTAGATGCACTCTGGTACACCTGACAGTTGCCTTTAATTATCTTTGATATCTGTTTCCTGCAGTCATACTGTATGATACTGCTAAACTATTTCAATATACAAGCTCAACTTGCTTCAGGTTTTCTCCATATATCATTAAGCTCTAAACTTTGCATTTCAATCATGAAAAGTTGGGGGACAATTAAATAGCAGACAGGAATAAAAAAAAATCATATCCTTGGCACACACAGCTGAAGTTGAGTTCTGAAAAAAATCCAAACCATTTAATATGACATCATGCTCCAAAATACCCAAAGACTGGATTCAGTGGACCCACCAGTAAGCTTAAGAGGGCTGATCAAGAAATAAAAGCAGTCTTCCAACCTTCATTCCTCTCAATCACACATATTTACAAGTATTAAAAGAGGTCACGTCTAATTAGTTTAAAAAAAAAAAACCAAACAGGTTTAATGACAAATGAAGCCAATTTAAACATAGTTAATATTTTTTTTCAAATTGGGTCCTTTGCCAGGTCCAAAATATTTTACTGCAATTGTAAACTTTGCTTAATGGGAGAGAACCAGATTTAATAAACATGTTTCTTGGCAAAGAAACTTTCAGTCTAAGAGTAACTGAAAGATTATAGTTGGGTGTAAACAGTTATTCATTATCTCACTAGCTAATTAATTTTATGTACTATAAAGGTATCCAAGTACAGTATTGTATTTAAAACTTATTTCCAGTCTGAATTTTAGAAAAGCTGCTCCAACATACAACAAAGTAACTTTTTCTTTGGTCAACTTTATGCCCACTGTTTTGACCGGTGTTTGCCAACGAGACTTATTAGCAAAATCCTGATACTGTGTGGGAGGTAATTTGTTAGGATTCCAATAAGGTCATTTCTTTAAATAAAAAAAAAAAACAAAAAACAAAAAACAAACACCTTTTAAGAAGTAACTACAATTAATGTGCACTACCTTAGGTTTTTGGAAAAAAAAAAAAAAAAAAAAAAGAATCCTAGACTTCTGAAGGAACTGGTATTTTCCTTTCACTATTTTACAGAAACGTTCATGAACCTTCTAAGTTTATTTAATGATTTCCTGCATATTAGTTTCCCACATTTCCATTTCTAACACCACACAAATACCACTTATGAACTGCTGTCTCATCACATTCCTCCCAGTATGGTTAGCCCTAGCACAGTGCCAGAAGAATGAAGAGAGAGAATGAGAGAACAAAATGCTCTTACTCTAAGCACCTCACCCAAGTAGATTAGCAATGCAGTGGAACATTGGCTTTGCTATAACCAATATTAAACAAAAAGCACCACTCACTGTAGAGGTCATCTGTACTTTTGAGGATTCTGCTTACTATCACTAGGTTGGAGTTAAGAGCAAAGGATTACAGATATGATCCTTCCCTTCACCATCTCCAGCACCTTTTTTTTTCCTCCCAGAATAGTATTAAATAAATTCTACTGTATTTAATTTAACTAAAATTCTCATTACCCACTACCCAATTTCATACCACCGACCATTTATCTCTGTGACAACAGCTCGCGACACAAGGGCAGGAGGAATGGGCAATACTGCTTCCCCATCAGCACACTTCACATACATGAAACTATCCTAGCTTTAGAGCAACTCCTGCAGCTGGTAACTGCAGGAATCCACAGAAATTAACTGGAAACATGTGCTGGTGCAAAATGTGCCGTGCAGTCAAAATGACATTTTCTGCTATCACCACACTTCTATTCATACTCTGCGGCATTATGACAATTGACAGAACAGTACTAGAAATAAATGCTCTCAGTGCATTACGCAAAATAAGCAGTCTTTCCTGTGTATCTTGTTTCCTGAAGAGGTTAGGAAATCCCTTAATACATTTTTTTATACTGACTGCCTGGATTTCAAACAAATACTTCTTACTTCAAAAGTAATAATCTAGTAAGAGAAACTTTAAAGGCATGACAGTTGAAATTATGAAGAATTGAAACAGTCTGCTACAGCAACTGCCAAGGTTTTGCATGTGCTGGAAAAGACGAATCCCCATGGACAGATTTAAATGCACCCTGCTAAACACAGGAGGCAGGTGATACAGGACAGTTCACTTCGGAACCCTGTCCAGCTTGCAGGGAAAGTTGCATACAAAGCTTTCTTTTGCTAAATGCTGCATTACCGCCAAACCGTGAGGGCACTGCTCCTCTTCATCTTCTGAGGCTTCCTATTCCCACCATCCCCTGCAGCAGCCCCATTTCTGGAGCCAAACAGGAGCTACATGGGGCCAGATGACTTGCCCAGTTTTGACCCACATCAAAGTCTGGTCCATGCCCTTGTGATGCCTTTAAGCGCTCTGAGGGGTACAGCCTTCTGCCAGCTCTTGGGGAACAAGAGCTTTGTAGCCTATTCCTCCCACAACCGTAAGAACTGAGCAAGAGAAAGCATTTAATTTACCATGAAATGATTGTTTACAGCAAATACAGGGTTGAGGAAAAACTAGAAGCCTGCTTTCCATCAGCTCTATAAAAGAAAAGTTTAATTACAGGATCAATTCTCTAACTAGAGAAAATCCTCGGGCAAAACCAATACTTTATTTTTTTTTTCCCATATTGTCCAGTTTCCCATTTTCCACTTTCAGGTCTTTACTATCAACATTCTGTCAGGATGTACAACAATAATAACGCAATAATATTAAACCTAAACAAACAACAAAAAACTTGTCATTTCATACGATATTTTATTCTAACCAGATGGCAGATCATTATTAATGATATATACAACTACAGATGCTCAAAGTAAGAAATTTTATCCTTTTAAAAAAGGCATTACCTACCACACAGAGATTCCTTATCAAGTGAATTTTTTTCTTCTGCCCATCAGTAAATAGTATCACCTGTTAAGCATTTAGGTTAACTTCTTAACAGATACTGGATTTAGGCATCTGGGGCAAGGATATGGCAACAACTTCCATTAAAAATTATGAAAATGCAGTTCTTCAACAGCCAGCCATAGAGATTTCCCAATACTAGCAAAAGCAATAGTGTCAAAACAAAATTCAAATTTAAGCAGATACAAAAAAATCCTTATTACAGATTTTATTCTAAGCAGTCTGTCACACGGTGCTCCCATGACAACCACCAAGTAGACCTTTGTTATTAAATCAACCACCACAGTATGAAAAAAAAGAAACCAAGTTCTCACTAATAATACATAGCTTGCAATGGTCAGTTCATTCGGCAGACAGGCCTCTGCAAAATTACAAAATAACTTTACTTTCTGTTCTCAGTCATATAGTTCTTCCAAGACCATAAAGACAATTAAATGACCACACTCGTTTTCCTGAAGATCTGAATGGGATTTTCCTGTCTATTATTGATCTGAGGAAATATCAATTTTGTATTTTACAGTATGAACTCAGGGATACATTTGAGGCATACATGATTTAAATAGATATAGCTCCAATGAAATCCTAATCCCTAAAGAAAAGTTTCCAAAATGAAAATAGCAATTTGCACCTTTCTAGCACTAAATTATAAAACAGATCAAGAGTAGTTTAGAAACTAAAATCATTCAACTAGTGTTTCGAGTCATGAATAAAGGGCCACCTTCCACTGGTCACCACATCCACTGTAACAGACAAAAGCTGCCTTATAAAGTTGACAATATAATCCCCATTTACAAGAAAACTTTTGTTTAACTACTGAATAAGAACTCATTGAGATGCTAATCATAGGTTGCATTGTGATTTCTGAAAAGTACTAAAGAGCATATTGTTTCAAAAAGCTGAAACATGGGTGACCAAAAAATATCCCAAATTAAAGCAAAGATGACAACTTCTCCCAGTCTCTCCTAAGTTAGAAACATAAGCATTTGTGTTGCGTTTGTCCTGTATAAGATACTAGTGGTTTGACTCTATTCCACAAGAGTTAGCTTTAGATTAGAGCAATAACAACAGATTTGCATGCTTGTTTTTATTTTTAAAGCTACTGTAAAGCTTAGCTTGTTTTAGTTGTTGGGGTTTTTTCGGAGCTGCAGTTCAATGCAAAATCAGCTCTCACGAAAGGCAAAAAAAAAATTTAGCCTCAAAAGCATGATTCACCAAGTGACAGAAGCAGTTGTATACTTCAAATATTTCAGACCACAGAAATCCTGGAGGCACAGAGGATACCAACGACAAGAGCTGAACACCACAATCAGAACACATGCACATCAGACTGCACTGACAGCAGCCAAGAGTGGCGGCACATTTTCAGAGTGCTGCTCAGACATAGCTCCAGGACGGGCTGTTTTCAACCATGCTGAGCAGGCAGCAACGTTCTCTCAGTGATTTGGAAGCTGTATTGTACTGCTGCTTTAATGTGGCTCTCTGGAGTAGATTTAAACAATCCCCTCTGATAATCTGATTTTGTTTCTAACTGATGGTATTGATGCACTGGATTCAAGAGGAAAAACGGTGTAAGCCAACATACCATCACCCGAATTAATTAAAAAAAAATCATACCCTGCTCCCGTTCGCTTTAATAAGATATTATGAACCAATTTCATCATTAGCTTTTTCCAGCTCTCAAGTGATCCATTTACTCCTCCAACAGAGATAATTTCTACAAAACACCAATACTAACTTTCATAAAAATCAAACTATCTGCTTCTTTAAGGGACAGTCCTATTTCTGTCATTAGTTGATAACAGTGAAGAGTATTTTTAGTCACCCACTATTTACAGAATAGGGAACTGGGACATGAGACAATCTTCTTGCTTGTCTCGCCCCTTGGAAACCAAGCAAATCACTTTACTGCCTTATGTCCCTTTACTTCCCTCCTCACCCCCTTGTCTACAACAGGCTTAATAAACCCCTTTGCAAGGCAGACAGTGACTTCTATACAGGACGTGCTATGGAAGTGGTAGTCCAGTATTCCCACCATTAAGCAGTGAATTGAACTGCTTGGTGAGACCTATAAAACATACCAAAGAATGTAGAAGTATGTGCAAATTATTCACACAAATGTGGTTATAAAAGATGTATCTTATGGTTTCACACCAGGCTTTCATAATTATTTTAGTACTTTTCCCCCACTGTTGTTCTGTTCCAGCAGCAAACCCTGTAATACTCCAAGAGCAGCTAGCAAGGAGAACTGCCTTCTCCGGCTTTCACCTGCAATGCTGTGCTGAGCTGAAGATTAAATGCATGCTCCAGCTTCTCTTTCAGAATCAAAGTAGTATATGGAATGCTATCCTATAAAGTTACTTTATTCTCAAATATGGGTCTTGTATGCACCAGGAAGACATACATTTAGTCAGTCAGAAAACAAGTGTAACTCACAACGTACATAAAATTTAATAACTGCATTCATTCAGAAGCTCTTTAAAATTATGCAACTTCTGTTTGATTTTGGGTTAGTAATCGTATTTACAGAATGGGGTAACAGGAAGGACAAACATATCTGCTAGCTCACAGCGATTTTAACGTACTTAAAGACAGCACACACTGCCACTGAATGCAAAATACAGCAGTATTTCAGAAGCTTTATTCAATTAGAAAAAAAAAACAAATCTGCTGAGTTTTTAGCAGATAAAGATCATTTCACTGCATTCACACAAGAGAAGTAACCAGAGAGAGAGTGTTTTCCACTGGCTTATAGCACAGAGAAAATGACAATACATAAAGCCAAATCACAACCAGAGAATTTCCTCATCTACCTTCCTATTTTTGACGTTTCTTTTCACAATACAATCTCATTATGACACACTTTGAAAATTATCTATACATATATCATCACGAGAGTGGTTCAAGTCATTTCTGGTGATCTAATCCAAAAGTCTTCATCCAATTCCAAATGAGATTTCAAACTCAAGTCTTCTAGGATTTGCACAATGGCCTGACGGGACAAGTTTTTAAATGAAGTTATAGTTTAAATTGATTTTTAAGCAAGACTGAAGTCCTACATAAAGTTAGCTTGCAACACACAACTTGTTAGCTTCAATAAGCAAAAGGTAATCTTAAAGTGACTCTCTGCCAATATCTCCTTGGAAGGATTGAAACTTGGAATCATAACTTTATTGCAGGATTTTTGGGGTTCAGCATAAAGTTATTAAGCATCAAATAAAACTGATTTTTCTTATAGCTGAATAATGATCATACGTAAAAAAGCATGTAGAGTGCAGGAAAACTGATGCATCAGTTCTGAAGATGTGAAAGTATTCTGTGGTACTTTCTCATCCTTCTGGGCATTTACAACTAAAGCCAGACTTCTGGGGCTATACTCTTCAAATTCAAGAAGTATTCTCCGTACACTTCCATCAGCTACTGTGTAAAATGGGACATACTGGCTGCCACCACAGCTTCTGAAGAGGTCTCTGAAGGATCTGTGACCTAATGCATGCAGGGGAAGCTTTTATTTCCCACAAGTACCACCTTCACTAGATGTAGGTGAACACTTAGTGACAAACTTTAATTATCCTTTATTTTCCACATGACAGGGAAGAACAATTAGTATGGAGCATTTTAAGAACGTATTTTTCAAAAGAAACATGTATCCACTGAGTAGAAGATATACTGCTTATACACTTAAGCCTGACTGCTTAATGCTTTCTTAAAATGGCAGTATAAGGAAGACCCAGTTTGGTTTGCTGTAAATCTCTTTCACACCATAACTGTATATGAATCAGTTCAGGACAGCATGATTCACATTGTCATACGCAAGCCAAAGTCTCATTTGATACTTACAAATGGGTTACAGTTTTTGACATTTAATAATAATAAAAAAATTTCATCTGTAGCACAAAATGGAAGTACTCACTGATATCATCTTCATGATAAATGACAGAGTGGAACGGTAGAGTTTTGTCCTTAATATATCTCTCTGCTGGCTCAATGTAAAAGGTCCCACTGTGAGTTTGGATGAATCCTTCAAATCTTCCATCAATAACAGACCCATGGCTAAGACTTCCCTGCTCACCTGTTAAGGGAAAAAGTGCATTAGGTTTTTTTATACCTTTCTAAAAGCTTTCGGTCCTGTGCAAACTTCAAGCATACACACTACCCAAGATGTTAAGCAGACAATGCTAAAGTATGATACGTGCATAATTATCCTGCTCATGCACCAGTACTGAACTGCTAAAAACTGTATGAATTATGCAGTAATAAGATTCTGGATAAGAGCAGTAAGCCATTCTTGCAGAAAGTTTATGTCTGAATTTCTAAGACTAAGAATATTCAACAGTAAGACATACAGTTATCCCAAAATCATAGTTACTAAGTTCAATAGCTTCCTAATCAGGTACATAAATGGCATGTTTAAAAAGTACATAATGAATAAGTTAACATATTTTAGAGCTGTCACACATACAGCATTTAATCGTATATCCAAGTTCTGTCTTTATACATCTGTTCATGAAGTTATAAAAAAAAATAAAAATCAAAGTGTATACTGAACTTTGACAGCTTTCAACGAAAGATTTCCCTATATTCAAGAAATCCATTTTTCTCTTCAAGCATAAACCTCTTAAAACTGTAGTTAGGTTGAAATGTGGGATGGAGTGAATTTGTATCTGAAACAGTCACAATCTGGAAAAGTACAGCTGTCAAAGTTTAATCATTGACAGCTACAACATGCAGCATCCCCAACAAGCCTTTTCCATAAAAAGGATGAAGGATTACTAAAAGAGTGTTCATGTCCTCCACTGAGGAGGGTTCACAATCACACTATCAAATTATCAGAACCGTACTCATTCTTACCATTAACCAGCACTAATTTCTAATTATCAACTATCAATAATTTTATAAAGCTCACACAGAGTACTGAAATTCGGAGAAAGCATCTTGAAGATATGCCATACAACTCTTAAGACAGAACACTAAAAAGTAGAAATAGGCTTTGTGGAACACTAATTTTAAAACATTCGTAAGGATCCCAGATTTACTTCAGACTATACTCTATTAGAATGCACATCAATATCCTGAACTTATAAGCCATGTATCTTTGGAAATTTCAGAGTACTTAGAAGGAAAACTCTTGATCTGAATGGAAATCAAGAACAAACAACAGAACAGTTTATATACTCAACTCTAACTTCATTCATGATCTTCATGACAAACACAAACTTGGGGTGACTGAGAAATATAATAAGGAGGATTAAAAGAAAACACAGAGAAGCTCAGTGAGTGGGTTCATGTGGATCCTTTAATCTCATCCCTCAGCAATATGGAGAGAATCAAATGCTTCTATGAGATACTTTCACAAAGTAGGAAAAAAAAACAAACGAACAAACAAAAAGAACCACACAACAAAAGACCACACACACCTTAAAAGCCCTCTGATCTACTTAAGTCAACTGGTCTACCTAAATGCATATAAAGTGCTAAGCATGTACACTTCTCTTCCCAGTTTAAAAGTGACTTTAAGACCATAGAACGTTACTAACGGAGAACTTCAAAACCAAACAGACTGTACAAAGAAGGACAGAGTAAGTCTTAATCGTTATCTTCTTTTCATCTGCTTTAAATTCCTTAACTCTCCTTCCTTCTTAATCAATTTTATCTTTTGTATATGGAAATCAGGTATGTTACCCTTAATGATGATAGCTCTATATTTCTTAAATTCCTTTAAACTAAGAAGAGTACCCGATTTTTTTTTAATGCAGACAGCTTTTTCTTTTCTTTTTTTTAATGCAGACTTCTATGAAGAGTATGTTCATGAACAGAGTTGAACTTCCAAATATGATATGAAAATTATTAGCTAAAATGCTCATTTGTTAAGAATGACTCTTATATGAGGATAAAAGCAGATGGAGTTTAAATGCATTCAGATGCATTATTAAAGTTTGATAATGAAGAAAACCTAATCATACAGATATTAATTTTCTGCATATACTATTAAAAAAAACGTTTACAATGACTGCACTTTAATCCATTACAAGGTGCTGTACTTACCATAAATGTGTCCAGTGTAAATATGGGAGGTATCATAATCAATTACTTGGTTTGATATTTCTACTTTAAAGTCATCACTAAAAAGAGATGTATCTCTCTTCATTCGAAGGTTGAAGTGTCTAAAGTGAATAAAACAAGATGGTAAATGGGCTTTGAGCTTCAATTACAAGAGCACTAAGCAAAGTACTTCTAACCATCATTTTCATACAAAAAAAAAATGCAGACTCTAAAATTTACCTATAAAAAATGTTTTTACTGTACAAGAATTAGACCATAGCCTAGAAGGATTTTCTCAAGCAAGATTAGTTAGATGCTTTTGATACAAGTAGCTAAATCTACAAGATTCAAACCAGAAAGCAGGGTTAGACTTAAACGCATGAATCTGTAATGCTGACTTTGACTATACACTTGTTCCCATTCCTCCATAAGACACGGATGCAGCTTAAGGGAAAAAGCAACTATTCCACTTAACAGCACTGTGAATCAGAAGAAATAAGAACAAATATCAGCTTATTTTACTTTCATTGCCAACATTTAAGATATATAAATGAAACAGGTGATCTAATTACTATTTCAACTGAAACAAAAAATAAGATGGGTAACAACATTTAATAAAAAAATACTTAATTGGTAGTTACATGCACAACTATGTAAACAGCTTACTAATTGAGCGATCTTGTTCAAATTACAACTCTACGTTATTTGATGCAAATCTTACTGCTAATCTTTATATGAAATATACTACATTATCTTTGTACAAAACCAAAAGTTTGGTTCAGTGAAGTCAAGCAACATAACCAAAGTGTTTTAAAGTGCCTGACATTACGTGAATTCATACCTGTGACAACTGTTAGCTTGCTTCAGAATTTCATTTGGTATTCTCTTAAATTTTGCATAAACACATTGTGCAAATACAGATCAGTGAAGTGTTGAAACTTCAGTCATTCCAATTTTATTCTTGATTTTCTTCCTATATTTTTCTCTTTCTGCACAATCATGAAATTGAAGGAATATTATAGTTATGTCACCAATTAGTTACACAAAAAGTAACTCTGGTAAGTTGACTACAACTGTGTCAGAGTCTTCATATAAAAATAACGTGACCAGTCTCTCAGTATACACAGTACACAAATGAGAGCTGAATTTCCCTAGTGAAAGCTAGTATCCATTTGTGCTAACAGCAAAAGAATCTAAACAAGTACCACAGTGTAAAGTCAATTAATTACTTTTTAGTACAGCTGAAGCATATACAAAATATATTTTCAGTCCTCCTTTCCACATTAAATAATATGACACTACAGTTGTAAGTATTTTGAAACAACTGTACATTAAGATGCAAGACTCAGGACCAAAGAAAAAAGCTATGCCTACACTTAAAACCTGGTAAGGGCTCTAGTGACTCATGTTGACTATTCTGTAATGCAAACAGTATTCCACAATCAAACTGTCTTTTTCTATTATTGTTGCCACAATGTTAATAAAGCTTCAAAGCAAGTATTCTCCTCTGGTGATGTGTTAGAGGTATCTACTGCAAGGTTGAGAAATTCTGAGACGTGGCTACTGGATGGCGTAGGTTAAACTTCAGCAACTCCCTGTGACTCCTGGGCTTTGTGCCACGCCAGCCAGGGCTCAGATTATAGTTTCAGTATGGATGTGTTCTATGAGGGCAGATTTTCCTGTTAAAAAGGAAGACACAGTTCACTACAAACGTGCTTGACTATTGGAGTCACCAAAGAACACACACCAGCTCACAGTTAGCTATCCACAGCCAGATAGAAAGGCATGTTTTAGAAAAAATAGCTAGTATTCATAACATCACCTAGATACAAAAAATAAGAATAATTCTTCAAGTTAGTCTCTTTACTAGCTCTGTAAAACTGTTTTTTGGTAACAGAGGTTCATGAGGTTGAAAAGGTAACATGAATAAGCAACCCACAAAAACATCGCAAGACAGAATGCTCCAAGATTACACAATGCATTCTTCTAGCAGCAGGGGGAAGAAGATACTTTAAGCCACCTTGTGTGGCTCTTCTGGGCAGAAAAAGTTAGAAATGAACAGGCAGAAAAAAAAATAAGAACAGCAGTGATAAGAATTAAGAATTTCATTCAAGTACTTCAAGTTCTACTCACTTTGGTCATACCACACTGCTCAAGGTGTTAGATTTGAACTCCATTTTAGTGTGAGTTTTCCCTGTGACTGAGTGCATCTGAACTGCAGTTAGATGGCAAGAGATCCTGGATACTTTAGAACAGCTCTCCTCCCTTCTCTAATATTTGATAGAAGACTTCTTACCATAAGAAGTCTGTAATCCTGTCTCTGATGAACTGAAGTATCTACTAATCCCAGCAAGAGCACCTATTATAGCTAAAATTACTTTTTCCCTGATGAAAAAAAGCAGGTTTTCCAAAAACCACCAACTTAATCTATATAGCACTTTTCTCTCAGAAGTGCAAAAAAGTAACATGCATACAACCAGAAAAATCTAATTTTAAAGTAAGTTTCAAATAAAATTGAGGAGCAATTATCATCTCTACTCAACTGCATCAACAATTTCTTTATCATTTTGGAGTACACTATGTAAGACAATGCAGGACTTCTCATATACTCACTCACATATACATCAGTGGAGTGGGGAAAAAAAAAAAAAAAAAAAAAGGACTTGATTATCTCGCAATGAAGGCAAGTAAGGTACCAAGTTTAGCCTAAAATAACACCAAGTAGATGAACTAGCCCTAGGCCTCAATTGTGAAGCCATCCAGGGTATCACTTCCTTAACTGCCAAGTCATCTACGTTTTCATTCTTAAAAATTATCGTGACATTCAGCATTGTGCTTCTGGACTACTGTTGTTGACGATCACGTAACCATGCTTTAGGGTCAGGTTTGTCTCGATGCCCTGCTCTACAGGACTGTGCTTTTGGAGGGGCAAGCAGAAGCTCAGCAGAGTCCACTCAAGCTGGGAACGGTTCTTCCTTCTGGGCAGGATACTCTTCCATCAATACTACCCTATCTGTCGCTTCAAAATGGACAGTTAGAAGTCATATGTACAAAATAAAAAGTTTCACTGGTTTTAAAATTAAGAAGCCTCTATTTATTCTCTTTTCATTTTCCCCCCTCTTCTTACTTTCCACATTGGTACATAACTAACACTACAGATCTAATCCATGCTGTTAATTACCTATTTATTAATAAAATTAGCTCTATCTGCAGGATTACAGAACTATTTCAAATACAAAATAACACAGCTGTCTTTCACAATAACAATTCTCTGATCATTTCTTAATTTAGATAAACTATTAGATAACCTGATCGTCTCTCAGCTATTTTTAAACAGGTCTTTTCTTGGTCATTCAAACACATGTGATGGGAATAGGCTTATCTGTCTCGACTGTTCACCCTTTTAATAATGAAAAAGGAAGTGACAAATCTTCCTTTAGTTCCCTTCCACCAAAAAAGGGAGGAGAAGAGAGAGGCAACTTGGACGGGGTGGGGGCTGTTAGGAAACAAGCATCTATTAATCTCTACTTCCAGAACTTAACAACTTTAACAAATCACCAAACTTTAAACAATAGTAATCATAAAAACCCACGTATAACATGAAAACTACAGTAGAGAAAGTAAATCCCATTTTTATGCCTATGCAGAGACATCTTAATATACTACTAACAAGTGTCAATGAAATCAGCTGCACTGAAAAGATCCCAGTTTATAGGTGGGGAGACTGCTAATTGCAATGACAGATTAAAACAAACGGATAGTTGGCAGGGACGCTGCAACAAAATGCGGTTCAAGACCCAAATTTCTCAGTAAGAAACTTCAAAAGACCCTACAAAATCCATTTCAGTATCTCACCCAATATAGAAGTTTTCCTACTATTTACTTAAAATTTCTTCAGAGCTAGTATTTCTTCCCCTTTCTTGAAAGGAATACAAGCTAGTCACTATCCTTCTCAAAATGATGTGGGAAAGAATGCATCTCAGTTTTCTTTCCTGGCTTAAAGTTACTTTCCAGTAACATCATGAATTCTTCCGAAGACATGAGCCTCCAGAGTAGTTCAACAAATTTGTCTGTATCTTTCCTGAATATAGTTTCTAAATACTAGCCAAAATGGAAGAAAAAGAAGCTTCAAATAAGCCTTTTGGTAATTACCATTTCTACAGCATGCATTGAGTTTTCTGTGCCAGCACCTGTACCCATGTAAACTAAGCTATCCCCTAGCCTAGCTACACACCAGACAAAAGATTAATTCTTTCCAGAAAAATAATGCTGCTTTTATTTACACACTTACTACCTAGCGCAAGACATTTCCCAGCAGTAGTGGTCTCTAGAATAGAAATAAATCAATTAAGACAGAGTTCTGACCTTGCTTATTTGTTACTGCTTCTGTCTTACATGTATCTGAAAACCAATGCAGTAACAGACCATTACTTGGTTACTGTATGGTTGCTCGTTTGGTTGAATTCAGAATTTTTGGCAAAACTTTATCTGCTTTGATAATAAACTACATCTTATTCGTTAATGGCAGTAATCTAAGGACTATCAAGATGTAGATTTTTATTTCACTTTAGCTTAACTCATGGAGACTGTCAGATTTGCAAGTATGTAACATAGCAACTCAGTGCTAATTAAAGGGAAAAAAACCCAACAGTTGAGAGCACCACACTTAGCTAAACCCAGTAGTTTCCCATACACTTGAGTTATGTCAATCCTATAATCGCAGAGCAAGAACTTAAAAAAAAAAAAAAGCTGTGTGTATATACTGACAGCACTTGGTAAAATGAACATAAAGGTGTACATGTAAGAGCTAATGCTTAATATATTATTCTATTTCATTTTAGTATGAGTTACCTTCTAAGATCAGTGATTTTTGCCATGATGAAATGTCCAATATATTGACACACTGATAGCGAGTCCACAGACTTTTCCAAAGCTGGCAGAAAGAGCTATTATCAGTGGTACGCAAACAGGCACTCAGTGCTTTCCCTTTCCTACCTTTCCTCAGCCAAACTTCTGCAACCAGCGGCAGGCTGAGCAGACAGAATCACTCAGTGACCAGAGGAGATTTTTTTTTTTTTTAATTAAACAAAAAAAAAGGAGGCGGAGGAGTTACTCCACATCTGAAAGAAGTGGCTGGGAAAAGGGAACAGAGAGTGATGGGTTGGTGGCAGTATGGAATGTGACTCCAGTACAAGGAGAGCCCATTTAGGTTTGTCCTCTTTTATTCTCAGTAGGAACCTGAAAAATCTTTTCAGCTGTGCCTCCTCACAAGTCAGGATCCAGAAGATACAACTCTGCTTGAGATGCAAGTCTTTTATCTTTACTTTCCCATTTAAGAAGTCAAAGACTCTCTTCTCTGACAAATTGAAGGGGATAATAATTTGAGCCCTTCTTTCTAACTGCTTCCATATGAGGCATACCAAAATCAAAACCTGGTTCCCACAGACTGTCAGAGTCGTTCTAACCATGAACTACATTAAATAGAAGACAGCTTAACAACTTGACAGACGGTTTAAACTACTCACAAGCTAAGCCTACAGAACCACCACGCTTATGGACATTATTATTTTTCACACTGTTTTCACCTACTATTAAACCTATAGAACATACTTCATCATCATTTAACTGACAATTCCCATGGTCCTGCTACTGAAACTACAGAAAACATATCTTTGAAAGAACATATGATAGGGTCTGCTGGTTTATCATTCTTTCTATTACCCACCTAGATGCAGATAGAGGGTATGATCCTCTAGTAAGTATTTATCTAAAAAATAATCTCTAGAGCATTGCAACACCCAGCAATCCCAGCTAGAAAGCCTGCAGCTTATGTTTGTTTTCCGTCAATGCCTCTGGGGTGGCACTTGTGATTGTTCAGAGATTTCTTTCCTGACCTTCAAAAGTCAAACTTGCTTAGCTTGTTATTCTAGAAGAACACAACTGAGGATGCAGCCTTCATCCTAAACAATTTGCCACTGGTTATTCTTGATATACGTAGCTGCAAACGCATAAGCTAGCTCAGATCACAGAAACCATCCAAGTAGGATTACAAGTTGCGACACGTTGGCTAATTTACACTCTAAGAAAGTCAGCCAAGTATCCCTCTGTCCTGAAGAGTATGGTGTATAGATTTTTAAGAGCAGAATAGTTTTTACCCAGGGTTGATTTCTTTTTCACTTTCAGTAAAACTTCTCAAAGAAGTTAAGTGCAAATTCTGTCACTTCATTTCCTGTTTATCCAAAACAACCTTCCCATCTGCATTTACATAAAGTTGAATATTTATATGCAGTGCCATGTTCTAACATAATTCAAAGACATGAGCTCAAAAAAACAGGCAAAGATGTAAAAATCACAAGGCAAAGTTACTACATGAATTCAAACTAAGAAACTAGTTTAGAAAGAAGCTTTCTTAGTGAAACAAATAAAGAAGTAGAAAGAAATCTGCTAGCTGATCATACAAGCACATACGAAGCACATAGCTTAAGCACCTTCATTTAAGTCTACTGTTTCATTTTAAGAACATGGCTATGTCTACTGAAGTTTGTTGCCCAAGGAGCAAAGTTCCAAGGCATTAATACCCATTTTAGCAGTACAGCTGGCAAACCCTGTGCCTCAGCTGGGCGATCTCACCAGTCCGATGCCACTGTACCAGGCGTTTCCCAGATAAACCTGAATGAAACACTAAATGCCTTTTTTCCCCCCCGAGGGCTACACATATTCCAGCTCACTGTATTTAAACCCATGCAAGACATTTCACCCACAGATCCCACCCACAGATCCCACCCACAGATCCCACCCACAGATCCCACCCACAGATCCCACCCACAGATCCCACCCACAGATCCCACCCACAGATCCCACCCTCTAAAGTATTTTTTAGATTAATTTCACGTAAAAGATGAGTAAGAACTCAGGTCCCTGCTTCCCAATTCTCTGCAAGATAAAATTGTTTTACCTACAAGCACCAACATAGGGTGGTTTGGTTTTGTTTGTTTTGGTGGGTTTTGTTTGTTTAGTTTGGGGGGGGGGAGGGGGGGTTGTGGGTTTGGTTTTTTTTTTGTTTGTTTGTTTTTTGTTTTGTTTTGGGGGGGGGGTGTTGTTTGGGGGTTTTTTTGTTTGTTTTTTAAACAAAACAGATGTAGAAAGTGAGACTCTTCCCTGGCAAGTTATTTGTCAAGGTACATAACTTAAAAGGTACAACAGATAGAGGATGACGGAAGAAAGATCATAGAGCACTGAATAAAGCTGAAAAGACTACAGTAAGAACTAAAGATTTTTATTTTTTATCTTTTCAAATTCAGGACAGCCTAAAATGACTTGTAGTAAGCGAAGCTTGCAAAAAATTCACTTAGTAAAACTCATGGAAATAACTCACATAAGTCCCACAGAAGCCAACCAGTCAGTCCTATTTGATGACTACCAAAACAACCTATTTAAGAAGTTAGTCTGTTTAGGAGGGTGTTTAAGTGCACATGGAACTGAAACAGACACAACATAAATTCTCGGATTAGTCCAGTAGCAGTGTATCTGCTCTGTTTTAACAGACTCACAGAATGTAGAAGACAAAGCCATTTCATGAATTGAGTACTATGTTGTATGCACAATTACAAAAGTATTTTAAAATAAAAGCCATAAAAAGAACATCTAGGGTTGAACAAAAAACAGAAGGTCACAATATGAAGTCCTCTAATCCAAGTGTAACTAGCTAGCTCAGTTACTCAGACAGCACAGCAGCATGCTCAGGATGTCCCCTTTGAAATTCAACATATCGAGTATGATTTCCGTGCAGGTAGCCTGCTTCATTTTTATAACCCACTCAAAACCAGTCAACAATTATCTTATTTAAACAAAAACATTTAATAGCTCTGAATAATGAAGGCAATACAAAGGATTACAGATTACTATAGAACTAATAATAATAATAATAAATCCTTAATTAAGAACTCTGAAATTTCATGAAACTTCATTCCTGCCATTCATGACTGTACCAGAAAGCTCAACCGTATTGAGCTGTATTACTGATAGCTGTTCAAAATAATTATGGAAAAAGGTACCCACAGGGAAAATTTAACATTAAGCCAATCAGCATTCACTGCTTCACAAATAAGCTTTGCCAAATGGTGCGGTGAGGACAGATTAAGACCCAAAACCACACAGTTTCCCAATATGCAAGCTCTCATTGTTATTAAAGTTCCTCTGCTCAATACAAAACATTGTAAAAGATAGTAGAGTATTTAAGAATCAATCATTTATTGAACTTTATTCCAAACTGGGTGGCAGTTAAAGCATTTTTTTACCTAGCAGCTGAATCTCATGGTCACTCTGCAACATATTATAGTTTTACACAGCGTTTTCTTAATAATAAAGACAGTGTAGAAAATCTTCTCCTTAACTACAGGAAAAAAAAGGTTACATACTGTAACACGCAGCATGCTACTAGTAGCAGTAGTGAGACTGACGCAGTTTTTTCCAGATGCTTATTGATCAAACGCTACTCTGAGCGCTTTGACATGACCAGGCAAAACAAACTCAAGCAGACACTTGCCTTCCAGCACCTTCCGGACTCCAGGCACCCAGTGCCACTTTTGAAAACACTGATAGGCACTTTACCTGTAAAGTTATTTTAAGTAGTAACAACCAAATCTTGGTGCCCCACTGGACTGGCCATGTTAGGCACATGCACACTATTAGCCTTTTTATATAGAACTACAAAGACAAAAATTCTTCTCCCTCCTTCCCTTCCCATACAAACCCAAGAAGGATAGGATAAGAAGATTTTTCTAAACTCCTTACCCTCCAAAAACCACCTATTGTTGTAGTTCTAAAGTTGCAGAACAGAGCTGGACGCATGCTTGTTTGAATACATAGGGGTATGTTCGTGTAGTGACACAGAGCAGTAGGCAAGAACATGCCGGTGAATAAGAAAACAAGAGAAGGAAAACCTCTAATGGTCACCAAGGATCACTACAACCAACCAGTATGGCTGATTTTTAATGCAGTGGAAGCAAAGCTTGTGTTTCACCATTAGTTAGAAGGTATTCATGTTTCTGACTATCATAATGCAAACCGGCAGACCATTTATGCAGACTGATCTGAAAATGTAATAGCCCGTAACATTCTGAAGCACAGTAGAAGAAAGAGCTTTTGAGTCCAGATGAACCATATAAGGTGGTGGAGGCTGAAGAACAGGTTATTCCGGTTGCACCGACATAGTAATTTAATATTTACATTATTTTAACCCCATATTGAGCTAGTCTTTAAGATTTGAATATGCTGGGCTAAAAGAATCTAGACTTAGCAGCCATGACTTGTAAGCCCAAATTAAAACAGGAGAAGCATTTTTATTAGTGAAGGGCACATTTTTAAACTATCTCAGGTTTTATAGAACAACCTAACAATATTCAGCAAGTGAATGCTTTAAGATTCACAGGTATAACCATATGAAAGGCCTTTTTATTTGTACGGCTTACAAAGAAGTTGCAAGCATTTCCAGTAATAGTTTTCCTATTATAAGGACCACGTATAGACCATATATTCCCAACAAATGTCTCTGAACTTAATAACTTTGAGTATTTTTTTTAAATAAAATTTTAGGTAAAAATCTAAGGAAAAAAGGGTAACTAAATTGCAAAACATCTGAAAGAAGTTCTCAATCTATGTTTAATTTAGTAATAAGCAGGGGTTACTATGTGTTCAAGTACCACTTGAAAATTCAACTGTTCCCTCAAGTAGCACAGGCAACTTTCCCAAGTGAGAGTCATCAGTTAATCCAGGAGAAAGACTGCAAGTGGGTGTGGATGGGTAATTAACAAGACAAATGAAGAAAAAATTAGAAACCTTAAGTTATTAGGATTGCATTAAGTAAAAAGTTGACTGACAATACAGCTAAACACTACATAAAGTTCCTCTATTCTTCTGAATGCATCAGGGTCTCAGGAATTCAGAGTTTTGTCACTAGGTAAAAAGGTATATAGTTCAGAGAATATCAGATGTCAGGCAAGTTTTTCAAGCTCTGTCCTCAAAATTAAATCACTACAAATGAAGCATCTGGTATATTGCTGACCTTCTACAGTTGACAGTAATTCGGTTTAAGATGTTCTACAATTAATATATTGCAAATATTTATACTGAAAAAGTGACAAAAACACCTTTCCAACTCCTGTGTATGGGAAGGGTGGTGTTGACTAACTGAACAAGTGCAAGAACGCATTTTGTGACTAAGCCAAAACTGGGTATAAAATATATTGTCAGTTTTACTGATGTTCCAACTTCATTTTCAAAACTACTGACATTACCTTGACATGCAAAAGAAAGTTATGGCATATTAAATTCCTTAACAATCTGGTGCCAAAGTCATTGCTTTTCTATGAATCATTCCATGTATTTTGGGGTGGGTTTTTTTGGTTTGGGTTTTTTTGGGGGGTGAGGGCTGTGGAGTGGGTTCAAAAGCTACTTTACACCAGGAACTCAACCACTTAATATTAACACTGTGCATTCATTATCTTTGTACGAACCTTCCCTGGACTCAAAGGGCACTTTAAATTAACTCACACTAAACCACTCAATATAAACCGGCAGGTGGAAGAGCTCTGACAAATAACCAGGATTGTTTCAAAACTTTCTATTCTTTCCAATTTGAAGCATTTTTGAAAGAAGCACAATTTGCACCACTGGTGAAGCAATAATGTCAACTCATCTAAACTACACGGTTTATGATTCAAAAGAATTAATAGGTATCCATAGCTTAGTTTCAGCAATTTTAACTGTCCTATTAAGTTAGGGTTTCAGCATTGAATAGTGGGTGGTTTGGTTTAATTCATTACAACTGCCATAAGTTGTATTTTAGATTACCCAACAACAAATGTTTTGAAAAATTTCTGTTCTTAACAGTATACTCTGTGGCATTTAACTTTCAGATGAAGGTTAAATAAAGGCACGGTTTCTCAGTGATGGCATGTTATACACCCATTTGTAGAACTACTGAGTCTGGTGTGAAAAAAGGTAGCTTTGGGTTTAATTCCATCATTACAGTGTCTATTTCATTATTAAACTGTTATTAGTCCATGGTTAAATGGTCACTTTAACTTGGCATAAAAACAATATTTAAATTTTGTTTTATTTTTTTCTTCTTCAATAGAAGGGTACTGTGAAATTCAGTTCTTAAATCCAAACAGCTGCTGAAAAGAACAGATGCTACTCACACAATCACACAATACTTGTAGCTACTAGCTGTTTTCTGGACAATAAAACTATAAGTTTGATGAATGCTAATCTGGCATGTGCCAGCACTGCCACTAAAAAGGGTGGCATTGCGTCTTCTTTCTTACCACATTACTTATTTTTGCACCCTTTCTTCTTGCAGCAAATTTGCTTATATACTGAATTGAATGATGAATTAATCTGGCTGAAAAACAACCAACCAAATCACTTTCCCGTTTTGACTGGCCCCATGACCAACAGGTGCTTCCTCTAGCACAAACAGAAAGATTAAGTTTATAAAGTTCATACTGGTACCAGAGATAGTGTAAGAACTGTTGTGGTCCATCTAGTTTCACGTAATGTTTCCAGAAGGGAATGGCAATAAATATTAGGACAGTTTTTCCATTGTGTCCTGGCTACAGAAGACAGACATTTTATCAGAAGCCAGCTCAAAACAGAAAATTATCATTTCGGTACTCACAAGTAGCAGCTGTTTATTATCTTTATTAAGTTAAGGACATGCAAGTTGGACAGCTGTATGCCAATAAACCACTGCACCTGGACAAAGTCTTAACTAACCATTTGGTATAAGGCCATCCAAAAAAAATCAGGTTTAAATTTTCAGAATCTCAAACCTTATGTTGACTGAATGCCTTTAAGTTTCATCACCTGTATTTATATAAAACAGCACTTTAAGAGTCCATGGGCTAAATCTAAATAGTTTAAGTATTTTGTAAAAGCTTTATTTCCTACTTTAGCACAAAGTAATCAGAATATTTGATAGAAAGGTTTCAATGTTGTCACTCAGTGATTACGTACACTTATTCACAATAAACTAGCTACAACTACAAAAAGGCAATCCTATTTACACAGTTTTTCAAACTGCTAAACACCTTCAAAGCTATTGAATAGACCATATGAAGTAAAACACAATTCACTTGATCCTTAATTCAAATTTAAAGAAAAATGAAATATTTTGTAAGAACACACTCAGACTGATTAACAGGAATTTATGGATTAAATTTACAGCCTGTCAATAGCCCTCTCTTTGGCAGGAAGTGTTAGATGTATCACAGGAAACTACCAAAATCCTAAATTATGGACTGGTTTGACCTTATAGTAAGTTTCCATTCAGGCTCCTCAGTTAATGATGGATTTGTGCCTCAGAGCATGGGGATTTAAAATCAATTCCACATATAAACACCAACACTCTCTATGAGTAAGAGGAGCTGTTATCAAAATCTTTATAAACCTGTTTGTCTAAGGTCTGGCGTGTCTAAGATCCATGAAGTTAGAGAATAAATCTTTTGTAGACGTCATTATTGTAGGTATGGTTAACATTTTTATACAATAAGGATTTTCAGCCCACCTTATTAACACAGATAGTATGCACAGGCTGAGCTGAGAGCTCTGTTTTACAGAAGAGTATTATGGAATCTTTACCAAGGAGAAGATGAACCTGCTTAAGTGGACTGAGACATGGACTGCTCTCAGAAAGAACAGTCTCATCCTCCTTCCGTCACCCTTTCAAGTCATACTGATTATTCTTTTTGCCAAATAATTTTCAGCTGGATCAGTTCCCGGGTCCTATTCTCTGCATGGTTTGAAGACTACTAGTGCCAGCACAAGGGATGATTCTGGGAATGCGGTCAGTCCAGTTCCTCTCTGCAGCAGCACACACTTTGCTAAGCCTAAATTAACCACCAGCCTGCAGCTTCAGAGTGGCAGCATTAGATTGAAACTAATTTTCACTGTCTTGCAACCTTGCTGGAGATCTCATTTAAAAGTGGAGATGCTTACAATATAAGGAGCCTCTGAAACATTCTACTCTGCAGTCTTTATTAGAACAATTTAATAGCATAGACTAGAGCTTGCCTGTGAGCAGCGGCTGCACCAATATGACTCGTCTTTAAATAATAAAACTCCCTGGACTAAAAAAAAAAATCAGACCCAAAAATGTGGTTTTAAGGACAAAAGTTCAAATTGAGGATCTGGGTTGCAATTCTACAGCAGTTACAAATACAACCCCAACGCTAACCTTTTGGGAGCATGCACTGAAACTTGGTCATTAGACCACACACCTCCAGTAACACCACTTCATTCCTCTAAGAAATTTCAAGCTAGCACAGAAGCAGAATGCTCACTCATAAAACAATGTTCCAAACACAGAGAAGACCTGGTTTTACCTTTGCTCTGTCAAACTTACCATGTTTCTACATATGGGTAGCAATTATTTATCAAGTGCTAATGACTTAAATTGTAATTGAAATAGTTAGAAAAGCACAGGCATTACATATTCCTACAATATATTAAGACAGTAGTGCTGCAAAGGAGGGAGTCAAAGAAACAAAGATAGAGACACAAGTATTTTAACTTTCTTCCGGTTTCTCCTCAGTTATACAAAAAGGGGGCAATTCTCAAGTACAAAAAGATGTTCCTAAGTGAAACCTACAAATTACACTTCAGTTGCTCACACCAAATACCTAACTTCTGTACTGGATCTTACAATTGCATGTTAAATGCAAGGCACAGCAAGTCTTGTAACAGGAATTACGTTTTCCCCAAGTCAAAAAATTGCTAAATTCCATAACAGCACAGAAAACTGGTGACACCATTACACACAAAATGGAACACTTTTTTGGCCTATTTTGTAGTTTCAAATTAAATTTGAAATTTTTTTTTCTCAATTAAATCTCTTCAGGCAGTTTGGCATAATTTTTGTAAAAAAACATGCCAAAACTGCATTATAAACTCAGAATCAACTACCATTCTGTTCCCAGTATGATTCCACTGTTTAAGCTTCAAAGTGCATTAATAGTGGCCACTAGAAGTTTGCATGAGTGATTACGAGCAACAATTTCACACTTAAACTGGACATCAGAGCAAATACTTCACAGAAACTATAAGCACTGCATTTTAGCATATTCTAGCTAACATTAGTTTGATGACTGTTTACATTTCACTATAATTAAAATATATACACGAGTAAAATATTTAAAACAAATACCTTTTAAAGTATCACTAACCTTCCATGAGCATGAAAATCGAGGCGCAAAAACTGATCTTCATGCGATACTGCTCTTTTGACACGCTGGTGTTTTTGGTGTAACAAATCCACATCGTAAGACAATCCTTCATAATGTCTAATGTACTTATTCAGAGGATTTCCATACTGGCCTGAAAAGAGAAAAAAGTAAGGTTCAGCATGTCTGAGACATTACCGAGGTTACAACCAGGTACAGCAGATCTGTAGTGCAAAACAACTGGTGATGAGTACCCAACTTCTACATTATATGCATTTTAGCTTTCTTTTTTCTTCTTTGTATGCTTCAGATTCATTCTCTTCTGGTCCCGCAGACTGAATGCACACTTGCAGTCAGAGTGCGTTAGGTGGACCTTGGAAGGCATCTTCCACTTCAATCTCAATTAAAAGGAGTAGAGTTCATTTACTCTAGAACTACATCGTTGTAGACAGGAATGCTTGAGAGGAAACACTCCTGATCCAAACACGAAAAGTGCAACAGCTGGAGATCTTTCCTCTGGTTCCCTAGAAGAATCCCACTTCCAGCTTCACCCTGTACTCATAACACCAAAGTATCTGCTCAGGATGTTGACAGTCCACATGCCAAATATCCAGAAAAATTAAGACCCAATCATGCCACGCAGCAACATAAAATTTTGTATCACATTGAAAAGTTTTATTAAAGATTTACTTCCAAAGATGTAGGTTCAGTTCAGTCTATCTTGGACACTTCCTTCTAAGGTGATATTTCTGACTCACATTAAGAGTGCATGACAGAAAATGGGGAAAGACTTTGGTCCTCCCATCCTGATGGAGGAAGGGACATGCAGAACTGACCAGAGGCACCGGTATTTAAGAGCTATAATATGCATACGGAGGACCACCCTATCAGCTCTTTATTTACACTAGACATTAGACATTTTACTGTAACACAGTGTTTTTTACTCCAAGGTTAGCATTAGTAGGTCAGTAACAGGATAGAAAACTCCTTGTGCTGCCCAGATGCCTGTCAGACATAGTGCGGAGATGTACTTTTGCCTACCAAACAGCCAACAGGCCAGTAATCACAAGAACCGAAACTGTAAAGAAGTTAACAGAGCATTATTTTCCTCCAGACAAGGAGCCAGTATATGCATTACAGACATTTGGTTAATTCTAATTTTGGACACTTCTTCCAAATAAGTACACAGATTTTAACCAGGATTCACCTTCTTATTAGTTAGTGTATCCCAAGCTAGCATAGAAATGTATACACAAGAAATTGACAGTATAGCACGTATTTCACAAGTAGTATATTTTCATATTCTGGCCACCACCTAGGTCTCCCGCCTCTGCACATTCAACACTGATACCCTTCACAAGTCTTACTGCACTTTGATATCAAACACTACACATGAAAAATATTTCATCTACCTGCCAAAAGTAAACACAGTGATTCAGTAACTGTGATTGGAGACCAATAAAGATAGAACTTCCAACAGCAGAAAATAACCTGGAGAAACAGGAAGAAACAAAACACAACAACTTGTGGAGCAAGCCATTGTGTCTTTGCAATGGAGGTAGTGCACATGGTATGTTTTACATACACAGTGAAAAACAGTTTTTAAACAGTTTCTATTTAAAATATCCAATCATAAGGAATTAATTTAGATATTTATATGCAGAATCTACAGTCAAGACCGAGATCATTTCACTGGTTCTGGTTTCAAAACCAGATTATGCAGCAGTACTGTTACATTTTCACAAAGAAAAATAATCTGTTATTGCACTAAGAATACAATCTTATAAACAAAAATACAAATTTGCTTTTCATTGTACTTATTGTCATGGGGTCTTCTTTGAATTAATACCAATTTCTCAGTGCCTATGTTTCTTTTCAAGGAAGATTAGGATGCCTGACCGCCAATGAGCAACACAAAAGATGACCAAGTAAATTAATACTTCCAAATGCATCACTTGCATTTAGCAGCAATGTGCACAAGATACTGCCATATCTTTTTAAAATTCAAGTAATGATATACTGCAGATAAACCGCATTTCCTCACAGTACTTTAGGCTTCTGCAAGTGTTGGCTCTTCATTGTTGACTACAAATACAGTCCGATAACAAAACTTCACTATAATTTCCTCTCACACTCAGTCTCAAAATACAAGTCTATTCTCACCCAGCTTTCCAGAAGCCTCTTGGGTGTCTTAAACATTTATAAAATGTGTGATTTAAGCAAGTCTACAAGAATTCTAATCTGAATAAGACACAGGATGAACCCAAAGTTTCAGCAACAAGCATGAGGAATTTTGAAGATGAAGGATATTCTCCCTGTCTGATGCTTCTCTGATTGCTTCCAACATAATCCCACAAAATGAAGTAGAAACTCCTCCTATGGTCCGAGAACCTCTATAAACCAAACAAGATTAGATCGAGTCCACCTGTTATATCAAACCAATGCGCAATATACATTAGCCTGACTACAGGTACCTGCCTTCCACTTCCAGTTATGTGATCCAAAAGACCCATTAAAGAAAACATGCTTCAAAATTAACTGATGTAAGCTAAAACTCAGCTAAAGTCTTCATTTTAAAATGAACCTAAATCTAGAATATGATACCAATAACTCACTTCAAAAACTTTATCAAAACTAAGGACTTAGTACGCCACAGAACATGTAAACTTTTGTGCTCCACAATCCCAAGACTATTTAACAAGTTAAATTATCTTCAACCTTTTTGTGGTAGGAGTCTTTTAATAATATTCCTTGAACTGTTACTGGCCATTTTTTTTCCTCAGTATTGCAAGGTACTCTTTGAACAGCTTCAGGCACCTAGAAAAAAAAAAAAGTTTTAAAGCATGACGACTTACTGAAGACCCAATAATACTTTGCATGCTATCCAGGTCTCATCACCATGTGGAAAGCTGAGAGACTGCACAACTGAGTCACAAAGGATAGTTTTTAAGTGCTAACTACTGTGACAAGACAGCAAAAGGTTGTTGACATTAAGAAGCCTTGTAACTGTTCTCTCTGCTAAGCAAAAGCAGAGGGTTTTAAGCAAAACCCCTTTTTCTTAACCAAAACGTATACACTTTCTGTGATCACACAGCGAAACAATGCTATTTCTTTTCCCTTTCTCCAAAACTTAAAAAACTCTTTGTTTTAAGTACTCTCATAGCGAACACTTAACACAACACTCTTATCACCTGGAGTATATGCTATCTCAGGACTTCAGCCAGGGTTGAAATCAGGGCTTCAAAATGAATGTTTACTTTCATGGCCAGAAGCATGTATAACCTTAACATTGCTACAGTGTTCAAAGTCTGCAACTGATATGCAATCTCCTTCTAATAAAACCAGCTAGATATCAAAAGTGATTATCTTTTCACAAAAGTAGCTTAGTAAGCAACTCAACCTTGGTAACAGAAGAATTTACAGGATCCCCTGGCAAAAGTTCATTAAACTGGAATGAAGACTTCACTAAGGTGCATGGGGCAAGTACAACTGTTTGCTCCAGGTTTTGTAATTAGAAGATTCCACAACAAAAAGAAAGTCTATCACAGAATGTGAGAAGTGCATGCCAAGAAATTGATACAATAGCGCACACAGAGATCTCAACCTCTATGACAAACTATTGTCGTTATTTTGTTGTCATTGAAAAACTAGTATTTTTTTAATACAGACTGCAAGACAAAGACCTTTTCAAATAAGGATACGATCAGAAAGCCTGCAGTAAGGAACACTGAACCACGAGCACATCGAAATAGTTAAAGGGAGCTGCTCTACCATCAACCAAACAAAGATAGCATGATGCCTTTCCAGGCAACCTAGTGGAATAAATTGATGTTATACTTCATCTGAACACTAAGCTAGTGGACAGGAACCCTTTAGGAGACAGATATCCAAGACTGACAACAGAATGGCCTTTGAACCTGACAGGACAGTCTTCTAAAGACTTGCTAAACTAGATGTGTCATTCCCCATGACAAAAACCCTCCAGAGATGAAGCTTTATTCTCATGGGCTTAGAACTAAATACAAGGAAGGACTTTAAACAGAACTAGGCAGAGCATTTCAGCAAATGCAAGGTGAGAGTCCCCATGAAAGATTTTTGTGTATGAGAGTCTACAGCTCTTCAGCATCCCCAGGGAGCTGTAAAGAAAGTATCTACACAAGTCCCACTGGCCAGGTAGGGAGTCCGAGGCATATATTCTCACCTTCTAACCAAGCTTAGGTAAAGGTAAAGCAAAAAAACCTATCACCCATGGGATAATAAGGAGGCCATAAGCCTCCTGGAGCACCTTCATATAACAATTGTTTGGTGGTCTATGTTAAATGATTTGCTGTTCATTTCATTCAGCAAGGTTATTTTCCCTGAGAAGACTACAAAGACTTCCCCCCACACCAGACAAAACCTTCCCAGTCTGTGGGAGTGAACCAGTACCTGCACCAGAAGAAACAATCTAGGGAACACTTAACCGAATTGGATATACAGAAGTCCACGGGATCAGATGGGATGTATCCTAGAGTGACGAGGGAGGTGGCTCATGCCATTTTGAGGCTATCACCTTTTTGAAAGGCTATGGTGACGGGGGGGGGGGGGGGAGCACGTTCCTGACATCTGGAAGACAAATGTCATCCCCATCTTCAGAAGGAGGGCCTGGAGATATACAGGCTGGTCAGACTAACTTCAGTGTCTAGGAAGATTGTGGAGGAAATCCTTACAGAAGCTACCTTGATGCACATAAAGAAGATTGGTAATAAACAATACTGAAAGTTTACCAAAGTAAACAAACATCTATTAAGTTTATATATAATCATGGTAAAAGATGACATTTAACTTCCCTTAAGAGGATAAATCACACTTGTACTGTTCTAAAAGGCTAATTTTATATTAATCCACTCAGATTAAGACTTGCATGACAAAAGCAAATAGTTCAAATACAACTCAAGTTTTTTAGTAGGGAAAAAAGCACAGAATACGACAATAGATTATCAAGAATTGTTCAGCAGCCAGGCTAACTTACTGAACAACTCTTTTTAACTGCAAGCGTCATCACCGATTTGCAGGTTTGAAATGCCAATGTATGATACATATCTTTAAAAGAATTATTTTTATAACTTTAAGGTAATCAAAGCCAGTTGTACTTTTTCAAGCTGTTTTCAATATAGAGCTTATTTCTCTTAAAAAAATGTTCCCTTTACATGGGACATTAAAGAGTGTACACAGCATTCAGATTTAGCACTTATACTTGGACTTGTGCAAAGTGTTTGACACTGTCCTACATGACATCCTGGTCTCTAAATTGAAGAGACATGGATTCGACAAATGGACCACTCGGTGGATAAAGAACTGGTTGGACGGTTGCACTCAAAGAGTTGTAGTCAACAGCTCGATGTCCAAGTGGAGAACAGTGACAAGTGGCATTCCTCGGGGGTCAGTAGTGGGACCTTCACTGTTCAACATCTTTGTCAGTCACATGGACAGTGGGGTTGAGTGCACCCTCAGCAAGTTTGCCGATGATACCAAGCTGCTTGGCGAGGTACACATGCTGGAGGGGAGGGATGCCATCCAGAGGGACCTGGACAGGCTGGAGAGGTGGGCCCAAGCCAACCTCATGCAGTTCAACAAGGCCAAGTGCAAGGTCCCACATCTGGGTCGGGGCAATCCCAAGCACAAATACAGGCTCAGCAGGGAATGGCTGGAGAGCAGCCCTGAGGAGAAGGACCTGGGGGTGCTGACTGAGGAGAAGCTCAACATGAGCCAGCAATGGGCGATGGCAGCCCAGAAGGCCAACCGTATCCTGGGCTGCATCAGAAGTGGTGTGACCAGCAAGTCAAAGGAGGTGATTCTGCCCCTTCCACTCCACTCTCGTGAGACCCCACCTGGAGTACTGCATCCAGCTCTGGAGTCCCCAACAGAAGAAGGGACATGGACCTGCTGGAGTGTGTCCAGAGGAGAGCCACGAGGATAATCTGAGGGCTGGAGCACCTCTCCTATGAGGAGAGGCTGAAAAGAGTTGGGGCTGTTCAGCCTGGAGAAGAGAAGGCTCCAGGGAGATCTTATTGCGGCCTTCCAGTACCTAAAGGGTGCCTACAGGAGAGCTGGGGAAGGACTTTTTACTAGGGCATGTAGCGATAGGACAAGGGGGAATGGCTTTAAACTGGAAAAGGGCAGGCTCAGATTAAACATTAGGAAGAAGTTTTTCACTCCGAGGGTGGTAAGGCACTGGAAGAGGTTGCCCAGAGAGGTTGTTGAGGCCCCATCCCTGGAGGTGTTCAAGGCCAGGCTGGACGTGGCCTTGGGCAACCTGGTCTAGTGGGAGGTGTCCCTGCCTATGGCAGGGGGGTTGGAACTCGATGATCTTCATTGTCCTTTCCAACCTAAACCATTCTATGATTCTATGACTCTGTGCTTAAATATACTGAAATCCAGTAATACTGCCATATACCTCCCTAGCTGAATTTCACTGAAGGCTTTATTCAGGCTGTAGTTTCATAACTGCCATCAGAAAGGCAGATCGCACTGCTCTTTTTCATCCACTCCGAAATTCTTCCCCTGTGCTGACACTAAAACTAATCCAACTGAAAAATATACTTTCTCCTCTGGTCAGGTTAGTTATCGGTGAAAGAAAAAAGTGTAACCTAAAAGTCAAGTCAGGATCACTTCCCTTCCCTGAATAACTCACATTTAGGGCACAGTTACACTATACGGCACCACTAGTGTAAGCATTACACAGAAGTCCACTTTTTTTTTTTTTGCACCCTTTTCTTCCCCACCACTGCAAGTCCCAGCTCTTCCTCCCCACTGGGTTTGGGTCTGCACAATAAATCAATAGAAGTTACATGTCTGGCAGGAAAGCATTAATTTCTTTTGTTTAAATTAGCAGGTTGAGTTGGCTCCTCATGCCGTCAAACACAAGATGCAGTGAAGGAGGAAAGGTGGGAATGCATGGCCAGGGCAGGGCCACCAGACAGAGGTAACATTACACTGGTTCTGCCATAGTGCATAATTGAACATTTAGATCCTTTTAAAAGCAAAAATAAACTGCAATCTTAGGCTTCTAGGCAGCGGTATTTCGAAGTTACTATCTAAACACCTGATTTCATTTACTTTTAATCACCATACGCATTTCTGAAACAACTATTTGGCAGCTGCCTTTACCAGACACTGTCTCATCAAGCCATATAAAATCTGTCTTTTTTTTTTATTTTAAACCCCAGATAAATGCTAAAGACTGGCTGCCATGTTAATGAAGGCTAGTATTTCTCTCAATTTATAGCAAGGATGCACACTAAATCACTCAGATGCCGATAGCTCATAAATGCCTTCACACAACTCCCCCATGTGTCCAGAAAAAACCAGAATTTCTCTCATGCTCACTGGGAAATAGGTAGTTCAATATCCAGCAGCACAAGACACTAAGATACAACTTGGAAGTCCTAGGAATATACAAGAGTGTGTTCTACCAGTGAAAATAAACAATTTATCACAGATTTGCAATGCTGCTCAGCATCTGATCAGTCTAGCCAGAGCAGAATCACACCTGTTAAATCCAAGCTTTTTGGGGAGTCTCATTAGTTCTCTTTTCAGTATTTTCTATTCTCCTTTCCTTTTTTTTTTTTTTAGATGATCCTCAGGTAGGAGAGGTTCTATCAGTTATTCCCATTCCTCAAAGAATGTATGGATAATTAAGTATTGTTTAATATACGTGCATGCATCTTCATCACATGCACAAAGCTGCAAATAATATTGCTCAAACTGAGTATTGCTTTACATGTGTCAGACAATTGGCACCAGCCAATGAATAAATCCCTTAAGCCAAGAAATTCCAAGGGTATTGGGGAAAACGCTGAGATTCACTTTTAAAAAAAAAAAAAAAAGAATTCTTAAAATTCAAAGCACCTATATCTCACATTCTAGCATATAGTATCTACTTGAAATAAATTCTACCTTTCCCTAGTTACTAAACAAAAAAAAACGGCATGGCTTTTCCTTCTCACATTATTGAAACTGTACTCAAACTGACCTACTGGACCACTTGTTTTACGGTGGTCATATTTATTCAGTGAACTTCTAAGAGAACCCTAGAAGTGATCCAATACCAAAACCTGATCAAGCACGTATTTCAGGGCCTACTTGCTGATAATGTGTCTCTTAACCAAAAACCATACAGATAATTATAAAGCAGCATAACACAAACATTGCAATACACTTCATTAATGCAGCAACACTAGTGATTGCTTTTGATTGCATTCCTTTTACATAATTTTAAGAACAATATAAATGACAAAAGAAAATAATTTTTTTAAATGGAACAGAGACTTCACTAATCTTCCTCTTCAAATAAACCTTCTAAGTTATGTTGTATGTCAATATTTTAAGATGTCGATTTTATGATTCGTACTGAAGTGTGACCTAAAGTTACAATTGGTTCTGCTAATCTATAAAATACCTTTATATCTAAAGTATCTAAAGGCTACTACAATACAGTATAAATATGGTATACAGGCACAAAGCCTTACATGATTCTGAAAGAAGAGTTCAAACTCAGGTATCCTATAAAAATATTCCAAACTTAAGACTCAACATACAGAAGAGCATTTTTGTAAAAAGTGCAGATTAACGGAATTTTCAAAGTTATTACTATTTAATACCTATATAGTTTACAACTAGACAACTTTACAGACAAGTACAACTTAGTTTCAAGATTTGTGTAAAACTAATGAGCACAAGATGAACCATACACAAATGAAACACAGGTAAATTGTTGGGGTTTTTTCAGTTGTTTCCATATCTGCACTACTCTCACAGCAACATCCTTAAGAATCGTGAACTTGCTCTTTCTCACACAGATATTAATGCCTGCCTAGAAGAAAAGCATGCACATGAACTATTTTTCAGTAGATAAAACCATTTACAGTACTTAAGAAGCTCTGGAAGTGTGAATACAGTAAAACTAGAAAATTCTAATATTAAAAAAAGTTTTTAATTCAACACAGTTACAATAAATTTTTCATAACTATGTTGAGACTTTTACCAGAAAAGTTTCATAGGATATTCTGGAAGTGTGTATTAGCCATCATTTCTAGATTTCTGAGATTATTAAGCTTTCTTTAAAGATTTACCTGTACTGCTAAACACCAAAAGATATGTGCTTCTGTTACCTGCCAGCGAGGTGTGCTTCCTAGTGCCAGGAATGTTGGAGGAGCCCATTCTTCTCTCAAAGAAAAAAATTAACATGAACTTCTAAAATAAAATACACTTCATGAAGTTGCTTCTGTATATCCAGAGGATTGTACTTTACGTGCTTACTGTGATTTTAACTTTAAGGCATATTTGCCTTCCTAGAATTAAACAGTGAAAACAATGCTCACAACTGGTTAATGAATTGCTTTGAATTAATTCTGTGCCAACGCCATTTAGTTCAGAAAACAAAGAGGCCTTGAAAAGTATGCCAATAATTAAGTCTGAAATGTCTTGATGGTTTACAATAACTCATGAGGGAAAAGTCACCAGCAAACTCTTCTGCGTATACCACTCCTAATCATAATAAACAACGGGATGACTTCTGACCATGCAAATCAGCTTGCTTTTTGTCTCACAGCTTCGCCGCCAGTACAACCTGCTAAAGTTTTCCACAGACTTTGATGTTACTTTTTGAAAACATGCCAAAGCCCAGGATTTAGGGCTAGATTCTGTGTTTCTGACGCACAGATGCAGAGCCTAGATAAAGAAAAGAGACGCCAAAGGAAAGAGAGGAAGCCAGCCCTTATCAGCTGCTCCACCCATCCTTCTCTAGAAACACCCTCAGAAGCCCACCTTTTGCAGTGTCTGCTCTTGTAAAAATTTGAAACTATTTCCCTACCCTGACTCGACCAATTAAACACCACCGGACGCAGTCAAGGAACTGCCCTAGCAGCTGAAACACGCTCATAACGGGAGATGCGACCCAGCCACACGTCCCCCATAAGCATAACCGTGTTTTCCTCTGACCTGGGTGAGAGGGGAGACCCTCCCCAAGGCTGCGGTCACGCTTCGGGAAAATCCCGGGCTCGCCTTGTATTTCCTGAAGCTGAACTTTCCGCCTGCCCGCGCTTCCTGGTTCCGGGAAGCGGCTGCGGGGAAGGGGAGGTTCGGGGGACCGCCGCCGCTTCGGCTTCCCGCGGCCGCCGCCTGGCCCCGGGGGAGGAGGGGAACCGGGAAGCGGCTACCGGGACCGCTGTGAGGAGAGTCCCGAGGGAGCGAAGCGGAGCCGGGCAGGGGACAGTACAGCCGAGCACCATGGGGAAGGAGGGAGAGGAGAAAGGCTGACTCGGTCCTCGGCGGGGGAAAGTCCCGGGGAAGGGGTTGGGGCGTCGGGCCGGCCTCAGACGGCGCGGGGAGAGGGCCCGGGCAGAACGGTGCCGACCGTACCCGGGCAGCAGGCGACGGAAAGGTGAGCCACAGCCGGCGGCCCAGCCGCGGCCTGCCGCCGGGGCGCTGAGGCGCGGCGCCCCGGGGAGTGGGGCCCGCTACCCCCAGCCCAGCCCCACGGCGGAGAGAGAAGAGGGAGGAAGGGAGGCCAGCAGGGCCGTAGGCCAGGGCCCCGCGGAGCCGGGCGGGCCCAGCCGCTCCTCACCTCCGGCGCCCGCCGCACAGGAGCACAGCAAGATTATCGTCCCCGCCAGATCCATCTTCACCGGGCCCAGGCCCCGCCACCGCCTACCCACAGCACATCCGCCCCGGTCGGCGCCGGGATGGGGAGGGGCGAGCTCCGCGCCTCCCTCCGCTTTGTCCCCCGCCGCTCTGGAGGACGGCTCTCCGCCCACGGATCGGCTGTGCTCAGCAGCCCGGCCTCGGCGCGGCGCCCCCCGCCCAGCAACCGCTGCGCTCTGCTCCGCTCCCCTCGCCACGACTTCCTCCGGCCGCCCGCCCCCGCCCGCCCCCGCCCGCCCGACGCCACCGGCGGGGAGGGGCCGCGGGGCACGCCCAGAACGCGCGAGCAGCCCCGCCCCGCCTCCTCGCGCTGCGTGCAGGGGGCGGGGCCCGACGCAAGAGAATCGGGGACCAACGCCCGGCGGCTGCCACCCCGGGGCCCGGTGGGCGGAGCCCCTCCGGAGGCGGGGCCTGTCCGTACCGTGCCCGGGTAATGGCGGTTTCTCGGCGGTAGAGCGGGGCAGGGCCTGGGCGCTGTACGATTGAAACGTAAAGGAAAGTCCTCCGGTGAAGCTAAAAACGTGAGCTGTTCAGACAAAACGTGTAATTTCCAGTTTGTCAATACGCTCATCCCTACACTCAAGTATACTAACTCAAAGATTTAGCTTTTATATTAGGGGCGGTGACAAGTTTCTCAGTTTACCATCACACCACCTTCTATTTGTGCTTTTCCAATCCTTTTTATTCCTTTCAGAATAAAAATAACCTTGCCACAATAGCACTGTTACAGCCCAGAGAAGGTGTTGCACACAGGTACGTCAGAAGCAGAACTGCGGTGAACATACTCCAGATAAGGCTGCTGAGGCCGATGCGACCATGCAGGGAGAGCTCAGATATGAGAGCTGCTGAGGGCGGGAGATAAACTCTTATCTTCAACTGCGTTTAAAATTGGTGATGAAAACCTGAAGGTTTTAGGGATAGAAGAAAATAGGCTCATTATGACATCTAAAGAACAAGTTTTGTTTGGGACATGGTTGAGGCATCAAGAAACGTACCTGACCTCGAACACAATGTGAAACGAAAGGACACGTTCTTTTGCAGATGCTGACCTGGACAATAAGATAGTAAAAATATAATTTCTGGACCAAATTCGAACCAAGGGTGTATCCCAAATGAACCCTGGGTAATTATATTGCTAAAATATACACCCCTTCGTGAATAACGCACATGCTAATCAGGTAACGTCCCCAAATGTTTTAAATGTGAATAGCTAGGAGTGAATGAATCATTATTGACCGATCAGCTGTATCTTATCGTTATAAACATTGGGCGGTTTGAAACGTCAGGTGTGCTGGCTGTGGTTAAGCGCCGGCACCCAACTCCGCAGAACTGAAGTAAAAACACGTATCTTGACTCGCTGTGCTGACGGGCTCCTGCACACCGGGGGAAGAAACCCTCATCTAGGGACAACAGGGCGCAGTCTGAAAAACAGAGCCGCATTAGCTCTTAAATCACCCATCACACTCACCGCAACCGCATTTTTATAACGCGGGTACTGAGCAAAAAAGCACCGACAGCCGAACCAGAGCCGCCGCTCGCCCCGCCGCGCCGCGCGCTACCTCAGCGCTGAGGTAACGCGCTGCGGGGGCGGGGTCCTGCCCTCCCGCCCCTCCGCGCAGGCGCGGCCCCGCCCCCGCCGGCAGCCTGCCAAACAGGCGGGGCGGGGCCCTCCGCTCTGTCCCCCCCCCCCCGGGGCTCCGACGGTGTGTGTTGGGGGGAGCGCGCGCCCCCGGTACCGGCGCCGCTCCCCCGGGGCGGGAGGCAGGCACGGCCCTGCCCTGCCCCGCCCCGCCCCCAGCCGCCCCTTCCGGGTGGTTCCAGGGTTCGCGACCCCGTGCCCCTCACCCGTTCCTCTGCCACAGCCGCCGCCGCCCTCCCCGGGCTCCGGCCCCGCCCTCGGGGCGCCCCCCCCCCGCCCCGGGCCCCGCCGTGACCCGCGGCCGCTTCCCTCTCCCGCCCACACGTCCCCGGCGGGGCGGAGTCGTCGCTGCTGTTATGGCGTCTCGGGCGCTGTTGGCGAAGGATCAGGCGTTGCAGTGCCACTAGAGAGCGGAGGAGCCGGGCGGGCGGCGGGCCGGGCATGGAGAGCCTGGCGCAGCCCCCGCCGCCTCCGGGCTCGCTGAAGAGGGGCGGCGGGGGCGCCGCCAGCCAGCTCCTCCTGGAAGAGGCGGCGGCGGCGGCTGAGGGCGGCTGCAGGGACGGGCCCGCGGCGGCTGAGGAGGGCGACGGGCAGCGCAGCCCTTCCCCTCAGCCGTCCCCCGTTGCCGCTGCGGCCCCTCGGACGGCGTCTCCCTCCCGGGCCGCGGAGGACAGCGCGGAGAGCCCCGGAGCGGCGCCCGCCTCGGAGAGCGGTGCGGCGGGGGCCGGCTCCGGGAGCAGCGGGGCTCCCAGCCCTCCGGGGGAGGAGTCCCGCAGCCTGGACTCGCTGGAGTCGTTCTCCAACCTGCACTCCTGCTGCCCGAGCAGCTCCGAGCTCAACAGCGACGCCGAGGAGGCGGCGGTGGTGGCGGCGGCCTCTGCGGGGGGCCCGGCCCCACAGCCCGAGGGGGACAGGCCGGCGGCGGGCTCCCAGCTCCTCTCCGCCTCTAAGGAGCGCTTCCCGGGCCAGTCGGTCTATCACATCAAGTGGGTCCGCTGGAAGGAGGAGAACACGCCCGTCATCACCCAGAACGAGAACGGGCCCTGCCCCTTGTTGGCCATCATGAACGTGTTGCTCCTGGCTTGGAAGGTACGGGGGCGCGGCGGGCCGCCATGGCGGGGAGCGGCGGGGCCGGCCGGGCCTTCCCTGCCCTGCCCCAGGCCGCCGGGCCCTTCAGCCGGCACCCCTGCCGAGGCCGCCGGCAAGGCGGAGCCGGTTAAGACTTACTCCCGCTCTTAAGCGCGTATCTCGCATAGGGAACTAGGAAAGTAAATAACGGCTTGCAGTCTGTTGCCGGTATACTACTTAGGTGCTGCTGGCGCATACAGACTTGCCTTAAATTAGTAATCAACGTCTTGATGGTGCCTCGCTGAACTGAGGAGTGTACGGTTTGCAGATGTGTGCAGGTTTCTAGTAAGTAAACGTTACTATTTATAGCGCTGGAAACATAGGCGGTATTTTGGGAAAATAGGTTAGTTTTGCGTAATAAGCGGAATTATACAAAGCACAGGTTTGTACAAGTAACTACCCGAATAACAGGGATACGTTTGTACAGTTATGTATCATAGACTGTGTTGAACAAGTAAATCAGGTTGTGATTGAGTACGGCTTTGAGGCCTGGAAGTCCTCAAGTTGACGAGAGAAAACAGCCACAAATTGTGCCAGGAGAGGTTTAGGATGGTTATTAGGAAAAATTTTTTCACTGAAAAGGTTATCAAACATTGGAACAAGCTGTCTAGGGAAGTGGTGGAATTGCCATCCCTGGAGATTTTTGAAAGATGAGTAGATGTGGCGCTGAGGGATGCGGTTTAGTGGTGGTTTTGGCAGTGTTAAGTTGATGGTTGGACTCGATGATCTTACAGGTCCCTTCCAATCTATACAATTCTGATTCTTGTGTTCTAATAGCCATCATGGATATGGATTCCCTGTAGTCTTAAAATAATTCTTTTTAACACTTAAGCAGTTAAAAGGTAAGGCATAGTGTAATTACACTTACATGTGAAAGGAATATCTGTTGGAGAAGAGCTATGAGGCTGTGTGCATTGCAAAACAAGGAGGAGGGAGTACTTCTCAAGAAATGCTGGCAATTTAACCCCGAAAGATCGGTGACCTGATAGAATGGAGTTGTAGAACAGGAAAGCTTTGTGGAAATAGTTTTTATGTTGTAGTATCAAGGGGAAGAAATTGGTATTGGAGGAGTAGAAGGCTGTTCACAGGTGTAATAGGTGACACAGGAAAAGGTCAAAATGGAAATAATTTTATAAGAAGAAATTTGTTTAGAGGAAGGTAGCTTTCCAGAAGATTAATGATTTTGTTTGAGTTATAGTTTCTGTACGTTTCCCTGAGCTCATACATTGGGAGGAAAGCTGTGGGTACGGTGATGTAGATATTTAGCCATTGTTGAAAGCAGTACAGGGAAGCTGTGTGTGACTAAGTTATTGCCTTCTGTAGGTTCTGCCATCTGCAAGAGCGTGTGAAAGTTGTCTTGGACTTAGGTATTTAACACTCGCTTTCTGTGCTCCCTCTAACATCTAGGGGTAAGTGGGTGGCCTTGGAGAACTTATCAGTCCTTATCATTCTGTGTGGTGGTGTTTTAAAAGAAATGGCTAGTTACAAGTTTTTCCTTTTTAAGCTTTCATTTAGTAAAAGCACATAAACGGGACAGCACTGTTCTTGTTTGCATTTAAGTTTTAGGAGGTTTTGTTCCTTGGCATTCTTCCTTTGCCTCCGTAAATATGATTGCTTTCTTCTGCTGTGCTCCATCCAGAGCGAGAATATGTTAGGTGAAAAGAAGCTATGTGGCAGGGGAGGGAAGGAGTGAGGAGGGGAAATAAAATCACAACAGAGAATAAGAAGGTAAGCAGTTAAGCTCTGGGCTCTCTTCCCTATATCAGCCACCAGCTTGCCTTCTCAGAACTTTGTCCTGACAAGGTTGAAAGCTTTAGTTGTCTTGTAAGTAGATGTGGTCTCAGATAACTTTAGATAATACATGCAAGTGCTCAGAGTTGAGAATCAATACTTACAATACTAGTTTTCAGGTTTTCATAAACACTTCCCTTTGCCTGACCAGTTACATGCTTCCGTTATTCCAGAATGGGAGTGATAACCTTGAGATCCAATACTATGTGTCAGCTGTGCTTGTGCAGCAGTGAAAGTTGAATTCACATAATTGTTTGTGACAAGTGGCACATAATCAATTTGCTTAGAATCAAAATCTTTATTTACTGCTTAGTAATAAATGGAAAGCCTTCAGAGGGTATGTAGGCTGCATAGAAATGTTTATGCCTAAAACCTCAGATTAACATTGAGTATGTTAAAGAGAAGTCACCTTTTCAGGTATTTCAGCTGCTCAAAATACAAGCTTCTACCCCCCCTACTAGAGCATTGTTTCAAATATACTAACAGTTTTGTGACCTTCTGTTTCTATGTGCCAGCTGTCCTCATCCAAACCAGTTGTTTTTTTTTTTTGAGAGCCCTCACTAAGTAGAGAGACGATACGTAGTTTGTTAATTTGCTTAAAGGATTGCAATAACAAGAAGACTTGATGTGCTGTACCTTAGGTAAGGGTGCCATATACTCAAAATATTTCTTCCTAGTGGTTATGAAGATCTTGCTCGCTAATGGAGCAAGATTGTTCCTTGTTGCTAGTCATTATTCAGTTTTTATTATGCCTTTCATAGTTTTTTTTTTTTTTTTTTTTTGAGTTAAGATCTTTAGGTATACAGGTATAAAGACTGCTTTAAAAGAACTGATTCTTGTAGAGTGCTGCATCTATCTTCTCAGTTGTGAGATACCGATTTGGAAATGCTTGGGTTGTTGGAAATTCTGAAATAGTAGCACCCATTGGGACTGTTCAAATTCCTTCTTGATAGTACCAGATTTTGGAACTAAACTTGCAGTAAAACTGCTACCTCTCTTTTATCCGCTACTTTCAAAGGGGCCTGGACATACAACTTTGAGGTGGCAGATTGTAGAAGCTGTAGTTTTAAATGTTACAATTATGGAATGGCTTTTCTTTTGAAGTGTTTTTGCAGACTGCCTGTATAAACTTAACTTGCAGCCTAGCCTTTAGGAGATAGAGCTGAGGAGTTCTGCTTACAGAACTGTTACAGAAATGTTCTCCTAAGTAAAAAGAAAACAAAAGCATCGTGGTACCAACTTGAAAAATTAACTTGCGCAATACAGCATGGTAACTGTTTAGGCTGCTGTGATGAAAATGAAAGCAGAACTTGAGTATTGAAACAAACATTTTAAAAGTTATGTAGGAGCATGGATTCTCTCTTCTGATGTAGTGTAGGGCACTGTCTTTCAGCTTGTTTATATCTGAAGATCACTCAGTCTTTCCTCAGACCTGTGGCTCCCTAACTACAGTTAAGCTTAGCAATGCTAAGCTTGCTTTCTAAGTACTTGTGATCTTTGTTAGGTGTAGTTCATGCACCACTTCTGATAGCTTCTGGCATTGCATTAAACTGTAACCTTCTGTGGATGTAGCCCTTCTCGGGATGTACTCTGTGGTGATCATCAGATGCTATAAGCTTAGTAAGGGTGCCATGTCATTCTGCTCTGTGTTTCCTAGGTAGGATGCGATACCGTGTAGCCAAAGAACTCTGAACCTTAGCGCATTACACAGAAATGACGTATCTGAAATGTCCAGGGAACAGAGAAGCAAATTAGTTTGGAACATAAAATAAGCCTAAGGGAAAACATAATGTAATACAAACATAAATAATATTAATCTTGTCTTGAAGTGAGCGCATATGGAATATTTTGTTCTTACGGCTTTTCATGTAGGAGAATAATCCCGGTAATGTATTTGACAGCATCTTTAAAAGTTTCTTCTACCGCGGTCCTCTCAATGAAAGGAAGGTTTTGGGAGCTGTGTTCCCTACATGCCTAGTTCTACTAAAATTTTGGTAACTTTTAAACTGTGTGATTTACTTATTTAGGTAATTGTAACAATTATGTAAGTAAATGTTATATAACCATTTATGCTTAGATGTATCCAAACTGAGGTGCAGAGAAGAGGCAGAGTAAAAAAACTTATAGTTAGAAATTTTTAGTTTTAAGTTCTTATAAAAATGGCCTCATTTCAGCAGAGCCAAGTACAGCATGCTCCTGCTGATATCCACATGATTTGCTGGAGAGTGCAGTGGCAGTGCCTGGTCTGAGGTCTGGCACTGGCCCTTCGCACGTGATCTGCTCTTTCGTGTTACTGAGCTAAACTTCCTTATGGCCAGAATTTGCACAGATTGCTCAGATGGACTCGCTCAGCCTTCGAAGGTGAGTTGCTGTGAGTTTCCGATGGATGCTCAGCAGAGGCCCTGGCAGCCTTCCTCCCTGTGTCTGCAGGATGGGCTGAGCTTCCCCATCCGTAGATTATTTTTTTTTCCAGTGCAGGAAGCCTGCTCTGAGGGGCTGGAGGAACCCTGGTTGAGGGGTGAGATGTTAAGGTTGTGGAGCAGCAGCGCATACTATCAGGTTATCATATAAGTCTATGAAGGTGTTCCTGCAAGGCAAGAGGTATGTATTTTGCAGGGAGTATTAATTAGGTTTTGACAAGGCAACTTGAAGCTACCCTTACCTCTTCCAGAACACTGAATTCAGGGGAGTTGCATATTTTAGATAAACATGTTCTGAGACTATAAAAAGCTGTTAGACATTTGCATGGTCCCTTTCTATATGCATAGTATTTATTGAAGCGTTAGCTTCTGTGCAGGACTACATGGGTTAATTTGTTTTTTTAAGCCCTTCTGAAGAGTGGGAGAATACAGTGGAAAATATTTAAAATTATTATTACGTGGTTTTCTAGTTTGTAGTCCAATGCGTAGAACCTGTATAGGTTATACTAGACAAACTGTTCAATGTTAAAATTTGTTTACTAATCTTGTCTTTTAATTACAGAGGTGGATCAACTGTACCTCACATTGCAATTGGGTGAGAAAGATTGTTTCCAAGTCCTGAATGTGGGAAATGAAAAGTAGCTACAGTTAGGAAGAGAGATCAGGGCAAAAGACCAGGAAACTGCAATAGAGGGGGACAGGAAATGGGTGGGAGTTGAGGAAACACATTTTTCCTAAAATGTAAAATTAATGTAGAATCTAGCAACTGAGCAATGAAACCTATTGAGAAAACTTGTCCCTCAAAATAAGATTGTTATGGATAACAACAGCTTTCACTCCTGATGCTTCCATTGTTTTCTTCTGTTGATTTATGTGGAGAATGACTGTGGTTCTGATGATTTTTCTCTCTCCCTTAAGTTTTAAGGTGTTTTTCTTTCCTGTTTCCTCTTTGTGCTCCATTTCCTGTAGCTTAAACACTGGCAATGAAGCTCTGAACAGTTAGGAAATGTCATGTTCTGTCTATATCCTTAGGTCAGCTCTGTTCAGAAGTACTTAGGACTATGTTGAAACCCCGTTAGGCCACTTTAAAGGTGTGATCAAGGTCCCCCAAAACATGCCAGCCCTAAAATTATGCCATGAAGACATCCATTAAGTTTGTTCATCAGTTAATTTTGAGATTTAGCTTGTTAAAATGTCTGACTGTGAGATATTCTACAGATATGAGTAAAACTACTTTGCTTTGGTACTGCAGTAAAAAACAAATAAATTGCTTAGCATTACAGTCGTGAGGGAGAATTCAGATTGTTAACCAATGATACAAATAATACCTCCTTCAATCCATAAAGTCTGAAACATTAATACATTTACACCATGAGTATGCAGAACTCAAGTACAGGTAACCCATGTAATTGTGCTTTACAGCTGCCATTTGTAGCGTAGGCATACTTCTGGATTCCCCAATGGGCAGAGCAGAAACCCCCAAGTAGTGCTGGCTGAGCTGATATGAATGGTTTTAAATAAGGAAAAGAGCTAGCTTCAGTCCTGAAAGAACCCTCGCAGTGGTCCTGCTAATAGTTGAGGGCGCAAGGCTAATTTTCCTTCCTGTTATCTTGGCACATCTGTCCTGTTTGTAGTCCTGAAACCACATCAGGCATAGCTAGCATGAGCAATGCTGTCCTGTGCCAGTATACCGGTATGCCTTAGGAGCCCTAATGAACCAGACCAGCTCAGGGCTGTGCACAGCTCATGTTTGCTGAGGCTTGGATCCTGCCTGTTCAGAACTGGAAGTGTAAGAATCAGCATTTTTAACCTGTAGGCCTGTTTTTTACATGGCAAGATATATTATGTTTATGTGCATACTCAGTATGAATATTATGAAGAGGACCAAAGATTATGAAAACCTTTAGCCTATTGAGTATTAGTGAAACTTAGAGAAGGTTTGGGAAGAGGTTAAGAAATTTAATAAGTTGCTACCATTTGTCACTCGTTTAAAAGATGTTTTCGAAAATACATGTGCCTATGCATGCATGACTGATTTTTCTTCTTGTTTAATTCATATAATTTTAAGAGTGTTTTTTTATAAGCAGAACTAATTAAGCCTTCTTTCTTGGGAATTTATGCTTCACTAATTTCCTGCTTTACTAACAGTTTATACTTTCATTTCCTTCCTTCCCCAGATCCCAGCACTGTCAGCTTCTTTCCATGTCCACCGTCTACGGGTTGATCAATGTGTGGCATATGCTGTATGGCCAATTCTGACCCCAGTACGGGCATATTTCTTAGCCAGTGTATAAATAACAAGGGCATATTAACTTGTGTCTCTTTCTTCTTCCAAATTTAATGAAACTTCTTGTAAAACCACATATTTGACACATTTGCCTTTTGTCAAATATGATTAAAATTGGCGATGAGATAGATTTAGTCAAATCACACCTCATTTTCTCTGGAAAGTTATTAAAAAAGCTTAGTTTTTGGATTGGGATGGAAACCCTATCCATCACAATGTGAACAGTGTATTGTGTTGCTATAGTGTATTTTTGAGTTTGGGATGCTGCGTGAAAGGCCTTGTATGTATTGTTCTTCCGTCTCATGGCTTTCTACTTCCCTTTCATCTCCACAACCAGCAAAGTAGTTGGAGCCTATTAAATCTTAAGCAGGAGTTAACAATCTCACATCATGTCTTTCTATCTGCGTCAAGGAGAACGGTGATCAGTGTTGAAGAACTTGATTTAAAAAATAAAGAGTAGGCTTTCTAGACTTTTCAGTGGTAAGGTGTTGAAGAGAGATAGGATGAGAAGATTAAAAACTGAAGAGAAAGCTTAAAAAACAACCAAAAAAACCACCCCCAAACCCTAGAAAAATTAAATTCATCTTTATGCGGAGAAAAATTGAGCAGGCTATGGTTAAAGACAATATACTCCTATGGTATTCCTTCAGCTAGCCAGAAGCATGCCTTCGTATGTGTCTGTGCTTTGGCTGTTACTGCAGGGAGATGTGTATGTGGAAGCGCGTGACCAAAACCTCTACCTGGGATGCTGGATGGGGGAAACAGATGCGTAAGAAGCTTTTGGCTCTGGCTGCTGCCAGGGTGGTTAGTTTTAGCAGGTGACGATGCCAGGAATGGGTCAGGGAGAGGGGGATGGAAGCTTCACCACCGAGTTCTGTATGTCTGGTCTCCTCTGTATAGAGTGAAACCAAAAAGTCTTGAAATGTGGATGTGGGATGGGAGGCTGGGAGGTCACTCCTCCTCCTTGTCCCAGCACCTGTGGCCACCACAGTCTCTATAGCCCCTAGTCTGTATGCAGGAACTTTGTGAGTTAAGACTCAGTTAAGCCTTATAACGAAGGCAGGGAGTCACAGGCTTTTCTGAATATGATGAAGTTTTCTTAACCAAGCATGGCTGCAGTTCCTGCTCCGTTCACCCTGGATGCTTGCAGGTGCAGCCAGCAGCGTCAGCTCCTCTGCGGTCCAGGGGGTGCTGCTGCTGTGCTTTGGTGGGAGGAGGGAGTGTGATGCAGAGCTCCAAGTGGGAGAGAGTACTGTGCACGTGGGGTTGCTCTAAAAACTAAAATGCCTTTTCTTAATCTCTTCTTGTAGCTGTTATTTAGTAGAGGTCCTAGGAAGGTTCTTGGTCCCAGTACGCTAACGTTTTTATAAATTGGTGAGGCAAATGTGCTCGGAAGGCTTCTGTCTAGAGATACCTTACTGATACTTTCTAAATTGTAGTGTTTTGACATTTTAAAGAGAATATACTTCTACTTTCACAGATTAAGCTGCCACCAATGATGGAAATCATAACAGCTGAACAGCTGATGGAATACTTAGGTTAGTAATTACAATAAATTGTTTTCAAGTATGTATTCTACTTATTACTATTCAGTAATATAGGATGACTGTTTTAGTTATTTACTATTTTGCTTGAATGCATGCTTCAAGAAAACAACTGATGGTATTCAGTTACTCATGCTTTTCCTTGGTTGCTTTTAGAAGTTTTCTGTCCTGCTCTCCCAAGTGGTTAGTCTAGTGATGCAGTTGGTATGAGTTAGTACACCAACACATTGGTAGATTTAAACTTAGGCATGTCTCTTACAATGTTGTTTTGTTATAGTTGACAGACTGTAGTAAGTCAACTGTGCCTGTAATTGTCTGCAGTAACTCTAATCCTTGGTAGTATGACCCAATTAACATAGTGGGGAAAAATTAATTTAGTCGTCACAATGATTGGGGTCTCATTTGCAGGCACTACTCCCTTATCAGATTCAGCGTTCAGCAAAATTTCAGGAGTTCCCGCCTGACAAGTCTGTAACTCCAGTAGTCCAGAATGAACCAGGCATGAAAAGTGCAGTTGGGATAGTATTTAAGCTATATGTACCACAGTTCTTTCCCTTTGGAACCTAACAAACATAAAAGGTTTGAGCTTAATAGACTAGGTTTGATTTTTCTTAAGCAGGAGGAAAAAACCTCAAAACCTACTCTATTTCCTTTCTTCCTTTTTGCTTGTAAAGACTGTAGCTTGTTCTTTTCAAAAGCATATTGCTGAATCTTTCACTGGAAGAAAAAAGTTAATTGCGTAATTTAAAAAAAAAAAGTCTTAAGAAATCTTGCTGCCTGTGTCTAAACATTTCTTCTAGTTGTATTGATAGAATAATACTGTCTGAAGTCACCGCATAATTGCAGTTGGCACAATGTGTGTATTCTTTCTTGAAGGCATATATTAGCTTCTGGAATTATCTTATTAAATTGAATAACAAAATTACCTGCTCAAATTATTTAGGTTCCTATTCAGTCAACAGGATTAGCAGTTGCCAAATGGTTCTTCTACAGCTTAAAAAAAAAATAAATAAATAGAAGTCTGTCAGCCACTTTGAACAACCTTAATTTAAAAGATTATAAATTAGGAAACCTGTAATGATATTTTTCTTTGAGTAGAAACATTGGGTTTTTTTGGGGGGAGTGGAGCACAGAAATAAATATGAAGAGCGTTGAAATAAAATCTGAAAAAATTGGGAGAGGCAGTTTATGGATACTAATCACTAAAAAGTGCTAAATCTTGAACCCCAGTGTGTTGATTAACTGATTAATTACCTTTGTGTTGTAGACACAGATGGAATACAAGCCTTTCAGAATTACTGGTGTATGGAAACACATGCCAAAATATTCATAGTATCAGTCAGGATAAGTGGTTGCATCTTTAACTTGTGTTACGCAATTACATATCTTACTGTGAACAGTTTGATCTTTTTATATTTTTTTAAGTTGAGACACAGAGGGAGGTAAATTTCTGAATAATTAAGAGATTGGTATGATGCTCAAGAGATTATGAAATGCTGCTTCTGTAAGATTATTGGCTATTTGAATTTTGTTTGTTAATATGATCTTACTGTGGTTTTTATACTCTTACTTTATTCCATAATTATAATTCCAGTTATAAAACAATGCTATCTTATCAATTTGATAGAAAACTTCAATTATGGTATTTATGATCAGTCAGCTTCAGTCAGAAGTGTTCCTAGAAACGTTGAAGTTTTGAGTGTGGAATAAACTTCATTTTCTTTTCTTTTTTTTAGGAGACTATATTCTTGATGCAAAACCTAAAGAGATATCTGAAATTCAGCGTGTAAATTATGAGCAGGTAAGGAGCTGCTCCTAAAACACAATTGCTTATGTCTGAAGGAACTAAAATTTTTTTTCCTCACCAAAGGTTTATCCTCTTGTTAAAAACTGGAAGCGTGCAAAACATTGTTTGTAGTTAGCTTTTCCTTTTTTTCCTGGACTTGATGCAGAGTATTATTTATAAATAATTCCTATTAGTGAAATTAAAAAATCTCAATATCTATTAACACAAGAAATTTTTTTTTTGCCTGTAATGCGTATAATGAAAGAATTTTTGTTTTATTGAGGAATTATAACATGGAGGCTATAGCAGGGTGGTTGCTCTTTGAGGTCTTCTATTACGCGTCCTTCAGTGTGGTGTGTTCTATGATGCCTGCTAGACTTTCTCTGAGGATGGAAACTGAGCAAGAAAGAGATCTCTGTTCTTAAGTCACGATGGACAAAAAGAGGTTGATTTGATATTATGAAAGGCAATTATTATTTGCACTGACCCCTATTTTTATGTCACCACAGAAGTCTCTATGTTAAATATAATGCTATTAGTTTAAAAAAACATTGATGTAGTATATGTTAGAGCAAATTTTTCAAGCTCTGTCTGTGGTCACAGCTGTTTTTTTGATTACTCATGGAAAAGTGATTTGAATTTATGATAGGTGTTAGGTTTCAAGCTAGTTCTATTTATTATTAGGTCTTATTTTCTTGCTCACATTCAGTGTTGGAAACCAAATTGACTATCTTGGGATAGTTGAAATTAGTATGAAGATTGAATGTGGATTCTTCCGATAATAATCCAAAATATGGCTTGTATCAAATTATATGAATTATTTTTGTAATAACAAGATTAGCTGTAATTTTTTCCAAACAAATTTGTGCTGTAGAAGATTGTAGCTATAATAAACTTCCAAAAGGGTGACGAAAACTATATACCTAGTTAAAGTACAACCTCTGTGGCTTTCTTGTGCTCAGATATATGGGTTTACTATGTAAATGTCACAAACATTTTTCTTAAATATTTAACCGTTCAATTTTAAACAAACCTTATGTTCTAGTAGTGTTCTAAATGTACTTGTAGATGCATGAGTGATATCACGTGAGAGGGGAAAAAAGGAACTAATTAGGCAACTGAATCTTAGAAAATAATTACATTTCAGAAGCATTGGAACTAAGTCTTAGTGTTAATCATAATTTTGTGTTTATCTTGTCACACAGTTAATATCCTTTGCATAAACCAATTTATTTTCTTCTTATACAGGAACTTCAAGTAAATTTTTTTGACCACTGGATTTGCAGTGCTTGATTTTATTGTAATTTCAATATCATGACAAGATACTAATTTCAGCTGCAACTTTCTTTTTTTACCATGCTTGAGGGATTTAATTATTTGAATCAAAGTTGGATTTTTAAAAAAAATAAAAGCGCACACATTCTAATGCACAACCTTAAGAACAGGTTGCCCGGGGAGGTTGTGGAGTCTTCGTCCTTGGAGATACTCAAAAGCTGTCTGGACGTGGTCCTGGGCAGCTGGATCTAGGTGGCCCTGCTTGAGAAGGGGGGGAGAGCCAGATGACTTCCAGAGGTCCCTTCCAAGCTCAACTGTTCTGTATATTTATAACCTTGCTTATTTGCATTCATTTTTTTAGAAGCTTGTTGCTTTGAAGGCACGGAAATAGCTAAAATAGAAATGATACTGTTCAAATTATAGTGAGAAACTTCTGTGGTTTTCTGGAGAGTTTGTTGTATTCCTGCTTTGTACTAACTAAACACCACAAATAATTGCAACTAATGTCTGTAGATGTATGATCTGAATTTATGGATGCCTAGTGTTGAATTGCTATAGACTTTCTTCTGATTCCTTTAGCAGAGTAAGAGTATAGCATTATTTCTTCCAAAACACCTCTGGATAGGTTTTTATACTTGGGATCTGTTTCCTACTAATGAATTGCACTTTTTAAGTAAGGTGTTTTGGTTTGCCATTATAATGATAAAAACTTAAGATCTGGCTCAGACCTTTTTTTTTGAGAATTACTTACAAATCTTGCTAAGCTGTAAGTCTGGTGACACAGCAAAATTGTCAAAAAGATGAAGCAACATGTAGTAAAGTAGTGGGAGCTGTTACCTTCCTGGTAACAGAAACTTTACACAACAGTGCAGTTAAAGGGCCACAAGCAGTAAAGATCTCTCTTTTATAGCAACCACTCTCAAGATACTGGATAATGATGAGACAGTGTTTTACAACTATGCTTTATCAAGTAGTTTATAAGCTTTTCTGTGTAAGCTTTAACTCTTCTGAGAGTTTAAATGTGCTTTGTAACAGGGAAATATATCTGTTCATAAACTTACTTCAGGAGTTTTCACAAGTTGCATCTAAACTGAAATTACTTGAAGTAGGAACAAGCTTATTGTTCTATTATAATTTTATTAAGGGAAAAAAGGTACATTTAAACTTGCATACCAGTAAAAGGAGTAGCTTAATTCCTTTGGCTAAAATGCTGAGGTTGGTGAACATAAAATTTTTGCTATGTGCCTTGATAAAACCATGCTGTTGCACAACACTTTACACATGCAAAGATCTGTAGGTGAGGCTATTTTACATATGTATGTCTGCTTATGCAATTTTTACATACAGGTTTTGTTTTAGAATTGTTGCAGTCTGAAAGATCTCTAAAATGTCTTTGAGGATCTAGGTAACATTTGTCTTTCCAACAGTTGCAAAACTGTGCTTAGAATTGGATCATGAAGTATTGAATGATGTAGGTCCTTCAGTTAGCGTGTTTACTTAGTGAGTCTTGTATGTTTTAATTGGTACTTTCTTTACAATACCAAGTTACAAGCTGCGTAGACTGATTTCTTAGTGATTTAAAATACTAATGTCTACCTTGCATTCTAAAATACAGGCTTGTGTTGGCATTGGCATTCTGCTCTGTCAATGTGTGCACTAATGTGCTGCAGAACTTAATGTTCCAATTAATGTATTGGTTATGTTATTGTTTAATGGATCCAGTTATTTGTAATTTTTCTGCATTTCAGCAAGTTGCTTTTAATTTGATAAAATACCTCATCGCTACGTACTCCACTTATGCCTTGTTAGCCTACCTAGCTCTTTAGTTTTCTCATTATTCATCCTGTATAGTCAGTCATCCTTATTCTCAGTTTTTTGGCTTTCCTTATTGATTCCATTAATTGTGGTTCTTGTCATTAACTGTCTTATCATTAAATGAAGACAACACAGAGGCAACTGTTTCTAACAATTGGTGGTTTTAATTTGTGAACCTTTTCTGTCTCCATCTCCTTTCCAATCTGTATTTTTGGGTTTTGTCATGCTTTTTTTCCCGTTGTTGCAATCCTGAATCCCTCTTAAGCAAGAAATATTGCAAAACTAAGCCAATCCCTGCCCCCTAAACAAAAACTCAAGCAAACAAAAAACAAAAAAGCACCTCAGTTTCCCTGAATCTTTTGCAAATACTGCAAATGCTTTCTGATGATACTCTTTGTGGGTTCTTCTCACTTGGAGGAAAATTCTTTTTCCTGCGTGTCAGAAACTTACTTGGCTGTTGGCTCAAGAGAACTGTCTCACAAAGCACTTTCTTTGGCTTATCTTTCCTTTTTGTGACTGGATCTTCATAAGGTGATAGTTCCCCTTAGGATTGCATTGGGATCACTACTATAATAAGGGCTACTTTCATGGCTTGTTTCCACAGTAGAATCTACAAGCCACTTAAAGATAAGCTCAAAATAAGATAGCAAAACTTTTTTTTTTAATGAAACAAATAATAAGATTCTTCATTGTTGTTCACCACTTTAATTACTGAGCCACCAAATTAGAGTTGTCAGGTAGATCTGTTTGGTTTGTTCATTCATTATGTGGTGGCAAGCACTGCAGCCTGACTCATAAGGCAGGACCTAAAAGGGGAGAAGAAAGTCCCGTAAAGATTCCCTTTCAGTTTTCCTTGCAGACATCTGGCTTGTGGAGATGAGAAATAGAGCTAAAAGAAGTAGGAGCTGCCTAAAAGCAGCTTATGAGTGTAGAAAAAGAAACAGACGGATGCAGCTGATTGGAGGGAGAGTTCTTATTTTGCAGATCTCTTCTGGCACAATGAGAATGAACAACGTGAATATGCATTGAAACAGTTGTTTGTCTCATTTCCCCTTTTGTAAATTTTTTTCAAAATGTTGAATTGATGAGTACTAAATAAATGAAGGGTTACAAGGGTAACCACCAAGCATACAAAGCTCTATTTGGTCACCTGTTTTTTGTTTTTGTTTTGTTTTTTTTTTTTTCTTTCTGCTGTCAGAATATGAGTGATGCAATGGCAATTCTACATAAGTTACAGACGGGTCTGGATGTCAATGTGAAGTTTACAGGCGTACGAGTATTTGAATACACACCTGAATGCATAGTGTTTGATCTTCTTGATATCCCTTTGTACCATGGATGGTTAGTGGACCCTCAGGTAAATATTTTTTCAATAATTCAAATAGAATATAAATTGTTCTGAATTTCACTGGAGGGGAAGGGAGATGTTTCAGGATTTTAGCTGGATTCAATAATTACGGTAATGGACTTTTTAAATCTAGTCAGACAAACTGGATTTTTTTCAGAGAGGAGTGAATAGACTGTACATGTTTTTTAGTGTGGTAACTTTGCAGAGACTAGGTCTACAGTCAAGCAAACTTTCAGGACCTATGTTGAATTTGTGACTGTGTAAAAGAGAATTGTGGTTCTGAGGGAGGTAGGAAGCCGCCAGATATGGTGTCCAGTCATTGTTTTTTGAAAGCTTGTTAGAGAATGCTTGGAAGGAATGCAAGGTTACTTTCCTCCTTTCTTCAATTCTGATTTACTAGTCATTGTTTTTGAGAACTGAGGATGTTAGAACCAATTAGAGAACTCCATCTTTAACAAACATATAACTAATGTTTATCGTTTAAAAAACAGTAAACAGGTACTCTTAAGGGGAGACTGGTGAGTTTGGCTGCAATAATCTGCCTCAGATTATTTTCTTTTCATGTCTTGTTCATGAAAGATGCTGTTTTCTTATCCCCTTGGACTTCCCCCCACCCAATTGAGCCAGCTGATGCCCAATTCTCTCCTCGATCCGCTTTAGCAACAGCTTTTGATGCTAAGCGTTAACTTAATGATTTAAAATGGGATCTGAGACAGCAAAATGTGTAACCGTCTGGGCTAAAACTTTTTTGGCTTAGTATTTTTAGGGGGATAGTGTCCTCTCTTTGTTGAAACTCTTCATATTTTCTTCTGAATAATTGCCATAGGCTTACAGTTGTGTTCTGTTCTTCACAAAGGTAAGTTGTTTGTTTTGTGTGCTATTCCTTCCTGCTCCAGGTTGCTGACATAGTAAAAGCAGTTGGTAACTGCAGTTACAATCAGCTGGTGGAGAAGATCATTTCTTGTAAACAGTCAGACAACAGTGAACTGGTTAGTGAAGGTGGGTAACATTTTTTCTATGCTTTATCAAAGTATCTACCATATCAAGTCTTATTTACGTGTTTTGTATGTGGGTCTGGGTAGGTAGGGATACAAGTGTGAAGATCTGCACTCTGTCTGCTGAACTTTCCCTGGGCAGGCAGACAGCACTGTGCTTGTCTTCTAAGCTTCTGGGATGCAGTTTCCAAACCAAGGATCAGCCTCATTCTCTTCATCTATTAAATACACTTTTTAAAAAAGATGAAGAGAACTTGCTTTTATGAAAAATTACTGTGGGCAGCATTCAGATTTCAATTTGGCTGTGTATTATCTCCTATAATTAGAATACAAATTCTATATGACATGATGACAAGGAAGAAATCAGTAATACTGGAAGTGGATATAGCATTTCTGAACATGAGGGTTGTGTTAAACGCTGAGGTTTTAGAACTTTTTGACTCGTATTTACCTCTCTGGATGCGTTCCCTAGATTTATGGCAATATGGAGGCATCTTAGTAGGGAGGAGATAGGACAAATATTACCATGGAAACCAGGTTTTATCTATTAGGAAGTATGTAATTGACACACGTAACAGTATGCGTTGCTTTTGTAGGATTTGTAGCTGAGCAATTTCTAAATAACACAGCAACACAGTTGACGTACCATGGACTGTGCGAATTGACTTCAGCTGTCCAGGAGGGAGAGCTTTGTGTGTTCTTCAGGAACAACCATTTTAGCACCATGACCAAATACAAGGTATATTCAACATTTTTTGTCTTTACTGTTGCAGTTTGTGTTCTCATTTCAAAGTCAATCTTGTTTTTCCTCTGTCTTGAAATAGAAGTAAATTCCAGTTTGTTGTTACATGTAAGTACAGCTTATGGTGAATGTAATGTCTGTAGCAAACGTTACTTGTGAATTATTGATGACAGTGTTTTAGATATCAGGATCCATTAGCACTTTAAATCTTCTTGTAGCTCTTCCCTTTATGTTCAGCTTGCTCCCTGTGTTAACTCTCTTCATGGTTATGTATAATGGCATACATTTCTTACATGGCTTAAATTTGCTTGCAGTTTGTGATTGGTAATGATAAGGTTAATTTATTTAATTTCTTGTTTCTGAGGATATAAAACTTTGCTTTACATTTGGGCCAGTAGATGAGTAGCTCTGTCATGGTGTTCAACGTACCAAATCTATGGAGAAGTTGAGATGAGCTACAATGTTGGTTCCCTTTGTTTGGGAAGAGATTTTTATTTTTTTTAATCTGAAACTGGGGAAGCAAAATGGTGAGAATTGCAAAAGAAGTATGCCAGGATATGAAAAGCAAGTGACAAGTTGATTAACGCTTCTGGAACTTCTTCTTCCATGGAACAGAGTCTGGCTTGGCAAGTTTACAACTGTTTGTGGAATATCTTCGTTATAACACGACTTTGCCTTTACTTTTTATGTATCTGACTTGGGTAGAAAAGGGCATGCTCAAATGGTCTCCTGAGATTTAATCATTCCCTTCTTTTCAGTAATAAATGTGAACATTTTGAGGTAAACTGTTCATTGGTTTGCAATGTCAAATAGTACTTAGTAAGTTAGACACTTGTCTCAAACATTCCTTTTCCTCTGTATAGAACTCTTGAAATGACGTTTTTGGTTATCTCTTATTTAATAAGACTTTAATTTCATGTACGCTTGCATTTATGAATAATGGTATTAAATGCAAATAAAAGGGGTGTGTAACATACAAGAACATTAAGGAGTCACTATATGGTAGTGTCATTATACCTCACATGAATGACACAGAGTTTTCCATTTGGCAGTCTAGTCCTTTTTTCTCCCTCTGATCTTGACTGTCAATGCTTATCTTTGGCATTTTGAATAACTACTTATAAGAGTAGTCCTGATATATAACAATTAACTCTACAAACAGGTAACGCATTTGGTTTTCCAGTAGCTTCTCAGAGCATATTAAGAATTCTAAATCTATATACAATGATATTTTCTTAAAGCAGTAGGACAGGTAAAAGGATCTTTCTTCTCCCTTCCTCCATTGGAAAGAAAAAAAAAAGAAAAGCTATGGAATGTATCTGTTTATGGTCAAAACCATAAGGGTTATATTTCCTGATGAAGCTCATTTGTTTCACAATTTTGAAGAGATGGTTTTGCTTCTCTCCATTTTTCTAAATTTAGCTCTTGCAGTAGTTGGTACTAGTTTGTCATGTAAGCCTGTACATTATTTTATGGTTGGTTTCATTATGGAAAAAAAAAAAAACCCAACCAAACCTCAAAATAATTTGGTTTTAAAAAGAAAATACTAAGTAGAAGTATAGATGTACTTTCTGGGTAGAAATGGTACCTAGAGAGGCAGGAAACCTTTTTTACTTTGTTTAAAGGATATTCCAGATAAAATACTCAAATCCTCCTGGAAATCATTCATTTTTGTGGTATTATTTTAAAATATAAAATATTCTTTGTATTAAATACAGTCAATGAGTATCACTTTGACCTTGTGAGTTATAAATACAGAACTTTATAGAATGTAGACTGCTTGTTGTCTTCTGCAGCCCAGTGTTAGATTAAAGGCCAAATCCTGGTATGTGTTTGTCAGTGCCTTATCAGCTTGATACTTGTAAACATATACTTCTCAGTTGAGATTGTTTTTCCTTAAAGAAATAAAATGCAACACTTCAATGAGTTAAATATCCTTAACCAATATTAATAATACAGAACAGGTTAAGGCAGTAAGTAAAAATCTGTCTGAATTTTAACTGTAAGAACTAAATCCAAGTCCTAAGAAATATTGTGTCAAAATATTTGAAAAATAGTATTATTTGCTAATTGCATATTTAAGCTTTAGTGCTTCTAAGTCACTATGGTTTAAATCTTGTTCTTTTTGATGAATCTTAGACTTCTGAAATGCTGAGTTTTGGAATATGGGCCATTACTCCTGTGTTTCACAGTCATGGTGACCTCGCTTGCAGCTAGTCTTCAATTTCCATGTTACCTACAGGGTTTTAATTCCTGGGATTGTCACCTTTAAACAGTGGTGTTCATTTTTGGATTTCTGGTGAATGATACACTACAGAATCTGAGGTATCAAGCAAATCTTTTAATAAAGACAGAAGTTCTTCATTAATTTATTTTTAAAAGTTAGCAGTAGCCTTTCTGTCTGTTTGTAGCCTAGCTAGCTATTTGCAATAGCTGTAGCCTAGCTATTTTTTCACATCAAGGAAGTCAGAAATAGACTTGACTTGGGCTTTTAGCCAAGGTTAGCTATCCAAAAATCTTTGGACCGTCAGGGTATTCATGTGAGTGCCAAATGCATTGTTGTGACAGAGTTGAGATTTTTTTCAACTGCTTTTCTCCTTCCTGTTACTGGGTTTCTGCTAGCTCTGCCGAATTTTAATGGAGTTTCTTTTACTTCATGGTTTGAGCGGTAGTCAGCAGTAGCTGGACTATGGAGAAAAGTCCATCAATTAGGAAAATCGAAGACACAACGTATGCCAGAGAAAAGGAAGGTGTAGAACTTTTAGGGCAAGAATTATCAAATTTGATTGTCTTTCTCTAATATTGCCCTTCCCTCTTCCACCCCCAAACCCGTATATGGAAACATGCAAACAAAAGTTATCAAGTTAAACAAAAGGGAATTATACATATAATAAAAGTTACATAGGTATAATAAGACTTCTGTATTTTTAGAAACACACTTTGAATAATTAGCAAGAATTTATAATTAAAATAGCTTAGGTATGTTAAGCTGTTTAAGTATTATTCTAATGAAGTGAATACATAAACTTCTATTTGGAAGCTTTTGTGGACTCTGACACAGTGACTTGTACACTGGGCATATTTCTTAAGTTCAGTGGGTTTTTTTGAGGCCAATATTTTAGTGAAAGGACTTGGATTTCAGTGTGTTATGTTTCAAAGAAAGTAGAATGTAGGTTGATCTTAACTGCACTTACTGGAGGATAGAAAAAAAAACGGGTTGCTAAGCTTTTTTAAAGGAAATGCAGAAAGCTCTTCTAGGTTCTCTTATATGCTTGTCTTTTCTAGAATTGGCTTTAGAATTGAGGAGCAGGTGTGAGTAATTTAAGAAAAATACTTGGTGATACTGAAATAATTCAAAGAGCAAAATTCATAAATAGGAGACATTTTAAAGTTGAACATACCAGTTTTTCTGATAAAACAGACGAACCCAAATAGCCTTAATTCTGCTCTATGTTGGTGCCACATAAGAATCATATGTTTGTGATTGAGCCATTTCTAATATTTATGGTGCTTGGTTGAACAGATTTAATTTTCTAAGTTGTATTGGAGTTCTTTCCACATCCCATCCGGTGAGGTTGCTGTAGAGATAATAGATATTTTCTGTTTTTATATATATTATGTATGTATTCACCTGTCATTCCTTAATAAGGGATAATCTTGTGGATATTTTAGAGCAGGAATGGGAGAGGTGGAGACTGATGACATCCTTTGCGCATATAATTTGAATTTCCTGCTTTTTAAGTCTTTATTGCAGAGAGTTTCCAGTATTTATTATTTGGCACACAGCATCAATTTAAAAATAGAAGATTTACTGACAACACTTTACCCAATTATGAGTTTAGAGTGGCTTTCCACTGTCAGATCAAAGGATCTTTACCTTGCTTTTGGATTGATTATTTTAGAGGGCTGTTTTACTGAAGTGAGAGCTATGTAAAAGTGCGAATAAACAGTATTCTGAATTCCTATACCTTTGCTTTGAAAATATTTTCATAGGCTGCTGTTACAAGCTGTTGCAAAGTGGCAAGAACCCCTTGGAAACATTTGGTATGCTAGTGCCCAAGTAGTATGATTGTTAGGCTGGTTAATCTACTTGTGCTTCCTCTGTGTCCAGTGTCGCCATTGACTCCAAGATATTTCATATTTCTTTTGCATGGATAGTGAAGGAACTCATAAGGAAGGGAACTGGAGTGACTCCTCACAAACATGGCTTGCTTTTTAATATTATTTAGTAACAATTACAAAATAAACAATAACAACATAGGTGGGGGTGTTTTTCACTCTTAAGTGCTTCTTGCAAGATCAGAAATAGAATGGTTGTGAACATGGGGCAATGTTTTGAATACCTGGTGTAGATTAGGAAGGTATCAGCGTAGTTATATACAGTAGGAAAAAGCTTAAAGTCTCTGCTAGCAGATATTTAAAAGCCCTTTCTACACTAGTTATGGGGATGAAGACAATATAATAGGTGAGAAGTTGTATTAAACACTTTTAAAAATATTTATCACTTTAAAAAGAGTAATTGACTTACGAACAAGAGAACAAAAAGGGGAAACTTTTTAGTTCACTGTCACTGTATTTGAAAATAATTGTTACTCTTTTTTGAAATATTCAAGTTAAATTCAATATATGGACACTTCTCAAAGGTTAATCTTCAGGCAGGTAACTATTGTGCCATTTCTACATATCTTCCTAATTCCTGATTCTGGGAGTAAGAGTTAAACGGAGAGGGCTCATTCAATATTTTTTCCATTTTTAGGGACCGTATTCACTTTAAAATTATTGAAGTTGAGTAAGGTAACAATACTAGAAGAATGGTGGCAGTGAGTTTTTTCAGAAACCACTATGAAAAGTTTTGAAGTAATCTTCCTCTAAAGATTCAGTGGAGTTTGGTTTTGTGTGTGTGGTTTTTTTTTTTGCTTTTTTTTTTTTTTTTTAAAGCTGCTGAGTTGAAATCACAATGTAATTGTGAAGATTCACAGATTGCATTTCAGAATAGACTATCAGTTCAATTATAACTTGTTTACTCATATTATTTAATAGTCTTGAATAATTAATATTTTTCTATTCCTCTTTTGAAAATTGAATGATATTTGCATAATACAATATGTTGTCACTTCTGATTTGAAAGCAGTTTGAGTATTAGGATCGTGTTTATAGAAAAATTATGTAACACTTAAATTTCGTTATCGCCTATAAAAGAAAAGCAAATATGGCAATTCTGTAATATATTAGACAAGTATGGTGAGTGTTAATAATAGTTGTTCTGTTATCAGATTCTTAATCTCTTACTATTATTTGTCCGTTTGCCCAAGTAGTCGCTTATTCTACTTCCTGTAATTGTATACTAGTAGTCTTGGCTCATGTTATCATGCAGTAATCATTTTCAGCAGTTAAAGATGTTGTTTGTTTGTTTTTTTTTTTTTTTTTTTGCCTTTGCTTTTCATTGCACAGATAATAAATACATCAAATGATAATTCCCTAGATCAAGGAAAAACAGGACTGTAAAGAGGGGATCAGTTTGGTAAGAATATGTTAGTTCAGTTGGAATGTTTTTCCCACAGATGTGACTGTAATATAACCTATTTTCTTTACTGAAAAGTAACAAGAAGCTTACCTGTTTGGATTTTTGTATGTGTGTTGCAATTATGTTTTCTTATTTATAAATGTTGGGTTTCTGTTTCAGAACTCAGCACAGACTTTTATTCAAATACGAAGTATATTTCATAGCAATAAATGCACTTTTTCCTTGGGTATTTAAGATGATGTTTGATTTTGGCATAGCAGAGACAATGTATGTAGGTCCTTAAAAAAACACTTAAATATTTTTCCATTTCTTAGTAAGTGTACAGTTTTTATTCTGGGAGTTACTCTTGAATCAAATGGTGTATACTTTAAAAAAAAAAAAATTAACATTCTCTAACAGTTAAAACATTCAGATAGATTAGACTATTCTCAAAATAATAGTACTCACTTATGTAAAAATAAAACACCTTCAAAAACCGAGGGATCTGATCCAGAAGTCCAAGAGCACGTTTACATAGACTTTAAAGGATAAGGCTTAAAATGTTTGTCTTTACTGTGTGTACCTGTTGGACAGGTGTTTGGTTTTCATTTTCAGTTTTCTAAACTGCTGGAAACTTGGTAATTGGCATCAGAACAAGCAGTTTAAACGCATTAACTTTAATTACTTAATCTGGTCATGAAATTAACCCACGAAAGCAGGTCTTGTAACCAGTAATGTCACCTTCAGCCTACGTCTCTGCATTTCAGAGAGCGTTTTTGTGCAAAGCAGAAGACTAAGAGATCGTTCTTCAGGAGACTAAGATTGCTTTTATCCTTAGTTTTATTTCAAGCTTTTTATATGTGAAACTATAAAATCTGGGCATTGGTCTACAATATCTAGATATTGATTTTTACAATAAATAATTATTCATAACTTTATTGTAGGCACAGTTTACCTTAACAGTTATGCACTTGAGACTTTATTATTTTATTCCATATTGACACTAGTTATTAGTAGATATTATTGCTGTATATTATATGTTAGTATTTTGGGGGGCAGTGTTAACTCACGAGACTGTATTTATTAAAAAACCCCACATTTAAAAATAAACTTAAAGGAGGGTAATACTTTAGAAATGGCCAGTTAAGATTTAAAGGTAGAAACACATTTATTTTGTAAATGATTATATTGTTCTGGGCAAGGTGTACTTGAAAAGCATATTTATGTACAGTTGTTAGCTTAATTACATGACCTCAGTGTGCTGATCATCCTGTTTTAGCTTTAACCCTGACTAGAAAGCAAATGCAGAATCAGGACCACGATCTATTAAGTGGAAAAAATATTCTGGTTTTTACCTTTTTAAAAGTCTCCTTCCTAATTCTCTTGTTCAGCATAAATAAATGTTTCTACACTTCATAACTCTTACTGATTCTGTCACTGTGCGCCCTCTTTCCCTTTTCCTCCTTGTGTGTTGCACTGAGTGGAGCTGAAGTGCAGAAGCTCTGTTTGGTGGGCTACAAATGCATTGTAAAACTACTGGGCACACAAAGTCAGCGATCCCAGTGTTAAACTGGCTGTCTATCGCTCACTCTTAGCAGCTAGACTCATCTTGTGACCTGGTAAGTGCTGGAGAATGGTGGTGGGCTGCTGGAACAAGGCATGTCTGTCCTTAGTGCAGCTCAAATTTAGAGGCAACGTGAACATCATATGATAGAAAGATTTTCTGATATTGCAAAATCCCCTCAGTTGAATTTGGGTGTGCCAGTGAAGCTGGGCTCTGAGCCTTTAGGACTGGGAAGAGAACATGCAAGGGGTTAAAACAGAGCCTATAAAACCAGTGCCTCTATTTGCTTCTTGCAAGTAGAAGGAACAAAACCATTGAAGCTCTAGGAGGAGCAATGTCTGTAGAGATGAGTAGCTACATTACACCTACTACAAAAAGAGCTGACACCTCTTATTTTATATATGAAACTAGAAATTGTCCAATTATTACCAAAAGTCACATGAATATTAGCAATATTATGAGTGTCCTTGGGAATCTGTTTGGTTTTTTGAAAAATTCCATTAAATTATACTAATATGAAGTAGAGATCAGAGCACTCAATAAAAAACAAAAGGGAAAGATTACTTTGGATCTCTGATCTGTGCTTCCCATTGTTCTTTCATCCCAATAAAGGGAAAAGGAACTCTGTCCCTTCACAAGTACCAGGGAGCCTGTGCTAGTTGGTTTGCTAGGCTTTGCTAAAATGAAGCAGCATGGTTTTAAACTATGCTATTGGTATGGGAATTGGAATGGTATTGTTTAGGTAATATGGTAATATGTAATGCAGCTTATTGCCTTCCATCAGGGAACTGTATTTAAATGTTTTCTTCATTTACTGTAAGATCACATTTTTAAAATCAGTGTTCAGGTATAGGTTCAGCTGAGGAAATTTTAAAAACAGAAAGTAAGAATATGAATTTTATTTAAGGTTGAAACAGTTCTCTATTTCAAACAAGTGTTGGCTTTAAGATTTTGAATGACAGATACTAGATTCTAATCCCATAAAGGTAATTATATACTTTAATATTAGTGTGTTAAAAGGTCATCTTAAAATACTTGAGGGATTATGAAAGCATTAACATTCTCCTATTTCAATATTATTATTAAGCTACAGTGTTTATGAGCTGTTTAAAAAGTAGCTCAAAATGCATGGCATGATAAGGGAAAACTTGACACCCCTCCTTTTTTCGTTTTAGGTTTTGTTTGAATCAATGTACTGGTCAGATTAAATTTAAAAGGTTCAAATACACTTACCTTAAAGATTGTGATTTCATTTTTTTTTCTTACTTATTTTGAAGACTTCTTATATATCAGATGCTGTGAAATAGGTGTTCTGTACAAATAGGAAATGTGAAACTATTTCCTTTTATTGTCTTTGGGTGATTTTTTAAGGGTTAGAAGTAGCATTCAGTTTTTAGGCAGGTTCCCAAGGGAAAGATGATTCCTTAGATCATGTTATGTGATCAGACTTGCTGCTGACAATTGTGTTAATGTCTATAAGTCCACTTGTGCTGGGATAACCGCTATTCCAAAGTGTGAACAGGTACTAGTGTCCTTTGTGGTTTTTTTTAATCTGTTCTGTTTGGCCTTTTCTGTAAGTGCATCTTGTGGTATTAGGTAATGTTAGAACTGCCACTGCATGTGAATTTTCAAATAATATTTTTGTTGTGTCATATGACCTACCAGCTGCAGAAGGGTTGGCTGTAAACTTAGTAGAATTGAAGAGATCTGATTTTAATTTCAGCATCTCCTATAGGCAGTCTTTTAATGACTTGAGAGAAATCAGTAAGACAGTTTGGTACTTGTTGAATAGGGGTGACGTTTTCATTTTACACCTGTTCAGCCTATGAAATCTTTAGAACAGGAGCTGCCTCTTCTGTTTTGGTAAATGTTTAGCACAGTGATCTTTGAGAACCCTTTGTGCGCTGCTGTAACACAAATGGCAAGTTTTTGTGGATGTCAAAATAAACTGCTTTGATTTTTACAGCTAGAATACTGCAACAAGTTTTATGTTGACTATCTTGATCTGGTATGTTCAGTAATGCTAACGGAAGCTTCAGTCTTAATGTGCTGTTTTATGGTAATTAATAACGTTCTTCCTTTGGAGTATAGTTCTAAAAAGGGTAGGATAAGATTAAAATCTAATTTAACTTGAAATTTCAACATGGATTTTTGTGCTGCTTTGCTGTCCCTCAAACATGCAGCACCATCTTCTTTTACACGCAGCCCGCTTCTGTGATTTTTCCTTTGGTATCAGCTCCTCTCCCACTCCTTCAACCTAAGCTTGCATTTCATCCTTCCTGTACCTTGGCTTCTGGACTTGTTAGTTGTGTCTCTCTTGCTCCCAGACCAGCCCATTTTATAATTTCAGAGTTTGAGATCGAGAAATTTGGTCTTGTGGAACTGTAAAAAGGCTAAAATCCAACAAAAGCAGTTATTGGTGACAAGTGATAGCAAGAATCTTAAATTCAGGGTTTTTTCAATTGAAATATAACAGGTTTTGACAGAATTTGAGGTTTAAAACATGAAGTCTGAGATGTGGTTGTTTTGAGGTAATGCCTCTTGGATTATTTGGAAAGATCACCTTTGCGTCCAGATCTTGCCTTTGGAATTTAATGTGATTTGTCCTGGGATTTAAAATTTACATTGGCAGTTTTGAGGTATACTACTTCAGTGTGTTTCCAAGGTTATCAAGGTATATATTCGTGTTTTATATTAATTTTTAGTCAATATGAACTTTCATTAATCATTAAAAATTACAAAATATATTACAGAAATTAAATGTGGCTGTTAATTTAGCAATGAATACTAGTATCTGGTGTTTTAATGCTGTATACTGATTCATTTAGATTTTAAATTTGCTAAAAATCTAAATGAATGTTTTACTGGAATGCAACAGTTGTATTGCTGATAATTTCTGCTAATTATATCAGGTTATAAAAATATTTTTTTTTAGTTTTACAGGTTTTCTTTATTCTTCTGCATAGGGTCAGCTTTACCTGCTGGTGACAGACCAGGGCTTTCTTACAGAAGAGAAAGTTGTCTGGGAAAGCTTACACAATGTGGATGGCGATGGAAACTTCTGTGATTCTGAATTCCACCTACGGCCTCCATCAGACCCTGAAACTGTCTACAGAGGGCAGCAGGATCAAATAGATCAAGTACTGGATTTCTCTCTTTCTATTGTGTTTTTCTGGTGACTTTTCTTGTGTCACGGGTTTGCTTGTGACTATGTATAACAATTAGTACTTATTTTGAGTCACATATATGTATACTTACGCAGATGTGTATGCGTCCCTGCTCATTGCAGGGGAGTTGGACTAGACAACCTTTAAAGGTCCCTTCCAACCCAAGCTATTCTATAATTCTTTGCATATATAGGACTATAAAAAAAAATAAAAATTCTTAGGCTGGGGTTCTCAAAAGTGCTCCTTTGAAATATTAGCATGACTTCAAGGGAGGAAGAGTAAGACCAACCATCAGTAGCTTGGATTCTGAGAGATTAAAATTGCATTTTCCACTTCTGCAAAGAATTTACTCAGGTGAAATGTCACATCTGCCTTGTCTATGGAAACAGAAACAGCATGCTGAAATTTCTTCTCCTGTAACAAATTCATTTCAGTTCCTTGATATTGTCATAACTGAACTTTGCCTTCTGATGCCCACTTTGTTGAATGTAGGATAAAAACAATAGCAGATTGTGTGTGATGGTGGTTGTTCTTAACTACATATAATAGTTTCCAATTCTTAACTACATGTAATAGTTTCCAGAAGGCATGTCTGAGACAGGACTTACTTGTACTAGTTAATGCGTAAGCAGATAGCAAGACCAGGCTCCTTGGAAATCTGACGTTCTGAATAAGAAAAACAAGTTTATAATAATCATCATTAATGCTTTCTAAATACTGGGGGGAAAAAAATAAGCGTGTGCTTTGTAAGAAATTCAAGCACTGTATCTCTTGTAGAATAAACAATCTGGCAGAGATAATAACTGGGGTAGTAATATGTAGAGTTGCTGTCTGTTTGGATATATCCAAAACTACCTTTTGATTGTTTTCTCACGTGTTTAGGAGTTGGTGTTCCTTACTGATGTACTCTTAACACTCTTCAGTAGAGTGGGGACAGATATCAAGCAGAATCAGTGTGTTAATTAGAAATAGCAAATTACAAACAGACAGCTTCAAAATCTTTACTTCTACATAGAACTGGTATGGGCTGACACTGTCTGTCTTTTGCTGCTGTCCAGGTAATGCAATTTAAATGTGAAAGCAATTTTTTTTAATTAGCTTTTGTTTTGTATGCTGTGACTACGCACTGTGACAGGAGAAATGTAAAGTAGCTGTTTTCAGCCTTTATGCAGATCAGGTTATGAACAGGTTGTGAAACAAATTCCTGTTTTCCATGAGGCAAATGTATTTGAAGCTGAGGCTGGGAGAAAAGTGGCAGTACTGTGTAGCTGCACATACTGAAAAATTCACTTGATATGACTCGGCTCTCTTCTGTGTGAAAGAGCATTAATAAATACATTTACTTTTAGGATTATCTGATGGCATTGTCTCTACAACAAGAGCAGCAAAATCAAGAGATTAACTGGGAACAGATCCCAGAAGGAATCAGTGATCTAGAGCTAGCGAAGAAGCTCCAGGAGGAGGAGGACAGGAGAGCTTCTCAGTACTATCAGGAACAAGAACAAGCAGCTGCTCAGGTCCAGGTAAGAAAGCATTATTACAGAATATGATCATGAGTTTGAGAGAGGATTAACTTAATAGTTACATAGACACGGCTACATTTGTAAATGTTTCAGACTGATAAGACTATTTACATTCTGTACAGCAAGTGAATATAGGAATCCGAAGAGATACGCTGTAATTGTTGGAGTATGCGTGCAGATATGGCAGTTGCTGCCACTTAAATACTTTAAGGCAGGCCTAACCTTCTAAATTAGGGTTTCATTTATACTATTTCATACTATGTAAGCTTACAAAAATTGTATTAGCTAATATTTTGTTCTTTGCAAAATAGCATTCAAATAAGAGCTTTTTGATAGTAGTTGAAGTTTTGTCTTTATATTTTGTCTTTATATTTTGTCTTGCAAAAGTTTGTTGCTTTACATTTTTAGGTGTGTCAGTCTGACATCACATGAATCTATTCAGTCCTGTTTCAAACTAGGAAACTATCAGTTTCTCCCAGTACACCTTTCTGTCCCACCTCCCTAAGCAGTTGCATTCAAAATGCTCAGAAAACACAATTCATGCACATCCATATAACTGAATCTTGTGTGCAAGAGGCAATATGTAAGTTAGTGTTCTGGATTCAGGAAGTTCTTAACTGCTGCAGACTCTTAAACCTGCTTTTATTTACAAATAGGTAAAAAATAATCTGTATGAAGGTTGAACCTTTGATGGCCTGAAGCAGTTCAGAACCATTAACTGAAGTGCTTGTTAAGCATAAAACAAGAATTTTGACAATTAAAAGTTGTGTTATTTCCCCTGCCTATTGCTTTAATAGAATCATCAGTAGCTACTTGTAAGACAAAGATTTACTACTGCTGGCTGCAAAAGGTACAAAGAACTGAAGAACCTGCTTAACAAGACTTAACAGCATGCTCATTTGCAGCTATGAAGGGATAACAGCTGGAATAGGCGATGAATTACCAAAGCTTATGTTGCCGTTGTACACCAACCCCCTTGCCAAGTTCTTCACTAGTTTTTAGTCACAAAAAGCTGCTGCTTTGCTGTACCTAGCTGTCAAACCCAACACTTTCACTTTGCAACTTCTGAAATGTGGATTAAAAAAGGTACTAGGAAAAAATTCCGGTACGGTAATATAAAAGTGCCAGAAAATGCTTGAAACCAAATTTGATTATTGAAACAACAGATCTGAATATGTGGATGCAATAGAAGGGACACACAGGACTTGACATATCTCTTTCGCTGTCTTCACTTTTTAGAAATAAGTAGCTTTGTGGTGGTTCTGGAGTATCTATACAGAAAGACCCTACCTGAATTCTGCTGTTTGCATAATAGTTAAACTTTTGTTTGCAAACTTGAACATACAGTGATACTTCAGACTGCATCTGCAATAATGTTTGTTTTATTCAAGATGTTGTTACTTTTTTTATGTAGCAGGTGCAAGGTGCTGCTTCTCCAGCAAGTGGAAGACAATCTGGGAGTAATGAACGCAAACGTAAAGAGCCTCGAGAGAAAGAGAGAGAAAAAGAGAAGAATAGCTGTGTTCTCTTGTAACAGAAAATGGATTTAGTCTGGAGCCAAGTGCATGTCCTCAGAAGCAAAAACAAGGAATAAAAAGGAAGACAAACCTGTTACATGCCGCCTGTGCCTGATTACCCCATGGATTTTGTTCACGTTTCCAGAGGATGGATGACTTTGTTACAATCATACAGACTTTCTTCAAAGTCATAGTGCGTGCTGCTCAAGATGGAATTCCAAATCACAGTTGGATGCGGCTGTGCTTTGAGTCAGTCATAAGAAACACTGCACCTTGTAGCTGAACACACAAATCATGGCAAGTTTTGTGTCATAGTGACATCCATTACTCATTACATCAGTTAGTAAGCTATTTTATCTTCTACTCTAAACAAAGGACGTCATTTGTTTTCTGTTAAGACTTTTTCCTGAGGTCTGTACACTAGCACAACAGAATTCTGTGTTACTTACATGGTATGAAACTATATCTTAGGCTGGGTATAGTCTTCACGACACGAGCCCAAATAACAGCTGGGCACTGCCTCCTCAATGTGTCCAGATTTCTTTGCTTCTGGATCTGGTATGTTCGGTTTTTTGAACCCAGATTTATACTGTTACTGCTGTCATTGCACCTCCTGGCCAAGCTTTCTTGCCCCAAGAATATGTGACTTGATAGGCATCATACAAAAAATTGTCATAGAAAATGGGGCACTTATTAATAAGCAAGATGAATATTGTTTGCTTTTCTTGCAATTACAAACTGGGTATGGCAACTCAGATGTTATCAGGGTTAAACAAGTAATTTTATAGGTAACTTCTTTTTCTTTTAGTATTTTTTCTTGTAGGTAAACTGGACCAGATAAGTTCTTATTTATTGACCTCTCCATATGATCAGTGAATGATGAGAGGAAACTAAGGTCTATAATAATCATTATTCTATGTAAGAATGCAGAGTTAAAATAACTAACTGTCTGCCTTTTTTCCAGAAGTACCTTGAACTTTCACATGACGTTAACGTGTCCACTTGTATATTTAAGCAGGTGTACTGTAGTTAAAAACACACTTTTTTGTTTGTTTTATAAATGATATATCCTAAAAAAGCACACTTCCAAAGGGTGGGAGAGAAGCTAGGCTGCTCTCTGAGATTGTTTGGAAAGGTGGCCAGGTGTAATATTTTGTTTTTTAAATCACTAATTTAGAATTTTTTGAAACCAGATTTTTCTAATTTATGGGAACCAAATAAACATGTTGTGTCTTGTAGTATTTATAGAATACAGAAGAAGAATACTTGCTGAATTTTGAGGGAACCACAAATCTTCCTCCACTTCCATTAAGTCAATAATGATTACCTTCTTGCTGAACCTTTTTGATAAAAATTTCTATTTAGCAATTTGTAGATACTTTTGAAAAAGGCTGCTTCTCCTGGAAAAGTTATGTATTCATGCTCTAAGCCTGGGTAAGTGCATTAGTACAGAATAATCTGGGAAAGCTAAGGCAGCCAGGTGGAATGTGACATTCCTGGTTTCATGTGTTTGGTGAATGTCTGTAAAAGAGACATTCTGTACGAGACATGTCTAAACACAAAGTCACTGGTAAAAAGCTGCTTTAAAATTATTTCAAGCAGACTTGCTGCAGTGCTGGGAAGCAGTCATCACATAAATCTGTTACGAACCTAGAATGAAAATTGGATGGATAAAGGAAGAATGTCTTATTAACTAAAGGGCCAGTTTGTATCACTTTTTTTCTTCCATGCCTTTTTCTCGTTTGTTTTTTCCACCTTTGTTACAATGTCCCTTTTATAATAATGAAGTAACGAACAGTAGGAGGTCTCTAATATGCAAACTGTAAATTTACAAATTTCTCTATTCTCTAGAAAATTCATGCCCAGAAAAGTAATTTTAATACTTAATGTATGCAGTTCAGATAATTTTCTATGTCAAAGCAAAGGTTGACATCTTTTTTCCTTTGCAGCAGCCTAACTTCTTCAAACAAATTAATGTGATGGAGGATCACCAACATGACTTGCCTACTTTAAGCAGATCAGAAAATATTCCAGTAGTGTCAGTAGCAAAGACTTTAAGCCAGAATGTTGTTTAAAAACATTCTGTTACTAAGATTTTTCCAAATTTGTGTATTTACATTTATTTATTGACCTTGAAAAATAAATATGTCGAGCTGAGTGTTTGTTATCTTCTTATTTTCAGTGACAGTATTGCCACCTTAAATTCCTTTTTGAACAAATTTAGCTGGAACAGGCATTGTGGCTATTGAGTATATCTTTTTGCCGAAGATACTTACTTGTATTAGAAGAATTCATGTAACATTTCCAGTTTCAGACAGATGTGCCTGAAACCTAATATACTGTAGTTACAGTAATATTGTCATTTGGTCCCAAAGGAAGAAGAGTTAAGTGTCAATGCTCATTGTGAAGTCTGAACTCCCAGATAATTTAGTTTCTCTTTTAATAAAGGAGTGAAGGATTTCAGGTTATTTGAGATGGCAGGCACGCTATGCAAACTGTTTTCTGTTAATATCCTTTTTTTCTTTACAGGTCTTGAAGCTTTGGAAAAAAGGTAAAGAATTCCCAAAATCTAGGGCATTGGTTCTGTATGAGTTGAGCTTGTTAGTGGCAAAAGTTACAAGCAGATGAGCTTGTTAATATACAAAATGAAATACATCTGGAAGCTTAATTTATACCTACTGTGACTAACTATTACAAAAGCAACTGTTACAGTTGGTATCTATGACAGTATCTGATATATAAAAAAAAAAAAAAAAACCTGAGCAGAACTGCTTTTATCTGTAATACTGAGCTTGGAAAACAATATTCCAAAATATTCATGGAGCACCAGAAAGACGATGTCTACTTCTGACTATTCATATGCCTCTTCTTTTGAAGCTTATGTTCTAGCAAAAGGCTACAGATGTAAATGCTGCTTTACATCTGTTTATACCACTTAGCATGCACATGCTTCAAATACCTACATAATATATATTAAAGTGTCCAGAAAAGTAGAGTAGAACGTGTTTTCCACTAGATAAAAGCTAGCACAGAAAACAGAAGCATAGATTATTTTTTTTGTTGCATTGTAGTTGTGAAATTAAAAAAAGCTAAATACAAGTATTCTTAAAAATAGCAAAAAATTGAGCACTGCCATAGTGAGAAATGTTTTTCTAAAAGGCACTTTGTAAATGCACAGATATACCACTTTTCTTGTGACACTCATATGGAATCTGTAACCCAACAAAGCAGATCCAAAGGAGATTCTAACACCAGAGGATGAAATTAGCATTCCTGAAAATTCACTTGAACACAATGCAAAAAAATACATTTTGTAGCTAGCCACCTAGTTAATCTAAGAAAGTATGTCTTCAGATTGTCTTTACAGAGCTGCTCTTGTGGATCACAGGCACACAAGCTAAAAGTGAAGCGTATGCTCTCTTGTGTACACTTGCCTTGGATTGCCAGTCAGTCTCTACACTCCTTTGGTATTTCATGTTATTGTCAAATGTTTCTTCCAAATTGTATACGCAAGTTCTTGAAAAAAATTTTCCAGTACATAATAAAAGGCAATTTGAGTTCTTGAAATTGAATCTTTTGGTGTATTCAGCAGGAAACACTTGAGCAAAAGGTGAAGCTGATGTACTTCTAACTGAACCTTTCTTCTTTCCTGCTACAATAGATCTATAACCCAAAGCTAGCTCATTGCTTGGATCAGCTTTCTTACCATTAGGATGGTTATTGTAGTCAGTTGCTGAAGTTTATACAAAGTACATCCTTAAATACAGCATACTGAATTAAGAGCTGCATTGATTTTGTGTAAAAGTAGACTTTATTAAGGTTGTAACCTTAAACAGCTGGTGACTCAGGAAATGCAAGTTAATTGATGCAGTATCCTGATTAGAAAGCATATTAGAGAAAAGCAAAAATAACAAGCCTTAGTCTGGTTGCAATATAATGCTCACATTTTTTCCATCTATGCTATGATAACAAGACCTGGTAACAAGAAAAATCTGACACTGAAAAATGTTCCTATAGGCCAATGATAGTGAATGTCACATGCAAGAACTTTAAACATATGTGTGTTATCTTCTGATTCGGTACAGTTGCTCTTTTTTAAGCATACCTAGCAATAGCCTGTTAGCAGTGGTGTGTTCTGAGTGGGAAAACCTGGTGAGACGAATGACATGATGTCACACAAAACCATATACACAGAAGTCCCTGCTGTTTACTTAGTGTTTCCATGTAGCTCCTGCTTGTTCTTACAGTTGTACAGGTGTCTGTTCTGACAAGGAAGAACTGCTGTAGGGAAATGCTGAGGCAGAAAGACAGGCTGCAACATAAAAGTCCCTACATCACCACCACCTCTTGAGCTTAAACAGATTTGTTCTTACTTTTGCTGTTATTTTAGACAAATAGCTGTAGCACAGCATGCAGTGGCCAGATCATCTCACCCAGGTAATGATTTATTTCATAGCAGGTTGGCAGTGTCTGTCCCTGTACGCGCTGTTCTTCACTCATAATGCTTCTAGGTCAAAACTGGCTGTTCTGACCCTCTAATAACTCAAAATACTTTTACTAAATGTCAGTTCTCTACTGTTCTACTTTGGTCATTATGTCAGCTCTATCACTATGAGCTCTCTTGACCTGGAGAGTTAGCTCTAGAGAACTGGCTGAAACCTTAAAGTTCTTTACTGCCTTTACAACTCCTTTTCTGGTTTGTAGGATCACTTGTGCTCATGGAGAAGCAGCAATTGAAGTGAGCAATTCCTTGGGTTTTGAGGTTAAGAACTTTAACTATCTAGTTAACTCTCTTTAGAAGACAAGATGCCATGTTTACCTCTACGTGACAGCATAGAAAATTTTCAACAAAATGTTATAGAATTGTCTACGTTGGAAGGGACCTACAGGCTAAGCAACCCCAGTTCCCTCAGCTGTTCCTCATAAAGAGTTGTGCTCCAGACCCCTCACCAGCTCTGCTGCCCTTCTCTGGACATGGTCCTGCACCTCAATGTCTTTCTTGCAGTGAGGGACCAAAACTGAACACATTATTTGAGGTGGGGCCTCACCAGTGCTGAGTACAGGGGGATGATCGCTGGCCACACTATTCCTGATACAGGCCAGGATGCTGTTGGCTGCCTTGGCCACCTGGGCACGCTGCCGGCTCACATTCAGCCGCTGTTCCACCAACACCCCCAGGTCCTTTTCTGATGGGCAGCTTTCCAGCCACTCTGCCCCAAGCATGTAGCGCTGCATGGTGGTGTTGTGACACAAGTGCAAGACCTAGAACTTTACCTTGTTGAACCTCACACCATTGAACTTGGCCCATCAATCCAGCCTGCTAGCTTTGGGAAATCCATAGGGAAGAATTCAGATAAGTTTCAGTACTCAAATGAACTGAAAATTTTGCTACCTTAGTATACAGTATTCTTGCAAAATAATTTATTGTAACAATAGGATGAAAATAAAGGCATCTGTTTCTCTAAATGTAATCTGCTGATGAAATGTGAACTAAGGGACTGCAAGTGCTTTCATCACTAGTTGAGTCCTGCATTGCAGGAAGCCAGTGGTGGTGGTGTGGCCAACAGTCTTGCTGGGGCCAAAAGTCAGTGAAACAGAATGGTTTGATACAGTCAAACAATAAGCCAAATGTGACAGATCTTGGGGCTGGATAGGGACACAAACTCATATAAGTTTTATATTTCTTTAATCTCTTGAGAACTGTCCTTTAGTGCTGACCCAATTTCAGTTTAGGTCGCATCCAGCTTAAGTGATACCTATTGTGAAATGAGAAGGGATGTACTGGTGTCTTGGGAGATGATGCCTTCAGCTTGTACAAACTCAGCTCTCCCTCAGAGCTGGTTGCAGTAACGTGATACCGAGCCTGTCTCAACTTGAACTTCAAGTTTTCTTTTCTTGTTGGAGCCATTAGTAAAACTTGCACACACTTTTTGTGTTAAGACTTCAGCTGTAACATTTCGAAGTTAAGATTACGCAAGCAGTCTTGAACGTTTCACCTGACCTAGTTTAGAATTTTAGATTTCTTCTAAATGTATATCAGAAGAAGCTGGTATTTTTGTTTGAAACCTTCTGTTGACTTTTGTTCTGGTTCCCTGGCACATGCTGAGGAAAGGGTCAAAATTGCAATTAGAAGAAACACCAGTGTCAGTAAACTTAAAGCTGAGTAATAGGTACATCCTTGGGTCTGGCATCTCTTGTTTCAGGGAACTCCAAAAGAATGATATGAAAACAGCCAATTTTTCCCCTTTATATGAACTGGCCATACCTAGTAATTAATACTGGCATTGAATAGTTTTTCTTAAGGCTTGCTTATGTGGTCGAGTCTGTGAGGCTGATGAGCTTGTGTTTATGCCTGTAGTCTAGTAAACACTGCCAAGCACTCGGAGACTCACACTCCTGCCTTCACGCTCAGAAATACCACTGCCCAAACCAGCGCTTATGCTTACCAACTCTGATACTTCTAAGTGCAAGAGCTCTAAAACAGTTACAGGAAAACTTGGCAATGATAAATTATAAAATGTAATGAAAATTATAAAATCAGGTATAAGAAAATGTTAGTGCTGTCATACATTGTGTCTCGGTGAATACAGAGTGGGCAGGAGTTTGCCCAGCTCCGCTGTTAGCCAGCTACTGCGGAAAGGCACTGAGCTGGTGTGCCAGGTCCCTTCCTGGAATGCACGCAGCCCACGGAGCCGCGCTGCAGTTCAGCCAGGCATCACCGTGCCATCCGTAGCTAATGCTAATGACTCTCATAGGGAGGACATGCTGAGATGGACCTCTCCGTGGAATGTATGAATTCCAAGTATGTGTTGTCATTAAGTCCGTATTATAGTTTCTTATCTGTGCCAGCTGTAATAAAGCTAGCATGATTATTTCTGCCCATGCTATAAATGCACATACTTTCTGCTAAAGAAATACAGAAAATTAGATGATTGCTTTCCTAATAGACTTTGAAACTACCTTGAAATGTTCTTTGTAATTCTGTCTTTTTCAGTCTTAGGAAATTAAAGAATGCGTAAACATTTCTGAAGAACTCTAATGATTTGACACTTTTTTCTTGTCTTGTAGTACCAGTACGTTTATAAAGAACATAATATTATTTAAAAAAAACAACAAACACCATAACATTTGATTTTGTAAGAGAAAGGTGTATTTAGCCATATATGCTGCAGTCATCTTCTAGCTCTGCTTCATCTGTGGCAAACCTATGCTGTAGAAACTTCACCGAAAGGATTTAACAAATATTAGGAAAAGAATTATTTCTAAACCAAACAATGTAACATTTTTGGTTTTTACTATGTTCTCTTGTGAACTGCATTAGCAAACAGTTCCAGGCTGTCTTGCAGTTGCAGTAATTTGTGGTGGCTGGATGTCTTTTAGGATCCTTTGAAACTTCTGGAGCAGCACTGCAATACTTAATGCTTGTCCTATATCTTGTTTTTATTAAATATCTACCCAGTCCAACTTCACACCACCAGGTACAGCCACGAGGAGGAACATGGCATTTCAGTGTAGACTTACGCAAACCAATTTCATAATTTTTTAAAATTTTTCATAGTTAATGGCCAACACCTATCAGCTCTGCAAGCAGAGAGCTGGGAGAAACAACTGAAATAAATGCCTGGACTTCTGATTTTGGCTGAACCTCCAAAGGTGTAGAGGCAGGTGATGACCAGGACTTGGCTTTTGAAAAATCGCAGACCAAACAAGATAGTTCAATCTACACTGTTTCTACTTTTTTTTTTTCTTTTTTTTTTTAAGGGGAAAGCCAGTGTTAGATTATCCTGTGCGTTTTTAGAGAAAAAACAAGCTCGGTCTTGAATTTACCTGTGATTTTGCTAGCTTTTCAGCATGTTACTATTCAGCATTTTATGCCTGTTTCCAATGAAACTTTATTCTCTCTTCAGTATTGGTGTCAGGGCATCAACTGGTCTCTTAATTTTAAGGCTTTTGTTATTACAGATTAACCAGAGCCAAAAGAAGCTGTTTTGTATTAATTACTGGTTTTGTTTACAATTGAGTTTTAGTGATGTTCTACAGATTTGACAGTTCAGAAATGGGTTCTATGTGAGGTGAGTAAGTAACAGTATGGGGGGCATTTTTGGCTAGTTGCAGCCCGGGTAGACTTTACAATTGAATTGTATTTACTATAGGAAAAAATAGTTGCTGTGGAAATAAAATCCTTTTGCTTGGAAAAGTGCAGTAGCTGCTTGTCTGCAAGACCACTGCAGGTAGATACAGTGAACTAATGAACCCGCTTGTGAATTTTTCAACTACTCATAATTCAGCTTTTGCATTTTTTATCATGAATAGTTGATATAATTACACGTCTGCATTTCATATACCGAGTTTACAGCAGTATGCTTGCATTTCTGGATTTCTTACATGCTTTCTCTTTGAGGCTGGCAAGCAAAAATAACTTTTGAGAACCCGTTAAAAAAAGCGAGCATAGGTACAATGATTTCAAGAGACAATCTGCTGTACTACGTGTTTCTCTACCTGTATTTTGATAACTCTGGAATTCACGAGTGCCGTTACATTATTTTAAGGAGTGTGACTGGTCACACAGTTACAGCACAGCCGCTCAGTCAATAAGCAGGACTTGGATTTTGATACAGTCTGCACTTGCAAAAAGCAAGTTATACTACTTTCCCAAGGTTGCTACCAGATTGTATCGGACAAATGATGTCACTCACGAGTGGTTTTTCCCCTATATTTTTGTAGTGTATAAGCACTGTTTACAGGTCAAGCCACAAAAAATGCGATAGTGGTACTTAACTAGAAAGCGTCCAGTATCTTGTCTTGTCCCACAGAAATAAATTCTAAATCTGTTGCCGCTTGCTCAGCACTCACTCTTGCCCACACAGTCACAGGATGTTAATGCCCCTCAGCTTTATGAGGGAGCGAACAAGACGGGCATCAGTTCACCACAATAACCTGGCACAACTTTGGTGGTAAATGACAGAGTTGGGTTTCTCTTTCATATTACAGCTTCTGGTGAAAGATATTCTTATGAAAGTTTTCATAAATGATTTTTGATTATCCTTTTATCTGGTGAATAGATGCATAGCTATTATTTGTACAGCTTTTGATAATCACCTTTTACGTATACATGTAAGCTTATTAAGAAACTACAGATGAAACAAAAACGAATCCTAAAGAAGTTGCCCACAGTTCTCCCAGCGTTAGGTATTTGTTACCAAATTTATTGTCTTGACTGGGTCTTTTTACAATGAAATTATAAATAATAATAATTAAAAGGCCTCTACCTATTTTAGGAAGGTTCCAAAAGACTCCTGCATTAGTAATGTCTTCAAGATGCCATGCTTAGACCCACCAGAATTGCGCAATTGCCGTGTTAAATCAGCAGTGTGGTTGGAGCCTGTTAGTCACCTAAGGGTTTACCTTGATCTCAATATCTGCTTTTACAAGGAAATGCAAAAATAAAAGCTAATGCAAGCTACTGTAAATTTACCAAGAGAAGGGAGAAGTTACATTTTTCGAAGGTGTATTTTAAAAGTGCATGACATGATTAAATCTAGTCATGCAGTATCGTTTGTACCAATGTACGTGATTGAAATCCTTTTCGTCATGATGTTACACCCTTATTCAACATTGTAATGGCATCTACAAGGTCAACTACTGAATGTTTTGCATTTTAAAAGCCTTAATTGTTTATATTGTATTAATCTGTTTTTAAAGACTATAAGGAAACAACATTTTCCTTGTAAATTGTTAAAGTAATTTTGAACACTTAAATAATTTTCAGAGAAGTCCAGTTCTGTATCTTAATACCCCTTTTAATTTGTGTACCACAAAGAAAAACTGTTAAAACTGTTACCTTTTAAAAAGCGTCTCCAATTATCAGCCTCGCTGTAGTTTAAGGTCTTTACCCTACTGAGATTTATTTTGGTTAACAGTCTTCTGAAATTCATTGTATGTAAATAAATTTAAGTGAGCAAGCTTAAATAAACATTTAATTTAGGTATTTAAGTTCTTTCCTGATAATAAAGGTTGGATGAAATCCTTAAAAAGAATAATCTTGCTCTGGAAAAGGGTAGACTTCTGTTGATCTCAATATTTTATAAATTCAAAGTTTTTGGCAATTTGTTTTCAATCATATTTTTTTCCCCCTATCATCCTAGTTTGTTTCAATATTTTAATATAAGTGAGATATCTATGTATGCACATTCACATTTTCATTTAAAGTAAGCAAAAATAAATAATATCTCCTGGCATTTTTTAACAGTTGGAATGCACCTCTAGACCTGTTTACTTGTAGGCAAGATAGCAAGCCACATCTCAAGTTTTATCTTTGTACTGCTCTATAGCTTTGTTTTTTAAGGTTATAAACCTCCATATTTCCCATCTGATCTACTAGCCACTACAAATTCAGCTTTTAGCAAATACTTATTTTGTATGTGTTCTTACACCTAATGAAGCACAGACTGCAGCCAAACGGACATCTAGTTTTTAAAATACACTGTTAACTTGTACTTTCTCTTGGCAACTCCTGCAAAAAACTGCAGTAAATTGAACTTACTGGGATGTATTAAATGCATTAAGATAAGTTACTTATTGGATAAATGGGGCCTGACACATTTGCTGATACTGCATATTTCTTTTGTTTAAACTTACATATTTGGCAGTTGTGAATGTTCACAAAAGATTTTTTATAGAAAATGCTGTTATACCAGGTTTCTCCTTCCATCTTTCCCGAAAGGCTACTTACTTGAAAACCAATTTAGTTTAACTCCTTTTCTGCTACTTAATTCCTCTGGAACACTGCAGATACTTAGCAGTTCTTCCATACCGCAGACTGTAACTGAGGGTGGCAAAGACCCATGTGCAACATCAGCATGTTCTTAATTGGCTCTTGCCTTAAAATTTGTAATGCAAATCATTCTTTAGAAGACCAGTAAAAGCTTCCAGCTCTTATGCAACTACTACTTTACAAGATCCTAAATTCTGTTAGCAAGGTCCTCTATTCATTGCCATAACTACCCAAAATTTGGTAAAACGGTGTAGTGGATTAGATTTGCCTTTTTTTTTCCTCCTTGCTGAAGTACAGCGCTTTAACTGTATTTTTATGCTGACGGGGTGACAGATGAGTCTTGGACTGCCTGCCTAACATTTCTGATTGGGCCTGGTCAAAAAAAACTTTACTGTAGGCCGTTCAAAATTAAACAAAACCAAAAGGTTTAAGAAGATGCATCCCTTTTGCTTGAGACCACATCAGTGAAGCGTGGTGGGTGCACCTGAACAAGACTGCATCTATAGGATTCCCCAATCACTACAGGCAAAGTGCATTCATGGTAGTCTGGTTTAAAATCAGCTGTCAGAGTTCTGCCAGGGCTTTGCCATAAAGAGTAAACTCTGTAAAAGTATTTCCTTAGGCCTCCCATGAGTGATCCTGTATTTTTTGGCACTAATCTTTCTCGTGCTATCAAAGGTGCTTCTAGATTTTCAATTCAGTCCTAGTGAAGGAAACAATGAAAGAAGTTTTAGTTGGAAGCTAATGGCACCCACGTTTTGACTTGCTATACCAACGTGTCTGTTTAATTCTCTCTTCCTTCCCCGAACACTGTTTCAAAGACTTACTAGAAGCTATACAGAATATGAAGGTTTATTTCAAAAGAATACATTTGCAAGAATACACATAAATGCACTCAATGTAACAGTACCTTCTGCAAAAATAGGTTACATAATACCCAGTAATGAAAGAACAATCTTATTTCTCTACAAATTAGAAAGCAGAGATAATAGCCTGGACAACCTTCAAAATGGAGGTTATAATTGTGTATGTTGTGATAAGTAGCTAACTTTAAAGCATGACACCACAGAGCTAATGTTGGTAAATCAAACTACTAGCACACAGCTGGAAACTATTCTTTTATACAGGATTAACAAATATTTTGGTTCCAATTTGTTTTTACACAGCTCTAGTGCCTCAGGGAAAATGCTTATCAAAGATACACAAAAACTATCCAAAATTACAACGTAACTATTAAAATGCCTCCAAAATTGAGAGGAAAGTAATCATGTTAAATTAAAAAAATTTAACCAGGACTTCCAGACAAGATTTCCTGTTTTTAATCAGAGAAAGTTTACAAGAGATTTCAATAAGTTATCTTGAAACCGAGCAGCTGTAGATCTTAGAATCTTCGTGGAGGTCCACCTTTAAATGGCTTAAATCCTGAGCCACTTCCCCTCTGCATGGAATTGCCTGTGATCTGTACAACTCTATTAATTGGTGAAGAGTTACTGGAAACAAAGGTTTTAAAAAAGTGTTAAGTTACAGTAGGTATCCAAACTCCTGGTGTACAGGTAAGAACAGTGTTACTTCTCATATCACCAACTGTTAAACTCAGTCTCAGAAGAGACTTGAAACCATGCAAGAAAAGAGACTTCCCAAGAAATCACTTGCTTCCGTGCAGCTGAACGATGCTGCCACTGGCCATATGACAACGTGGAGTCATGTGCTGGCACAGAAAGATGGGTTTGTATGTTCTGCAGCAACAGCCCATCCCCAGAAAGTCATGCTGCTTGCACCGAGACTACTACACTGCCCAAGCAACCAAAGCTTTGAGAGCTCAGTAGGGAACTGCGAGGAAGGAGTACTTTTTGTACCTTGTATGGGGAGACATCATGCCACCTCCTCCACGGCCATCTCCCATTCTCCTTGTGTCATGATACCCGCTTCCTTGAGAACTAGGTCCATGCCATTCTTTTCTTGGTCCAGTTTCACGACTATGGCGTTCAACAACATGTCTGTCCTCATTATAGTGCTAGAAAGAAAGTGATAGTCATTTTCAGAATGAAAGGTATATTTTGTTATCAACAGGAAACGAGCTTTTCAAGAAAGTTAAGCTTACAGCTTACATACATACAAAAGCCAAGCATCTTTTAAGACTTCAGTCAGCTAACCCATGCTTACAAGAATCCTGTTAAAAATAACTCTAGATAACAAAAAGGAACTAATTTCCAATAATGACTGTGTGGGGATGCAGGGAGTGAAGTTCCATGAACTCATACTTTACTCCCAATTCTGCCCCGGTCTCATGTAATCACCGACAAGTATCTTCTATATAGTTACAGAAAGAGAAACACTGATTGTTTGTGTTTTGTGTTTTTTTTTTTTTGTTTTGTTTTGTTTTGTTTTTTAAATGCTTCAGTATCTAGTAGCATGGAGCATTTAGTCTGTGGACTTTAAAGACAAGTCTTACAGAAGGTTTTTCTCTCAGCAGCACATTACAGATTACAATGACAAACTGCACTGGCAGTGTAAGGTTGATCCTGAAAACACAGGATGACAACAAATTCTTTAAAGCCTAATCAGGAACTCATTTAGATATTGTTCTGGTCTACCTCAAAGATGCTAGACCTAATAAGAATTGGGCATGTTTTCTGCAATTTCTTGGCTTATTCGAAAATCCAACAAAAAAGAACCTTTAAAATAAAGAAAAGTAACTTGAAAATAGTCAGAATGCTCACTAATGATTTATGGATGCTATATGGTCCAGCGTGATTTTGCATTCTCCAGTCTCTCACTCATGCACACAAACACAAAGAGATGACTCACTTGTCCACCACCTCTTTCTCCCATCACGCCTCGTTCTCCTTCCCTGCTTCCATACCCAGAAGCACTGCTTCGGCTACCAGGAGGTGCACCTCTCACGTGTCCAGACACTTCTCTTCCCGATCGATCTGGCCTCTCGCCTCTGTAAAAATTGCTTTTATCAAAATTTTGGTTTCAGTAAAATAGAATTGGTACCAAATCACAGCACATGTAGACTTCAAAGATTCCTTTTTGTTTTTCAGGTTCCTACAACTTACAGTTAGCTTCTTAGAAACTTCCTTTTAGATCTATGCGGCTCTCTAAATAATTAAAGCTTACATGTTATTTGTTTCCATCTGCATTCTTGCACAAAAGCCTCCTTACTGTACGTTGCCACACGTGATTAAGAATAGATTGTTGGGAGTCAGCATCAAGTTTACAGATGAGGTTTAGCATTTGTGACAAAGTACACACGTTTTTCCAATGCTTTTGGAAAGTGACTTTGCCATTCTTTCAGAGGGGGTTTGTCCTCTCTTTACACATCAGTTCTTGAGGAGTTGCTACTATGGATAAATTCTACAAGAATCAGTACCTTGACTAGTCTGCTGGTTAGCCAGCAAATTTACCTGCCATCCCGTTTGTCTGTGCTTATGCTTCCCTCACTCTTCCAATTTGTTTGCCTAGGGGGATTTGAACCAGTCTCTCTTGGATGTCGACCATGTGGTATTTCAGGTCTGTCATGAATTATCACTGTTCTTCTTTCGTCTCGGTCTCCTCGCACTTCTCGTCTGTCTGTATCTCGAAGTTCACTTCTTGGTTGTGGTGGTTCATTTCTTCTGGACTCACTGAAGTTCTTTGGATATCTCTCAAACCCTGGCTCTTCTCTTCGTGCTGTTGGGCGAGTCTTTTTTGCTTCGCCTTGATTTACAAAACGTTCTCGCCTAAGTTGTAAAAGTAGGAAAAAGTCATTTGCTCATCTCCCAGCTTCCCACTTCTCCGCACATGTAAGCACACGTGTGAGAATACAAAAATATTGTTCATCTTTACATTACATGTTTATTACTATATATGTGATATACATCTCAAAGATCCTTCCCATGTCAAATTATATTTATTTCTACAATTGTAATTTTGAGCTTGAGTTCTTACAGCCATTCTAACATTTCTTTATGTGTTTCTCTGTTCACATTTTGGTCACTATAACAAGCAGTTGTAGGGCCTCCCTTTTTGCCTAGTATGAAGCAGAGGGAATGCTAGATTTCTTGAGTCGGCTAGAAAATAATTCTAGTTCACTGCAGCATAAAAGTAGAAGTCCAGAAGCTACAATTATGTGGTCTTAATGGTTAATGGAGATGTTTAATGGAAACATGAAGTTAGATCTGTAACCAGCATTTCCTGCACGGTAGCGTGGACCCTGATGAATGTGCCTCATGCAAGTAATGTTCTTAACTCTCATTGAATCAGTTGCTTTTGGTCTTCTTTCTTAAGGAGATGGGTTACCAAGTAGGACAGATCTAATCCAGTGGAACCCACTTATGACTAGATGCGAGAGAAGAATAACCACAAAAATTATTTTGAAATGTCACCCAAAACAGACCACCAAGCAGCTAATTTAAAGTTCTCAGAGAAAAGCAGACTGAATTCCATGATATACATGGCCAGTCCTGAAGACACAAGAAATTTCAGGACTCTACTGCAATTCTCTTGCATCAAAACTGTGTAAAGCACTATTTTAAGTCTTGAATAGTTAAGAGTGAAATCCACAGTAAAGCTGACAGGCAAATACCTGCCCTATTATCTCAACTTACCTATCAAAAGATGATGACGGAACAGAAGAACCTTCTGGATATCGTCCCCGTTCTCTGTGATCAAAATCATTAAATCTGCTCTGCTGGCGACTATAATCTGAACCATGACTAAAACGTGCATCTGTATCAAGAGCCATCTTCTTATTCTCGTTCCAGTACGGGTCATCTCTCCTTTAAGCAAAACAAATGAACCCTCATCAGTTACATGTATCCAAACCAAAGCCTAATACGCAGAAAATTGTGAATAGTCAGTTGTCTGTTTTAAAGATGCTCACTTGACCTTTGGAAAGCCACTAACAAAAGGTAGACTCTTTAAACAGTAATGAATAAAAACTTTTAAGAAAAAAAAAAAAAACAAATCAACACCCTACTGTTTGAAGTGAAAATAAAGAGACAAAGTATCAGTAAAATATGTAATAAAATCTAAGCAATAGTATACAATGTTGGGCAGTTACCAAAAAAAAAAAAAAAACCCAAAAAAACACAACATCAACAAAACGAACCACCAAACATAAACCAAAATGCCAACAAAAACATCACGTTAGCAAAATTTTGCCTTGAAAATAGCCTTCTAGAAAAAAAAAAAAAAAAAATACCAAAACCACAAAACCCACAAATCAGACCAGCTTTCTCAGGAAGGAATAGTGCAGGAAACGTCACAGCCTTGCTCACTAGAAACATTCAGGTACAGAGCCTCTATGGTAAGCATGCGAGATACACTTCAGTATCATCAGTAGCCTTGACAAATGAAGCTGTTTATTCCTCTGGTGAAGAAATATTAGTGTTCTGCTACTGTATCTACCATAACGACTTACACTTACCTTCCATTGTACCATGAATACGTCAGTTTTATGGCTAAGATCTCAGTCCTATTCTTATAATCAAATAAAGATCAAAGCCAGTTCAACTCGTGGCTTACACAGCAAGTGATAAGTGTCATCAGCTTCAGTAAAAATTAAAAGCCATCCCGTTGACTTCCTGAACCACCCATTTACCGGAAATGTGGATTCTTAACATAGAAGCTAGAAATTTCAACCATTATGTCAGAAGAACAGCTTTTCTCAGCAAATGCCGAATTGCATTATGCTCTTTTCATACAATAAGGATTAACTCACGGGATGCTTTTCTTACTTCAAAACTCTCTCCTACAGATAAGGTATCTTTCATGCTTGGCATAAACTGATGTCAAAATATTGATGTCAAAACCACCAAACAAATACAAAACCAGCCAAATACAAATACAAAAACAAATACAAAACAAAACAAATCTAGATCTTCTGTGAAGACCTGTTTTAAGTACAAATGCATTTTCAAGTCTGACACAAAGCCAGTAGCTATTTCTTTTTACTAAGCACTTTAAAACAATGGTTTGGGAATTAGATTACCTGTGATCTACATCGCGTGGACGTTTCAAAGAATTCCTCTTCTCCTGTTCATAACGAAGTTGCTGCTGTTGTCGACGAAGTTCCTCCCTTTCACGAGCAATACGCTCTGCTTCTTTTCGACGTTCCTACCACGAAAGGGAAGGGTGAATAAACACAACAAACAAAATAGCTCTTTATTAGAGATACCTATAGAACAGTTAGCAACTATATGGAATTAATACTTGGTAGTTTTCTACTAAAGGTTATCTAATACAATTCATCCTTGGATAGCATCTAAGATTAAAGAGTATAAGGAGTACTTCTCTAAAAAAGTAGACAACAGATCTGGAGAAGCTATTGACTGTTACACAGAAATGTCTCCAGGCAATTTCTTGTATTGCTACCGTATTTGTTGCCCAGAAACACATCTTATTAACTTTGCGGTGACATTCTCTAGGAAAAATCTAGTAAAATTATGGAAGACTAGTACAGGCAATATGATCTGCTGTACTTTAGTTTCAGAGACAGATGTGCATAGCCACTGCATAAACCAGTAGCAAGAATTTGCCATCAAATTACTCACAAGTCAAGCAAACAAGATAAAGATTACTGTTGCTGTACATTGTGGATTATGTAAGGTTTGGTTAGTTCTTTTTGGCCAGGGTGGAAAGGTGAAGAGAAAAATTCACCGCAAGTGCAAATTGGGTTATAATCCAAAATGATATTGCGCTACAGTCCAAAATATATATGTGCACACCTGTTCAATACGAACACGCTCTCTTTCCAAACGCTCCCGTTCCATCCTTTCCCTCTCTAGTTTTTGCCTTTCAATTTCTAATCGTTCCCTTTCTCTCTGCAAGCATTCTTCTCGTTCATGCATTATTCGTATGCGTTCCCTCTCACGACGCTCCCTCTCAGCAATTTCTCGTCGCCTGAAGAAAGAAAAAAAAAAAAAAAAAAAAAAAAAGAGGTAGCAGAAACTCATCTGAAAAATTTTCTCAACCAAAACTAATACCACTTTAGGCACAGACATTAAAAAACTATTTGAGAGTAAACTGTTGACAGAGGTCCTGGTATCGAAGTCTACTCCTTTTAGCCCCAAGTAGCCAAATTGGTTTTAGCATATTCTACAGCACCATTTAAGCAGACAACAGATACTAGGAAAAGTTATACCAAGAATCATCATTCTTGATGTATTTTCTCCATTGCTAAGCTGTTGTTATTGTCTGCAAGGTGACAAAGAACACGATTTGGATCTTAAAAATACTTGCTATTTTAGCTTTTGCCCTCTTCAAACTAACAAGAAATTTACTTATGGTTTTCTGTCCAAAAGTAAGACAGAATACATGATCACTCTGACTCACACAGGTTAAGTGTGCTTGTCAACAGCTTCATTTTGCTTTCTTCTTCCCACCTCCTATAGCACAGCTTACAAAGAGCAGGAAAGGCATTTTCTCCTTTAAGCTTTATGCTTGCTGGGAATTCCTTGGGAGATCCAGCTTACAACACAACTCATTTAACTATCCTTTGCAAACTTTTTGGCCGTATGAAAACAGCAGAGTAGAACAGTGTAGCCATTTCATCCTTTTATTTAAAGGGACAAGACTGTATTACGTTTGAGTTGTCATTTAGATATATAACAGTTCTCCCTTTAAAAACAAACAAAAAAAACCCGGAAACACTATTTTTGGCCACATCTTCTAGTCAACATCTCATCTTTTCAAAAAGAAAACTGGCATGCAGTAACATTTATGAGATACACCCCCCTATAAGAAACACTAAGCTACATGTGTACAGATATGGCTATTAAAAGATTAAACAAAAGTTTTGGAGCCTGTTAATCCATATAAAGATACTGTTAGGTAGAGTCCCAGACTTTAACATCTGAGAAAAAGGCTTGACAGAATGCATTCTAATTAGATTTCTAAATATAGTATCTGATCAATAATGTATAAAATAGCCTTTAGCAAAAAGTTGAATTACTACCTTCGGAGTTCAACAGCTCGTCGTATTCTTTCCAATCGAACCATGTGTTCTCGCAATCTCTGTTCCTTCATCTTTTCAAAAGGCAAGATATCCTTTCTACCCCTGTATTCCCTGAATTTCACTTTATCTTGAATAATACGCTCTTTGTTCCTCAATATCTGTGGCTATAGATAGAGATTACAATGGTTATTTCAGAAGTCTCATTCATTTAGGGAGATTTCTGGATGCTACGTTCAAGTATCATTAACTACTTAGCTATCCCAAAGCATACAAAGCTTCCATCTAAGCTTAACAGTTTGTAATACTTTATTGACTCTTCAGTGAAAATATCAACTGTAAGGTAGTATCAAATCTATACATACTTACTTTATCAAACCTTCCCCTTCTAACTGTCCTAGTGTGGCCTTGGTCTCCTTTTGTTTGGTCTAAAACTACAACTTGACCTGGGCTTTTACCACCTAGTGAAGGGGGGAGGAAAAAAAAAGGAAGAGAAAGAAAAAAAAAAAAACAAGAAGTTTAACACCACACACACATAGCCCTATTTACCATTACAGATTTTCCTTGGTGAAATTTCTAAATCTCTAAATTGAACTGTTACTAGTAGCAGAAGCATACCAGCACATGTCTGTAATTAAGTAGTAATACACAATATGGAAGCTTTAACATCAGCTCTAAAGTAATTGATGTTATTGGAGTCTAAAAAGAGCAACTGTTCAATTATCGGGCTTCTGGTAAGAGCAAGAACATGCCCCCAAAACAAGTCAGACACACAGATTCAACAGGAGGAAACATGGCTATATTGCATACTTATTCTTTTCTTTTCTTCAGTTTTTTTAGTGGATTCTTGATTAGGGCCACTCGCTCCATTATCACTCTTCTCATCTTTACCTTCTGTTTTCTTGGCTTCTTTACTTTCTTTTTTTTCAGATTTCTCAGATTTCTTTTCTTCTTTTTTGGTTGATGGAGTTCTTGTTAGGAAAGAAACACACAAATGCAATGAGCAAAATTCAACTTAAAGGATTTTCACAACTTCAGAAGACACATGAAATTTCTTACTTGCTGGTTTTATCACTTGATGCACTCTTCTTATCTCCCGTGCTTCTACCCGAACCAGATTTCTCATCACTTTCCTTCTTTAACTCCTTTTTTGAGGGATCGCCTTTCACCTATGTTTTTTTTAAAAAGCAAATAGGTTAATGTAGATTCTTGCACAAGATGGTCTATTTTGGGAAAATTTTTCATCCGATTAAACCTACTTTCTCAACAGAAATTTGTTGTCCATGCAGCTCTGTTCGATGAAGGTGTGCAATGCATCGAGCCACTTCTGTACTAGAAGACATTGTTACTATGCCGTAACATTTTGCCCCTGGGCTTCGTGCATTTGTGACCACCTTTGCACCAAGCACCTACATAAACAAGTAAAATTTGGGTTTTGAGAGTGACATTTCTAGTAAGGAAGCAACGGCATTCCAACAATATTTTTACCCTAGTATATAAAACCCAAAACGAACAAAATCACCCCAACAACAACAAAACACACCATCAGAGAGACTGGCACTCGAAGTCTTCAAAAGTGTATGGTTTCACAGGAAATTCCAGCTTAGAGAACTTTATCCCAACTTTCACATCAAGGCATATTAATGCTTATGTCCTGTTTTGACTGGTCACAACCTCATGCACGTTATCTAAATGCTTCTTTTAACAGTTACCAAAATTCATTCACAGAACCACCACTGATCTTAATTTGATGGTTCATCCCTGACAAATGAACCCCCCCATAAAAGTCAGCAGCTGCCAATTAAAGGTGGGACGGTATAAACAGTATTATGTAGTAACTTAATAAGGGAGCCAGTTCTTCAAAGGCATCTAGAAAACACGTCAATTAAACAACCTTAGCAATCAGCTCTTTGACACCCGCTTCTTGAGAAAGCATTAAGCTTTGTGTTCCTGTTCCTTGCTGTAACTACCGGAGCCAGTCTTTGTGACACAGTCATGCTCTAATGCAACTATTTTATCTTTCTAGCAGCCTGTAATGGTGCAGACCTTTAGAAATTAAATATTTCCCTATTAATTTAAAACTGGGAAGCTAAGGAAATACAGATATCAAGCATCTTTACAGCAAAAACAGCCAAAGAATTTGAAGTTTTAACAAAATGCACTCCCAGCTTTCAACACCTGTGAAAGCATTAAATAAAATCACCTACTAAATTTATTCAGAAAATCGGATATCCAATAATCAATACACATCCTTGATATGCACAGTGCTAAGGTTCTAACCAGTTCCCAAGATGCATTAACATCATAACTGCCCCGGCTTATACAAACACTAGGAATTCACATAGTTATCAGCAACTCCTGTGAGAAAATGAGAACAACTGCAACAAAAACTGTTTTCAGAAGACTGCTTAGCTTATCTGGATTCTATTATATGGCATTCGTATGTTAAATAAAACCAAAATCCAGGAAAACAGGCTTAGTTTAAGCAGCCCATAAAAAAATTCATTAAGTCATTAAAAGAGTCCCTGAAAGAACAGACATTAACTGTCACGGTTTTTTAGCTATTTTTCCCATTCATAAGCCCTCAGAACACATTTTAAAAAAAGCCTCCCAAAGCAGCCAGTTCTATAAGCCTGACTGTATTACAATTTTACCAGTTAGCACGTTATCTTACACTCAAAGTTAAATACAATTGCTGCAAAAGAACATAGCCATCATTACATAATTTTTAAAAACATTTTTTAAAACCAGTCCTGACCGGTCATATTTGTGACATTTCTTTTGGATCTATCTTACCTCAACAGGAAGAAAAATTGTATATAAAATTAACATATGGTTCTTCCTGTAAGCATGTACTCTTACTTTAGATGCTGAAAGTACTGTGCTTTTTTGATTACACTGGTTAGAGGTTTCATCTCAGACACTGATTTAAATCAAGTATTACTCAATTTCTGTAACTGAATAGAGGAGGGGGAAAAAGACACACACACAACACACATGGTATCACACCCCATGAAATACCTTTCCATATTTGCCAAAGAGATTTTTCAAGTCAGCAGCTTTTGTGTTGGAAGACAGTCCGCTAACCCACAGGTTTCTAGTTGAACTTCCACTGCTACCACTAACACTGCTTGTACTTCCTGCAACAAGTTTTACAAAACAGCCAAAAAATTAAGGACATAAAGGTATCATAGATATTGAACTAAACTGTTGCTGAAAAGAGAAACTTAGCCTGTTACCTTTAAGTAACTGTTTATCCGGTTACCTTTCTTGAAAAGACTTCTATATAAAAAAAATATATGCCATAAGATTTCATTCATTTACCCACGTACTGAGACCAACAGCTTGGCTAACTCGCACCCAAACGACAGAGCTAGAAAAACCACACAATTCTTCGTTAAAGGCATGCTTTACCCCTCATTTGGGTATGTACATTTAGCTTCAAATTCTGGTTCTTATCAATAACTTCCATACAAGAAAGTTTTTGAGCACCCAGTGTTTGTTCTTCATCAGTACGTCTTTACACTACTCACTTTACCAAAGAGACGGCAGAAAGGTAACTAGAGGAGGCTTAGTTAATCCTGGCCTCCAGAATAATGTGCTCAATTTCCACTACTTCGTGCAGTATCTGCCCTCCATCCAAAGCAGCTTTTTTAAAATACTGCTGGATGTAGAACTGGATACAACCCACCAAAATGACTTCCCGCACACTAAGGAAAACACTAAAGAAAAGCCAGAAACACATTAGGTGCCTCAAACACCAACACCACCCCCGCCAACACAGTAGCCATTTTTGCAGCAACACAGAACTAAGAACTCAAGAGATTCACATAATCTTATTCCCAACATCTTTTACTCTTATTTAGCTCAGCTTGTTGTTGTTTGCTGCTCAATGTATGAACTGGTTGAGTATGTTAAAATGTAGCCAGCCATACAGGCAAGATCAGAACCGGATCTCCAGCTAAAGAGCTGGAAACTCTGGTGGATGCAAAGTTTTAAAAGGCAATTTAACCACCTTGAGGAAAAAGGGTAGTTTTCCTTCTTTAATACGTCAAGATGAACGGAGCAAGAGGCAACAAATCTCAGTTATCGTCAAACTAGGACCATCTTGATAATCCTAGATATCCTGATAAACCATGATACACTTAGAATATCATTAAATATCATTAAAGAGCCACTATGCTGGCTTCGGCTATGTATTGTAAAAGAGCCTTGACAGTTACTATTACAGGTGTCATATATGCCCCAGGAAAGCAGATTTGCTGTATCCTCATTTAATTTCATTGTAAGCATATAACTATAACGGACAGACATGCATCTACAGAAGACAGAATTACGTCTGTCACCAAAATTTCTCCTCAGAAATTCATTTATCAGGTAAAGTTCCGTTCATACATTAGTGATATGCAAGAGATTCTGTGACAAAGGTTTTCGGCAGAGAGCTAGCAGGCAAAATAAGGAGACACACGAGCTTATACAAATGCATTTGTTCAACTATGTAGCATCAGTGTAACTGGTGACATTAACGTGCTCTTGAGCTCCACTCTGAATCTGTAATCGTAATACAGGGATTTATGGTAACATATGGAAACTCCAAGGTAAGCAAACAGGTGCAACTTTAATGCAACTCAACAGCCCCAAGCGCAATTTTGCTAGCTGGCATCTCAGCTGTTATACTTGGTTTAGAATTTGCTTTATTTAAAAATGAGCTAGAACTAAAAACAAGACCAAAAACATCATTGGTGTTATGTTTAAATACTTGCCATTATTTTTTGCTTGTACTGTGTATAACATCAACCCATATCGTTGTATGTAAGTTACAGTGGGCTTAGCTGCAAATTACACCTTCTCATCAAAACAAAGACTTGGGAAACGTTAAGTGGAATTTGCTCCCCAAAGTGTTTTGAAATAGGAGAATATATTTTCACTGAGTCTTTAGAATAAGTATTTTTGATCTTACAAGGAATCTGGCATAAGAAGGAAAAAAAAATACAGAGAGAGACATGTATAAATAGTGACTACTGTAACTAGCATAATTTACTACATATGAATGAGTTCAATTATACAAGCCATTTTAGTTCGTGGCAAGCAACTTTTCAAACAGAAAAGCATTTAGTCCAAGACAATACTACCTTAATTTGTAATAGTTACCTTTATCATCCTTTGAAGTTGTCTTGCTTTCTTTAGATTCCTTAGTAGAGCTAGAGAAGCAAATAAAAAAATCAGAAGAAAATTGAAAACACAGAATTTGGTAAGTGTTGCATTTTATACTACTAATACTAATAGACAAGTTAACATTTCAAAAAATAAAAATAAAAAAGGGCTAGACTGTATATTTGAACAAATGATTCCCTTATGGATTCTTGCACTGATTTTCCCCAAGATGCCTGAAGATCTAGATTTTCTGACAACTCTATGCAGTGGATATATGGCAATCTTCTCCAGATTTCAGGACGGGGACTTGACTTCATTTTGTGTTCTTAGAACTGATAGCTGTTCATTACCATCATCACAAGGACATTTAAAAAAATCGTCAATTTGAAAAAAAATAAATAAATGCTGACAATTCGACAATGCAATCAGTAGGACATAGTGTCTATACGAAGATCTTGAATTTTAAAAAGTAACTTATGGCGGTCAAAAAAAAAATCTATAGGCAGGAGCATAGGATACTAATTATAAGATTCTTGCTGCTACCCCCTTAATGTAGAGTGATCTTATTGAATGCTGGTACTCAGTATCGTAAAGAACTGACATAGAAAAACAAACCTCTTTGCTTGACCAGAGGCCCCAGTAGACGAGGGACCTTTCTTCAAAGTATCCTTTTCTTTGTCTCCAGATTCTGCTTTCTTTGAACTTTCTCTGGCTTCCTTCTTGACAGGATCACCCTTCAGGCAGTCTTCCTTCTTACCATCTTTATGGTTCTCAGTCATCTCATAGTCCTTGCTTTCCTTCTCCAGGCTCTGTGAAATGGTATCCTGCCCATCCTTTGGCTTACTTGCTTCAGAATCTGTAATTTTCACATTTTTACCTGTTTCTAGGAGGTCATCACCATCAAAATCCAGAGTGATGGCATCTTCAGCCTGGATTGTAACCGATATGTTATCATCCTCAGCTTCTTTCACAGAGGTGTTAGCTTCCATCTCTTCATGAGTCGTGTGATCAGCCTCAGCTAGGCTTTCTTCTGAAGGAAGAGGTTTAGATACTTCTTGTGTACCATCACCAGAACCTGCTTTATCTAAGAGGATTTAACAGGAATAAATATGGCAAAACAAGAAGTTTAAACAATTTCATATGCATAAGCTAGAATAGGACCTAGAAAATACAAAGCCAGTTATTAGCACTGATGGAAGGTTAGAAAAAAACACAAGGTGTATTAACACAAATATAAATCCTTTACCCAGGATCACTTATTCTTCATGGCAAAATACATTTTCTAGAGACAAATACCAAAACATTAGGAGGGAGAATATGGTTCCATCCTGGAGATACCCGTTCTTCATAAGAAGTATCCATTTTCCAATTTACGATTTAGCGTTCCAGAAGAAAATAGGTGCTTTGGACGCTCACAGTTTGACTTAATCTGTCTTTGAATCTTCCTGGTTCTAGGACTTCTAACCTTCCCAAATCCGAAAGAACTACAGTCTTGGAGAATTCCAGCCAGTCTTCCACACTGGTGTTCCCTTTTGCAGTTGTTTGGCAGTCAAGTTAGCTGTACAAGGCTGCTGCAGAACAGACGAGTGAGCTTTAATCCAGAGTTCGTAGACAAACGGTTCTCAGTCTTCATCCACTGGACAGATTTTCCATCTCAGTCCCACATAGGCATCTCCAACCGTATTCTTGGATTTGGCAGATGAGACACTTCAGCCATAGGGTCCCTCGTAAATATGGAGTCTGTAGTTTTATCCTGTAACTTCAGTTATGTGTTTATTCCACCTTGTGTAAAGTGATGGTGTTCCATGTCCTTTCCAGTCCACAATTCGGAGAATCCTTAAGACTTCTGTCCTGGAAGTCTTTTTGCCCAAATTCATTCCATTCCTTCTATAGTTTCACTAATGATCACAGCTTAAAAAAAAAAAAGGTAGCCACTCCACAGGTTTCCAAACCCTTGTTTTACCACCCTATATACAACTGGTATTTCTACGTGACAGTAAGTCAAGCATATGATGGTCCATACATTTGTTGGGTGCTCAAGTTCAGTGTAAGCATGGATCACTTCACTCAATTAACCATCAGTTACTGCAGTGCAAGTTGGAAGCTTTTGCATCAAGACTTACCGTATGTTAAAATCAGAGTCCTTGAATACTATGGGTTTTTTTGGTTAAGAAATCATAGTATTACAACTATATTATACATCCACCACAGTAACTGATAAGTACTGTAATCAACTCTCTTAAGAGTAAAATAACTCTTAGGAGCAATATAAACCCACTGACTGCAATGATTCCAGGTGCCGAACTAAATAAGGAGAAAACTGATACTTCATACTGGAGACAAGCCTAGTATTAGTAAAGAGATTGAATATTACAAGAGAAAGTTGTCTGCTCTACCAGACTAAAGACCTCTGAACTCTATTAAACTTTAAACATACCTTTCTCATTTTCTTCATCTTCACCATCCTGCAAGAAAAGGAAGTCAAGACTAAATGTCTCCCGCTTTAAAACTTTAAGAAGAGCAGTTCATATTTTCCACAGAATTTCTATCATATAAAGGCAAATTAATGAACTGAAAACTGTTTCCAAAGAAAAGATGACCTAGAAACCAAGCCTGTGCGCTTCCCTTGTCAAATCACTGAAAATTTGTACGAAGCTTCACTGGTATCTATCCGCAACACTTGTGGTTTGCAATTGGTTGGAACACGCAGGTATTTTCTCTGCCTCCTCCCCCCCCCCCCCCAACAGGATGTTTCTAAACTGTCCCATGCCTCACTAAAGCCTTCAGAATAGATGTTACACTGCCAATTACTACTTCAATGAAATGAAAGCAATCCATAGCTTTAAAAGCTTAGGACAGAAGTCAGAAACTAGGCAGACTTCCTCCACTAAGTACTTAAAAAAGAAACTGTGATTTTAATAAGTATTTACTTATTTATCGTTAACCTTACTGAGCAAGACATGCTGTATGAGATGTCCCTTTTCAGACATCAATTCCACGTAACTCAGAATGAATTTCTGAATGTAAAGACATTACAGACATTAACACCAACAACAACAAAAAAAACCACAACCCCAAACAACCAGCACCCCCCCTGCAAACACTCTTCCAAAGGCAAATTTCTACATTAAAGGAGGAGTTCTAAACTCTGTTATAGGCTATATATACTATGCTAGCATTTGGCATAGCCCTCCAAAACACTGAAAACTATTCCTTGCTAGGTCTATGCACTGAATACTCCCAAATTATAGGCAGGAATTTGCATTTAAATAGCACACCTTATTTGGAAATCACAATCATCTACATTATAATAAAAATATGAAGGAAAACTTCCCATACGGTTTACCTTTACTGTATTACATCGTCTGACTCTAAGCTGCATGCTGAAACAAAAAGTTAGTCTAAAGTGATCTTTTCCAACTAAACAGACATGAAAATCAGCTTAACAGAACTTATTTGAAACTTACATGGACAGTTGGAAAAGTGAAATCTTCTATATCTTGGCCTTCATTTTCCTATGAGAACACAAAAGAGACTTGCTCAGCATACTATTTGTAAGGCACTTAAACATTCAGACAGTCAAGAGATTCATTAAACTCAGGAAACATTTCGGTTAAGTGGATACACACTCAATAAGGTGATCATCAATGAGCAGTTCTCATGACTTGCAACTTTCAGTTCAGTGTTCAGATTACGTATGTCACTACTAGTAGCAGTGAAGAGGACCACTGAGGAACTCTGTATGGACTGTGGTAGAATTTTATCAATGCCACATTTGTTTCAGGACTATTCAAACACAAGTCAAGGAGAGCAGAAAGAAGGAAGTACCAAATTGTCTTCTGGAGATAAGCTAGACAAACTGAAAATCTAGTTCTGACTTCCCAGTAACACAAGACACCCTAAGAAAAACATACATTTTGCCAAAAAAGATGCATGTAATATACAACAAAGTACCTGACTTTCAGAATCCTTTTCTGCATCTTCTGTCGTGTCTGCTTGCTCCAGGTCATGGTATCTTTTCTTTTCTGCAGATGGTAGTTCTTTAGAATTCAAGTTCTCATCTTCAACAGATTCTTTAAAGTCCTTTAATTCATCATTTCCGTCTTGATCACTCACATCTTGAGTCTCCAATTCACTTTCCTTTTGGTGTGAACAACAAATACTTGGCATAACTAAGGAAAATAGCTATATTCTGAAAAACGTACTGCTAGAATCACTGTTTCTCCAAAATACCGCATCACATCCATAAAAAAATGCATAGTGTGTTTAAAAAACCCCACACCTTCACACCCTTAGGCATCACAGCTGTGAACACAGGAAAAACAATGCCCCAAATTTTCACATAAATTAGCACAAAGACAATTGAAGCTTTTCTGGTAAATAAACCCAAACATTTAACTTCAATATAAACTGGAAAAAAAATGTACATACTTTTATTACCTTGACAAAGGAATCATCTTCAACTGAAACTTCACCAGTTAACTCATCAGCTTCCTGCTTTTTACCTGAAATGACAGGATATGCTTATGACTAGGGCTGCTATCTAGAGCAGACTTTCTTTCAATACTGATTATGTGTTAGGCCTTAGTTTATTATTCTCTATATGCTGCAATTTATCTGAAGTGTTCATTATAATATAGCCCTCCCAAAACTGATTATTTTTAAGGTGAGGTGAAGGAAACGTCAGCTGAGCGAGCATGAACCATCAACGCTGTTGCATAAACAGGCAGTTACATCCAAGTTAGTGATTTTAAAACCAATCCTTCTACTTTGAGTGATAACGGAATTCAGGAGAACAGTACAGTGTACATTTCTAGAATTACTGGAGTTAACTAGACTTTATGACTTAAGACTTTGAAAGGCCTGACTTTATAGGATAATTAGCATCACTGAGCAATTTAGGTTAGAAGGGACCTCTAAAGGCCATCTAGCCTACCCAACCTCCTGCTCAAAAGCAGAGGTAAGTTCCAAGTGTGATGAGATTGCTCAGGGCTTCACCTAGCTGCGTTTTTGAGTATCCACAAGTATGGCAATTGCACAGCCTCTCCAAGCCACCTTTTTCAGTGCTTATGATGACTAGAGGGAACAATCAGAAGAAGAATTGTCAGGTGAAACATTTGGGTTTTCTACACATTCTTTACTGTACTAAGGGCATGTTCCGTTAAGGATTCTGTTCTTCCAACACATGCACCCTTTTTGCTAATAAAGATGGCTTTGTGGAAATGACGACTAGACACAGTTCCCTTTGGAACCCACTGAATCTCCTTAATCTTCTGCAAAACCAAGACCAAAGAACAGTAGTAAATATCTCCACACAAACGCGCCCTTTGTAGGGCATTCTGTCTCTGATTCATTCTATCAAAGATTAGCCTATGTGATGTTTTTCAGTAGCTCAAGGTACAAAAGCAGTTCTGTTCGGAAGAGGCTTTACTGTCTTCTCCTGTAACTCAGTGTCAATTCAAGATGCAAATGAGATGGCAGTCATGTTCAGCATTTAATGTTTTATTTTTTGACATCACATCTTCCCTCATCCCTTCATCCTCTAATGAATGGCTAAATCAATTCTATAGATATTCAAAAGCAATAGAAAAGAAAAACCTAAGCTGAAGTTTGATGCCGTATACACATTTCTGTTACCTGGAACAGTCAATTTTTGTCAGCAATAAATTTCCATAGTCTTTCTTACACAGTTCTTAAGTCACATTTCAAAGCTGGAAACTGCTCGACTACAGAGCAAGAAGAGAGACTACCATTTTATATTTTTACTTAGATTCCAGTTGGTTTTACTCATTCCACTGAAAGGCGACACTCTGACAGTATTCCTATACGCAGCAGATTGTTGGTTTGAATTCAGACATGCACTCTAGTCTCCAGGAAAAGACACATGGCAGAAGTTATTTCTACAACTGCAGAACATGAGATCTAAACACTCAGATCTAAATGCACAGAGATCTTGCCACTGCTTTTACTTTATTTAAAACAAAACATTCCTGGCTTGTATTTGTAATGCAATAGATTTGTAAGATTTTGGTGCAAAAAGCCAGCAGCATGGGTATACTTAGGGAAGCTAGCTTTTCTCACAAGGAGTGCACTCACACTGGAAAGGACAGGTTTTGGTATACGCATCACAGCTGATGCCCGAAAGCAATACTAACCCAAATTTTGTATTAGTATTTTAGCATTCTGCAATAGAATCTACAGCCACAGATATCTTCAATATAAGTAAAAAAGCAGTGAGACAGCAAAGATTTCTGCACACATTCAACTGTTTTCTGGTTTATCCCTCTCACATTTCAGTTCTTTAGTTTGTTAAACCTAAAAGTCCAAGCTTTTCCTGTATCCCATATCCAGCTAAGGATACAGAGACAGGCAAACATGCACAGCAGACGCTAGACATATTTAGCAACTACCTAGCACGTACTGTCATAAAAGCTACTTAAATTCACTCATTTGCCTGAGGAAATCTAGCAGGTGAACTAGAACCCAGACTTTATAGGGAATAAAAAAAAACTGACAAAGCTACCTCAAGTTAGTCCCATCATTCTGCAATGGCATCTAGAGAACTTTATTTTATTGACATGTCTTCATCAAGAAGTCATACCTTTCAGTAATGAAGTTGTATTCCTGTCTGGCTTAATTTAGCAGCAAACAAAAGGATGGACATGTTTTCATTAGTCTTCCTCTAGTCTGTCTGTCTTTGCAATATGTCCCATTTACTCTGAGTACCAGAGGTATTCCAAGGCATAAGGAGACCTGAACAATGACCTTCATTTTTCAGCTTCAAGCCAGAAAGTGGTAGGAAGTTTGCTTTCCCTCTCAGGTCTGTGTTTCGGGTTGCTTTGATCTGGTTAGAGTCATATTGCTCTGAAATGGCACTTTATGGTTCTGATATGGATAGTTTTCCTATGGTGGTACGCTACCAAAAAGCCAGCATCCACAAAAATTCAAAACTTTTCCACACCGAGACTCATCCACAACAGGCTACTGAAAGGCACACTTGGCTCAAATTTCATATAACTTCAGTTAGATTGCAACCAACACCTTTCAGAAACTGACTGTCTCTGCAAATTTATTCAAGACCAGTATCACTTTGAGGAAAGCAACCAGAATTACAAGGCATTTAAAAATTGCAGTCAGAAGAGCTGGACCTTCTGCAGACAACAGGCACAGCAGGTATCAAGTCATACAAGTTGTCAACAAATGATAAAATTTACATACAGGTTTATCCATGCAGTGGCTACTGAAAATGTCAGTGGTGTAAACAACACTCACCACAAATCTGGGCGCCTAACACCACAAATACTCTTTTACCTTGGAATGATGGCACTCCTTTATAAGCCATGCTCAATCCCTTTTCTGGCAATGGGTACACACCAGAAAATTGCAACAGACTATTTACATAGAGAATGAATATTCTCCTTAGAAGTAAGTAGAAGATTCAGGACATCTTTAAAATGTTGGTTAAACATTAATGCAGGTTTAGCTTTCATCTCATTTACACGCCTTACAGTACCATAAGCTTGTTCTACCTATTCATGGTCTTCTACATGAGAAATTCAGGCTGCCCGAGTGTATACAGAATTATACAAGAGTATTTCTGACAAGTCTTAAGCAAACTAGACATCTGCATCTCATGCAGAAGCAGAGTGACACACTCAACATAAAATTTTGGAAGAATGAGTGTTTGCATTTCTTCTGGTATTCCTGCACAAACCCCCAGCAGGATTCTGTCATATCTGATGCTAAAGATTCATGAAAAACATGGGACAGGAGGCAAAAAGGAGGAAGGGGGAAAAAAAAAATCTTTACAATGTAATAAACTCTTTATAGTATTATTTAGTGAAGAGGTCTGCTGCAATTTGAATAGTATCATTTGCCACGATATTAACAAAAAGAAAAGTTACAGGCTAATTTACGTATTCTTAAATAATCTTGTTACCCTGTGATACCATTTAAGTCTTCTACAGTGTCTGCAGGATACTGCTTTTAGTCATTCATGATTTTTATAAAGGATGTACTCCACAAAGTCAGATACCCTCTAGAGAATCACGGACTTGCTCATAAGATTTGCCATCATTTGTTATCACGTGATTAAATATTTGTAACACTTTCTACTGCAGCTCATTAGAGATATCACTCACCCCCACCTTAATGAAATTACTTAGGAAGTATTTGGCGAGATTACTTCTTCCTATCTGAGGGCACACGGAAGCCTTACCTATAGTTTGTTGTACACCATTTGTATCTCACTTCAATAAGTCACGGCATATCATAACTTAAATGGTGAAAACAACTTTACAATACTGGAACCACCTATGCAAAGTGTTTCTAAGGTTCAGTCTGCATGTTATTTTTTACATGTTGATTACAACTTACAGTATCTTAAATTTCTACTATCAATACTGAGTTCAGGTATTTTAGCTCAATAATTCCCTCCCTCCAAAGAAAGGTTCTTTTCTATATATCATCTACTCATTAACACTCAAGAAGAAAGTCTAGTTCAAAAGGAATGTTCTCTTTACAAATAACTTACATGCATCTTTCCTCAAAAGAGGAGAATGTATTTACTTCCTTATAATGCACTCTATCTTGCGTAAAACACTTGAGAAAGAGGAGGGTCTCAACAGTTGGCTTAATCTTGACAGAAATACTTAATAGTTTGCAGGGATATATAGAGTGATTGAACACTACTGGTCACACACCTAGAAATAATAAATTAACAAACCTACTTTGTGAGTCAATTAAGACAGACATGCCTTGTAACATTAAGAGGCCTAATTAGCTGTGCAACAGCAATGTGTGCAAGGGCACCCCTCCCAAGAACATTTGGAGAAGTCGTTTTTCAAACTTCACTATTTTATTCAGCAACTACAAAGCAGATCAACAGAACCAGCCACTGAGAAGCAGCAACACAGCAGCTACCTGCCCGCCCTAAAAAACAAAAGAATTTTAAAAAGCAGGTCAACAAAGCTCGGGAACAAGATTCATTTTGAAAATTTATTCTGAAAAATATTTATTTAGAAAACATCGAGAACTCGGGTTACTCAAGATTAAAATTAAGGCATTTGTAGTAGCACCCTGCAGAATATGTCACAGATTTAACACGGCCATAAGACACCTATTTTCGGTGCAGTCGAGAATCCCTATCTTTCTCCAGCAATAGTTCACTGGGCAGAACTCTGAGCTACCTCTGGGCAAGCTAGCTCCACAGCAGCGCTTCAGAAATCACATTACAGAACTATGGAGGTAACAACTCAGAAGAAAACATAATGAACTGACAGTTCATTAAAACAGTTATTTTAACAGTTATTTTAATATTCCTGAAGGACAGATGACATTATGAGAGATTATCAACTGTTGATAAACAGTATAAGCCAGCTTATTATTATTGTTTCTTGATCTAAGAAACAGTATTGTCAAATTGGGAATTCAGTTGGAAACTAGAGGGTACTTAATACACAAAGCGTCTTAGACCTTAGAAACTCGAAGAGCAGCAAATGAACATCTTTGCTCACATTAATACTCTGAGGTTAAAATTGATCAGCCTAAAATCTGTTCTTCATTCACTTGGCAGAAAAAGTTTCAATCACCAAGTTATGATGTATCAATATGCTACAATATTTTTGACTGCACAAACCTCAAAGGAATGTTCGCATCAGAAACATTTGAAAAATATTTTAAACTAGCAGTAAAATAACTTCCTCTGGATAGCAGAATAAACAGCAGAAAGTTCAGGCTTGAAAAGAACAGCTTTTTCCCAAAACTGTCATCTTTGTACAAAAAGAAAAATTTGCCCATAGCTACTAAATTCCGGGGTGGAGAGGCACAGCTGAGACAATTAAAGATGGAGCACTTCATATTTTTTCCATCTTTAAGCTTTCAAACTTTAATTGGCAAAAACAACTGATCTCACCTGTATGGCTCTTCTGATTAACTGTTTTGCACTTCTTCTTTATCCCAAATATTTAATTGAATTAGCTTCTGGAAAAAGCGTTAGATTTTGACTAACTTTGCATACAGGATTGATCAAGGATTCTTGTTGAATTACAGAATCCTTCTGCAAGCACTCTTTAAGTCATGATGCAAAATCCTCCGACTACACACTTTCCCAGTGAAGATCCGCATGGCTCCCTCTGTTACCTCAATTTTGGGCAAGTCCGTAAATGCCCTGTCTTAAATATGACTCCTTTTTTATACAGCAGCTTATGCTGCAGAACTTGGTACAGGTCAGTGGCAAGGTACTGTTTGTTTTAAGAGAGAAAGAAGGTCTACATTCAAACCAGTTTACTCAAGGCCTTATTCTTCCACTCATAGTGTTTTATAGCTGTTTCTTCCCTATCTCATATCAAGTTGGCTTTGTATTGTCATTTCAAAAGCTTGTCACAGACCAGTAAAAATCTGCAGCATATACTCAGTTGATAAACCGATTTATCAGGCCATTACAAAATCCTGTTATATGAAAGTAAGTCCCACCCTTAACCCTATTCCTATTCATCTCCATTTTTGTCAACATACACCAAAAAAAAGGCAATGAGAGGGAAAACGTATCACACACACACACTCTTCCCCCTCTAATTCAGCTTGCGTCGATATTCCGGATCAAGTTTTTTTAACAGACAGTGCTAGGGAATTAGACATCTCACTTTTCCACAGACCTCAAGAGTTGCAGTAAAACTGGCTACAAAAGACATTCAAATCTAAAACCGAGAGCTATCTGACATAGTTTGTGATTTTTCAGAAGGGAAACCTCCTTCCTCCCTCCCATCCACCTCTCCCTGGCTGCTGTGAGGAGGTTTATCCACTACTCCCACTCCCTGGCCTTTTCTGAGGCTGCACTTGCTCTGTAACTCCACTGAATATCTAATATGCGTACCCTCCTCTGTACAGCAATAATAGCATAGGGAAAAAAATACTATAGGACTAGTAGTGCCATTAATTTTACCGCTGGACTGCAGCAAAATAATTAAAAGACCCATTAGTATTAGTCTGAAGCTGTGGGGTGGAGGGGAAGCATTAGCAAAAGGCCTAGAGCAAAATCAATGAAGGAGGCAACAAAACTCATAGCGAAGAGCATGTAAAAGCACAAGGAGGATCACGATAGTTAATTCTAAACGAAAACTCAGTCCTACTGAACTCAGTCGATGGGCATGCATCTCCCACTGGCCTTCAAAAGTTTTGTAGTGACACATTAGGGAATGGATTTTTGAAGTACTAGATTTCCAAGTTTTGAGGGATATTTTCTGGTTACTAGCAAAATATTTCAGCAGAAAGCAGCAGAGAGGGAGATAACATCAGAATCAGCAGGTAACACATAAAAGGTATAGTTAAAAAGAAAGAATATATTCTTTCTTACAGTTAGAAGTAAGCCAGTAAGATCAAAAAATATTTTCCCTACACAAATTAGTGAGTTTTTCTTGTTCCACACTTGAAGATTAATACAGCACGAGCCTCTCATACTTTTGGCACAAAATTTGCTCATAAGACTTGTAATCCAAAAAGTAATGAGGAAAAAGTGTTGAGCTTGCAAAGTGTGCAGATAAGAACTTCGTGAAGGTTGCATTTTACTTTGAGCTTTACCAAGAACATACATGCCATATGTACACTTTATGCTTCAATTCTACTGAGCAGGTGGCAGGGAACAGCTACTGATTCAATCAGCAGCATTGCTAGTAGGCAAACTGCCTTTGCAGAAGCAAAATAGTATAACTAAACAAGAAGTCAGTTCAAGAACATTATGCACATCATGGTAGTAGTTTGGAGAACAGGGCAGCAGCATTGCTAGTAGGCAAACTGCCTTTGCAGAAGCAAAATAGTATAACTAAACAAGAAGTCAGTTCAAGAACATTATGCACATCATGATAGTAGTTTGGAGAACAGGAGGATGAAAAGCAGCAGATATGAGAAGCATTCACCACAGCAGAAAAAACAGCCATTTAGATCTACATGAAAAACCAGGGAAGCGTTTCCTTATTTAGCTCCCAAGTAGTTTTCTTAAGCATTGGTTACCTTTCCAGAGAAGGGAATAAAGTAATGTCACAGAAGAAAATGAAAACGCGCTATGAAACAGTTTGTTTCCTTACACTTTTCTAGTGTGTCAAAAGTACATTATTCAAACTTTCTAAGCAGATAGGTTTTATTATTAAATTCCCCATTCACAGCACCAAACAGTGTGAATAATCACTTTCACCACAAAACTCAGCCAAAGACAACTGACAGTGGTATAAGATTGATCATTTCCAAAACAGTACCTACAGCACATGTATGAACGTTCTTAGCACATGTGTTTGATGAAGAATGCTGTGCGTAAAACAGACATTTCCTTTCCCTGTATTACTTGATTATGGATGCTCCCAGAACAACAGAAAACAAAAACCCAAGCAAAAAACCCCCAGAACCCAAACTCACAAACCAGTATTTAAATACTTATGCAAAAGAAAACAGAGCCAACACAATCACTGCCAAACAGATCAGTTTAGACTCTAAGTAATTATTTTTCACAACAGAAAAAACAAAACCTCTTAATTAGACATTTCGCTGTGAGCCTTCAGAGCCCATTTGGGAAATTCACATTTATAAATCCTGTCTCCAGTAAAAAGCATGGTAATAAAACCACACAACACAGTCCTCTTCAGGCAATGACCCTGACCATGCATCATCCATCATACATTCATCGCTAGCCTAAGTCCAGCACCTTCTCATGGATAAAAAACCTCTTAGCTCTCCCTGTGCTGCTTTTGCAGATACTCTGAGACACTACAGAGATACCCAGCATGAGAGCTGCACAGCAGTCCCTACGTCCTCTTTGTACCTGTAACACTCTATGTTCACGACCTCTGTTAACACATTCCAAAAATCTCACAGATTGTCTACACAGCCTCAGCACACACAGCACAGGTCTCCAGGATCTGGCACGAGTACAGCCACTACCTCATAACACATCTCTTAACCCACTTATTTTCGATGTACGTGCAGCATCCCTATACATCGCCTATACACACTGACTGAAAACAGGTGAGTGAGGCAAAAGATGCCTCACATGACAGAGGTCATGAACAGCAAAGTCCCAACTGTATCCAAACCAGAGGCCACAGTTCCACACTCTTTCTCTAAGGTGAAAGAAAAGCTGCTTAAGAATGTAATGTCTTAACCTTTGCCTTTAGTTGGTTTCTTGGTGGGTGTGTCAGCTGAAACAGTTATTTCAATATTATCTGGATCGCCCCCTTCTTCTTCAATAGCCTAAAAGAGACAAAAAATAAAATTTTTAATGTATTTCAGTGAGAAGCTGGACAATTTCACTTCAGCAGAAGTCAGCGAGCCAAACTGTTATTTTTTTCCATCTCGAAAATATTTTATAAACCACTTTAGGTTAAACCTTTCACTTCAAGCTGAAGGAGCGGCAGGGAACGCTAGTGATAATGGCAAGAGTTTAAGTTATTAAAATGACATTTTCAAAGGACGGCTTATCAAGGATCGGCACATTTCTCTTTGGAAATATAACACTAGAAGGCCACTACGGCACCCGTGATGGCATTCAGGGCAGCAAGAAAACAGGAGGGAGGGAAGCACGGAAACCCTACAGCAGGGACCCGCCCGGGGGCTCGCCCCGCCGGCCACCCGACCAGCTCCGGCCCCCGGGGCGGCAGGCGCGCCGCAAGGCCGCAGGGCGAGCTCCGCCGGCCGGCCCGGCCTCCGCCAGCCGGGACACCGAGCCCGGCCCGGCCGCCGCCCCCCTCCCCCCCCTCGGCGGCGCAGAGGGGCGTGCCGCCCTGCCGCCGGGGCTGCCCGGGCACGGCAGACCCTCGCCCCAACACCGACACCGGCACAGGGAGAGGTCCCGCCCCCCGCACCGGGGGCAGCCGGCGGGGCCGCGAGGGCCCCGCCCCCGGAGCCGGGCGGACAGCGGGGCCCCTCAGCGGGTCGGGCCGGGCCGGGCCGGGCCGGGCCGGGCCGGGCCGGGCCGACCCTCGCGGCCTGGTACCGGCCTCTCACCTGCTTGAGCCGGGAGATGAGCACGGTCTTCACCCCAGTGATGTCCAGGTTGCGCCGCTTCAGTTCCGACTTGAGGTCGATGACCCGCAGGTCGGTGATCTTCTTGCTCTCAGTGGGGGGCAGTGCCGCTACTGCCGCCGCCGGAGCAGTGGGTGCCGCGGGAGCCCCCGCGGCGGCAGGAGACGAGGCGGCGGCGGCCATTTTAGAGCGACTGAGCGCGGCAGCTGCACGCACAATGAAACCCCCCCCACTCCCCGCCCGGCCGGGCCGCCCAGTACCCGGATGGAGGCCGCGGCCGACCCGGAGGCGCGGCGCAGGCGCGCTGCCGCTCACCTGGCGCCGGGACCTCCCCGCCAGAGGTTGGCGGCGGGTGGGCCGGGCCGGGCCGGGCCGGGCTGGGCGGGGGGTGCCAGGCTTGCGCTTCAGCCCCGCCGGGCCCGCCCAGGAAGGACGGGCCGGGGCTCGGCACGGCTCGGGGCTGGGCTGTCGCTTCTGCAGGGAGCGGCGCAGAGAGCCATGAGGTGCCCTGGGGCGGTGCGGGCGGCGGCGGGGCCGGGCCGGGCCTTGCGGGAGGCGAGAGGCCGTGGGCGTGCGCTGAGGCGGGGAGGTGCCGCAGGCTCCGCGGCCGGAGGGAGCACCGCGGTAACCGTGGTTGTGTTTCGCCGGTTTCTCGTGAGAGCTGCTGTTGCTTGAAGACTTTACGGAGCCGTGGGCCTGTTCAGGAAAAAATAGCGTGTAATAAGGGTGCGGCGATTGATGTGTGTGGTAGCGCGGCCGGGGAGTGAGTCTGAGCCGGGGCGAGCCGTGTCAGGCTCCAGCGGGGCCTTCCCGCAGCCGGGAGCGGCCGCCGGGCCCGGGGGGGCTGTGTCTCCCCTCTCTGTGGGCTTTCTCCACTTTTTGTGGGCTTTTGAAAGTGTTGCTGAAGTACGTCTACCTATCTGATGTTTCGGTTTGTTAGCTCTTGTAATGAATTGGTGTCAGGATAACTCTTTGATTTTTTTTCTTTTTTCCTGAATAAAAGCGAAATGTTTCTTTACGTACTATTGGTGTTTCTCTGTTCGCATTAACAAGTTGGGTTGTACCTTCTTGCTTGCTCTGACTTCTTAGAGCTTAGGAAATATGCTTAAGTATTTGATGCTGATTTTACCAGTTTTACTCAGGAGAAATAGTAGTTCCTTTAATCAGTAGCTCCAATGATTTTAAAGATTAGAGGAAGAACAATCTAGGGAAAAGTAGATTTATTTCCGTAACAGATTTTTATTGGAAGCATTCTAGAAGTACAATACTGATGTTTCAAATTGTTCACAAATAAAGTAGATTTTGTTATGATTTGTTAGGCTGTATTTGTACCAAGTAATGGAAGGTGTTACATCTTAGATACGATTTCATTCACTTTCTATAGAGAACACTTGAAATTATTTATCAATACTAGATGCTACAGCTGCTATTAAATCTTCAAATGAGGCAGAATCTGTGAACTTATTTATGTCTAATCCAGTTTAAATCACAACAATCCTCTTGTTCTGTCTTTTCATTCAGAAACTACATGTTGATAAAGTTGAAAAAATGAATGTTTTATTTATTAATTGTTGTTAAACAACCTTTTGTGTAAATTAAATCCTGAATCCTACAAAGATTTCTAACACCATCCTCTTCTTTCTTTTCAAAATGCTCATGAAGTATTTAAATAATACTTCGCTTAACTAGTTATCAGTTAACAAAGATTGATATCCATGTATTTAAAAGTTAAGTATGCGCAGAAGTCTAAAAGAAAACAGTTTGAACTGACAGTTGCATGTATGTTTTAGATATATAATGCTGCTGTTTCAGTTGGTACCAAGATTTTATAAAAAGAATAATCTTAAATAAGAAATGAATATATATTCTTGCTTATACTATCTTCTCTGATAACATTTGCATTAACATCAAATACATTAGGATTGACTTCAAGGTTGATAAATGAACTCTTTAGCTTAACTTTAGATTACAGAAACAGATTTTTGTGTTTGTGTAACATTTATACAGTGCATGAAAAAGTCCTAAATGTATTTCATTTGCATATTGTTTTGAATTCAGCAGTGCAACAAAGTCTCCATCAGGGCTGTCAGTTGTACTAAGGTAATTTGCTGTTCAAATACACACAAAACCCACTGGTTAGGTTCTAGTATTGGTGAAGACGAGTTTATTGTGTCCAGGAAAGAATATGAGAGGGCTAACAAATACAGCACTGTTTTATAGGGGTTGCTTAACTTACCTAAACCTCACTGCTTTTTGGTTGATGTCATGTAGATAACAAAGCTGTACACATAACCCACCCCCAAAAAAACCCCAACCAACAGAGCCAAAAGTGCCTTTAAGAGTTATTCTCAGTCATCCTCCTGCCTCGAGGCACAATAAGCTATTATGAAAACAACTTGGTGGATGTTTGTTTAACCTGTTCTTAAAGCCTTAAACACAGATTCCACTCATTCTTCAGGCAGTCTAGTCTAGTCTTTAACTATCCTTTTTCAAATGTCTAGATTAAATCCCTTTTGCTGCAATTTAGCCTTCTTATTCAAAGTGACTATAAAGGATAGTGTTCCCTTTCTTTTTTGCAGCATACTTTTACATAAACTAAGACTGTTACCATATTTTTGTTGTCTTTTATTTTTTTATTAAAAGCATGGATTATTTCCTTTTTTGAATAGAGTTCTGAAACATGTGATCCTTTGTTGTTGCACCCCTCTACCTCATGTCTAATCTTTCCACAACTTCTCAAAGTTATCTTCGTGACAACACTTTTGGTTATGCATCTCAGTAGGATGTATGCCTTTTTCAACCTCTTGAATGTGTTGACGTGTTCTACTTGTGATCCAGTCTACCTATTGGTTTATTTTCTGCAAGTTTATTACAATATCTCTTTTCTGTGCAGTTGATTATTTCTTACTAAGTGCACAACTTTGCACTTGTGTTTATAGAATTCCCTCCCCCCCTCTAATGATTTCAAACTCTAGTTTTGACTTCTGCTCTTTGTAGTACCTCTCAACCTGGTGTCAGCTGCAGGTTTATAAGCATAACCTCTAAGCCTTACCCAAAGATATTATAATATTGAGGTGTATGAGGAATTTTATTTGATATAAATGGACAATTTGATAGTAAACTACTAATAGCAATCCTCTGAATACAACCAGTATGTAGTTTCTGTCCAGATCAAATTTCCTTGTATTCCTTTTGAAAATATCGGTGGAACAGAATGTCAAAAGCCTCACTGAAATGAAGATCTTCAGTTTATTCATGTCTGTGGAACCCTAATGGAAATTAGGTTGGTTTGATAGATTGTCATGAACAAATCATGTTGGTTGTTATTTATCACTTTGTTATTTTCCAGGTATCAACACATATTTTGAATTTGTCCAGGATTTTTATTTAAGATGGCTGGTTTCTAATTTCCTGTTTGCTTGCTTCCTTGTGTTTTAAGTAAAATACTCTGTTCATTCTTTTGTAGTGTCTTGAAACAGCTATTAGTTTTCAAAGAGAAAATTGTTTTATACCATTAGGTTCTGAAATTTGTGGTAACGTTTGATTAGGAAATGGTAATAGACTTTCAAAGAAGAGAAATGTTTGGCCCAGAGATTAATCTTTAAATGATAACCAACACAGAATTCCGAAACTGTGCTCCTATAAATTTTTTTGGTCTATCTTATATGTGAGACACCTGAAAGTTGTGAATGGCCTTAGATTTTTAATGTTTCTCCCTGGGCTCTGTCATGTTGCTTTTTTTCTGCATAGAACATTATCCCAGTTTCAACAGTGCTGACCAGTCTATTGCCAATCTCACACTGAAGCATAATGAAAGACCAAACACTAGCTGTTTCATCATCTTTTATGGCTTAATGCAGTTGGTATACTCTGTGCAGTTTTAACATGATTGGGCTCTGTAAAAATGCAGTGATATTCAGTGTTTTTAAAATATAGAGAAGTAGTTCTTGCCCCTTTTCTTTTTTGTTTTGCTTTGTGAGGAAGCCTCCTGGCTAGAGCATTTATCTAGAGTTGAACAGGCTGTCCCAGTTTTCTCTTCACACAGCCACCCATCTGTCCATATCCCCTCCTAAAAAGCCTTTGAAAAAGAAGAGGTGATGGTTTAAGGAAGGGGGAATTGCGGGTGCTGGAAGGTCACCTCCAAATAAAGTACCTACAATTAAGCAGGATCCTGCGTCATTTGAGACATACTGCCATGTCTTTTTTATCAGCAAAGCTGTATGCAGTTCTCTGCGTAACATACTGGTGGTTTAAAAACTGTTTTTTGCAGTGTGTGTTTTCACTCTTAACTTCAGACTTTTGTTTGTTTGCTTCAGAAATCTAAGTTTCTAATACAGCATTTTGGATTCTGCTTTAGGTGCTGACTACATCAAAGCTAGTTACTACAGCAATAAATGACGCAATGACTCAGTTCCTTTTTGGATCTAACCCTTTTTTAAAAAGTGTGAGACATTGGGCTGATGCTAGTTTAACTGAAATCAACAGGAAGAGTCCTTTTTACTTTGAAAGGCACTGAGTCTTGTCCCAGTTCTCATGCTACATTGCCTGGTTATTACAATTTCAAATTTTGCTTTTAGTAATTCTTGGTATCATTATGACTGTATTCAAATCTCTGTTCAAGCTTACATTTAAAAATTATTAGCTGATATGCTTGCTGACAAAGCAAGAATGAATAATACCATTTGAAATGTTTTCAGTGAATGCCTGATAATATCTTGAGATTAAGAATCGCTGATAATTTGATATGCACCACTGCTGTAAACCAATAGCTTTTTCCACTCCGAATGTATATTTTTCTTTTTGATGTATTATTGATATACTGTATGGTGAGCAGTCAGAAGGTTGTAGAAATGAATTTCTAGTCTAAGTAGCTCTTGTTATAATTCTACAAAACAGCAAGGAGAAGAACATAATCTACTTGTAAATCAAACGTAAATATTTTCCTTCATTTTACTACTGAAAGTAAACGTACGTGCTAGGAAATGGCTATTGAATTTCTTAGTGTAAAATCAGATCATTAAATGCAGTATGCTTTTGTTTGGTTTAAATCTAATTGCCCCTAAAAATCGCTGCTGATTCAACATTAAAACACAAAATACATTTGGCCCCATTACTGTACAAGTGCTGAAAGAATATAAAGGAATATCTCATGTGATCTTTCTATTAACAGGTTTGTGGCGTATTCGTTTTTTGATAAGAAAAAGACCCATTAAAATACCGTCAACAAAGTAGCTATTTCTAAGTAATTATATATACCACACCTTCTTAATTATATGACAATTTAAATACTTAAAATATCTTACTCAGAATATCTAACTGCTTGAGATGTTAGTAGGGATTTGCATAATTTCTGAAGTAATGTGTTGCAAAAATGCTGTTCCTACCCTTTTAAAGCCTTACTAGGCTGTACAATATGAAATTAAATGAGTGACCAGTGGGTTATTTCTATATCTACTTTTTACTGTAACATCAGGTATTTGGTTCTTCTGTATGTCTTAAAAATGGAGTAACCTGAGTGGTGCATGCTATTTTCCAGAGCTTTTGAAAGCTCTTAGATCAATCGCATTAGAAAATTCCCTGTATTAATCCCCATAAAATATATAGCACAGTCAGCTGTCGAGTTTTATTTTTGACTCTGCAAATACATCAGTCTTTTCTTGTTTCCTGCTAGCAATTTTTCATAATACAAATCTTGCAGCATTTTTTATCCTCTTCCCTTTTTCTCCAGTTTTCACTGGTAAGACCTTCATCTGGACTTACTGGAGCTGTGACAATGTGTATCATCTGAATAGATCCCACAATTTTTGAGAGGTTTTTTTTTTTTTCTGTATTATCCTCACAGCATACTACCATGAGAGGCTTTACAGTTTGTTAATATTACTAGTAATTGTAAATTGATGTAACACAAACATTTAAATGTATGGTTAAGTATAGTTCATTTTAAGTCTACACAACTACGTATGATCTAAATGTCAAGGATGGGCTGTTTCATGTGGATTAAAACCCTGGCTGCAAATGATTTTGAGCTTCTGCAGAAGCAGTATTTGTGGCAGGAGGTACATACTCCTGTACATCAGCAGGAGATTTATAAGCGTATGCTGTTCATACTGTCCTGGGCACTACCAGGCTCGCAGTTAACAGCGCTCTGAGCAAAGACATCTCTTTTGGAAAGTGTGCAGCGTGTGTCTAGGCCACGTGCCTGGTGGGACTGTGTTCCAGAAGCTGGTGTTTGCATCTGGAAAGAGCTGTGCCTGGCTTTCCTTCCTGGGCGAGCAAACTGAAACAGCACTTCTGCCTGGAACTGGGTCCAACTCTGAAGCTGAGCTGCTGAAGGTACCTCAGGATAGGGGTTGGCTTTGATTTTTGTCTTTTTGCCAAAACTGTAAAGTGCAATCTCCTGCTGGTTGGTGTTATTTTGATCCTTGATAAGATAGTTTCTTCTCTATGTCTTTAGTTCTGCCAGGCCCTGGGGTGCGCATATAAATGGTTTTGTTTAGCTCTAGTTAGACAAAGTTGAAGAGTTCAGTGTGAATTGATGACACCTGAAAGCTGCTCTGAAATTTGCATTAGTGATTTAGAATGAATCAATTTAACCTTTTGGTTTTCTGTAGCTAAGTGTGAAAAGGAGAATCCTTAGCTTTTGTCCAAGGAATCAATAAAATATTTTCAAGGCAACTGTGTCTCTGCAAGATCCTAAAATAATGGCAGAAGTAACTTCAATAAATATATCAAAGGGCATAGATAGAAGTTAAAAATAATTTAAAAAAAACACAGCTATTTTAAAGTAATTGTGAATAATTCCGGGCATTGAAGTGCATTTTCTACATCACTTTTCTTCAAAAATTATGTTAATAACCAATCAATAATTGATAAAACTAATTTCTATCAAATGTTAATTTAAGCATGAGGTAGCCCACAACTCAGTAGATTATTGTCAGCTGGTAGCCCATAGTGAAACAGGAATTAGGTAATCATAGCTAATAAAGATCCTACAAATTCTGCCTTTAATTTATTTTAATTTACCCAAGGAGGAAAGGTCTATTAAATCACAGACGGGTAAAGCATTTATAGATCATCTGGCCACTCTGACATTGCACTGGGAGAAAATCAAGAGTATCTATACTTACCACGCATTGCTTTTTGGTTTCTGAACTGAAATTTCTAGCCACTCTATAGCCCCTTGTTTTTTGTTTTGGAGATGGTCTTTGTACATCTTTTAGTTGGTGTGCATAGAGTGACCCTGTACGTTTTCTCTGCCAAGAACTACCTTGCTGTCATCTTTGGCATGATTGTTCAAAACAACTGTTAAGTAAATAGGTAAATGTAAAACCAGTTGGTGTATTTTATTTTTTTTAATTGGTATTAGACTCTGATGAATGTATAGAGAGCAGTGCTCTGTCTCATTTCTTAAGATAATCCAGCCAAATTTCATTAGCTTCTCTCATATTTTATAAGCTATGTTCCCTTGAGTGTTCTGTTAAGATTAGAGTTCATCTTCCCTGAATACATATTAAAAAAAACTGGGTAATGGATTTGTAAGGCTATATCAGGTATAATTTTTACAGTTGCATTGAAACCTCTCTCTTGCTGAAAAATATTTACAGTAAAATATTGTACAGACATATTTGCTTTTTTCATGGCTACATCATGTTGTTGGCTGTTGGTCATTTTCTTAATTACATAGTTTGGTGAAGTTCTCATCCTACTGCCTTCTACCTGCCCAATACCCAACATATACCAAAACGTTTAGTCAGTTACATTCAAGCGCACATTCTTTTTATTTTACCCTACTTTTTTTTCACCTTGCTCCTGTTTGTCTGGTCTTCAAGGTCATTCAGTTCTTCCCATGCATTATCTTGAATTTTTTTTTAATTCCCCCCCAGCAGATTTTTATTAATGTATTTCAGCTTTGTTTCCACTCAGTGAAAAATATTAAAATTGCTCACACAATCAAGCCATTGGTGGCCTCCATCGAATAGGGTACCACCTTCTTTCCGCTGTCCCTTGCAGTCTCCTGTCGAGCGGTTTAGTCATGTTTCTGATTTTCCTTCTGCTCCCCATTCTCCCCCGTTTCTGTTGTTATTTCATATGTGGCCCAATGTCATTGCTTGCTGAAGTCGGGTTGGATGCCACGTACTGCATTCCTTGATTTAAAAACTAAAAAAACAACCAAACCGTGTAGAAAAGGGCAGGAAGTTAATGCTGGACGACCTGTATCTGTGTCTCTATAGAAAACTGAAATTAATTATTGTTTTGGCTCTGGAGCCACACAACATCACCTGCAATCCTTTTTTCCACCGTCACTGTACACGGGTCTCAGTTTTTCCTTTGCTGTAGTGTTATGCATAAGCTGAAAAACTTGTTTATTTTCATATCATTTACATGATCTGGCACCTTTTGTGTATCGTCTCTACATTTTCTGGCATATTTGGGTGTTCCTTTGCCGACTAATCTCTTTCCCTGCCCTTGAAATACATCTTCTTTTGAGGTAGGCATTTTTTGAAGCAGAATCTTTCCGTAAAGCCTTTTTCCCTTGTTCGAGGAACAGTTTCCGTGTTGTTTCACCCGCTTGCGCCGGTTCCATCCATTCTCTCAGACTGCGTTTCTCCCGCTTCCGTCCAGCAGGGGGCGCGGCGCCGCCTGACGGGAGGCGGGGCTCCAACCGGCGCGGCTGCGCTTTGCGGACTGCTGTAAAGCACCACCGAGTGTCGCGCTGCGTCTGGGGAGGGAGCGGCGGCAGCGGCGGGGGCTGCGCAACAACAAAACGTCGCCCTCTTCGCGGCGTGTCACCGGCGCCCGGACGGCTGCGGCCAGGCCGGGGGACAGCGGCGCCGACGAGGAGGAGGCAGCGGTCTCCCGGGCAGCGACGCGGGGTCCCTGCGGTTGCCCGCCGGGGCCGTTTCCTCCCCTTCGGCCCTGAGCGGGGCGCAGGCGGCACCCGCCTCTTCCCCCTCGGCCTTGCTGCCTCAGGTATGGAGGGCGGTGGGGACCGTGGCGGTGCCCCGCACCCCGCAGGGCGTTATCTCCTGGCGGGGGGGGAAGCGGGGGGCGGAGGGGGGAGCGGGGGGCGCCCCGCCCTGCCCTGCCCTGCCCCGCAACGGCGGCAGCGGCCTCTCCCGGCGGGGCGGGGGGCGGGCGGGGAGGCGCGCGGGCAGCTCGGCGGGTGGGAACTTCACCCTGATATTTTTTTTTTTTTTTTTTTTTTTTTTTTTCCCCTTCGGTGCCTCGTTGACGCACAAAGCGGTATTCTCACTGCGGGAAGCCGCAGCGCTCGGTTGGGTTTTGTCTCCTTGAAAATTGGTCACAAATTTTCCCTTACGGAAATCAGTTTTATTTGTGTGCGTAATAGGGTTTGTTATAACGTCATTTGTTTTGTTTGCAAAGTTGGTATTCTGTTCTTAACCCATGTTAAGAAAAAAGAAATCATAGTCAGATGCTCTTTGCCTGATAAACAAGGAAGCAACGTTCATTCACAGAAATGTAGGCCAGGATCTTCAGAGGTACGTAGGTTTGTAACTCTTACTCAAATGGGCAGGTGTTAAGGATCTTTGTACTTTTTCTGAGTGTCTGTGTTTCGGTGATTAGAGCTGAGCCATACGTTCGTAGAATTTTTGTGGTGTTTGAGTAAGCTCCTCCATGGCTTGAAATGGTTTTGTGAAATGATAAGTAAGGCCTGATTGCTTTAGCTGATTAAGTGATACCCTTAATTCCTGATACTCAAGTACTCCTCCAAAAGAAAATGTAATGCAGGAGGTAAGATCTTACTGTAATAGCCCAACTTTATTTGATTTTAACGTGATTACTTCAGAGACAAATATTTGACAAAAAAAAAGATAAGAATTTACAGTTCAGCATGAAGATGTAGGTAGCATTTATCATGACGGAATATCTGTATTATACAAACTAATAAAGGACTACTAGGTTTTCAGGTGGTGAAATAAGACTTCACATTGTCTTTGTTGCAACTGGTAGAAAATTCCAAAGATAAATTAATTCTGGATACTTAGTAGAAATGTTTTTGAGGACAATATTTAAAGGATTGGAATATTCTGCCACTCAGGAACAAAAAATAAAGCTTCTTATATTTCACATACCTGTAGTTCTTGCTATCAAAGTAGTTTTCCACCAATTTAGATGTTTTTACTCCTCTTTTTATTGGATAGAGGGACTATCCAAGGAAAAAAACCAAACAAACAAAACCCAAAAAACCCTCACGACTCACCAAAAAGGATGTTAGCCAAGGTTGTCACCAATTCAGGTTTGTACTCTTGCTGATGTGCAAGGGTTGATAGCCAAGATCACATCTTTCCCTCATTTGATAAAGTGAGCATCTAGTCACCTGTCCCATGCTGTCATCCACAGTACGAAATGACCTATTGAGTTCATAAGACAGGAAAGGCTATGTGCACATTTTGCATTTCACTTTAATTAAATAAAAGTATATAAGACACCAAGCTTCCTGTTTAAAACTCTTGAAGTCTTGCATATTTAAAAATCTGTTTATTTTTATTGATGGTTGAAGCCCTGGCAGCTCGAGCTGTGGTTATGTCTAGTATTGGGAGCCCAGGGTGAACAACAGCTCTTAGTATTCGTGCATATTTCATGTGTCCTTTCAAAATCTGAATGGGAACATTCTGACCTTTCAGAAATGTGTCTTTTATGAAGTGATAGCTTTTGTAAAAGTGTATTAAGAGTGTATCTTAACATGTCTGTGACTTGTACTTTATCTTCAAATTAATAACTTTGTAGACCTACATAACCAGATCAATTATAACAGTCGTGTCTTTCAATGGAGGTGGCCGTGTTGCAATAATATTTAGCTGACAGCAGTTACTGCTTTTTTTCCCAAGATAAAGAATCTTTCATATTTTTTTTTTATTTCCTCTAATGGTGAGGACATTCTCTTGAGAAGATACAGGTTAGTGCCCCCCTCCCTAGCTGATGAACTATGGAGGCTTAGATGTCAAGCAGTTGAATAAATGGGGAAAAAATTGCTGGGGGAGGTGTGACAGGGAATGGGATGATTTAATTCACCTGTAAACAATGGGGATAGTACAGAGAGATGGATTTGCCATAGGCAGATGTTGTATAAAGATTTCCCCACAGCTTTACTAATGTGCAACCTCCTTTAGGTCAGTTTTATCACCAGATCTGTAGTGCTTTAGCTGTTTGTGTGTCAGTGAGGTTGAGAAGAGATTTAGAAACATGTATATTGAGTAGTGTCGTATGGGACACATGTACAACATAGGGATAGGATAATTGCTCCCAGTCATTGTCTCTTAAATTTTGTCAGTGTGACAGTGATCAGCTGCTTCCAAAGTCTACAGTGCTCTTTAAAGAAACAAAAACTGTATCTGCAGACAAAGTGTTACACTAGCGAACTTCCTTCAGGCTTAAATTTACATGAGTGTTTTTCTTGGTGGGCTGATGTCAGGCCTAACAGGATCCCTAATGGAGCAGAGGAGAGGGAAGGAAGGAAAACATTTATTTCACTAACACAAAATTTTGCTAACAAGATTATTTTGCTGTTTTACATGTTTTATATAGTTTATGCTATTTGGAAAAGTAACTACAGTGAATTAAAGGGATGTCCTCTTTAGTAAGTGTTTACCAAGTGAAATCTGAGGAGGCTGGTTCACGACTTTGCTAGCAAGAGACTTCCTTGTGTATTTTTTTTTGCCAATAAAGTGCAGTCCTAATACTTGGCCACTGTCAAGTAAAATGTTTGCTTTTATCCACTGTCATTTGGCTCTACTGGACAAAGAGCAGAGAAGTCTGCTGCGCTATCCTTCCCTCTTAAACTGGTAGGTCTACTTGGTTGAGTATCTGAAAATTCCCCTACTTCTCACAGGTTTACTGAAGAACAGCATAAAACTGTCCTAATGGTTAATTTCATAATTCTCACTTGTGAGGTTCCTGTTAGCAGTTGTGGCAAAGATCATGTCTTACTTTGCTCCTGAAAGCTTTATCAAGAAGTATTTGGAAAATGACACTGCATTAAGAGCAGTTGCACATACCTCAAAGGTCAAAACTGCCAGTGGGACTAAGAAATAGATTTTTTAATTATTTTTGATGGGTGTGTAACTCAGAACTTCCCTAGCTGCCTCTGGAAGCAGAATTCCTAGTTAAGATCTTAAGCTCCAATAAAAAAGTGTATTTTGTCATTCTTTTATAAAGCTACAACTCCTTATTCCCAAGTCCATTGCTGTTATGTTTGTCTTGGAGTTCACTGAAGCCAAAACATTCCTGATTGCCAAATCATAATGCTTATGTCTTAAGACCATGATTTACTTAGTGTTAATGTAGCTAACTGAGTTTAAGCCTAGGACAGAGCAAAGAAATGTCTAGACTGAAGAATGTGCTTGGGAACACCGTGTTTGTAAAATCCACCTGCTTGCATCCATTGTGCAAAGCCAAACAGATTCCTTGCCCAGGTGGGTATGTGCATGCTAATGCTTCACTGATGCTTCATTGAGGCTAGGATTTCTGTGGGTGCCTTATGGTCTTAGACTGACTCATAGTGTATTGCAGGAGAACTAACTTGTTTGTAGGACTCTATGCAGAATTGCTCTTAGCCTGCCAACTCATCTAGCTGAAGTACTTCAGCTGCGCATGCTCTGCGTTCTGTCTATTCCAGCTGGAGCCAGGCCATAGATCCAGTCCTAGGGAAGAGCTCTTCTGTCCTGTGCTGGATTCTGTTAGAAGATGTGTGAGAGAGAGATGCTTTCAATAGTCTCTCCATAAGAATACAGTGGTAAGTCTCAGAGGTGGATAACGTGGCATAACGGAGGCATTCTGTAGCCATTCTTTAGGTGGCCTGATGTTTCTGTTACAAGATAATTGCTTTACTGCAATTCACTGCACTGAATTGACTTATGCATGAGGAAACAAACCTTGAAGGTCTCGGAGGATTTTATTTTTTTTCAGACATAAAATAAAGGAGGCTTTGCTGGTCCAGAGGATGGATACTGTTGGTTAAAGTACTTTACAATACAGCTACTGTGGTCTGAATTATCTTTGAGATGGCATTGTGAAGGTTAGTAAGAGTAGTACTGTACTTGAAATAACATTGTTTCACTTTAAGAGTAGACTTTCCAAGCCAGTGGTGGTTCCTAGAATTGGCTGCAAGGGGTGAGTAAGCCTGCCTGCATTGCTGTGGCTCATGTAACTGTAGCACCCCTGTGCAAAGCACAAACTCTTCTGTCTGGGCTGGACGTAATGTAGGCTCTTTGGGAGACTGTGGGCAAGAACCTGTCTCCAGAACATTATCATGCAGTTAGTAACTAATGCTATGCGTGTTATTCTGAAATACGGTACCTTTCTGTAGGGCAAAAGATAAGTAATCTGCTTGGAGAATTCTCAGGTAATTTTGTCATTCAAAAATCGGAGTTTCTGTCATCACCGTGCCTGCATTAAAGCAAACAAAGGAAATTAAGAGTGGTTTGTAATGGTATTTTATATTGTCCTGTGAATAAAGATGTGTTTGTGACATAGTATCAAATATGATAGAGTTTCCAATTACCTTCTGATTGTTGCTGTTTTGTAATGATGCATAGATCTTTAACTATCAATTGCTTTATTTGCCAGCAAAGATTAGAAGACCAATGTGTAATATGCTAAAATTTAGTAGTTAAAGCAAGTTTTAAAAGAGCACTGTGTGTCTCATGAAGTGGTGAAAATGAAGAACCAAAAGCGAAGAACAGTGCAATAAAGTTTCAAAATTTGATTGCACTTGTTTTGCTGATAGTGGAACTGAATATTGGATGTTTGTGTTCTTGCTACTTACTCTGCATTGTACAGGTTGTCCCTGCTTGATAGGAATGAAATGAATAGGGCATGACTGCCCCTTTTAGGCTAACAAGTGGGGTTTTTTTTGAACTGCTCAGCGAGTTCTTTATTTTTGTTGGAGCACGGCATGGTAGCACTGAGATTCGATCTTCATGGGATTGTGTTGGTGGTGCAGCTTCTCAAATGGCTCCAAGTCCTCTGTCAACCTCCAGAGTCATGGTCATGCGTCAGGGTCATGTATGAGTCAGTCTAGTTTGGCGCTCTGCCCTTGAGAAAAAGAAGTAGTAGTACTTAGGTTGTCTCATTTTTGCTGAAGATCTTGTACGAATTTTACAAGCTTTTTCATTATACTGTTTCTTGGTGTCTTGATTCATTTGATGGAAGAGCCTTGCCAAAAGAATAAAAATGTATCTTTTTAATGAGATGAAAGAAACAACCATTGGTGTTCTAAAATACAGCTTCTGTGATGCTTTCATTCACTGGACCGTTCTTTGAGCTCTTGATAACCATGTTTGCCAATTCAAAAAAAGTACTGTGGTAGGAACAGTGTACACAACATAAAGATTTCTTTGTGCATGCCAAACCTCAACTGTGAGGTTTTCTCCTGAAGATAACAGTACCACTATTAGTTTGTCAGAGTAAAAATAATGTTAAAAGTAAAATCTGATAAAAGCACATATTAGGGAAGGGAAATAATTTTAAAAGTTAATCGTGAGTTCAGTGAACATATGCAAAGAAAATAATAGGACTGAATACGAAACTACAAATGCAACTGATAGAAACTTCCTTTCTGAGACAACCTTAAACATTCTCTTGCTTGATAACATTCTGTATATGGGCCCTTGGGTTGAGTACATAAGTGGTCTAAGACAGCACAGAATTTTTATGGGAGTGGAATTGCTGAGTTCTGAGATTATGATGACAATATGTTCCGCAAGCTCTTGGTAGCCTGGAGACCTGTCGTGCTGGGAATTCTCTGCACTGTCCTCTAGGCTCAACCCTGCTGGGTACCCAAGTTGCCTGTGAGGGCATTTAGGGTCTGAGTGGTGGTGAGTGCATCAGACAAGGGGAAATTACTGTGTTTGTAATGACAGAGGCACAGGAAATTGAAGATGGGGGAAAATGAGGAAATAGAGTACTAACTGCTTTTGTAAGTGAAGCTTCTTTTGTTCACAGCGTTACATCAAATTGGCTAGAAGTCTAGATATTTGCTGAAGAAACTATTTGGCTAGCTGGATTTAGGTGTATGTATTACACTAACAACAGACCAGTAATTTGGGGTTATGTAGGAAGCATGTGTTTAAGATAGGTGTTTTCTGCAAAGTGGTTCGCTGGTCAATTGTCAAAGCACTGTGTACTTACTGTAGCCATGCTTGAGAGAATTGATCAAGGTGCTTTTTGACACCTGAAAAGGAGATTGTTTCTTGATGGTGAAGGGAGTTGACGATATTTTAAAATGTAACTTAAAAGTACGTTTCCAAAGTAATGATATATTGGATTACATGTATTCTTCAACCAAGTTTACACCAAAAAATTGAGTTAATGTTGTGTAATCAACCATTTCACTTTTATAGTGCTTTAATGCTATCATACTTTTTGACTACTAGTAATAGAATTCTTAATGTCAAAATACTTTGCTCCATCTTATGACTCAAATGTGTTCTGCTTTTATACGTGATCTTAAACTTGTCTGCTGTAAAGATCTCAAAACTTTGAGCTTGTTTTTTGACTTTGCAATTTCGAGGGACTTTCCCAGTTTGCATGAATTTTCTTACACCAATGTGTGTCTTGGTGTGATTAATGTCAAAGGTCTTTAATTTATGACACAAGTGGATAAAGTTATGTACACTTCATGATTCTGAGTCGAGTCATACACTAGAGAGGAACTTGGAATAACTATTCGTAGTTTTCAGGTAGCTGTCTTAACAGATCTTCATTAAGTCTTTACTTAAAATGGCTTGAAAGAAGATACTACCCCATTTTTCCTCTCAAAGTCTTGATTCTGTAAGTTAATAGGCAAATGTTCTGATTGGGACAGAGGAACATTAATGCTGATTGAGCTTACTTACTGTGTCTTGCTGCTTTTTTGAAAAAACTTCTGAGGACTGCTTTTAATTGGAGATTTTGTAGTAACTTCTAAAGGTTTAACAGCAGGTGATCTCATTCTAATGAGTTGTAATTATTTGTATAATATTTTTGTAGTCCCTCTTAAAGTTTGTCTTCTATGTAAAAGCATTGGACTTTCATGTAGTATGGGTGTTTCTTATCCTTAACAACTGAAAATACTTGTAGTGGATTGGAATCTAGTTAAATGGTAAGCTCCTCTTCCAGCTTCTGTCTTTTTTGGTCAAATCTTTTCTCTGAAGGTTTGTAATAGAATTTTTAAATAGTGAAGAAATGGATGATTTGTCATTGTTGATTGCTTCCATTCATGTCAAAAATATATTGACGTTTAAGCTGTTGCATAATTTTTAATTGGAAGCCAGCAGCTCTCCCGTGACTAAGCAGCCCTTCAGGCTCTGTATTGGTTAGCAAAAATAAAGAGTTCTTGATTACTTAATTGAGTTACTGCAGACTTTTCCACGGTTGTAAGAGTGCAAATATACAAAATGGTTGAATCTGAGTTAACTGGCTGTTGTGTCTAGGCTGCTTGTTGGAATAAAACTAAGCAAGTGAATAGTGTTTCGAGTGCACTAGTTTTCGCTGTGTGGTGGTTTCGGTTTTTTGTCATCTTACAGTAGTTTGATGTTTCTCAAAGTGTAAACTTCCTTGCTTTAATTTTTTTGCTATAACTTAAATAGCTCTATCTGTATTTCAGCACAGTGGCCTCTGTGCTATAGTCAACAGAGCTTACATACAAAGATAATCACACTCAGAATGCAGAACTTTCTGGAGGGAGCATGCCAATGAGTAGAACTGAGCCCTTAGTAAACCAGCCCCGATTGTGCTCACATAATGAGAAAATGTTCAGATTTGTGTTTCTTAAGAAAACTTCAGAATTAAATAAAATTGTCCCCTTAATTTATTATATTAAAAGGACAGGAAACTGTTGTGTATAGGCTGGACACATAGTATATGATGGTGAGTTGTGACTGTGTTCAAAGAGAATAAGCTCTCTGAATAAACAAACTTTTTTTTTTCCAAATCAAAATATTTTGTGGAGTTTCAAAAAAAGAAAAAAGAGATGAAATACAGGGTTATTGTGGGAGGGGCTGGCTTGCTTTTGGACTGTGGAAAAGATTGACTAAGTGTTGCATTTCTGTAAAACAGTGGTGCATAAATAACAGACCAAAAATACTGCCTTAAAGGTGACCTTGTGAGGATGAGAAAAAGGCTACTTAACCTGTCATAGATCTTGCTATTGCCACCTTAGACTTTTTTTGTGGCTTCGTGCATATTCTGTCTGTGCTTCTTAAGGAGCCTCCTTTCCACAGAAGGTATAGTTGCACAGATTTTTCTTAAGCAGCCTTCTGGTAGTTCAGCACAACCTGCTATAAGCCAGTTACAGCTGTTTCTGTGCTTATGGGATAAATGGGATTGGTGTCTGATCTGGTTGGGAAATTTGTCAGATCAGTCAGCTCTGTGTTCTGGTTCAGTGCATAAACATTTCTTCTAGAAGAGCATAGGGCATGTTCCTTCAAACAAGTGGTGAGGGAGGGAGAAAAGAGAAAGCACTTAACTGCTTAAGTAGTGCAAGTGTCAAATGTATACTGTAGCCTTATTCATCTGAGGCACAGAAAAGTGATGCTAGTTACAGTAAAGAATGTTTCAGTGGTTATCACAGTGGGAACCAAAGTCTTTTGTCAGTCCCTTTTGGGAATTTAAACAGAAGGCAGAGATGCCAGATGAAGCAGGTTGAAGGTGAATATACTGCTAAGATTCCTGTTGTCTGTGTCTCTCAGCAGCCTTCCAGTTCAAAAGTTCTTTGAAATTGTCTTTGAGGCTAATGTTGCATTGTTGTGTGTTGACAGCGTAATATTTTGACAGGGAGAGGGACCTGCCTGGTACCAACTATTAAGGGAACATGTGATATGATATGCTCAGTTTCTGTCGCAGGTTGGAGTCGAAGGTACATGGACTGAAAGTAGCTTTGTATGCTACTGTATATTATTAATATGTGGTGATTTTTTTAAAGAAACTCTAGGTAACGATGGATCTCTATTACTTTACATCAAATAATAAGGTTCAAAATCTTTCCTGTTTTATTCCTTTTTCTGTCAGAAATGAACTGTGAATTCAAAGTAACTGATTTTTACAGCTCAGTTGTCACCATACTGTAGGTATTTACTATCCATACTTACAGCTATAGGGGAAGATGAAGGCCTTGTTTAAGCATGCAGTTTAGTTGATGGCTGTTGGAGCTATTTAGCAGAACTTAGGTAACATCTATAAGCAGTAGCCTATAAAGCTCTCGGCCTTAAGCATCCGTAAAACAGACATCATCCATACATTTTGCAGGTGACATACATCAATATTTGGTCTGTGAAAGTGATAATGTTTTCACTGGCTATAAGAACTTCCCTTCAGGGCAAGTTATAAGAGTTCTGTCTTAATTCAAAATTACATTGTCAAGCAGTACTATTAATATTATGAAACAGTTGTATTTCAGTTACTGCTGGTTTGCTTTTTCCACGGGGTTTAGTCTTAGCAGTAAATGCATTTTCTCTTATTTCGGTTTTGCTCTTGAAAAATCTGATGCTTCTTTTCCTTGATGCATATCTATTTTTATTTCTAGGCCTTTCTTAAAACTTTCCATGTCTAAATGGACTCCTGAATGTAATATAGTTTATACTCTAAAAGCGGATATGAAGAGTGAAGTTTCTTCTGATGCACCAAAGAGACAGGAGAGTCTGAAGGGGATCCTCTTGAACCCTGAGTCTATTGGGGCAGCCAAAAGCTTCACTGCAGAAGTTGAGATGATTGCCAGTAAAGTAGGGAATGAGTTCTCTCACTTATGTGGTGATTCTCAAAAGCAGAAGGACATGAATGGCAACCGTACAGACCAAGACAAAAGTATTGTGGTGCGAAAAAAACGCAAGAGCCAGCAGGCTGGTCCTTCATATACTCAAAATTGTCCTGATAAAGAAAACCAAGGAATCTTAGGATTAAGACAGCATCTAGAAACACAGAGTGAAGACAATGATTCTTCTTTTAGTGACTGTATCTCTTCGCCTTCATCTAGCCTACATTTTGGAGACTCTGACACAGTAACATCTGATGAAGAAAAAGACACTCCTGTAAGACACCCTCAGGCAGTGTTGAATACTACAAGTAGAACCCATAGTGCGAGGTCACACAAGTGGCCTCGGACCGAGGCAGACTCTGTACCTGGGTTATTAATGAAAAGGCCCTGTTTTCACAACAGTTCTTTGAGAAGACTTCCATATAGGAAGAGATTTGTGAAAACAAGTTCATCACAGCGGACACAGAACCAAAAAGAACGAATTTTAATGCAGAGGAAAAAGCGGGAAGTGTTAGCCCGAAGAAAGTACGCTTTACTACCCAGCTCTAGCAGTTCCAGTGAGAATGATCTCAGTAGTGAATCTTCTTCCAGTTCATCTACTGAAGGGGAGGAAGACTTATTTGTGTCGCCTGGTGAAAACCACCAGAACAGCACAGCTGTTCCTTCAGGTAAATTTCAATTCCTGAGGTGGTACTTATTAACAAGCTTTCATCATGTACAATATGCTTTTTTGTAAGTGCTTTGGAGCAGTTGTTTTTGTCTTTTTATAGAAGTTATGCTACAAATAGTCTTATTGCAAGTAATGTGAATTTTACACCATAAATTCTTGATGGGAAAAGTACATTCAGAGGTTCCAGTAAAATTAGAGTAAATCTTGAATCTTTAACTTTGATGTAAAAGGTAAAGTTAATGGTTTCTAAAGCGTGTCCTGGAAGGTTGCTGAATCTGATTAGTCACATGATATGGAGTTGCTCCATTTTTTTTTTTAGTTGTTGACTTCTATAGAAAATTTTAGCTATTATAGCTTTGTTAACTGATTGTGGAAATAATAATTGTCTGGTTGCAGAATGTAGAAGTATCTGCTGATACATAATTAACTGCACTTGACAACTTAGGAAGAAAAAAGATGAGAAGAAAAAAAAATTGCTCATTGTGATAAGAGCCTGAAAATAGGATTCAGTTGAAGGTAGCTTTTAGTATTGCAATAAAAGGAGAAAATTCTAAGGCCTGAAGCTGAGGAAAGCAAGGTATTGTATATATACCAAATGTTTTACCTAGATAAACTCAATGCAATATTCTTGCAGTTAGTTTACATAGGTGTTTCTCTAGTATCTCTTGACAAAGTATTTGAGGGCGTGCTCGAATGTGTGGGGTGGGGTGTGTGTTTGGGTTTTTTTGGTCAGGGTGGTGGGGGGTTTTTTTGCTATCTACTAGTTTCCTTGGACTTCCTTTCATCTTAAATTTGCCAAATGAAAGGCAGTCCCAAGACTGGGACCAGTAACATTCACAATGCTGTAGTTGTGCCTTCTGTTTATTATTTCAGCTTTTTAGAGAGCATGGGGAAGTAGATGCGTAGAACACAGCATAGTGTTAATTTGTGCAACCATGTTTTTTGCCTGGTGACAAATGTGTTCTAGAAAGTGAAACCGTCTCTCAGACTGTGCTGATCATTCCTCTAAAAAAAAAAAAAAAAAAAACCTGAAAATACAAGGGCAGTTTTTTTTTTTTTTTTTTTTTTTTTTTAAAAAAAAAAAGGTGTGCATGTTCATGTTAGGTCAGGATTTATGCTTGAACATGACCAGAGTACTAAATACTAGATTAATGCTTGTTATCCATAGTAGCAGGAAATAATTTGTGTGTTGTTCTTTAATGTATTGTTTAAATACCAGAAGTAAAATTTGTAATGCAAAAATGTTACTATGCAGTGCCAGGGCTGCATAAATGACTCTGAAACAGAAGAATTTTTGCACAGCCTTAATCAGCTTCATGCATATTTGTGGGGACAGAAATGTAATTTTTAAGCCTGAAGAAGTTACATTTGACATACATGTTCAAGCATATCGAAGGGTATAATTTGTAAATATTTAATGTATGGGGATATGCACACATTCATATCAAAAACATTTGGGAAACTACTGTGTTAATAACTCTGTTTCCAAGTTAATGGTTTCTTCTCATTTTCAGAGAGGATGGAGTTTCATGTAACTGTAAAACGATGTAGTACCATTAACAACTCTCTTTCCGCATAGAGCACCATGAAACAGTGAAACTGGTATATGGATAAGAAAATGTAGGTTATGGCTTCTTAGGGAAAATCTATTTCTAACCATGATAAATGTATTTTAAAGAGAGAATTTTCCATTAATTTTTTTAGTCTACTTGAACTGTTAAAACCTGCTGCTCCTTTTTAACACAAATTCAATTAATACTATTTCTGTGCTTTTATTTCCCTTGAAGTGTAGAACAAGTATTTCCATAGTGCAGCTTTCCATAGGCATTACAAAAGAATCTCTTTGGAGAGAGATCTCTAAAAATTGATGTAGTGATTAGTGAATATTCAAACTGTTCAGGTAACTTCTGATAATTCAGTGTGATGTTATTTTGATGGTAGGAAGACTTGAACTTGCAATTTGTTTCGTCTAGCTGTGTGGAAAAGTGCATTGTCCAATGGCTTAATTCTTATACTACTTGAAAAGCACACATAATTTATGAAATTGTGTTTATTCTCATGTCATGAATGCAAAATCAATTAGCTCTGCACCAGTTAATTTTAGATTAAAATACTGACATCAGTTGTAACTGAAATAAGGTATGCTTTAAAGAATGTGTATTAAGGTGGCTGTACTTCAGGACTAACTTGCACTGAGCTGAGAAGTAATTCTGTCTTACAGTATGTGGATACTATGAGGGTTTTTCCAGTGGAAATATGTATTAAGGGGAAGATTTTGAGCATTTTATTTACATTGCAGAGAAAATGGGAAGTTTAGCACAATTTCTGTATGCGTCCTATTTTTAGTAAGATAAAAGTGTGATTAACACTTTCTGTAGCTTTCTGCTGTTATATAAGGCATTTCTAGTTATTAATTGGCACAGAAATGGGGCCAGCTGGAAAAATAGCTATGCAACTTCTCTGTATGGTGAGCAAGCATGATGGTGTTTCTGTATGAGGAAAGGGTTGTGGTGCTAGTGATGCTACACTAGCCTGTTTGTGTTGGGGAAGAATTTTTTTGCTCTAGATTGGCACGTGAAGGTTATGTATGCATCTGCTGAAACTACAGAATATACTGAAGGACAAAGAACTTCTGCTAAGAATATGAGGCCTGCAGCATATACATAAAAGTCCTAGAGGATGGACTTAGGAGAGGAGGAGAACAATAATCAGAAAAGAAAATACAATTTAAAAAGATATGGTAATAACTGAATTTTTAATAAGCAGATATCAAAGTGATGTGATCAGTCTTGTAGCCTGTGTAACAGCAATTTGTATTAAGGATAAGTCACAAAATATTTCTTTGCTTTAATGTTGATGTTTATCTAAAGATGCAGTGCACTTAAAGAACCAGTAAATTTAATCAGTGTATACTGTTCTTGAAAATGTTTCTTTCTGACTATTACGAGAAATTATAGTAACGGATCTTTTTAACCAAATATGTGTTTAGTGGGTTAGTTCTTGTAGTTGGTAAAATTAACTTGCCTATTTTTGGAAAATTGTATGAACAGAGATGTGTGTGGGGGTTTTGTTGTGTTTTGTTTTGTTTTTTTTTTTTTTTTTTTAACAAAACCTTTTACAAAAGGTTTACAAAAAAGAATCCCAAATAACACTATATAGGGGTTTTCCTCTCTTTCCTTTTCTATCAGGGATTCAGCTATTCTTCTGGTGGAACTTAGTGCTTTGGGAGTGGAAAAGCATTGAACAAGTATGAAATCCTGACACCTGGGAATAGATGATACTGTTTTACCAACTGTTTGCCGTAAAAGGCATTTGTCCTCATTAAATCTGGGATGACCAGATGAAGCGCTCTCAGTAGACAGAGGCATAAGGACAATGTAAAAACAGCTTTGTGCAGTTTAATGATACAGTTACCATTGAAGGTGCAAGTGCTTTCAGTGGTATATGTTCTAATCTGAATGTTGATCAGTTGGTTTTAATTGAAATGCTGGGCTTAGAGTTACAATAACTGCAAGCAGCAACATTTTTGCTGTGAAATGCAAATTTTGATTCTGTGTTTTATTTAGGCAGCTCTGAAACTTTTCTCTAACCCTTGGAGGACCTGTTTACACAACTATAGAGATAATCCTCTTTTGACTTCCCTTGTCAAAGGTGGCAAAATTTCAAATTTTACTGTAATTGGATCTCCGTAACGTTGAAATACAAATTTTCTGATATGCTTGTACAGGTATTTGATTTTCAGCTTGGATTTAAAGGGCTGGGGGTGCCATTTGGAGACAACTAAGCTGAGGAGGGAAATCTAGCAAAAGCTAAAATTGGAGCAAGTTTTTAGCCTCGCCATACTCTGATTTGGCAGTAAAGCTGAACCCCGGGAAATGAGAAAGTATTGTTATAAAAAAGCTGGGTAGAATTTTGCATTGTCATAAATTGTTCACCTAATAGCACTTAAAATTCCTTCAGAGTCTGACATGTTACTTTATATTTTTCAGCAGTTAGTCCTCAACAGGCCTTGCCTCTTTCCTTAGAATGTAAAGCTGATGAGAAGCTGCTCCAGTTTTTGTTCAAAGCTGCTTAGAATGATAAGACTGAGTTTACTTGCTGCCGTCCTCTTGATTCCTCTAACATACTTGTCCCTCTCCCCAAAATGTTAAATATCGACATCTGATATTTTAAAAGCCAGAGGCTGGTGAAAATGTTAAACGTATACCATTTCATGTTCCGATTCTTTTTAATAGGTTCAAGATAAACACATATGAAGTGGAAATGAGCTGCCTGTTGTTAGAGTTGACTATTTTTCAGTTACTTAATCCTTCCTAAAACTACAGCATGCACTCCTTTTCTCACAGTAACTGATACAGCTGATAATTCGGAGCTTTTGTCTCAATAGCATTAGCGGACAAGGAAGCGAATACATACTCTTTCTGCCATGCCTCTTACTAGAGAGGGGTTGGGAAGAACTGGGAACTGGTGAGGAAAGAAGCACCCAGCTTTGTGAGCAGTCAACATTAACCATTGTTGCTATATCTATCTGCTGTGAATTGGAGCTTGAAATAGCTACAGTAATAAAAGTTAGCATGGAATTCACTTCAGTACATCCCTGTAGCTGCTGCGGATTTCTGTGTTGAAAAGAAGCTACTTCTCAAATTGGCTTGCTGTAGCATTGCTGATAGGACTAAGATTTATGTGCTGGGTTAAGAACAGTCAGTAGAGTTTTAGATTAGCCCATATTAGCATGCTTCGCGGTTAGACAAGATGCCCTAAATTCTGGTTGTTGACTGTCTTTTCCACCAGGGTGCAGGCTCCTAAGCAATTTGTGTTTTTGAAAATGTCTTCCATCTTGGACAGCTATATTCCAAATAAGCTTCAGGTGCAGAAAAACTGTCATCTTCTAACCTAGGGTCATGCAACACTAAGGGGACAGGCAGGTTCCTTTAGGGATCCTTGGCAGAATGATGATTGCTCTAAATCGTAGTTATGATTAAAGGCTTATTTTCTTAGCAGAATATGATTAGTATAGCACAGAATTTATGATTAGAATCGCACAGGATTTCTACAAATCAATATAGTACAATCAGGTACTACAATATAGTACAATACAGGATCCATATAGTCCAATCTATAAGTAGCATAAGGCAGAGTTTATAGTACAACTTAACGTACAATGTCTAGTCACCTGGGCCCTCTGCAGATCAGGTCAAACCTTAATATATGGTTTGTTGTATCAATATAATAGTCATAATCTAGACTCAAAAATCATATAAAAGATGAGTCACTTACTCAGTCCCGGGAGGAAGCAGGCAATGGTAGAGGTGTCCCTGGCTGCCGAGGGGGTCATGGGTCTTGCTGACCAGCAGCAGTTCTGGTCCAGGTTCCCGCTTAGGACTCGTAACTGCTTGCTTTTATGGACAGTGCTCTTGCGCTGTTACGCTTCCCTGTTCTGTGCCAGGGTCAACAACACCTGGCTGGCCGCGTGCCTGGGACCTTCAAGGCCGGCAGGGAAGGGAGTAATCGGCCTGGTGCCCAGGAATCTTGAGGCTGATAGGGACGGGAAGAAGTAGTCTGTTTGGTTTGTCTGCTTGGTTCACAGGACCTTCAGAGCTTGAGAACGAGGGGAAAGGGAATGAATATGTGACCTGCTCGGTCACAGAGAATGGCTGTTTGCCTCCTCATAAAGTGGTGTTAGTTATGCTAGCTGTACTACCAGGGGTCGGGAGCAGGGGGAACCGGTCACACCTAGCTCAAGAATTTGCAAGTTGAAGGAGGGACTACTCGTTAACACTAGTAGGATATTATTATTTCATCCATTTCAAGCTGAGTTACTATCCCGGTAATTCTCTTGAACTCACCAGCACAAGGTGCTGTAGAGGCACATAGTACCAGCAAGTTCAAAAAGGGATTAGACACACTTACTGACAGCTGTCCACGAGCAATGATTCAACAAGAAAGTGCTCTCTGACATCTGTAACATCGTGGATGCGGGGTGGTGTGAGAGGTTTCAATTAAAGATTGTAGCCTGGATTTTCTCCTCTGAGCATGTAGTTTTGCCTGCTGCAGCTGGTGGAGAGAATGTGGGCCTCGGCAGGCCTGGGGTCTGATCCAGTGAAAGCTTGGGACTCCAAATAAGTAAGTCATCTCTGTCACCGGAACTTGACTGCGTATTTTAAATCTCTTCTGTTTTCACTTATGGCGTGGTCAGACCGTCTCATTTGAAATTGGGTATTGTAAAACTCCTTTGCTATTTTACATGTAATATTTAAACTAGTTAGACCCCATGTTAGTTGCAAAATAGATGTAAAATACCCTCCAGGAGGGACAACAGTTAGCCAAACATAAATTTGGATATTACACCAGTGTCATTTATGTCCTTGGTGGGGTACTTGTGTTGATGATGATTGATTAATGTCTCAGCTATTCCGTGATCTTTCAAAGTTAAGTAATAGTATAATTATATATATTATACACAGAGTACAATTGTATATATTATACATGTTATACTATGCAAAGCTTAGTCTCTTGTTTGTATATTCTGGATTATTAAAGTATTTGATTCTAAAACTTGCTTTGCAGAACTGCATGTGGTCTGTCAACAGCACCTAGCGGTTACAGTTCTGAAATAATCTTACCACTTTCTGGGGAAAAGATATCCTCATTTACTGATCTAAATATTGGACTACACAGTATTATATTATTTTAAGTTATATGCTGCCTAATAAAGTACTTCAATCTGACACATTTACTGTCTTTTTGATGTAGGGCCCGGCAGAGGGAGTGATTTGTTTTTTAAGGGATGATTATCATTTTGAGCATGTTCAAATTTGGATTTAAGCCAGCGTAGTTTATCCCTTCCTCTAGGCTGGCTGAGCGCTGGGTTTCCATCATAAAACAGGCTTTTAAAAGAGAGGAGAGAAGCTTCTGTAAAGAAGTTACTGATTATTAGTCATGTACAAAACCTAATTACTAACTGTTGTTCATGGATCTGAATTGTGGGGATATGCAAAACTTGCAAACTAAAATGTAGTGGTTTGCATGCACTATGAGCTATTATTCATGGACATGAGTATGGAAAAAAAATTCAGTGGAAACTAATAAAATCCTTTATGTAATTTTCAGTAGAAGTTTTGTTTTTAACCAGCTCATTTAAAACATAGAATGAGCATTTCAGTGGTAGCCCAAAGGTTAATTTAGTCACAAACAACTAGAGTACAATTTGCTTGCTACTTCTGTTATTCAGGAGATGCCAGAGGGAAGTAGTGTGTACTTGCAGGAGAATAATTTTCTGTTTGTTTTATAGCCATAGGTATTAAGCTGAAAGTAGTACAAAATACCTCTCATAGATCTGCATAACTGTTTTGCTGCCAACAGTCCAGCAACTCTTCTCCTTGAAGGGAGATTACATTGAAGGGAGTGTAGGATTAGTATAGTAACACTCATTATACAGATTTAGCTCTTCTCTTACAGGGTCAATCATTTAGATGATACATTGATGAGTAAGGTATTCATATTTATACTTTAAGTAAGGTCAAATTTGCTTGAAGTTCATTCCAGAGAGAAGATGACTGGTCAGTGACTGGTATTTGTCACCTGGTATATTTCTGGATTTGGATTTTTTGTTTATTTCATTGTGGGTTTTATTTCCTTGGCTGTTGGTATGTTTTGTAAATTATACAGTACCTTAGAACTGGCTTTTACTGAAGTATCCAATTCTGTTGGTTTTATGCCCTTCCTAAGAAATTTACTTTACAGATGTGTGTATATATACCAAGTATATTCCCGTGTAGATCTAAAGATGTAGACATCTTAAAGATGTGTTCAGCTGTTTATTGCTAACATGTAGCCTTGGATTCACCAGATGGCTCCTAACAGTTACATATGTGGTAAATATTTGAGGCATGGGAGTGCCTCAAAATTCTCTTGAGCAAATATTTTTAGAAACAATATAGCAAAACTTCTGAAAATCCATTTGGTTTTCCTCTGCATGTCAATCATCTCACTAAAGAAAATTTCCTTCTGCTTTCCACGGTTGTGCACTCTTAAAACTCAAGCTGGCTGTCTTGAACTACTCTGACATACCAGTAAAGTTCACCTTTGGACACTAACTTAACCTGCAAAGTTACATTATGTGGAACTGCAAAAAATCATGGCTTTGCTAGGATTAGGTTTGTAGTAGTTCAAACTTGAACTTTAAGTGCGTTTGGCAGAGAACTATTTTTTTCCCCCAGCTTTGATACTACACAACATTCAAAAAGACATCTTAAATTTCACTAGTTCTTTAGTATCAGTACAGTTGTAATTCTTAATTGCCTTGTAAATGCAGTGCTCTAATGCTAGGATAAATCTCTTACGCATGGGCTTGCTGAAGTTTCACAGGGCTCTCCTTGATAGCTGTGCTGCTGGTCATGTGCTGCAGGCACCCTGTATTCCTGTTGGCCTGTTAAGGGGGCTGTCCTCTGAGACCTCAATTGATGGATTATTTCAGAAACTTTTCTTTGTTTTAACACTGTCCTTTACTCTGCTTTGTAGCAGCTTGTCTAAGTCAGAATAGACTGGTCTGGTTTTGTTTGTGATGTTTCAAAACTTGTGTTCTCTTCCTTTTAGTAATGTACAAGGAGAGGCAAAGAAAAAACAGTAAATCCTGTTGACAATGAAAGATCAGGTTTTACTACCACTTAGTACTACTGGCTCTGTGGCTAGTGTGTAACTTTGGAAGAGATAATTCTTGAGGATTATGAACATGACTTCAGTGTTGCTTATGTTACTGAAGTTTTGCTATTCACCTGGCTTTTTATTGTTCAGATAAATGTAATGAAATCAGTTGGTATTGGCTGATTGTCTAATTTGTATATACTGTTTTCCAGACTACTGCAATGTTCTTAAAATAAATGAAGGTCACATACATGTACTTTTGACCTTGGTGTGCTTCTAATAGAGCTCACTGGAAAGCTCCTTTTATTTAAAAGGGGGTACAAAGTTGTGTATGATCGTAACTTATATTCATAGTTTTTTCCTAGTAATATAATCTTACTAAATGTCTTACAAATATTTACATAGTTTAGAGGAGTTGGGGTTTTGCCTCATTTTGAAGAAATTGTGTATTATTGACTGCTTGTATAGGAAAGAACTTAATGCGATGAAAATCCAATCAGTTGGTGCTTTTGACTTGGGAGGGTGCTATTAGAAAGCATAAGCATACAGTTGAACTGTTTCTACACTATATCCTACTTATAGCAACTTTGACTATTTTCCTAAAGATTTTCTTTGTTATTTTGGAAGTCATTAACCCTGTTCCAATAACAGTCTTGATGGTTTCTACAGCCTGACTTGTGTAGTCTGTAAAATCGCATATTGACTAAAGATTTGCTTAAAAAAAAAAAAAAAGTAAAAAGAACACTCAAACCATGGCAAAAGTGAGTATCTGAATTGTGTAGATACTCAGTTGAGAATTCCTTTTGGTTTTCATAAGATAAGTTGGTGTCAGAATTTAGGTAGAGATGCACACTGGAATTGTATGGCATATGATTTTGTCCTCAAGGAGGTGCTGTTTATTTTCAGAAGTAATGGGATCATATTTAAGCCCAAATCTTCCTGCATTTGCACCTGTCATAACAATAAATACTGAGTCTGAGGACATGCAGACTCCCAGGAGTGCTCTCAAACTTACTGTAATTTGGAGAAGCGCATGTTTAGAAGCACAAGACATAGGGAAAAAAATAGCTGTTTTTTTTTCTAACTGACCTTTCACCAGCTGCTTGGCTAGCTGGTTTTGTCTGAGAAGCAGCTAAGACAGTTTTGTATAAGGAAGCTGTTGCTTATTTGCCCATGATTTGCAAGATGTCAAAAACATGACATTTACATTCTTCTGAATGTGATGATGACTTTAGCTACTTTTCTTTCACTTTGAGTAACTGGACTCTCTGTATTTTGAATTTTAGCATGTGACTTTGTTTTTTAGACACTGTAACATTTTCAGTTGTTCCCAAAATTTTCTTGCAAGTTCTGAGAATTAGTTTTGTCACATACTTCTTCCAGTTGTGAGAATTTGGTAAATAACAGTATTTGGAAGCGTTGCTCTTTTCATCTTCTGGCACCAGCCTCTCTGGGATAAGTGTGACCAGAAACAAACAAAAGGCCATTGGAAAATAAGTAACACAACTTGTTTTTTTTTTTAAAAATATAGAAATGTTGGTAACTGGAGGGCAGGCAGGAATACTCTGCCCCACCTTGTCATTGGGTAGAGTGGGTGAGAACAGCTAGTCCGTACAGGATGTAAGCATTGACTTCAACGAGAGCAAATTCTTCAAGCACTTTTGTTGAAGAAATTTGCGAATCCCAAAATGGTAGTTTGTTATTTCTCATCTATCTAGCTCATTTATTTAGTAAGTTATTTTGTGCTCAGAGGTATTACTATAGTGAATAATAATAGCTCAATTTATGTATTCTAGACAGCTCAGGCTTGTCACTGTCTGTATTGCAGCTGTAGAGAAGCGTTTCCATGTGTCTGGGTATTAGGCTGAAACTTCAATTATTCTTCCTGAAGTGGAAATTGTTTCCTATCAAAACTTGTCTCTAGATTGATTTGGGGGGATTTTGATGGTTGTTTCATACCATTGATAGTTTCACGTTAACTTCCTCTGTCTAGTTTACGATTGTGAATGCCACTGAAAGTGTAGATGTAAAGGCGTTTTAAAATAACGATGGATTTGTGATCTTCATTCTGTTGAAGAAATAAACAACATCTGTTAGTTGGTGCATCATTTTCTCCCGTTGCCACTATTTAGCCTTGAGACTTTAATACCTACGAAAACATAAAAAATAAAGCTATTAATAACAAACCACCACTGTTTTGCTCGTTTGAAAGTTTATTTTGTTTTATATTAAATGACTGAATTTCGTTGGTGTTACAGCTAATAAAATTCACTGTAATTGCTTCCAATACACAGTAGAATGTAAGCTTGCGTGTCTTCCCCCATCCCCCCATCTTCTTTCTGCCTCTTTTTACTTCAATATTTACGGCAGAATTGCTACCTTTAATAATTAGGTCATGTATTTGAGAGTTGCACCTAAAGTTTTGGCGTACACTATCAAATTCTCTACCTACATGTATTTTAAGTCTAGGGAAAAAAATAGTCTGTTATAACGACAGTTCCTGAGACAGCTGAAGTATAAAAATTTTCCTCCTTTTTCCTCATCAGGAAGTATTGATGAAGATGTTGTGGTGATTGAAGCATCCTCCACTCCCCAAGTTACTGCTAATGAAGAAATAAATGTTACCTCAACAGATAGTGAAGTGGAGATTGTCACAGTTGGTGAAAGCTACAGGTGAGATTTGCAGCTCTTTGTACTCATACAATTTTGCTTGACTCCCAAGTTTGTCACAAGGCTCTGTATCATTAAAAGCCCAAAAGGTAATGTCACAGAAATTCTAACCAAGATGCATAGTAGGCATTTTTGATTGGGGAAAAAAAAACACCAAAAACAAACAAAAAAAATCCAAACAACAACAAAAACAAACAAACAAACAAAAAAGCCACCTAAAACACAGCTGTCAAGCCAAAGCTTGACAGTTCAGCTAATCTGGAATAGTTGAGGTGGTTGCACCTAGTGTGACTGATGGGCAGAATTTGGGGGAAGCAAAGCTGTACAGTGAGATCCTAAAGACAGCAAGTTTAGGCTGAGTTGACTATCTAGGGATTAGCTGAGCATTTCTCTGGAAAGCATCCTACTTTTTTGAAGCTGCTGCTCTGTATGCTTTCCTGTTCTTCCATGCCTTTCTGGAAGTTTTGTTCCATGTTTGTCAGATTGTGCAGAATCTAGTAAAGTGGAATACCTTCAATAAGAAAACTTGAAATTATCATGTGCATGGGACTATTGGAGATGGCTGCCTGTTGCATATGTTTTCTTATGAAGACAAAATTGTAGAATATGAAGAATGAGTATCCATTTTTTGTAAAATAATGACAAAGGAACAATAGGCAGTAAATTATGAAAACATTCCATCTGTTTGTCATCATAGTTAGTGCTTTCACTAATGCAATTTTAAATTTAAAATAACAGACAAGTTCTCCTGCAAAAATCACTTTTATTGGAATAAATAACACATTGAGCAAACCAATTTTATGTTTAAGACAAATGTGTGCATAATGTATATTTCATGAACACTTGGAACTAACTTGGTAAACTCTAACACACAAAAGATGTCATTCACACAAAAATACGCAGCCCAAATCTTATAGCAAAGAGGAAGTGGGGAGAGATGAGAGAAATCAACATTTAAGAAATTCATTTGTTCGATAGTATGTTTCTTTACATTTCCTTCTCTCTAAAAGAAAACAAAAGGTGCGGAATCAACAGATGCTCTGACTTGATGTGATTAGAAACATGTTTCTAGAAATAGTTGATTTATCCGCATGCATGTATTTGTTGAGAATAGTCATTAAAACTTATAAAACAATGTGTATGGTTGAAAAGACTTGAGCTAGATCAAGTTAACGCTTTAGCCTCTCAGAATATCCATATAAAGCTTTAGAGGGTGAAAAATTAGGTTAGATGACAGTGATAGTGCTTATAGAACATTAATTCAAACCTGATCAAAGACAGATAAGATGCTTTTAAAAAATAAACAGCTTCCTGTCTTTCTAGCATCAATAAGTAATGTTTTATGTAGTAGCCATAAAAGACTATCAAGCTACTTCTTTTTTCCCTTACCTTCTGCAATACTACAGCCAAAAAGATGGCAGCAAAATATTCCCCCCGTTTATTGATGGCAGTCATGTTTTTACTGGTGACTTAAGTGACAAGGAGATTGCACCTTCTGTTGAATTTAAATTTTTGGCCTGTTCAGTTTGTTAGACCTTCTAGCATGCAGATTTCTCAAAGGCATTTGATTATTTATCTTTTTTAAGATCATAACAGAATGGTCAAAGTAAGTTTTGCTTTTTAACTGTTTTTGAGAAGATTAAAGAACTAACAGTTTTATTTTGTATTGGAAAAAGTCATGATTCAATGTTTAAAAAAAAATACAGTAAGAAAACAATTCCAGGAAGTTTGCTATGAGGAGGAAGAGTCTTAACTTCAAATCTTGAGCTTGCAATGTCAGGAACTTCTAAACTAGTCTATTATACTTTGAACGTAGAGTACTTCCTATGCAGGTTTTCTTGTATCTCAAGTATATTAGTTTTGCCAACCACAAAGGCAGCTCTTGGACATCTAAGTGATGGTTCAATATAAAATTACAAATATAAACGTTGTAAGCAAGCTGAACATCATGAAGGTTATTTAGCAAACTCAGAATATTGTTCAGAGCAAAATAAATGGTTACTTTTATTCTTTATAACGTGTACAGGTGAGAGAGGTTGCTGTGTTTTTTTTTAAAAGGCAAAAGTGTATTTTTTAGACAGAAGTAAAAAAAAAATTATTAGTTGAGTAGCAGTATATATCCCCATAGTAATATATGGACATTCAGAATGCAAATTAATAGTGGTGAAAAAGATTGTAGATTTGAAAAATTTTACTTAAATTCTGGAGGCTGTCACTTTGACATTCGTCTTTATACAAAGTGTTCTGCAGGGAGGTTGCAACATTACACCTGACAATTTAAAAAAGCTTAAAAATCTGAAGTGTTAAAAAAGATGCATCTAATAGTAGGCTCTAAATTTAAGCTACGGTAAGAATCCATGGTTGACATGGTTTAAGAATGTTAAAGCTGGTTTCTCTACCTTCCTAAATGGAAGATGAAAATAGTTATTTTTTTGAAAAATACTTTTAAACAAGTGGCTGTGTATAGATAACAGGAATATTTTAATTTATTTAAAGTTTACAGGTGAAACTTACATTGGAAGGAATTGATGCACTGAGTACAGGTTTTTTTTTTGTATGAATGAACTTGCTAATACCTGAAGGTTAGCTGGCGGTTGAGTGTGTGTACAAGCTTATTGGGCATTTTAGTACTAAAGATCAAAAAGAAGGAAAGAAAATTCATGAAGTATTTAATCTGTCTCTTCCTGAATCCTCCTTTCAGTCATATCAATTTTTTGTGGGAGAGAAGAAAACTAACTGGAAGAAAAAGATGCCAGCATTCTCCAGACAACACACCTGGATCCCTTAGAAACTCATAATTTCTGTTTAGACTTGGAAAAGCTAGAGACAAAAAAAAAGTAGTTTTGTGTTGAAATTGTTGAGGCAAAGCATCTGTTGGGATGTAGAACCAGGAGTACGTTAGTGGACATGAGATTGTCTTTCACTATTATCGATGTGTTGTGGGCAGAGGAAGACAGGGAATGGATAAAGCACATAGAAATGAAACATTCTGGGAAGGAAAATCCTCTCAAAGAAAAAAGTAGTAATGCTGAATAGGGAGAAGATAAAAAGCTTTCAATTCTAGACCTATTCAAGAGAAATGTTTTCTTTCTGGAGTGCCTTCAACCAGACATTTTGGGTAACTCTACAGGTCCCATCTTGCTTGTCATGACAGTAATACGATTTTGTGCTTGCTTTTAAGCTTTGCTGTCTCTTGTCTTAAGTGTAATATTGTATGGGCTTTAAGAAGTCTGAGGGTTTTTTCCTCTCCTCCCTTAGAGCATTTATTTCTTTTCATCCTGCTCCACTCTTAGTGAAATCCTACTCTGATTGCAATTTTCCTAAAAATAAGGAGATCTGATAAAACTGGCGATGGACTCTGGAAAAGGCAGTAACAGAGCACCATTGCTCAGCAGTGAATACATAGTGCTTGACCCTAAACCACATGTTAGCATGCTTTATCAGTAGTATCAGTGTAGAAGTGTCCAGTGGATAGCCATTCATTTTGCTCTCCTAGAAGTAAGGAGGAGAGCGCTCATGAAAAACACTTCCTTACTTTCATTCACTCCTGAAGAAACTTAATAAACCTAGTGAAAATCATTTGCCCCTAGATAAACACTTACAGTGGGAATTGTTAAGCTGTGGTTTCTTTGAATTTATCCCACAACTAAGAATTACAGACCCAAAAATCTTATTCATAACTTAAACCAAGAAATTACCCCAAAACTTGATTACTAGATCCTTTTGTTGGTTCTGTTACCAGAGCTGGTTAATTATTTTTCTGATCTTTTAGCCTTGTGAAACCGAAATGCTAATGCTCTTCTGCTTGTTTTCTGAGTGGTCACTGGTGAGATGCAGTTGGTACCATGTTGACTCCTCACTTGGTCACATGCATATAGAAATTTGTCACTTTTTCTTACATTGCACACAGTCTCAGGTTTGAGAAAATTACATGAAAATCCATGTGTTAGTTTCTTCCTCCATGGCCTTCACTTTGTTCAGTGTGCCATATTCCATCAAAAAATTGTTATACACTGATGATTATTCCCTCCCTCTCCCTTCTCCGTCAAGATACAGCCATTTTCAAAGCATAGGGAAAATAAATCTTCAACGCAAAATAAACTGCAGTCTCAAGCAGCAGTGTAGTGGCTGGAGTCATACGTAGCTAGTAGGATGAGATAGACAGTATCTACCAAAATGCTGTGAAGCCTTCACTGATGGTCTGATCAAGAAAAAGCTAATAAGGTCTGGTTGAGAGTCATCTTAGCATTAAACGGGCTAAACAATTTGGTCACATGTACTTTTGAAAGGACTAACCTAGTCATTTTGAAATTACATGGACTCGGCCACAGACTGAATATACACAGCACCATACAGCTAATATATTCATTAGTCATTCAGAATAATGTCCTATTTAATCATAACAAGGATTTAATTATAACAAAGTCTCTAACTTTAAGACTGTTTCAGTTCAGTAGTCCTTTGTTTCCACTTCCATCTCTGCTTGAAATCATACCTGGTTCAAAAACTCTTGAAGATTATTAGCTCGCTGTACAGGTATATTCTAGGCCTCATTTCTCTTCGTCTCTGGTTTGATGCTTTGTCATCTTGTCTGTTTGTTATTTTGTGCAAGAAGAAACCCAAAGAAATGTCTTACTGTTGAATTTGCAGCTTGCATTAAAAAACAAACAATGTGGATGTAGTAGGAATTGCTCTGGTTTTGATATGAAGTTGGAGTTCCTGTAAGGGAAGTAAACGTTAACAATGCTGCGTCCCCTTCCACAGCTGATTCCTCCTCTCCTTCATTTCCACACCCAAGGTGCTCCCATGAAAATCACCTCTTAGTTACCTGGAGAGGAGGGCAGATGAAGTAGGAGGTGAGACCGTAACCTCTCCTTGGATTGCCAGAGTGCACCTTGGGTCACCAGAGATAGATAGTGAAGTTTTTGAAGGGGCTTGGGAGGTAGATTTCAATCGGGAGTCTTAGTAGGACACACACAATGAACTCACAAATGCAAACTTTAAAGAAAATGTGCCTTTTTGAACCAAGCCGATCTTTAAATTTCAGTGACTACTGAAGTAGAATTGAAGTGTAAGCCAGTTGAGAAGACTGCAGCAAGTGTGCTCCATGGTGATTTGTGCAGTGGGTTTTGTTTGTTTTCAGTGAAGTCATTCCTTTTTCTTCATTTTCCTCTTCTGAATTTCTGAAGTCTGAGTATGTTGTTTTTCCAAATTGGAAAATAAGAGCCACTTGATCTATGTAAAGGCTGGAGAGTCAAAGGTTTTTGAGTGTGAACTGCTAAATACAGTAATATAAAAATACTGTTCCTTTAACTAAAGACAGTATCCTCTTAACTTAAACTCCAAAGCATCATTGATTTGAGCGTTTGGATTTATGGCCAAATTGAATAGAATGGATGCTAAGTGTTATACTACAGAGATAAAACTGTCCCTTTCCTGAGGTGTGGGTACAGGCTTATGATTTCTTTAGCCACGTTTTATTTACCTTTAGTTAAGTGTTACACAAAGCTGTATTACTTCTTAGAGTAGAGGCGGGGAAATAACATTCAAGAGAGATCTTGAATGATCCCAAGTCCAGAGATCTTGCACTTTCAGGACATTTTTGGAAATTTAAATTAAAGTATAGAAATTATTCTCCAAAAATATTCTGTTACAAGTTAACATGCAAAAGAACAAACAAATTTTTTTTTTTTATTACAAATTTTTATTTTCTTTACGCTTCTGTCATTCATAGATCCGCTGTTTCAGACTGCACAGGAATAGTATAGAATTTGGAGACTTTTTGTTTATTATTAAGAAAGTTAAAACATAACATCAGATATAATTGCTGCCTGACTGTGGTTGTAGGGTTTCACAGTAAATTTTTTGTAAGTCACCTGTATTTCATAGGAACCATAGGTCAAGGTTTAAAGACCTTTAAACTCTGCTTGTTGGGTATTTACTATTATGTTATCTGGTAAGGGCTGGAGTAATATTTGTAAGTACACATCTAGTGAATGTGGAGTGGTGGGGTATTTCAATATAACAAAATGCTTTTCTAATAAAAAAAATACTTCAAATAGCCTCTCAAATATTGAGGATAAAAATTTAATAATTGCAAAATTTAGGTCAATACTTAAGGTGTTACCTTTTTTAAGGTCTCGTTCCACACTTGGACACACAAGATCACACTGGGGACAAAGCTCTAGTTCTCATGCTGCACGACCTCAAGAACAGCGGAACCGCAGTAGGATTTCCACAGTCATACAGCCGCTAAGGCAGAATGCAGCAGAGGTAGTGGACCTCACAGTGGATGAAGATGGTAAGTTGCATTGGTCTTCCAATTTCTCTTCCTTTTTTAGAAGGAGGATGACCAGTGTAAGGGGAGTGGAAGTAATTGCATCAGTTACAGCGTAGCATTCTATGAAAAACTCTCAATTCTAAACAAACTAATTTCCAAGCCAGTCAGAAAATCCTCTTGCAGCCTTCCTTTAAAAATTAGAAGTTTAGCCATTTCCAGTGGGCCTACTAGATCTAATTTTTCTTCCAGAACAGACTTGGGTGTGTGTCTGAGGGCTGACTCACCAGGCAGAAATTGCAGAACAGGTTGGAACTACTTCTTTAAAAACATGCACTTCAATACAGCACTATAAAAGGAAAATTTATCACTGCCCGTGCTTTGGAATGGCTACTATTCTTTCAGGCCTTGAAATAAAAATAATTAAAAAAAAAATAAAAACAAAAAAAACCCAACCCCAAACTAGTAAAGTATGTTAGGCTTCTAAAGCTGTAACCTTTTATTGTTTCCTAACATTAAAATCTACTGCACTTAATAAGTCTATTCCTGCTGAAAATCATAAGAGCAACTTCCAGGTATTGTCAAACAATGAGAGAAGGAAAAACTAAAGCTCGTGTACATTTTTACAGGCTTATTTTTGTGGTGGTAGTGGTTTGGGGGATTTCTTGGGCGCATGCTACTTTTAATGTTTAACGGAAGCTTTGTCCTGTTGTGGTTCTGTCCCTGAGTGCATCATAAGCTAGTATCTTACAATATCTTATTCTTCAAGTTGTCTTGATTTTTGGGGTGGCTTGGGGAGTTGGAAGGGTTTGGAATTGTTTTTGGTTGCTTGATTGTTTTTAAGGAAGAGGTTGGGTTGATTTACGCGTTCTTTTCTTTATGGATTTACTGTGAAATATCCCAATAGCTCTATCATTGATGCTTTAATTTACTCTTTAAACTCAAATTATAACATTTAGTCTTAAATTCAGGAACCAAATTCTTGTAAAAAAGATTATTGCTGAATGAACTTTTTCTTCTGTAACCTGTATATTTAAGACTAGCTGTTTCTTCCCCTGCCAGAGGAAATACCTTTCTAAGATGAGTCTTCCAGGATTTCAGGGATATTGTTTACGGGTTTAGGCATCAGATTTCAGACATGAATTACTGTAAAATGATAAAAATTCTAAATTAACACTGTTACAAGGCAGCTTCGCACTTTATCCTAACTTTATTGGTGTCTTCAAAGATAAGGGTCATAAAACTTTGCTAGCTGCTTTCATGAGCAGAGGGATCGTACCTCCATCTGTCGTCTTAGATTAATGTCTCTGAAGTGTGTTGAAATGATGTTTCCCTTAAGTAGTAGTTTGAGATTGACCAAGCCCCCACTGGCTTTTACTGGTTTTTGGGGGGGGAGAAACAGAACTGTCTGTTATTGTTGATGGTGAGTCAAAACAGTAACAGGCTAGCGGGGTGATGGAGGCTGGAGAATTGAGAGTTGTCTGACTGCTGGATTGCTTTCAGAATGTATTAGCATCCAGTCTTAAATATTTGCTCATTTTTTTCTGAATTTAAACATTAATACGTTTTTCCCAAAATGTTTTCCTTTAAATAAAATTAGTATATTGGAATGCCACATTAAAAAATCATGATCCAATACCTACATTTAAATTCCTTTGAATTTTAATGTGATGAGTTGGAAGACTTGCAAGAAGGGAGATACGTTTATTCCCTTGCTTGCTGAGCTGCTGATAGACTTGCTAGATATAGAGATCTCGAAAACTAGTCATGTTTTATTTTGAGACTTTGTGTAAGAGAAGTATTTGAAGTGTCTTGATGCTTTTTTCCCCTGATATCCATGCAGACATTTTTACTAAAAAAAACCTGAGCTGTTTCTGATGATAGTCCCTTTTATGGTATCTCATATTGCTAGTCATGTCATTGCCTTGTCAGTAATTAAAGAGAAATTTCGAACTTCCAAAGGCAGACTTTTTCAAAACTGAATTTGAATTATGCCACCAAGTTTCTTTTTACATTTTAACCTTTTTACAGCTGTGTAGTAGAAAACAAGATTTATCAAGTGTTTGGTGTATTTCCCTGCATCCAATTAAATATATTGATGACTATTACCTTTACAATATGCAAAATAAACATGTATGTACTTTTAACAGAAGTTGCAAATACTGCTTTAATGAATCCGCTCTTAATGTGCGTTGAGACTAGAAACCAAGTTTATCTTGCTATAGCCTTTAGTACTATGCATCTAAAATGATTGAAGTTTGTAAAGTAGTACTGCTAGTTTAGATGTTGTTATGCTGCTGTTAGTTATCTAGAAGTTTTTCTACACTTCATAGGCATTAAAAAATGGTAAGGGTAATACTTAATCATAGAGTAGTTTGTGAATTTATGAAAGATCTCAGCAAGTGTTTTCATCATGAAGTACCAAAGTCATTTAATTTCCTTTGTAGTGGTATTTTATTTAGTAAATAAAACTTGATATGTCAGATTTGGTTGGGAATTGATTTTATATTAATTCTTAAAATTTGAGTTAAAATAATTATTTTATTTATTTTATTTTTTCCCCACACATGAGTGAAACAGAATTAAGTTTTGTATTTTGTATCTGTCAGGCTTTTGTGTTCTGACTTTCTTAGCATCTGGCAAGACCAGAATCAAGAATTTCTTGTAAAATAATTAAAAAACAGAAACAACAGTAAAAAAACAAAACCTCGGAAGCTAATAATGCTTAAAGAACATGAAAGCTTTTTTTTTTTTTCACTAGACCCGACAGTTGTGCCAACCACGTCAACTAGAGTGGAGCCGCAGGTCGTGAGTTCTGCTTCCAGTAACAGTTCTAGTACGTCTACCTCAGAGCAGGCCTCTGATGCAGCTCCCAACGTCTCCAGCAGCCAGCCTTCTGCAGCACCAGAGACGACTTCCAGTCTTCCCAGTGGTGGCACTGCTGGGACTTCAGCTGGAGGTACAGAATAAGAGAGCTTTCTAAACTGCTGTGTTCCCTCCTGGTACAAAGGAAGTAGAGGAAGTTAATTGGCATTCTCTAGATTAAACGGCCTGTGAACTTTTAGTACTGAGCATAACAATAATAAGTTGAGAAGACAGGAATCTGAAAACGATGATTGATTCAGCTCCCCAAAGTTGAAGGAGGTTGTGCTGGAGCAGTTTGCTTTTGCCTGACTTGGTTATACCTAATGAACCACATCCTTGTTTATTGAGGAGGTAGAATGTAGTTCACAGGGAATTAAGTCTTCCATTGCAGTGTGTTACAGGGGTGGGTTTTTTTAATGTGTATTGTAAGGAAATGACGGATGTATACGGATTCCTTGAATCCTGTAGATTACTTCACTGGAAGCACATTTATACAGATCTGTATAGATACTGACCTATAGTAGAGCTGTATGTACAGGTACCACTCATAACACCTCTGAAACGTGGGCGCTCTGCCCCTATCTGCAAGTCAGGTGGGTACAGAACATCTGAGGTGACCACAGTTGCACAAGAATTTGAGGTCTCTGCACACTAATCACAGGGACAATCTCTCCTCCTTTCCACGGTGATGTCTCAAATTAGTGGAAAAAGGCAAGTGTTGGTTCATGTCCTCTAGTGGTTCCCATGAGAACATCCACCTGAACCATTCAGTTGGTTCATTTGGCAGGCATAGCTAAATCTTTTTTGTGTCTGGTTTGTTTTTGTTTAGTCTAGGTCTGTTTTTCAATCAGTTAATTATTGAATAGTGAAGTAGAATTTTTTCCATCTAAGACACTGCTTTACAGTGATCAGCTTTACTAATTTCTTTCACTTCAATATTAACTCTCTTTATCTTCCAGATGATATAAGAAGAACTGCATCTAATACAACACTGGAAACTGGCCCTCCGGCCATGCCAAGGTTACCATCGTGCTGCCCTCAGCATTCTCCTTGTGGAGGACCTTCGCAGACTCATCATGCATTGGGGCACCCACATACAAGCTGCTTTCAGCAGCATGGCCACCACTTTCAACATCACCACCACCACCACCCTCACCCAGCTGTTCCACTGTCTCCTTCATTCAGTGACTCCAGCTGCCCTGTTGAAAGGCCGCCTCCAGTGCCTGCACCTTGTGGAGCAAGCAGCAGTTCTGGCACCAGTTATCATGACCAGGCATGTTTAATTCTTGTGACTCTCCCTTTGTGATGTCAAGTTGTTATAGATACAAGAGAGCAGAATAGGATGCTGAAGTGTGGATTATTCTCTTGTTCTGTAGCAGGCATTATAGAAGGGAACTAAAAGGAAAATTTGAGCTAGAATAAATGGACACAAAAAAATGGAAATTTTACAGAAAGTCATAATCCAACAAGTAGTCGTTGACAGCTGACATCCTCTTGATGACTGTAAGATGATAGTGGCTGTTTAAGCAAAGCAAACATAAATACCTTGAAATATACTCTGTGATCATAGAAGTTCTGCAAGGCAAATAATTGAGCTGCTTTAAGGGAAGAAAAAAATCAAGCCTAATGTTCTGTTTATAAAAGAGTTGCTCTTCTAAAAGTATTGGTGTTTAAGACTTTTTAAGTAACTGAAATTGCAGCTTGGTGTGGTTTAACCCCAAGCAGCAACCAGGACTGCACAGCCGTTCACTCCCTCCCTGCCTCCCACAGTGGGATGGGGGAGAAGAACTGGGGAAAAAAGGAAACCTCATGGGTTGAGATAAAGACAGTTTGATAGAACAGTAATGGAAGAAAAGATAATAACAATAATGATAAAAGAATATACAAAATGGGTGATGCAATATAATTGCTCACCACCCAATGACTGATTGCCCAGGCCGTCCTGAGCTGCGATCGTGGATTCCTGCCCCCCAGCCAACCTCCATTTATATACTGAACATGATGTCTATGGTATGGAATATTCCTTTGGCTAGCTTGTCCTACTCCGCTTTTATGGGAAGCTGAAAAGGTCCTTGACTTAATGTAAGCATTACCTAGCAACATCAAAACCAGTATGTGTTAATCAACATTATTCTTAAACTAAATCCAAAACACAGCAGCTACTAGGAAGAAAATTAACACTATCCCAGCTGAAACCAGGACACAGCTCTAAAACAGTATAGTTCTAAGTGAGAACTTACTGTGCAAACTGAATTTGCAACATGCAAAAATATCAATCTGGTTTCTGTTTTAAGTGTAATACTTTAGGCCCAACTGAAAAGGCTAAAGATTGGGTTTTGCCTCCAAATATTTCAGTTCATGTAGCTCCCATATACTTGCTGACTTATCCATCAAGGGGAGTTTATTTTTTATACATCCTGGTGTACTGAATTTAGTCTCTTTCACCAGATTCAAGAACTTAGGAATAAGACACGTTAACCATATCTAAAGAATGTTCCAGACTCGAGCCTAAAAACTTGAAAATTTGTATCCCAGTTGCTTGGGACAGTATTACTTGTTTTTATTTCTTATCACATTATGTTTGAGGGTGACTTTGTTTTTCAATATCTGAAGAATTGCTTGAAAAAGATGGTTTGTTTACACAGCAGGCATTGCCAGTAGACTTAAGCAGCAGTGGTATACGAAGTCATGGAAGTGGTGCTTTTCATGGAACATCTGCTTTTGACCCCTGCTGTCCCGGTTCTTCATCTCGAACTGCAATTTATGGGCATCAGGCTGGTGCGGGCCCAAGCCAATCAATAACGATAGATGGATATGGATCGAGTATGGTTGCGCAGCCACAGCCTCAACCTCCTCCTCAGGCATCGCTCTCTTCCTGTCGGCATTATATGCATTCTCCTTGTAAGTACTGATAATTACTGGGTAGCGGGGGGTGGGAGGGGAGCAAACAAGAAAACAGCTTCCCTGACAATATATGAACACTCTTACTAGCTGCTTGCTTTGATCTTAGAACTGGCCCAGCAAAACACATTTTAACATGTATTTAAACAGTTCAGCTTGTGTAGATGATTTGAACAGGATCAATGTGAAGTTAAAATCTTTTCTTTTGAGTGACTTTAATAACATTCAAACTTCAAAAACTGTATTTACTATCAAAATATTTTTCATCTCCTTTGTATTTTAGCAGTGCCTTTATTTCTTTTTCCTCGGTCTGTCCTGTGTCACATCCCCCAAATAAGTTCTGCTTGAGCAAGCTCAGAGAGTCAACTCATTTGATTGTGATTTTTTTTTATTTTTTTTTTTTAGATTTGATTGTCTCTACAGAATAATGGACCTGGGGGGGTTGAATTTAAAAAAAAAAAAACAAAACAAAAAAAAAAACCCAACAAACTTGAAGTAAAATTTCTTACCGTATATGCCTTTTTCAGCATGCAACTCACAGATTTATATTTATTTTTTCCTTTTTACCAACATTGGCATTGGTTTCTTATAGGGTATATTGCTGGAATCACTTTATTTGACTATTGCTTTAACATGTGTTGTCACTGTTCACTAGTGTAATAATATTGAAGCACCTGTGTGAAGATACTTTTTAAAAAATAAATTTAAGTCAAAACCTGCTACTGACTGAATTAAAAGCACCTACTGTTTTCTTTGCAGATGCTTCTTTGACCAGACCTCTTCACCATCAAGCTTCTGCATGCCCTCACTCTCATGGAAACCCTCCTCCACAGCCACAACCTCCACCTCAAGTAGATTATGTTATCCCTCATCCAGTGCATCCCTTCCATCCTTCAATCTCCTCTCATGCATCTTCTCATCCCGTTCCACCTCCACCTCCACCACCAACTCATCCTTTAGCCAATGCAGCTGCTCCAATACCACAGCATCTTCCCGCAACACACCAGCCTATATCGCATCACATCCCTGCAACAGCACCTCCAGCACAGAGGCTACATCCTCATGAAGTGATCCAGAGGATGGAGGTCCAGAGAAGAAGAATGATGCAACACCCAACGTATGTCACAAATGTACTCAGAACAATATCTAAACGTATAATTCATTTCCCTCAGGTTTGTAAAATGTTGCATGTGAATCTCAAACTGTTAATTGCATGGTTAGGGACTGTTAGTATTAAACCATGGTAAGAAGTGTCTTTACCGTCACAGTCATGTGAGCCTTAAGACTGAACCATTATATCACTCAACATTGTCTCCAGGTAACGTACGAATGGGGCATGGAAGAGAAGGGAAGCTTATATTCCTCTTCCATCCTCCAGATAACAGGCAGGAATTCCTTTTCAAGCTGGACAGCCTAGAAAGCATATCATAAGCTCTTTTCAAATGCGTTCCTTAACAGTGTGTTTGGCCTTGTTGATGCTGTGAAGATTCTTTTTATCTAAGTAACGCTTTGAAATGAAATGAACAATTTATCATAAGAGACTGTTTTACCAGGTTTAATTCAGATTTAACCTTAAATACTTACCTAGCTTTACTATGCCTTTATGTCTTTAGAAGAGAAGGAAGAGGCTGAATAATATCTGTATGCAAATTTGACCAATGTTGAGATGTAGCTTTTATGATACTGTTTAAGAGATGCTACTGTTGTTGCTGAACTAGATTCATGACACTAATATCAACAGAAACCAGGTCAGTACTGGCTTGGTATTCAATCACAAAGTAAATGAAGTTATTTTCATTCTGGAGATAGTGCTTTTAAATATCCAAGAGACTTTCAAGAATGACCTGTCTAGCTGTTGCTCCTAACTAGTAATTAACTTAAAACTGATTTAGAAGTTAATGCTTAAACAACAGTTTGCTTTAACTACAACTTTTGCAGCAGTTTCCAGGTAATTCATAGAAATACCTATAGGCAGTAACTGCTCACAAAATGGCATATGTCAGACTTCCCCCTGCCCCCCCAGGAAAGTCAAGTATAACTCTGCTTTCCCAGTCATGAAAATTTTGATCTGTTTGAGCCCACACATGTTCTTTTGCTATCTTTAATATGCAAATGGCATAACCTCTAAACACCCTAACCTAAACATACAGGCATACCATGTGTATGCCCATGATTATCCAGTCATACACAAAAATTAATTTTGGAACATTCAAGCCAATGATATCAAGCAAGATAGCATTTTAAGGAAAAATAATAGTGGTAGCTATCTTATCAGTTCCGTAAACTTTCTAGTAGTTTGGGGATTGGAAACATGAAAATTGGCATTTCTTAGCCTAGTGAGTTTTCTTTGTATAGAAACTGTAGCCAAATGTTGATAACAGGTTCTTCCTTCACATTCTCTCTGACATTACCGATCTCAGGTCAGACAGTGTCAGTTTGTTCTGTGAGGTTTCTCCTCTACAGTTTTGGTTTGTAATCTTATTAAATTGTTCTGCTCTTGGTATTTCTTTTCCACCCTCATCCTCATACAAATTACATGCAAAAATCAGTATTGTAGGTGTCTTGGCCTAGCCTCATGTGAATTAGATTATAGTCTGGCAACCAGAAACTACTGTGTATATTTGCTCTGTTATTTAATACACAGACTGAGACCGCCAACAGACTTGCAGTTTCTTTGGTTCTGTGTCCCAGCATCTCAAAGTGTTCTTAAGATGTTGTTTCATCCTTCACTTCTAGAAACAGCATATGGGATCGTCTAGCTTGTATACTGTCTGTCTAACAATACAGGACTTTTTCAGGATTGGAAGTAGAGAATGGTTCAAATCCTCTTCTCACTGTCATGTCTCAAGTGTGGGTACAACAGCTATAACTTCCGTAAGGTCTTGGAATCGGCCACAAAATGTGCAAAAGGCAGTGTATGAGGGTGCACTGTGTTTGTATGACATACGGATTTTCTGTTTATTTTAAGTCTGTTCACCCACTTTATGCTAAGATTGTGGGACAAGCAGCGTAGGAGTTTTACATTCATAATAATTTCAAATGTGTTTCTTTTAACTTAAGACTTGTTTTAGGAAGAATGGGCCTACATGACGTTAGATTTTTATGGAACTAATGCAAGTTGTTTTGCTATGTTTTTTTTATTAAAATACGTTCTTCCAGGTTTTTCCCTATAGTTGATTAATAAACTGAAGGGAGGTGAGACTAGGAGTAGGTTCTGCTGATGGTCTGTTCCCATGTTGGTCTGTACCATTGCAGAAAATTGATACTTCTAAGCTAATTTGTACAAGCTTGACAGATTTCTCTGGAGAAGTGTGAGTTTACAGTGATTAGAATAGTGTGCCATTAGGTAACTTTTTACTTCTCTAGACATGTAAATTTACAAAATGTCTAGTCTACGTTGTCAGGTAGCTTAAGGTGGTATTGAATCTGAAGACGTACTGCTTTTGGCAAAATCCAAGTTTCTAGGTTGAATAAAAAATACTTTTTGCATTGAAAGCAATGGAAAGAAAAATATCAATACATTTCTTTCTGTAACTGGGATGCAGTAAAATAACAGAAGTTAGACAGCAGGTTTTTTTGAAGTTTATTTTTCCAGAACTGTAGTTGTTCTATACCAGCTGGCATGGAAAAAAAAGTGCGCTATTATTACGTTAGCTGTGATACAAATATGTTTCAAGGAAAATGTTCTCTGATTAGTGTATTAAGTTTCCCCTGATTACTTTTGCTGGTATAGTTTTATTAGAAATAAACTGCGGTATAGCTGGAAACGATGCTGAATCTCACCATGACCATCCTGTGGCCTTTGCTTTCCTACCTGTGGTTTGTGGTTAGGATTAAATACTTTGTCAGTCCTTCTGTAGTCATGTCTGCCAAGTGAAGGGCAGATCACAGTAGCTGAAGCTGGTTTTGTCTTTGAATATGAAATCTGTATTATAGTTAGTTTCTAACTTATATCTGAAGTTGAAATTAAATACTGTATAGGGAGTTTTAATTTTTCTTTTAAATGCATTCCAGTAATTCAACCTATAATGTTTTGACTATGGATGTTGCTTTCTTGATACTAACAAGTATGTAAAATTAACTGTTGCTGTTTTATGTTGTTTAGACGTGCCCATGAACGGCCTCCTCCGCATCCTCACAGAATGCATCCCAATTATGGTCATGGGCATCACATTCATGTGCCTCAGACAATGTCTTCCCATCCTCGACAAGCTCCAGAGAGATCTGCCTGGTTAGTAATTGGATGCTACTGTAGTTCTTTGGGACTGGGGACAAAAGACCATAATGTGCTTATCACAGTGCTGATAATGCTGGCTGTGATTTTTAAATAGTTTAAAATTTGTAGATGTTGATATGACTTTGAAATACTGCTTTGAGTACTCAACATCTTAAATATTTTTCTAGGGATTTTTGTCCGTTGCTTTTAAAACGGAATTGAATATTACTGACTCTAGGTAGTTATTTCAAGGTTTGATTTTAAAATAGGCAAGCAAAACACTGCTGAAGACTATTCTTACATTTATGCTCTTTGTGAAATGCAGGTTTGGATTTGAATGACAAACTAATTTATTCTTTCTCCTCTTTGTCTGAACTCATTTAAAATTGCATCAGGCCCACTCATGAAGGTTACATTTAAGTTCTGCAATATATTTATTATTTAAAAAAAAAAAAGCTTTTGCCCATTAGATAAGAGGTGCATATGTGACAGCGGCGGTTCCCACAGCATGAGCTACAGAGAAGACTCTACATTGATAATATTACTGGGCTCAATAAATGTGGAGTTGTCTCTAGTGATTTATTATCCTAAATCTTCACAGCTGATTTAAAAACTACGTTTAGTTACAGTAGGATTAAGACTATTCCTTAGCAAAGTTTAAATAAGTTTAAAAAAATTCTTATGTAAAAGTGTTATGGTAGCTGTGCTGTGTTGTATGCTTTCCAAAGCAGTGGAATTGTATCTAGGAGTCAAGATGTACCTTTAGTGTAATGCCACTTTCATTCATGTGACAGGGAACTGGGAATTGAAGCTGGTGTGACTGCAGCTACGTACCCTCCAGGGCCCTTGCATCCTCACTTGGCCCACTACCATGCACCTCCTCGACTTCATCACTTGCAAATAGGGGCTCTTCCTCTAATGGTAAGGAGATAGCTTATGAAAAACGATTATCATTGGTATTGTAATTATTTTGTTTGTCAGGAAAATTATTTTAAGGTTTATTGCATTTAATTGGACATGTATACATTACAGCAAAAGTTAGTGGTTCAATTGAAGAAGAAAATACTCCAGTGTTTCTGTGTTACTCCCAGATAGGGAGCTAGAACAGGCTCATGACTACTAAGAGAAAACAGTTTAGGACACTAACATTTCTAACTTCAGCGCCTGTAAAACGAAACATACTTGAATTAAATGTCACTTGCATTGCAATGCATTGACCCTCTGCATCTGATTTTTAAAGTTCAGATTCTTCTTAATGAGTTTTGGATTGTTAAAGGCACCAATTTTCCAGCCAGTGCCTGAGAATTAGCACTGGTGCTTTATTTTTACGGTGTGTATACAGCACAGCTAGAATTCCACCTAGAGATTCAGTTGTTTTCAAATAATATTTGGTGTTCATCAACCTAATTCTGTGTGATGAAATATATAGTTTTGTAGCATGAAGTGTTATAAGCAACACGAAGTGTGAGGGTAGACTAGTCTCTTCTTACACATAACTTCTTTTTTTTTTAATCTACAGTAGAAAACCAAGGCAAATCAGCATAACTGACTTTTACAGAGTATTATTTTTGAAAGAATGTTTGTAGGTTTATTTAAAATATTTTTAATTTTGTTTAATGGAAATTCATAGAGATAAAAATTTAGTGTAATGGCATATGTTTAGTGTTTCTATGTGGTATTCTGTGTGGCTCGTTAAAGAAGTTTCTTCGCTTTAGGTTTACCATAGCAGAGTCTGAGGCAAAAATCTCCCCATCTTCTTATTCCTCATTGGATTCTTTCTCTGTTTCCAGGTGGCTGTTAAATGTCCTTAGCTTGTCAGTTTGCAGCCTCTGCTGACAGTAATAGCTTTTTTATCTCTTGGTTTGTACCCGTCTCAGGGCCTTCCTTTGTGTAACTGTGTAGAAGTTCCAAACAAGTTCAACTTATCTAGGAGAAAGTCTGCAGCTTGTGGCCTAAGGCTTCAGCAACTTTACCTACTAATCAAGCTAGGTAATCTAATTAAAATTGTGGGCCTACCTGTAAGCAAATGCTAAAATTGTAATTAGAAATCAACCTGCAAGTCTTGTCCATCCAAAATTCCTCTGTTAGTAGCCAGAATTTACATCTAGGAATCAAACTGTAAATTTATGATCAGTACTGTAATAGCTGTTTCTTCAGTCTGGTCTTACATTGCTTGTTCCTTCCTATTTAACTAGCAAACATGATAATAATCCTCAAGTGCTTCCCTGTTATATCAGTGTTGGTAATTCTTTGAGGCACAGCTTGCATACTTACCACAGACTTTCTAGAGCAGCTGATAGAATTTGGTATTTTAGTGTTACAAGATTCTTACTGCATAACCTTATCTCCTGTGCATCATCTACTCAAATTAAGATTTTCTGCATTCTTCTTCAGTTAGATATCTTGTTTTTTTTTCAAGTGGATGAAAAATGGCTTGACTCCCACACTTATTTCCTGTGTTGTACTGTAGCTGATAACATCAGTTGCTTTAGGTTCTCAAAGAGAAAGGGCCCTCCTAATAGATCAGGGAACTGCAATTGCATTAGGAGGCAGCAAGTTGAACATCTGCCTATTTTACGTCATTTTCGATCAGGGCTAATAAGTCAATTAGGGGATCTATTTCCACTATTGCTGTGAAGTTTCTAGACACTTCAGGGTTCAGCTGATCCTTCTATTTCAGTGTGATGAGAAACTTTAACTGTATTTTAACTTTCATAGGAGTATTCCTACAATGAAAATGTTACACAAGCAAGTAGTTGGGACCCCACTGTTTATCTTGGTTTTAACGGTAGAATGGAAGACAGCTGCAATAGAGAATCTTCAGAAGTATTTCCTGAATGCGTGATAAAGTACTTCAGGGAGTCTTGCCCTTCTGCTCAGTAACTGCTGTTAGTAATTGATGAAGTGGCAGATGCAATAGGGTGGCAGATGCTCTGCAGAAACTCGTGCACGTGTTTGTGTAAGGATATCCAATCTTCATGAATCTCTGGATGAAGTGGAATTGAAGTTGTTTGTGTTTTGAGTTTTTGTATACCCTGTAGTGAGAGCACTTTTTACAGTACATAGACTGCTGTAAGCAGTACTTCCTCAAATGTTTGGGGTCTGGTTAGGACCTTGCTATGATCACATAGAGTCTTATGACTTTGAAGTTGTGTTCTGAGTCTCGGACTAATTTGAAGTGTATTCAGATTCACACACTAGAAGAACATAAAGACAGGTTAGAGCATTACTAGAAGTTATATATACAATGAGTTCAAAGCATTACAAATGCATTTGATGATTCTACCCCTTCTATGGCAATAATGAAAGCCAAAGCTTTCTTCATTTGCATGCATGTGAGAGTACAGCAGATCTGTCAGCAAAATTGACTTTGAATATAGAGCAAGTAGTCAGTGAAGATTTTCATCTAACAAACTTAACTGGATATTAAACAAAAGTGCTATTTTAGTTTTTATACAAGAGAAAGATTAATTGCAGCTGTCATCTGGTTTTTTATTTTCATTGTAACTCTAGGACTAAGGGCAGAGGAGGAGAGGCTGAACAGTGATTAGGGTCCCTCTGCTAATGTTAATATTATGAGGAGTGGTTTTTTTCTTTCAGTAAGTACAGAGGGTACTAAATAGCAATTTACAAGGCTCATGAGTTGTATTTATCATACAGATGTGATCAAATGTTGATGTTCTCCATTCTTTACTGAGTGGGGGGGTGTCTTTTAAAGTAACTCATGCAGTAGCTCAACTAAAAAATTCATATACGTTGAATCCACTTTCTGAAATAGCATGCTGCCCAATAGGCAGTGTGCCTTTTTCCTGTCTGCTCTGCAGTACTACAATCCCTTCAAACTACTGCCAGACCATAAAGAGCATAATGGATTATTTTGGCATTAATGACACTAGTACTCTGATATATCAATTTCATATCTTACTTGGATTGCAGGTAACCTAATCTTCATCTAGTCAGTGCTGGAATGTAGACTGCAGTCTTAATCCTTAGGGAGACAAAACGATAAAGATCTGTTGGGGGAGATAATTAGCATTCAGCAGCTTTGACAGAACAAATAGAGGGTGGGGGAAACAAAATCTCCTTTTCTATTACCTTGGTTGAAGAAACTTTCACCTGTTTAAATGTTGCTTCCAGAGGAATCCTAGATGAAAAGCAGTTAAAAAGAGCTTCCTTCGTATCTATGTAGACAAGGATTAAGCTGCTTCCCTGTTTGATTTAACACAATTACTTTAAGTGTGACCTTGGATTAGAGTAGTTTGTGTTCCCACCATTGCTGCTTTAATGCCATGTATGTACTGAGGAAAGATAGTCTGTCAAAGTGATTTTTACCATGGATTCCATTCTGGACAAATATCCATTCTGTGAACTTGAACATTTTTAGGAAGAAGCAACTGAAGATCAATGCATGGCATAACTAATGAAACATCAGACAAGAAAGACACAGGAGAGCAGAGGCTTTTTTGTTCCTCTGTTCTTACCTGATGCTGGTGCTTGTTGTTAGATGCCACTTCAGTTTCTGTTTACTCTGAGTGACTTTGGCTGCCCAGCACCAGTTGTCACATCTAGGTGGACAAGATGGGAATTTACTTAATTTAATAAGCTGAGATGGATGTTAAAAAGAACATGAGTTTGTCATAATGAACTATATACCAGCCATCATTTTGACTAGCTAAACCGTACTTATGGCTGTAATGCATATACAAGCAGAATTCCTTTTCTTCTCTTGCTTCAGGAAAGAAGAGGCATCCTAGTTTGTAGTGAAATCTGTAAGGGGAAAAGTCCAAAAAGAAATCTCCAGAGGTTTCTAAATTTGGCCTGAGGGCAGCCTGAAATGGTCCCCTTCTCTATACTGTCATCTCTCCTGTGTCTCACTGTCGTGGTGTAACCCCAAGTGGCAATCAGGACCACGTGGCCTCTCACTTATTTCCTGCCTCACCCAGTGGGGTAGGGGAGAAGAATTGGGGGAAAAAAGGAAACCTCCTGGGCTAGGATAAAGACAGCTTGATAGAACAGTAATGGAAGAGAAAATAATAATAACAATAATGATAAAAGAATATACAAAACGAGTGATGCAATACAGCTCACCACCCGATGACTGATTGCCCAGGCTGTTGCAAGCCGCGATCGTGGATTCCTGTTCCCCAGCCAACCTCCGTTTATATACTCAGCATGATGTCTATAGTATGGAATATTCCTTTGGCTAGCTTGTCCTGTCTATGCTCCCACTCCGCTTCTATGGGAAGCTGAAAAAGTCACAGAATGGTTTAGGTTGGAAGGGACCTTAAAGTCATTGACTTAATGCAAGCATTACCTAGCAACAGCAAAAACAGTATGTGTTATCAACATTATTCTCATGCTAAATCCAAAACACATCAGCTGTAATTTTATTCCAGCTGAAATCAGGACACTCATGTTTTCCAGATGTTATCCATTTACCTGAATAACCAGAATGCTATGTTTAGCTGTAAAATCAGTTGTAATTTTGTAATTTCAAAGATTATAATATTTCTAAGATTTTTTCAGGATTCAAAAAAATAAAAAAGGATTAGAAAAATGGAGAATAGCGTGTTATTTGCTGTAAAGTTTCAGAAGTCTGCAGACATTTATTTAGAAATAGTGATTTAGTTTAGCTTTGAAACAGGAACTTGCTTGGAATATGAATTTGTTACTAGGACACTTAAAATATAAAGCAGTGATTTTTTTAAAAAAATCTGTTCTGTTAAAGAAAGGGTTATTTTTTTTAATTGGATTTGTTCCTTTTTGTCATTTAAGGGTGGGGTGGGGTGGAAGGTTAAAACTAGAAGGTCTTGTTTCCCCCTGCTTCCATCTTATCTTCTTCATAATCAAAGAAGAAAAACAAAATCTCTTCAGCTCTAAACTGATAACTAATTTTTAAATGGAATATAGACCTGAAGTGAGAAGCGTTCCCTATGTGCCTTTTAGCTTAGTATGCTTTTACTCTTGTTTAGATGAATAACTGACTACAACTGGTCTGGGATTTTGACTATTTAAAACTTAAGCAACAAACCTGCCACTGATAGAGTATTCTGTTCAGCTTGTTGTTTTTAAAACACACAAAGCTGTCATAGATATTTTCAGGTCATGTTATGTGCAATAGTGGGTTTGGGGGGGGGTTGTGGGTTTTTTGGGGTTTGTGTTTTTTGTGGATTTTTTTTTTTTTTTTTTAGTTTCTGTTTTATAAAACATATTGTGAATAATGGAGGCTATCTGCATGCCTCTCAAATTGTTTCAGTTACCTGTTAAAGAAGTTCCTGGGATACGCTGTTCCAGTCCTTGACTCCAGCTGCCTCTGCCTTTTTGAATTGTGTCCTGTTGATTGTGAATTTTGCGGGAGGGAAATTATCTGGATTTTGGTTTGCTAGCTATGGTTTAATAAGTCTCTATAGGCTGGATGCAAGCCTTGAGAAGACTCCTTAATTTATCTATGAACCTAAACTGTAGCTTGCCAGGCAGGGGGAGCTCTCTGGATCATAACTTTAAAAAAAAAAAAAAAGTTACTTATGGTAACTTAACCTGTCTCGGGTATTATACATCCTGCTTTTGTATGCTGTCCCCCCCTTATTCTTCTATTTCAGAGCCTTCCTGGTTTGTTCCTTTAACTGTTGAAAAATTAGGAGGGATTTGGAGGTGTAGGCCAGTAGGTCCTTGTACATTATGGTAGATGTTTGCTGGTCAGAATAATATCACCCAGCGTGTAGCCATACAGGCATCACAGCTCTAAGAGATGCAACTGTTCAATACAAAAATGCTAACGAACTTCCTGTAAAATATCTGAACACTTAGCTTATGGCTGTAACTTAATGTAGCAATAGTAGTTCAAGATGAATTTTAGATTTGAAATAGCCTTGATTAGCTGCATCAAATTTAACTGCATTTTTCAAATAAGAAAATGGACTTTTGTAATGCATCTGCTACTTTTTTCTTAGTATAAACTTGAATTACTGTTCCTCAGGTTTTTGTAGAATATTGGCTACTGAAGAATGCTGATTTTATGTTCCCCTCAGACACAGTTACAGTTAGGTTTTAGCTATGCAGCACACATTATTTGCTCCTTCACACAGTGTCTCTCTATGAAACCTGCGAATTTTCCTTGTTTGAATTTGGTTTATTAAGATTTTAATTCATTGGCTTTACTTCTTTTTGAGTATTGATGTGGACCTGAGTGATTAACTGGATAAGCTTATTGTTTGGATTTGTTTTAATATGTATGAAGATTGTACTTAATGTGAACCATTTAATAAAAGGCTGGGATGGACAAATAAGTAGTACCATACAATGGGAGAATATCTTCACTGACTGTGGCAGCTGAAAGGCAAAAATATTCTGGAAAGGCAGAAGGTGTTGAAAGGAAGGTAGCAAGGAAGATCTTTCCTGCAGGTTATCTGTTTCAAACTGTTTCAGAATGTTTGTGTTGTAAATGGTTCAGACTTAGCCTTGAATTTTTTAGTTGTTGCAAATTTCTGTGGTAGTGGGAAGTGTCAATATAAAGTGCAAAACAAGAAAATAGTTGATACTTGGAAACAGTTCTTGGCAAAGTTGTACTGGAACTTGCAGGCCTAGAGTATATTGCTTTAAAGCATGTAGTATAATTTGACTGTATCTGAAAGAATACATACAAACACTGCAGGCTGGCATTACTTTTAACTCTTTACTTTCTTCATTAGCTTTAAGCTTTTCCTCTTTTCTTATGTTCAATATGAAAACTTACTGAAAACACGCTTCCATTTGTGTGTGAAGCTGTTTCAAGAGAGCTCAAATCTTCTCTTTGCATTTGAAGTTGTCAAAGGGATTTTAATCAGACTGTTCTTAGTTGGGCATTATTGATAGTTTGCTCTTGCCCATCTTTCCTCCAGCTTGTAGTCACAAATATAATTAGTTCAAATCTTGCTATGTAGCAGACTGTTTATTCTGCAGGCCTAGAAGAGCTATTTTTTTCTTACAGAGTTGTTTTTTCAAATTCAGTGTTTTATTTGGCCAGAAAGCTGTGCTCTCACAATATTTTATAGAAGAGCCTGTACATAGTGTATGTTCAGGTAATTTTGCAGAGGTCTTATGCCATTCCCCATCACGAGAATATGAAGGCCCTTTTATTAGCATGAAAATGTATTGTCCCACCCAATAGTTTTGTTGTCTGAGTTCTGTAGTTCATTGTGGTACACACTCTGAGAAATTCTTGGTTGGTTTTCTAGTGATAAATTTAGTAGATTTCTTAAATAGATAGTCCCCAGTAGCAGAATTTGTTCCAAATGGGAGACCTGTCCAGGTGCCCATCACTGCAGTTTATCAACTCTGACCTTTGGAATTGTAATTATTGCATTGCAGCAATACACCTGTAATGATGCACTATCTGCACTATCAGATGCATTGTTTTCCAACAGGCTGTTTCAAGTCCTGGGGAATCAAAAAACAAGTGGTGAAAGTCACTCCTGAGACGGGGGTTAGGTTTTGTCAGGAGTTTTCTTTCCTCTGAGTGGAGGCAACCGATTCACGATGCAAGAACAGGCAATGGAAACTTCCAAATGATGCCAGCCAGGTCTGTGCCTAGTAAAAAACTGGGACAACAAATATGTTCATAGTGTGGATGAGTGACCTAGTTCTTGAAGTGCATTATCTGTAATTGGAGGACAAAGTAGAATTACACACTGAAGTGGAGAATGGATCATAAATCACTGATTATCTAAGACAGATTTCTTACAATGTAGTCTTTACAAATTATTGTCTTTTTGATGCACTCTCCCAAGTTCCTTTGTTACAGCTGCAGTTTTTATTGTCAAACTGTAAGACCTGTGACACCAACAATGTCACATGAAGTGTTTAGGCATGCAGATGAATATACCTGTCTTGTGATATAAAAATTCTATATTTGCAGTCATATTGAATTCATGTGTTAGTATATAACCTCTGTAAATACACTCTGCATATTGCATAACAATTCAGATCTTTAAATTGATCAGCTGTTAGAGTTCGCAGCAGTCATCCTGTCTTGCTTGTTTCCCATCTCCGGCTCTAATTAGTACCAGACCAACAGATAAGTAGGCTACTTATGAGAGAGGCACCTCTTGTATTAGGATTCTGGAAATATTCTGCGAAGTTAAATCTTCAGTTTCTGTTAGTCTATTTTGTAAAAGTCTAATACTAATATTGTGGCTGTATTTGTGGCTTATATTGGCACTGCATGATCATCGTTAACAAGCACCATGTAAACTGCTTTAAAATAATCAGATTCTGTTTTTCTTTTCTGGAAAAATCAATATTTAGGGCAGAGAAATTTTTTTTCTATCCCTGTCAGCTTTTGATTACCAGTCTAGATTTGAAAAAAATATAGAAAGTTTAGCTTATTGGTCTGTTACGTTATATGAGTAACTTTGTCTGGGCCTATGCTTTCTCACAATGCGTTAATTCAGTTTTACACCTTTATGTATGTTAAGCTTAGAAGTGTCTGCTGGAAATAAGGAGACATACATGAATACCTGACTTCACGAATAATATCTGGGATGTCTGACTTGTTGACAGCCTCATGAGATGAATTTTGAGCTGTCATGTGCAGCAGCAGAGACGTTACCAGCTGATAGCACAGAAAGGAAGATAGTACTTCTGAAGTACTTACTGTTCTTTCCAAATGAGCTGCTGCTTACAGTCCTTGTATCAGTGCACTCTACCTGATTAAGTAAACTGAATCTGCTGGTCACTTTGGGTTTTTTCCTCCCACCTGTTCATTAAAAATTGCTGCTGGTATGTTTCTGACAAAAAGTCAATACCGTTATTCATTCATCTTGCGGGGGTAAAAAATAGAACGCAGAAGCCCTGCTCTGCAGGTGTTTTCCTGTATGAAAAGCGCTGGTGCTTGAACTGCCTGTAGGGTACATCTCTGGACACTGGTATTTTGTTCACTGCTTGTATCTCAATATGCAAGGAAGTCAGTGGATGCTTGAAGACAGAGTGTATGTAGAGTGGACTGTGACTTTAGATGCGAGTTTTGAGTGTCACTTTTTTTTATCTGCCTCTAAATTTGAAGTGTGTTTGAAGATGTTCAGTTGTTTTGGGGCAAGATAAGGATATTGGCTGGTATTTTTTTTCAGACTGAGTGTTAGCCTTGTTTCTTCTGTGGTACCAAAAACTGACATTTAAGAATCTATAGCAAGTCCTTTTTGTAACTTCATGTGTAGCTTTTAAGTGTTTTGTTTACAAAAATAGGAAGATATTTATGGTGGTTTATACAAAGTAGGTTGAGATTTTGAGACTTGGGAAGTGAGACCAAGCAATACGTAATGCAGATGTGGAGAGATTATAATGGAGGATCTAGTCTTACTTCTGGTTTGCTTCTGGTTACTTTTAGAGAGCTGAGTGGTGGTGTGTTATGTCATCAGTTGGAATTGTATGCTCCAGCTGAGGAGTATAAAGAATAAGTGATTCAATAAAAGCAAAAGGATCTTAAATTTTACAAAGTGAACAGTAAAATACTGAAACTGTTCTGAATAGGTTTAACTTAACGTCTGCTGTTTGAATAGGTACCAGACATGGCGGGCTACCCTCACATCCGTTACATTTCATCGGGATTGGATGGAACATCATTCAGAGGCCCTTTCAGGGGCAATTTTGAGGTTTGTAATAGAATAAAACTAGATATATGTCAAAATGTGTCATAAGGGAATACGGGGAGGGTTTATGGTAGAGCTAGTTGTGTATATATAGATGTAAAAGAATCATAATGAAAATACCCTTTATTTATGGAATGACCTCACTATTGTCAACTGGGATAAAAGCACATTGAAAAGTCAGTCAATAGAAGGTGCCCTGGACAAAGTAGGTGTAGGTGGTTATTAACTGACAGTACATCTTGCTCTGCCCACCGGCCTCGTTAGTAGGATGCAGTATTCACATGATATGTTGGTAAAAGGTAGTGCTGTCTCTGAAAACTGTGCCAGGATCCTCCTAGTGAGGGTGCAATTTGGCAGCTTTAACAGTGCTGTCCTGTTCATGTAGTGCAGGAACTGAAACTGAGGGAAGAAAAAAAAAAAAAAAAAAAAGAGAATAAAAGGTATCAGATGCAGAGAGTTAATGACCTAGTCCACTGAAAACATCTTCAGTGACATCTCATGGTTCTAATAAACTCATTGCTGGAGAAAAATAAATCAGTCATTGTATTTCAACTTAAGCAACGTTATTTTTTTCTAAGCCTTAATGACTGCATTTTAATTGCAACTTCCTCATTAGACACGCAAGTATGTGTGAACATACTGATAACCATTCCTAGCTGACAAACAATTTCTAATTTTTTTAGGAGTAAAATAGCGTTTCCCTGTTGCTTAAAAATACCAGGCTGCGTTGTGTGGGTTTTTCTACACAAACCCATCATGTTTCCCACACAACATATTCTTTTCTGCTTTGCCTGAATTTGAATAAGTTGGGAATTAAGAGTTTGTCTTTCTGCGAATGGGTTAGAACAAAATTAATATTTACTCAAGGTACCTGAAATAACAGTTCTTACACTGTTTATTCCTTGTTGGTTTTTTTAGGAGCTGATTCACTTGGAGGAACGATTAGGGAATGTTAATCGTGGAGCAACACAGGGAACTATAGAAAGATGCACGTATCCACATAAATACAAAAAGGTGAGGATTTCTCAAATTGTCACCTGTCGGTAATATTTCTTGAAAAATGTAATAATATTTACATTTAGCTTAAATCTTCAGAAATACCAGCTTCAACAAGTGCATGTTTTCTGTATCTTGCAATTTTCAAGGATTGTAAGCAAAGCTTACAATGTCACTTCTTAGATAAAACTAAAAATTTGGTCCCTAGATAAAGAGCTACTGTAACGTGATAAACAAAAGTGTTTTGATATGATTGAATAAGTTGTCCAGCAGTTATGAATAGCCTTGTGAGCAATGAAATAACTGTTGGCAATAGCTAACAGACTCGTCAACAGACTTCAGTGAGAATTCATCAGATAAAGTGAGACTTTTTGCAATAAATTGTTCATGATGCTTACCTGCTTGGTATGTATCTTTTTAACCTTTACTCTGGTCACATTAGGAAGACCCAGGGACACTGGGAAGTTTTAATCTGGTACAGATTTTCGTCAACTGAAGTTGTCTCTTAGTTGGAGTTTGTTATACCGTAATACAGAATCCCGTCCACATTTACATAGTGTTCTTTCATACTTGATAAAAAGCGACTGAAGATACTAGGTTTGGAAGGATTTTTTTTTTTTTTTGCCTCTTCATGAATGAAATGAAGATATTTATACATAGACCAGAAGTAAAAGGACAGGTTGCAACAGTATGAAAGTAGTATTTTCAAAGTCCAGTAAACTTTTGTAATTAACAATAGTTAAATAAATCTGAAATGTCCAGTGCTTTTGCTCCAGGTGCTAGTTATTGATTCATTTTGATTCAAATATATTTGAATAAATATTATTAAATGTTTAAAAAGAAGTATGTGTTGAATATGTATTAAAAACAGATTTTACTCAGTTTGTCAATAATGTCATCTCTACTAATAAGGTAACAACTGATTGGTTCTCACAGAGGAAACTGCACTGCAAACAAGATGGGGAGGAAGGAACAGAAGAAGACACAGAGGAAAAGTGTACCATCTGTTTGTCGATATTGGAGGAAGGTGAAGATGTCAGGTAAATAGTAGCAATGAATATTAGAATATAATGTTAATGTGCTGGCTTTGAGACCATACTTGAACACGGTATGCTACTCTCTGCAATACTCCCTAGGTTAACAGTTGCCATTAAAGACTATCTGTCGTTGAACCAATAAGTAAAATGGGTTGCATTTGAAAACACGCGTTGTTCACTCTGTATTGTCTTTGAGTAGAATGTAGGTTATTTTTTGGTCTTCCATAAGTTGGCTGTCTGTCTTGTAACACGAGCCCAAGTTGATACCTTGAGTTAATCAGGACTGTTGATTTTAGTTTTTCTGACATAATGCTACTTAAACTATAGCAGGTTTAAATCAGTGTAATACAGCAGAAACTAGCTGATGCTTGACTTCATTGCCCATATCCATTTCTTCTTGCAACTAGACAAAATGCAGGTTCAACTGGAAAGGCTAGTGAAACTTGTGGAAAAACATGCATGTGCAAAAAGAATAGGCACCTCGATAGCAAAACCTGTTTTTCAGTGGGTATGTTGAGATGGAAATGCTTTATTAACACGAATGTTTTTCTGTTCTGATGACAGGCGCCTTCCATGTATGCACCTTTTCCACCAAGTCTGTGTAGATCAGTGGTTGATTACTAACAAGAAGTGCCCCATTTGCAGAGTGGACATTGAGGCTCAACTGCCTAGTGAAAGTTGACAGCGCTTTCCAGAACTCTTGTCCTCCCTCTTGCTCCCTCTCATCCTTCCTGGTACTGCAGTCAACCAAAGATGGCATGACTTACCTGCGCAGATTTGGAAGCATTGAACCTAGAGTGCTGGCTCTGCTATATGGTACAACTAATGCTAGACCTACGGTTTATGTAGAAGACAGTTGAGTTTCAGTGTATTTATAAAACTTTTTTTTAGGTTTTACATTTTTTTTTCTTTGAATTCATTACTGTATTTTTGCATGGTTCCTTGTATTGCATTTGTTTGCACATATTATGGGCTTTGTGACCCCAAACTTGCAGGCAAGATTAGCTGCTTTAGTAAGTAGAATTGTGTGGTCTCTTTTTTTTTTTTTTTTTTTTTTTTGGGTTGTTTTACATAGTATCGAGCTTTGAAAGTATGATTTCACTCATTACTAACCTCGGATTCCTTAATTTAATCAAACATATATTTTAGTTTAAGTGTATAAAGATCATCTAGAAAAGGATAATATTATGTATTGAGACATTCCTTAATTAGGAAAAAATGGCTGCTGTATATTTACAATATCAGTTCTGAGTCAAATAACATCCTTAATGCTGGGAACAGAATATGAACTATATTCAGTTTGACTGATACCTATAGCATACTCATCACCAGAGTTTTTGTCTGTTCAATTTTTGTGTTTTTAAAATTTCAGCACAATGCAGATATATTTGAATGTCAATATTAAACATTTAGACTGCTGTTCAGATTGTATTTATCATTTTCTTCCTATGTCTAGTAATTTGAATCCCTAACTTATATATTTGCTGCTGTGAAACAGCTCTAGTGAACACTAAATGTTGATTTCGGTTAGCTGGATTGTAGATACTTGCAGATTGAAAGAATTATTAGGGAAGTTGAGAAAAAGCTTAGAATCTGTTTGGTCTTCTGCTAACTTAAGTTGAAGTATCTGCGCACATTTGGGGGGGGGGTTGGTTTGTGTTTTTTGTTTTGGTTTTGGTGGATTTTTTTAAATATAAAACCATTCAATAAGGACTTAGAGCTGCAGGGTTCTTGTTTTTTTGGTGGTTTCGGTTTTTTTGGGGGGGAGGGCTCGGAGGGGTGGGTAGCAGATATACGTGCATTCATAGAACTTCTAAGGATTCCAGGCTTGTCTTGGGATTTTTATTAGTTTTAAAGTTAATAAAGTTAGCTAAATCCACTTGTCTCTTGTTTTATTTTTCATTAGTAAATTGAAAGCCTGTAAATTTCTGTAGAAAACGAAACACAAATTATGTGGTTACCTAGTTTTTGCCTTGATCATAGATTCCCTCTTTATAAATTACCAACAGTCCATCACTGATCGAAATATTTTCTATAGTTAAGATTTGCTGCATAATATAGTATATAGAATTAAGTTATACTGTACTAACATTTCACCTTTGGAGGAGGTTTTAATCCACATCAGGATTCAAGTTGTTCATCAACATTCTTTCACATATGATAGATTATAGTTTATTTAAATGTGCTCAACATTGCAAAATGCAAATGTGCAAAAACATTGAGACAGTGTTACTGTCACTTTGGACAAGATGTTCCTCGGGGATCATATATGAACATGTCAATAAGCTTGCATTAAGCCACCTGCTTTGTAAGTGGATTGAATAATAAATACCTTCAGTTTCTCTTGTCTTTGTCTTTCATAATCAGATTGTGTACCATGGTTTACAGTAAACTTAGGAGATTAACTGTTATGTTTACGCTAAAAAAAGTGATCCATTTATAAATATTACCTTATTAATTTGATGCCTGTTTTTGTCTGTCTGGTTAAAGCTGCTTCCCTTTTATTTTTTTCATTTTTTTTTAATCTGTTAGGGGTAGCATTTGCCAGTGCAGTGTCTATTGCTGGCAACAAACTTAACACCTCTGGCACTGAGGCTTTAAGTGGAGAGAAATTTTATTCCAGCATGTGTGATAAATGGACGTTTTCAAGCTTAACTGCATTGCTAAAACTGAACTTAAAACCACTTTGTGCTTGTACAATGGGGAATATGGGAGAGAGGCAACACATGATTTGACTGCTTCAAAACCTGACATGGTTTTATGCTAAAGCTTCTTGAACATTATGGCTGTAGGAAACTGAAAGTGAGTATGAAGTTGAAGCTCCATTGGTAAAAATGAATAAAAGTAACTGAACAGACACTTTCGGTCCGTTGGTGACTGTTGAAGAGGAGGGAGGTTAGTTGAGCACTGACGCTTGAAGTCTGATGATACTCACTTTTAAATGCTTCCAAGAAGGTACTTGAGAGACATGGGACAAAAAAAAAAAAAAAATGGGGCCTCTGAAATAAGTGAGACCCTGGGTATGAGAGAGAATCTATTTTGGCTTCCTTACGGGACAAAGAAGCACAGGTTTGGGGGATTTTTATTTTTATTTTATTTTTAGGAAATCTTTTATGCGCCTGATTTGGGTGCCTGGTACTAGAGGTATTTTAGTGGTCCATGAATTGACTTGTTTTATAACTGCTACTGATATTGTCTTGCTTTTAAATGTATGCATAACATTGTAATGTGATGTTGAATACTTAGGTATTTGCCAGGAATCACAGTGTTCTGATCTTACATGCTACTGCAGGGGCTAGTAAAGCTGCAGCCTACTTCTGTTCCAGAAAGTTGTTACTTAATTGTAATTTAAGGGAAGGAAAAAGAATAGGCATTTGATTTTTGAAAATTTCCACCACTTACTGTGCGTTATATGCTTAGATGCATTGCCTTAAGTTTTCTGCAGCATCTTTGACTTTGAAGATAAGATTCTCAACAGTATGCATCAAATTACTTTTCATATAAAATTCCATTGTCAAAAGAAATCCTTTTGTATGCAATAAATAAAATGTTAGACTGGTATCATTCAAAAATCTATTTCTTACGCAAGTGTGTGGTTTTTTTCCTTTTGCTTTGTTTTGCCTTTGCAAGTCTTGATCGGTATTCTTTCAGGTACTGCCCAAGAAAAAATTCAGTGAAGGATTGACATTTAGCCCCTGCGGCGGAGGCCCCGGCCCCGGGGCTCTGATGGGAGGTCTTGTTTTGCGACCTTGGGTTCGCCCCAACACGCCGTGCGCCGCGCCGCCCCCGTCCACACGGCCCGGCTTGCCGGAAGTCGTTTGAGCCGCTTCCTGTTTGGGAGGGCCCTGAGAAGGTGGACCAATGGAGGACGTGCATCGTACAAAGCTGCCCTATAGGAGAGCGGGAGGGGTTTTAAAGGGAGCTGCGGCGGCACGAGCCGGCAGTCGCCACCTTCGCTGCGACCGGCGCTGCTCTCTGAGGACTGGCTGCTGCCTCCTCTCGCCTCCTCTCTGCACCCATAGCCATGCCGCTGCCGCGCCGCGCCGCTGTGAGTACTTGTGATGTGGGGGGTGGGCACGGGAGGCGACCTGGTGGAAAGAGGGAGCGAGGGGGCAAGCCGCCCCCAAGCCTTGCCGCTCTTTCCCCTCAGGCAGCTGAACACTGAAGCCGCAGCGCGAGCGGTCTGGCGAGGGCTCTGTACGGGAGGGGGGGCGGCGGCGTTACGCGCTGCAGCTGACCGGGAGCCCCCCCTCCCCTTCCCGACCCGCTGCGCTTTTATGGCCGGAGCGGGGCCGGGCCTGCGGGAGGAAGAGAGGGGCCTGAAGCCGGGCCGAGCTGGGTGGTAAGCTGGGTTCTGCGCAGCCTTGCCCCCTCCCCCCCACCCCCGCGTTGGAGGGCACGGGTCTTTCGCTGGGCGCCGCCCTCGGCTCCCACCTGGCCTCGGCCGGCCGCTCCTCCCCCTCGGAGTGCGGGAGGAAGGGAGAAAACTAAAGCTACTTAGCGGGGAGCTGCGGAAATGGATTACGGGAGCCTCTTTTCTACGGCGGCTGTCTAATGATTTAAACTAAACTACACGAGAAACCTGAAACCTGGTGGTTTCTTTGCTGCGCGTAACAAGGGATTTTTATTTTTGTACGTTTAACCTAACCTTTTTATTTAGGGGTTATATATGTAATAAAGAAATTGCTTTGTTAACGGGAATGCTGTTGTACTTAGAAAGTGTGCAAATACAGTAAATAGCCAAGTAGCAGGTAAGCACTCATTAAAAAACCATCAGTGAGGAAGAACAAGGTGGGGTGCATTGCTCTAGTCTTGGGACGCAGTTTCAGAGAGTACAGTACTGTCTGAAACCTATACAGGGGAGACTTCTTCCTCTGAGCATGCATGAATGGGTAGGAAATAAAAACAGGTCGAGTAGTGGATAGCATGCACAGAGGTACACTGGCACAGTGGTGGTAAGTGTATAATGGAGTTAGGCATCTGAAAACTAAATAAAGTTAATCTTTGACTCTTAAACGGCAATTCTTTTGGTTTAGGTCACTAGAGGGATGGAGAATGCTGGGACAGAACTTAAAAGTAAAGCCAAAACTCACCTTACTGGCAAAAGGGCTGCTTTGGAAGAAATCGGAAATCGAGCTGCTACAAGAGGAACACATATAGTTAAGGTAAAGGAACATTTGACATCTACGTATAAGGAAAAGGTCAATTACTAGCTCTGTACTAACAGTAATTTTTTTCACTACAGAAAACAGAATGCTCCAAGGCACCTATAAAACCTACGAAAGGACCTAGTAAGACAACAAATGTAACTGTACTGCCTAAACCTCCAGCTGCTGTGAATCAAGCATTCAAAGAAACTGGTGTTCCAGAGGTAGGAACTAATGATAGTGTTCTAATTCTTAATTTGATTTGCAGCTTGGAACTCTAACTACAGATTAGTTTATCTGTAGGTGTTATCTCATTTCCTGGCTGAAAAAGCAAAGCTTCCGTACTGGGGTTTTGGTTTAATGCATGTTGTGCTTAAAGGCTAACGTTAGAGTGGCAGAACTAGCTGTTGGAGTACTGGATGATGTTTCTGCTTTAGCTGGCAATTACTAGAAGGTCTTCTGATTCTGTCTATATGACATCTTGGTGAAGGCTTGCTGGCACTAGAATGTAAGCTCAGTTTCAACTTCTTTTATCTTAAGAAATTGTATTAGCAACTGGAAAACTGCAGAGATGAAGGAACATTGCAGCTTAAACAGTAGATATGTAAGCACTATGATCTGTTCATTAGGTTCCACCTCCTGTCCCTATGGATGTGTCTATGCAAGAGAAGGATTTGTGCCAAGCCTTCTCTGATGTGTTGCTCAGCAATGTAGAAGACATTGATGCTGAGGACCGGGGGAATCCCCAGCTGTGCAGTGACTACGTAAAAGATATCTATCTGTATCTGAGAGAGCTTGAGGTATGACATACTGAGTCTGTGCTTCTGCTGTATAGTGGTAATCTTGTTTCTCACACAGCTCTTTCTCCAACAGTTGCAGCAATCAATCCGCCCGCATTACCTTGACGGGAAGACACTCAATGGGCGTATGCGTGCACTTCTGGTTGACTGGCTTGTCCAGGTCCACTCAAGACTCAACCTTTTGCAGGAGACGCTGTATATGTGTGTTGCAGTTCTAGATCGCTTCTTACAAGTAAGTAAGATGTTGTCCAACTCGTGTTTGGATTAGGAGACTTGTTCAGTGGCTATGTTTTTAAAGGAGTTTAGGATTTATCCTTTATCCTATAAAGAACCTACAAAATCTGCTCTTTGGGTAAGAGCTCTGTGTAATGTAGCATTAATTCTGAGGGTGCAGGCCTCCTTGAGCCTGTCATTACAGGGATGCTTCTGACTCAAAGTGGAAAATCTCATTTATGTTGTAAGAATGAGCAGTGTCATACCGGTGTTTTAAACTCATAAATTAGAATCTGTTTATCTAGAGTTTGACATTTTGTGGTCTGCTTTTTAAATTCCCGTATTTTGCAGAATCATCCAGTACCTCGTAAGACCCTTCAGCTGGTGGGTGTGACAGCACTGTTTCTAGCTTCAAAATATGAAGAGTTGATCTCTCCATGTGTAGAAGACTTTGTTTACATTACTGACAATGCCTACACCAGTGATGAAGTTAGAGAAATGGAGATAATGATTCTTAAAGAGTTAAACTTCTGTTTGGGACGACCTCTTCCACTTCACTTCCTAAGAAGAGCATCAAAAGCTGGAGAGGTGAGTACTTGTCCTCATTGTTGAGAGCTTTCCTATACATGTAAAGTCTTACCAGGATTATTTCCGGCATTTTTGTCACGTGATCTTAACTTGCTTTCTTCTTGCCCGCTGGATCAAGAAATACTTGGCTATGAAACTCCACCATGTGGAGTAACATGACAACACCACTGTGGCAGCCAGTTCATGTTTGTATTTAATGGGGCCTGTGTTCAGTCTTAGTGGCAGTATTTGTACTGTTGGAGTAAACTAAATGTAACTAGAGCAGAACCCTTGCGTTCAGAGTGATCTCTTGTCTGGGAATTCCCTAGTGAAAGGGGAGCAATGTTACATTTCTTCATAATTTTTGCATTCAAGTACTGCATTATTTAAGAATCAAAAGATAAGCTTTCTCTTTGACCTGACCCTTTTTTCCCACCTCGGTAGTTACAGTTGAGTGAATTGCCCACACGCGAGGTGGGCTTCGGTTACCTCAACAGACCACTAGTAACTCTTGAAGTTAGCTGAGTGCTTTAATAAGCATCTCCTTATGTCATTTTACACTTCCCCCTTAGTGTATTACAGAGGGAGTACTTGAATTCCTAGTTGGGCACTGCAGTGCCCGATACTGCAGTTTTCTGTTAAAATCCATGGCTTAGCTTTGTGTCTAAATTCCAAGTGGCTGCTAGACTAAACTGCTCTGGACTCTGCTCTCGATTTTGAGATGAGTGCCTGTTAGAGAGGATGGTCCCTAGACCTTAATATTTTGTTGGCTATTTTTGTTTTGCCAGTTAATGAATACTATAAACAGTCCTGAATTATTATGATAAGATGAAGTGAAACTTTGTGCATTAACAAGTTGTCCATCTGGCAGGCTGATGTTAAGCAACATACGCTAGCGAAATACCTAATGGAGCTGACACTGATAGACTATGACATGGTTCACCATCGTCCTTCAGAGATTGCAGCTGCTGCGTTATGCTTGTCCCAGAAGGTTCTGGGACGTAACAAATGGGTAAGGATTTTAATCAAACTTGTTATTTTTTTCCTTCAGTTGATTGAATTGAACCATCAAAACAACTACTTTAGAAAGTTGCATTTAAGTTGATAATAATGCTGGTGACCAAGTGACAGTTGGACAGCCTGATGCAGAGTTGCAGGTAGAAAAAAGAATGTTCCCCTCAAAATTTACTATGTTTTTCTATGTGAACACTGTGGTATGAAAGGATTTTTCTCTTGAAAGTATTGAGTTAGATAACTGTAAATAAGGGTAGATTTTCACAATTCTCGCAGTACATGTAGAATAATGAAATTGTGCACTGTGAACTGTAATTCAGCTAGTGGTTACCCCTGGAAGGGTTGCTGCTTTTATCCTCTGTGCAGTGTAGAAGTGTGGTTCTTGATACTGATGTGCCCAGACTTTTGTGCTGCACATCAGAAACTATTCCGGATCCGTCAGCTAAACTGACGGTACTTCAGGCTCTAGTACTCAAGGTTAGCGCATGAAGCTTAGGGTATTTGCTGCCTGGAGTGTTTGTGCCTCGAGCAGCGATGCCCACTTCAAAATCTCAAATTTCTTACCCTTACGCTGCAGGGTACAAAGCAGCAGTACTACACTGGGTACACAGAAGAGAGTCTTGTGATGACTATGAAACATATGGCCAAGAACGTGGTCAAAGTAAATAAGAAGTTAACAAAATACACTGTAAGTATAGCTACTTAAATCTTTTTAATGTTTTACAAATATCTTTGCTTTGTATTGTGGCTCCTTCAGTAAATGTTCTGTATGTTATCTTGGAGCATATGCTAGTCTAATAAGCCTGTGAGAGGATGTTGCTTTAGTACTAACTTCAAAACGTTTAGGCAAATGGTGCTTTTGCTACTTTGCAAGCTGGTTCACTTCAAACCTTGTTTGTTTGCTTGTTTTCCAAGCAGTCAGGCTAATTGACCCAAAATTATCTGCCTGAACCTAAATACTGTACATGTAAATTTTTTTGTAACAGTGTTCCTCTCTCGTTGCAGTCTGTAAGGAGCAAGTATGCAGCTGTTGAACTACTGTCCATCAGCACAATCCCTCAACTGAGCAGCGAGGTAATTGGGGACATGGCTATGTCACTGTTATGATAACCCCAGGCAGCCGCATCCTGCTGGTCTATGCACTTTGTCCTCATTTGCCTATTGAGGCAAAACTACTGCTCTTTGTACATAGCGTTCCTGCATTACTACAGCCATTTCGGACTCACTCTGAAGGTGGAATTTTAAACTTGATTTGTAATACAACTTTCTACCTAGAAATAAAGCTCCTCTTTTTTTAAAAAAATAATTAAAAAAAAAGGTATTGTGAATCTTTAAGGCACTACCTGCCCATCTCTGCAATCGAATGTCCAAGCAGGGTGTTTGACTAAATAGGTGATTGATACAACTTGCAGTTTGATGTGGATGATTATTCTCAATTGTTGTGTCCAATGAGACTCTCTAGGCCTTATAGTGGCACATTGAGTAACTAGTAATATAGTATATTTAATAACTTGTTGGTTTTACTCTTAAGGTAAGAAAGCACAGGAAGATATTGATCTTATCTTGGTGTACTGTAAAGGATACTAAATATGTCCTTTATCTGAGTGCCTTGTCCCAAAGGCTGCCCAGGGAGGTTGTGGAGTCTCCTTCTCTGGAGACATTCAAAACTCGCCTGGACGCCTTCCTGTGCAACCTCGTCTAGGTGTTCCTGCTCCGACAGGGGGATTGGACTAGATGATCTTTTGAGGTCCCTTCCAATCCCCAGCATACTGTGATACTGTGAATATATACATATATATACAGGAATTTCTCTTTTTGTCCTTTGTTTATATACATGTATATACAGGAATTTCTCTTTTTGTCCTTTGTTGCCTTCAAGTTTAGGGAAAGAAGTAGGCTGGCTGTAAGAGATACGTGCCTTGTAAATCTTTTTGTTGAGGTGGATGTGAGACAATATGTTCTCTATCTTTGTGTAACTGAACAAGGGGAGCAAGGTTCTGAGTCTCCTGTGGTGCTGACCACTGTGTGCAGGGGCTGGACGTGTGGAAATCTAGGGATGAGACTTTTTGAAAAATCTCAGCTCTTAAAACGTGCTTGTTCTTAAACAAAAAAACCCTAGCTTTTCATTGCCTGTTTAGCACCCGCCAACGCTCCGTCTTCTCCCCCGGCTCCGTCTTCTCCCCCGGCTCCGTCTTCTCCCCCGGCTCCGTCTTCTCCCCCCGCTCCGTCTTCTCCCCCCGCTCCGTCTTCTCCCCCCGCTCCGTCTTCTCCCCCCGCTCCGTCTTCTCCCCCCGCTCCGTCTTCTCCCCCCGCTCCGTCTTCTCCCCCCGCTCCGTCTTCTCCCCCCGCTCCGTCTTCTCCCCCCGCTCCGTGTGCAGGGGCTGGACGTGTGGAAATCTAGGGATGAGACTTCTTGAAAAATCTCAGCTCTTAAAACTTGCTTGTTCTTAAACAAAAAAACCCTAGCTTTTCATTGTCTGTTTAGCCCCCGCCACCCCTTCGGCTTCACCCCCGCCTCCCCCCCCTTCTTCTTCGCCCCCCCGCCCTTCTTCTTCGCCCCTCCCCCCTTCTTCTTCGCCCCCCCCTTCTTCTTCGCCCCCCCCCTTCTTCTTCGCGCCCCTCTTCTTCCCCCCCCCTTCTTCACCCCCCCTCCTTAACCCCGCCCTCCTCCTTCTTCGCCCTCCTGCTTCACCCCGCCCCCCCCCTTCGCCCCCCCCTTCGCCCCCCCCTTCGCCCCCCCTTCGCCCCCCCTCCTGCGTCCCGCCCCCTCCTCCTTAGCCCCGCCCCCTTTGCCCCACCCCCCTTCACCCTGCTCCCCTTCTCCCCTCCCTCTTCGCCCCCATCGCCCCGCCCCTCCTTCACCCCGCCCCCTCCATCGCCCCGCCCCCTTCGCCCCCCTCTCCCCCCCCCCCCGTCTTCGCCCCTTCTTTGCCCCTGCTTCTTCGCCCTCCTGCTTCGCCCCGCCCCCCTCCTTCACCCCGCCCTTTCTTTGGCCCCGCCGCTCCTCCTTCGCCCTGCCCCTCCTGCTTCGCCCTGCCCCCCCCTCGCCCCCGCTTCTTAGCCCTCACTTCTTGGCCCTCCTCCTTCGCCCTGCCCCTCATCCTTCGCCCCACCCTCCTTCGCCTGCTCCTGCTTCACCCCGCCCACTCCTGCATCGCCCCGCGCCCCTCCTTTGCCCCTCCTTCGCCCCGCCCCCTCCTTCACCCCGCCCCCCTCTTTGGCCCCGCCCCTCCTCCTTCGCCCCCACCCCCCCGTCTTTGCCCCTTCTTCACCCCTGCTTCTTTGCCCTCCTGCTTCGCCCCGCCCCCCCTTTGCCCCGCCCCCCCTTCGCCCCGCCCCCTCTTTGGCCCACCCCCTCCCTCTTTAGCCCCGCCCCTCCTGCTTCGCCCCGCCCCCTCTTTGGCCCCACCCCTCCTTAGCCCCGCCTCTCCTCCTTAGCCCCGCTCTCCTCCTTAGCCCCGCCCCTCCTCCTTAGCCCCGCCCCCTTTCCTTAGCCCCGCCCCCTTCGCCACGCCCCTTCTTTGCCCCACCCCTCCTTCGCCCCGCCCCTCCCCATAGCCCCGCCCCCCTCTTTGCCCCCGCCCCTTGCTCCTTTGCCCGCCCCTCTGGCCGCGCCCCTCCTCCTTAGCCCCGCCCCCTCTTTGGCCCGCCCCTCCTCTTTAGCCCCGCCCCTTCCATCGCCCCGCCCCCCTCACCCCGCCCACTGCTTCTTTGCCCTCCTGTTTCACCCCGCCCCTCCTGTTTAGCCCCGCCCCTCCTTCGCCCCGCCCCCTCTTTGCCCCCCCCCCCCGCACCTTCTTTGCCCCTGCTTCTTTGCCCTCCTCCTTAGCCCCGCCCCTCCTCCTTAGCCCCGCCCCCCTCCCTTAGCCCCGCCCCGTTTCGGCCACGCCCCCTTTTGGCCCCACCCCTCCCTTAGCCCCGCCTCTCTTCCTTAGCACCGCCCCTCCTCTTTCGCCCCGCCCTTTTTAGCCCTGCCCCTCCTTCGCCCCCGCCCTCCTCCTTAGCCCCGCCCCCTCTTCGCCCCGCCCCTTGCTCCCTAGCCCCGCCCCCTCTTTCGCCACGCCCCCTTTATTGGCCCCACCACCCCCTCCTTAGCCCCCGCCTCTCTTCCTTAGCCCCGCCCCTCATCTTCGCCCCGCCCCTTTTTAGCCCTGCCCCCTCATTCGCCCCCGCCCCTCCTCCTTAACCTCGCCCCCCTTAGCCCCGCCCCTCCCTCCTCAGTGCCGCCGCCCTTTGGCCCCGCCCCTTCTTTGCCCGGCCCCTCCTTCGCCCCGCCCCTCCTCTTCGCCCCGCCCCTTTTTAGCCCCGCCCCTCCTTGGCCCCGCCCCTTGCTCCTTCGCCCCGCCCCCTCTTCCTTAGCCCGCCCCCTCTTTGGCCCCGCCTCTCCTCCTTAGCCCCGCCCCCTTTTAGCCCCGCCCCCTCTTTCGCCCCGCCCTCCTCATTAGCCCCGCCCCTTTTCCTTAGCCCCGCCCCCTTCGCCACGCCCCTTCTTTGCCCACCCCTCCTTCGCCCCGCCCCTCATCCTTAGCCCCGCCCCTCTTTGCCCCCGCCCCTTGCTCCCTAGCCCCGCCCCCTCTTTCGCCACGCCCCCCTTTTGGCCCCACCCCTCCTTAGCCCCCGCCTCTCTTCCTTAGCCCCGCCCCTCATCTTCGCCCCGCCCCTTTTTAGCCCTGCCCCCTCATTCGCCCCGCCCCTCCCCCCTTAACCCCGCCCCCCTTAGCCCCGCCCCTCCTCCTTGGCCCCGCCCCTTGCTCCTTCGCCCCGCCCCCTCTTCCTTAGCCCCGGCCCCCCTCTTTGGCCCCACCCCCTCCTTAGCCCCGCCTCTCCTCCTTAATCCCGCCCCTTCATCGCCCCGCCCCCTTTTAGCCCCGCCCCCTCTTTCGCCCCGCCCCTCCTCCTTAGCCCCGCCCCTTTTCCTTAGCCCCGCCCCCTTCACCGCGCCCTTTCTTTGGCCCCACCCCTCCTTAGCCCCGCCCCTCTCCTTTGCCCCGCCCCTCCTCTTTCGCCCCGCCCCTTTTAGCCCTGCCCCCTCCTTAGCCCCGCCCCCTCTTTGGCCCCGCCCCTCCCCCTTCGCCCCGCCCCCTCTTTGGCCCACCCCTCCTCTTTAGCCCCGCCCCTCCTGCTTCGCCCCGCCCCCTCCTTAGCCCCGCCCCATTTCGGCCACGCCCCCTTTTGGCCCCACCCCTTCTTAGCCCCGCCTCTCTTCCTTAGCCCCGCCCCTCCTCTTTCGCCCCGCCCCCTCCTTCGCCCCGCCCCTCCTCTTTAGCCCCGCCCCCTTTGGCCCCACCCCTCCTTAGCCCCGCCTCTCCTCCTTAGCCCCGCCCCTCCTTAGCCCCGCCTCTCCTCCTCAGCCCCGCCCCTTCATCGCCCCACCCCCTTTTAGCCCCGCCCCCTCTTTCGCCCCGCCCCTCCTCCTTGCCCCCGCCCCTTTTCCTTAGCCCCGCCCCCTTCGCCACGCCCCTTCTTTGCCCCACCCCTCCTTCGCCCCGCCCCTCCTCCATAGCCCCGCCCCCTCTTTGGCCCGCCCCTCCTCTTTAGCCCCGCCCCTTCCATCGCCCCGCCCCCCTCACCCCACCCACTGCTTCTTTGCCCTCCTGCTTCACCACGCCCCCTCTGGCCCCGCCCCTCCTGTTTAGCCCCGCCCCTTCTTCACCACGCCCCTCCTGCTTTGCCCCCTCCTTCTTCTATGCCCTTTGCCCCCTGCTTCTTCCCCCTCCTGCTTCACCCCCACCCCCTCATTCGCCCCCCTTCTTCTCCCCCCCCACCTGCCCTCCTTCCCCCTTTCAGCCCCGCCCCCCTTTTCCACCACCCCTTCTCTCTCTCCCTTCTCTTTCTCTCTCCTCTGCTTTTCCCCCTTCCCTCCCACCCCCTTCCCCCTCCCCCCTCCTTTCCCCCCTCACCTCTTCTCTCCCCTCCATCTTGGAACTTATGTGACTTTTTAATATAACATACACAGGTTTTTTAACTGCTCTTCACAAGAAAGAAGTGAAAATGGTTTGCCTTGGAGTGGAGCAAAGGAAGGGGATTTTTTTTCTTTTGGAATGTGTGAGTGCAGTAAAATCAAACCTATGTCATTGTGAAGGGCTCGGTTTGTATACATAACAAACTGCACAGAGACAGACCTGTTCAGAAAACAGGTTTAGCTATGGATTAGTTTATGGAGGTTCAGAAGGCAAATCATGAATGCTGTTAACTGTAGGGCAACCAACAGCTGCTCTGGTGTGGGAGGCAATTGGACTTAAGCAATAACACCTTTGCATTTGCCATTTAAAACAAGTAGTGCATATCTATAAGTACCTGGCATAAAAATTCTCTTAGAACTACTTCATGAATAAGAACAGTGGAATACTACATTATACATTCATACATATTTCTATCATATTCAGTTTTTATATACAGTGTATGATCTGTTTCTATAAATGTACAGCTCTGCATAAAAGACACGTCTTATAACAGGTAGAGCATTAAACATAAATCCAACATGGGCCAGCCATATTATAATATAAATCTCAAAGAAGGCAACATTGTTTAGCATACAGTACAATGTGGTTCTCTGTTTTACCTTTGTATAGTGCCTGTTGGGAGTCCCTAAACGCATCAGCAAACACCAACCAGTTCCATTACAACTCTGTACAGTGTTATTTAAATATACTATCGTAGTAGTATATTTAGATGGTAATACCCCAAGTAAGCCTAAATCTTTTTGGCATGTAGCAGCATACTTACTCTGTTCCCCAGAATGATCTGCATTAGAGGAAATGTGCACTTAACATTATCTTCAGTAGATAATTAAAAAGGTTACTCATATTCAGCTGAAGGCACTTACTAAATACACCCCTTTCAAAGTCCCCCGTCCCAGACTGCAAAGCACCCTTCTGTTTTGGGAAGATGGTAGGTGTGAGCATTCTTCACTTCCTAGGTGTTAAAAAACAGGTTTTAAATATAATAAATAATGGGTCAGTGTGTCCATTACTGTATGCTTCTAAGACAAAAAAATCCAAGTCTGTGCTGTGGGTAATTTTCTTCCGCTCATACACAACTTTACTGAAGATACTGCTGAGAGTGGCAGCTCTCAGAAGAATGGTATCCTGAACGCAAGGGAAAACATCATCAACCACTGGTAACTTCATGCCAATTTATGTCTGATAGTCTTTTATATCTTGGTGACATAATTGTTGGGAAACAGCCCTTGTTTCCCTCGTAGTCTTCCTGTCCACCAGCCAGAAGGATCTATGACAAAAAAAGCAGTCAGTTGTGAGTTCTGTAAACCTTTCTGTGTACTTTTTGAGGCAGCCTTGCCAAGCTGTTCCACCCTGTGAGCGCTTTCTTGTGAAGGACTGAGGAGAAATGATTTGGCAAACCTGAACTGGCTACCTTTTTGGCTAAGTCACTACAGCCTTATGAGGCTGCTTTGGAGACACAAAGAGTTGGAACTGCTTTATTACTTTTTGGGTTTTGTGCCATAGCTGTGGTTTAGGGTAATTTTCAGCCAGAGCCTGTGATAGAATTACTCTGTAACTAAATTTACAGATCTGCAGTGCCAAGTGACACATGTCATTGATCTGCCTCTGACATGCTTTTAAGTGAACAGGTTTGCTTGGTGTGGGTGCGGAGACTTCTCTGCTCCTTGAGCTATCACAGAATTTGCAAACATAATGAGGGAAGACAAGGGGGGGTGGGGGTTGGGGGGGTGGTGGCTGAACATGGCATGTCATAACTACTTACAACACTGTACCTTCAAGATTAGTACTTGAGTAACAAAACCTTTGATTTCTACATACCTTCTTTAATTATATCAATCACATCATTAGCATTAAAGCTGAGTTCATCTGTGTCCTGAGCATCATATGCGTACAGTGCCCTGCACTGTGGGACCTGAGGCTTAGGTTTGGGCTGCGGTTTAGGCCTTCCTCCGGCTGGTGGGGGTCGGTTTGTAGTCTGCCTGCGAACACTAATGGGAGAAAAAAATGTTAACATGCCTCAAAGCTTCTGACTTTAGCCTAAGTTTTATCAACCCCTCTGTCCTAATGAACTGGTTCTAAAGAATATCACAGAACAAGGGAAAAATGATTAAGTGTCGCAACAATTAAAAATGGCAACATAAGACTTCCCTGTGAAAGAGACAGAGTTGCCATTTCTTTCCTGCTGAAATGGATGAACAGGTACTTGCACACAGCAGTTCAAATGCACAAGAGAAGACACTTAGTGCTCAGACTGGAATGTAAACAAATGTGCACATGCAGTTCATGCATCTTGGCATCTACACAGCCTAGTCTGTCTTCTCCCCGTACCCCAACTTCAGCAGGGATTTAGTTTCCAGCATTAAAAACAAAGTTCTAGCTCACAGGCTTGCTACTTTACCATTCTTGTGACTAAGCTGTAAGGGAGACTGCATCTCTTTTAAGTTGCCTCAGATTCCAGGGCCGTCTATGGACTTGTTCTGTTCTAGTCAACTCTGAAGCAGCAGGGGAGATGCTGCACAAACTCTTTGTCACAGCTGTGACCACTCCAAAGAGTAGGAATGGGAAAGAGGGAAGAAATGCATTTTGCCAGCTCATCAGCTAATAAAGGCTGGAAGAGAGAAGAGGTATTAGATATCAGTTTAAAATAAATAATAAATGTGCTGAATGACTAAAAATGTTGCAGTGATGTGGAGGAGACTGAACTGTGGCCATGTCGTGTAATGCCATGAAAATACCATACAACTCCTGCAGAAAAGGTTTATAGTTACTTACACAAAGTCCTAGACTTAATTTTTGTCAATACGTCTCTGTCTACTTCTAAGTTTGTGTACGGAACTGCACCAGAAAATGAGCTTTGACGTCAGGGTTAACAGCCTTTCAGTTCCAAATTTATCTACTGGGAGAGAGAGGATTGTCTCCTGTTGTTCAGCATGTATTGACTTTGCTTGGGACAGTATGCATGGTGAAACCAAGACCTAGGTATAGAAATAAAAGAATTCAGAGCAAGCCTTAGAAATCTAAGTAGCTCAGCTTTTCTGCAACCGCAGCAGAACAAGAACATCTCAGACAAGACGTTTTGCTGGTCAGAGCGTGGTGTTTTTGACAAACTCAGGCTTGTATTGGATTGTTAGGGATAGCTAGAAATTAAAGCTGTCAGAGTACCAGCAGTGCATCCTTCTCAGCAGCTTTGCTGAAAAATAAACCTAATGCTAACCCTTCAGAGTTATATCTGTAATGGCTGTGGTTTTGAAATACTAAATTCACACATCTCCTAGCTCGTTCCTGGTGTATGGGGAATACTAGAGCTTTCCCTTTTGAAAAAGAACAGTCATAGAGAAAAACTTAGCTGAAACCCGCTGCTGAGTATAGTAACATAGCTTTTTAGTACACTATTAAAGGAGCTCAAGACAGCCTTGCACACATCACTTTTGTATGAGCACTGCCTTTGGTCTGTTACTGCTGAAGAACTCCTCTGGGATGTTTGGTTTTCGTAGCGGTGAATGGATTGGAGAAGCTTGAGGACAGCGATGCTGGGAACAGTACTCAGCAGGGAAGAACCCAACACACTGCTGGGGCCACAGGTGACCCCACTGTCAGTGTGGGACTGGGGTCCGCAGCATGTCTGGAGCCGTGGCAGCTGGCATATGTGGTTTGGGGTTTTACCTCCTGAGGAGACCATTCCCTGTCTGTCTCTGCAGCAGCTGATCACAGAAGTTCTGCACGCAAAGGGATACTGCTGCTAGTGGTGCAATGCTTTCCTCTGGTTATAAAATGGCCCCAGAAACATCTACTGAAATATACCTCAGTAATGGTTAGTACTGGCAGGGACGGTAACTGTTCTATTACCATTATGGCGATTACAGATTGGTCTCTTGGCTGTGTGCTCAGAGTATGGCATTATTAGCATTAACAAAGGATTGAATACAGTGTGTCAAAATGCTTCAATTCCTAGACTAGCCCAGCACTTTCAGAAATCGCAGGTGTAAATGAAATTATTACCTACTTGTTTCAATGCCCACCTGAAATTATCCTCATTGGGCTGCACTCTACTCTCAGGGTGGGCACTTCCCACCATTTCTGACCAAAATATTATTTTACACTTTAGGAAATGCAATTCAGTGAACTTGTGGGGTGTACTAGACAGGCAGCAACTCACACATTGGAACATTAAGGTCTAAGAAGTGACTTTGCCAGGCCCTTTTTAGATGTTCCCTTACCTTGCACAGTGGCATCCTTATTGCTACTGCATGCTGCCTACAGCTGTGACTTGCTTTGAAAGACAAAAACCAAACCAAACAACACTCACTCCCCAACATCCTCTCCCCTCCCTACCTCTTTCTTCAGATGCATAAGCTCTGTTACTAAGCACTCTTCTGTCTTACTTGTGACTTCCTATAGAGAAGCTGGACTTCCACAAAACCCAGCAATGGATGCCTGTTCCCTGCCTGCTCTGCTGGCAATTACTGCTGTGGCTGGTTGGGGGCAGTTTCTACCCCTCTCAAGGACCTTTTGAAGCAGGTCCAGAGGAGGCCAGGAAGATGCTCCAAGGGCTGGAGAGCACCTCTGCTGTGAGAACAGGCTGAGAGAGTTGGAGTTGTTGCACCTGGAGAAGAGAAGGCTCCGGGGAGACCTCATAGCCCCTTCCAGTACCTAAAGGGGCTTCAGGACAGATGGGGAGGGACTCTTGATCAGGGAGTGCAGTGATAGCACGAGGGGGAACAATTTTAAACTGAAAGAAGGGAGATTTCGATTAGGTATTAGGAAGAAATTCTTTCTTTGAGGGTGGTGAGACACTGGCCCAGGTTGCCCAGAGAAGCTGTGGCTGCCCCATCCCTGGAGGTGTTCAGGGCCAGGCTGGATGGGGCTTGGAGCAACCTGGTCTGGTGGGAGGTGTCCCTGCTCATGGCAGGGGGGGTGGAACGAGATGATCTATTAGGTCCCTTCCAACCCAAACCATTCTGTGATTCTATGATACACAGTTAAACAGGCAGATAATGAAGCTGCTGTTCTAATTCAGTGTGGTTTATTTGGTTTTTTTTTGTTTTGTTTTTTTTTTTTTTTTTTTCTTCCTTTGGACTACATCAATCATAATTGCCAATTAAAATGGTCACTAAGTAATGTAAGCCTTAATATGTGCTAATCTTCCTTGTAAACTTGTCAGACTGAAAGAGATGGGGTTGTTGGTGTGTATCCATAGCATTAGGAACTGTGGTATGATGCAACTGATCTTTTTAATCCAACGTGATAGTTCCTATCTTGTTATGTACTTGGTGGCTGTGCGTTTTTACAGTAATGCAGGTGTCAGTTACAGGTGTCTGACAGAAATCACAACAGCTTTATCTTACGGCTTATGGGGTTTTGTTGTTGTTAGAAGAACCATCGCCTCAAGACAAAGTAGAGGTCTAATACTAGCAAAACAGCTTTAACAGAGTAAGCTGTCACACAATGAGAAACCCTCACCACTTAAAGGCACGGAAATGATAGTTTACAAAGATGGAAATGTGCCTGAACGTGTTAGCATGTACTGACAGTTTTGAAATTGTTAAAATACATAGCAGTGGCCACTTGTTTCTGATTTCTTTCTTATTTAAGACTGATCTTAAACAGAAAAATGCTCTAAATATGCTTTCGATATCTTATGGCTAACACTTGGTGCACAGCGGGGAGAAACAACCACCATCAGTACAACTGCAAATACACCCTGTACACGATGCCTGATTTTGCTGGAGGGCTGACTGTCTCTACTGTCTGTGTTTGGGAACTGGAAAGCCCCTGCTTAGGAACCCTCACACACATCTTTGGATACTGAAAATCTATCAACTCTGCGTACACTTGCGTATTATTTATTTGTTTTTTATGAGGTGTCTAATGCTCACTAGAAGCAATGTTGTAAGTAATATGCTAAATCAGTACTGTAGCCCGTTGGATGACACACAAAAAAGAATGCTTAGGCCAACAGGAGAACGTAGAGCGGAACGTCTGCTAAGGAGCTTGTGCACTGACTGACAGCAGAGAAGGGTCTGTCAGTACAAAAAGCTGCTCATGGTATTGGTTAATTTTTTGTTGCCTCTAAGAACCCCCATTCATGTGGATCACTGGAGAAGGGGACTGAGCTGTTCTATCTAATCCCTCAGAATATTCCAGGGCTGAGGGCAAATATATTAAGGGGCTGCAGAAGGTCAGGTGGAATCTTGGTGAAAGTTTTACTTAATCTTGATTTCTCCCAGATTATCCCAAGTGCAAGCTCTTCTATAGCAAAATTATTTGCTGTCGGGCCTGGGAGCTTGGGTCACAACTGACAGCTCAAAGTATCACAACTGCTCAAGTGTTAGTGAGCAACAACAAAAATCCTCGAATGTGGTGTGTCAGTGCTGCGTTACTACAGTGGACAATGTATGATAAGGGTGAAAGAATGCAGTATTAGAATGGGATCATGGGAGACTTCAAAATACTTGGCATTTCCTTAGGCAAAATTCATACTACAGCAGTGTCTCCGGTTTTACTTCAAACTCTTACATCACCTTCAGGGGCCATATGGTGCTCTAGCTGTTGTGGTAAGCGAAGGCTCAGACTGTGCAACGAGTCAATCAGGGCGATGGTGCAACATAAAGCTAACTGCTGTCTGCTGGAGACTGGGCTACAGAGGCTATCTCACTGCAGGGGGAGGCAACAACCTGTTGGAAGGGAGGGAAAGACAGAGGACATTTGGAGGAAGAGAAGCTGAGGAGGACACTGAACTGTAATTTATTAAGAACCTGCAAATATAGAGTTCTCAGCAGGAAAAGTCCAAATTTCCTCTTGTTTTTTCTCTCAATATTATTTGGACAGAGATGTAAGAATGATGGCTTGTTCAACATATGCTGGGCTTTCCTACTTTACAAGGAGCTATTTATCCTGTATGTCCACTTCAAGAGCTGTGGGCTACAGAATTGTGTCCTATCTGCTAATGTAACTTTCCTTGTTGGCACTCAAATTCCACTATAGCAAAGCTCCACTAATGATCTACAAGAGAGTGGAATATAAGGGCTGAGTTAAAGGAGAAACTGTTACAGTCATTGAAAAACTTAAAATTTTGTAAGACTTTTAACATTATGGAGCACTTGGGCTCCATGTGTGTTTGACAGAAGACTTCTGTCTTCATGAGTTCCACAAATCAGAGGTTTTGCCTGCTTCTGGATTTTCAGTCAAGAGCCAGAGCTGCTGGTTTCAGAGTTAAGAACAACTTGTTCTGCTTTCCTCTACTAAGCCCCTGATTTCTTGGTTCAGTCTTTCTGCTGCTTTTGGTGATTGTCTTGATGCTTTTGACTTGGCTATTGGGAAATACCTAGTTAAAATGCTAAGACCTACCCACCCCGAAATCTTGTAGGATTGTCATAGTACCATATTGTGGAAGGCTGCAGCTTAGAAGTCCAAACAGATGCTGAAATAATCTTGAATGTCACGCTGCCAAGCCTTCCTCCTAAAATGAAGTACAAGTCTGATATCTGAGTCAGGAGTCAAAGCTGAAACAAAAGGACTATTAGCCAGTGTTTCTGGGCATGTCAGCTGCCATAAAATACCACATCTACTGTTCATGATCTGTAAACCAAAAGAGAAAGACAGCCTAGTTGAACTCTGCCAAGTGTCTTAATATTCTTAAGTAGAAGGTACCACGCAAATTTATGATACTAGACTAGAACTGGTTCACCTTCATTCCTAAAGGCCTATGATGGAATATGTGTTTTGAAGTCCTGTGGAAGATGATGATATCTTTGAGTACAGCGCAACAGCACAATCTGGTCATCTATGTACACAATATAAGTTTATCAGTGATGAATTGAGTGTCTGAAGCTATTTACAAAAATTGACACTTCTTTTTCAGATTTACTGTAAAATCTTACCCGGCTGCTCCTTGGTCAGGTACTTTCAGGAAATCCAAGCTTTCTGGTTGCTGTGAAATCTTGCCTGATCCTCCTGACAATTGCCGTGGTAAAGTTGGTCGTGTCATATTTGTATACAGGTTTTTCTGATTGGCCCGTTGATTTCCTGGGCCATGGGGAAGTGGTACAAACTCCAGGGGATTCATTACTCCATTTTGCTGCTGACCTAGGAGTAAATAAAGTGTGATCACATCCAGTCTAAACTACACCTCAGTAAAGCTAACCTTCTCCTTGTGTTGATGGCTCAGCTGTCGGTTAGATTCAGCTGTCAGCGAGACTCAGCTATCAAGGAACTTAAAACCAAAATAATGTTGAAATCTTGAAGTCTGATTTATACACAGTTTCAGGTCTGCTGGCAATCTGTTTTGGGTTCATGTCTTCCTGGACTTGTGCTCAATTTTGAGCCATGTGCCTTGAATGTTTCAGGCAAGCTAAAGGATTAGCGCTCAGCTGAATTTAATGTTATTCATGTTAGCTAGCATGTCACCGCTGCACCTCTATTTAAAATACCATATAAAGTTTTATCCAGATAAAGGTTGATGTAAAGCTCGCTAGAATTGCAGGGTGTCTCTTTTTCTTTTAAAGTTCAAACTCCATCCAACTCCCTGAATGCTGGGTAGACTGTTTTTTAAGTTCCTATAAATATTTGTCTTTTCTAACAAGCAAGGGTTTTTTTTTTTTTTTGCGGATTTTTGTTTTGTTTTAAAAAAAAAAAAAAAAAGCCTTGCTGCTACTTTGATAGCTCAAAAGGAGTTTGAATTTTCTGGGTGATGACAAGGGTAAATGCCTTTAAATAACTATGTCTCTAACTTGAATCTAAACCAAACACACCCATCTCTGAGCTACTTGCAGGATCAGGCTCTAAGGAGCTCAATTCTGCATGCTTTACATTCTTAACCCACCCCCCCCACCCCCACCCCACCCCCCCAAATAAAATGGGAGCTAGGCTTATATTAAAAATCAGATTGGTTAATGCTATAGGTGATCCTCTCCTTTTTCCCTTGCGATTATGCCTGTTGAAAATTAGCAGAATGACTAGAGAAGAGAATTCATAATTGGGACACCTGGAAAAAACTTAACTGCACTCAACAGCTAGTCTTTCCTTCTGGTAGTCTCTTGCTACTGTGGCAGAGCTTAAGTTGTCATAAACTCATACATAAAATTCACTTTGGGACCGAAGCTAGTATGGCATATACGTTATGGTTATATAAACAAAGGTTTGTTTTATTCTGAACAGATGCCTAACAGTCTGTTCAGCTCCTGGACCATTAATTTCAAAATAGATGTGAAAATACCAGAATACATTTCACATGACCAAGGACAATCGCCCACAGTGTTACTTCCCCACATTGGGAGAGCAGGATAGAGAGAATTGTGACTTTCAAGGAAGAATGTGCCCAAATCATCCTTGAAAGTCAGGACAATCTAACTGGAACTCTTTTGTAACAGCTGTCTTCAATCTTATTTTTCCAGCTACAATTGGATACTTTACAAAAGAGGTTGAATTAAAAAAAAAAAAAAAAAAAATCAATGAAAAAAAACCCAAAACATGTTACCGTAATTGATTTGAGGTCTGTATGAAAGTCTTCTACTCACCTTTTAAAGATGGTACCCTAATGCATACGGGTCAACCCATCGTTTAACTTCATTAGTTACACTCATCGTGCTCCTGGATGCAACAGTGTGGTTTCACTGGTCTGTGAACATCTAGTTCAACTCCACAGTTGAACATGTGGGAAACGGTGGGCCAATAGATTATTGTTCTCTCTTTGGACTTCACAGCCTAAATTAATTTTTCCTCTGTAGGGCAGTGGTGAAACACCCTAATGACATCAGAGCCACACAGACCATTAGCTCAGTGTCTTGCTGCACACAAAGTCAGGCTCTTCTAATTAGGACTCCCTGTTGACATGTCTGGTCGGGAGCTGTCATAAGCACTGGGGGATATATGGTTACAAAAGGCCACACCGCAGGTATGGGCATCCACTGCTGCCTGGACTTGGCATGCACACCTACATCCAAACTACCTTACCTACATGAGGCAAATTTGGGCTTGCTTTGCAGGCACAAGGCTTCTTCAACTGGTATGTTTGGTTTTTTCATATAGCTATGAAATTGCCAAAAGTTTTTGAATATATTAAAACAGACTTTCCTTGCTTTAACTCATCCTCTATGAATATTTACTATCTGTGTTTGCGGACAGGTTAACTCCTTTAACTACAGTAATCTCCCACTTTACTACAAGCAGTTCTTGCAGATCACGTAGTCTTAGTTTAATTCATACAGCTTTAAGGTTTTAGTAAGAGCGGGAATTGTCTAGTTAGTTTGGTGACCGAGACTGACTGCACACCCGACTTACACCATTAGCATTGTGCTTCTCAATAAACAGCACCTGACTGAAAGAGAACCTTTTGTTAAAAAAAAGTACTCTGGGAGTAAAAAAAAAATGCTTGGGAAATGTTGGGTCAATGGACTATTGTTCTCCCCTCCAAGTTCACAGGCTAAATTAATCATATCTCTCAAGGGCAGAAGTGGAACACCCTAATGACATCAGTCCCATGCAGAAAAAGCCATGCTGCTTACTGGCACAACTGATATGTCTCAGCATTCAGCATCCACAAAAGTGGTTCCCTAACAGAGCAGGACAATGAGACATAAATTGCATTCTATTGTTTATTGGCACTGAAAGCTGTTTCATTGCAAAGCATTGTCTATGGCTTGGTAAGTATACAGCTTTTACCCTCCAATGAATGTGGAGAAGGCTATGGGGTTAGTTTTGGACTCAGTGTCTTACACTAAGTGGCTGAACATGCCCGCGTCCACAACAACCAGGGTATCTCTGGTGGAATTTGACTGTTCTGATTGTCTGCAGACTCCCAACAACACACTTCAGAAAATGCCTACAATGTATATTTTCCAGACGGGATCTTTTAAAGAGGATTTTAAACCTTTACTATGATTTTTTTAATGGGTAAAAATCACCAGATGACAAAAGTAAGAAGCAAATGCCTGAATCTGGAATTTTGGTTTTGCCTGAGGCTAAGAGGACTTACCAGGAGGAGGCGGTGCAGCTCTCATAGGGTAAGTCTGACTTTGAGACCGGTTGGAATATCCTCTACTTTGGGTAACATTCCGTCTAGTGGGACCTAAAAGAAAGCAGCAACATTTTGTTACCCCTTCACAATTACATTAATTAGGGAAGTCCTTCTGGCTGCTAGACCCCTACTCTGTGATCAGAAAGAGCTGATTTTCAGGAATAATGAATCTGACTCCTGCAGTGCTGGCCAGGTTGTGCTGAAGCTTTAGGTGCAACAAGGATGAATTAGGCATATTCTCCCTTTTGTGATCCAGTTCAGCCACAGGATATAAAGTTGTCTCAAGACTACAGTAAACGAGGCCCAAAAGACCGTTAGCTCTATGAACTTAATTATAAACCATGCATAGCTGGCACAGCAGTACTTTTGACTGTCCTGTTTCTGATCAGCAATTAGTATGAGAAAAAGGTAGGAGATGAAACCAGAGAGGCTGGTGTATTTGCAGCTCAACCTTTGGTGATGCACAGAGGTTCCCTTTCCTCATATCACAACCTGTTCTGTCCTGATCAGACCTTCCTTCATCAGAAAGGCAATAAGAACTGCAGGAGCTCAGAGCAGAGTGAGACTCTTCCCCAAAATGCTTGGCTAATTGTGTCATTTGTACTATGTCACATGATTAAATGCCCTCATTTCTTTTGCTGCAGGGCAAAGAATTTCAGACATTTCAGAAACAGTTGGTATACAGCAAAAGTAACAAAATTCCAGCACGACTGTAGAGCAGCAGGGCATTCTGCTGTATCATTACAATCTATAACTTGGATTTTCTTTTTAAGTGTTACAGAGAAATAATAAAGAACATGGTGAGGCTAGAAGCAAGCAAGGAGAGTAAGAGTCAACTGTTCTCTAAATTTCTAAAGGAAATTCATACTTACGGGAGTTCTTTGGTAGCCCTGGTCCGATGCTGATCTGCAGCACCTTATTACTTGGCTTTAGAATGGCTATATCTCCCTGGCCTTGCAAAAATTGCACTTGTCGAGAACCACCACTGCTCCAGGGCCCCCAGCTCTCCTTTTTCAGCTTCACTTCAAGTCTAATATAAGCACATGAACAAAAAAAACCCAGAAAGCATTTCTATGTCAAATCAGAACAATACTACTTGGGAGCAGATAACTTAGAAATAGAGAACTAAAAAGCTTAGACTGAGAATCTGTATTCCCTGAGTGACTTAGCTGACATAATCCACCTAATGAGATCTCTTTTTCATGCTTTTTAAAATGTTCTTAATTGATGTTTTAACTTTCCTGGTAGAGCTACTCAGAGGAAGCTTAAGATGCCCTGGAGAGGATGGAGAGTGCAGCGAGCTTTGAGGAAACACATGCAAAGGTGTAAGAGATGTATCTGCCATCAAACATCGCTGCCCCTGCAGCAGACTCTGCTGGAACAAGCTAGAGCGCTCTGTTCTTAAACATTCTTCTGTATATACCATTAGATGTATATATAAATTAGATGTATATATGTAGGATATACATTGGCACGTATATGCCAATATATGCTTTAGGAATGGGCCTTGTGCATGTTCTGGGAGTCAACATTTTTGTACACATATACTTCAGTCTTTCCCATTTGATTTTTTTTCCACGTGCACAGACACACACCTATATATTCTTTCCCAGCATTTCCACGCTCTCCATCTGCTCTGTACTGTAATAAGGAAGTTACGGTTTGGTTTTGGGCAGGACGCCGGAATTACATTACATTACATCTTACATGAACAAAAAATGTACTGGTACTGGCTCTGGATTGAGAGCCTACAGGACAACACACTATATGTATGTTCCACACTTCAACTGTCCTCCTCCACCCTTTCCAAATGAAAATAATAATCTCCTGTTACCTTTTATAGTTCTTCCACTTTTTCGAAGGAAATAATAAACATACAAATCCAGGCCTGCTGAGGCTAACGGGTAGGAGTATTAACAAAAGCAAATGTTTGTTGGGATAGTTTCCAGCATGTCCTTACAGCTAAAACGCACATCACACATTCTGTATCTTTTCAGGATAGTTTCTAAAAAACATTCCCACTATCATTTACTTCCTGAGGCTCCTTTAGAATTATCCTCTCACCCTGCAGTCCCCTGTCCCCACAACAAACGTCAGAATTTGAGATTGTTACATTCTGTCTCTGGAATTGTCTTTCAAACTCTTCCTCATGATGTTTCCACTCCTAGGTCAAGGTTAAGGAACTGGAAGAGGATAATCCCTTCTCCTGATAGGAACCAGCAGCCAGCACAGGGATGGAGAGCTTGCACTATGGCTGCACACGAATCCTGCAGTGACTGGCCGGGCCCTGGCTGCGGGGACAGAGCCGCTCTGTAGCACAAAGCTGCAGACCCTTGAGCCTGATGCCGTGTTCAGTGGCATGAAGGTAACTCTTCTATGTACACAGACAGTGGAAAGTGGCAAACAGCCCGGGTACAAGCCTAACCTGTTACTCTGATGAGCTAATCAGAAAGTCCAGCCTCCTTGCAGATAGAGATCTTTACACCGTGCTGCCTCTTGTTATTGTAAAACAATAGTGTCACAACCAGCACTCACTCATTTACCTCGGCAGCAAGAACAAAGATTATTTATTCTTGAAAGACCATTGAAGAAAACCATAACTCACGTATTGCTAAATTTCAGAGGTAGTTTTCTTTGTGTTTTCTCTTCGTATCGTTTTGATAAGAGGCTCAAGAACTCAGTTTTAAAGACCGATTCGAGGAAACTATCATATTCCTGTTCATGTAGAATGAAGATGTCATCCTGCATTGTGCTGAAAAGAAATCAGAGCATATACCATTCAGATTAAAATTTCATCAGCAAATACAGCCAGCATTATAATGACATTTGCAGAGTACTCATGGTTATTTTTTAAAAACTGAAGAAAGTCCATGCAGTGTTAATTATAGAGTCTTGCTTTCTGAGACCAGGTTCAGTTTTTTTTTCAGGAGTTGATAGTGGAATATCTGAAACAATCCTTTTTGAGACACAGGAATGCTACTTAGTCCTTTTATGGTAATTACTGTTATCAAAAGAACATGTGCTATTAAAGTTACAATTAAAGCCCATCTCTTCAATAATGGCAAAACTTGTGATTAGCGGTGAACTGGAAACTTGAAGGTAACTAAAGAAAGACTGAAACCCAAAACAAGCAAATTTGGAATGAAAGCTTTCAACTTTCCATTGGCTTTAGGCTAGGACTGGTTTAGCACAGTATAAAACCCACAAACGTTGGGTTCTATTGCCACCTTTGGATCAGCTCCTCTTTATACCTGCTGAAGATGCTGCAAACCACTTCACAGAAAATGAATCCACATCAGTACTTTGCAAGGCTGATCTGCCCTTCCTGAGTCCCCACAGTAAAAACAGTTCTGCCGCGTCCTAACCAAGATTACTGTTGTTCCAGCATGCTTGTAATTTGTTTATGTGTGTATCGTTCTTCTTTAACACCATGTTGGCATTCTTCCTCGCTATAACTACATTGTTGCTTGTCTGCTCCGGCATTCTCTCTACTAAGAGGTCTAAGCTTTCCAAATAAAACTGTAAGATGTGAAAATTGAGGCCATGGGTCCCCCTTTACTTCTTGGGTTGAATAGCATATAAGCAACCAGAGGATGCTCGGGTTCAGTTTGCTGATCCTACAGTAAATGCATTGTATTTTGAAGCTGGTTATCATCCCACTGGATAAGCGTACAGAACCAGGTCACAGCGTGGGAGCGCAATGCTAGCTCAGACACAGGAAAATGGTGGGAGCATTAACAACAGAGGGAGGGGACTGCCCCTTGGGCACCCCCCCGGATTTGCACTGGATTAGGAGCGACAAGAGACCTCTAATTTCATGTGTGGTTTCATAACCAGTTTAAATCAAGTTAACATTATTGTGCTGTCAGAAAGGGCAGCCTTCCCTCTGCCCCTCACCCTTTTTATTCACTGCAGTTCTGTTCCTTCCCTCGTGCTGGAATCCACCCCCTGCCCTTCCCTGGTAGATTAATTTTCTGCTTCCCTTAGTTTTCAGTGTCTCATCCATATCCCCACACAGCCACCTGGGTGCTAGCCAACGTGTGGCTGGGAGAAGAGACAGCACAGGATTTCTGACAACTGTGCAGAGCTGAGAATTGCTTAACCTTATCACAAAACAATTACCACAACACCAGCTTGATATTTCACAAAATGGAGTACAACCAGTGAAGAAAGGAGCATTAGTTAGACAATAAGTATTCCTGGCAGGAATGCGTGGCTCCTTTTCATGGTTGTTTAGTCCACTGCAGGGAGTCCGAAGCCAAAGCTACCCTGCTCTTTTGTCAATGTTGTTGGTCAGTCTTCTGCGCTATGACTAATATCAGAAAATACTATTTTATAATAGCAATTTATTTCAATATATTAAATATCACCTACTAAGTGAAAAGGGCACTCTCAGTTTGCCTTTCTCTCTGGAGAAACAGACCTTTCAAATCCTGTTGGATTTAGAATTAACATTTATTACGAGTTTTCATCATTTTTTTCTAAAAAACAGCATATGTAACTCAGAAGTGTGAACATCTGCATTGCAGTGGTTAAGGCTGTGGAAAACCAGGGAGGTGAAGGTCAAGCCAAAGTTACATACCTATCACTAAGAAAGAGCTTCTTTCAATAGTTTGCATAGAAATACATCACACAAAGGTGCCGATATCTCACCTAAATCTATAAGTATTGCTTCAGCATTCCAGAGTAACTCCAAAAGTAAATTAATTAATTACAGCATATAAGGAACTTGAAGAAAAAGCCTCCTCCTCTTATCAGAGACAAAATTAGGTCTATTTGCCCTCATTACTGTTTTCTGATCCTAATTACCTAGCAATCAACAGCTCTCCACTTGGAGTATGCTCCTCCCTTTTCCTCCCCCAGCTGGTTTGCCTGATTGCTGACTCTATAAATCTGAACTGGGGGAGCAGGCCTGACTTTGACCCCTGCTTTTCATCTGGTTACTGAAGGCTATGACTCCTCTACAGGCTGTAAGTACCTTTTCATGCAGAATTAAAAATAGCTTCATAGTGCTGCTAGAGGTGCTCTTGACTGTCAGGTATGAAAATACAATTCTAAACCCCTTCAGACATTAGGTAAAGGATAAGTTGTATCACTGCCTGTTTTTCTAAAAATCTACCTACCACCCATGTGCTCCACAATCGTCTTTCAAATTCTGAAGTCTTTCCCATAGTTTGGAAAAGGGTGTATGAAACTACAAGCTTACCTAATTAGCTTTCAATATAGCCATAAGAAATCTATAAAATAGAGTAAGAACATGACCTCCTTTCTTATCATCAAACAAATCTAGAGCTTCAGCAAGGTTCTGAACAAGACATGTAAGAAAAGCCCAAGACCTGTGGTAAATATTATCCAGTCAGTGGTACTAATGTTGCTTATTTGGCAAAGAGTCTGACTTCACAATGCTGTTAGGATGTCCTGTGTCACTACTTATCAGATGAGTTATAAAGCTCCATTATTTATTATTACTAACAATGCAAGAACGTCTCCATGAGAGTATGAGTTGTCATTCTCAGTACCCTGAACAAATTCCAAGTTGGGCATTTGCACTTTATATTGCAACTCTTTTAGTGATTTAAATTGCTATGTAGTGTTAATAGCTGTTAATAGTGCTGATTATTCTGCCTTCATTGTGTGCAAGTGTATTGATACAAGCCTACATCAATATATTGTGCATGGGTCTCTTAAGATATACTGTTTAGATAGCAATGCAAGAATCCAGTTATCCTCTCTCCCCCTTCCATTTAAAATATATTTAATTTTGTATTGATTTATCTAAAAATTAATATTGGCATGTATAAAACTCTGAGGCTGCAATACAGAATAGAGCTAAATCTATGCTTGATAAGCTCATGAACGTAGCATGTAATACATGCACTAAATAAAGGTTTTGCTCTAGTTTTATTAATTGAAGAGTTAAATATTACAAGTGCTAACTCTTGTCACTGAGACAAGATTATCTCAGATTTGAGAGAAGCGGTAACTTTTACAGCCTCTGCAGCCAGAGCGTTGCATTACCACTAGGCCTCTTCAATACAGACTTAAAAGATCCCTTGATTAAGACCCATTATGAACTTGGGCCGTTCTAACATGGTAATGGGAAAAGCCCTCTTGCCCTTATGTATTTTTTAGGGTTTGCTTTTGGAGTAATACCTGGAACAGTTTGATAGCTTGTAATTCTGGATCTACTTTTAGCACAAACAAAACCCAATGTCTTTTACAACAAAATGAAATCAGTAAGATAAGTTCAAAACATTATTGGACATAATGTAACATACATATTTCCTCTGAACTAAGCACACTTGGTTTTGCTTCGGAAGGCTCTGAGGAACTGTTATTTACATGTGAGAGGACCATAACAGCCAACTTTCACCAACTTGGCAGGCAGCCATCCTTTTAGCTGACTCGGTGTGACTCTGCCTCTGGAATGTGCTGGCCCAGTTCAAGCGGCTGGTGCAATCTGTTCGAGGTTTGCACAGCACATTGTCCAAACTGGGAGCACTAAAAAGGCAGGTTCCACTCTCATCTTTAACCTAGATCTACTACAGTTATTTTTGTTGCAACCTTCATTATAAAGATGCATGATAAATAAACCACAGGTTTTGCAAATGGTACTGTGAGCAGACACAGCTTGCAGACCTTTCCCCAGTCTTGAAATGGCTGTGAAGAATTCTGCAAAAATGTGAAATCTGCTGTTTTAAAGCTATCAATACACAGTACTGAACTGTAGACTTGCATTCCGTTAAAGTAATAATTTATGTCAATATTTAAAGTATGCTTGTTGCCCTGGGTGGATATTCTTTTGTATTAAATTACACTCGGCTACCACTTCTGATAAACTGCAGTAATAAATGCAGAGGTATCCAGAGACTTTGTTCATTCATCTTCAAAGGAATGAAATGATACAGGCAAGAATCCAACTGGTCTCATGGGCAGTTTCCTCCTGGTTTTGCTCACCTAACTGGGATTCTCAGCTCTGTGTGGACACCTCAGATACCTCCTAGAATCTGGGATTGGCTTGACATTCAGTCACCAGAAGTGATGTGAGATCCAACTAGAAATAGAGGTTTTGGTAGCTGACCAGAGAAAGAATGCCCCTTTAGGAAGGAGCAGACATGTACGAGGTGTACTTCTGTAAGAATTATTTCTAGGGTACAAGCTTGAGCCAGAACTTACTAGAACCTGCATGGTGAATGAATATATATATACACACATGGCTTCCCAGAATACATTTTGGAGAACACATCAGATACATGGGACCCAGTATAAGTGACACATTTTAACAACTATTCAGAAAATGTTTCTGTGTTGGCTATAAACATAAACATCTATTGCTGTAACACACTTAGGGCTGGGAGTGAAAATAAGGCTTCAGCTTTCTTATTTACAAGCTTCAATTAATACAGCTTAAGTAATTCACCTTTGTCAATCAACTTATTTTATTTTCCCCCCCTGTTCTGCAAAAATTTCTCTGTCAGTGGAAAGATGCTTTGAAGATACTGACCTTAGAGAAACTGAAAGAATTCTCTCCACTTCCATCCTTCGCTTCAAGACTTCCTTCACTTGGCCCTTCTCTGGACCCTGCTTTATCTTTTCACGCCCAATCAGGTATATGCACTTTGGAGTGAGGACAAGATCTCGCTTCACACTCTGAAATGCAAAATTGTTTGAAAATACATAGCTATACAGAGATCAGCACACTGATGTTGTGATGCTGTTCCAAAGATATATAATGTACTATGATTTGGGGTGATACTGTTACTCTCTTGTTCAAGTGAAAATCACATGACCTGAGTCAGATTGCACAGCGCAGGAAAGTATCTTTGTTCCCCATTTACTAACCAATGTCGCTTTCTGCCCAGCAAGTCCCATAAACCCTTCATCCTGGGACAACTGGTTTGAAAATGGCAATGCTCCAGTCACAAGGGTGTAACTGCATCCCTACGTGTCTTTTAGGTCAAAGATACTTTTTTCAAGCTGGTATCCTAGATGGACACTAACATGGCAGAATTTCTGTTAAAGGATGGTAAAGACATCTGTAACTACCTAGCAGAAATAATCATTAGTGGATGTTGCTCCTAAACCTACCTTAAACCGTCTATCATACTTAGTTACAGTGTCCGCAAAATCAATCTTCTCCCGTTTGCCCACAAACTGCCGTAGCTCTGGATGGTCCTCCATGCCTATGTAATCTCCCACAAAATTTCTGTTAATGCTGTTTCGTCTTCTCTCTTTCTTGTTCAGCAATAGATCTGATGCTTAAATACAAAAAATAAACATTGATTAATAGTATCTACTAAATTTTCTAAACTCATGATCTGATAGAGCTAACTCTTTCAAGCAGAACTTTTTGGGAAGAAGTGATAACCAAATTGTTTATAATATGCAAAAAAATAATGAAGCACTGCTACTAATCCTTTATATAAGGATTCATGTGATTATTAAACCCATTCCTAATGAAATACACTGATGGCAAGCTCAGCACCTCTGATGAACTGGGAGCACTTCTGGAAGTAAGGAATTTCCCAGTCATTGCTGGAAATTAAGGATTAGCTCTTCCAAATGCAGAATGTTGTTCATTCACATAACCCAGGTCACACATGCAACTAAGCATTAGTCCTTGGACTGACTTAAGTCATCTACAGACCATCGAGGTCCTGTATAATTGTGGGAAGCTTTTCCTTTTTCACTTCCCCTGGAACATCCCTGGATCTCTGTCCTACTCACACTGCCTTTGTTTTGAGAGCAAAACACTGGGTGGTCCAAGAAATCCATGCATGCAGACCAACCAACCGCATCAGTGGTACCTTAGGGGTCCAATAATTTGCAGTCATGTGCAATGCAATGATTTGCTCTCTGTAGAGGGAGATGTTTCCTTCATCTCGTGGTGCTCTTTCTGTTCCTGGAACCATGTGTGAAATATCTGTCACCAGAAGTTATGACCTACCTTCTTCTCTCATCTGCACGTATTTTTTCCTGGCCACATACTTCCTCCATGCCTTCTGGATGGCCCTGGCATACCCATCATATTTCCTCTCTCTCATCTCTTCTAACAAAAATAGCTGTACAAAGAGACAGTAGAGCAGGTCAAACATTTTACATGAAAAGTTCAAGAAAAAGCTGTATTTTACTTTCAACAACTTTCCAGTACATTTCACCCTAGATCCAAGCTGGTGCCTCTACCACAACTATGGGATCAGAGATCAGAATATTAAGATAAACTTTTCTGGAAGAAATCTCTGATGCTTGAGTAGTTCTGGCTCTTACCAGTCTACCCATTAATCTTGATACCCAATGATGAAGGAAGAAAAATATGGATTTTCCCTGAAATATTCCACTGGTGCAAATAAGAATTGACATTTCACTTGTCAGAACATTGCCATGTCTATGGGGGATCTGTGCAATATGTAACGTAACGCACCGTATTCACATGCAACTTTCTTCCCTGTCTGAATTTCATACGCTCATGTCCACTGGCTCCATTCTTTCCTAGCAGTGAAGTCTGCCAGCCAGCTGCAGGATTTACAACTATGATCTTGTATTTCAGTATGACATAAGATTTTGGGGTCTAATGCTCTCAGTTCAAGAGTAAATGCTGATTTATCAAAACAGAAATGAAAGGTGCATCCCCTTTTTTGATAATTTCCCAGGTCCCATTAAAATATACGTAAATTTGGTCCATTAGAACAACTTCATAATTATTGTAGGATATGGCATATTTCACTATAGCCTTTTACATACTTTAAACTTTTAGTTTAAAGTTTACTTGTCTCATCAGAAGCACAAGCATTTGGCTAACAATTACAGTACTAAATCAGTCCATTGACATGATTGTTGCTTATTTCCCTCTACTGTGTGTTAAATATTCATAAGGACTTTTCTTCTAGCTTTCAAAAGAGATAACATTAGTAAAACCAGGTATATCAGGAAAGAAACCTGGGCTTTAGGATTCTTTTTTTAATTTGCTGCCCTAAACCATGCAAATCTAGAAAAATACTGTTGTTCACATTGATCTTATAAAGGAAACTAGATCTAGTGCAAACCATTTCCACAGAACCTCACTTGCTCTTGTGTTATTTATTCAGCTGTTTGATGGAAATGTGAATAATGAAGCCTCCTTTTTGCCACCCATAAAACCTTATTTCACAGTTGGCAACTCTTCACCTACAGCAAACTTGTTTAAAAAAAAAAAAATTAGAATTTCTCTTCACAACCACACAAGCACTAGATAGGGTTTTAGCATACAGGTGTGAGTGCTCCTGCTGCAAAAACTTCCTCAGCTTCAGCAGGAGCAGGGTCAAGCCCTCATGCAATTCAGGTTACAGTAACAATATTGATGTTGTCTCTTGTGAATACTCACCATTAATTTCTCTAACAATCATTCTAGTTGCAATATCTCAATGCAAAATAGTCTATCACCTTCAGTTGAAGGTCACAACTAAGGAAGTTCATTGAAAACACTGAGTTAAAATATGGTTCTTAATTTGTAAAATAAAAATACTGCATAAATTCTTTCCTAAAATATGTATTATAAAGCCTCTCCTCCCACTCCTGAGCAAATCAAGTATTTTTCACCTGATGAACCACAACAGGTGCTCTCTCTGGCAGAAAGAAAAATTTTCATTTACCATCTGAAAGATTATTTTTCTCAAAAGCAATATATAGCCAATACTTTAGTAACATAAGACGAGATGATTGTCTTTGATACTAAAAGATATAAATCAAACTTTAGAATATTCAGCTCACAGAAAACTTTTTCCATCAAAAAAAGCCCAGACTATTTTTAGTACTTGTTTAAAAATGGATTTCATGGCTTTTCAAAATAAAATGTATACAGTAATTGAAAGCTTTAATTTAAATTAAAATGAAAATGCAAGGCAAAAAAGTTTTACTATTTCTAGTCAACCTCATGTTGTCTTAACATGCAGAACTGCCCTTCAGTAAAACTCAGACATGCCATTAAATGGTATATGCATGCAACCAGGACTTAGTATTACAAATATGCATTAGCATGGAAAGATGCATCAATTAGAAAACAATTTCTTCCTCTCAGAAACAACCTAGTAGCGTGTGATATTGGGGTACCGAATGTTAACATGTTGGCCACTTCAGAGTGAAGTGAATCCTACATGAGCACTTGCCACTTGGCTATTAAACAGAAGAATTGTTTTGATTTCTTCCCTTAATTGTTTATCTTCAAAACTGAGATTGCCTTTGGTTTGTAACTAAGTGCAACGAACAGCATGGATGCAAAATAATTTCACAGTGAAAACAAGAAAATCAGGTTTGCTACAGTGCAAGATAATGAACACAGGACTGGAAGATATTGCTTAAATTACTAATTCTAGTTCCTTGTAATTACAATCAACTAAGTTGTCTGTATTAATTCAAATAGATACTTGACCAGATTGTGTACTTGCCACCACCCTATAATAAAACTTGAGGTCACCAATAAAGTAGTAAAAGTCACAACTCTAATGTCACAAGAAGAGACAGCAAAGACATCTATTAATGTCCAAGACTGTCGCACTGACTTTGTAAGACAAAGCTCCCCAATAATCTTAGGAAATAAATCACAGCCTGTGCTACAGAGGAAGGCAGACAAAGCTCACAGTTCCTTGTAACTGGCGAGCTAAGGTGATGCTTGCAATGACTAAGTAGGATTAACCATATACTAGAATTTCCTGCTCTGTCAACATGCACCTAAGTATTCTAATAACCTACATCTTGAACGCTAGATGCTTTATTATATAAATAGGAATGTAAAGTCCCATTATTCCTGAACAGAGATGATACTATCTTACCCTATTTATGGTAGAAACAACGTGATTTCTATTACAACTTGGAGAAATATTATCTTTTTTTCCTTTAACAGAGATTTATATGATTGGGCACAGCAGTGTCATTCCCTGAATTACTGTTGCCCTACAGAGCAAAAAGTATGTTTCTGGAAAAGAAAATGACAGCAATAGAAGTGTTCTGCTTTTATTTTGACACATAACTTCAAGTAAAGCACCAAGAAACCACCTAATGCTCAACTGCAAGGTATGCTACACAAACTAAGCCTGATTGCTTCTGGTAAATAAGGAATACAGGATGGTGAGTAGAGCGTAGTCTTTTCTGTGACAACTTTCCTGAAAAGTGATAAAAGAAAACTTTCTTCCAACAGATTTTGTGCAGTTTAGCAGCCACAGGGTAAAAACAGCCTTATGATGCCTCCCTAATGTTCTCTTTGAATGGGATTTCAAGCTGCAGTCGTTCTGGAACATCGATTTACTCAGTGATGCATAACATACCCTTAACTCTAACTGGGGGCTATTCTACTTTCATCAGTAGTTCTTGTACTGAGAAAAGGATCTATTTTCTTGGGCTAACGGTCATAGATATATTTTCATGCCTTCATATGACATATTCTCTGATGGAATGTCATGATGAACCACCTGACACCAAAGCATCTTCATATTCCATATCCTCTTCTAGATGTGTTTAATGCTTCTTGTGTTAGTGTCAAAATCCCACAGGGTCCTTACGTACTGTGCCTGTTATAAAAGTGCCCAGAATCCCTGTACAGCCTCAAGGCACCTGTGACAGACCTGCCCAGCTTGACTTGGTTATTACACCTCTCCCACCTTAGCAGATATCGCGCTCAACTTCTGAGCGGGCAGACCTTTTATTTCAGCAAAACAGTTTCTATATTTAAAGACTCGTGTTCTGCCACACTTACCGACTCTGGAGCTTTGATGAAGACTTTGGATTTCCCAAGCTGGTATTGGTCAGAATCCATGTTCACCGACTGAAGCAGGTGGAGAACTCCTTGTTTATCTTCTCCTTTCCAGGAAGGCCAGGTTGCTTTGGTCAGAATGGCGTACCTTAGCCACCAAGGAGAAGAGATTAAAACCGGACAAACAGCAGCAGCAGAATACCACTGACTCTTAGTCAGTATTACCCTGGGGGGAGGGCTGACAGTTTTGGCAGGACTTAAAGAAGCTTGAAGTGTGGGAAGATGCACAGTATTAAGGTGTTACTTGTTTAGCAAGACCAAACAACTACTAATAAAAGTGCAACAGTGTCCAGGAGTCTCCCATTTCCAGATGCTAAGTAACTGCTGTAGTTAAGTACAGAAAGTTCTGCTGTGATCCCCTTAAGTCCAGGGCAAGGTTATTTATTAGCCATGACTTATGGTCCAGATCTAAGTACCTACACCCTTGGTATTCTAGATTCATTCCCAAGCATGTGGCCAATTTCCCACTCAAGCCTCCTCTGTCTTATTCTTAAAAAGGCCTTTTGTGTTTCTAAGCAAGTGGCCAGCTCATGCTCTTAACCCACCTGTTCAACAGCTGGGCATTCAGAGTTTAGCAAGGAGCTGCTCTTGGCTTTATCCCAGAAAGCCTTTGGCTTGGCCTCTGGTACAAGAGGGAAAATACAGCAACATTGGTGCAACACGGAGGGAACGCTGGGAACTAGGGAAGGGCTACAATACCACGTCTTTGATAGGAAGTCTTCTGTCTGTCTCATGGTATTCTCTTTAAGCCTTGAAAATGAGATGGATGCCAGGTTGCAGCCCTTTTTAAACTGTCCACATTTTCAGGCTCAACTTGGGCTTTTGGAACTGCCAGGCTGGAGTTACAAAGCTGCCTTGTTCCACTGCCCACCAAGGAGCACTGGTGGGTTTTAGCTGCCTCTGCATGTCTACGGATAAGCGACTTCTCAAGCAGCAGCTATTTAGACTCCTTTGACAATGAGACTGGAGAACAGCTAAATATGTTGTGACAAATCTCTCCCCCAAATCTTTTATGTTCTTTAGTCTTGACAATTTTTTTAATGCCTTAAGCATACTTGAGTTACATAAAGTAAATCATGCTTATTAGTAAAACTATTCAACTAATGAAAAAGTGATAAAGTATGGAGTTCAGTTTGTTGCAATTCCAAGTTCTTGTTTCTTGAGAAGATTTAGGCAGATCCTAATAAAACGTTCTCAAAAATCACACAAGGAATTGATAGAAAATTCATTAAGGGAACATTACTCATTCTTGTCATATCTAAAATGTTATCCAGCCAGGAAGCAGAAACAGTGTCATGTAACTTAATGCCACACAAAGAAAAACAGCAAACAATTAAAAAGGAATGTATCGGAAAAAAACAAACATCTCTGAATAGCAAGTACATGGAGAGAGAAAGCTACCTTAGGAATAATTCAGTAGGACTCAGAAGGGTCTACTGATGTTATGTTCAAATTTATTATTAGTTAACAAATGCTCAGGTACTATGCATGATGGTGTAACAAAATAGCTCTTACACCATCTTATATATACAAGTATATTATACATATTCTGTGTTTACAGACAATGTGTACACTTATATTTATGTAATCTATCAGCATTATGGGATAAATAGATGAACCTAGTAAGGAGTTGTAAGTTAAAGTAACTCCCAGCTTATTTAATCAACAGCCTCTTTTGCAGGTTCATTATGTACTGCCAACAGTATAGTTGTATAGATGGGTCTAAGCAAGTCTGAATTTAAAGGAGCTGATGTTAATAAAGGCATTTGAAACTGCTACCTTCCACAATACAGAATTTGACACTACATTTCAGCATGTTATAAATTCTTTGCTACATCTGAGCTGCAAAGGAGGGTATAGGGAAAAACATGACTTAAGACTTTTTAATATAACTAAAACTCTTGGGTACAAGATAATACATTTGAAATTCATAAACTCAAATTAACTTCATACATTTTACTGGTGTGACAAGTCTACAGGGCAGAAGAAATAAGATTATTCTGTAACATGCACCAGTTAAGCATTTCACAGTTTTATAATGTGACAACTCTATCATTGTTCACCACTATTTAGAAATAGCACTTCCCTCTAATGCACTTGTGCATGCTTCCTCTTAAACCACTCATGTCAATATCCTTGTACCTAGGTTTTTCAAGCTTGTGTAATTTGATCTTACAGAGGGTTTTGCCACAAATACCGTGTTCTTAAAATGCTTCTGAAACAATTTCAAATCATGACTGCCCCCCAAAAATTATCAATTATAAATTCACAGTAAGCAGTTAGGTCCTATGTCTAAATATGGGAGTGTGGAGTTCAGCTTTCAGATTGGTTATGGTTTGAAACACATAGGCCTTTTCAGTGACTAGCTTTTTGCATGCAAATGTAAATTTTGTACATAGAGGTCTATTCAGCCCAGAAATCTCCACTTATATGGAGCTGCCAAGGAACTCCCAATGAAAACAAGCATACAAGCATGCATTTCCTGTCCATCCCGTGCCTCAGCCCACTGCTACTCACACTGACTCAGGATGCCAGAACAGAGCTTGTTCTGGGCACTAGGGAACTGCGAAAGGAAAGGTTGCAGGAAGAGTTTTACTCATAACAAAATGTTAAATTTAACAAGACTAATTTGAAAGAAACGGATGGATTCCATAAAGAATGGTTTCAGGTGCCTGTGGATCTCTATGTCTAAAGTGAAGTATAGAAATCTATTTGCCTTTCAGAAGTACCATGCAGCTTTCCTTTGTGCAGACCTCTTGGGCAGATTTCTAGACCTGCACGGTTCTCACAATCAGTGTTCAACAGCTGTGGAGGCTAGATTTAATACACAATGTTAATCTGTTATTCTGTCTTGGGAACAGTCTGTGTTAAGTAACACAACCTGAAGCATATTCTTCATGTTATGTCTGGGCTTGGCAGTTTGTGAAGAAAAAGGGATTTAAAATTGTTCCATAACAAAAATTGAGTCCATACTTTAAGATATTTTAGGTCTGTCAAGTCCTAGATGATTAGAATGTTCTCTGCATTATCATGAAGTATTATCAGTGGCTTTGTTCTATGCTGTTTGATTAATTATACTCCGTTCCTTGCAACAACTGATTGGGTGTTTTGTTTCCTATTCTCAAAGGTAACACAAAGACTTCCAACAAAAGCTGATTTGTCATGTAATGCCCCAGTTGGGGCATTTATTAGCTGCACGTCTCAATTTTCTAAAAAAACAGAAGCTGAATGTTGTATAAATCTTGCAATTGCTCTTATTTAAGAGGACTTCATTAGCTAGTGGAGGTAGTTAATCATCTTAACAGCTAGTCCTAAGACACTGAAAAAAGGATTGGCCTTACAGAGCTCTGACTCGCTTTCATTCAGTGAGCAGCTGCAGTGGTTTGAGTTGTAACCATTCCCAGCTGTTTGAACACCAGTGGGAGGATAGAAGGAGCAATTTAAGCTAAGGTTACTCTTTACACTTGAATGGCAGGGATGCATTTCTTCACCTATCTTCTGTCCTTGGGAGCACTAGAGCAGTAACATTTTAAAGAAAGGCTAGCAGCTAGACACTCAGATTTCCAGGCTCTGCAGCTCATAACTCAAAGTTCCCATAACTCTTTGAGGAACCACCTTGTAGCACTACAAAAAGAACTGAGGTCTTAGGCAAGTTTACAGAAAAATGAAAAGCCTTCCAAAGACACAAAGCCAGTCTTTAAGATGCTTTCAAATCCCTGTGTAACCTAGATTGTAAGCAAGGTAAATGAAAAGGGTAAGAGGGAAACAAGATGCTTTCAAAACTTGCAACTTCGTGATTTCTTCCTCATCATGTAAACAACTGTGCTGTAATACTTCAAAATTAGCATTACCCTACCTCTGCAAAAACTTCTTGAAAACCCGCCTGTAGGCATAGCCGGCTCTTCTTACTCGAATATTTTCTTTCAGACCTAAATATTCCACTTGATGTTTTACCCTGTGGACAAAAGCAATGCCAGATTTAAATCCATTTTATTTCAGCGTATTTGTGGATTGAGGTATTCTTAAAAGTCTGTATCATGCTTGAAGACTACTGACTTCTAAAATTCATGCACAGGTATAGGAATCTATTCTTGCACATTACCATGCGCACTGCACAGTAGGAAAAATATTCAAGGCAGGCAGACTGCATTACTGAAGTATATGTAGCAAGTTTACCTTAGCATTTTTTCCAAGTTTAACTTCCCATCTCCTAATTAATTTATTTATAAATTTATTAACTAATATTATTACCCATAAAAGACCAAGTAACTTACCTATTCAACTACATAGCTGGTATCCAAGGGAGTGGGAAATTGTTTTGTGTTCTTTTATTGTAGGTTTCACCTATGTTTTACATAGCTCAAGCATCAACAGCAGCACACAGTAGCTCTTTTTTGGTTGCTTTGGAGAAAGGACTGAATCTGATGGCTGCAGAAAGCCCTAGATGCCACACTTACATTACACAAAGAATCAGAAAGAAGAAAGCCAGGCCGGTATATTCATGAACAGCTAGCATTCCTCCTAATTTTACCATGCTGCAAAGGAAGGATTTGAGGATAGGCAGAAGACTGGCTGAAGCATGCCTGGTAAGCTTGTTCATGGCATACTTCAGTTACGAACAAAAACTGAGCTGGTACCAGTCACCCAGAAAGCGTTAATGGCTGTGGAGGGACTCTGCTGCACACAAACTGAAACACCATTTTCCCAACACCATTACAGTTCCCTCATGCAAAACACGTTCATTTAGGTTCTAAACAGGGAACAAATATGCCCCCATGAAGCTCAAAGTAGAAAAACAGCAAAAGAAAAAAAAAAGCTTCCCTTTGGCACCTTTTTCTGGAGCTGTGGCACGCTATTTTATTATTCCTTAACAATTTATGACAATGCAGTTTTCCTTTGCGTTTCCTTAATTCCCTCATCTAAGTCATGTGGCTGGAAGAGGCAATGTCAGTTTTCAACTCTGAAATGTGATGTTCAGGGGCTTCTGTTGCTGTTCTTTTATAGGGCAAATTATAGAAGCTTTGGCTCTCAGTCAGAAATGAGAGAGTTAAGATTTTAGTCCTGCAAGTTTAATAAACAGTATGCAAAAGCATTTCTTTATATATCATCAAAAACATGAACCTGCAAGGACGCATTTAATTTTGGTTTGCTTACCATTTCTCTGATTTTACAAAAGATTTTTCAAATCCTGAAAAACTCTTGGTTAATTCAGTGTTATTTCTCTAGCTATTTTGAAATGTTAAATTTCAATATAAAGTGTATTGCCCACTGATTTTTTTTTTTTGGTTGAGACATTCTTTTCATATGACTCATAGTATAAAGGGAAAAAACTTTTGAAATCCCATACTACAAATGACAAAAGCTCTTGAGTGATTTCTTTTTAAAGAATGCTTTTGAGAGGTATTTTACTAAATGATGAGTGATACTGCTCTTTTAGCTTATAATGAAGAATAGCGCACACTTTAACCTTGCTGTGTTCAAGGAATAAATTATATTTTGTACCCACTCCAATAATTTTGGTACAGTAGAAAGTTGGTGGACAAAAATACATTTTCCTGTTTATAGCTTTCCCTCCTGTTCACATCTGGAATAATGCACTGGAGCAACAGTATTACTCCCATTTTCTTACTGCCCTGCCAGTATTAGTGTCCAGCAAGAGAGAATTTGAGACATTTTTCTGTTTTTCCTTTTCTTTCTGAGAAAAGGCACACTGAAACTCTCCCTCCAGGCATGAACCTCAAGCAGGTCAGGGTCTGGGAATTCAGCTAATGCAGCAATTCTGAATGCAAGTCCAAGTGGCTGTGCCAGGACCTGAACAAAAACACATTTCAAGAACACCCCAATTTTTGGAATAACTAAGGTATTATACAAGATTTAGATCTTGCACAAGGTCTATGTTTCAGTGCTAAATATTCTGGAATTATTCAATGGCAGTACAAAGCTGGAGTGACACGGCTTCTGTGAGCATGAAGACAGACAGTCTTTAAGTATTTTTTTTTCCTTTTTCAGTAACATTTTCACCGTCTAATAACATGCTACTAGTAAGCAGATTAGATATGCTACTCCCATCACATTGACTATGGGAGCATGTGTATGATAAGCATTATGTGATCACAGAAGAAAAGAAAGGCCTAAACCAACAGTCAGCAAAATATCACATAAACTCAGTTATGTTTTGTATTTCCCTCAACAGAGAACTTCTGCACAGTAAGATCATGAAACAACAAAATTAACCTTGAGTTGTCATATGCATATAAATTTCTCTTTCCCAGACACATCACTAACTGCTACAGCATATGTATCCTATGTGAAGTCCTAGTATAATATATGGGAGATAAAGTTAGGATTTTTAAACAGGGATGAAGGATTACCATTATGAGAAGTATGTCCATTTGTGTCCGAGTTTGGTAGTATACAATCCTTTGTATTTTATTTATTATCAGTAGCTGCTGCTTTTGCCAAATGTCATCCTCGTTATGGGAAAACAAGAAGAAATCTTGCCCGTTTTTGCTCCAAAAGGGGTTTCTTGAAAGCCGTCTTTTTCTCAGGGCTAGGTTTTTGTTTGTTTGTTTCACTGGTTTCCTAGCAACACCTTCCACAATAACAGGCCTGTTTTCCAATATGTAAATGATTGATTTTAAAAGCCCCTCAACTCACAGTTGAAAGTTTTAGACATACTTTTTCCAGGATCGCTTACTTTCCTCCTGAGGTCCCCAGTGTCAGTGGAAAATTAAGTGCTGCATAATAGGATTTTCAGGGTGGAAAAGCTAGAGAAAGAGGGTCTACATTTACTGCCAAGACCTAAACGACACTTTCAAGTGCAGTCCCAGTTGTGGCTTCTGTAAGTGCTCTACATCTGCATGCAATTGTGCTAGTCTGCATGCCAAATGGCAGGAAGTGTATTCTGGTGTGTGTTGATATGGTCAAGAATGCTTTTTATCAGACTTTGCAATTTGTTTCACTGTGATAAAAATAACCACTTGCTTTATCAGCACTTTTACCACTACCAAAAGTACTTGATATATACTAATAAATGATATCTATATTAGGACCTCACATAGTATACATACCGTACTGATCACCTACCTCAGTGCAAAAAAGAAGAGCATCCTTTTTCAGGTAATATGAAGATGCTATGAAGCATCGTATAGTTAAAGATGCCTTAAAACAGATGCAATAAACCAAACTGATGATTTAGACATCTACTTATAACCACCTGATACAATATTCTAGTGACTTCTCTTTAAAGAGCTGGCTAATGACACTTTAAAAGTCAAGAAGTAAAAAAGGAACCTCCTACATTCTTGGCTATAGAGACTTTTTGGTAAGTTTGAGAATAAAAGCAAATACAGACATCCTGCTAGCTTTTTAGCTACCTAATAGAAGCTGTTTTCAAAGCATAAAGCAAAAGTTAGAACTGATGTATAATGCATTTGGTGTGCAAAATCTACATTGAAAACCGAGACTTTAATATATCAATTGTGTTACTGTTATGCAAATTGTGATTATTCATAACTGATATAAGAAAAACTAAGAACTGCATATACTAACTGCTGATTTAGACGAAGTGGACCACAGCTTATCTTCAATGTTCAGGAGAGGTCATGCCAGATTTCGTTTCTGAAGGTTTTAGAGTATCTAGTTCTATTTGTCTGTAGACTGTATGATCATGAACTATGAATTTTTGTGGCTTTTTTCACTATTAGCACTGTTTCTCATCACCTGCTCTGCTTATCCATACCTGCTCTCCTCCCAGTCTCGAGACTTCTTTGTTTCATTTGGTTTGATGCAGCGGATGTAATGGGGTGTACACTTCATCAGGGTGCCAACAAGGTCATTTGCTTGTTTCTGTAAAATTGAGGGAAAACAACAGGATCTGAGATGAACACGGTAAATCCTGTGAGAGGATTCTAAAAATTATCAACCATCTGCTGATGATTCAATTGACTGGATCCAGTTGACTGGTCTTTCCCCAGAAGAACCAAAGTGTCTTGGGATAATACACACCTTACGAAAAATTTATCAGTACATAGAAGGCACCATTGTCTCCAGCTACATAACACATTTAAGTATTACATAAAAATATGGAGCGACAAGGTGAACTTGACTGTCAGGGTGAAATATGAGGAAAGAGGTTGATAAATATGGATTTCCAGAGTCTGCAAGTGTATAATCTAAGCGTATATTTTACAACCAGTCTCCAAAAAAATGCTCGCCTTCTAACACCTGCAACCTTATTCAACACACATTATGGTCAGTAGAAAGATTTCTGTTGACTTCAGTGGGTGTTGGATCAGGCCCTGCTGCATTTCTGCAGTATAAAGAGACCAGTTATCTGTAGTTACTTGTAGGACATCAAGTGGCTGAGTGAAGGGGCTCATTCATTATGCACATGCAAGTACTATTTATCACTACCATCAATTGCTCATTTGGAAAATTCACTGCTGTAGAATGCAGCTGAACAAAATGTTTAACGAACAGTGATGCTGGGCAAAACATGCTTCTAACAGCTGAAAGAATGCATCACTCCGCAATCACGATATTCCTGATGTCTTAAAAAATTCTGGACAATAAAATCAGGAAAGACTACTTTTTAAGTTTATTTAGGTATCCATACACAAACACACACCCATATATGCACATACTAACACAGCAAAACCAGACATACTTTGATTTTACTGCCTGCAGTGGTAGGACGGCCCTTCTTGTCCACTTGAAGATTTTCAGGAAACAGAGCCTTTATAAAAGGCCTAGGAAAGAATTAATAATATAGTGTTGGCATAGAAAGACAATTCAATGCAGGAATGTCAAGGAATATGCTGTAAAAGTTGATAGTTGAACAGAATATAAATAGCTATTTCTATTAATCTGGAGTTATATCAAATCTATTTTAGGATTAGTATTTTCCATGAGCTTCATTCCTCATAAGAGATCTCTTGTTATTTTAGTGAGCCTTGGAAGACAGGATACCAGACTTCTAGACTCAAAGGAATGTGTACTTCTTAAAAAGTAAGCATCGATTAATTAAAATACATAACAAAAAAAAATTACTTTTTATGTTAAAACAGTGCCTGTTCTGAGAGAATGCCAAATCACTGATGGCCTGTCATAAGATTTGATTCTGACACTGCAGTACCTTACTTATTCACATTTGCAGAAAATTAAGGTCAATATAATGCAACTGATACTGTTCTACTGCAGTGATCTTTTATTTCCACTTTTATACAAATCAGTTCACAAGTTGCAAAGTAGAGAAGTCAGGCCCTCTGCATCCATCTGAACTAACACGTTATTCCTAGCTTTAAGCAAGTTTTGCTTACGTACAAATCACTGCTCTGCATGAGTTCAATCAAGTCCATGAAAAGAACATCCCGATTTCTCTCGCAGAATCCATCCATATCATAAGATACCTGGGCCAAGGTGGAAATTGATTGTTTGTGGTAAGTTGAGAACCCAATAATTAAAGAAAATTTAAATTCTGTCCTCATCAGTAGCTGTTCTGAACTTTTTGGTTAGTCTGGTATAACTTAAAAGATACTACAATGATCACTAAATCCTTGCATACATTATTAGTTAGCTCTTCCATAATGAACATAAAGGAATTTCATCCCTATATTAAAATTCAGTGAAAAAGACTGTTACAGAGCTAGTGAATGGAATACGACACAAGTGAATTTAATACTGAATTTTATTGAAGAAAAAATTTTGCATGATAAGGGTTTACTGTCATTGACTATAACTGCAGGAAATCATGAATAGTCTGAGAAATATACCCAAAGAAGATATAACTGTACATTAAATTCCCTGTTTTATTGGTATATAATAAGGAGCATTTTTATATCTGAATTCTTTAAATTTACTGCTACTATAGCCAACAATTAAGATTATAATTAAGACCAGGGGCATTTATTTATTACTTTTAAGTTCTGGTTAGTATGTTTGATAGCAGCAAGGCCCAGATGCATCTCTCCAAAGTAAGGGACGTAGGTTAGGGCATATATGTTCTAAGCTCCCTACATTGTGAAAGGAGGACACTGTTTCCTGAGATAATCTGGCTATTTGAAATCAAAACAGCCCTCTACAGGGCTTCCCCCTTCCTCTCATTACTGTTCTTTTTCTTTATAAATACATTATGCAGATTTCAGTGATGATTTTCCACATTACCTTTCCAGCATAATGATGAATGATAAATCCCTGGTTCCAACTGTTGAAATGTTCGTGAGTCCCAATCTGCATCTGGAGTTTTTGAAGCAGTGTTTGGTCAGCTCCTTCTCCCACTGCATGCATGGTGGCACACACATCATCTAAAATGCTCATGATCCCTGGGGGATTCTAATGCATTGGAGAAGAATAACAAAAACGGCAAAAGAAGTGAGGAAAAAAAACAATTATGATGCCAATTTTTCCCCCCAAACAGAAAATGATCTTTGCTACAAAAACACTACAGCAAAGTCACAGCAGGAAGAACTCCCCCCAGCCCCGGTCAGTAGAGTTCACAGTAGAGATTAATTTGTACACAAGCATGCAAATAGTTTAAGGAGAGATACCACTTCATGTAATGATAATGATGGGAAAAACAATTATTGCTGTTTAAAAAAAAAAAAAACAAAACCAAAACCACAACAGCCTAACGTTTTAGTTTTTAATTCCTTCACAAAGCAATCTTCTTTCTCATTCCACCAAAAAAATAAACCCATGTGTAAGGTAAGTACTTAAACTCACATGCTGTAGTTTGACAAACTTAGAGCTAAATATCTAAGATTGTGACAGAAATCCTATCCTCTTCCTAGTTATCCTGATAAAGAGATGAGCAAAAGCTGATGTGCATTTGAGTGCAAGTCAGTATAGTACTTGATCTACTGTTGAAATTCTGGCTTACATGAGGACAAAACTAGCTGGAAAACAACCCACTTCTGTCGTAAGGGACAATTCAACATTTGTCACCCCAAATCAGAACATAAAGACTTTAAACTGCAGAAGATTCTGTGGAGGAAGGACACAAAACTTCTTACATCTACAACACTTCCTAATACTTCCTCTTCACTTGTTTCTGCTTAATTTGCAACAGTACCTCTGGAAGCTGGTATTGTAGCTTCCCCAAACTGAAATATCCCAGGGATACAGAGAGCCTTATCTGATGTACAGTAGGTTATATCGTGAAGATCATGATAAATTTAAGTGGATAAAATTTTAATTTGCATCACTATATTTTTTAGTCACACATCAATCATGCTATCTTATGGTTCTCTTTTTGGTTGATATCTTGGATAACATATATCTTAAAGCTCATATAAGACATCTTATATAAGATTTATATATAGGCTTAGTATGACTCAGTAGCTGAACAACGGTATTCGCATTTTTCCTATGAACGTTCTTGACAGCAAAGCAGTTGCCCAAATATTTTGGAGAAATATCGTGTTGTTTTTTCCATCTGTTTGTTCTAAATACTTACCACTTTGTTTTCTATAAGGTCACACACTATTTTGTTGTTAAAGTAATCTATTGGTGTCCATCTAATTCCTTCTTGCACGTATTCTTCCTGTTAAGTAAAAAGAAAGATGCAAATACTCCTTCACACCACGGCTGTAGCACTAGATTTACAATGCAATACACAAACTCTGCACTACTCTTGTTCAGAAAGACTTGTCAAATGTAATACTGAGGGGAGGTGGGAGAAATGACCCTAAGAATAGTTAAATCCAGCTCTCTACTGCCAATGAGATGAATTGGAATCCTTCTCTATTCTCTCTGTGTGTTCTTTTGTCATTCATAGCTCTTGACTAGTTATTGAGAAGAGCAGTATTTCATCAGTGCATTTATTGTCAAAGCACTTTGCAAATAGTAATAAAGTGACTTTTACAGTATCTTGAGAGTGTACCTAAGCATCCGTATCCTAATCTATTTTAAAAATTAAGACTGTGACTGGGATCAGACCCCCAGGACAACACATTTAGAAATGCCCATGAAATGGAGGCACAGCTCTACTTTTTATTTCTATGCACAATTACTGTAACCATAAAGACATTTAGAGACTGACTGGTGAAAAAATTCACACTCAGTTTTGATTAAATTGACCCACTCCGTTGCATACATACAAGTTCAGCTAGACGCTTAGCAGTGTGCTTGACTGCAACGATCAGTTACTTTTATACAAAGGCAATTGCGTATGTACATTCTTGAAAACATTGCCCTAAAGTTGGTGCCAGGCCTGAGCTCATACTGTACACAATGCTTCTGTCTCAGCTAGATTCTGTCTGCCCTCCCATGCAGAAGCTCACATTCATGTAAAGTGAGATTTTGCAATAAGACTGTGAGCAGAGAACTGTAAATGCTTTCAGAAGTATTTTTGCATTTGTTTTCGTAATCTGTTTCATTCATATATATATAAAAAAAAAAAAGGTTGTGGAGAAAATTAAGGAAAGTATTCCCATTTAACTGTGTGTCATGTCCAATGAAAGCACAGGGATGGAACCAAGCTGCAGTTTTCCATTTCTGTCAATGAGTCAGAATATGCAGCAAGTCTGGGCAGAGTCATATGACTGCATTAGTACACTGTATGACAGACTCGCTTCTGTACAGCTGTATTAGAGAATAAATGTCTGTAGCTGATGTGGTTTACAGTTTTAGGGTTAGCCAACAACAAAGGTCCTTTTATTTTATCTTGCTTAACAAGACAAATTTTATTGTTAGCAGATGATGAAATCTCAATTTTTTCACCAACTGAAAAAGCAAGAGCTCATTTATGATTTCAAAACCAACAAATGTCTGGTTACCTGTTCTGCCTTCAGTGTCAGTTCAATAAAAATCTGCTGTAGTTTTTCATTAACGAAGTTGATGCAGAACTGTTCAAAACCATTTTTCTACAGAAAAGGAAACAATTTAAAAATTAGTCTCGTGCTTTATATACAATAATTCTTAGTTCTTATGCTGGCAATGAGCTTCAAAGAAACACTGTGAATGATGGATGGACTGTTGACTTTATAGACATTCTTTATAATCTCTGATATTTCTTTTAAGATCAATGACCTAGTTTCTTTGAAGTTTCTTCAATACTTCATGTTTATTAAGTGAGACATTACCAGTGAGAACTCAACGTCCAGGAAGCTGGGTTGGAGGTTTTTAGCTTTTATTCTGGCCACAGGGTTTGGCTTTTTTGTTTTGGATTTTTTCCCCTCTAAATAACAAAAAACCTCTCCCAGGTCAGATCAGTTCAAACCCCAAGTATTGCATTGCCTTACCTGGAATATTTCAAAGCCATAAATATCAAGGACACCAATGTTATATTCTTCATGGTCCTTCTCCATAGCCTTATTAATAGACTAATAAAACAGAAACAAAACATAAAACAAGTGTGGTTTATCTATATATATTCATATCCTTCAATCTTTATATAAAAATATTTGGTTTCTTCAAAAAGAACACATTTGAATGGAATACAAATGTACGTAATAGGGTATTTTACTTTCACTTTTTAATAAAGTTTCATTAACAGCTAGGAAATTGAACAGTATACTATCCTGTTTTCCAGGTTAGCGAGCCTTTGGATCTACTGTTTGTAAAAAATCTTTCCCCTTTCGTGTAACGGGCTCAGTTAAAGAAAAGGAGCCAACAAAAAAAGAACAGCTTTAGGTCTCACATTTGATGCATTTTGCAGATGGTACCGTGAATCTTTTCACCTATTTCTGTATTCCCCTACTTTGCAATGTCAGTGCAGGCACATAGTGGGAATCACAGAGGTGCCACGACGAGGCAGACTTCTGAGACACTAGCAGTGCTACCACGGAGGAGACTTCTGCTTCATCTAGCCAGCATCTGTGGTCAAAGGTAAGGTTTCTACCCCACAAATCCAGCCTAGGGTCTCATTCTGAACCAAGAGTACTTCAGCATGGAGAACAGAGTTTGACCATTTGCTCAGATTCCACAACACTGGGATGCTGAAGGGGTCCTTTGCAGCAGAGTGGGGCAAGAGAGCAGGGGACCACAACCCACTAGTCCTGCTCATCTGAAAATGCTCAACTGCGTAGGAGAAAGTAAGACTCGGAGAAGTATGGATGCTGACAGGAAGGAGATGTCAGAATATCATACAGTACAGTTGCGGCAGGAGACTGAGCAAATAGAGCCGAAAGCCCAGCTCCTTTGCTTCAAAGAAAGTGTAGCATTTGTCATATAATCAGTGCCTTGTATTTGATACCTGTGGTCATGCCACTGCTCAGTGCTGTTGCTAAGGTCTAGGCCAAGAAACATACTGGGAGAAAGGAATATCGGACCAGAAAAGCACTGCAAGGAACATTTCTAGTGTATTTGGACTTGGTTTTGATACTTCAGTAGAATCAAGCAAATCCAACTTACATCCACCAAGTAATCAAAAACACGGGAATGAAGGGCCTTGGCCAGTGCATCCCTGGTGTAGCAGGCTTGTTCCACGTTTAGTGTTACATTAATGGACTCAGATTTGCCTCCCCACTTGCTGTCCATCTGTCTGCTGGTCAGTTTTTCCTTTAGGCGGTCCTGGTTAATTCCCAGGAGAAAAGCAGGGAAAGCCAAAACTGCAAGAAAGATCAAGGTTACTGGATTATGACTTACAGACTAACCAGTACAGAATGAAGGAAAAAAAAATTAGCTGTATCTCTAATAACAATCAACAGTAATAAACCTCATGGGGCATGCAGCTTAAAAAGAGGACAGTTTTATGTCTTTAAAATTTTCCTAAGCTCCCCAAGGACATTTTCAACTCTTTACTTATATGGATTTCAATCAAGAAAAACCACCCTGAATTAGAATAGTCAGCTATTCCTGTACATTCAGTTCTTCGAACATGTAAACTGGCTTAGGTCATAGTTTTGAACTATGTGGTTCAAACAAATGATTCTCAGAGATGGAAATAAAACAAAGAGCTCACACATTAAATAAAATTGACACCATTGTAAATTCTTTGTAAAAACGAAATGTTTAAAATATAATAACAAAAAAATATAATAACATAATATGCTATCTACTTCTTAATATTTTTTCCCTTTCTTCTTCTAAGTTAGGATATTGCAAAAAGTTTTCAATTGCCTTGCTATTTATTTGGTTCTGGTTTGTTAATCCCTTATTCTAGAAGTACTTTGCAAATTCTGGTTTCCCTTGCTTAAAAGTAAAGCACAAAAATACATCTGTGCAATAAGTAGCCACAAGTGTAGTACTCTCTGTATTCTGAGCACATGGTGCAGGTATTAGCTGCAGGTATCACACACCATAAGAAACAGAAAGAGAGAAACAGCTTGAGAGCATATGGAAATAGCTCCCAAGGGCAGCTCTTGGAGTTGGTATTGCACCTCTGCTAAACCACATAATCCTCTAACAGTGTTTCCTCCATGTTCCACTGCTTTCAGATCTACTTTACTGGTGTGAGGAGGATGCAAAATAGTCACTACGGCAACAGCCAGTTGTGCTTTACATGTTTGTAATGTCACAGTATGATTTCGCTAAACCCTTCAGTACATTAATTCAAAATTATTTTTAAAACTGCAAATAACGGCCAGCTTTCTGAAATCTGACTTATTACCATCAGCAAGCTGATTATATTTGCCCTAAGGTACTAGGAACCACACAACTAACCGAAGTTGAGCCACTGGCAACATCTCTGGTAACTCACTGAGAACTCAGGTTGAAGGGCACATGAAAAGGTCAAATATCATATGCTTTAAAATGGAAAAGAATGTAAGTAATTATAGACCAACTATGCTTACATATACTGTATAGATGCCAGAATAAATATTTAGCCAATGCTACTGTAAGAATTTATATAGATAGTCTAATGATAAGAATCACAATGCATACCTCAGAAACTCTTCCTTCACAGTGCTAATGATTTACTGTAAAGGAAGAATAGCTGGACATTATTTGGTATAACTTCACGGTCTTAAGATGCCTGATTATTGTCCTTAGTTAGGGACCATAAAATTACTGTCTAGAAATTACTATAAAGCAGGATATGCATGTAATTGAAAAAACGATCCTCAAAGAGTAATCAATAGCGTTCTGTGGGATAGTTTTAAATGCAATCTGTAAAGAATAGTTGAAGCCTAGGTTCACTTCAATGGTTTCTGAAAGCGTAAAACAAATCTTTCAATACAATGCAAGTGTAAAGAGGGACAGTTTAGATTGTTTTCTGCATCTAGGAAAGAAGAAGTAGCATTTGGGCATGATTTTGCAACATGGAAGATTTAGAAGAAATAATGAAAACTTGTTTCAACTATTAATATAATCAAGCACTGTAACAGACAGTAATCACTGGCAGCTTTAAAGAAGTATTTGTCTGAATGTCGGTCAAGAACGGTCTGTACAGGTTTGATTCTGACTCAGAGTAAGATACTAGAGTTTTTGGTGTCTTGAAGAATGGCCTTTGCATGTTTTTCTGCAATTAGTTATATAATAACAAGAACGCTATTGACCAAATTCTTAAACTTTTTTCATTTCAGACTACGCAAAGCATGACTTATCAGTGGTCTTTCACTGTGTTTTATCTTTTGTGGCTACCCAGGCTATAAACACTTCACTATTTAGATGGCTAGGACAAACAGTAAACTGGGGGAGGATTAATGGAAAGAGAAATTAACCCAGCTTTCAGCTTCATAAGGCAGGAATTGTACTAGACATTGCTATTTCTTCTCTGGCTTCTTTAAAAAGCAGAATGTTTACAAATAAGTTCTATATTCATTCTATCTGCTATTTTTTTTCCAATGTATTATTCATACACAACTTCTGTATTTATATCCCAGTGAGCAGGAGAAATATGGTGTACATGGCTCTTCATAGAAATATATTCCCGTTTACCAACTTATTTTCAACTCATTTCATTTTATTACTTCTTGATGCAACACACTGTGTATCTATTTCATCTGGTTATCTTGTCTTATTTCATTGAAAGATTTAATATTGTGATTTAAATGGAAGCACGGTAGCTCACTTGGAATCGTAGGGCATATAAGAAATACTATACTTTTCTTTGGGTTCACTTACTATTCTCTCAAAAAGGTTAAAAATCAGTACTTTTTATTTCCCAATTTCTTAAAACAAATAGCAGGAGAGTATTAATACAGTTGAGTGGGAAGTTGACTGCACGAGATATTTTTTTCATATTTAACTTACTTAAAACTAAACAAATGCAGTTTTCCTAAACATAAGGACCATTCTGAAATAAGAGTTATGTAACAGCATGTATAAGCTACTACATATGTTCTGCTTATCCACTCTGTCCTTAAACTACCGAGGTAGTATAAAATCAACATTAGGCACAAGGTACAAATCATGACAAAAATGTTTACAACTCAAGATCCATTAATCTTTCAATATCTTGCTGATGTGGGCCCAGCTGATATAAAACAGCAGCAACAGGTGAAGGATACAAGGACAGTGCATTGTGGATAAGAAATTACTTACACAGTAGATGTACCTAATAACAAGGTATGGGTTGAGAAATTTGAGACAGGAAACACAACTGTAGTATATAAATTCTGCATTTCAATTAAATTCTGAATTTCTGTTTTCAAGGCACCTCTTCTAGATGTATGTACATATACATATATGCCTGAACACTGAGGATACTCCACAAGTTGGTAGCTGCTTTCATGTGGCAACGAGGTCAGACAAACCATATAAGAAACAGATGTTTTTATGAACGTGTGCTGATGCACTGAAAGGAACAGAGTTCAGGTTTGCTCAAAAGCACTTCTCACAATTTCTATTATTTCATACGCAAAGGCTGGAAAAGGATTTCTTAAATTCAAAATGCAAAACAGCACTCCTATTAAGTCAGTAAAAGACAAAACAGGGGCCTCAGTAGCATTGGGTTTGGAAGAGAATCTAAATTAGCAGCCTCACACAATAAGAAATGATGCACTCTGTTTGGATAAGCAGCTCAAGATTGCAGTTCACCTCATGCCATCTGGGTTCCAGCCCGCCGCTAGTTCTATAACAGTTTCCAGAGGTACTTACACTCCTCACTCTCCACTCCTGCATAGTTGCCAACCTCTCTGAAGCTGATGTTTCCCAAGTGCAGAATTCCTGCCACTATCTGCAGCACCAATGCCTGTTCCTCTGCAAAGATCCCAATCACACTCATTGCATGCTGTAAAAAAAAAAAGAAAAAAAATCTGTTCAATGACTCGTTATAGAACTCCTTTTAACATTTTGATCTTAAAAATGTAAGTTTTCCAAAACAGTTCAAATATCTAAAGCAAGCAAATTTTCATTACAGCCTGCACTGAAGTTTCAAAAGGACAATGATTTTATTCCTTCTACGCACACAGTTTATCCACTGAGACTAAGAACTGTGACGCTGTACTGAATGACTCTAAAAAGCAGTATAGGCTTAGGCTGTGAATTTCAGCCACTTACTAGAAAATAATCCACAACATTGGGTTTTGGAGTTTAGAATACATGGTAACGTACAGAATGTCTTCTCAACTGATTTTTTCTAAAATACCAAATTATCTAGAATACAACAGTAATGATTATATATATTTTTTTAGGCCTTTAGATGTGCTACATATATAAATATGAAGACATGTTGATCTGCTTATTTTTAATACTAAATTTTTAATAACAGGAGACCAGCAAGTTGGCATGACTTGCATAAAGTTCACACCATGAATTGGCAACAGCACTGCATAAAGATCCCTGATCTATGCTTTTCTAAGTCCCTTTCTCCAGCCTTTAATTTGCACTGTTTTAAATAGGCATGGAGATCAGTCAATCACTAAGATTTCAGCTAAAACAGGGCACTCTCTTATATTTTCTTCTAATGGAAGGTCCTTACTGTGTTTGCATTTTCACATTTTTCATACTGCAGATTATCTCCACTCAATTAAATTTCTTTAAATTTGCACCCTTCTGAAAAAGAACAAACAGAAAACAAAAAACCTTTCTATAAAAATTATCTATCTTCTCAGGATTGTTAGGCTACAACACAGGACCTCTTCAGGGTAACATACCTCCTCCTCAGGGTAAAATATAATTAAAATAAATTACATCTACATTAATTTCTCATTCCCACATTAATACATCAATGTTTTCGCTACAGACGGAAAGTGAAATGAACATACATCCACCACTATGCAAATCATAGAGTAAAAAACTCACCAGTGTTTCTTGGAAATCCGATTTGTCATTGATGTCATCAACTTTGTAGGAGCCAGAGAGACTCAGATAGTAATAGTAGTCCATACTGGTAATGCCAAGACTGCTTTTTTGTTCTGAGGAGGCCCCTTCAATTAGCTGCGGAATAAAAATCCAGAAATTAGGTATCTTGCAGTGATCTTCAGGAGACACAAAGCAGCTCATCAACCGGTGACTGAGCCTGAAATTACTGGGAGAGATATGGCTAGTGCTGTGCCAAGTATGTATCCCTTCCTACGTTTTGTTAATTGTTTAACCCAAAAGACCAGATTCCCATTCCCATGAATGGTTTAGTTCTAACTTCCACATATAATAAAAAGCAAAAACTGTGACTGACTTGAATGCCTTCCATTATCTTTACCTCAAAATGGTAAGGCAAAGCGCATTTTCTAATCTGCAATGTATTAACGAAATCCTCAGGATCAACACGTTTTCCATGCCTACTGAAAGGCAGGCAGAGTTGCAAAAACATACTAAGAAAGCATTATTTGTGACTCTAATTGTGAGGTCAGGTATCCTTTTATGCCCATTATGGCTTATGTTGAGCAAGTTTTGAACTGCTCCAATACGATGTTGATTTGAAGCATGGCTCAAGTCGCACCTCATTTAGGCCAATAGGGCCAAGAATAAATAGCAGAGTAGTTAAAAAAAAGGTCCCTGTACTCTCTGTGATGCCAGAGGAGAGGCTCCTCAGACCGATGTCAAGTCTAGGCAGTTGTGCACAGAAGAAGTTGCTGCAATAGAAGGACTGAACAAACTAACCTCAAAACCCCACAGTCTTAACTCCTGTGTCAAAAAGCCTCTCCAAGCCACAGAGGAAAATCAGTAGGACAGCGCAAATTGTTCATACACCTCAGAAAAGGAGAACGCACAGCTCCTGGTGCAATTTCAGCTCCAACTCAGCTTTCCATCCTGGCACTGGCACTTCCACTTTATGTGAAGCTGCACTTACAATGCACCGGCTTTAGTTTTGTGGAGCTTGATCAACAGCGCTTCAGCAGATAAGGAACCAACGAAGGCCAGAAAAGCCTTTTGAAACACAAAAGAAGTGGGGATGCTTGGAAGATTCACCAAACAGATATTATCCTAAACATCCTAGAAAACTTAACTGAGAATTAAATCTCTCTTTCACAGCTGTGCTATGGAATTCCAGAGCAGAAGGTATTAGGTATTAGGAATTATATAGGCCAGTTTAAAAAGAAATCAGTTGGAAAGTTCTAATTTTCTAATATATTCTACTGGAATTTTCCATATGGGAGTTCACAGTGAATTTCCAGGCAAGGCCTTTGAAATATTGAAGTACTTTTGTTCTGGAGCTGGCAGATAGGTAGGGCTATGTTAGATGGTGTCTTAACATGCTATCAAGCTTCCCAGTGATATCCAGATTACCTTCAACTTTTAAATCAAGAGAAAAACGGGTACTAGTTATTTTAAATAACTTGGAAAGGACCTAAACACTTCTGACCTGGTAAAAAATGTGAAAACTCCTCTCTCCAGGATTCCTCATTACCACTCGAGATTTTTCCAGTAGGAAGTTGGAGATTTTCCCTCCATCTGGTTCTCCACCTGGGCTAAACTGGATTTCAAAGTATTTCCCCTGCAATAAACAATTAAAGCTTTTGAATGATTAGTAAAGACAAACCTGAAATAATGCACTTGTACCGTATCTCAAGGAAGGTTACTAGGATATTTAATCTTTATGGATGCAGTGGCACGGCTGCCTCAAGGTGTAACTTAACTAAGCTTAAATTCTTGAACTATCACGTATCTTTCTTTCTGCATTTACACAGCACTAGACTCAGAATAATACATCATGTATTCATGCAAATGTAGACAGTGGCTTCTTTTCACTGCCAAGACTCTTGCTTAGTATAAAAGAAACCATAAAGCTCACCTGTATGGGAAGTAAACTAACAGATTTATGACCAATGGCAAACATAGCTCTCTGCTTGGAAGCAAGGTAAAGCAATTATATTTTTCTTTAAAGGAGACATTAATTGCATTTAACATTAAGGTTGGCTGAAGAACAAATTTGTAAAGCCTATGTGTAACTTTTAAAAACAGAACCTACAGCATGTTATCTAATGAACTGTCATTTCACAATATTATCTTGAGTATTTTTGAATGACAGACTGAAAATAATTCCTGCCTACTTTGTCTACCTATTAGTAAAGGCATTTCCCATCAAACAATTCTAAGGATGGTTTCATCTATTTTTCAAAAAGCTATCAATTTTTAATTTTTTTTAAACATATATTACTACATATATTTTACTGATCTGAAAAACTGGCCAGTTTGCTGCTGATAAGTCATTTGCTTGCAGACTGAACATGTTATAAATAGACTGTGACCAGCACATATTGTAAGAAAAACTAATGTGCAACCTATACAGAAAGAAACAGAAGCCTCTCAATATATACTTTATGTTTAAAAACACACTTTACATTTTATTTAGATTTAGCTCATTTGTTTTTAATTTATATTATACTCTCAAATACTGTCTCTGTAACAGCACAGAAGTTGGAAAAACAATGTAATCTCTAAGGTAGAAGGACTTACAAATCTGCTGGAGTTGTTGTTCCGTACAGTTTTTGCATTCCCAAAGGCCTCCAGTAAAGGGTTGGACTGTAGAATAATATCTTTAACATGCTAAAATTTTAGGAAACAAGAGAAAGAGATTCAGAAATAGACATTTCTAAAGTTCTACAGATTTTCTAGAAAGCCATGACATCTAAATTATATATTAAAAAAGCAAGAAAGCCTGCATCTCTTGGTCAGATATGGAATAGAATCTGTCCTTTTTTTTCAGAGTTTCTACTTCCTATTTTTTGAAGAAAATCCTACAAAATTGAAAAAAATGCCCGAGGCTAAAAACTGGTCCTTCTGTTCACTGTTCTGCCAAGCAACACAGCCAATAAATTGATCTCTTTTTTCCGTCATCTTGATTTTAAACAATTTCCTTTTTACACGTGAACATTTAAATCTTTTGGGGGTCTGGAACCACAACCAATGAAGTCAGAGCAGCATGACATTTAGGAATCTGCAAGTACTTCCGCAGTCTGTTTTGGGATTGATGCTGCTGCTATCAGCAGCGTGTTACTGTTGTCTTTTTGTCTGATCCTAGGAGTTGGAAGTGTGGACAAGATATTAGCTTTGGAACAAACCCAGCTTATGCTGGGTTGTGGAGAGAAGATTTTATTTCAAAAGAAATGCTCAAGGCAATTTACCAACTTCATCACCTGTTACTCTGTAATCACTAAGAATATTTTTTAATTTTGTAGAAAAAGCTGGAATTTTAAATAAAACAAAACACTTATAAAGTATGATTACATTTAATCCAAAAAATAACACAATGCATACTTTCTCTGAATCATTCTCTTGGTTACTGAATTATTCTCTGCAATGTTCTCAGTACCACTGTTGCGCAAAACTAAGCGGAAAGAACATACTCAACATCAGAGACTGCAATAAAGCAAAAAATACAAGTAAGCACTCAAAAAGAGTGGCCCAGTTAAAGCAGCTATTACCTACCTACCACTGCCTGTCAGCCAATGTATGACATTGTAATGTCATAAAGGGAATTTTTACAGTTAATTCACTCAATTAGCTTTAACAGGTTTCAATAGATACAGCAGATGTTGACAGTATAGTTATTAACAGAACTACTTTTTGTTTCAGTTAGTTTTCAGATACGCTAATTTTGACTAGATAACCTCATAAAACAAGATGACGTTCCTGTTGTTGGCTCTCTGATTTATGCATACAAATCAGAGATTTAACAGAAGTAATAAAAACCCGAAAAGCCAGTTCGGTTTTCAACAGAATGCCAACACAGGAGGAAAAAACCCACACATCTACTAAAAGGAGATTGGCTGCTGTTCTTAATCTGGTTAAGAACAATAATTAAAGTACCTTTTACCCATCAATGTAAAAAAAAATAAAATGCTTGTAGACATAATTCAGCATGAGAGCTACAAAACTTCTAGCAGAGATGATTCTGTGTCTGTGGATTTCCCATCACACAGGCAGCCCAGCAATCTGCAAAGCAGGCAGCTCACTCTCCACTCCAGTTGTCTGTCTGCTGTTGAGGGCTTGCGTGTATTTCTAGCCGCTCACCCACATGCCGCTTCGGGACAGTGCCTCTTGGCTGCCAGTGTCTGCCAAGACAGACCTCTGTCATTCTACCTCCAAAGTAAATCTTCAGACTATGCTTCTGCTTCAGTATTACTCACCTGTACTTTAGGGCCACCTCCTGAAATTTTGGAGATATAACTCATGATATATTTAGCAGCTACAGTCTTTCCAGCACCACTTTCCCCACTATGAAAAAAGGAACAGAAAAATGTACCTATTAGTTTTTAAATCACTCTAGAACAAAGTAATTTGAGGTGTATCTTGTTCAATCAAGATTAGGTACCTTAACAATGAATAGTAATAAGTACATACCGTATTTACATTTGTTAAGATGGAAAAGTATTGTAGCACAGTACTTGTATACATTTGTGAATAAAAAATTTTGAATACATCATCTTGCATGGACACCAGAAATTCTATGGGACTTCGAAGTCAGAAAAGTACGTAAATTGAGAAATAAATATACTTAAACCAAGATGTTCAAAAGAAAACAAGTGTGTTAAGAAGTCAATTCCCATCTCAGTTTAGTGGGATTTCAGATCTTAACACAAAAACTCATTCAAAAATCCGAGCTTTCAATGCCTTGGCAGACACCTACTTCAGATCAGGAGTCTTTTGTTTTAGGTGTTCCTGAATAAAATAATGAGACATTATTAATCACATCCTGAATGACGGAAGAACTACCTTCCTGTTCCTATGCCTCTTGACAGAGGGTACAAGAAGTCTTAATATTCCTTACTAGCTTTCACAATTCCTTCCTTCCATTATAATGTTTCACTTCAACGGTGAATAATGTTTACAACATCATTAGATTTGCCATCTCACAATTAGTAAGCTTCTCAAGAGAGAGAGAGAAAATTGGCATGCCAGACAATCCAACCTCATGCTTTATTTCATACCTTAAAGCTAACTTCATTTCTGGAGAATTCCTCCAGCCTTACCTACATCCTGGTGAAGTCAGCTTTGACCTTAATGAATTTACCCTGACCTGGACAACTATCCTAATACAAAAAACAACACACAGAGGTTGGTTCAGTATCAGAAAGATATCTGAAGTATTTTTTTTTTCTTGTGTGAAAATCTGTGCTATCTTAAAACTCCTGAATAATTTCACTGAATGTTGTTGAGACTTCCATCCTGCGCCTACTTGTTCCTGGATACAGATCAAATGCACATCTTTTCCTGCACAAATCTTAGCTACGTTTGCCAGAAAAACATCAGCATGTCCTGCACGGGAAAAGGACTTGCTGAGAATGTCAACTCACAGCTCCTTATCAGCATGAGTAATGGAGACATTTCCAAAGGTTTAATTCTGAAAAAGCTCCTCAAACTGCCAAGCTGCAAATACCATTTTGCAACTTTAAAGCTTCCAAACAGTTCAGAAATACTGAGCGGCTTCCCCCACCCTGAAATGTTTTCATGCTTTTCTCTTCTCCTGACTGCAGTTTTACAGATCAAACAGGAAACTTGAAAAGGTGAAAAAAATAATTCTTGATCATCTCATCTCTGAAATGGGGACCATGATTTTTGTTATTCTGAGTCATCTTTTCCCAAGCACCAAGAAGAAAGCATGTATTATTGGTATCTAATACATTCATTTGCTGAATGGCAAACTGTATTTAGGAGCTCAAATCAGCAATAGTTCAATAATTAAAATAACACTTCAAAATTTGCTCACAGTAAATTTGCTCATCCTGTTGTGAAACAAGACAGAAAAACCAATCTAAACTGAATCATACTTTTGAGTTTATATATGCACTTTTCAACTGAATTACAGAAGAGGATCCGGGGCCAAACACTGAATTAATTTGATCAGGTATTATTTATCATGCAGTAAAAATGTAACGCATTTCTGTAAAATTTTCTTTGATGCATAAATTATCCTTCTTCTCCTTGCTCAAATTAAGCGTGGTTTGTATTTCTCGTTCCACAGTGTCTGCCCATGGAAACTGACCTGGAGAAATATAGTTCCGTTTTATTCTTAGTCTCTGTTTCGAGATAAGTGGTCCTTTATATTAAATTAATTTGGCTCAAAGATTGCCTTTCAGAGTTTGCCTTAGATTTATGCATGCATACACTTTTTTTCAGTTTTATGCTTTTATTGATCAGAGACCGGTAAATTGCTCCAATTAAACTAGAATTAAACAAGATGATGCATTATTTATGAACTGAAGTAAGTTTAGCTGATGGGATGGTATCTCACCCCCAGTAAAGCTCAGGTAGTCAACTATAACAGGGAAATTGTGGCATTCCTGCCACATGATTCTCATACAGAAACTTTTTCACATATATCTTACTGTTCTGCTGCTATGTTAAAAAGATGTAAGAATCATTTTCTAGCTTGGTAGTTTTAAATATGTTGGAAGTACAGAGATTTTTAAAGGTTGGAAAAATGCTTATAGTGGCTTAAAGTATGTGGATTGCAGTACTGACAATTTTCTTGGACATTTTTCTTACTACAAATAAAAACATTACATAGTCTCAATCACTAGCAAAAGAGATAATGCTTTGAAAAACATATTGTTTCTTCAAGCACTATTTATGACTTCAGAAAAGTGACATTTTGTTCAGCAAAGCCAATTAACATTTAGCTGAAATCAGAATAAGACTAAAAATGCAGGGGGGAAATTTTCTGCTCCATCCTCCCTTCCCAGAGGAAATATAATCAGCGATTAGAGAAGCAAGATCCAACACAGAGCCTCACCCTTCTCTCTCAAATTAATTTTCTAAGTGACATTTAATATAATACCCCTGGCTGTAGAACAATACAAGCAATATTTATCTACATTGCCAGGACAATGTAGAAATTTTAATAACAAATATTTATAAACATCTCTTGGATCGGCCAGTAAAGAACACTGAATATGTAAAATACTCTGATGTGCCTGCATAAGCTTTTCAGTTTGTTTACATAGAAAATTTACTTTCTCTAATTACGTTCAGAGAAACCTCAGTAGCATAATTTCAGTGAAGTATTTTTCCCTTCTGAATCAGAGCCTTCACCTAACTTTTCTTACTGTGTTAGACTTAAGTTTCTACCACTTCCTCATTAAAATTCAACCATATTTCCAGTTAAGATCCTGTACAGACTTTTTAGAACAATCAGTCATTTGAGATTTCTGGGAAGCTGAGATACAGAAGCCGACTAGAAATCTCATATTAAATTTTGAACTTAAAAGACTTAAGATAGACATGAGCTGTTCACTAAAAACAGTCAGGGTGGTAAATGATCTTCCCATTAACATGTATTTCTGGTATTTAAGATCTATTGTCTTTTTAGGTATGCGGACATTATACACAGCTTTACTGTACTCAAACATTGCCACGTGGATGTAAAATGTAAACTAAAATTACAAACAAGGACTGAAAAACTGCTTTAAAGCAACTGCAGCATCTCCTGGTAGAGATCACAGAAAGGGAAAATAAAGTCCTCAACTTTACAGAAAGGCAAAATCTTAAGAACACTCTGAAGAAACACATTTATTGCTACATAATAGAAAAATACTAATCATAACCTCCACTCTCTTAATTAAAGGACGATGATAGTCCAGAAGGAATTAAAAGCCACAACAGACAATCCTTCATAATTAAAAACTTGATTGGACAACTCCTTGTTGACAGTTTGGAAGGGCCACCATTTCTAGTCTGCTGTAGTAGACATTTATGAGCTTGGTTCAAGAGGCTTAAATTAAGTATCACGCCTCAGTAAAACATGAACTTAATGAAAAACCAAACTCCAGTGTAACTGCATTACTCGTATGAGTAAACTTCCTTTGTAGTTCCACCCAGTAGATTCAAAACGAGGGAGGACTGTGGGTACTGCTCCCTGCTCCCACCCGAGCACACACTCTGCCCCCACGCTCAGCCCACCCAGGATCCAGCCCATCAACCACCTCATTGTTTGCGCTGCTAACAGCCATCCAAAACAGCTTGCCGCTCCCCAGCTATCATTACACATGCATACATGTCATTTTCTTAACGCATATATGCTGCAACTACTCCACTAATGAAACAGGTTGCCCTGTTTCTCTTTTTAAATTAGTATTAACACATAAAAAGATTATTTTTGGTTGCTATTTATCCAGCCTTTCAGAGAACTGTATTTTCTTTCAGATCTGCCTTCCTAGTTCATTCACTGACTTTTTGAAGAGGATGAGCTTTTTCTATCAGTGTCTAAATGCATTATTTGGAATTCTGGAATTAAATGTCCTGGCAAAAGGGGGTGTGATCCTCACACACATACACACAGGGTCCTGACTACAGCAGGACACTGCAGGGACCTTCCTTCACCTGCCTGAAAATCTCTGTCTAGTCGCTGGGAATGCGCATCCTCTCCCAGGTCTGGAGGCAGATGCCCCAGGTGCCCAGACCACATGCTGTAGGAAGACACCGGTGTGCACCAACCCCTTCCCCATCATCCTGTGTCTCCACTCCTGGGACTCCATCTGCACCATAAGCCAGACGTAGCCTTTTTGATCTGTGAATCACTCCAGTCTATACCTTATTTCTTGCCTTCTCTCTTTGCAAACCTTTCCCCCTTTAGGGGGAAAATCTGACGTCTTGAGGGGGGGGAAAGAAGGAAGAATCTGGGTTCGTTTCTGTACTAGCTTGCTCTGTTCCACCACAGATTTTCAGTGAAGTCCCTCCAAATTCAGACTAGTTGTGGAGTAGAGAAGCAAATAGGTACCTCATCATAACCATATTGTTATCATCACTCATTTTCCACAGGGCAGAATTTTATGGCAAAAACTATGGTTCACTGAAACGCAAAGGTTCATTTGAAACTGCTGTGGTTCAGCAAACTTCTGTGGAACTGAAGACAGACAGACAGAACTATTACCTCATTTTTTTGAGAATCAGCAGTTTAGGGGCAGAAATGGTAAAGCTCTTGGCAGCTATTAAATGAAACTGATGGTATGGTAGTAGACGTGAAGCTAGCTAGAACACTCATTTCTCTCAAGAGCTGCGGCATCTTGGGAGCTTCTAGTCTGCCTTTTGGTCTATAAAATAGAATGTAAGCAAACAAAATCCAAACTTCAAGAAACTTCATTCTTAAACCAACTCTAGTTGTTAGAAATAGCGATGACATTAAAATCAGAAAATACGGGATGCATCTAAACAGTCTAAACAGAATGTAGTCGAAAGGATTAAAACATCAACCAAACAAAATCAATTTTGTGAATGGCTGAGTTACTCAATTTCATAAAAATAATTTCTCAATGTCCTAAAAAAATCAAATCACAAAAACTACCTATAAGTCTAGTCTGCAGTTTTTACAGTGTTTGTAATAAGAATAATCATAGGAAAAACAAACGTGCAGAAAGGAAGATAAATTCTCCGAAATGTCCCTGGCAAACATGATTTTTCTTGTTTCAGTTTTGCGTAGATCTCAATTAACTCCAGCAGATTTTGAACAGGCTGTGCACACACTGAGAGAAAATTCACTTTGCACATACGAAATGCAGACACTCCAAAGAGCATGTCATCCATCATTCAAGCACAAGAATTCTCATGTGAATTTAAACCCGTAAGTCTGCATCTCTCTGCATTTATTGCACTTTGGGACACTAGCAATGGATCAAAAAATACATTTTTTAATCACCATTCACCACACTAAAGATTTTCACTATACATTTAGCTTCATGTGAAACATCCCAGGCTCTGGGATGTTACTTTGTTCAAAAAGCAAATCAAATCCCATTTTTACCCATTCCTAACAGGTCTGAATTTGACTAAATGGGACTAGTAACTTCAGCATGGTAACAGGCATCAGTTTTGCAAAAAGGAAGACTGAGCGCAGGGAACAATCCAGATATATGAGACAGGAATATGAGCTCTGGGCATTTTGTTTCATATGGCACCCTGCTGTAGCCAGGGGTGTGGAATAGGGAGGCCCTTATAGGAGTACAGCTCAGCGTAGCAAACTGAATGCCCGGTTGACCTTCCTACATGTAAAATCAACGTTTTCCCTGTACCTACATGTACTTTGCTGATACTAAGAGGGACACACATGTGCACTGTAATACATCACTCAGGAAAGCTCTGCCTGGATGACCCCCAGGCATAGATTCAAAGAAATAAAACAGTGACCATAACTTTCAAACAATTATTCCTTGCAATCTTTCATGGCATCTTAGTGAGATATATTAATATGAAATGTATTTTTGCACTGGATCATTCAGGAATGCTTGCACATGGAGCAGCTCCACATGTAAGACCCACATATTAAGCTTAGTTCTTCATAATACTCCCGCAACAACATTAAATTAATAAGTGGCTGGTGCAAGGGCATTTAAGCTTAAACATCAGTGACCATCCACCATTTCCTGGCAGGTTCCAGCCTAAGGGATCACGCACACTAAGTTACACGGCATCTGATCTAATCACCACTGATGTCCTGTCCCCTCGGGGCTGTGACATTGCAAGGCACACAGCCATCCCAGGGAGAAGACCAGAGAGGGCCCCCCTGGACAAAGAAAACATGCAGTCTTGAAATCTCGTTTGTTACATTCAACAGCAGTTAAATTCATAGCGCTGCCTCTCAGCATGTTCCACACAGAAATGATAGAAAGCTTAAGAAAAGCTGTTATTAATAAAATGTTGACAGTTTCCCTTCAAATTATTTTTCCTTTCTCTCCTTTCCCTGGTTCTTGGGAAAGTCTCACAGGCCAGTGGTCTCCAAACACTTTTGATCACACACACCATAATTAAAAAAAGTTTGAGCACACGCTCCCAATGTATGTATATACTTTATCTGTTTATAAATCTCATACATCTGCTACTGAAGTTCTAATATTTTCTTCCCGCATCCCAATGAATTTCATTGGACAGCCCCTGTGATGCATGCACCCACTTTGGAGACCACTGCAACAGGTATAGTTCAGTTCCAGGTGCACTACAGTGAACCTCTGAAGTTTTCTATGCAAGAAGGACAGTCAGAAGAGGTATAGTGAACCAGCTCAAATATCTTGCAGTTCCTGCTCTCTGCACAATTTCTTTTATCATCTATAAACCATCTATAAACCCACAGATGAGAACAAAACATACCTCTGGACCCAAAACTTACTTTAATTGTAATGCCTGTCATTAAAAAAGTTCAGTAATAATTCTACAGTGAATTGCCTCAGCCTAATAATTAAAATAGAGTAATAGCAAAGACAAAATTAATTTTCCAGTATCTCTCTCTTCCTTTTGTCTCTGACTGAATGCAAGCAAAATTCCAAAAGGAACAAAAGTACATTTATTTTTAACAGGGGGAGGGGAAGAAAAAAAAAGAACCAGTACTAAAACCAGAGCATGGTAAATGCAGTCTGTGGTATATCTGTGGCTGCTACAGTTGTTAATCCATCTCCCTCATGTAGTCATCCAAGCTACTGCAGTTTTGGTATTGGACATGAAGCTGGCTATGTGGAAAAGAGATTTCTTGTGGTTAAGCTGTCATCAAGATTTCACTGGAAAACCAAATGGACGGTCAGAAAGTAGTTAGCTATTCTAGAAAACCCCAAAATGTTTAGTGGTCATGGACACAGAAGATTTTTATTGATACAATAAAAAATAAGCTTTTCTGCTTCTTGAAGTTGAAACATCAGAAGAAGATGACAAAATATTTTTCTTACCTAATAATGACACACTGATTTTCTCTGTCAATAATCATGTTTCTGTACATGCTGTCTGCAAGAGCATAAATATGTGGTGGGTTTTCATACTGTGCCTAGGAGGCGAAATAGAGAATAATTTTTCAACACAGCATTCAACAATGCAGGAAGAACAATAAAACTTTTTATTTAAATTGGAAGAATTACTTTCCTGGAAAAACAATTCTGAATCCCACTTTCTACTGAATTTTCCCCAGGAATTTTTTTGTTCATTTAATAAAAACAAACCAAAGTCTCTGGGTTTTGATACTGATCTTTCTCTCATCCATAGTTTTCTCCCAAACTATCGTAAACACCCTCTTCTAAAAGTGGTCTGTGCTTGAAATACATTACTTGTCCAAGAGAAACTCATATACTTTAAGCCCATTCCACCAGTGGTCATATGCTAACAATCAATGAACTAAACTTCTACACAGAGCCTGGTGCTGTATGTCACATTTTCATCCACTCAGTCCATGCAAACCGAACGGTTTCCCAAATTAATGGACATGCCCAACTCAAGCAGAGCAGGAAACTGAATTTTAAGTCCCTAATGTCCTTTTGTTGACTCACTCTTCAAGCTGTATTTTCAAAAATGGGATCTAATTTTAGCATCTCAATTTTTTTATTGTTCTCATCCAGTTTGAGAGTTCTCAAGTCACAGTCTCCAAATCCGCTAATGGCCATTTTGTATTGCACACCACACTTTAAGCATACAACATCTTAAAAACTGCCTTTGCAGGAGGAGGGACATGTGAAGGAGAGAAACTTGATATGGATTAGAGTTAATCAATACAAGTATTTTCTTGAAATACTAATCCTGTGTTCCAGGGAATTCAATTTGAAGCCTCAATATATGGTAATGGATATCAGCCAAGTTCTCCCAGGCTAGTACAATGCTACCAAACCCCAGAAACAAAATGCTTCCAAGCGTTTTAACTGTGCAGAATAATATTTACATGCCCCTGAATACTGCAGTACATTGTAGACTGCTTTACTTACTGCTCCTTGGTACATTTCAATTTCCTTTTCCCCAAAATATGGCATTTGCTTGAAAGGATTCACAGAGATTAATACAGAGCCAATATATGTCTGTATTCAAAAGGAGTTAAGGTAACTACAATTTCATAAAGTATTACCTTACCACTAGTGACTGCCAAGTAACTTTTCCATCTATTACATAATACAGCACAGCTTCAAATAATAGTAAAAACCCCACAAGCTTATAACAATTGTTAATAAAAATGAAATTAGCAGGCTTACAGACTATAAACATATTATTCAATGGTATACTTTCATATTATCAACATATTTATTTTAGGACAAACTAAGTACAGAAACATGTATTAGAGGCCCAAACACGACACACCTTGAATAAAAATACAGAAAGGAAATGAGATACTTAAACTGGTTTACTCCTTTGTAACTGAGGAGGTCATATTGTCAGTACTAGAAATGATTGTTTTGACTTTTGCAGAACAAGCTGTAGTGACACATTCTGATCTCACAGAGATAGTGCTGAGCTTGCACAGTCAGATGGAAACAGCCACTACTGAGCTAAACTGGACAATTACTCAGCTGCGTGTACTAGCTGGGGAGCTAAGGGAATTAGGTAATGCAGTATGTGGTGTTATTTTATGAGTGTAACTATTAACAGTCTCTAGGAGTCGCATCCTGCAGGCTGCCCCATAATAAGACACTCAGTTTCAAGCTACTGTTAGTCCCAGAAAGCTTTTTTGCAATATTTTGAATGTACTGCACATGTACCTACATTTACAAAATACTTCAGAAATCTTTGGAATTCGAATTGCAGTATACGCTTACAAAGCGACTGATGCTACTTTACAGGCAGGACTGGTTCATTGAGCTGGGAGTTGGCAGCATACCCATGTCAATGAGTCCAAAATGTTGTATGGCAGATTTCATTTAACAATCTGGAATTGTTCATAGGCAAACTTACTACGTAAGCTTTCCATACAAAAGTAGCAAAATTAACAAATTTATCCTGATGGATTATCCTATCTAAGAATCTATTATTATAGTACCACAGCACAAAATGGTAACACATTAGAGAAGAAGTATAACTCGATGAACATAATTTCTGTACTGTTAATTTGCAATGCTTTCTTCATAAATTTTTTAATTTAATTCAAAGAAAAGTGATAACATCTGGGTCTCAAATATAATAAATCAAGCATTCATTGTGTCAGTACAAACATCCAAAGTGACAGTTTTCTGTTGGTAAACAATACCAGCATTTTCTGGTAATCTCTATGCAACATAGCAGAGAGAAATGTTCATTCATGGGTGGACATACAAACAATTTAAAGATTCAAGAGATGATCTCCATTTTAGAATGAAAAGCCTTCTCAGAACTGCAAAAGGGGTCTTTTCTCCCTACACAAAGGAATTAAAATGCTTTAAATGACGACTCTAATCGCCCACGTGACCAAAAGTACCCTTGGAAAATTTATTCATTCCTGCTTCAGTAGAAAGACCTTCTCCATATTAATCTCAGTTATTTTTATAAGAAAAAAAAAGTGTAAAACCATTTATTCAGCACAGAGCACTGAAGACTTTGTGAATGTACCGCATGGAAGATGCAGCGTTCCACAGGGACAAAATCACTCATGTTATTAAGAGGAAGAGGGCTATAGTTTGAGAAATATTGTGCAACTTTATCACGTTTCTATAAGGCAAATTTAATAACAGTGTGGTACTTTATTGAACAGAGGATCCAAACCCATGCACACACACATATTATAAACCCCTGCAGTTTGGGATGGAAACGTTAGCACAACTGCAACATTAATATTCCTCTATTGGTCCTCGCTAAATTGAGCTGCTGCGTAGCTCTTAACCGTCTGAATATATAAGCAAATAGCCAGGAGATGTTATATTTCCTTCCCTTTCTGCTAAAAAAAGTTAAACTCTTCAAGAAAGCTATTCTCCAGATACAACTAGGAAGTATGAAAACCTGGCTACAGCAGCATAAGAAACAGTGTCACTTGCTAGTACAAATCACATTGAGTAGTGTTTACCAAATTTGTTACTGCAGCTCATGTTATATTGTGAAAGCTAAAAATGAAATAGTGACTATTCCTATCTCAAGGAATTCCTTTCATATGAAATTTTTAAAAAAAGCAAACCTTTGGTGCTGAAATCCGTTTTTCTTGTTAGGTTAAATGTTCAGGTATTTAAATCTTTCATGTTTTCATTAATCATAGAAAAAAAAAAAATAAAGTGTGAATACTGTAGATTTACAGATGTTCACATGTTAACCTGTTTCCATCAGCTCATGGTTCACAGTATTAACAATTCCAGAATAAGTTGTAAATGGGGTTATGTCACAGAAGAAATGCTACTTTGAAAGCATTAGAATCTGGGAGGTATAGAAAACAACATGGTATCAAGACACATATACACGCCTTAAACCCATTAATTCTTGTTGTTAGAAGCAGCCTTATTGCAGTAGCTTCAGGGGTCACGTGGATATATAAATATATGGAGCTACAGGCCTATCTTCAACAATGGCAAGAACAGTTACAAATATCAGAAAGAATACCTTTAAATAATTTTTCAGATCTTAATTTCAACCCTCATAATGACCTCAGTTTACAAAGCAGGTGAACTGTCACATAAAATGCTCACCATCTTTGAGTAACCTGCTTAAATAGAATACATACATACAATTAGTTTCACATTGGCTCAGCAAGTCCACAGGACCCCATTAAAAACAACACTATAAAAGGATACAAAAATGTAATCATCCATGTATCGTTTCTTTAGGTTCTCCACTATGGAATCCTCTGTGATTTTAGAAAGAAGGACCATGTCATCCACTCCACTGTGCTTGACATTGTGGCTCTGCCAGTGGTATCTGTAGTGTCCTTTGCTGCCCTGCAGAAAAGCACAAGAAGCATCAAAAAGGTTACTATGTTTCTCATTGGCATCAAAGAACTGAAGACAATCTATTCAAGTTCCAACTTCCAAAATATTTTTCTTCCATTGAGCTCTATTCCTTGATCCAGGCATTACATAAAAGCATACATAAATGATGTCAACTGACTTGCCTCTGAGCTAATAAAGAATTGCACTGCCCTCAAAAATTATAGGGTAATTCCATGGGGCTTTGTGAATGTCTACATGCAGAAGGGATTTCAGATGGCAGACATTTCTAAATCTAGCCAAAAAAACCCCAGTTATTTCAACTGAGATGCAGTTATTGGAAGCTAAGGATGCAAAAATCACACTCCTACACTGCAACTATTAGTAGTAAGGATAATTGCCACCTGAGCTATTAAACTGGGTACAGTGTATTCTCCATCCTTTACAGTCTTCTAAGTGAAACCTGCACATATGTTGTTACTCAACCGGAAGCTGTGAGCCTGATGCAGTAAGTGCTCAGTGATGCTCTGCAGATTACGTTACACAGCTTGTCAGCTGCGTGTCTTTACAGTCCTTTCTGATCCATTAGTCACCAGGCTGAGCTCACATCTAAAGAGAGACTCTCCCCACGCACACAGACTACTATTTCAGGATGCTACTGAAAACTTGTGACGCTTCAAGCTGTACCACTTGAAATCAAAGTCTTTTTTTATTTTTCCCAGCTGATTTGAACAGTAGTTAGGTTCTACGGATAGACCCACAAACAAACTTAAATCCAGTCTAGATCAATGCTATTAATTCAGCTATAAATCTGCTCTCCAAACTCAAACCTATTTTCCGCAGCCTGGCAGATAATGCTGATGGAGTTCTGCCCCCGTGCCTTTTTTTATACTTTAATTTTTGTTTACGCAATACTGAAATTATTGACACTGGAATTAACACATTGTACACTGAGAAGTTAACAAGTATGCTGTCAAGGAAGATGTGGCCAACAAAATGGCAATTCTGTGTATCCCCCTCATTTTTTAATACCACATTTTCAAACAATGTGATTTAGCTACACCGCTCTCAAATATGTTAGGGGATCAAGTCATATTCATCAGAATACAAGAAATTTATTATTATAAAGTATTTTGCAGAATAAAATAATACATAATTTTACAGATTAAATGAGAAAACGTAGGTACACTTTGGCTGCACTCAAGTATTTTGAAATGGGACATTATCAATTTACAGAGGTGCAACTTTTCTGTGTACACACTTCTGCACTAGCAAATGAGCTGTGCAACTGCACAAAGACAAAAGTGCGTCTGCCCACTTGTTTCCTCCTGTAAATAGTCAAGCACTTGTACTGATGCCAGGCACAGGAGTGGGAACTACAAATAGAGTCAGGGAGCACACGGTTCTTATTTTAAGCTGGGTTGGCTAAAAGCGCCATTAAACTTGTCTCAGACTATGTTTTTCCACAAACTTCACTGCATCTATTAGGGGGAAAACCCAATAAAAACTAACAAAGACAGAGATTTAATGCATAATGTATATTAGCAAATGGAGTCAGACCTATAGGTTAATCCCATTGCAGCTTGACTGATATAAAAATCAAGGACCAACTGGATTTTTGTCTCAAGTTAAATTAGCTTGCACTAAAACAAGACCCAATTTACTATTGCAGACAGCAGATGACTTGTAGGCTTTGTGTGTCTTCTATTAAGTCTCCAGCCATTGCTACCACTGATGCAGCTCCATCACTGCTAATAACACAGAAGAACAGTTGCAACCTTGAATGAAAAGAATTCTTGTAAATATAGTACATCAGAGGTAAACATGTCTGAAAACACACAGTCTCAGCAATTTTCTTGAACATCCACAACCTTACATGAGCTTCAATAAAATAATAATCTTAAATAGCTTAGCTTGCGTGAACCTCGACAATTTTATATTTGCACAATGGAAGATAGTGATCTGGAAGCACTGAGAAAATGAAGGAAACAATTCATTTTTGGAAATTGTTATAAAACATGTGACAGAAAAAAAAAAAAATCAGTTGAAGGTCAGGTTACTGGAGAAAACAGAAGTCCAACACAAAAGCATAATTTCCTTCAGTGTACTCATCAGCTATTTGTGATATTACACTTGGAAAAAGGAACTAGCAGGATGAACAAAAAGGTACAGTATCAAAAAATACAGAGAATTACATTCTTCACAAACCTAGAGAGAATGCACTTTAGCATCAGATAACAGAGAAAGCTACAGAAAACATGTAAGAAATGAGTGGGAAAACAATCGAGCTTCCCATTGGAAGCTATGGCATCAGACCCAGTAAGTCCAATGAGAAGAGGCCAAAGCTCACAAAGCTACAGAAGATATGGAAAATGCGCACACAGTTTGCCAAACAGCAGGCCTTATAAAAGGCATGACTGCTGCTGCCTGTGATTAAGCCACACATGCTACCAGGCCAAAGGGTTCTTTCCCAAAAGCGGTGTGAACCAGGACACAAGAGGGGCTGTGCCAGGAAGGCTCAGCTTGCCCCAGAGCAGCAATCCCCAGCACCCACAGGTGCTTCAGTGGGCAGCTGTAGTCAAATCCCAGTACTACAGCATCACGTACAGTCCTACAGAAAAGGATGCAGAGAGATTTAGTAAAACAGCAGCAGCCTAAATATGCAAGAAAGCAACAGCACAGAAGATAGCTGAGAGGGGTAGCACTAAGTAGTCAACATTAATACTGTATTGCATTTTAAATGGCAGTTTCTATCAGTAGTTTGGGACTATTTTTTCCCTTGAAGCATAGCCTTACATGTAAATATGTCATATATTGAGAAGCAGCAAATTGTCAGCAGATTGTCAGACTTCTCCCTAGGATCTGGAAATAAGCCCAAGCTTTAGTAGTGCCTAACTGCATCTGCAGTTAAGTTTTGCTCTCACTCTCCCTTCTGCAGGAAGGATGCCACGTGCAGTGGCTAGCACCTCCTTGGTCTGGGCAACAAAACGGGGAGTGCTGTTTCTACAGGACACCACCTACCCCCAAGTTCTTGCTCTTCCAAGCATGAGTGATGGGTACAGAGTCTAAACTGAATTTATCAACTTCATTCACCTCCAACTGGTACTATAACCATGTCCAGTTAACAGTTAGCTGGTTTTTATATGGTTTTGAAATTAAAAAAAAAAAAATCTTCTTGTCATAAATAATCTGAAAAATCTCCACATCATAGAAGTTGTAAAAGCAACTCTTCATATTTCTCCAGGCTGCATATTTCCTACAGGTCAAGAATATATACTTAAAAATTGCCTGACAAATTTGGTGGCCTTCCACAAAGGGGTTACAGCGGCAGTGGACAAGGGAAGACCAACTGATGTCATCTACTTAGACTTGTGCAAAGCGTTTGACACTGTCCCACACGATATCCTGGTCTCTAAATTGAAGAGACATGGATCTGACAAATGGACCACTCGGTGGATAAAGAACTGGCTGGATGGCCGTACTCAAAGAGTTGCGGTCAACGGCTCGATGTCCAAGTGGAGAGCAGTGACAAGTGGCATTCCTCAGGGGTCGCTTCTGGGGCCTGTACTGTTCAACAACTTTGTCAGAGACATGGACAGTGGGGTCAAGTGCACCCTCAGCAAGTTTGCCGATGATACCAAGCTGTTTGGCGAGGTACACACGCTGGAGGGGAGGGATGCCATCCAGAGGGACCTGGACAGGCTGGAGAGGTGGGCCCAAGCCAACCTCATGCAGTTCAACAGGGCAAAGTGGGAGGTCCTACATCTGGGTCGGGGCAAGCCCAAACACAAATACAGGCTCGGCAGGGAATGGCTGGAGAGCAGCCCTGAGGACAAGGACCTGGGTGTGCTGATTGACGAGAAGCTCAACATGAGCCAGCAATGGGCGATGGCAGCCCAGAAGGCCAACCGTATCCTGGGCTGCATCAGAAGAAGTGTGACCAGCAAGTCAAAGGAGGTGATTCTGCCCCTCTACTCCACTCTTGTGAGACCCCACCTGGAGTACTGCATCCAGCTCTGGAGTCCCCAACAGAAGGGACATGGACCTGCTGGAGCACATCCAGAGGAGAGCCACGAGGATAATCTGAGGGCTGCAGCACCTCTCCTATGAGGAGAGGCTGAAAGAGTTGGAGCTGTTCAGCCTGGAGAAGACAAGGCTCCGGGGAGATCTTATTGCGGCCTTCCAGTACCTAAAGGGGACTTACAGGAGAGCTGGGGAAGGACTTTTTACTAGGGCATGTAGCAATAGGACGAGGGGGAATGGCTTTAAACTGGAAGAGGGCAGGTTCAGATTAAACATTAGGAAGAAGTTTTTCACTTTGAGGGTGGTCAGGCACTGGAACAGGTTGCCCAGAGAGGTTGTTGAGGCCCCATCCCTGGAGGTGTTCAAGGCCGGGCTGAATGTGGCCTTGGGCAACCTGGTCTAGTGGGAGGTGTCCCTGCCTATGGCAGGGGGGTTGGAACTCGATGATCTTCATTGTACATTCCAACCTAAACCATTCTATGATTCTATGAAATTACAATGCTTTTCAATTGCCCACATTGCAAACACCAATGATTTGTTCTTATTGCATATTTCTTGAGAATTTAACCTTTATTTTAGGTAGAGCTTTCTACCATCCACATAAAAATGCAGTACTTTAATCTGAAGACAATTTACACCTGAGCTAGCTCCCAGGTGTCCACCTTAACCTGAACCTGCTTTGCAGAGAGGACTCAGACTAATTCACTCAGCTGCTAATTGTCCTCTATTGCCCTTCACACAACAGGCTTTCCCCTCCACCCCTGCTCCAGGGACATGCTGAGTCTCCTGGGACTGACCTTCAGAGCCAGCAGAACAAGGGTGGGTGGAAATGCTCCTCACTCCCAAGTCAGCACTAGCCACAGTGAGGACTCTGACTCGAACAGAGCTCCCCTTCAGCATGGCCAGGTCTGGGCGAACAAAGAGGTGCAGAGCTTGCAGTCCATCCCTGGGCCTAGCCCTGCAGTTCAGATGTCAGCAAATAGCAACTTGGCTTCTCTTAGGTTTTCTCAGTGAAAGATGTAATCTAACCGTATGATAAATAAGCAAATAAAAGTCTTTGTGTCAGCACTAGCCATGCCTAAGCAGCTGAAAAAAGATGAGCTTGGCAGACTAGGAAAAATACAAAAAACAAAAACACATCCGCAGCCTGTTAAAAACCACAGGAGTGAAAACACGGGTGCTGAACCACCTGGCTGCTAGGCCTCCTTCAGGTTCTCCCCCAGCTTCAAACCCAGCGCTGGCACAGCACAGGGAATGGAGGCTGGGTGGGTGACGCTGGAATTAAAGGCGTGTACCGCATTGCTGTCAGCTGGTATTATTCATCTGGTTGCTGTTTTAGGCTCAAAATCAGATTTGCTTTGCACTGACAAGAATAATATTTATGAGTCACAAGATGCCCTGGGAGCTAGGAGCCTGCTGTTCCCAAGCGGTACTGCTCCAGAGCACATACCCAGTCACCCCCTGGCTGGAGACCAGGCAGCGCTGTCCTCTCCACCTCCCCAACTTCATTGTCTTCAGCATCACAACAATCAAGACGCTGAAGAACCTAAAAAATTAATTCTACTCTCACTTTGTACATCTCCCTTGACACCCACTCATTAACAGATTAAGACAATTGCTACATTAATACCAAGAGAGGGAATGTAAAATGCTGTCTATGTACTAAATACTTTAACCATATTGTACCAAAAGTAGTACAGAAAGCATATCATTGTTTTGTTTGGAATGAACAATAAATATTGATGAGACATTTATTTACGGAACATTTTTTTTGCTGCCCTCCACCTTGTGTTACAATAGCAACTGCTGGTTTCTTATTTTTCGCCTTTATTATTGTTTATATATTTTTACATTATCCTAAGCAACACGTATTTGATGTGGCTGTAAAAAGATTAAGTCATGCTGTGTCACAACAGGGTTTTCTTTTAACTGGGAAAAAAGCAAATATTTTTGTATTTCAAGCTGTTTAAAAATAGTACATCTAAAAATAAAGCACTAAAAACAAGGCATCAGAAGAGACTGTATATTCTTCCTGAGAAAGAGCCTTGTTTCTCTCTCTCCATCAGAACTGTCTAAGCTACAACAACCTACATGCCATAAATAATCATTCTTTGTTCCCACAAAGAGAAAAATTGCCACCCTGAATCTCTGACAGCTTTTTTAGGTAGCAAACATCAATCCTCCATCACAGTGAAGGGATTCTCAGCCTCCACGAGGGAGTAAGAGTGTTAAATGATCACACGCACGAGCTTTTCTTTCCCTTTCCAGCTATGACAGAGTCATATTGCATAAAATCCTTCTAGTTTTGGAGGCATGTGTCCATCTACTCAGATTAGTATTATGAATACAATGCTAAATGATACACAGCTATCACCTTAACCAAAGATGTCACACAACTGAAAAAGCTGCACACCATTGACCCTACACCTGACATCAATGCTTCTACCAATGGAGGCATATCACTAGTCTCATACATGCATAATTTGTACCAGTTATTCCATCTAATGAGAAAAGAAAAAAAAAAAAAAAGAAACAACTTTTTGCAATGATATCCATCAAAATAGAAAACATTTATAACACTTACAGGAATCTTTCATATATTTCAATAAAGTGAATCTTTCATATATTTCAATAAAGTGTCTGCTGTTCTCAGTAGAGAATATTGCAGAAATCCTTAATATGAATTTTGGTTCTCAACTGGGATAATCAAAACTGAGAAGCCATAGTAGAAAAAAGTTCTCCAAAATAGCTCTTGTATATCTAATGTTAGAAAAAACAGACATTGGCAGCAATGATGTGACCATACTTCAAAAAGGAAATTAAAGGAAGACAGCAGAAGCAGCTAGATGGACAAAGATAAAAGGCAAATTAAAGTTTAACGTGAGGGAAATATTAAGGGACACAAAAAGCAGTGCTTTGAGATTTGCGGAAATAGCAAGCAAAAATATTGAGCATCTAGCAGCAGGACATTTTTTAGAGAACTAAAAATACCAACAATGCATTAAGGAATGGAAACTACTAGCAGGTTAATATCCCAAAACCCACAGCTAATGAAATAAAATACTGAGAAAAAGATTTCAGGGAGAAAGCCATTGATTCTCACTGTTTACTCTCAGACAGGGGTGGATTTGGCCCAGTGTGGCCAGAAGGACTGACTGCAGAGGTGGCTCAGGCTGGCCAGATACTGGTTGCCCAAAGCCTTGCTCCCACCAGGTCCTGTGCAGGCACTCCCCACCACCACCTCCCACCCTGGGCTCTGGGGCCGGACACCAGCCATGGCTCTGCCTCCCTGCAACCGGGTCAGGACAGAAACTGGAGCCTGCTCACCAGAACAGCAAAGGCATGTTTGTAACATAACACAAGCTACGGGAATGGGAGATGTCTACAGGGTATGCACATTATGCTCATTTTCAGGAGTCAGGAAAGACATCAGCATTCTTGTAAGATAAATAATAGAACACTACCAAAATAAAAGTTACTTCAGTGACTGTAAGTATCATGTACTGCATCAGTATTAATTTCACTAATATTTTTTAAAGGTCGTTTTTAATAAGGCACAGCTACTCGACAGAACAAAATAAGGATGGGAATGTGCTTAAGAGCAGATCATCCTAACATGTGTAAGTTTTTGACACAACTTACAGAGAGAGTGGGCACACACCAGAAAGTAGTTAATAAACTGTAAATTCATGTTTGCTTATGCCACAGTTTTTTGGGTAGCTGTGGCCTAATGTTCAAAGAAATAATCTTCAAGGAAATGCAGTACTGTTAAATACTTAATATGGGTGACTTGCTCTTAAATATTAACTGCCTTGCTTGACTCATTGAGCAGTCTCCAGAGCTGTTCTAAGTTTTACTTGTTCCTCGCGGCACAAGTGTCAAAATTTCCCGTGACTGTGCTGTATTAAGGTTAGGCCTTGCAATAGCAAAATGTATCCGATGAGTGCGTGTGTATATATATACACACACCCCCCAATTCCAATCGTTTCACTGAACAGCATCCATGCACACTAACTCCTGATTGTACACCCAGGTTGCATCTGTATATACTTATGGTGCAAGTTAAGGAAATGCAAGAGAACGATTACAACAAACAAGTTTCACCTTGGCTGTTTTAGTCCTTAATATAGCTTTTATATCTGCCACTCTTCTCCATTAAAAACAGGTTTCAAAGGGGTTTGTACAATCATACATCTTGCATGCAATGTACTGTACATTTTAAACCAAACTTGCTATCACAGTTCCATAGAGTCTTAAAATTCATTTTGGCACCTGTACAATACAGGAGCATATATGTGTATGTGAACTTTTTCTTCCCTCCTTCACCATAATAAAAACAGGATGGGTGCTGGTTCCTCCTCTCCTGCTGTCTCCTTGGAAGAGATGCTCTGAGATTGTTTGCATACCACCTCCCCCAAAACACTACATAAAAACTAGGATCTCAGAGGCCAAAGATCACAACATTTTCCACAGCTCCAATGCCCCCAAAGTCTCCTCCGCCCCTTTGGGAACAAGAACTTGATATTTTTTAATTTTAATCCCTTTTGTTTTGTTTGTTTTTTAAAACAAGAGAAAACTATTTGTTTACAGTGAATTTATTCTGAGTCATCTTCTGTGTGTCACATTTACAAAAAATATTACTATGGTCTTTAATTGATATATGTAGTTTGAAAACACAATCAGTAAATTCACACAAAATGCCACTGTCTCTCCTTCAGTATCAGACTAAAAATATTTTTCCTTGATCATCTTGAAACTAAGTATGAAGCTGCAGTCAACTGGGATCTTACCATCTGGTTCCCAGAGAGAAGAATCTCAAAGCAGCATGACACAGAAACTCTAGGCATGGACCAGTGTCTCGCATACATGCTGCTAGAAGACAGCATTTTGATGCTGTGTGGTACACACTGTATTGGTGCAGGGTGAATTTTTTGGAAAAAATAAAACCCGTGGCACATTACAACAATGCCATCCCAGTCATGCCCTGTTCAAGCTGATGTCAGTGCTCACTTCTCTGTCCAGTTTCCCAGCTTTTGGAATCTCAGGCTTTAGCACCAAACCATGCTCACAGGCCACAATCACCCCCATGAATTCCTTTCTGCTCAGTCATGGCCCTCTGTACAGCTGCACATGAACAGCAGCTGGAAGTCGGTCTTCCTTTCCCCCCTTTTGACCCTTTTGTTTCATGGTAAAATCAAGGTCTCTCTTGCCTTACCAGGCTCTTACAGCCAAGACATTCACCTGAGAGTTTAACGCCGAAGTCTGTCTCCAGCAGTACCTCTACTTGATGACTGAAACAGAAGGTTTTATTGGGAAATGACTTCTCTGTGCAGTCTGACTGCTCTTGGAGCCCCCAGCCCTTCACAATGGGATGGCTGGTCCCATCAGCAGACCAAGGGCAAAGCGATTCTGCAGCTCACCAGGTTAGCTGGTGAAGGCAGGTCAATGGCTGGTTAGCCCAGACTCTCCACCTCCCTGCATCACACCGCTCTATTTTCCACAAAGGTAGAGAGGTCTTAACGAGAGGATGGCTAGAGTATCTCCTCAGAGCTAATCACCTAGCATACCAGTGTACATCTAGTAGCACAACCAGGAGATAACTGCTGTCACACGCTCCTTTGGGCACCACAGGATCTGCCTTTGCTATTGCACTGACACGTACAGAATTGCTGGGGGGGGTGTGTGTGTGTGTGTGCTCAGTAGTAAAGTCGTACAATTTTTCTGTTATCTACACAAGAGGACCAAATACTTGCTGTTACACCTTCTGGATGACCTGGTCTGTGACTGGGTTTTAATGCTACCTGTCCCTCCTGTCACAGTTTCCCTTTCTGTAGGCACACAGTCCTCCCACAAAAGATTACGGGATTCGGGTGTACCAGCAAATATGAAAAGAAGAATTATTTTAACCTTATTTTTAGCTGCAGGTTTTGCTTCTTTTTTATCTATGCAGAATGGATAACAAAGAGAATGACAATAATTCTGAATTAATTACTTAGTATTTAAATTGGTAAGTAAACAAGACAACACTGAAGGATGAAAGGATAAATCAATACTTTTGCAAGTATTAAAGATGTAGAAACCATTATAGTATTTGTAGAATTTCCAGGGAATAAAACTGCTCCTGTTAAAACACTATTTAGTTACTACTCCATTGTAACCAAAGAGTATCAGTTACAGCAAATCCACTTTTTCTGCATCTACCGAATCCATTTCCAATGACGTCACTAGCACTTTCAAATGGCTGAAACTATCTTATTCTCAATAACAAATGTTTATGGAATCAGTTCAATGTTTTATAGATAAGCAGGAAAATACTATACTCTGAATGAAAGCAGGTTTTTTTAGTTACATCCCAGTAAACTGTGACTTATCTTTGAAAAATATGTTCAATAGCAATATCAGCAGTAATCATGAAGCACAACAAAAAGAGATGCCAAAGTATTAGTTTTAGTATAAAATCTTAAGTATTAGTATAAAAATCTTAACTGTAACATTATTCTCATCATAAAATATTTGATTTTCAACAACTGATTTTACTGAAATAACATTGCCAAAGGAAACTCTTACATAATAAAATCACAGTAAACGTCTTAAATAGTGTATTTTAATGCACGGAAATATTATCTGGATTAAGAACTATGTTCCTACCAGTAAGACTTTTGCTTTGATTTTTCATTAAGATCATAATATATTTCTACATTTTAACACGCTAGATATGTTAAACTTAAGTCATGAACTACTTTCCCAGACTGCTAAGGCTTTTGGGTTCTTTTTCCTTTCCCTCCCCTCTACTCAGTACACACACAAGATAGCTCTCTTTTTTCCATTAAAAATACTAAATCACTGAAAAAGCTTAATGAAATCAGAATAATCAAAATCTAGCCATTTGTTCTCAATCTGCAGTCTGCTACATTTAGAAGATGAAGAAAAAGTCACTTTCTGTTGCTACCTGGTTAATTAATAGCGAAGCAGTTCCTGCAAAAACCCCTCATGGTCCATCCCCCTGAGCCCCCAGCAGGCACCCCGCTCTGTGCAGTATAACAACTTCAGTGTTTGTTTTTCTTCTCCTTTTTATGCATTCTAAAATTTTACTTCTACATGCCTTTTCAAAGGTTCTTAGGTATTGAACTCTGATCTACAAACACCATTTTTTTACGGTCTGAACAGTCCATTAAAAATCTTTTTAAAAATACAGCCTTAATACAGTGTACCAGCCCTCACATACAGACAACAGAATGAATTTTTAAAAAAGGGTACTATTTTAGAAAGAACAAAACTGTCCTTCCCAAATATGTAAAGAAACTGAAGCAATCTCAATAAATGGATTATTTTTGGTTGACTTAGACATTTAATTAAAAAATAAAAATACCAATGCCCCACCAGGCCCATTTCACTAACTTAATAATACACGGCCCCATAGAGACACTCTTCCTGTCTATCACCCCAAACCTACTTTTTTTTGTTTTCTTCACTTAACAAATATTAATAAGACCTCTGGATACAAACCAATTTAATTCCAATGTAATACACTAACACATTCCAGCAGTAATAAGGAATACTATATTCTACACATAAAACTACATTATTTTCTTCTCAATAAATTACTGAACAACTACAATTGTGTTGGGTGTATTTGTCCTCATCTCAATTACTAAGAGTAATTGAAAGTGAGAAAGAATACCACAGGTTGGGCAGATAATAGAGATTGGCACAGACCTTGTTTTATTATTATTGTTTTCAACCAAGAATATCAAAGTAGATGTTTTTATGCCAACAGCTTCATGTGGTTGAGAAAAGCATATAGCAATTCTGCAAAGCTGAAAGACTGACTTATAAAATAAGCACCTTAGCTGATTCATCCCCTTGAATCACACCTGAATTTCAAATAGTTTTGAAAAACTACAGTTGAGTCTCTTTTGGCTTTGGATTTTATTTTTTTTTTGCTTGGTTGGGTTTTTTTCCTTTTAGGTATAAATACAGCCAGCCACTTTCCGAACTTATTTACAAAGAAGAGGAAACACCTTTTTTTCTTTAAGTGGAGATTGTCATGTAGTCATATGCCTGTGGCAGTTCAGGCTAAAGAAAAACTCTTTATTGTAATATGCATGCTAAAACAGCAAAAGCTGCAACCCAGCAGATAACCGTGGCCAAGATTGGTTTTTCAACAGTATGTACCAAAAGCACCTTTGTGCTGATGCTGCAAAACTTTTAGTGTAATGCACTGCTCAGAGTGATAACATTTAACTGTTCAGATGCCAAAAATAAAACATGCAGTCAACTGCTCATATCTTAACGCGGTCATTGGTTTCAAATTAACTTATTTGAGATATTTGCTTTGATCTTCCCAACTGTTATAACTGGGACCCGCCCTCCTACATGCATACTGTTGTTTCAACAGGGATAAGCAGGGCAGTACAAGATTGTCACTGCTGTGTCATACCAGGGCGGTGCCTCATGACAGAGGGCATTTGCCAAAGTACTGCTTGCAGAGTTTCAAGTATACAGTTAGGTTTATCTGGGATTTTCTCAATTAGGTGGCTTCAGGAATATCTGTTTTCATGTTGGATTAGAGAGTTGCATAATCTGTCCTTGGACTGCATTCAGATGTAGAGCTCAGGTGAGCTGATTTCCATTCAGGTCACTGTACTGGGGGGACCTCCTCAACAAGGAGAGCCCTAGGAAGGGCAGTCCTGCAGCTGGACAACTGTGGCACTGGGAGGTGGGATACGCAGTGACAAGCTGAAAAGCATTTATTGCTCACTCAGGGAGAGGCAGGAGTGCTCCCCCACACCAATATGCCCCTGGTGACAGTGTCTAGAGGAGCTTGCCTGGGGGGCCAGGAAGAGCTCCACAGTGGGGGAGGTTCCACTGTAAAAACTGCTTTCTATGTTTATCCTAATTTGACAGAGTGCTGAGCCAACAGTGTAAAAGCTCCAGGACTACAGCAGGTCCTTGTTTACCTCCGCAGTCCTGACTCAGAGCCATACTCCGCAGTGTACTCAGGGAGTGGTGTTCGCTCACCTACAGCAGAGCTGATGACTGGGTGGTAAGATGCATGTGGCTCAGCCCACAAATTCCTTCTTACTAGCTTTAATGTTCTGCTATTTGTGCAAGAAATCAGATATGACTTCAGACATTTTGTGGAGGATAGACTACTGAATACATTGATTAAACCTTTATTTTAACCCTTAAAAAAAAAAATCCAACCTTACATAAATACAAACAAGAATTCCTTTGAGCATTCCACCTCAGGAACTGGTCATACATCTTTCCAATAGATCAAATCTGCAAGTTCACATCAACTCCCAAAAAACTGCTGTTAATCAAAAAGGAAAACAGGAAGCAAAATCTTGTGAAAAGCAGCATCCATCAGACCTGACAAACTTCATGCACTGTGTAGGAGACCCAAAAAGATACTACTTCACTGTCTTGGCTGCATGTTCATCTCCTGGCCTAACCTGACCTACAACGAGCTTATTATCTGCTTCCAGAGTAAGGGTTGCGAATGGCTACACAACTACATTGGAGCTTAGGCGCACATGCTTTCTCGAGCTCCTAGGAGTCCCATGGGACAGCACATTCCCTGCCAGTGTGACGGTCCAATTCCCCCCCCCTCAGCCTACAGCAAGGATGACAAGACCCAAAACACAAAACTTTGGAGACCACTCCAGGTTTTCAGTTAGGCATATGAGGCCCCAACCTAAACATCCAAGGGCAAAGAGATCTTTCCTGCTGTCACCATTTACTTTGCAGAAGAAAAATCTAAGCTACTCAAAGTGGGAACTTAGTGAATGGATAATGAAAGTGCTTAACAGGCAGGGGACAATTCAGGTTCACAGGTTCATTCATCCTTTGTCAGGGTTTGATTTTTACTTTAACCAATAATTACACTATACTGGGGCAAGCAGCTCCCATTGAGCATCCTTAACAGAGAGACATTCTCATAACCAGATTATCCTTCACATGCACATTAAAGTTAATATTTGTCATTGCACTAATTTTCTAAAACAGAATTTCTAGATTTTTTTTTTTTTATTATTCAGTCCAGGGTAGCTTTGAGAAGAAGCTACATTAAAAATACAGCATGTAATACTTTGGTTGTGTAGAATAACTAGCTTATACTCACTTCATGAGTATGTTAGTTTTACTTCACTGGCTTTTATCACAGTATCTTCTTAGTCAATATGACAAGAATGCTATTCTTTGCATGTTTTTCTGAATAACCCAGGCTGCTTAAGATTTCATAAAGCTGTCATATCTTCTTCCTGTCAGATTCCATGCTTCAAATTATTTACTCTAATTTGTATTAAGCTTGTAACCTGGCTCTGTAGATTTTCACATTTCTGTAATAATTCATAAGGCACCTAACAAAATAAAACTAAAAATTAATATACATGATCTCCACTGGCTAAGTAGCTCACTGCATTCTGCTGATGAAGCTGATGCCCCAAAAAGGTGATAGCATAGAAATGCATTGGGAGAATGAAGGGTTCATTTTATTCTAGTGGAATACCATAGTTGAATTATGTAAGGGAAGTGTCTTGCCCAACATTTTTTAATATAACCTTCAGCAGCTAGGAGACTGAGTCTTTATGGTTATTATGTATATGTAGGCTGCACCAACGCACATGTATGATCTGCAGTATGTTTTATTAACGATGGGCAGAAGTTCACTTAGCAGGTAAAGTGATAGTTCCTGTTAGTCTACAAAACACAGGTTTTGCACAGAAACAGCTATTTCCCCCCCATTTTTTTTTTAAATGTTAGAATGTTCAATGTTAGTATCTAGCATTCAAATTATTAATGGAGTGAGAAAGCTAACTGAAAACTAATTTAGACATTTTTCTATCTTCATAACTATAGGCTTTTACCAGATGTGCGAACAAGCGAATTCATTTGCAAACTAGCATTCTTCATACATTTACTATAAGAAACTGGTACTATCAGGATAAGTATTAGATTCAGTCCCCCAGATTTCGTATTGGCATAATTACGCTTTGAGCAGAGATGCCAGCCAAAGCAGCTCTGAATGAACTCCAGTAGGCTTAAATTGCTGCCATTTCACAAAACCCATAACTTTATCACCGATTTTGCAGAATTATGCAAAAGACCAAATTTAAGTGTCTGTTACACCTTGTAATTCACTATCAGCATCATAAATATACATAGGTTTCAAACTGTTTCTGTTAAAGGGAAATCAAGTGAAAAGCTAAGTAGCAGCAGATTTTCTTCAAAGCTGAATACCACTGCAGATAAGTTACCCTAATTTTATTTCAAAGAATCTCTGAAGTGGTACAGTGTGATGCTGCAGTTTCTTTCCCCTTTAATTTTCCATTTCTATGTCTGACCCTGGCTTTCTGTCAGAAAATTATTAACGTTTTCTCTGTTGAAGACACCTCATTTGACTAAAGATCTTTCTCATTTGAACACTCAAGTACAGTGAAAAGATACAAAGCATCCAAAAATTGAAGCCAAATTCAAGTGTTTTTCTCCCCCCCCCAAACTGTATTGACACAGATTTGTATTCAGCATGAATTTACATTCTACATTAGGTTCCCTTCATCACTGTCATCTGTATCCCTATCAACTTGCAGATCTCATTTAAGTCTTCACAGAGCTTCTGTTAGATAATTTAAACATTATTAGTCCAGCTGCTTGTTTATATTCCTCAACAGTAAAACAGTTTAGCATCTTATCTCCAAACAGAAGGCTAGCTAGCTGTTATCTTAAGCAAAATGCTAAACTTCATAATGAAAATTCAAAACAGGTGAAATTCAAGCTAAATCACAAGGTTTCAAAATAGGGTTGGGTGTGTGTGTGTGTACAGAAATCAAGAAAAATCAAGGAAATCAAGAGATAAAATTAAGTCTCAGATATTAAACTGTGGCTGAAGACTTTGGCTTGCAGGGCTTCAACACAAAACCACAGTAAACTTAAATGCTTGCGATGTACGTTGCTTTCAACTTCTGGGCCTAAACTCTGAGGTCCAAGTCAAACCCACATAAACTAAAAAAAAAATAATTTTAAATGTAAACTAAAACCAGCTGAATGACTTTTCATCTAAGACAGAATTCATGATTCAGAAGAGACAGCTGTTAGGTGAGTACTGTTTCCTCCCCTCCATTCCTGAACAACCAGGACACAAATCAGATGCTCAAGATTATCAATACCCTTTAACTTTTAGCTGCTATAATTCATTACAAGATTGAAGCCCTTAGAGGCAGCTTTACCTTTTTGCTACACTCCATATTAAAGTTAAGATTTGTGGTCCTTTTAAAATAAGTTCTGGCTCAAAAACCAACTCGCACTCATGCAGCTTTCCTCTAAGCTTACATGTCAGCTTGCTAAGCAACATATTCCTTCTGACCCCATCAGGTCCACAGGAACGGCTCAAGGTCTTTCAGCCATTCTATAAGTGCTGCCTTTGACTCTACCTTATTGAAAACAAATACAATTTAAAGCAGTGTGCTAAAAATGTGACCCAAATGCAGTACCAGTAACTATACCTTTAGCCTGCACCAGGTCAGTAAGAGTGCATGCTGCCACACACCACCATGAGTGAGAAGCATGGAGACAGACAGAGACATTTGGAGAATAGGTACCCATTAGAGTTCAACTTAGTGTTATTTCCAATTACTCCATGCAGGGCTATCATTAACTTTGACAAACCCTTCTCATATATTTCTCCTTCCACACCAGTTTCTTTGCCTTCCTTGCACCTGACCTAGAGACACCGAGGCAACTGTAAGTTAGACTGAGAACTAGCAGGAAAAAAAGAAGAAAAAAAATAAAAAAAAAGTAGTGTCAGGAGCATTCCGGGAACAATACCTAAAAGCAACTTCTTCAGAAATAAGTATTGACACTTTCTACAGACTTCCCTGGTGCCAACCAAGCATTCAACATGCTGTATTAGCCTTTGGATAATCCTAAACCTGCAGGTCCACTTCCAGGGCTTTCACTGCAGTTGCTGGAAAGGACAAAGAGCTTTACTCCATTTACATACTGTCTGAGATCAATCCCTAATTCTGCTACTATACAGGTGCCTGCCTTTGTTACTTTTTCCTGCGAGCAATACTTATTCCTGTCTCAACTGACCTTTGGTTTCTGAAGCAGTAGATGTCCATAGCTCACCTGGTTCTTGTGGGTGGTTCAGAACAGGCAGCTCCAAGTCCTGGCTAAGAAGCAGGACAGACTTTTAACCTTCTGCTACTTCAGAAAGTTAAGACAGGTATGTGCAGCAACAAAGACACTGCTCTTGTATGCAGATCACAACTACCGTCCTTTCTTTACTATTCCATATTTGGTGTTTTCCCTAAATTTCATGACAATGTGACTATGTGAGATGTTTAGATGACCAAGAATTTAAGTCAATGCCATACATTATGTTTGAATACATGAGAAGATGCCAAGGCACTGATGCAGTACGTGTTTCTACATTTATAAGAGTATTTTCATAAAACTATTTTCTTCTTTGAAAAAAGATTTAGATATGAAATTATAGGCTGGTTCTTCCAAGCGATTTCAGGTGAGATTTTTTTTCTCTATGTAATCCCAGACAATTCCTTGTGACCAGTGTCAGTTACCAGATTTGATAATTATTTACAGAAAACTAAGCTACTCCTTGATACTACCATGAACCATCACTCTAGCACAGTCTGAAGAAGTCAGTGCTCCCAAAGTTTCTTAAGGACAAAGACAAGCATCACATTAACCTCTATGAATAAATCTAATAAAACACTCCGCACAGCTCATTTTGTAGTCAAGTTCTTGTACTTGGCCATAGCATCCACACAAACCTGAAAATAAAGAAAAGGGCCCTTAAAAAGAAAAATCCAAACTGGAGACAAATGTAAAGTGTGTTGGAACATTTTTCCATGGAATTAAAAAAATAATCCAGGATGATTTGGCCAGTCCTCATAATGCAATGCTAAGGCTCGGCATAGTACCAGCACTTACGTAAACCTAGCTAAGATTTTGCCAAGATAGTTGTGTCTAAATGTTGTTATTAACCAGAGGATAATTGTGAATAAAGGGATGTGGTAAGTCTTTTTTTAATCAGTTGCTTGAGGTTGGTTGGTGCCATAAACAATGTGTAAACAAAGTTTAGCATGAATTATTCAACACTTAAAATATTGAAACTCATTGAGGCTTTCAAATACAAAATTCTTCTAATTATGAACACATAATTAAAAAAGAAAAAAGAACCACGAAATATGCAGGTATTTTAATAGCTTGCCAACCTATTCCGACAGTTTTATTTATGCCTAGTTAGGTTTTGTTGAAAATAAAACCATTATTATCCCCCTGCTTCTGGGAAAGTTATCTCGGCCAATTATGAACGTTTGCCCGTGCAGGACTGTAAGAAAGACAATTCTGAGATAGTCTATCACCTTAAGTCACAAATTCCATCTAATCTGCCACATTGAAGTTAAGGACTTTTGTTTCACTGCTTATGGAATTGAAGCTTCAAACATCCTCCAAGGTAACCTTTCACAAACACACACAAAAGAATATCAACAAAACTAAGTCCAATAAGACCAAATCCCACAAGACCAGAATAACTCATTACACAAACAGATTTATCTTCTTCAACAAGCAAGGTATAAAGGCTGCAAGCAACGGAAAAATCTGCAATTCTTTACTATTTTGCTATTGAGAATACAATTTTTCATATTTCAGACTCACTCCATTGTTAATACATTCAGTTAACAAAAGCTATTAGACTCACCTATGTTAATTAAGGAAAGCCTCAGGGTTTTTTTCTTTAGGTTTTCCAAAATAAAAAAAGAACACACTAGTAGAAATTTGTAAATTGTTTACAAGTAATATGAAATACCTCTCTTGTGGGTTGTATTGCATTTAAATGCAGAAACATGAATCTAAAAATCCTGTGCACTTTAGAAAACCTCATCTAGTTAAGTTTTTAAAAATGTAGATGAATAACCCACTTCAATTTCCTATTAAATCTTTAATTTTTATGTGCAGTACCATAAAATCTCATTCTATCATTTCAGATGTCTCTTGATTTCACTTCAATCTGATTTAGTGAAAGACTGTTAGGTTTAAACCCGTACCATTTCCTCGCATTACTGTAGCATTTAGAAGTAGCTGTAGAGCAGAAGCAAAGTTAGGCGAGAGCACGCGGGTCACAGCCATGTCACCTCCTGCGATTTCTAACGCTGCTGGGTATAGCGCTGCTGTTCCTAAGGGGTGGGCCACTCACCCCACCCAGGGCAGCATGCTGTCCTGCTTTATGACTTAAAGCATAGGATGGAAAAGGGGATGGATAAAGGCACAAGGCATGGAATGCTTTAACCATTTCAGCAAGTCAGGTGGGATTTAAGGTATAAGGTTGGTCATTAAGTGACATAGGTTTGGGATTCACACTCCCAATCTCAAACCACCCCTGCTGATGCCACTACATGCTTTGGTTTATTTGAAGGCTAGTAACTGAGAAAAGCTTGTTTTTTTACACGGTTCCTTTAACATGCACAGTTCTATGAAGCAATAGTGGAAAAACACATCACACATCAGGCATGTGATCTTTCACCATCCCAGTCCTCTGTCTGTGCCTTTTTCTTTCCCCTACAAAACGTCAATCTGAACAACCCTATGAAAGACTACATTGTGCAGCCACACGTGCCTCACACAGTTAATGAAAGCACCTCTTAAAAATCTGTAGATTAAGGAATTGGACCACTGGATATGCAGATGTGCTTCTGCATACTCCTTGTGCAATGTCTGACTGCCAGAATCACTTTGTTTCCACTGAATCACAGTATGAAAGGACAGGAGGCAGCCTGCAGCTATCTTGCTTTGGAGTTCGCTCCTGTCAAATCTCGATGTTTAGCAAGGGTTGATTTACACAGTGTTTGCATGGGAGAGCACTAGGTAAAACCCAAGTTTCCAAAGAGAGCAAGACTAGTAATTTAGACATTGATTAGTCAATAATGGCCCACTGTTTCAGCAGAAGGGCTATCAAAAGGGACAAACCCTCTCAAATAAAGTGTCAAAGAGGTGTCAGTTATTTGTAGTGGTTAAAGGTGCCATAGAAGATTTTGCAAGAACAGGTTTGTTTACTCCAGAGTCCAGTTCTAATGTAGTTGTATTGCTTTTAGGTAGTGTCCTACAAAAATAAAAAACAAAAAAATACTCTCCATTTTAAATCGTACAGTAATAGCTAGCATGACCGAAGGGCTTTCCTGTATCTTTTAACACATGCTTGTGGCCTGTGGCATACAGGCAACACTGAACACCAACTATACCATACATGCCTCCGGAGATTTATCCTCAGTGGTGTTTTGCCAATTTCGTGCTAATGCACAAATTAAGTAGCGTATATATTTTACTGCACTCTTAAAAATTCTCCAACAGCCCATAGCAGTAACTGTAAGGAGTACTACAAAGATAAAAATTAATTTTTAATCTGTTGAAGTCACGTTTCATACACCAGCATTTAAGTAATAACATGACTTATTCATATGACCAGGTTCATGAATGGAGGTAACATTTGTACATCCATTTTTATCTCCGTCACCTTATTGCAAAGTACAAAATAGAAATTCTTTGCCTTTATACAGTGTGTTTCATTGCAAGTTACCCTTTAGTATGTGCTACCATAGAAATCTGCACTTTAGAAGGGACCAGAAAAACATTCCAATGTTTACACACACCATTTAAGAACTGTTGTCTGGGCAAGGTTAAACCTGTTTAGAACTACTAGTAAAGGCATAACCAGTACCTCACATTATATACTACTACAGATACCATTTACGGAACAAACCTCAAAATCACACTGGAAGGCTGTAATAAGGTAGAGCATGCCCTTTGGGATTTGCAGCTGAAGACAGAGGACCTCTGTAAAGGCTTGCTGGAAATTACAGATGCAGAAGGAAAAGCTTGTGGAAGACAAGCGCAGAAGCCAAGAGGTAAGACCACAGAGTCAGGCCGAGTATTTCAAAGTCACGTGGCTGCTCAGTGGGAATGAGGACAAGCACAGGTTTCCTATACAAGGTTAGAATCAGAGAAGATGTTAGACTGAACCAGTTTCATCAGCAATATCGAAGGCTTACAAACAGATGAAAAGATTACTGAGGTAGAACAGAAGGAGCAGAAACTTTTCACTATGAAGGTGGTGAGGCACTGGCCCAGGTTGCCCAGAGAAGCTGTGGCTGCCCCATCCCTGGAGGTGTTCAGGGCCAGGCTGGATGGGGCTTGGAGCAACCTGGTCTGGTGGGAAGTGTCCCTGCCTATGGCAGGGGGGTTGGAACAAGATGATCTTTAAGGTCCCTTCCAACCCAAACCATTCTATGATTGAGGGTTCTAGGAGAGCTCCACAACAGCTGTTGTGGCATGGCAGCTGTTAGGAATATGACCCTTAGATATATTCCTCAGTATTTCCTTATTAAAACAGCTCCGAACAAAACAACATCCACAGAGAGAGTGATCACAGAGGCTCTGCAAAGCTTTGGTACTTCGGTGAGGTCCTTGCACACTGTCACACTAGAGACTGTAAGACAGGAACAAGAATAAAGGGGGAAACAGTATGTTTTATTACAGCTACAGTAGCAAATGGATAGAATGACAGAGAGTACTCCCTACCACCTGCCAGTTCTAGTAGTTAAGATATCCTGACTTGCCCAGACTTAAAAAAAACCTTTTACTCAGTTTTAGTTCTTGAGTACATCTCCAAGTCTTCAAAAATACCATGAATGAAAAATAAGCGACTAGACTTTTCATTAAGATATCGTGCCAAAAAAAGTAAGCGGGTTCATTTAAATGAGGTAGACTCCTACCCACCTCAAGAGTTTCAATTGGCCAGGAATAATTGCAAAACAAGCCCTAAAAGGACACATTTAGCTACAGAACGCAAAAAACATTCTTCATTGTTCAATGTTTCCTGTTACCAGCTTTAACATAATTTTAGCTACTGAATTGGTGTTTTTTGTTTTTTTTTTTTTTTTGTTTTGTTTTGTTTTGGCAATCAGATGCTATTAACTTCCCCTTTGTTTTTTCTTTTCCTGTTTGTACACCTGCACTCTCAATGAGCAAACAGCATCAGGATTAGTATTTTATAGTTAGCCTACTACTCCACATTTGTAAAGAGCAGAATGACAAAATACTTTGAAAGCCCTGGGTAAAAAAAAAAAAAAAAAACCAAAAAACAAACAAACACAGACAAAAAACAAACAACCAATAACCTTGACTTCTAATTTTAAGATCTAATTGTAGTTCCCACATAAAATAATTTTGAAATAAAAATGAATATTCTTCCAAAATACTGTCTGCTTCAGATGCAAAAATCACAACCATAGATACCTCACAACAGGTAGTTAACACCTCAATTACTGACTCTCCAGCTACGTATTTTCAAGGCAGACTAGGAAGAACTCCCCAGAGTCATAAGTATATTCTGGAACAGTAGAAAGTTACCACTGGTGTTTCTGTTCTAAGTCTCTTTTTCACCCATACTAAGTTATGAGCTATTTAACTGTTCTTGAGCATCAGAGATCCAGTACAAACCATAATAGGCAGGTTACAATCAAACTGATGGGAGCAGTTCAGCTTGCTTTGTCCCTTGCAGTCCCAGGCTGGACTCTAGCCACACTCAGCACAAAGAAAAATCCTACTGTATAGCATCAGGATAAGCCTGCTAATTGCTTATTCAATTTTAAATGTGTTCTGGTCTAAGAACAGACCTATGTACTGAACAAGCCAAGTGAAAAGCTACCTAATGGCCTCAGGTGCAAAAATGCCTCAGCCTGTATCATTAAGAAATTATCTGAATGAAAGAAAACCTGATTTCAGTAGGTGAACACTCTCAAGGTGTGTCAGACTACATAGCTATTCATGACTAATTCATTAATTGTGGTAACAACATGCTTCTCTATTACATTCAGACTACCACCTTCAGAACAGATTCATCAGGACATCCTTACTGACGACAAAAGGTTTATGAAATATCTGCATATACACTAAGGGTACAGGCCGTACTGTCAATACAGCCCAAATATACTTGCTTCAGCGCTTGTGTCTTTCACACAAGTTAAGACTGTTTTCAGAATAAACAAGTCTTAAATTCCTTTCCACAAAGGAAATTTTCAGGACTGGAAAAAAAAGTTGTTCAAGTCTATAAGTTTATCTTATGTCACCGAAACAGGAATTTAGAACTTTGTATTGCCTTCTGCTCTTCTGGGTGGGTTTCAGATATTCCTTTCTTATCCAGAATTGGAAGGTTTTAGTTCTGTCAAGACCGTATCCATAACAGCTTAATTTTGGGCAGTCTGACACATGCAGCTGAACTTTTAGTCTGAGTTTAAGTACAGACCGCAATACTTAAGAACAAGAGGTCAAGCTCAGGACTCCTAAACCAAAGATCAAAATCTGCTGTCACAGAACTGATTGGTATTTTTACTGGTGAATTGCATGGGAGCAGGTAAGGCAGCTAGCTATTTCAGTAGGAGTAGGGAGTACATTTCTAATGATTACAATGCTTTTCTGAAATACATTTTATTTGCTTCTTTCTCAGTATGGCTTTATTAGCAACCGTTTAAGAAATTAGGTTTACGTCTTGGAGCTCACAGACACAAAAGTCTGCACTGGGAATAATACAACATGAGCACATCCAAGTACAGGTCTCAAGAAAAAAAAAGAAAACAAGGAGCAAGTTATGAGGTGCAACTGACATTAATGTTCTAAGTATTCTTTCCTCTTCCGCTATCAGCAATTAAAGGCTGAGCATTCATTTCACTACAATTACTTTGTAACCTCCACTAATTCCAATTCTTTGTAATTTAAGACACACCACTACTAATGTGGAAGCTCTGCAGTAGAACAAGGACTTGTAACTATGTAAAGACAAGCTTTTAGCATTGTAAGGATGCTAGGCCCACTTACCTTAATCCTTCCCATTAGTGCCACCTAACTGCTTAACATCACTATAACTCCATGTAGAAAACTGCACTGCACACAACTACAAAGACAAGAGACATGATGTGACCCTGCCAAGAATAACCCATGGTTTGAGGAAGGTTAGATTGTCCAGAAACACCGCATCACCCCTCTCTTTTAGTGAAGAAGGCTGTTCATTTTGTCTAGAACAATACCATATATGGAAATAAGCAGCCACTGTTGTTCTGTTTCCTCTCATGTGTTCCTAGAATGAACCAAGAAAACACAAAGTAAACTACAGGAAGAAACCACTGCTGGTCATGAACTTATTCTGCATATTGAGATCAGGTCTCTGTGGACTGGGTGTGCTGGTATTTCAGGCATTAAAAGCCCTGGAACCAGAATTCCTATTTACCACTAGAAAAGCTTTAAAGAGCAGTACTCATGGGAACAGCTTTAAGACTTCTGGAGCAGTCAGCTGGGTAACTGACACTAGGAACTGGTAAACTAAGTATTCCTCTCGATATTAAAACTGTCAGTTAACAATAGTGCTACCTACATGAAATAATTAATCCACACTCTGCTACAGCATGCTACTTAAGTTTAACCACTTCGTAGCCTCACAAGAGGCTCATATTTCATTAAACATATTCCCGAGACTGAGGCCAAGGTCAATGGAGACCGTAGTAAGTTCTGTAGAGAATACGTATTCTGTGTGTTTGAAGGCAGTTTTAAGCTAGAACAGAAGAAAATCTCTATTTCTGTATGTACTTTTTTAAACCACAACAGAACCCATTTCAGTTCTATCAAATTTTGTTAACCACATAGCATCATATATGTGATAAGCTCAGCGCTGTTTGTTCACCAAACCTAGAAACTCGCATTGTCACATTGTTTTACAAAAAGGCAATTGCTGAACCTGCTGTTGCAAGATAGCCCGCATCCTGTGAGCGGGCAAGGCTAAAACTGCAAAGGTCAGGTTATGCAAACAAAGTAGGATGTGAAAAAGACTTGGAGGAGGGGAGGGGGGGCTCATGAAGACGAAGAGTACATGATGTGAGGAAGACATGAATCTTTCATCCCTGCGACAACCAGGAGGAAAAGGAAAGCAGAAAACGACCCCCTAGCAACAAGTCGTGTCGTGCAGATGCAGAGTACCTCTCTACCGGAAAAAGAAGAGTATAAAACCAGGGACTTTCGGGAACCGGGCGCGAGCCGTCGGCGGAGTGAGACTCCCGGGCCGCCCAGCGCTGTTTTGCTTGCTGCCGCTTGCTAAATAAATATTCCAAATTTTAATTGACTCTGTCTCGCATCAATTTGTGGGATCAACTTATAACAATTTTGGTGCCGTGACTCGGATAGAGGCAATCTGGTGAGAAGCCCCATACGGGGAGGCGCCCCGCTGAAATTCAGCGGCCCTGGCTGGGTGCTATCGCATCACATCCTCTACCGACGAACCCTAAATTCGGCAACAAGCAAAAGAAAGCCGGCAAACCCTGTAATCTTTGTGCACGAAGCCCCGAACGAAGACGCAGGAACGCGTGAGTATAGGCCGGTTATCCGTTCGGTTGGGGTTGGGTATCCCGGAGTGTGATAATGTGAGACGTCCACCGGACTTAGTAGTCCACCGGATGAAGCGAGTGCGGACCCCTTAGTAGTGCGGTTCCCATCTCCCGCGAGGGACTGGGCCACGAATAGGGGGAGCGTGTGTGTGTGTGTAAGAAGGCACTCCGGAAGATGGGACAGAGGAAGAGCAAGCCCTCTGATCCCATGGGTGGATTGGGACCTCATGTGAGACTTCCCCAAATACCACCAGACAGTCCGTTGAGTTTAATGATCAAATATTAGGATGATTACCCCTTCTAGGCGGGGTAAGGACAAAGTGAAATTGATTCACTATTGTATGGAAATATGGAGAGAAAGAAACAAATAAGAAAATGTTTATATTGGCCAATTTAGATTTGTGATCAGTCTGACTATCTTGGTGCAGATTAGTGGTAACAGTCTGACTATCTTGGTGCAGATTAGTGGCAAACGGCAAATAGTTTAAGATTTAAGTTACACGTAACTAGCTATTGTTTTAATTAGAAAATCTTTTGGTGTGAGTGAGAAGTGTAATAGGCTCTTTTATATGACTGAGTGAGTGTTTGAGTGAGTGAGGTGCAGAGTTTGTGTGTTCGCCCTAAGCAAAAAAGAATTTTTATAATAGAGGAGAGTGAACATCGACATAGTCCAGGCGCAGACATTAAATGGCTACTACAGCGGCCAAACTGGACTAATCAAGACACTGAACATAAAACTCATATGGTGGATCTGCGCACCAGAGTTGATCAAGAAATTAAAGAATCTGTTCCTCAAAGACAGAATATAAATAAAACTCTTAGTGAATATCAAAGGAAAAATAACCCCCCCGACATTTATAAAAACATTGTTGAAAAGGAATATAAGACAAAAAGATTTTAATGAAGATTAGAGGGGTCAAAGTTTCTATTTACTGGGGACTCACCGAGCCCTAAATGAAGTTAAAATTGAGTCCCCAACACGAAGTGTCCGAGTTCCTTGTGAACTTGGGCGCCAAAAGATCAACCGTCCAAAGGTTACCATCTGGATGTGTTGAATCAAAGGAAAAACTCCGAGTAATTGGTGCAAAGAGGAAAACTTTTAAAGTGCCCCTGATAAAAAGTGTAACAATAGAAACTCCAAATAAATATGGAGTGAGAACATTTTTATTAGTTCCAGAAGCTGAATATAACTTTTTGAGATGAGACCTGATAGTAAAATTAGGAATTAATTTGAGAGTAGATCAGGAGAAACTAAAAGTAAAATTATGCTTATTAACTGCAGAACATGAAGCCACAATTAATCCAGAAACCTAGTATAGCCCAAGATCGGTGAAAAAAAAAAATAAAAATAAAAATAAAAAAAATTAAACCGATCACAGTCTCCATAAGAGACCCAGACCAACCAATTAAGATAAAATAATATCCCATCTCCAGAGAAGGGAGAGAAGAGTTGCAACCAATAATCTAGAGATTTTTGACCCAAAGACTTTTAAAACCCTGTATGTCTCCTCACGATACTCCCATCCTGCCCGTAAAGCAGCCGGATGGGTCCTATTGTCTGGTATAACACTATACTTAATCAATTAAGCCCAGATTACAAATGGTATAGTGTCATAAATTTAAAAGATGCCTTTTGGGCCTCCTCCTTAGAGGAAGATTGCAGGGATTATTTCGCCTTCAAATGGGAAAATCCCAAAACACATAGAAAACAACAATTACGGTGGACCGTCTTGCCCCAGGGGTTTACAGAATCCCCAAATATGTTTGGACAAGCTTTAGAGCAATTATTAGAATCCTATAAATTAAATCACGAGTTGATTCTGATACAATATGTAGATAATTTACTAATTGCTGGAAAAACTCAAGAAGATGTTAGAACTGAAAACATTAAGTTGCTAAATTTTCTAAGTCTCCAAAGACTAAAAGTTTCAAGATCTAAATTACAGTTTACAGAAGTAGTAGTAAAATATCTAGAGCACTGGCTTACAAAGGGGCATTAGAAATTAAATCCCAAAAGAGTAAAGGGAATCTTGCCTCTAACAATACCTACTAATAAAAGGCAAACAAGACAATTAGAATTGTTAGAGTACTGTCGACAATGGATAAAAGATTATAGTAATAAAGTAAAATATTTATATGAATGAAATTAACTAAAAATGAACTAGTAAAGTAGACCTCTGAGGAAAAGAGGCATTGGGAAGAGATAAAAAGAAAATTGATAGAAGCACCTGTCCTCAACTTACCTGATATCCGTAAACCCTTTCAAATTTTCATCAATGTGGATAATAGAACAACATATGTGGATTTGACCCAGGGATGGGCAGGGCAGAGAAAACCTGTAAGATATTATTCTAAAATCTTAGATCCTGTAAGCCAGGGGTGGACCACTTGCCTGCAAGTGGTAGTGACAACCGCATTATTAATAAAGGAGGTTGGAAAAGTCACCTTAGGAGGTGAACTGAAAGTATATACCCCCCATAACATCCGGGGAGTGTTGCAACAACGAGATGATAAATGGCTTACTGACAGTCGGTTGTCGAAGTATGAGAAAATTCTGATTAACTCCCCTAGATTAGAAATGGAAATGACTTCCATTCAAAATCCGGCCCAATTTTTATACGGAGAGCCCAAAGAAAGACTACTGTCTCCAGTTAATAAATCTACAGACCAAAATAAGAGAAGATTTAGAAAAAAGAAGAATTAGATGAAAGAGAAAAATTCTTTGTGGACGGCTCCTCATGAGTAGTGGAAGGGAAACAAAAATCGGGATATGCCATCATGGATAAGTACACTTTTCGAATAAGAGAATCGGGGCCATTGAATACGGCTGGGTCTGCAAAAGCCTGTGAATCATATGCTATGTTGAAAGCACCAAAAACTTTTAGAAAATAAAATTGGGACTATTTATATGGATTCCAAGTATGCCTTTGAGGTGGTACATACCTTTGGAAATCCTACCAAAAGAATTAGCCCGGGGCATACTTAACAAATTACACAGCAGAACCCATTGAGGAATTCAAGCCCTTGTAGATCAATTTGAAACTAACTATGCCTGTGTCGAGATATACGGTTTAGCAAAAAGGATCTTAGAAAGATGTTTAACCTGTCACAAAGTGAATAAAAGACAACTTAAAGAAAAAGTACAAGAAGGGCGTGAATTGGCTAAAAGACCATTTGAAAAAAAAAAAAAAAAAAAAAAAAAATACAAGTAGATTTTACTGAATTACCGAAGGTTGAGAGATATCAGTATCTATTAGTCTTGGTTGATCGTCTTTGTAGAAGCCTTCTCGGTGGTAAGAACTACGGCGAAAACAGTTATTAAAGTTCTCTTGGAAGAGAGGCCCACATTTTACCTCCAAAATAATCAAAAAGCAACTAAATTATTTGGGACAAAATAGGAATACCACACTCCCTGGTATCCTCAAAGTTCTGGGAAAGTAGAAAGAATGAATGAGGAGATAAAGAAACATCTAACCAAGCTAAAGGTAGAGACGAGAATGAATTGAGTTAAATGTTTGCCATTAGCCTTACTACATATTAGAACTCAACCAAGAACAGATACTGGTATATCCCCCTTTAAATTGTTGTATGGGATGCCTTACAATTTCAGAATATTAGTAAAACACCTGAAAGTCGAAGATGAAATCTTAACGGAGTATATTTTAGAACTCACTAAAAGAAGAGACCTCCCTTGGACATTTCCATACACTGAATCCAACCTGGAGATCAGGTGTTGATCAAAACCAGGAAAGAAACATCATTAACGCCCCGCTGGGAGGGACCTTTTTGTTGTTTTACTTACCACAGATACAGCAGTATGGACAGCGGAGAAAGGATAGACTCACACTAGCAGAATAAAAGGACCTATCTTCCCAGAAAGGTGGACTATGATGTCGGAACTGAGAGACCTTTGAGTAAGATTAAGGAACAAGACTGGTAAATGCACTTTTCCAGAAGAGAAGTAACGGATAGTTTAACCATGTATAAAGCACCATACTTCTGGATACCTATGTTACGTTGTTTGCAAGTGTGCAAAGTTTGGTAAGAAGTGGTCATGTGTCTCGTTTAACATGCAATCTTGCTGTATGAATTGTCGCAAAAATCTGACATATCAAGAATCAGAAAGTCAAGCAAAAATCTGTAAATTATTTTGGGGATGAGAACTATCAATATCTGAACCCTAGGAGGTATATGAAATGAACTGGTATTGAGCCTTAAGACAGTGTGCTGTAAGATTCCTCTGGAAACAGGTCCAGCAACAAAACAGGTGGAAATATATTTAAGAATTATTGATAAATTAACAGCAGAGTTACTAAAGTGAGAAAGGCGTGGTAAAAGAAAAGCCAGAAAATTCCCCTGAAGACTACCTGCTGCTGCCGAGAAGATATTGATATCCCGTTGCTCTCTGCAAGAGAGTAGACGAGGACAGGCAGAGAGGTATTAAACAGTGGGGAAATGAAAGCTGGTATCCTTTCACTACCACGGCCTCAAAAAAAAAAATGAACACCAACCCTTCAATTGGCACCATAGTTAACTACCTTAATTTCCACGCTGGAGGGGCCCCTCATAATACTGTGGTTAATTTTAACCTTCGGGCCTTGTTATTGTTAACAAATTTGTAGCTTTTGTTAAGAACAAGTTAAAAACAGTGCAACTAATGGTAATAAAGCAATCAAAACTAGAAATGAAGATTATACCAGATGAATACTCTGAGTTAAATGCAGCTTGTGAAGTACTGTCCAGGTTTGATCAGCAAATTTCTTGTAAATAAAAGAAAAAGAGGGGAAGGATTGTAATAAGTAACAGAAGATCATTTGCTGATCCAACCAGTCGCTCAAGGACCGTCTGGACAGTAGGTTATCTCAAGCACAATAAAAGCTCAAGCACAAGCGCTTAAGCGGTTTGATGAACAAAATAGTAAAAAGTAAAAGGGGGGAATTGTGATAAGCTCAGCGCTGTTTGTTCACCAAACCTAGAAACTCGCATTGTCACATTGTTTTACAAAAAGGCAATTGCTGAACCTGCTGTTGCAAGATAGCCCGCATCCTGTGAGCGGGCAAGGCTAAAACTGCAAAGGTCAGGTTATGCAAACAAAGTAGGATGTGAAAAAGACTTGGAGGAGGGGAGGGGGGGCTCATGAAGACGAAGAGTACATGATGTGAGGAAGACATGAATCTTTCATCCCTGCGACAACCAGGAGGAAAAGGAAAGCAGAAAACGACCCCCTAGCAACAAGTCGTGTCGTGCAGATGCAGAGTACCTCTCTACCGGAAAAAGAAGAGTATAAAACCAGGGACTTTCGGGAACCGGGCGCGAGCCGTCGGCGGAGTGAGACTCCCGGGCCGCCCAGCGCTGTTTTGCTTGCTGCCGCTTGCTAAATAAATATTCCAAATTTTAATTGACTCTGTCTCGCATCAATTTGTGGGATCAACTTATAACAATATATACTGATTTAATTGTCATTTAAAGCAAGTATCAAACTGGGCAAGTTTTAATTCTCTCCAGTACGTTGGATCTGGTCCTCTATTGCCATGCAGATATACATGATTACATAGTACTGTGAGACAAGAGCGACATTTATAGACAAGTATCTAAGCTGCTTGAGAAACCAGACTTAGTCGCTAGAAATAGATACTCAACATATATCTTGAAATCCCCATACTGGATGCTCAGGCACTATCAAGTCCTCCTTTCACTTGCTTAGGTATACTTCTAATCTGCCTTGCTCTGCTGAACACCTATCCCTACCCTCTCATCTGAAAGCGATCATGCCTTGAATTCTGTGGTTGCAACCCAACACTGAGACAAAAAAAAAAAAAAAAAAAGGCAAGGGAAACACAGCAAAATAGCAAAAGCAGTGGCCTCTCCTACAATGAAGTTATTCTCCCTTTCCCTACACGACTCTACTTTAAATGGAACTCAAGTTTTTGCTCATTAAAGGCCAAATCTCAAATCAGATCTCCACAGACATAAGCAGTTTCATAACAGGGCCTCCATTTGTTACAAAACATTCAAGTTCACTTTCTCCCCCCTGGCTCAAGCCTAATTCATCTTAAAAACCAACAATAAAAGTCTGTAGAAGTTACTTCAACTCCAACTTTAAGAGCAAAGTCTATTTGCTGACAGTCTATTCCTATAAACCAGGATAACCAGCAGAATGGCACTTGGGTCCTTACAGGGTTCTGAAACACCATTCCTGCAGGGACTTTGCCTTCAACTGCTGGTAAGTAGAATGTGACACTGGCCATCGAATATGAAGCCTGAGGGGCCCACCGGGTCCCATCACTTAGCTGGAAGAAACACATTCCTCCTCACTAAAGCACTGTGCGCTAATGCCACCCCTTATCAGTGCAACTAGCAAATGTGGGCTTTAAGCATCTGTAATTAGGAACTCTTGGCTACCCAAGGAAGAAGTGGGGAGAGATGCTTTTCAAAGCCAACAGCCACTGCAGAGCAAGTAAACAGCTAACAGTTTGGATACAGTTCAGGATAGATTTATGCAGTTTTAGCTTTTTTTGCCATAGACTTCTCAGCAGGTTTAAGCTACTGCTCTTTAGCAATAGACCTACACCTCCCCTTCCACAAGGGCCAATCGATTCTAAAAAGTCACCTTACTCCTGCCAATTCAAGTCTTGCAGGTTACACAAGGAACAGCCATGATAACCTCAAAAACTGAAAACATCTGAACTGCCCTACCCTGAGAAGTTATTTTGACTTCTCCACTGCAAAACCAGAATGTTTTTGTAGGAACCTTTGGTTTGCTGAATCTAGCAATTATTGACCAATATAGTATTTCCCAGCGTATATTTAAAGTTGAGGGGAAGCACTGAAAAAGGCTTTAGAGACTACCAACAATACAGCATCAAGTCCTGGAAACATGACTGTGCATAAGACACAGTTTAAGTGAAGAGGAAAAAAAAAAAAAAAAAAACACAAACACAAACTAGCTGAAGTAATTCTGTTCTTAGTGAGACTGTATCTCACCAAATCTGAACTCACTCTTTTAATTTAAATATACATGTACTGTAAGTATGGCTGTTTTCAACTACTGATAAAAATACTTTTGCACATTTCCCTTTTTTTAGGTATGTACTGAGTACAGCTGGGGATGTGGTACAGAAAAAACAAATTCTTTCATGAGTGATACACAGACAAATCAAATTCTTCTCAAATACTGAAAGAAAAAACAAGTACTCAAGTTTAGAAGTATGCACTTGCTTTTGAGTACCATGAAGTGGCCTTTAATATTAGGTTTAACAAAAGTACTCCTTCAATATGCCTCAAGATCACTGTCTTCACTTAACAAATGAAGTGTTTCCCAGTTCATATACTAAAACATCTGCAATAAGGTCCAAAACCTGAGTGACTGAGAGGTGCTCAGTACATGCCAGAACCACCACAACAGCTCAAAGCCCAACAGCTAAGAGAATGTTAATGCTGTACATGTATATGTTTACAATACCTAGGTAAACTTTTGTCCTTGGAATCTTCCTACTAACCCCCCAGACCAGTAGTACTTTCATACCAAGTGAGCTACTAGAGTGTACAGGGGTCACAACCCAAACGACTTCAAATGTGTTGGCAGCATTTGTTAAAAGAAATTCAAATACACTTTGGATCAGCACACTTCTTCAAAGTTGGGAATAACAAAGGGTTAAGAGTTCCTGCAAAAGCAAATTTGGAAGCACTTAGCCATTTGTGCAGACTTGTATCCTTCAAGGCAGGAAAAAAAAAAAAAAAACACCAAACAAAACAAGATGAGACAAATTCTTGACTACTGCTTGGCACTGCAAATATATTACTGACAAGAGGTCCCAACTTCCATCTTTCTGTATTTCTGCTATTAGCAATATACAACTCGAAGCACAGAAAAAGACATAAATCACTGCAAAAGATAACAGGATGCACTGGTAAACTACCTAGAATTTAAAGCCTCACAAATGTTGTGGAATGTCAGATTGAAAACAGAAGACTGTCCTAGGTGCAGGATCAAACATCTGGCAGCACATTACTTCATAAGACACAAGCATGAAAGATTTAAAATCCTGACTGTTAAGAACGTTTGACATGTTTTATAAAGGATATCAGGCTGCATTGTTCAGACTTGAAAATGACTTCAACACTTAAAATTAGACAGCGCTGACCAAGAACTGGTTACAGACTCAGGCTCAGCTGACGAAGGTGATTCAGTGAGTGGTTCTGAGCTGGCAAGGAAAAAACCCTCACACTTCCTGTACACAGACAAGTGCAGCTAGTCTATGCAAGACTGCTAGCCCTGTTTGAACAATGCCAACAAAAACCTCTCATTTCGACCTCAGATTGCTGAACAGTGCATCAAAATAGCTTCTAGAAGCACATGCTTTTGTGTAAACCATTTATGTTCCTTTTTTTTGATGAAGTAGGCTAAAGAAAGAGATCTATTATCATCCTACCCCAAGAGTATGAAGCTGTTGCCTTTCGCATTGTTCCCCCAACAGCCAGAAGTGGCTTTCACCAGAGACACTTCTGGCAGCTGAAGAATCACCCAGATGACAGGAGTGTCCTTTTTACACCTCCAGAATGGTGGTGATCATTAAACATGCTAAAGATCTGCTAACGTCTGGCTTTAAAGTTCCCATTTAGTTGTTGAATTTAGTAAGTTATGTTAGTAGATAATTGTTCATACTTAAAAGTTCCTCTTAAGTTTGCTTCCCAATAAGCATCACTTCATGATAACTCTGACTCATGTTCCAGTTACCAATACTGCTTTCCTTGGTGGCTTTCCCATTGGCTTTGTTAAAAAAAAAAAAAAAAAAAAGAAGCTTTTTCAGTTTCAATTAAAATTTCAATTCAGAATTTACTTTTTTTTTTTTTAGAAATACACTTTACAGTTTATTAACCAAGTCATAGGTTTTAATGCCAATTAAATGTCGCTATGTCTTTGGAAAAAGATCCTTGACTACACCCTCTTTCCTAGGCTATTTACATGAAGTAATCTTGAGCTTAGATATACTTGCTGTTGTACATGAAGCAAACTCCAAAGCCATTTACACATTTGTATGAAGCACACTTAATAAAATAGGCAGAAAACACCTGTAAGGTTCAGTGTGTGGAAATGCTTTAAGAAAGCTCTTCCTACCACGGTAATGACTTAGTCAGGCAGAGAGAATGGATCCCATGCACCACCAGGCCATGACTGCACACCTGGTCTCCCCAAGGGGTATTTGCATTTTTGAAAAGGTGAGGGTAGGAAGAGAGAAAATCAGTAGGTGGGGATTAGGAAAGCTGGAAGATGAGGATGAGTCAGGAGATGAGCGATAGCCATACTTCCTGGGCAGGACAGCAATAGGCATCTCAGGAACGTGGGAGCAGAGAGCAGGCAAGGGGAAAGAGTGATTGAGCCCAGGAAGGTCTGGCTAAAACACAGCTCCTCACACCCAAGCTCCCCCATGAGTGCAACAGGAGGCTATGATTGCACAAGCATCCTAACGATTAGGTGAGGCAAAGGTCTAAACAACTTGTCAGAGTAACAGACAGCTCTCAGTTCTGATCTTAAGATAGAGAGAAAATTCTTGTTTACTTTCTGCCACATTTCTTTGATATTTGTAAATACTTTTACACCCATGTAGTAGAAATAATAAAAGCCAAACAATATACAACAGCTAACAGAGTCCTTTGGCTACAGCAGTTTCAAAAATTAGCAAGCAGCCCATACACCTGTAATACTTTGCCATACGCAAGCAGTACGAAAAGATGTTTCCACAGGAGTAATAGGCTGCTGGTCATTTGCTAGTGACCAGCATCAACCAGAAAAGCTCCTTGGCAGACAATAGGATAGTGAGGAAAGAGCTGACTTCCAACAGATGAGAAAACATGTCAGAGAGTCTTTATATTATTTTCCCCAAAAGGTTTAGCCTTTTACACTGATGTAAACCTTTATTGCACATATTCAAGATAAGGCTTTAGACAGTACAGAGTGGCTTCATTCAAAAAGTTAACAACAAAGCAAGCCAACCCTTTCTCGCCAAAGCCTATGCCTGGCGATTTCTGCATTTGCAGAGGGACTGATCTATTTTCCAAATCTTTATTTTTGTAAAACAAACAAACACACACATACTGTCCCCAGTTCTGAGAACCACTCCTCTGACTTTACACCTTCTAGTCTTGCACTGTTAACTCTTAGAACAAAACCTGTTTTGATTAGGTGCAAAATCCTTTTCTGACATCACTCTTAATGCTTTCCAGTAGCCACACACCACCTAGACCTAGAATCCAGCTTCCTAAAAAAGCAGACTGAAGTATTGCATTACAATAGCATTTTAGGAAACCAAAAAGGGAAGCAGATCAATTTATCAGTTGTAAACCATGTACCAGAGCAGCACTAGAGGGTAAGCAAAACCCTGACAACTTGCAGGGCAACACAGTGAGCCAGATTACAAACTAGTCTGTCAGCAGAACTACAGCGATCTGGATCAGAACTCTCCATGCAACTCCAGTTAGCTCACTCCAAGGGCTGCCCAGGGTCCCCAGCAAAGTGAGTGCAAGAGCTAGGAGCTTAGGAGGAATGATTACCTCTCACCTTTTTGTCTCCCTCCTCATCAGATGCAGCAACTAAAACTAATTAGGTTTTATTGATATAAATAATTCTTTTGTAGCTCTGAAGATGTCTATTTACGTCTTCTATATATATTAGCAATACATGCATACTGTATTAGAAGGCAAGTCTAAACATGCAGGCATTTCTGATTCCTTACGCTGAAACTAGGAATAGAAAAGTATGAAAACCTTTAGTCTTTGATATAACTTGGCTCTATAGCTGTGCATGACCATTTAGACCAATGTCATTTTTAGACTAACTTCTAAAACTGATTAAACTGGTATTTATGAAGGAAAAATATTGAAAGTTATTACAAAAGGAGCTGAGAAGACTTGACTACAGAGTGCAACTTCTTAGCATTTCAAGCAAGGAAACATACTTTCCACGTTAAGATGAGAGTATTACTAAGATTCTACTGAGAACTCAGTAAAAGCTTGACAACATTTCACTGGCTAGCTGTCACAAAAGCTCTAAAAAGCTTGTTTTAACTTCCCCCATTCCACATAGGCAGCCATGCTTTAAAACAAGGCAGTAAGACTGGGTCAAGTTATCCCTAAGTTAAGAAAAAGTGGCTGCAAATAGTTTAAACAACATTGCCCCACCATTTCCTTCACTACAAGCTAGTGGGGGGGGGGGGGGCACATACACAATCACATGTTCAGTTTTCAGCTGCAAAAGCTGCATTTGGGTAACATTCCGTATACATTAATGGTTTCTGAAAAAGTGCTCTAACACACACAATATATCCATAAACCATTCTAAAGGTCTAAATTAAAAAGATAGAGACAAGCATACACACAATGTAAACCTACACAAAACACATCAAATATGAATCACTAGCTTTGCTATTGAACACACTACTGTGTTTTATTATATTTTATGTATCAGCCAGACAGAAACACCACATAGCTAGAAGATTTTTCCATTAATGCACCTCTAGACATAACGCAAAGCACATGCTTTTACCCTCTCTACAATTCCACATTTGGCAGAGAGCAAGGTTTAAGCTTATGCTACCGTCTGCAGCACCAGACAGAAAAGCACCCTTCAAATACAGAAGCATCCGTGTCTTGCTTGTGACTTTCCTGCAGGAAGATGACTTAAGACAACATAAGGTTGCAGCTCACATCACACACAAGCTATTTTAGGACCAAATCCTAAAGGCTAGCAAGTCCTTTCGGGCTAATTGAGTCATTTTTGTTTCTGCAGGTGCTACATGTAATCAAGACATCCCTAGCATCTTCCTGGATTGGGCTATAAGTATCTGACTTCTACTTATGTCAAGCTATGTTGAACTGCAATAAAAATGTTCCTTTTAAAGAATCAACCAGTTCTCCTTCCCTCTTTGTTGAAGAGGTGGAACAGGAAGACACCAAATATGCCCAGATAAAATGCACATACTGACTCCAGTGCTACAGAAAAATGTTTAGCATTGAAGTGCTGCTTAAAGGCAACATATGAACAGTTTTTTTCCTTAACTTAAGTGAATTAGACAACCCTGCCTTCCTCAACAATTTGTGAGTTACGCCAGATACTGATGAACCTGCTTTCTCTTGGAGTCTTCTCTTCTCACCCTCCCCAACAAAGTGGTACAAAACTTCAGTAGAAATAATCTAAAACAGAGATTATGTGAAAGCAGGGTAAATTGATCACCGATGGGTTGTTGCTGGGGTTTTTATTTGGTTTTGTGTTTGTTTATGGTTTTGCTGTTTGTTTGTTTTTGTTTTGTTTTTTTTTTTTTTTTTTAAATACCTTTGCAGTTTATACCTTAGAAACAGTATTATATTTGCCCTTTAGTGTTCAATGTTTCATCTTTAAGAGAGTCAAGGCCAGCTGACAATAATCAGGGGAACAATCTTCCCCTGAAGACTACAGAGCTACCTTAAATGAAAGGCTCAAGATCACATTATCACATTAATGTGACAAGATTATTTTTGTAACCTAATACAGATTCTCTATCCAACTCCAGATAAGATCCTCTGATGCATCTCCATGAACTACCTGATGAAGGTCCAACCTCACAGTGTAAAAGCAGAAGTTGCATAAAGTTCACCTAACTTTACGTTTCACTTCAAGCAAGTTTTGGTATAATTTTGCCTAGAGCTTTCCTGAATATTAAGGATCCAGTCCTTCACTGGAGTGGGACTACTTTACACTTACACAGTACACATTTTTTAAGTCTTAAAAGTTGCAGCTAAGCTTCATTTTGAATTTAAAAAAATCAAATGCAAAGTTAACAAAAGGGACGCATTTCAAGAGGAAAAATTTCAACAGCTGCCACATGTTCCGTAAAACTGTCAGCTTTAATGCAGTTTTGCCCCACTGTTGCTCATTCCCACCTTGCACTGCAGTGTACAGCTATGGAACAGCTCACCCATTCCATGCCTGCAGATCTCCTCCCAAAACCACACTGTTAACCAGATATAGATATTGATTTGGATTAAAAATAAACCAGCAAAAAAGTGCATACGTATTGCTAAGTTACACTAAGCTGCACAATCTTGCCAGCAGACCTGAGTGGGGCAATGCACCACGGCACAGAGGCTAGAGAAGACAGCACATTTACACCAGCGTCACCTTTACACGCTCCGCTCTATCAGACTGCCTGAGAAGCATGAAAACAGTGGTAACTCAGCACCCTGCACCGTAGACCCTGCCAGAACAGGAAAAGTTCACTCTAAGGTCTACAGAGACGGTATGGCAGAAAAGACTTAATTCAAAGAACACAAAGCACTGCTATGACATTCTGTCTTTTCCCCCCTCCACAGAAATCAGAGTTGTCAAGACAAAAATAAGGGAAATAATGTGAATGTTTTATACAGCACAGAGAATCAGTATAAAGTTTCAGGATATTAGTAGCGTGATTCATGTCCGTAAGCAATCACTGTAAGTCCTGCCAGCTTTTTAAGTTACAAAAGTACTACCTTCTAATGATTGTTTTTTTTTTCCTAATAATTATGCCCAAACAATTGTTTAATAATCTTTTCTGATTTGGTTGTAATTATTACTTACAGACAACCTCAAAAAACACAGTTCACATTAGCCTGAGCTTTTCACAGTGAAAAGATTAATTCAAGACTACTAGAGTATCAAGTTAAAAGCCAGAGAATAACTGCCTGTATAGTTCCATGAGAAGGATATCTTGTGAAAGAAACCAGTTCTCTTACTTTGATAAAGTAAAACTCACCAAGTATGTTACTAATTAGTTATGTGTATGTACAAGAACTATATTTTGATTAAACCTTTCATTAAAAACAAATTAATGGATTCCACAGCAAATCAATTAACAGACTCGCTGATCTCAAAGTATTATTGTTAACAGGTAGGCATCTCTGAAGGACCTGCACCAAGGACTTGCAATCCCATTTAATGTGTCAGCAGCCTAGACAACAATATATAATCTCTACCAGAAGTCCGTAAGTGCCACAGGTGCGTATGAACTAGCAAGCAATAAGGAGCAAAGGTTACGTTTAAAGAGTTGATTTGAACCACCTGGCCAAACAATCAACTAACAGGGAACACCCGTACCTATCTTACTCAAAGCTCCTTACCAACAACAGGACTGTAAGAGCTGGTGGTGTCACTATCCTCGAGTGTGACCAAAATTTCAGGTTCCTAACCTCTGCAATACTTTATTTAAAGCAAAGGCGTGTGCTCAACATAGGTGTAAGCAGAAACAAGAGTTCTTCCCTCAGGAAGTCAAAGCACAGGCACTGATGATGGGAGAGACATCCTTTAAAAGATATTGGGACCAAAGGGCCCAAGCTAAGTTAGTGAAGCTCTGAACACACAAGGACTACATTGATCAGTCTTTAAACTTAACCTTAGTTAAGCTTCAGTAAGAAAAATGCAGAAGTTTTCCAAGTATCTTCACTCTCAGATCTTTAGCAACCACTTTAAAAGAGTTATTAATAAATTATTTGTTTAAAGGTTATAGATTTTAGCCTAGTTTATTACCACATAACATTTTTCACTACTTAGTCTAAGTTCTTGTGTAACAGGTAGTCATAATCATTATTTGGGTTACTTCAGGATGAAAGCTATTATCGGTCATCAGGAGCCCATCACTAAAGACAGACCAGCCTCAGCTGCTGCACCTCGGTTTTCCCTCAATCCAGCATCGCTGTGTTTTACCGACACCGCATCCCCTCACCGCGCCAGACGCTTAACAGACCCGGCACCGCCGTGCCCCAGCACCCAGCCTCGGGCGCTGCGAGCGGGGCAGAGGGCCCGCTGTCCTTGTCACCAGGCCACCCGCGCCAAGCGACACCGACGCTCTGACACGGGTGCCCGGGACCAACAGCTGAGGGATCTCCACACAGAAACCCCTCGAGGAGAGCCCCCCCCAGCGGAGGCCCCTCACCTCTCGCCCGACGCCGCCTCACCTCCCCTCGGGGCGTTTCCTACCCGAGGGCACCAACGCGCCAGCCCTCCTCAGACCCCGACGGGCGAGAGGCGACGGCAGAGCAGGCTGATGCGCGGCGGACGGGGCAGGGGCCGCCGGCGGGGAGGACGGCCCCGGCACGCGGCTGAGGAGCGGGGCCGCCGTCCCCCGCCAGCGGAGCCCACCGGGCCGGCTGCGCCCCAGCCCGGCCCCGCTCCGCTCCGCTCCCCACACACACACCGGCGCCGGTTACACAACCGCCCCCTCGCCGCGGCCCCTTCCCAGCGAGGCGTGAGGAAACACCGGCCGGCAGGAGTCCCCCCCCGCGCCCGGCCCACCGCCCCGCGCCTACCATCGCAGCTCCTCGGCGCTCCGCAGCCCGCCGCTCTCCTCAGACAGGCCGGCGCCCCGGGACTGAGGGAGGGAGCGGGCCCGCCCTCCCCGCGCGCGCAGCTCACCGGCGGGGCGGGGCCAGGCGGGCGGGCGGGAGCCCCGCGAGCGCTGGGGCTCGCGGCTGCCCCGCGCCCAGCTGCGCGGGCGATGTGTCCATAAATGGCGAACTAGGCCGCGCCGCAGCCAATGGCCGCGCGCCGCCGGCACGTCACCCCCGGAGGGAATCCCGGCGCGCGCGCGCGGCCTGCGCCCCGTGCCCCGTCCCAGCACGAGGGTAACGGTAACCACGCACCCGCACCACCACCGCGGGAGACCTCCCGCAGGGCTGAGGTGCTTCCAGTCCCTGGCGCCTACAAAGCGTCTCGATACCAACCGGGCACCGAAAAAGCCCCTAAATGCTGAAAACGTGTACTGAAAATACCCACGGAGGCGAAAAAAAATCCAACAAATGAGATGGTGTCCTGGCAGCTGGCTGTACGGCTTCGTACGACTTCACAGGACTGCGTTTCCTGAGGCACCAAATAATTAAACCCACCCAGAGCTGAAGACTCTTGTCCTGCGAACAAAGATGGCTCCGCGGGCTTGAAGCCCCGTTGTGGGCTCTAAGGGGTTTCTAACCGCCGCGCCCCAGCCAGAACATAGATAAAATGGAAACAACCTTATCTACCCATCATAGCAACAGCTGGACCCCGCAGCGTATGTTAATGCTCCTTCCAAACTACCCTGAAGAGCGCTCTCAACAGGTACAGTTCCGGTTTTTCACCATTAGATAGTACCGGTTCTTAGTTTATCTCAGCCGATGAAGTGTTACGAATTCAAACCACCCTGATGTGCTCAAGACAGAAATGGGACAAAACTCAAAACTATTTATCTGGCCCCCTCTTCGGTCCCACAGTCTTTGGTCGTTCGGATGAAACACAACAGCCCCTTGGGCACGTGTCCGCCTTGGTTTTGAAGAATATGAAATCACTTCCGCAGCTCAGCTGGGTTTACGCCGTACGATCAGTGATCGTGCGAGGCTCGGGTTCTCCATAGCGGGTTGCTTGGATGTCAACTGACATCGATACGAGGGGTAGGAAGTATTTTCATTGAGAAAGTAGCTGGGTGGTAAATATGAGCTGCAATAGCTATTAAAGAAAAAAAATGTATCTGCTAGTGCTGAAAGTGAGCAGAACTTCACAGGAGACGAGTTTCACACTTTGATTCCCAGCAGAAGGTGAATAACGGTAGTTTTGTGCAAACAGGACAAAAATAGTTTGCCTAGTATTTCATTTGAACGTGGAAATGTTACATAAATTTATGAGACTGTGATAAAAAGCGGTGAAAAAAACCCTGCAAGAATCCAGAGAGTATATATAGGGCCAAAAAAAAGAAAGAGAAACTACACAGGTTCTGTAGGTATTTCTATTTGCTTTGGACGTGGGTCTTTTTTAATGTCTAGGTTCGTTTTCTTAAGACATATATATTTGTATGGATGCGTGTTTACAGACATACAAACACCTTTACAACAAGTTATGAAAAAAGCAGAGAAACTAGGTTGTGGAAGAAGAGTATAAAAGTGCATTCGTGCTAGATAGCTAATTGACAACATAGGCTTGGGTTCACTGCATTTTACGCGTGCTACTGGGGTCCATCCACCCCAGGCAGACTAGAAGATGACTTTCAACAAAAATTTTAGGGTTGAAGGCATCAGTGCTCTGTGGCTGCACGAACCTTTGCTAAGCACTGTGTGTACCAAGCACAGTCTAATTCACAATGAACTCTTTCATCCTTTTAAACATAGTCATTTGATTCTGCTTATTTTAATGATAAACATGTAATTCCCAAGCTGACTATATTAAGTGAATGATACTTATTCAACATCCATGCTCAGACACAGGGGAAGGCATTTCCCTTCGAACGTCAGTGGTGGTATGCCGGAGCGGTCGGCGTGCCTGGGCTCCGCCAGCCAATAGTGTACCGTAGTCATCTCTGAGAAAGGCAGAACCCATATTTTCATCCTGAGGAGCTCTGGCAGAGTAAAAAGGAATCTCTGTACTTTTAAATGATGCACAAAACTTAGAAGTGGTGACACTTCTGTCATAAAATTCATATGGACAGGTTACCTTTGAAAGACGTAACTTGAAAAGATTTAAGAAAAATCCCCTGCATCAAGAACTTCCGTCAGTTTTTTCCACGCGGGTATTGTCTGACAGCATTGCGTTTGGTTAGTAACACCTACCAGCTCATGCACAGAAGCGCTAACATCAAGAATTATTTTGAGGATATTTTCTGGCTGCAAGCAGTTGCAGTGCTTGATCCTCCCAATATCGATCACCAGTGCTCAGCTTCAGGAAAACATTCAAGGACAAACTTCACTTCGGTGCCCGAGGAGGCTTCTTGCCTTACCATCCTGAGCTCGTTTCAGGAGGGGGGGCAGGCTCAGTGCGGATGGGAGTGACTGCAGCCTCTTTGCCATCCCCTGATTTGGAGTCACCCCACACCGGGCAGTGCCACAAGAGAGTTGTGGCCTCCAGAGTGCGGCTGGTAACATATGCGTGTGTTTCCAGGTACCCACCACCCGAGCGGCACTGTGTGTGTGGCCAGCACTGACCGGGCGCCGGTCTCAGGCTGAAATGTGTAAAGACTAAACTGTCTGAAAGAAGAATGTGGTCCTTACCTTTGGAAATGCCACAGAATACAACTTTCCCTTGCCCTCCATTCCAAAAGCGTTATTGTGGCCTCAGAAAGAAGTAACTCTTACAAGAAGTCTGTGAATCTGGAAAAGATTAGAAATTTTAATGAAATAGGCACTGCTCTGACTGCTTTCTAATTGGTTGAAACTGCCAGCAAAGGAAAAAATAAAGGCATTACTGCTTTTCTCTTGCTTACAAAATATATTTAGAATAAGTTTTATAAAGCACATATTTGTCTTCTGTTGACCAGAATAATTTAATCAATAATTTAATTAATGCCTGAAAGCCACTAAAATAAGGCTTAATCCACCTAACAAGACATCGCACTTTTAGTTAAAAAAACACACAATCTGGTATTTCTTAGAAAGATGAAGGATTTGTGTCATAGAAAAACAAACGGTATAAAATTAAGGAAACTTTAAAAATTTAATGCAATTTTTGTTGTATCTGCTTTCCAAAGAATAAACAGACACTTTATAATCTTAATGTTTTCTGCCAAAATGCAGATGGTTACATTCTGCCTTCAAGTTACACTTGGCGCATGCAGAATTCTACTTACAGAAAATAAAAAAATGGATTCGGCAATATCTTCTTGTGAAATGCAGGGAGAAACAAAATGGCACGTAGAAAACACAAGCAGAAGTTTATGACTTAAAATGTAATGAAATCACTTCAACAATTAGGACAGGTTTCCACGTTGGAAAGCAGTATAATAATTTTAGCCTTCTTTCACTGCCTTTCTCTGTACCTGACACAGTATCGTCCTTCTTTCCTCTCTTTCATTGGCCTTAAATTAGAGAAGCACACCTGTTCAGGAAACGTGCTTATTAACATGTTCAACATTTCCATCTAAAATATCACTAGAGTAAAAAGTACAGTAACAAACTCAACAGCCCTTTTTCACCCACTGCTTTGGGCTGAGGGGTTTTTTTGAGGAAAAATAGCATGTGGCTCTTTTACTCTGGATCTGATTAAGAGAAGCCTCAGACGTAAGAGATACTTGGAATTCACGGAGTCGAATTTTTATCCAACTGCAAACCAAAATGTATGAATAATGTTGTTATTTGCAAGGCTGGTATAAATCTGGAAGAAGTCCACAAGGACTTGGTAACCGAGGAGTTTTGCCTCCTGTGTTCCTGTGACTGACTTCAGTTAAGTAATGTAGGCTCACATCAACAAAAGTACAAGGATTGTATTTTTTTTTCCTCAGAGGAAGAATTTTTTGAAACATTACACAAGCTTTTAAGATCAAAATTTTATGTTATGGTGAGCAACCTGATCTAACATCAACACTAGCCCTGCTTTGAGCGGGGAGTTGGATCAGATCCCCTTCCGAGGTCCCTTACAACCTAAATTGCTCCATTCTGTAATTCTATGCTTATTTAAAATGGGCCTCCATTCATGAGTGAGACAGTTGAACACTCCAGAACAAATTAACATTATTGTTGGTGTCGTGCCTTGATAAGGAAAGTGATCTGAATTTGCCTTTAAGAAAACGAATCTATATGTTCGTTATCCATTACACTGAAGATGTAATGATATAAAATACAACAGTTTAGTACTGCTTTAGTTAGAAACATCAAGGAAGTGATATAAATACAAAAATACTGGGGGGAGGCTGGGGGAGCAGGGCTTGCTCAGCCTGCTGAGAGCGGACTTTGGGGGACCTAACTGGAGCCCCCAGTACCTATGAGGAAGTCACCAAGATGGCAAAGCCGTGACAGTGGCGCATGGTGGGAAGACAACAACACAGATGCAAACGAGAGAGGTTCAGACGAGGTATAAGGAAAAGGTCCTTGCCCCAGCGGCCAGTCAAGCATGGGGGCAGGCTTGCCCAGAGGGGTGGGCACTCTCCATCCTTAGAGGTTCCCACAAGCAGCGGGGGAAAACCCTCAGCAACTGCATTTGGCTTCATCTGTGACCTCACTTGGAGCAGGAGGTTGGCCGAGTGTCCTCCTGAGGGTTGTTTTAACCTGAGTTATCCCACAATCCTGTGACTCTCAGTTGGTTACAATCCCATTTTGAAAGCACCTATAGCATGTTTTGTTTCCAGCCCGATCCTTTGATGTGGGAATTACTTTAAAGTAAATAGGTCAGTGTGGATTCAGACCCCGCCTTGCCTTTTACAATAGCACATGCACGCGATAACGCTTTCAGCCTTCGTATCTGCCAGATACCCAGTCCTGCAACTATTTTGCTTTATTTGCTTATTTTGCTTTACGTTTGCAGTATGGGATGTGTATATATTTTAACCAAAATCAGAGACAATCTGCTATTTCAGAGTGAACTGATGCAGTAAGTTTGTCTCCAATTTCACTTACCCTTTGTTTACCCAAGGTGGTTGTACCGAAGTCCAAAGCAGGACACAAGCAGGAAGCAGAAGTGACGCAGACACACCCTCTGTGGACTTTGTTCTTCCAGTCATACTTTCCTTTAGCTCCTTCGCTTCTGCTCTGCAAAAGGACAGATCATCTTTTCTGTGATATGTGACGCTTTACTGAAGCTACACGTCAGCTCTCGTCTGAAAATATACCTCGGAAATCTTACAAACAAAACTATTATTTGCCATTGGTTTTAACAACCTCGTATTCCACCGGGATTTGTTATCTGCTCTGGGAAAGCCCACGCTGTCCGTCAGGCTCGCAGCTCTTCGGCACCATCAGAAACCCCAAGTAGCTGCTGTTTGGCCACCGCCAAACTTTCTGTCCGGAGCCCTCAGTTTGCCGGTGCGGGTGCGGGTGCGGGTCCGTGTCCCGTCCCCCCCCCCGCAATACCTGCGGGGCGCGAGGATTAACGGAGGGAGGATAGCCCCGCCCCCCGCCCCGCGCGTTGCCATGGTGACGGCGTCCTGGCAACCGCTCCCGCAGCCCGGCCTGCGGCCGCCCCGCACCGCGCAGCCGGAGGGCCGCCGCGCCGCCGACCCACCGACCCACCGCCCGACCGACGGACAGACGGACACCCCGGACGCCGAGAGGCGGTCCCGGCGCTCGGCAAACGGGTGCTGCGGCGGCAGCGCGCTGAGAGCGGGGCGCAGCCGGGATGCGGGGGAGAGAGGGGCAGCCCCGTCCTGCCCGCAGCCAGCACTGGTGAGTGGTGAGTCCGTCCCAGCGCTGTCCCTCCGTGTTGCATGGCCGTCGAGCGGTGTCTGCGCTGCCCTGTCCTGTCAGCTGGCGCACGCCCCTTCTCTCCACAGCCATCGCCGCGTGTGCCGGTGGCCCTTCCACCGAGGAGCGGTGCGGGCCCCTCAGGGCCGGCCTGCGCAGCGCAGCTGTGGGCTGGCTCAGGGCACCCCTATAGCATGGCACCGGCACGACCCCAAACCCCGCAGGGCTGCACTGGGACAATCCAGCATCTGAGCTGTCAGAACTATCTCTCGAGAGAACCCTTGACCTGGGCTCCGAGCCATGCCGGCATGGTCACCTCTCCCCCACGGTCACCCTTCCTCCACTATCACCCCCCCATGGTCACCTCTCTCCCACGGTCACCCTTCATCCACCATCACCTCCCCCGTGGTCACCCCTCCCCCGTGGTCACCTCTCCCCCACCTGTCTCCCTGCCCCTCATGTTCATCCACGGTCGCAAAATGTCATAGCAGCGCGGAGTGGTTTTGCAAGGGTTTGTTTCGTGTGACTCACTGACACAGTCAGGTTTTGACCGATGTTTTTGCTGAGTTGCGACACAGGGACTTTTTCACTTACTCCAAAATGTTGCCCCGAAGTGCTTCAGTCACACCGGGATCGTGCGGCTCCTGGGGCGGTGCTGTCATACGCTCCCTGTATAGCAACCACAGCGGTTTCTATTTTAAGAAGAAACAAGTGATTAAAGTGTTTGCCTAGGCAGGTATTTCAGTCTGCTTTGATTCCCGTGTGACTCGTGGCAAGTCACATATCCCCCCTCCCCATGCTTCACTTCCCTACGTAAGGAAAACAATATTTTCGGGGATAATAATGCTTTCTTAACCCACAGGCATGTTGTGAGAATGAATGTGAAAAATGGTCCAAGGTGCACAGACACTACAGCAAGTGATAGACATAGGTTATAATGGAAGATGGAGAACTGAACACTACAGATGTGATTATCCTTCAAAACAGGAGAAATGGAGAACCTGCAGAAAATAAACACGCAAGGCAGCCTGCTGAAGTGGGGAAGGGATGCCACAGTACAAATAGCAAGGAGTGAACTTTGCATCACTAAAAGTGTTTCTTCAGCATGTCCCATGTATGATTTTTTTTAAAGCTTTTACATGTCTGATGTCAGTGACTTAAAGAAACGATAAAGAAGTACCCCATGTTTGTATGGAAAAGCTGCCTTACGTATCAAGTGAACTGTTATTTTTGGCAATCAGGCATATCATTTACAACTGGGAAAAATCTTAATCTCATCTGTGTGACAAGTATATTTGGAATATTCAGTAAATTAAATCAATCAACCAAAATTTACTGGGTTAGTATAGAATGATTTAAATGGTTATAGCAGTATCAAGCAGGAGACAACAACGTTTTAAAAAAAGAAATTAGGTGCCTGAAGCCAGTATTTCAACAGGTATCTAAATTGATCCCAGTTTACTGCCATTAAAATCGGAGCTATGTGAAATTACATTCCTCTGAACCTAGGCATCAGAACATCTTGTTTTTTCCTTTTGTTTTATATTTAGTAGCCTAAATTGGTATTACACACACTCGTAGAGAGGAAATTTATCATTAGTTCACCTGTCTAATATTGTTTACTGCAAATACCTCCAAACTGCAGAAAAGTTTTGTACAACTGCTGAACAAGATCTTAATGCATCCTTTCTGGATGTTGGATCAAACCAAGAAATCTGATAACTGATGATGATGAGATATTTCCCTGTGTACCCAGTGATGTGCTTAAGTAAGCAATAACAACTGAATGAGAAGTCCATCTGTGTAACTTTTGTTTCATGCGCACAATTTCTCTAGACATTTGCATTTAGCTGCATGTCTAATGGTAGTCTGGCAGAAGTAGCAAAAACTTCAAGTAATCCTATGCTTCCTCTGCTGCAAACATTTTTTTCAATCAATAATAAATGGATACTCAAAGCCATAAGATTAAAACACTTAAGTTGAGGAATTTTTTGTTTGGCTGGTTTTTATAAGGTGTGTTTCACTGAGAAAATGCTAGATGTACAGACTTTAATATTTGTTCTTCGTTTTTCTAGGTAGCATCCAGTGCTTTGCTGCTGTGATACACATAGCGCTTCTGAAATCAGTGGGATATTCCTGTTTATAGTTAAATTGTGTTTAAATGCTTCACTGCATCAAGGTCATTAAAATGCATTATGGCCCAGAGGACTAAGAGTAAATGAACTGAGACCCACTGAGAACTGGGTGCCCAGTTACTGTGTAACCATGCAGTACAGCCAGGAGGGACGCACCGCAGAGCGGTGGCATTGGTTAAAAAAAACAACCAGGAAACTACAAGTGTGAGGAACAGATTGCAGGACTGGACATTCAGTGTCTGCGCAGAATTGTGAATGCAAAGTCATCATAACGATACCCAGCTCTTATACCTTGCTTTTTACTTACAGGCATGTAAGAACTTAAACAAGGAGGTAGGTATCATTATCTCTGTCTTCCACATAGCGAAACTGAGTCATTAGATGTGGAAATAACTTCTCCAAAGTCATCAGGATCAGAGATTGAGCAAGGAATTAAAATCAGGCCTTCTAAATTCCAGTCTAATGTCATTGCTGCTCAGCAACCTAGCTTCTCTTAAAACTATTTTTTTTCTAATTTGTAGTTTCTGAAGCACCGTGCTATAAATAGAACACACATACTGTGACAATGTTTGCTCTCTGCTTTTAGGCAGTGCTTTCATACGTTTCTGAAGCACAAACATGGTTTGCATTTTGAGATCTTGGAGGATAGTCCTATCACTTCTTTACAACCGATATTTGACTATTTTGTTTCAATAACCATATTTTTCTCTTTCTGTTTGTACAGCATTTTGCACCGGATTTCATCAGCAATTGCAAAATTCTTTTTATACATTAGCCTTTATGTTTCAGTGAGGTTTTTAGGTTCCCATGGAATTCAGGCTCAGGCCATGCTCATTCTCTTTACAGTTAAAAATGTTTGTTTTCTATAGGGTGAAATAGTTGGATGTGATTGAGGCTCCCATCTTTTTCATTAATTTAATTTCTGTCAGTGGACAAAGCTACTGAGCCAGGTGCTGGTCTCACTTACAGCAAGATATCTGAAATGTCTTTCCAAAGCTATTTAACAGAGCTACCCTGCTGCAACGTCTGTCACAGTCTGACTGGCTATCTCTAAAAATTAAAAACAGAATCTATATTCTTACCAGAGAAGAATTTACTTACAACATGAAGTGTGGTCCTTTAGATTTGAAGACAAATTTATGAAAGACTCAGTTTTGCTAAACTGTGCTGATGTCTAACACATTTTATTTAGGTTTCTGACTGCCACGGCTTTTACCTGAAAAACACCGTACCCCTAAAATAAGCTGCTGTCATGAAATGTTTTTATTTCATTCTCTAGCCAATCCCTTCTTAATCTTTATGATAATCCCTGAAATTGTACTCTTTATTCATGGATTGATGATGTCGGAAACCAGTAGACAGATTTGGGACAAGAAGTTTGTTTGCCTCTGTCCTGCCAAACCAGTTCTGTGGGTCAACAGCAGATTCCAGTTTCAAGGCTGTCAACCATGCCTTTTTCAAAAGTATCGTTTTCACTATGAAAAGCTTTTTAGCAGTTTTTTGTTTTCGTTCTTTTGTATTGATTTTTATTTGCATTTATTCCATAAGCAATATTTAAACTCCAAGATCAGAGCTGTCAGCATAATCTTGAACTTTACTTAAAGGTTCACATCAAGCAGAAGCATTAAGTCATTTCAGTGCCAGATATAAACTATTTAATAATTCAATGTGTACTTTTTCAACAGACATAAATTATTGACCAGAAAATGGCCCAGCGAAGCCCAATCTTCCCAACTCTTGCCCCTTCTGAAAGGTACAGTTTGGAATGTAAAAAATAAAATCTTCATATTGCAGACTATTATGTGCCTCTCCATTCCCTGCATATAGTGATGCTGTGACTTAGGACTTGGCCATTAGGATGCAAAGTGCAATACTGTAGACTCATTGAAATCAATGGCCTAAATCACAATTCCTGACTCAGCTTTTACTTAACCCTTTCCCAAAGAAATTAAATAGCTTAAACTGTAACCGAGTAGAAGTCCAAGAATACTATACTTTAGCCAGTCTTCTGATAGCATGGAATTAAGTGTGAAAACTCAGAGCCAGAGTGACCTTTGTTGGAGTCCTCGTACATCTCTATCAATATCATCACGGTGAAAGTAAACTGTTAATTTGGCTCATTAACAGGAAACAACATGGAGAACACACAGTAAATAACAGAGTTCCAAGAAAAAGATCTCCTCTTTCAAAGTGAGGTTGAACTTGTATCTTCCACTTATGCTTCTGACAATTTTCTTTATTCTTTACAAAATATAGAGGCAGGAAAAGACCACATTAGCAGCCTGATTTTTTTACTTTGAGCACCCATGACCTCCATGGCTTTCTGTGGAAGCTATGCAGTGCAGAGCTCTCTTGAAAAATCTAGACAATTATTCAAGGTACCCAAATGTAAGCTGTTCCGGGGGGAAAATTTGACTTCTAAGACTGTGTGAGGCTCGTCATAATTTTGGTTTTTCCTCGGTTTCTACACCTACGTATGCTCCTGTCCAGTTTATGGGGGAACAAGCTTCTGTATGGTATTACAGGATAGCTGTAGAGACTGAAGAAAAGGAATGGACGCAAGCTATTCCTTTTTAACCTTGGTCTGTTTCCATTTAGTTTGCAGTATCTACCTTCTACAGTTAACACTGATTAAGCCTGAAAACTGTAGAGACAAATAGCATGACTTTTGAAACTCAGAAAGAGAGTTTTGACTTTGGATTCTTAGTAACCAAATTATAGTTCTGAATTGCAACTACTTCCGTAATGCTAATGTCCTTTTATTACGATCCTATGCTTTTGTATGCTTCCTTAAAGAGCAGGAAAAGAGCCTGACCTGCCTTTGTACAAGATACACACAGTAACCAACACAGCGCCCACTTACTGTAGCAGTGGGCTCTCTCTGCGAGTACTTTGGTGCTTCTCCCCAGTATCGCTACTAAGATAGTATGGCACTGTCTCCAGTGGAAAGACGTTGCAGAGTTTTGTGTGAGAACTTAACAATATCTGGATATTCTTCTTCACTAGACGTGTTCGAAACATAGCGCTGCACAGCCAGGCCCTGACAGCGGTCCCGTTGGCATCGGCAAGCCTGGTGGATCAGCTGGAAGACAGAATCCTAAGCCATGAGAAAACAACGGCTGCTCTTGTGGAACACGCTTTTCGCATTAAGGAGGACATTGTTTCCACTCTGCACAGAATGCAGAACAAAGGGGGGGGCGACCGGTTGGCTAGGCAACTCTTGGAAGAACATATCCGAAACATAACGGCAATAGTGAGGCAACTTAATCGGGACATCGAGGTACGTTAAGAATTTTTCACAGGACTAATGCCACCTCAGCTACTAATTCTTCCTTATTATTTAATACAAAAGTTTACTGCAGGATTAGTAAAGGTCAGACAAGGTCTGAAGATCCTGTAAGCTTATAAGTTGTTTTTATAACTTGAAAAACTGTTTTCAAATTGCAAAATTCTTTCAGTGGCTATGAAAATAGCACAGGATATTAGCATTTAAACACAGAAACCTTTGTGGTACTAATAAGCTTGCATTCAAAAGCTGCACTGGAAAACCTTGAAAAAATGAATTAATGCGACACTAATACCCAGCTCAACTTCAGTCCAAAGGCTGTGCTGTATAAACATCAGGAAATGCCTTAGCTCTATAATAAACTTTCTTTCACTTCCGATTTACTGACGACACCAAGTAGCCAAACCCAACTGCTCATTTGTATGACCTAAATCATATGCAGATACATGACTTCATGTCTGACCTCTGCTGCAATGAGCAACAGGGGCGGGGGGGGGGACGACAGACGACGACACGACGACACGCGGACAAAAGGATAAAAATGAATATTTAAGTCTCCCTTCCATCATCAAGTTATACTTTATACATATTATGGTATTTATGTGCAGATTGGACACTAAGAATAAGAAATAACAAATGACCTAAACGACATCTGGTTTAGTACGATACAAGACAAAGCTTTTAATAAAGTAATAATAATAAAATGGTATCTGATGTTACCAAAAGATTGAAACATAATGAGTGACATTTTAAGAGTACATTGAATGTAACATACTGAGTTTATATTTGCATATGAATGTTTTGTAGATGCTGCAGGAACAGATACGTGTCAGAGACAATCTCAGCTACGGAACAAATTCTACCCTGAAGAGTCTGGAAATGCGGCAGCTTTCTGGGTTAGGAGATCTTCGGGGAAGAGTTGCAAGGTAAAACTCAACACGGAAGTATATTTTGGGGACTAATGTTGTTTTAATCTTGAAGTATGAATGTTAATGATAATGGGCTGAATTCCACTTTGGCAAAATTCCCAGGATAATTTTGCTTAGTGTTTTCAAGATAATGAACAATAATCCTTTGCATTCCAGTATTACACATTAAACTTAACAAAATCACTCTTAATTCCTGAAATTAGTGTTTAATAAATTACCTCAAATTCCTTAGGAATTTGGATTTGGTTCAGCTTTAAAAAGTACTATGGTTAGACTGGTCTATCTTTGAAACAAATTAATGAGCACAATTATAAAGGCAGTATGGAACAATCTGCATTTGTAAAGAACAGAACAGTTGCACATTTTTGCATATATTTTAGAAGTAAAAAACTGCGCATTCAGTTATTGGTTAGCCATATTACATAGGCTGCTTGACACGTAAGGAACAGAAAACTATAAAATAATAGAGGTTTTACAGGCTGCTTGAAACTCCAGGTCACAATTATGCAACTACACAGACTTCAGGTTGTGCCATCAACGACACATTTACAAACCCCAGGACCACAACATTTGCTTAAGGGTCTGGGAAGTTGAACACAAAAGGCAGAGGATATGTACGCTTATAGAAAAAGGACTTGATCTGGCCTAAAGTAGCTTTGCTAATAACTTCGCTGGAATTATACTTGTGCTGAATTTGACCTATGGTCTATATATTACAGAAAACTTTTTTCTTTTTTGTACTCCAACTGATTTAGTGATAATCTTCAATTGCCTACAGAAAGGAGGGCTTTTCCTTGAACGAAAGTTTTCTCATAAATTACTTGATTGCTTGAAGTTTCCACTGTAACTTTCATTAACTTTACCCATTTTGTAAAGAATACTTTACAGAGGTTTTTTACATACTCTTTTGTTGTTTTGTGGGTGGGTTGGGGTGGGTTTTTTTGTTTTGTTTTGTTTTTTTAAGTTTTGCGCTATCCTTTAGTAAACAGGAAAGAACTAGACAAGTTTGTTTTGTCAAATCAGAAAATTGATTGACATATATGTAGAGGGAGAGATATACACACACACACATATATCTATCTCACTGAGAAATCCCTGAGAAATTTACATGCTTAGATCTTCCTGCTTCTTTATATAAAAAGTCCGCTTTGAGATCATACTACATCCTGAGAGAGGTCCATATTTGGAGCAACACAGTTACCGACATCTTGTGAAGCAAAACATCGTGCCTTTGCTTCCAATAACAGAACTGAAGCGAATGAGCACCTGCCAGCATGAGCTTCGCAAGAGGACCCTCGCCCGGCCAAGCGCCTGCTATGGGGATCAGTGGTGGCCTCTGCCAGGATTTCTTCCGTTATTTACTTAGGGCAACGCCCTCATACTGGGCCTGGCTTGTAATTTATCTGATAATTGTATGAGACTATACCAATCTGCCTTACGTCAGGCTGTGCAATGAATGTTGAATATTTGTATTCATTACCATAAGAGAATCGGTTTATTGTCTTTTAACTGTTACCTCCTACTCAGCATCATGCTCTTTACATAAACATTTTCCCTGAATAAGGAAGCAAGTAAGCTTCCCTTTATCAGAAATCAAGTTAAAGCAGTGCTGCATGGGAGAAAGTTATTTGCCTTTATTTACAGACATATTCTACTTTGAAAATTAGTGTTCCTGTGAATGGCTATAGTAATATCCGGAGACCGTGCTCAAGATGCCAGTTTGTTATGCTGTTGGCACTATACAGATACTTACCAGAAACTTTCCCTGGGATAAACACTTTCTGATTACTCTAGCCAATATTCCTTATATAAAATAAGCTCAAGTCACCTAATGTAATTTTACTTCGACATCTAGTCCTGCTAGGTTTCAGACGAGTTCAAAGAGTGAAACCTTAGAAACATGATCAAGTTACCCTGGGTTACCAATTTACTGTACATCAGCTCTCAGCCACAGTCAAGGTGTTACGTATGGCTCGGGCTGTAGTGACAGACAGTAGGCGAATTTAACTCCAAGTACATTACGTTTGCTCTAGGCTAGAAGTGTGCAGATGGACAATCAGTATGAATTAGTTTATATATAGGAAATCACCTAAGTCTGAGCCTTTTGGTCCTGTAAAAATTTTAGTGTCAATCTCAGGATTCTGGCCACATTTCAGTTCCAGTAATAACATGCATTATATTGCATCCTATTCAACTTCAATATTGGAGAGAGTGGTGTTTATTTCCTAACACCAACTGTTCCGTAACATGTCAATATATCATTGAACAAGTGCCTCATCATTTCTTGAGGGCTGCTGCTTTTAATGGCGAGAACAGGGCTCCCTACGTGCACGTACAGCTCCAAACCCACACCACCCACAGGAGTGAGGTTCAGACAGTCTGCACAGTTGTGCTTACCTCCATCACAAAATCAGCTAATATCCCTAGCAGAAGATGACCGAATTACAGCTCATGTCTCTGGGCCACTTCTCACTAAGCATAATTTATTGATGAATTTGTAAAGCATCAATACAGCGTTCACCAAGAATAATGCTGTACATTTTCCTAAGGCTCAGCATTATTATTAAGAAAAATATTACCTCTATTAAATTCAGTGACACGTTCAGCAGAAAACTAGATGCATGCCAATAGATCCATTACGCCAGCCTCCTGTCCCCGATGTTGGCAATTTGATATAACACAGATTTATCAATTCTATTTCTCATGATATTAGATCATAAACCTCATGAGTAGTGCCTTATCATTTGTTTACAGAATAACTTGTGCACTATGGTCATTTATTTGGAAAGTTTAAATACAACAGCCTGGTCAGAGCCATAGCAGTAGCTGTCTCTAGAAGCTTCCTGATAGCTGAAACAACCAGAGAAATGACAACTATGCATGTTCAAACTGGGCCTACTTTGCATATATAGATGATTTTTATATACATTATAGATCTGATTCATTTCAGACACTCTGGACTCATTACATGTAGGCAGATTTTCCCACACTGCACAGAAAATGAGCCAGATGCATCTGGGATGCACTGCATTTATGAAGTTCTCAAGTACAATAAATCTGCTGCCCTGTGGCTACTTGCCATGCAGGAGAGGCACCCGGTGAGGGCTGCCCTGGGCTCCCTCAACCAGGCGACGCAGAATATACCAGCTCTGCTCTTGTTGCCCAGTGCATCCCCTGGACGTATCACCTTGCTTTTCACTACTTGTTCTTTAGCTACTTGTTTTTTCGCTGAAACACTGGTATTTTAGTTGAAACATCTCCTGTTATAATAAAACAGGAACATTAAAAATCTGTATGCACCATTATAGCATATTTATATAGCAACCTGTTGCAGAGCACTGGTGTAGTTCTCAGCTTTATCTAGTCCTTGGTGATACTGAGTAGAACAACCATTGTGTTTTGATCTCTTAAAGATCAAAGACAACAAAAATACTCCTCAGTGTGCCAGAAAAATAACTACTGCTTTTGCTTACTATGACTTCGAAGGCAGTTGTTTGATAATTTCATTGTTTATATTAAACATTACTGGTTTCTGAAATTATACTGTATTCTGAATCTGAGAATAACACTTGGAATCACGGAATTTTCAGAGTTGGAAGGGACCTCTAGAGATCATCCAGCCCAACTCCCCTGCTAAAGCAGGATTGCCCAGAGCACATTACTCAGGACTGCATCCAGGCGGGTCTTGAAAATCTCCAGGGAAGGGGACTCCACACCCTCCCTGGGCAGCCTGTGCCAGTGCTTTGTCACCCTCACCGTAAAGAAGTTTTTCCGTGTATTTGAATGGAACTTCCTGTGTTCTAACTTGTGCCCATTGCCCCTCGTCCTGTCACTGGGAACCATTGAAAAGAGCCTGGCTCCATCCTCCTTCAACCCACCCTTGAGATACTTGTACGCCATAATAAGGTCTCCCCTCAGCCTTCTCTTCTCCAGGCTAAAGAGTCCCAGCTCTCTCAGCCTTTCCTCACAAGGGAGATGCTCCAAGCCCTTAATCATCTTAGTTGCCCTTCGCTGGACTCGCTCCAGCAGTTCCCTGTCCCTCTTGAACTGGGGAGCCCAAAACTGGACACAGTATTCCAGTTGTGGCCTCACCAGTGCAGAGTAGAGGGGGAGAATGACCTCCCTCGACCTACTGGCCACACTCTTCCCTATGCAGCCCAGGATTCCATTGGCCTTTTTGGCAACAACTTGGCACTATGAAATCTCTCCATTTATTCTTCATGTACTAATTTCAGATAAGTACACAGCTTGGCAATCAGAACTTTCAGAAAATGCCCTCCAAAATCAAACAGTAGTAAAAGAAACACATTCTAGTGCATCTTTGGCCCAAATTTCAACAGCATGTGTACGGCCAGCTCCAGCATTTCAGATATAAAGACAGAGAATTATTTATTGTGCATTTCTTTGTACAAAATGGTTTCATATAGAGCTCTTATATTTTTAAACTAGTATTCTTCCTAGAAATCTTAATCTATTTCTCAGTTCTTTCCTTGTGCTTTTAAGAGGACCAAACCTCAAAAGTTATTCTCAACTTCTGTCTTTATAGCCATAGTCCATTGGCTTCATTTATATAGACAGCCCTAGGAACTTAAATTCAGTGTTCAGAAACATTTAGTTCTATTTTTAAGATGAATTCTATTGTCATTTTAGCACGAATCTATAAAGAAATAACAAAGCAGAACGTTCAGAGGTATGGGAAATTCAGTGGGGATTGCAGTGTGCCTTCCCCCCCCCCCCCCCCCAACTTTTTTTTTTAATCAAAACAAAACACACAGGAAAAAGTTCCAAAGTATCATGTGCCTTTTTGTTTAGATTACTGATTTTCTTCCGACCCATCATACAGTAGAAACCTGAATCAAAAGTCTTAGAAATCTCATGGTTTTCCATATGTTCGTCTTATTATTACCACCCCACTCCCCCCTCCATTTAAAAGCTAGTGGAAGCATGGACTAGAGTTACTTAATTGTTGTAAGCTTTTAACTCAAAATGTATATCACATAACTAATATCAGAACCTCATTTTGTGTCTACGGCACACTAACATTTTTTTCAGGTCAAAACTAATCAGGTGTTTGTGAGTGTGTGCAATATATACAGCAAAGAGACTTCCCTTTGACCACTTCAATATATGGAATATTGTTAAAAAAGGCTAACCATTCCATAACTACAGACAATGGAATTTAAACTTTATTCTGACTTTGTTTAAAAGGGTGCCAATTACAGTATCCCTGTAGAAAAATGAAATAATCTGATTAATACATACCAGGCCGACACTAAGTTAACATAGTCAGAATTTTAATGTTTCAGTTACCATGCAACTATATGACCTCTTTGATCATGTAACTGAGTTCCCCAAAGAGAGATGCTCTCTGATTAAACCCAAACCATTAATTTGCTTTAGGAACAGAGGTGCCTACTGTTTGCATTTCCCACAGTAGTTTGAAAGCTGTCGCTTTTTGTATTTCCTGTCGTGCCTCAGAGAAACAAATCTAACCATTTTTTTTGAGTCCCGAGGCTTTTGGTGATGAGTTGCACAATGATTTCGTTTCTCTGATTCTCTCTGACTGATCGTAACAACATGGAGAGATTTGGTTTCTCTCATCTTTCTATAGAAACCACCTGATTGTAAGACCTGCAAGTATGGTTCACTGCTATGTAAACCTTAGCTGGCCTTCCTCCAGATTTTACTAATAGGTCTCACAACACTGAACTGCTAAACTATAAATTAATTTCCACAAGTTTTATAATTTCTTTGTGTTATTTTGTATTACTGATTATTTTCATATTGAAATTATACCGTAACACTAAGCAGATGCTCTGTCATTTTAGCTGTTACTTTCCCTTCATATTTGACGATAATGGTAGTTACTGTAACCGAGGTGATGAAAACGCATGTTGAAATGAAAGCCTTCAAACTGAAATGTAACTAAAAAGAGGTTCAAACGTGTCATTGGTTTAGGTAATGACTTAACGTGCCTCAGGTTGTTCCATTTTACTGCCTTTTTCTCCCTCAAATTGTAACTGCTGTCTGTTCTCCATCAGTTTCATAGATCAAATTTGGTAACGTTGCCGATTGCATAGTTCCTTAGCAAAAAAATATACATGACTCATACTTCACAGAGGTCTTACTCCTGAAATTACAGCACTTATATTTTTACAGCTCAGTTAATGTTCTTATTGTATTACTGTAGATGAAACCCACCCGACCAAAGTATTTTTGAAATGTGGTAAAAAATGCACATTTCTATAGCACATTTATCCCGAAAATGTTACAGCATCAAGAAATGTTCCAATGTGAAGAAAGGAAACAATAATTATTATGTTCTAGAACTGCATTTCATAGTCTTTTGTGAGACAAAATTGCCATTGCTTTCAATGACAGTTTTACCTAAAGAAAGACTAATAACTGTAAAATATGCCCCACACTGTTTCCTACACATATTAATTGCATACTTCTATTTCACAAATAAAAATAAAAATAAGAATGTAATACTCAGGAACACAGCTACAACAATGAAAAAATAGTCCTCAATTATTTAGGTTTCTAATCACGCAGGTGAAATCACACGCACCTTAACAGATGTCTTTTGGAGTATGACAAAAATACCAGGTATTCTGCACCTTTGCATTTCTAATGTGATTTCCCTGACTGATAACAACACAGCCTACACATATTATGTCAGTGCCAAGAAAACAGGAATGTACGTGTCATAGACTAGTTGACTCCTAGTCCCATTTGGGAGCAGTATGCCGAATACTATGTGATACATCACCATTCTTGCAGTCTCATAAGACATCGTTTCGCTAGACAGCCAGCAATTTCACAGAAATGCCCAGTCTAAAATAGATACTTTAAAAAGCTTGCACCTTATAGTCTATTCAGCTGTTGCTTTGGCATTTATTTATTCAAACAGGTGCGATGCTGGGTTAGCCAGACTGTCCGCAGAGCATAAAATTACATATGAAAGACTTCAGAGCCTAAGTAAAGACCAGCACACCTCCAAGCTGATCTTAGAATCCAAAATCAAAGAGGCAGAAATACAGGTATGGTATTTGGACCAAAGTGATCCGTATGTGGGTAAGAGTTACAGTCTAATTCACAGACTCTGTTACTGTTAATTACTATCCTGGGAGGTCACAGATTTACAAATGGAGGGGTGTATCTGCTCACAGTCCTGATTAGATTGAATATTGGTACCTAGCTGCAGTACTGCACTGGTCTAACTGAAAAAAGGCCCTTAATTTGCTGCCTTTAGCATGCCATGTAGAAGGGGCTAGTATTTAAAGGCACCTGAAAGGACTCCAGGAATGAACAAAAGTCGGTGATTACTGGCCTGAATGGCTTCTTCAGGGTGCAATGTGAACATGTGACATGGATGCTCTACAAAACCACCATACGATGCAAGCGTCACTCTCTCCCTCTATGTTTTGGCATTCCCAGGATGAGTTTATATGTATTTTCAACACAATTTTTGAAGGTCTGCACAACAAAACTGGTTTTGGGTTCTGTGAATCCATTAATCTGTTCGTCAGGTTTCTCTTCCATTGGGTATGAGAATGGAAGTGAGCACTAGATACAAGCAGAGACTTAAGACATTAAGGAAAAGGATTCTTCATACCTCCACCTCAAGACCTTCCCATTTTCTTGGGCAACAAAAGTATTTTACATCTTCATTTTGCGGTAGGTAAATGGTTAAAATCCTCTTTACCTTTCTCGGAAGATTTGGTACAGTATATTAGTGTGCAAGGAGCATATGGTCATGAATCTTGTAAAACAGAACAGTGTGTTTTGTCAAACTGGGATGATTGTTTTGGTGAGAAATATTTTCTGTTAGTAATGACCTATCCTCAGTTACATCCAGCATTTTTATCACTGCAGTAGCTATTATACATGAAGTGATGGAAGAATATCACTCAGTACTGGTGGATTGCTTTGCCATTCATTTACTCTGCTTATGTGGCAACGTGGAGACGTATGGATCGTGTAAATTCAGCTGTCTCAAGGGGGGGAACAGGCAGACGCTTTCAAGGCAAGACTGTTCAAATTATTTATGGCTGAAAAATTGCAGTTTTCACAATGCGGATATCTTGCGAGATAGTGTATTTTTCATGATAAAGTAAAATGTGCAAATTCAGTAATTTTTGAAATGTCAGCAAAAATGGCCCTTCTTTAAGATCTTCTCTACCGTTATGAAAATGTCCCAAATGAGACTGTGACGAAATGCTATTGAGAAATAGTAAATTCTGAATTTTGTTTCAGATTTCTCATCTTCTGAGCAGAGTAGAGCAATCAATAATGCAACAAGAAACGAAGCTGAAGATTGCCTACAAAGAGAGCAACCAACAGCTCCATCTTCTGGATATGAAGTGAGTGCCCGGGAAACCTTGCTGTTGCCATGCGCCTTGGAAGACAGGGCCACAGGGCTTCAATTTTCCAAGTTTGACTGTTGTAATCTTCACATCTACAAAAGCATGAACCCGTTTAAATACGTATGTGTGCTCAACAGCTAGTACAAAAGCACAATGTGACTCGCTTTCCACAAGAATTCTGCCCCTAATGCGGTTAGGCAATTTTGAAAGGCCCATTACGTCCCTAGTTAAGTATTCAGGGAGAACTTGTATTAAAGAACACAACTAAGGATTTTTGTCAGAGTGGCCTGGTATCTTTTTGCAAGAACTGAACGAAACAGCAAATGCTGGAGGTGGCTGTCGAAAGCAGGGCAAAAAGTTCAACTCAAGCAACCAGGAAGCGAGGCACAGCATTCACGAAGTGTTACTGCTTTAAATTGGCTTGAAATATGAATATATAACTCAAATACCTAAATTATTAACAACAAGCTACTGTTCTCCTACCGGACACTGTATGGGGATATATTCAGTTCAGATATTAACTCCCCTCCAGGCGTTTCACTCAGTGGCAGTCCTGGCTTAAGCCACCCACATCCTTACTCCTTACTGCGTATTGCCATCCTCACACAATCCCATCAGTTATGTCAGTGAAACTGTTTGCAAACCAGATGAAAGCATAGATCCAGATTTCAAATAATCACCAGGAAAAAAGACTGCCTAAAGAAACAGTTTCACTGGCACAACTGGTTGGTGTAAACTTGAGGTGTGTATAGGCACCATAAGTGGGGCTATATGAACCAGCATTGCCACTAAAATAAATGGGTACCAAATCTTTGCTCAGATTTAAGACCTATGGACACAAAGATTATAATCTGAATGGATGACCACATTCTGTTTTCAATGCTGCAAAGAATTTGCATCTACTATGCCTCAAAATGTCATGATGTGTTTCATATAAATAACTGCTATTTTGTTGTGCTCTTTCGTCTTTATTTTCTAAAACAATGTTACCTTACCCGGTTTAGTAGCCTTAAAGTTCAAAGATTCACCTTAATATGGTATCAAGAATGTATTAAATTGTCATTAATTTTTTTTATGAACATGTTCATAAAACGTCACTGCTGAATGACCAAAAGTTCTGCTCTTTTGTATCTGCTAATTTCTATTATGCTCTTAGATTAAAAAATGCTATTGAGGAACTCAGCAGCCAGATTTTGTCTGCACGTAGCTGGTTGGAACAGGAACATGAAAGGATTGAAAAAGAGCTTGTGCAAAAAATTGACCAACTCTCATTGACTTTTAAGGAAAACACTGTAAGTTGCATTAAAAGGTCCTAATAATACTTCTCATGAAGTATTCAAAAGCATTAGTAATAACCAAGATGATGTGATTGAGATATTATTTGAGTGAGATTTTCAGACCTCCTCAATATTTGTATAACTCTTTTCACTGACGTCAAGTATAACATCCCCACAGCCTGACAGTCTTCAAATAAATCTGATCACTTCTAAATAGATCAGTATTTTAGTCTACAGTAATTAAGTCAGTTTAAACCATTTTATAAAAGAATTATAATTTCTTACACGTTTGAATTCCACATAAAAGATGATTCCTCAATATCTGTTGCATGTTTGGGAAAGACCACTATAATTCCATATGCAGAGTAATTAATTAAAATTCTTTTTCCTGGCTCCAGGAAATAAGCGAAAGAGCTATAGAGATGAAATTCAGCCAAATGGCAGAGAAAATTGACAAAATAGAAGAAATACAGAAGATAACCATGGAAGCACATGAAGCAAAACAGACTGAAGAAAAGATAAATATTCGCATTGGCAAACTTCAGAATGAGATAAATGAAGATATAAAAGAAATGAAAGCTGAAGTTAATGCTGGTAGGACCATAGTTATCAAGTTCTTTATTCCGAATTGTGGTAACAATGATTGACCTATAATAACATGCAAAATGCCTTTGCTTGTATGGAAGCAGTTTAAAGACTTTTGGGCCAGATGTAATGGCTGCACCTGCGGCATTAAAATGGATTTTCACTAAGTGTGAAATTCACAGCAACAAGAGGTGACATCATCTTAGCTTGGAAGTGCTCTCCCCGGAGCACACATAGGCCCAGCCTGGCTGCGGTTTTCCCATCAGCACACAATTACAGTCCTATTTGTCTTCAGAACTTTTGATAACTTCCTAAGGTAAAGCAGAGCGTTATGGTAGGAAGCACATTCTGATAGTAATTATGCGATACTCTTGCTTTTGATTATGATCTAATTTAATTCTCACCTGCAATCAGGGTTTGCAGCTATCTACGAGAGCATTGGGTCTCTACGGCAAGTTCTAGAAGCGAAAATGAAGCTGGACAGAGATGAACTCCAGAAGCAGATCCATCAAATGAAGCAGGAGGTTCCGACATGGGGAGAGGCTGGACCGTGACTGCAAGATTTGGTCTGAGAGGTTAATGTTTACCTGGCTAACTAGGCAGACTATAATCTTGTTCCAGCCTGTAATCCAAATTAAATGCATGTACCAAATGACATGCTGCTGTTGCACAGGCCCGTGAGTTTGCTTGGAGCAGTAAACGCAAGCTCTTCACAGACCAGCTGACAACAAGCTTTTACGGGCTGAAGTGCTAATTTGCCACTGCACTACTCCAGTTGCTCTCAGGAGATTAAGCACCGTGTAAAACTGGAGTAATATATTGGTGAAGCTGGCACCTAATTTGCTAAAGGCATTCCAGTGCTCCCCAGTTTCACAGGCTTGATCAGGCAGGTATATACTTTTATATATACTTTTACATATATATATATATATATAAAAGCACCTGCACACACCCCCCTTTTTTAAAAAAAAACCAACCAACAAACAAGTTGATATAATTTGTTCAGTATCAGTTTGGCAAGGTTCTCCACCTTGATACAAATTACTTAATTGAGGTCAATGGACATTTCTATAGCGACTTTCTCTACTATTGACTTCCTGGGGAGACAGAATTGGCACTAAACAGAGCAATTTTCAAAACCAAGATACCATCAAAACATCTTTGTTTAGTTTTGCAAATATATGTGTGTGTGCGTAAACTAAGTAGTGTTATAAAATGTAGTTGTAGACTAAGATGATTCATGAACAACATAAGAAACTTAACTCATGTGGTCTTAAGTATTGTGACCTTTTTAAATTAATAACCGAGTGGAGTTGAGACAAGGTAAAAGATGTATATAGAGTATTTTATAACTGGGCATGTGTTTCTGTGACTTGTTTCATTATATTGGTAAAAAATTTCAAGGGTTTGAAAACAAAAGAGAAGGTGATAATCTAACATAGTCTGGAGAATGTAACATAAAATAAACTGCAGTTTATGATCTGCTTCGAAATTTTTATGGAAGTCAAACAACTGATTCTTCAAATTTAAGTAGACTTTAATAATTTAGTAGGTTCAAATTGCTAATTGCATTCACAGTATTTCCAAATAATAATGGTGCTTATTTCCATTCCCAGAACAGATTACGTAATGAAAGTCAGCACCCATATGACACATTAATCTACAGAGGAAAAAAAGACATATTGATTTTATATCTTCATTCATAGCTTGATATTGCTCCTCATGTTTGTAAGTCATGTGGGATTAAGCACTCATGAAGAATAAAACACTTCATCCAGTATCCTATTAATTTATACTATTAACAGTAATTCATATACACAAATACTATTAATTGACAGAAGCATTACTGTTAACATAAATAAATTAATAGGATGTCTCTGCACTTTCTTTAATGGACCTTTCTTTTGGCCAATATTGCAAAACCATATTCCTATTTGGAAAATCAGTGGCCAGTTTCTCATCACTTCCATGAAAGGAAGTTTGGCCCATGAAGTCACCATATTACAAAAATTTAAAAAAAAAAAAAAAAAGAAAAAAAGAATTGCTCCAAAAACTTAAATTCATTAACTTCAGTAGGACAGTGTAGTGTGTAAAAATCAAGAAAATGCATACATCTTTACAGGATTAGCACCTAAGTTTATATTCACTTCCTATATAGTTGAAAGTAATTTAATGTATCAAAGCTACGTGAAGTTTTTGCAACTCTGGCTTCCCATGCTCTCTGATAATAAAACTTGCCTCTTTTATTCCTGTTTTGTATCATCCATGTGCCGTGAAATATATTTACAATGGCAGCTAAGGGGAAAGCCCAGTTCACTGAAGGAAGACAATGAAATGCTTGCATTTATTTCTTAAGAATTGTCTTAAAAATTCATTCTTTCTTCATACCTGTATTCTTATCTATTCTTCAATATTTAGCCATGTGCAGTGGAAAAGCTATCACTGGTGTTTTATAAAAAAAGAACAAAGAAAGAAGCAAAAAGAGACAGAACAAAACCCCCACTTTTTATTTTGTCTGTAATTGGAAATCTGTACCTGAGAGAATATGGCATGATATGAAGAGCATACAAGAATCAGAGAAGCAATTTATATAGGACTTAAATAAAGCGTTTCTCTTGTAAAAATCTGGTGTGATTCATCCAGATATAAAATAACACATAAAACCCTATCCAATTTTACTTCTGCTGTCTTGAAAATATTTCTTCCTAAATCTCAGCTAAAGCAAATAACTAAAAGCCCAAATAAACCAATATTGAAATGTGAGCTACTGTCAAGCAGCACCTTCAATCTATATCCAGTGCTGTGTGGAAGGAGGCACAGGTTATGGGACTCATATGCTGGGAAGAGAGAGCCAGAAATGGGGAGCTAGTCCTACACAGACACACATGAGCGCAGCCTGCCCGTCATCCAGCCTTCCCACCCAGTGCTCCAACTGGGCAGTTGCAGAAGGTGGCACATATTCCAGACCAAAAGAGTTCTGCAGAAAAATTGAGAAAAAGCCAGAATGGGAAAAAAGTAACATGAAGAAAAACTGAAAAATCTGGGGAAGTAACAGAGAAAGCAAGTAAGTCAGAAAAGTGGGGCGATTGAACAATAGCTGCATGGGCAGAGGGAAGGAAGAGTAGCTACCTGATGATGAAACACAAAACAGGTTTGAAGATTTTAGAAAGAGCTGAAGGTACAACCAATAATATATTTGATACAAAAACACAGAACCCAGAAGGATGGGCTTCTTAATTGATTTGTCACAATTCATGCTCCCTACTCGCCTGCTGCATTTTAGTCTGCTTGAACAATTGGGAAAATAAATTGGTTTGGTTTATTCTTCCTTCAGTGACTTGACTTTTTTTTTTATATAATGTTTTCTGCAAAAATAGGTCAATAATATCTTGTCTGCATAGTCTGTCAGGGAGTGCTCATAGCTGATAAGTAACGGCTGAATTCAAGGGAGAATTAGAGTCCCCATATCTTTCAATTATCTTACAGTTTTATGGCAAAATTCTCTCCTCAGAAACAGCATGCCCCCCCGGGGGATAAATGTGACGCTAGAACAGTATTACAGACACGATGGCCTACAAAAGCTGGATTTTGCAAAGTGGAAACTGATTCTGAAAACTGACCTTCAGAGATCCTGTAAAACCAAATAGAAGGAAATAGCTGTGCTTGAAAGCGGAGTTGCCCCTTCATCTTTCCTTTCCATGCTGGTCTCCAGTGGGATTCCTGTGCGATGGTCCTTCAGGGATACAGAGGGCTTCTGATGGTGGCAGTAATGTGATTTCTTTGCTCAACACAAGTACTCGTGCCATGAGTCACTCTCTATATGGCACCAAACAGGGTGCCAGAGCCAACAAATGGAAAAAGGTAGTGAGGAGAGGCAGTGTTGTTCTGGATGGCACTCAAGCAAACAGAACGACACTTAGTGTATTTGGGAAGGTATAATGCTGAATATGCACAAAATACTATTTAAAACACAGAGTACCCTGACATAACCATAAACTAAAGGAAGGACAGAGGGGAGCCTTCAGAAGCCACCTGCTCCATCTCTCCGCTTCAAGACAGGGCCAAGTCTACCTAAAATATTTGTCATAGACACTTGTCTAACCTGCTTACAAAAATCTTTCAAGAATAAGCCATTGACTAATGCAGTCTATTCCAATGCTTAAAGAACACTGCCCTGCCACCCGAACACCTAACCTAAATGGACTTTTGAGAGGACAAGACATAGTGAGCTTAAACTTCAAGCACAGAGGACACAGAACCTAGTTTATTATATTCTTCCCTGCATGTCCATTGATTTTTTAAAGTAATCTGTGTTTTACAGAAGATTCAGATGAAGTTTTACAGGGATCTTTGCTCAGTATTTCCTAAACTTTTTTTCTCCTTCCTACATCTCTGGGAAAAAAAACAAAACAAAACAACAACAACAACAAAAAAAACCCAACCAAAATCCACCACCACCAAAACCCCAAACCAGCCAAAAGCAGACCACTCCCACTCATGAAGTTTTAAAATCTTTCTTTTGTCAGCTATTTAGCATGCATGAGGCTTAAACCACTTGCAGTGTGCAGACCATAGTACTCAGTCTACAGAGCAACTGCGTTATTTAGACTCATTAAGCAAACCAAAGTAATGATGCAAGTAAGAAGTTAAAAGGAGCATCCTAACTTCAACATCTAATTGTTTATGTAGTACATGTTTATGTTGTGGATATTTTGTCAGTACACCGATATAGCTCAGTGGGGGGTTTCCATGTTAGAGAAAAACAGTAAAACAGTATGAAAGAGAATGAACAGCAGTATACTCCTGTAACATCAATTTAAACTGAAATGTAAACTTTTCTTCTTTTCTCAAGTTCTACATTTCCTGTATTTAGCCATCAGGGTCAGAAAGTGTTCTCTGTATCTTAGAATTGAAGTGTTCATTAGACGTGAATTCCAATAATGGAAACATCTAATGAGGGACACATGACAAATCGATGAAGCCCTCCTATGCATAGAGAAGGGATTCCTCCTGTGATACTCCCCATAGTGTAAGAAATTCAGAGGCAAATTTGAAAGAAAACTATAATGGAAATTCGGTGCAAGTCCTCTACTGAATTTGCCATAGGGTGTCACTGTTACCCTTGGCAAGTAAGGGAAGATGCTCACTGTATCTGTGTGATCCATAAAGGCTTCAATAGCAGTGAGATGGGTCTGGAAGTATCTAACAATATTATGCATTTTGACAAAAGGAAAAAAAAAAAAAAAAGGAACATTCTAAAGATACCACTGTCAAATCTCAATAAAGGCAGATGTTTAGTTAAGCAAAATTCTCTGAGGGTGACTACGATAAGTCCTTTAGACAACGTGTAAGGAATGTTGAGTGGGGACCAAAGCTCTCTGCTACCTTTTCTGTAAGCAGAACTTTGGTGAACACAAAGCATAAAACACCCCCAAACCCAGAAAAAAATTCAGGGGCAGTTCTTCTAAAGCATAAGCAAATCAAGCTTAATTTCTTAAATCAAGCAAAGCTCAACAAGCAACATGCATTTCACACTGATTGTCCCAGGAGCTGCTGCAGATGTGCAGAAGAGATTCCTCTCCCAGCAATGTCTCCCCCTCCAAGACTGACTTTGGCTGAAAGACCACAGGATAATCTGAACAAGTACTACCAAATGAAGCTCTGGGCCTAGCACAAAAAGCTGCTCCCAATCCATGCAAGGATTATCTTGATAAATAATACAGTGGAATAGCCTCAAACATTGCAAAATACGTAGGAGAGCCACAACTTTTGCTGACATAGATCAGTGAAAAAGCGTTTTGAGCTCAGCAGAGCATCAGTGATATATACCAAACCAGGATCTAGTTTAAAAAGAAAACTGAAGTAGTACCTGTCATAATACAAAGAGCCTGAACTGTATGAAAGGATGAGCGGGAATTGCTGGCGAGAGAGGAGAAATGAGATTCGTTTCTTGTAGAGTGGCAGGAATGAAAATAACACACATCATACACTGCTGCACGTGCTCCAAACAGCTACTCACTAAACCCGACTTTCTGCTAGGGGTCATTTTCAAACGCCACTGCAGTCAACAGGCTTGCGTTACGGGCAACTGAAGTTGAAGCAGACTAGGAATGAAGACAAATTTTACTGACTTTGCTGCCTCCTTCTTGTGCTACCATTTCCTGATGATAGCAGGACTGTGAGGTAGGCATCCACTTTGCTAGGTGGCCTTTGTGATCTTGCTATCTCCATTAAGAATAAAGGGTTCAATAATTGCATATTAGAATATATATGTCTGCATATATAACACTGAATTTCCATGTTGTGCCACGCTCCTCCTCTTCAGCTTTGAGAACTGTAATTTCAGTACATTGCAAGTTTCTTATCTTATCTAAACTATGAAATTCGAGGAAGGTATAACAACTCAAAGTAGAGCTTTTAAAATGCAAATAACTGAAAACAATAGAAGTTAAACATATTTTATGCTACTGCCACGCTTTGAAAAGATAAATGCTAACCTGTTTACTACTATGAATAATAAAACTTGTTTACTTTACGGAGATCTTACGGGGATTGATCACTTTGTATCTTATACAAGTTTGAACATGTGAAGTGCTGTGACCCAATTCCACATATGCTTTCCTTTGTGAGATGAATCTCCCTAAAATGAACGTGGCAGCTCACAGCGTATAGTAAACTGCTTGCTCACCTCTTTGCATGTGTAATGTTTTATTTTTGCAAAACAAAAGGGATTGCTGGTCTCTGGTATAGTCTCCTGGTATCTTGCCACATTAATAGCAAAATCTCACCCATTACTTAACATTTGGAGTTTCCAGTTATCATAGACTAATGAGACAAAAAATTAATAGTGTAATATTATCCCCCTTTATTTGTAGTAATGTATCTCCATTATCCAGAGTGAGGGAAGACTAGGAAAATTCAAATAACACTGACATCCCAAGACAGAGCACAGTGGTGGGATACTGGATCTCCTCATTGATCTAGAGTTAGTTTGGGCCCATTATCTACAGCTTTGTGCCTTTATTTCAGTAAACTGCCTAGTGGTGAATTGATTATTTAGATTCATTAGGTTGCCCTGGCTGTAGTAACTCCCACATCATGTTAAATTAAAAAAAATAAAGAGGAAAAAAAAAAGTGAGGAAGGAATGGAGTACTGTTCTGTCCCCAAGGCCCTACTGCTACCTGATGTCACTGCTCTTCTCAGGTAAAGGCAGGCAATCAGGCTGCGCATCTGTAAGAACTGCCAGCTCTGGAAAGGTTTCAGCAGGTAAAAAGAACTAATCATAGAATAGTTTGGGTTGGAAGGGACCTAATAGATCATCTTGTTCCACCCCCCCTGCCATGGGCAGGGACACCTCCCACCAGACCAGGTTGCCCAAAGCCCCCTCCAGCCTGGCCTTGAACACCTCCGGGGATGGGGCAGCCACAGCTTCTCTGGGCAACCTGGGCCAGTGTCTCACCACCCTCACAGTAAAGAATTTCTTCCTAATGTCTAATTGAAATCTCCCTTCTTTCAGTTTAAAACCGTTACCCCTTGTCCTATTGGTGCACTCCCTGATCAAGAGTCCCTCCCCATCTGTCCTGAAGCCCCTTTAGGTACTGGAGGGGGCTATGAGGTCTCCCCGGAGGCTTCTCTTCTCCAGTCTCAACAAACCCAACTCTCTCAGCCTGTCCTCACAGCAGAGGTGCTCCAGGGCAGCACATCTAAGGGAAGTCATACCAATTATTTCAGTAAGTCAACTGATCACACCTTATGGAGGGCAGCTTTAAAGACAAATCCATTAACCAAGGAGAAACCAGAGTTCAGTTAAATGTGAGTCTCCTCATGGTCTGCTGGGGCTAGGCTGGGACTGCCTGACCCCTGGGTGCACGCAAACGGGCAGGAACTCCACAGGACAAACACCACATCAGGGAAAAAAGCCCTCCTCCACCTGAACTACTACAGCTTGATTCCCAGTAAAGCATAATAAAGTAGGAGAAACTCTGTAAATAAGAAGATAGTTGTCTGACACACAAGATCTAAGCCCAAGTAAAGACCAAAGAACCTCATACATTTCATGATGACTGTGAAGCTCTTCCTGCTTGTAATTGGCCCTGGAAAGAGTCCTTGTCAAGCTGATGGGGGAACAACTGAGGATTCAAGGCAAGATGTAAACAACGGGGACAGGAACGGAGTCATCTATATTACAGCAAGGTAATCATCTGTGTTCCCATCTGGCAAGCGCAATGGAATACTATGGTATTAAAACAGCAAGGTTTTCACTAAGAAGATATTTTAATCAGCATTCAGAAGTTTAACAAGGAGAAATAAACAAAATGCGCATCTATGCTCATTTGAGAGCCTTTCGCTTCGTGAGCGGTCAGAGAAACAAGGAGAGGTCTGTTGGAACAGCAGCAGAGAGTCTGGCTTTCAGGGTCTTCCCAGCCCAAAGCCATAAGGCATGATTAATTGCAAATGATAAACAGGCTTAATTGTTATTTATACTCTTGCTCACAGAAGCATGTAGTAGTTAATACTGAAATATCTATACATATTTACATGTAGCATCTAAAATACATCTTATATTTTGCATCTAAACAAATTTGCAGCTTCATGCATGATGAACCTGGTTTTCACATGAGTGTAAGACATATTTGAGACGCTTGGCTCATGTGGGGATGTCAGACACCTTTCTGTGACTCTGGTTTCAGTTATACTATTAGCCAATACCTCGTAGTCCCAGAACAGTTTGCGCTCATGCTAAGACTTCTTGGGACAATCTACTGTCAGCCAAATCACTATCTTTGTGTAAGGAACAACAGCAAAAAAAAAAATACATAGAGACGCAGTAATGGAGTTAGTGCAAGAGAGAAAAAGAGAAAATGTAAACAGCCACAAGTAATGCAACAGCCTAGTTCTTGCAAACTGTGACCAATTTGAGCTCCTGGTTTGGTACCGATAGCAAACAAAGCCATTGCAAGATAGTGTTCCAGACAAGTAAAGGTCTTTCCTTCTGTGCTGACTTTTTTCCTTCATTCAAGGCAATTAAATTAATATATTAATGGAGCCTGGTTATCTATCATCCTTAATTCACCCGCTACTGAACCTGATGTTTTCACATTCCCAGAAGCTGAAGGGCCCTTTGTAAACAGATGTTCTTGCTGCACATTTAGTTATGTCTAAGCACACCAATAGCATTTTGTTGTATAGTAAGATAATTATCAGTTTTAGAATATCCTTGCTAGGTACGGATTATACCAATTCAAGTTAGAGGAAATGGCACACCATTAAAGTAATCTCTCAAGATTACAGAGCAAAGCTATGACACGGCAAGTAGGTAACTGTCCCTACTAGTTCCCGCATACCAGTGTTAACATTCCTCAAGCATCAAACTTTCAATTATACCATGACAATAAATAAACGCTATTTATACAAAGCTTGCAGCTTGAGTGTTTTATAAATGACTACGTGGGAAACGTTGTGAAATATCAACTGATCATTAATATTTAAATTGCTGCTCATTTACACTTTAGGCAAGTTTCACTGCTGTTATTTGCAAAGACTTTCAAAGCTCAGAATTCAGCGATTCACTTCAAGGATTTTTATAAATAGCACTATGTTTAAAAGAAAGAAAGAAAAACTTATGACAAGGAAATCTTCTGGCTCCCAGGGGAAAGAGTTGTTCCAAAGACAGTAACCGGTATCGAAAAAACAGGTTCTTTGGCCCGTCTTACAAAAGAAGTATACAGGAAAGGAAATGCTTCTGCCCCAGATGCCTAAACCTTACAGAAGTCCCTCAGAAATGTCAGGAAAATGATTCTACATAGGATAATCTGCAGTTTGAAAGAACACAAAAGATATTACTGCTTTAGCAACGGCATAATTAACTGGTGATGGTTCATGTCATACACCTAAACACGCCTTGCAATTAAGACTCAATTCCACCAGTAACAGAAGCATCAATTTAAACGATCACACTCATATTTCCTCATGAATTTTTAATTCTTTTCTATAAGGTACTCCAGACAGATAAGAGATGGATGCCCTTAGCACACACAGAGAGACAGAAACACATTTAAGCCCTGCATGTGTTCCCCATATTTCTTCCGCCGTTTGCCTTGGGCGGCTCTCTACCCACACACTGCTCTTCACAGAGCCCGCTCCGAGTTTTCAGCACGTACCTACAGGCACCTGAATGAAACTGGGGACCTTGCAGGTTAGCACTGCAGCTTTGTATGAATCTGGGTTCCTTTTGTTAGCGCCTGGTCATTAAAGCAATGGCCTTCAGTTAAATTACATAGTTCAAGGTAACACTGGAAAGTCGCAGTTAAGCCTTGCAAGCGGAAGAAAGTGGAGATTCAGCAGCAGAGCTCCGCTGAATATTTTACCATACTTAATTTTAATCCTATTTTGTTAGAATTTAATGGAATTTTCCTAGAGGAAGACTCTCTAGAATCATGTGGCTCCGGCAAAATGTTCAAAGAGAAAAATTCAAAACTTACCTGGCTGTCGTCTTCCAACTTGCTCTGTGTCTCAGCCTCCTCAGTTCAACAACGATATTCTTATCTTCTCCATGGTCTATGCAGTCCCTGTTGAAGAAATTGGATGCACTGAAAGTATCTCAATAATCCTCACTGGGTTATAAATTACAGAAGTACATTTCTTAAATATTTAGCCTGAATGCATGCTAGCACCAACAATAAGATGTTCTATGAAACCCCAGACTTCATTAAAAAGAGAAAAAAAACCCCAAACCAGCAGTTCTACAATTACTCACTTTCTTAAGACAGCAAATGTCATATTAAAATTTCATCCAAAATTCAGTTAATCCTTCCACTAAAGATAAGCCAGATTGGCTAAGGAGATACCAGTTCAATTTAAAAGGGAGATGATTAGGGAGAGGGCTGGGGGGGGTGTGGAATATATATAGAGAGAGAGCTACCACTTCAACCAAGCCAACACTCTCAAGAGAGCACCTCTCTCTCCTGCTCCTGTCCTTAATCTTAAACCGCAGTCAGTCTTCCTCAGGTGGGAGCCCTATCACATCCTGCTCTTTATCACCTGGGCACTTCCACATTCACGGAACAACTCTATTTCCTCCTACCCAAAGGAATCCTACCATTTCCTCCTAAAAACCAGAAAAATGATACAATAAGACTGCAATTTGGGTCTGAATCCAACAACATCATGCATGACTCAAACCAACTGCTACAGGGGGATAAAGAAGCAGCAGAAAGCCCAGAGCAGCTCAGAACCCATTAGAGAAACAGAATGGTTTACTGGAGTGCCTCAACTTCAAACCAGGCCAAGGGGGAGGAAAAATGTGTGACTGTCAAACCACTGTTCAGTGAACTCTCAGGATCACGCTGACGAGTCAGTCACCAGTCCTCCGTCACAAAACACCCTGGAGCGATCGGCAGGGAGCCAGTACTTGTGCTTGGCTTCCATAAGACACCTTCAGCTGATCTCTCTTCTGCGAGAGAAACTGTGTTCTTGTAACAAATTTAATTGGGGATTTCTGGGCTTTGACATTCACAACTTTAAAAATCAACAGTTTAAATGAGTTTCTTACACAATATTAAACTCTAAATATTAAAACAAATGATAGGGTAAAATTTTCAAAAACATTCTGGTGATTTATTATTTATTTTATTCCTAAGAATAAAATGCAGCTGCCTGCTTGGAAAACCCACTCTTAGGCATATAAACTCATTTGGTTCCCATAAGACTTAAGTTCCCAGGTGACGAGAATCTCTTTAAAAAGTATGACATAGGCGCTAAATCACTGCAGTGCTTTTGAAAACTGTACTATTGTTAACATCTTCTATCTTTTGATCATCATCATGTGAAAACATTGAAATGTTTGGGTTCTAAAAACCGGTAACAGACAATGCATCAGCAAACTGATAAATTAAATTATTACTTAAAATATTCAAGCCATCTCCGCTGCTTACAGGCTATCCTTGCAGCCTGGCATTAGCAATGTCATTGTTGCCTCTGACCTGCCACATTGCATTATCTTCATAATTAAGCAGGAACCCAGAATAACAATTTTGACCGTGATAGAAAGATAGCCTTGAATTATAGCCATTAAAGAGATCCACGGCATTTTTATTTAGCCATTCCAGAGGACTTATTAGGAGCAATAGCGTCAATTAAAAATTAAGATTCATTTATGTAAATTAGCAAAATCAGGAAAACAGTTTTAGTTAGGTGGACATTCTATGTATAGAGCAAAATTAGACAAATCTCTGAAAGTTTAATTTCGTTAAAAAAGGTCTGGGTATCCAAACATCTCTGGTTAAAAAATCGAATTGAAATACGAAAAGAGAAAGCTTTCAATAAGCTCCCGTAAATTTCTTCCTGTATTTGCCTGGCTCAGGTAACTGTGGTAATTTTTCTCATGCTCTAGTAACATACCAAATGGATCAAATTCAACACCAACAGACTTACAAAATGAGGGATTTGGCTTCTTGTATCTGCACTAGCAAGACTTGCAGAAGAAGAAAGTCCAAGGGCTTTGTGAAGCAAGATTATCTCTGAATGTAAGAAGACATTCCAAGTATCATGGTCTAATTGGTAGACAAATTTTAAGTCAGGTTTTTACTTTATTTTTATCATATTTTTTATCCTATAATTAGTCATTAAAACAACCAGCGGTCTAAAATCCCTCCTGCAAAACATACTAAAGGAGATACCTGAAAGCTTATCCAAGCTTCAAAAATCTTCCAACCTAATTAAAATCACTAAAGAAACCAGGCAATTCCCTCCTCTCTCTCCTTTATGGCCCCATTCTCCTTTTTGCATCCTCTTTGTCATATTAAAAGGAAGATTTAGAAAAAATTGTCTATAATAACATTATGAACTAACTGTGGTCTTTTAAATCTAGTTCAAGAAAAACACTCCGAAAGCAATTTGCATTCACTCATGACTAACAAAACCCTTTTGATGTCACTGGAAAACAGGGAAATTTTATTTCGAGAACTATCAGTAAAATCAAAGGCAGGTTTATTACTGGAAAAGTCTTTCCTCTGTGCATGTGTCTATTTTCCGTTGCTGCCACACAGCTTGCTCATAAAACGGTTACTTCAGATATCTATGTGGGACCATTAGTCAGTCATTTATTCTGTTGGGTTCTTCAGTGCTGAGGACGTGAATCACATGAGACTGAGGACTAGATTTTCTATGTATTACTTAATTATCTGATTGTAGGACACCTGTTCATATGAATACGCATCCCCACTCTGGCGGGCAGCCCAGCTCTCCGGCACGAGCTGTTCAGCAGGGGCTCTGTTTAGTCAAGCGCCGGGTGCTGGGGGCTTACACGCAGCACTTAGAATAGGTTCACAGAATCATAGAATCATTTTGGTTGAAAAAGACCTTTAAGATCATCAAGTCCAACCATCAACCTAGCACACCAAGTCCACCACTAAACTGTGTCCCCAAGCACCACGACTGCACACCTTTTAAATACCGCCAGGGATGGCGACTCCACCACTTCCCTGGGCAGCCTGTTCCAACACCTGGAAACCCTTTCAGTGAAGAAATTTTTCCTAACATCCGTCCTAAACCTCCCCTGGCACAACTTGGGGCCACTTCATCTTGTCCTATTGCCTGTCACTTGGTAGAAGAGACCGACCCCCACCTCGCTCCAACCTCCTTTCAGGTAGTTGTAGAGAGCGATAACGTCTCCCCTCAGCTTCCTTTTCTCCAGGATGAACAACCCCAGTGCCCTCAGCTGCTCCTCATAAGACTTGTGCTCCAGACCCCTCACCAGCTCCGTTGCCCTTCTCTGGACACGCTCTGGAATCTCGATGGCTTTCTTGTAGTGAGGGGCCAAAACTGAGCACAGCACTCGAGGTGGGGCCTCACCAGTGCTGAGTACAGGGGGATGATCACTGCCCTAGTCCTTCTGGCCACGCTATTCCTGGTACAAGCCAGGACGCTGTCGGTCTTCTTGGCCAATTGGCTTTAGACTTGCTTTTTCACCTTCATTACAACAGCCGGAACTGCTCGTGTGCACTCCTCCGCTTCAGGATTTATGTGGCTGACACTTGGTACACCCACTTACAGTCACTGGCTTTGCAGGCGCTGTAAGGAGTAGAATGGCTGGCCTTCTTGTAAGCCAGGAATGGAGAACAGTCCCACTCACTGTCACAAACAAGAGCAGCAGTCCAGCTGGAAGAGGGATCCACTACTCCCCCGCACTTGGCCGTTTCAGCAAGCCTGGGAGCCAGCCGGCGCTTACACTTGCCACGTCTGGAAGGCAGAGCGGGGGCTGCCCGGGGCTGTGCTGCCCACGCACAAACACCTGGCCGGCCTTCCTGAATACGGCAAACCCACAACCGGTCTTCTGCAGCGCTTTGGACACGCAATACCTAAGTCTGTATTTCTCTGTCCAAGGGATCCAGATGAAATAGATCATGCCTAGTGGTTTGAATTACTTGTAGTTAATTTTCCATCAAAACGCGTTTAAAGTAGTTTCAGGTCCTCCGTTGGGAGGTCCCCAGCTCTTTGTAGCTGAAAAATCTGGCAGCTGCTCCAAGAGTTCCTTTGGGTCCAGTGAGGAATCCCATTTTGAAAATCTCCCTGTCTCTGAAGGATCCACGGCCTCCAAGTATGCCGTATTCTAACAAAAATTATTCATTTTTGTTTCCATTCTCTGAATGCTACCATTTGCGACACTTTCCTTGAAGGAGCTGTCACCAGCTGTTTGGAGACAAACAGCATTTTTCACTGAGCCATGGCTGCCATTCTACAGAGCCAAGAGAGATGGGCTCCTCTCCTCTCTCCAGCGGCTCACCGTGGCATTTCCCCCTTGTAGCCCATTGTTGGTATCAGTGCGCTGTGCAAGTAAGAAGGATGCAATTATATAGAGAAAGGACAAGATCTCATTTAAAATAGAAGATGATACATGCTGTTTGCTGTTCCATATGCTTGAAAAGTATCAGCTTCAGCTTCACCAGTGAGTAGTTAAAATCAATCATACATAGCCTGGACTGATTTACTTTAGGAGTGATACTGACACTTTGCAGGAGAAGTTGGGAGGGAATATAAGGGAATGGCTGGTGTTATGCAATGTAAGAGATACAGCTGTAAATTTGCAATCCATGCATTCCAAGACAAAATGCAGACCTGAAAAAACAACAAAACCCTTTCTCCCCTTAGCCATATTAAAAACGTATGAACTTGATGAACCAAAACGTAACTGTTAAAATTCTAAAGGACGAAATTCAGTATTCTCTAGCAGAAGAGTGCACCCTGGCTACTTTTCTTTTTAGAAATCTCATCTGTAGAAATTTGGCTTTGTAAGACTGAACCGTTTCATATCCCCTGCCTCAACTATAACTCCAAAGTTCAAATCAATTCACTCTCAGTTTTGATACAACATTATCTAGCATTGCCAGGAAAAAAAGTCACGTTTCAAACATTTCTGTCTTTGAAAGGATTAGAGCTTAGCTTTATGGTCAAAGGCCTTTACAGATCAAATGACCATTTTTGTGGAATTCACGTTAGTTATTTAAATTGTAGCAGATGGTAATTTCTTCAGCAAAGAAAAATTTCTAGTGTGTTGCTTTAGGACAAGATAAATAAGGTTGATCTTCAGATGCTTATAGATGAGGAGCTGTTAAAGCTGCAGGCCTAAAATGCAGATTTCTTGTCAACTTTAATTAGCTTCTGTGAACCCTAAATTATGTAGTTATTTAAAATTAAGCAGGGTGAAGAAAAAGAGTTTTGCCAAGTTTCTGTTGTTCACGCTCACGCAAAAAGATGGCAAAGTGACTCTGTAATGCTGTGAATTCTGTGTTGGTGAGAAATGGAATTACAAAATGACTCAGAAGGACCTGACAGAGGCTGGAATGAGAGGAACAAGTAATTCCTTATCCAGAAAGCAAAGTGGCAATGTGCTAAGCATGACGTCAATGAAAACCTGTGATACCTTTTGACAGAGAAAAGCACCTGTAGGGTAGATATGCTGAGAAATCTCTGCAGTTATTTCATTTGAGATATTTCATTCACAGTACCACAGTGGTGGTGCCACTGTTGTTTAATAACTATTCTCACACTTTAATGTGAGTGTATGCTAACAGTAATAAAAGGCAAGAATTAATTTTGAAAGGTGCTGGCATTATAGAAATGACCGTGGGCCCTATTCGTTAGTTACGAATTAGGTAAATTTTACAAATCTTTATTCTTCACAGCTGAGCATTGTTCAGAAATGCTCTCTCTGTAGTTACTTTTTACAAAGTGGGAGGGCAGCAGCTTTGTTATTTTTAAACAACAGAATAGTTTGTGCTCTTCTTTATCCTCCCAACAAAAGACCATTTGGGGAATGGATGATTCTCTGGAAATCACATACTGGTGTAGCAGCTAAGAATTTGGGGAGAGATTATCTTTGTGAACCTCTGTTCAAGACTGGATGTATAGAATATAAAGTTTAATTATATTTCAGATCACTAATTTGTCCTTCAATGGAAAACTCAACATTAAAACTACCTGCTACCTCTTGGCAAGGAAGCAGCAAGATATTGTTTCAGGACATTTTACAGAAAAAATCAAGGTCATCACATATATATTCTCCGTCATCGAGACTACTAGTTGTGCAAAATAAACAACAGAGAATAACTAATAACAAAAGATGCCATTAGTAAGGCTACCTAAAAATTAAAAAAAAAACAACACAAAAGTAACAATTAAAGAGGTAATTTAATTCAAATAATATCCAAATAAATGTGGGTATGTCTCATCTAACATAGGCTGTAAGTTACCATTTATCATCGTAGCCTATTCTACCTTCATCTCTAAAAAGAAGGAAAAGCAGATTTTCTTTTCTGATATGGAAGTCCTGGGTCACTGCAGCTGCACAATAATTGGATCAAAGTCAGAAAGCGCTGCAGTCACTTTAGTTGCATATTGTGTAAGATGGCCACTTCTTCACTATCAGCCTAATCTCAGGGCTATCTTATCACCTTCTGTCACATTAGGAAGGTGCACGCTTTTGCTCATCTGTAAAACCCTGCAAAGAGAAAAAGAGGATATTCCTCACACTCCGGGATATTATAACCCCTGGGCAACTGCAACGTCTTGTAATGACTGCACGAGTCATTCTGAATGTTCTTCAGTCCTTGGTTCTTTTAACTGACCAATGTACGAGATTAGCCTTATGAATGAAACTAGGAAGATACTCTTTGGGTACAAACAAATACCTTACAATTACGAGGAGGGTCTTTCCTATAGACACATTAATTCAGAATCCTGTAGCTGTTGCTCTAATAGCTCTGTGACTCAGACTCTTGACATAAATCTGGAATAGTACTTGAGTGAGGACTTTTGCCTATTGGACAAGGCTATATTTACTTCTTAGCTTATGAGATAAAGGAACAATAGGCAGCATGCTGATATTAGATACACCCTATTACCACAAACATTTTCTTATGTCTGACCTTTATGTGAAGATACATGATCTGATCTGTGCATACTGTTATCTCTTGTGAATATATTGGGTATTCACAAATAGCCAGACACACAATTGGCCGTGTCTAATTATGTCCAATGTATATGAGAAACAAACTGATATGAAGGGCTTGTTTTTATTCCGGCAAACACCCGACCGTGGCAGCTGGGCTGGGAGACCCACAATAGTTTCTATAGCCTGTAATTGTAAAATGAACTTGCATTCATCATTGTGTCTAAAAAGTTATTATCTGGGGAGGGGAAACAGCTCCCTCCAAATCACCTGGCTGGATAGTACACAACTGAAAGAAGAATTAAAGCTCAGAGAAGGGTGGGTCTTGTCTCTGGAGGGCACTGGAGGCAAAGGAAAGAGCCGCTGCTGGCCACAGGCTATACAGCTTGCTTCTGTTGTAACCGATAGACTTTTACAAGGTAATGTGCCATAAATGAAGGCTTTTAGAGGACTTCAGTGTGGTGTTTGTTAGTGGTATCTAACCAATCAACCCATATAAATATCTGTGAAATTAACTTTTATTAGCCAGCACGTCTGCAGAAAACAAAGGTAACCCCTTCCTGCTGTTTGTGTGTGTTCGCACCAGAATCTCTGACTAGAAAGGTAAACCCTGTAGTAGCAATGCACTTGATTGAACACAGTTTAATCAAGGATTTTGGCTGCTGGTTGCTAGTAAAGAATATCTAAAGAGGAGAATTTCTGAAGTGCCATTAAAATTTAATTTGCTAAAATCAAAACGCAATTATACTGCCACAAACAAAAAGTAAGTCAAGAGTTATCAAAGAGATAGTTACAAATTATTCTTTCAGTGCTTGTACTACTGGAATTCGGGGTTTCAGCACCATCCCCTGAAGGGTTTACCTTTTGAGTCCTGTAACAGAGCCCTGAGGACCTTGTGCAGCTGTTTTCACTGCTGACCCTGCCTTCACCACCCAGGGCGAGGCAGTTCTCAACACAACAGTGTGCAGAGCAAAAAAATGAGCCAACAGTAGAGGTCAGCCATGAACTGTAGATCTCCTCACCACATTTCTTGCCTGAATGATGTATGCTGTTTACTGTACACCCAGAAAGATCTGGGACACCTGTGCCAAAACAGCAGTGGGTAACAGGAGCAGGAGGAAAGAAAGGAGTTTCCTTCCCAAAACGAGACACAGCAGCAATCTGGGTACTAAGGGCACTGCCACGGCAGGGCTGAAGGATGACACCACTTGGTTTCTCTGTGAATAACACAGAGCTGCCCTAGCAATTCGCTCTTGTCTGCTAGCTGGTCCAAAAAGGTCAAGATCTCACAGAAAAAAAAATCCACAACAAACACCACAAAACCAAAAAAAGAAATAATAAACTCAACCTAGACGGACTATTAAAAAAACCCAACACCTGAGAACTTGGACAGCGTAAGCCCCTGCATCAGCTCTGTCTTGGCTTTTGGAGAGTTACCATTGCCACTTGCTGGTTTCCGCTACACCTTGGTAAAGTTGTTCAGCACGTTGGCTCATTTGAAAAGAGAAATGTTTCAGACCTCCTGTATGTTACAGCTGGAACGTATGATGTACCAATGTGCTGGGCTACTCAGGCTGCCCTGGTCCCACACTCAACACTTAAAAATATTTAAACAGTGGCTATATAGATCAGGTCAGTGCTTTAGCCAAAACAGATTACCTGGATTTTTAAAGCTGAGAATTAACTTGGACTAATAAACTTCTATTTGCTGGGTTATTTGAAAAACAAGCAGTTAGTTATCCCTTGCAGATGAGGACACTCTTCCATACCATTCTTCTTGAAATGCAGCTGCCTAGGACATTAATTTAATGCAGCAACTGGATTTGAAGGGCAGGGATTTGAACTGAAAGAAAGAACCCATGCGTGGTCTCAGAAACATGCTTTAAGTTGCGAATGGGAACCAATCAACAAAATGCACTGAATTTTCTAGGCCTGCTTTCCAACTGTGGTGCATTATACCTACACCAGGCAGGAGCTCAGGCATCATTTTCCTCAGCCCTGTGTTTGTCAAGCACTGAACACAACGCCCCTCGGCCATGGCTGTTTTTCTCGCATCTAGACAAAAGATCCAGCACCTGAGCCCCCAGCCCTGTTAGATCCCCGGGGATTTAACAGCCATGTGTGCAACATCATTTTGCCCATCTCCCTCCTCCCCAAAATGTGACCGGAGCCAAACTGCTGGCTAAGGACGGTGCCCTGGCTCCCACCCCGGCTGCCTCCCCTCCCGCGCCCCAGGCAGCAGCTACCCTGCCCGGGGCACCCCGCCGCCCCTTGGGACAATCGCGCCTGTCACAGCAGCAGCCGCTGCTGACGGCAAAGGGGAATGACCGAGCGCTTGGGGAGGGGAGGGGGACCGGGGGGGGCTGCCCCCGCGCTCCTCTCTATAACGCCGGGTTCTGCCGCTCTGCCCAGCGCGCCGCATCGCTCCGGCTGCGGGAACAGCCTGCGAGCGGCCCCGCTCCCCGGCTCCGGCCCGGGGGTTGGGGAAGGCGGGGAAGCCCGCCGGGCGGAGGGGCAGGGCGCGGGGGCGGGCCGCCAGCATCCCTCCGCTCCGCTCCGCTCCGCCCCGCCCCAGCCGGCGGCGCCGCAGGGCCAGCTCCGGTGCGGGCGGAGGAAGGGGCCGAGCTGCCGGCGGTCCCCGGCGGCTCGGGGCCGGCTGGCGGCTGGTGTCACCCTCGGCCTCCCGGAATGGGCCTGCAGGAGCTGGCGGTGTGGCTGCTGGCGGCCGCGGGGCTGGTGCGCGGTGAGTGACCGGCGGGCAGCGCGGGGGCCGGGGGGATGCGGGAGGGCAGGGGCAGCTGCCCGGGGTCCTCCCCGGCCCCTCGCCCCGCGTCCCGCCGTGCGGCTGGGGGCTCTCCTCTGTCCCGGGCCGCTCCGTGGGCTCGCCAGCGCGGGGAGCTGCCGGGAGGGGACAGGGGAGATGGGCAGAGCGGTGGGGATGGGGACCAAACTCCCCCAAGGCACGTAAATGGCAGCTGCTTCAGGGCAGAGGCTGTGGCTTCTTGCGGGGGGAGATCAGCGCTAGAAAATAAGAGGGAAGAGGAAAGTCCGTCCGGAGCGGGGACGGGGAAGGCTCGCATCCAGGGGACCTGCTCCTACCCTGACCCAGATTTCCTTTCATTCTGAACCTGCCTCTGCCCCTGGTCTGCTCGGCTCCATCCGTGTGGACATGCTCCCTCTCCCTCCAGAGAAAAATGGCAGAATAAAGACCCTCCCTGGGTTTGAGGTCTAAAAAGCACAGAAATCCCTGAATATGATCACGTATATTAATGTAGTGCCTATCATCTCTGCCAGGAACCCTGTACCCCCACTTTACTCGTAGCTGCATGAACAGAGAACAAAGCGGAGAGTACTTGCCCCAGAGTTCCCAATCTGAAGCAGGCTGAGAGCAGGATTCAGGCTAACCTGTGGCCATTTTTCTCCCATTGTCTTGCTGATGCCCTCCGCCGTAGCTGTGTTCGGCTTTTCTGGCTACGCCAGGACAGCTGTCAAAACACAGGTAGCGTATTTCCTCTTCATCGCTTCTTGCTGCTGGACCAAAGGGTGCATATGTTGACAAAGCATCGTTAGCATTTAGAATTTATCACTCCTGGCCAGCCAAGAAATGATCAAAGAGGGAATCCCGCTTACAGGCTGGGATGAAAAGAAAGTGATACATTTGTGATAAGGTTTTGCTGTAGTAGCTAATGAACTATATGAATTAAAGTGGCATTTTTCTGGCAATGCGGCGGGTAAAATAATAGATACATAATACCTGACAGAAGGAAAAGAGCATATGTCCTAGCTTTACTTTCTGATGTAGATTCCTAATTATTTATCTATTTATTCCTGTGCCTGAAGAGTCCCTGCAAGGAGAGTTCCAAAGGAAGCTTTATAAGGAGCTGCTGAAAAATTACAACCCTCTGGAGCGACCGGTTGCAAATGATTCCCAGCCACTGACTGTCTATTTCACTCTCAGCCTCATGCAGATCATGGATGTGGTGAGTCTGTAACCTTCCAGGAAACTATTTCTTTAAAAGGGTGGATTTTTCCTTCCCAGAATGGAGATTTGTAATAGCAAAGCAAGAGTGCAAGATATTGGAAAGCACAAGTAATTCAAGACACAATACCAAATTTTGATTGCCTTTTGAAAGAAGTAAACTTAAAAGCAAAGTTTGCCTCTTCCTTAGATCTCTTGTCAGTATTTCCCAACCTTCTTAGCAGTATGAAATATTTAAAGCGAAGCTCGAACTGCGTACTTTGCCTTTTGAATCCTTAACCATACTTAGAGCCAACAAGAAGTGTAGTCTGGGGGATATGCAAAACTGAAGTTGTTCATTCCTGGTGGTCACTAAAGAACGGCTTATTTTTGGAGATGGGGGGTGGGAATGGAGAGGAAGGGGGTGTCCTGGCCAAAATCCAGGCTATATTATTTCTTATCTTATTTAGACAAGATTGCTACATTCTACATGCTTAAATTTTAGCTGCTCTATTTGCAACCACAGTTGTTTGGTATATCAATAGACATTGCTGTGCAGTGCTTGGCAGCCTTGTAAAATGCACTGTAGTATCTTTTGGGTTCAAACACGAGTAATTTAAGCCTCACTCCGTCACAGTGGCACAGAGATCAAACTCTACATATAAGTGGGTTTACAGTATTCATTTTTACTTAATTCAACTAGCTATCGCCACTAATAAGGAAGTTAATTACTTAAAACTAGTAGTTAATCTCAAAACGCCCTTATCTTTCCATCAGATGCTTTAAGTTCAAGGCACAACAAAACTAAAAAAAAGGAAAGAAAGATGGGATTATTCATGACAAAGTGGCTTGCTTTCTGTTCCCTTACAAGCTAGCTGCCGATTGCCAAAATCCAGGTACTGTTCATTTAGTCTCTAAAGGTCAGCGCGCACACACACACAACTCTCTGCAGGTTCAAATGCTCATAGTGTTTCTATGCACATTTTTGTAAGTTTTAGATTTATTAGACCTAAGGTGAAAAGTAGGATGTGTATTTCCACTGTGATATTTACTATTTGCTAAAGGGAGTGTAGGCAGTTGTAGTCAGAGAGCTTTTTCAGCGTCAGTGCCACTAAAGCCAACAGGCAAAATATGTCAGTTCTATCCTTGTCTATGGCAGTTGAGTTTTAATACAGGTGATAAGCAATGAGCAGAACAGAAGCTATATGGAGTCATATATTCTTTGAATGCCGTCGAGGGAAGACTATGTTATGTAGAGTGCAGCAATTTCAAAAGGTGCTGGCAGCCTGAACTCGATGCAGCCCGTGGCTGCACTGCACGGGCACCTGGGAGAGGACAGCCAGGCACTAGACCCACACTTTGATGTGAGATAAAAGCCCGTACCAGTGGGTTGGTGTAACAGATGACACTAACATCCCACTAACTGTAAGTGGGCGTGCTTTTGTTATTACTGATGTTTATTACAGGTGGGCTTAGAGATTTTTAAAAAAGGGGATCTCCTCACGCTGAACACTCTGCAGACACAAGTAGTGGGTGACTCCTGTCACAAAGAGTCAGTCTAAATAGACAAGGAAGCAAGAACTCCTTTGGACAATCAGAGATGACAGAGAAAGTGTAAAAACGAGGAACAACACAAAAGGAATAAATGATACTGGGTTAATAATGGATATATTAGCTTCATGATTCATCTTCTAATTGGATTCCTTTAGAATCTGTCAAGGTAACACAAGGGAAGAGGCATTGGAAGGGCGGTGGGAGCCATGAGGACAGGGCAGGTCAGAGCAAAGTAAGAGAAGAAGGTCCCTCCCAACTCTAACCACTCTACAGTTCTATGAAGGAAGCTGAAGTGAAGAGAACAAAGGGGAGCGTGGGACAGACAGTGCTTCAAAGGTCTGAATGCCTGGAGGTCCCCGTCTGAGCTACTGCTGCAGCTGTTCTTGCTGGCTCAGACCTTCACGGGTCTCTTGCCGTGTATGGCAGGGAATGTGGAGGACAGGGCAGAAACAACCATGCGGTTCTCTTGGTCCTAAAGCATTTGTGTGATGGAGCTTTGGTCTAGCTCCTCTTTCCAGTGCATCAGGCCCCTTAGTGGCTTCTGCAGCAGCACCTGCTGGCTGGAGTCTCCAGTGGTAGCTATACATCCTTTGTATCTCTGGTTTTAGTTAGGTTTTTATCTTTCATAGTAATAGGCCAATATGTTCTGCAGAGCTTAGCCAGTCTGTTCAAACTGAGCATCTGAACAAACCTCCACGTTTTAATGTATCTCTGCAGAACCCCGCATAGTACATGGTGCTTCAACTGAATCTTAAACCAGGCTTCGATAAAACACCTTCCCAACCGTAGACTTAGTTTACAAGGCCTTCTTCTGCAGCTCCTTTTTGGGAAATGGCTTCCTGCTGCATACGTGGAGGATAGCTCCTCACAGCTACTGGAGGATCTTTTGCTTTGCTACAGGACAGTACAGTCCCTTTCAGAGGATTTTTGCACAACTCTTTTTGTACAGCAGCCGTGTGTTCACGAGACATTTCTCTAGTGCTTGGTTTATTTTGATAACCAAGATAAAACCCCTGATGCTGTGGGATTTTTGTTGTTTGGTTGGTTTTGTTACCGTTAGCACCACAATACATACCATTAATTTCACATTTATTTCAGAACAGGAGAGCTTGAAAAAGCACTTTAATCCAAAATGAAACCAGGCTGTGAACAGATCAATTTTCGTCCCAGCTTTCAGAAATTGCACTTCTAGTGTCATTCTATATTGACACGTTTGGCCTGAATACGTTAAGCTCACATGTTTTTAAGTATTAACCACCCTGGGAAAGGTTTGTTGTGTGGCCAAACCCTCCCAGTGATGGCAAAGCTTACAGAAGCCTTCTTTACGTCATCAAAAGCATTCCCTGAATAGAACAAGCTGAATGCCCATGAGACTTTTTTCCTACTTAAATTGCATCTATACTATAAAGGTTTCCTTTGCATTTCTATGAGTGGGGCTCTGTCTTCCCTGCACTCCTGACACGGCTATAACCCTGTCCCTGACTGCTGTATGAACAGCTGGCTGCTGGAGACACAAATGGCTAAAGGCCAGCAGGCGGTCAACTTCACAGACTTAATTTGTTCCAGAGTTGTCAAGTTTAATTAAAAACCATACCAATTGAAGGGCAAATATGCACAGATCACTAGCCAATCTGGGTACAGTCAGTGACTGGCAGTCTTGGCTAATATGATTCAAAAGGGAGTTTTTGATCCTATGTGCCTTTCAAAAAAATCCCTTCATTATCCATAAAAAGCCATAGTTTTTGTACTGGGAGTTTAGGTACAGCTTATTCTGGTTGCTATAAAACTGACTGCATTTCTTCCTCAGAGATCTGGGATTGACAGGCAAAGAAAGAAACCAACCATGAAGAAAATTAAGATTCACACTATAAAACAAATGAGTTTTCTTCATTGTCAACACGAAGCAAACGCTGGTGGGAATGACAGCTACTTGCAATAACAATTACTGGTTTAACAAGCTAGAAACAAAACATGTCACCATCACAGTTTCCTGTAGTTTATACATTCACTTTAATGGCTTCTCAGCTGATACAAGCTGTTCTGGGTGTTAGACCTATCCAGAGCAGATCTGTCAAATCCCTGCCAGAACCGACTGAGCCAGGCTGCTGCTATTCCTTGCTTGAAGGCTCTTCCATTCCACTCTGACTTTGCTGACAGGAAAGGGGAGACAGTGTATGAAACCCTTTCAAATACAGCGGATGTTTCCTACCGTACGTTTTTGGTTTAACCTTTCCTTCTAAAACCAGCAATTATTTCTATCCTGTGCTTGCAGATATGTTTTTCGTTTTATTGGTATTGCATATTGATATGCATGCTAGTATCAGGACTACCTAATGACCTGTAAGTGCTGATTGCCCCAACTTAGTTTAGGCCACTAGAAAATAGTTAATGAACTGTCTAATGAGAATGCAAGCTGGCATAGCAAATTATACAAAGTGTTGCTAAATGGGGAGGGAAGACAGTGGCAGCATGAGAAAAAATGCCATTTAGGGACACATGAATGAAAAGGAAAGCTAGGAAACTGGGGGAGGGCTTAGAGGAGAAATGGGAATGCATGGTAGACCTGAGAGACAGCAAAGGAGCTTGGAAGAAAGGTGAAATTTAGGTGGAAGAGGATGGGGCACGAAATGGAAAGAAAGAGGTTTGAAAGGATTGGACTTTAAAAAAGTTTCTGTGTGAAGTTAATAAGATCTCCAGAGAAAGATCCTAGGTATCTTCCAGTTCACTTTATTCCTATATTCCTTAATAGAAAATCCACTGCTCTTAAACCTTTGCAAACAATTTTGCAATTAAATCGTCCTGAAGTGAAAACAAAATGGAGACAGCTAACTGGCCAGAAGTTCTCTTCAAGGACATTTGAGTTGTTATAATATGTGAAGGTGGAATAAGAGGTTTCTTTTGCTTTTTATAATGATTTGTTTCCATTTTCTTGAAATGAGAAATGCCAAGCAATTTGATGAAAAACAAGAAAAATAATCTACTTCCTCTCAGATTTGCTGAAATCTTGTTTCAAAACTCCTTGCAGGAAAGCAATGTATATTCAACAAATAGATTGGTAATAATCATCTCTCTGGATCTGAATCAGAAAACGTTTGGAAATATCTGACTTAAGAAAACTAAACAAAATTTAAGAAAAGCACAGAAGGAAGATGTTAAGAGACAAATACTAAGGGTATCTGCATACCTTGGTGGCAGGAGAAGGGGAGGGGTTAATGGACGGTCATAGTTGGTCAAGGTCATAACTTCAGTACAATGTCAAAAAAATAAGGAACGTGACGTAGAGAAACTACTTATTTTTCTCTGCATCTCACCTCACGGAAACCCCACTAGCTGCACAAAAAGCTTGTCTTTGACTTCTGCCTGTCTGGTATTTCAGCGTTGGCACAGAGTACGAACCTAACTTACGCTTAAGAAAAACTTCCAGCATACACTTTTTGAGAAACAGGTTCTTGAAATATGCCGATATTATATAATTTCCACACTGGATAAAATGACAGCCACCGCTTTTTTAAACACTACATGGAGGAAAACACCTTCTAACATTCTTATTTGCTCTTGTAACATCCATCTCAATAATAGCATCAGAGGAGAATATTCAGCCGCTACCTATTGGTTTAGAGCGAACAGTAGGAACAGACACAGCAGCAGTGCTGTTCCTACTCTGCTACATCTCATGCGGAAGAGTGAATGGCACAGAAAAACGAAGGTATTAATTTTGTGCCTAGCCTGACATTTCTACAATAGACATATTTGTATCTACTGTAAGTTAACACAATTAAGAGAAATGTGTCTGAGGGAATTCCATCCCCAAAAGTCAGAAGATGAAACCTTAGCAATGAATGTAAAATGATCGTACATTTACACTGCAACTTACTGCTTAGAGACACAGACATGAAGAACTGGAATACATTGAGATATACAGTGATAGTTCAGACTCAATTTTTACTGCTATCTAAACAAATAGAAAAATCCTACAGTCTTATTTTAGTTTGGAAGGGGCCTCCAGCGGTCATCCAGTCCACCCTCCTGCTCCAAATATGTCTGAATAGATCACGTTACTCAGGCCTATGGCCTGTCCAGTACTGAACACTTCCCCAGAGAGGGATTCCACAACCTCCCTGGGCAACCTGTTCTGGTATTCAGCTATCGTCATGGTAGACTTGGTTTCCTGACATCGAAGCAGAACTTCCCATGTTCCAACTTGGGAACAACACTAAAAAGCACTTGTAGAAAAATGAGGCTCCTTTCCTTCTTCAACAAAATTGGGTACACGGCATAAGGATACTTTTAGTGAAGTATACAAGATTTCTTGACTATTTGCAGCAAGGTATGTATTTTGACTGTACTAAAGCCTTTTTGAACATTCCTAGCAAAAAACTAGAGAATAAGGCCTTGGTAAACCCACATGGCAGAACTGGTGAGAAAATCTTAGAGTAGCTGTCAAAATGGGGACATTTAGCTACACCGTGAGATTCCCCAGAAACCTATCCTGCGTCACTGTTTTCATTTCATTTCACCGGGAAGATAGATGAAGTAATATTTTTATTAAATTTGCAGATGATGTAAGTTTGAGAGGGGCTCAGAGCGTGCCGAGGGCTAAACTAGAATTAACATTGTCTTGTTGTAAAAGTAGAGTGAAAGGACTGGTTTGACCCAATTCGATGCATGCTTTTTTCAAAGCCTAAATTACATGAAATTTTGGGTAGCATATTCTAAGAAATATTTAGATGCACTGGAAATAATCCATCCACTGGAGGCTTTCATTGGATTGAATGAGTTTAATTTGATGCCTAAGTGCTTTCTTAACTGGAGCCAAAGACAGGTCAGTACTGCCTCTGTATGAGGACAGTTATTTGTATTATTTTTATCATTCCATCAACGATAATTGTAGTCACAGTCCAGAGTCTGCCTGTGCTAGAGGATATGTAAACACAGCTGAAAAGATCCTCTTTGTTCCAAAACATTAACAAACTAATTATGTTTTGGTAGACCAGATCCTTTTAACGTCAGAATCATTCATATCATAATAACTGTTGAAGTGCAAAAATGCCGAAGTTAAGACTGGAAGAATTATTGCATTGGGATCAGACCAATGCCTTTCTGATATTAATTTTCATAAATATGTCTTTTTAGATTTTTCTAAAGAATTTCAGCAATTTGACTCTGCAACTGTTGAAAACACTACTGTGTTGTGGGGCTTTTTGGTTTGAATGTAGCATTTGCACCAACTTTCTACATGGAACTCGAGGCAGCACTTTGTGAGTGTCCTAAGCTGCTCTCAGCACGCTGCTGCTGAAAGAGACGATCTCACTAACTTCTGGCCTTACATTGCTCCCCCTTTGGCTCGCGCCAGTGCCTCTGGGACCGAGCAGTTAGCTGTGTCCTTTTTTGACTACCCATTTTTCTAGATGACCTGTACTTAGTTTGGATTTAGATTAGCTTAAAAAGCTCACAAACCTCTACCCATGGTTCTTCTTCGCTTAAAATCTGTCATATATTTAGCAAAAACCCAAGCCAGTTCCATCTCTATCTGAGCCAACTTGCTAAACTTGGGAAAATGCTGGATCAATACTATCTTAGCTTGTGACTTCTGTAGCAAGACTTAGGGTGACCAACATTTTGGTGAGTATGAATGTGTCCATTTTGGTCAACTCCGATCACAAATTATTTTATTATTTTTCCTAGCAGAAGAATCAACATTTAATAATTTATTTACAAAAGTCAAATTTAGTTATTTATCTACATGAATACTCAAGTTCTTACTTATGTTGCGTAACACCATTTAGTCAGGAATCTTTCATGGTTCCTCCAGATACTTACAAGCTAATTAATTCATTCACTGCACAACAGTTTTCGCTTATTTTCCAGTTGCTCCTGTTTCTTTTTTTTTTTAATTTCTAGTTAGGGAGAAGAAAAATGCTGAATAGTTGTTTGTATGTAGTAAGCAGCGGCAGAATCTCAAGAGAAATCCCGTTCCTTTAGGCTGTTCAACTCACTTGTGCAGACCAAAGGAAATACGAAAGCCTGCAAACTTTTTTATGTTTATCTGAACTCTGTCAGAGTTTGCTCTTCCTACATTGCCCTTGGTTACTTGTATGACTTAGATTTATATATTCAAGGGCTTTCGTCCTTGCTTCGTTTTACGCAATGTAAGTGATACAGTTGACTTCAATGACTTACATACAGTGTTTAGCAAAGCCTCTGCAGAAGCATCTGCAGCTCAGCATTTGCAATCAAATACCCTGGACCCACCGGGCAAGAGAGTAATGTGAAATATCTTGAAATTTTAAAGAGAAAATCATGCTGTCATTCAACAAAGCAGACAGCTTCTGTAAAGAATCAGACTATAAAGCAAACATCTCTCCCGCCAAAAAAAAAAAAAAGAAATATAAATCTGGAAAGATGAATAAAACAACCAAATTAAGAGGCTCATTGAGAAATGGTGCTAAAGAAGTTCCTAAGCTGTTTATCAAACCTCAGCAGCCTCTTTGCAAACAATGGTTGTGGCAGAAGCTCATCAAACCGACATTATTCTTTGAAATTTTAGCTTTCATTTGTGTACATTAGGAAAAGCCTCTCCAAGCTTTATTTTCCTCTCACTTTGCTGCTTGATCTGTATTCCTTCCATGCTAAAGGGAGAAACTATTTTCACTTTCATCTAGCAGCCATTTCCATTCTACCATGATTTATTCCAGAGTTTAGAAAACTGGAACAGTACTGGGACATGCTTTCTGGTATTTTCAGTTAGTTCAATACCTATGAAAGTTACTGGATTATAACATAAAACAGAGTACTCCACTCCCCCATGAAATACAAAGAATAGATCTTTTCAAGTAACAGTCTAAAATATTCTGATCATTGACCTATTTAAACAAGCAGACAACACCCGTCCCTACCCTACTGTGGTGAGATACTGGTACGCTAGGAGAAACCGCAACCTTATTTCTGTGATATTTGCCCATTTTTCCTGTGCTTTTTTTGACTATTTTTTCTTTCAGCATCTTTCTTTCAGCTAGTCTTCTCAAACAGTATTAGATCTGAAAAGATATTTTAAACACAGTCTGTATTCTGTAGGATGAAACGGCAAGCAATGAATTTAAACTAATTTAAGGCAGTTTGCAGGTAGGAAAAGAAGGACTGTCTAAAGACTATAAAAAAACCTCCTGATAATAGTTAACTGGAGGACATTAGAGATGTTCATTGTGTGTGAACCTCAGAACTTCTGTTCTGCTTTCTGGTTCCACAGGAGAGGTCTTTGGAATTGTAATACGAATCACTTGGGGTTTTTCTGTTAGTTTGTTTGTTTTTTTAAAAAAGTAAAGCAAAGCAGTTTCTCTAACATTTTTCTCATCCTTTGTGATATAAATAATCAGCATGAATCATAAAAGCTCAGTACTTCATTTCTTTGTTCTGTAACTACATTGGTACGGATGCCCCATTGATTTAAAAAGTGAGTAGATATCTACTGCTGTGCCACCTGTGGCGCAGCAGGTTTGCAGCCTTACAGTGAAAAGTGTGATTAAGGTCCGAGAAAACCGATTCTGCGGTGACAGATTGCTGTGGAGTACAGGGACCAGAACACAAAGCTTTCACATTTTACACAGGACCTCTTACTAAAGCAAGCAAATTTGCAAAGTCACATCATCTAGTAACCATTACTAGTCCTCAGTAATCAGCTAATAAAACAAAATTGCAGCACGCGACATAATTTCTGGGAGTCAGGTCTGCCTAACTAGTACTTGTTCCTATACGAAGCTTTTAATTCACACAAGTTTGGGGACTGAAATGAATATACTGCCTGTGATATTCAGAATGGTTCCTCTTTTTTTTTTTAAAGATTATATACAGTTAAAATGAGAATATTTCTGTCATATTCAAGTACTAGACGATACATCATGTCACTACTTAATACCCCAGTTCATAACCATTTCTTTCCTGGGAAGGCTTCTGGAAGTGCTGTGGGGAGATGCTGTGAGCTGGATGAATTATCTGGGGAAAAGCAACCCACAGCTAACCGCCACGGCTCTGCCCCGCTCCTGCCCCATGGCGGCTGCGGGTATTCTCAGGCCTGCGCAGATCCGGTGCCTGCTTTGCTCTCAGAAAAGCACACGCTATAAAAAGTTTGCGGTAATTTACACATATAATAGTGCTGACAGCACAGTCGAACAAAGTATTGCCAATGGATTGCGCACAAACGCTTTTCTATCTATGAACAGCGTATTAACATAGAAACATTCAAATGTTAATTACTTCAAATTTAGATGATACAGATGTGAATTCTTCAGTTTCTCCTGAACTCCTCACCGTGTTTGCCTGAATAGACTACTAAACAATCCAACTGTTCCCAATCTAAATATATCTCTGAGCTACAAAAAGGCTCACAATGGGTTGGCAGCAGGGAGCATATATGTACAAGGGTTTATATAGAAAAAGAAATCTTTTACAATTCACTTAGAATTTTAATTACTTAAATAATTTATTGTTAATGTGTTAACTAATTTATTTTGAATTTTTAATTTATTCAAAATTAAAAGAATTCTTTTCCAAGAATAACCAGAAGAAGCCCGAAGTAAACTTTTATTTGGCTGTAGCCTTCGCTTATGCTTGCATGTTCACGGCTGTTATCTGAAACTAGAATTCGATTTGTAAAAAGGAAAGGCTGTTAACACTGGCTTCAACGGCAGCAAACTGGGAAGTGCTCAGAGCATGGCATGAAGCCATGTTGCTGCTCACTGGCAGCAACATAAGAATATGATATTTATCCAGTTCATCTCTCCAAAATCCTCTGGTAGTGATGTGAAGCCATATTTATGTGGCATATAATCACATCTCCATATTGCTTAAATGATCCTCACAATGGAGTAGCCTGAAGGGAAGACGATTGATGACCATGTGCAGAGTTGGTGGACCCACGCACATGTTTAATTATACAGCACTACTACTTTGGACTTCTATTGGCTGGTTTTCTATGTTCAGCTGTGAGCATTAACATATTTCTGTGGGTGGCATCCCCATAATTACTCTCAATAACTACACAGTTGTGTCGGTTAAGTGTCTGAGAGGAAAGGAGCAGGCCTTTTACCCACTACCACCAACGCTACTAAGTGCAAGAATGAAGACGGAAAAAATAACGAGCACTGGCAAGTTTGACTCAACCGCTCACTGAGCTCAAGAAATTCAAATAAGCATTTTTATGGATTTTGGAGTGTTCGCTCCATCTCTGACCCCACCAGACAGAAGTGTTCTTTTCCTAGGAGAGAGTCTGCTCTTTGGTGTTGCAGAAAACAGCAGCCTGAAGGACTGTGTAGGTGTTCTGACATTTCAGTCGTGACGCTTGTTGCATTTGTGAAGACAGAGACACACAGTTGATTTTCATCAATATATTTCTCTCAGCCAAGCTCACGGTTTCTCAGCACCTTTGTCAATGATTCTTTACAGGCATTAAAGAGAAGTGGGGACCACGTGGATTTTTAGGGAAAGTGGAAAGTTAAGACCCTGTAAAAGAGGACTCTCAAACCTGTCCCTCAGAGGATGTAGGGTAAATAATAACTACAATTTCTGTAATGCTGATTCACCCTCTCTTTCTGAGTTATTAAGGTGTCTTTGTAATACTTCTGTGTCGAGAGGTGCAGAGACGTTCAGCAGAATAAGCAATGTATTTTGTACTGCTACCCTTCTTCAGGGAATTTTTTAATTGCCATGGTGATGTCTGTGCTCCATCCTAGCTTGAACAGAGACCCCAAGACATCGAGGATAATGGATTATGTTACATATCACAGGAATTTTGGAGCTACTCCTTCTTCCTTAATTTGCCTGCACTTGGAAAGCTGGAGATAAGACAGTATAATTAGAGAGACTGGGCGTTTTGCTACCCGGTCCTCTGAAGCTAGCTTTACCGATGACCATTTGTAGTGGACACAGCTATTCCTCATGGTTGTGTCCCAGTCACACACCTCTATCCCTATGGTTCTGGTGTTCCTCAAAGGTTCTGCAGTTTCATCATCTGAACTGATGCTAAATCATGGACACCATGCTCTGGACAGGTGGGGCAATTTCTGTTGCTGTTATTCACAAAAATAGGACAGAAGAACGCCAGAAGCAGGCTGGAGCTGTGTGCTCCGGTCGCAGGAAGGGAGAGGAAGAGGCACCTTTGTGTTCAGCTCCTTGTTCTCCCATAACTTTCTCTTCTCTCCTTGAAGGAATCACCCGCTTTCCTTCCACTTTAGTTTGCTAGATATACATGCTATGACAGCATTTCCGTATGACTTACGAACATTTTGAGGAGAAAGGCTTAATAAAAGGTCAAATAGGACTCAAAGTTGATGAGCAAGAATAAACATAGAGTGAAATCCTTTGATGTAATGCTGTCCTGGCATTACACCTGACCTTTCAACTTCTGTGTTTTGCAGCTGACCTCTAGGCAATTAAATCAAGTTCAAAAGCTTTGATTCCATCTTGTTTTAATGCTGTCTAAGGAGTGGGGCTATGGGGGCTCTGTTATTCCCTCTTAGCCTGTAGAATGGTTGGTAGTTCCCAGATCCCATCCTGCGAGCGGAGCTGGGGTGCCTGTCTGTGTCAGACTGATGATGACCAGCAGCACCTAGAGCCAGTATTTAACACTAATTCAGTCCTCGCAATAGGAGACTCCCGTGGAATACAATGGAATCAAGAATTATTTGTAAATAAAGCAACAGAACACAGTTATTACTTTGCATGCTTGTAATAAATGTAACTGCACTGTAAGCTCTATGCTGGATTTAATAGTTGAGCTGAGTGAAACCTATAGTGAATCATAAGAATTCATAAGATAACTTGAAAAAATGCAACCTCCCCCTCCTGCTCTTCCAAAGAATATTTTTTTCACACAAAATGTGCTGAAGTATGTTATTAGGTATGCTGTACTCTGCTCATTTCATACGCCTGATTCCTGCCTGTCTTTGCAAAGATGAACGTGTTCAAATCTAAATACAATCTCTTGTTAACAATGATGTACTGAAAAAAAAAGAAAACAGACTGCTATTACAATTATGTCCCCATGGTAACAGAAATGGTACATCGTGAGGCTCTTACACGTATTTATAATCTCTGCTTCTTTTCTGCGAAACTCAGTGACAATACATCTCAAGTCCACTGCCAGGACAAAGCCCTGTTAGAGTCTATGGCACGCCTGACTGTCAGACCTTCTCAGGTATAGATGGAACAGAAACACACTCCCCCATTTTAAGGAGGCTGCTCACGCAGATGCTCTGCCCAGAGCTAAGATGGCACTTCCATGCTCTTGCTCCGGCAGCTTTTCTGCATCCATCTGGGAAGACCTATGGACATTTTGAGCAAACTCCGCCTTTCTTTTAAAGCAAGATAAAGTAGTTGGGGAGAAAGCAGATGCTTCTTGCAAAAGCATGTAAGATTAGCTGGTGTGGAGAAACCACTGGAGTTTTTCAGAGTTGCAAAATAGAGCATGCACGGCACACTTGAAAATAAACAACAAAACCAAACAACTTCCCCCTCAGAATTTCGCCTGAATTAAGTTAAGCAAAGCAATCAGAGTCCTCACCTCACACTCCAAACTCCATCTTAACCCAGGTAAAATTCAAATGACATTTTCCTAATTTTTATTTTAAAGAAAAAAATTAAGATATTCAAAAGGCAAAAAAAAAGAGCATCTATTCCTATCCCAGCAGCACAAAATGCTTTGGTAACATTTTAGCATTTTAACTTTAGAAACTTTAAAACTTTCACAGAACTTCAGCTATAAGCAGAAGCATCCATGTCTGTTGTATTCAGGTTTACTTCCTCACTCTTTTGTGTCTCCTTCTTGTCCTTTTCTGCTTCCACCTGAACAGTGCACGGGACAAGTGAACTCCAGGCTTCAATACCCACACAGAACACATACCCGTTGTTTTTAGAGTTACACAAAGGTCAAGCTCTACAGTCACTAAGCTTCAACTGTAACTGCGGGTAGGCTCATAGCAAACCTTGTATTAAATATGTGCTGGCTCAAGTGTCACACACAGAACTGTAGCTGGCCTAGTGCTCAGCGCATCTTTCCACCACTCACAGCAGGAGATCTCCTTTCCCCCTCCTCCCAGCTGCTGGATGCTCTTTCTCATCAGCGTTTCCATTTGTGGTAACACTCCACGTTATTTCTGCTCTCTTCCTCAGCCTGTCTCTTTTGCTTCTCCTTGCTACTACACACAAACATCTGGAACTAATGTCAGCAGATGTGGTAGTCCAAGCTGCTACACGCTGAGCTGTGTAACTGTGTGCAAAGGCTGCACTGCTAAGGGTATTTATAGCAGTGCTGAAATCTGTAATGCTACGCGATAGCTTCATAGCAGTACTGTGAAGTAGTCATTTGGCACTGCTGCATTGGTACTTGTAGCTAGGCACCATTTTCCTCGTGTTTGATTTGCTGAAAATAATGTGCTTGTAGGTTAGAAGGAAGATTTAGAAAGCAATCTTTTTAAAAAGCATTTGATTTTCTACTCATTTAGTCACATTTATAATAATTCATTAAAAAACCCAAAAGGTAGTCAGTAGTCTGAACAATTTAACATGCTCTTGATGGAAGGGACAAGCTTACAAACTGTCAAGACAGGAAAATGCTCTACAAATACTACGTATCCTATGCCATAAGAGTGATAGCCCAAAGTTAGACCCAGTACAGCACAGCTGGCTAGCCTCAAGTACTGCTGGCACTGGCTTACTCCCAGCCCAGTTAATAAAGAAAATGTCATTACACATATGCATAGGCCAGCCTGGATGTGTGCATTTCAAAGGAGCCAGCGAGATTCTCAGTTGGAAGGTGAGAAAGTCACAGAGTCGGATATCATCCTAGCAGATATCCTCCGCCTCAGGGCCGAATTTGGCTTTGAAGTGGAATGTGGAAGTGAAGAAAGGGCGATGTCCTAAATGCCTTAAACTTTCACTAAGGTCACTAGCAGCATGGAAACCAGCTTTCAGGAGGTTTTTAGCACCAACAGAATCAGGTTAGCGGCTGACATAAAAGGAGCTGGCCCAAGGCAAGAACAAGCCCAAGGCCAAGTCATGCAGAATTGGCACAGCAAGCTGACTGGGTCGTATAGTAAAATACATCACCCTAAACTCTGTCTAAACAGTTTGCAACAGTTGCCATAATTTTGAAGGAGTGTTGCTTCCCAGCAGTAGGCTGTGCCACTACAAGAGTAAGTCATAGATGTCAGAGCTCTGTTTTTATATCAAACTCTCACTGATACGGCAAAAGTCAGAATACCAAATATAAATGTATGTTTAAGTTTGAAGTGGTCTTGAGAAAAATGCAGAGAAACAGTTACAATTTTTATTTTCCACTTCTGACTTATTATTGAATCATTTTGCACCTTTTGCATCTATTTTGGAGAAATCAGAAACATTCTGTGGCCCGTTCCTGGTGTTGAGCCTCACATGCTGGATCATGGAATATTATGGTAATGCCTATTTATACAGCATTTTCTGCATAACTGGAAACATACGCTGTAAGCTGAATCAAAAACATTTTACTATGATAAAAAGTTATATTGCTGACTACTGGGGAAGTGAAGGGTAACGACACTAACCTATTCCTTTTGTGGTGAAAGAGAAGTCAGGTGGGGAAGAGGCATCAGGAGTTCAAATCTCTTTCCTCTCACAAATCCTGTACACTGCCTTTTTTTTCATCTTTATGTTGCCTAAAAAAACCTGTTTTACATGGCAAACACTCCATGTGTAACTTTTTATTCCTGTGCAAAAACCCCCTTAATTCTACCCAAATTTGCATTTTCATTAATCTTGACTTTTGGCAGGTGCAATGTAGGTGATGCCTTAGGCTTCTGGGGGGCAGCCTGACTCTACACCCTCTACTACATTCTTCAAGATCAACACTTGCTGCAGCTACCGCCCCAACTTGTGGATGAAATCCACTTTAGGGAAGTAATCATCCCCCTGTACTCGGCACTGGTGAGGCCTCACCTCGAGTACTGTGTTCAGTTTTGGGCCCCTCACTACAAGAAGGACATTGAGGTGTTGGAGCATGTCCAGAGAAGGGCTACAAAGCTGGTGAAGGGTCTGGAGGACAAACCTTATGAGGAACGACTGAGGGATCTGGGGTTGTTTAGCCTGGAGAAGAGGAGGCTGAGGGGAGACCTTATCACCCTCTACAACTACCTGAAAGGAGGTTTTAGAGAGATGGGAGCTGACCTCTTCTCCCTGGCGACAAGTGATAGGACAAGAGGAAATGGGTTCAAGTTATGTCAGGGCAGGTTTAGATTGGATATTAGGAAGCATTTTTTCACTGAAAGGGTTATTAAACACTGGAATAAGCTGCCCAGAGAGGTGGTGGATTCACCATCCCTGGAGGTGTTTAAGAAAAGGGTAGATGAGGTGCTTAGGGACATGGTTTAGAAGTGGTGGAGTTTTTGTCAGGGTAGGTTAATGGTTGGACTTGATGATCTTAAAGGTCCCTTCCAACCTCACTGATTCTATGATTCTATGACCTTGGCAAGCAGCTGCAGTGTTCATCCCAGTGTCCTTGCAGAAGCGCCAGGCTGGCTTTTTTAAGTAACTGATTTTTATCCTCACCCCTGAGATACCAAAATTCAATTCTGCCAGCACCATTAAGAAGCCTTGCACCACCTTTAATACAAAAGTTTAGCATTGAGGCACATGAGGAGAGGATAACTGCAATAGTCCCTCCTGTTGACTTAGTGTTATAAAGAATGTGAGGTCAGGATGGTGTTTTCAGATGGGCTCCAGGTGGGTGAAGCTGGACCACACGCTGCTCTGGCCTCTCCTGGAGGCTGGCCACACAGGGTGCTGGTGTGCACCAGCATGATGGGCAGGAATGGAGAAGTCCAACCCCTTCACTACTCTCTGTAAGTTTCAAGGAGCTCAGATTCATCTTGTCACTATGGCTGCCCAAAGTACAGCCATAGCATCGACCTTTTGTCAACTGGCCGTTTTATGAGTGCTTAACTCGCTCTCCGGCCCATTCTCTCAGTACTAATCCTCTAAGACGTCAGGCTTCTTCACTTGATACAGTTTAGTGAGGTCAGTGCATGACCCTAAAAAGGAAGAGGAAGAAAACCCTAAGCTGTGTGAAGCAAAAATGAAACATAACAGGGTTTTAAAAGATGCAGGGAAAAAACCGTCATTAGATGCTAGTAATTTGACATTGTGGATCAGAAGATGTTGAGAATGTTTAATGTGCAAGTGCTGAGACAAAGAGATAAGAGCTAAGGAACTGATTAACCTGCTGGTTTCAGTAGGATGACATTCAAGAAAAAAAAAGTGAAAATCTATATAGGGAGTGCCTTACATTGCTCTCACTGGCTGCCAGCCCATTTTCAACTTCAGACTACGATTATTAACATCAGTCTTGCTACGAGGTACCAATCAGGCATATAGCATTATAACAAGAGATGTCTTAAAATGTTGGTGCGAACTCATTTAGTAACTGAAGCTCAGCTCAAAGAGGCATTACTTTTTCTGTAATTTAGATGAGATTCAACCACGGAAAAAGAAAGAATCTGGATTTGAAGTGCAAGAACTACAGCTGGTAGATTTTAGCGAGGACATCACTTTATGCAAGTCTTCTGGGAAGTATGTATTTCTTGCTATGTCACTGTCGGCATGCCAGTCTATAGGCATTGCAGGCTTATTTTCCTTCTTTTTCCCCTTGCTTTTTGCTGCATAGATTTTCTAGTGTGGATGCTAGATGTGCTGACATCCCTTTCAAAGTCAGCAGATAATGTTCCTTACAAAGTCTGTAACGTCCAGGCTAATGCCCTTCACAAAGCATCATCAAATTTTCATCTCTTCTTTTATATATTCTGTTGAAAACAGGATAAAGGAAGGATAATGTACGACTCATACTGTGTTTCCAGAGGTGATCGGTCTGATAGACTGTTTAAATTGAAAAGACAGACAAAACCAGAGGTGGGAACTGGGAGGATGGAGACAGCACAATTCTCTTCAAAAAATTACAGAAATCATTACCTCTACCTTAAAAAATGAATGGACCATCCCAGTCTTCCTGATGTCAGCTACTTTCCCGTCAGTAGCTACACTGCCATAACATCACGTGATGAGCAGTCCAGTGGCCCTTTGCCATCTACCCTGACAGATCACGACTGCAGTTCTGAATCGAGTAGACCAACGTAGCCTTCCACCCACCTCCCACTGCGCGAGTGGCACCTCGCTCTTCTCTAGCTGCCCTACTTGGCCAGTACCATCTGAACCGCAAGTAACTTAAAGTGGCTGGTATGGGAAAAAAACACACCAACCCAAACAACATGATAAGAGTTTCTGGTCTCATTCCCTGACTAATTTTCCCAGCGTCTCAGAATACATTGTGAAGTCCTTTTGCTTTGCTCCTCTACAGTAGAAGGGGTTTGTAATAGGAGCTGCCTTGCTTTTGTGTTCAACACTTTTTCTGTAAGTGTTTAGAAAATACTGTAAAATGACGAACTGCTGAAGTTCTACAAAGCATTTCAAGCCTACCCGTTGTTTTATGGGGAAGTACTGCACAACTCTGATGAAAACCAGAGTTTGCTGTAAAGCTTTTAAAACAGTGTCCAAAGATCTCCCCTAGCTGGGAGAACCCTGTAGGATGTCTCCTGCCCCACTTTTCACCAGCTGCGCTTGGGACCACAGAGAGGGACAAACCCTCCAAAATCAGAATCTTTCGTCCAATAATGACTAAATCCAATAACGACTAAAATGTTGGAAGCCATTTGCTCCAACAGCGTAAAAACCCCACCATTATAACCAAGTCTCACCACGCAGCAAAGTTTTTATAGCTGAGCAGCAATGATGGGATTTACGATTCAAACACAGAACGATAAATATAGTGATCCAAGTGGGAGTTACTTTGTTCAAATATACCCTTTCAGGCTCTAAATGCTTAAAATAACAGAAGGAAACAGCAGAAAACCAGCATGGTCTGTCTTCACTTCAGGCTTGTCTTCACCGTACAAGTTACTTTGGAGTTCATACTCTCAAGACACCCTCTTCGAGCTAGATTTGAGTGAAAGATCACACTTCAGAATAACTCCTGGCTTTCAGAATACGTCTGCAGAGTCTCCTGCAGGCAAGCCTGCGATGGCCGTGCCGTGCGCCCAGCTGCCTGGCGGTGTGGCGGGCAGCTGAATCATTCTGCCAGCAGCACAGCTGGCTTAAAAGTCTACTGTCCCCCTCAGCTCTGCTGGTTTGACTGCTCAGTGATGGCTCTCTAGCCTGGTCCTGTGGTGCGTGCTGGTTGATAGTAGAGCTCCTTTCTGGTACTCCTAAAATAGTTCATCTGACTATGCTCAGGGCTTCAAAATAAATCCCCATGGCGTATCATTAGCTTAAGCATCAGCAGCGCTCCAGCTTCAGTACAGTCTTTCCCTGCTAGAGAAAAGGGACTTTTTGAAACGTCACTAATCTAAGGCTGGGGCCATTCATGTGTATAAAGAGATCACACTGGGAATAGAACGTGAGTTTAACTCAGAATTTAACCATGCAGGAGTATGTGCCATTCAGCTAATAGTCCTGAAACAAGCTTCCCACAACATAACGGATTCCGAATTGCTCTGCGCCTTTGAGTACCCAGTTACGCCTGTGCAAAGCAACACAACCGCTGTCTGCCCTGCAGAGAAACCACACAGCAGCGGTGCTCTCGGCTTCACTCAAGCGTAATAGATGGGACATTGTGTTATAGGAACTTGTTAAGTTCATCTGGGACAGCACACAGAGCTTTGAGAAAACGCTGTCAAACTTCTAATGATAAGTTATCATCGGTGGTATTTATATCTGACCTAAAAATGGCTATGATGATTAATAGAAACATATATAGGTTTTACATGTCCTTAATTTGCAACATTTGTCTATAGACTTTAGTTCATAGTGATATGAATGAATTCTTAAGGATTATTTCTTCATTCTTGAATGAAAGATCCCACGCAAACTAGTTTTGTTGTGCTCTAACACTATAAGCAGGGTTTTGAGAGAGGCACCAAATTTGGATGCCTAGAGAATAACAGCTACTATTGGAAAATAATTACTGCTTTGCCTGGCTGACATCTTCAGCAATGCCTTCAGCATGCTAATTCAACACAGGTTATTAATGTGTACCTGAAACCGAAGGGTTAAAGAGAACTGTTTCCCCAGAATGCCATTTGAGTGGGGTGCTCACTTGAGATAGTTTTGAAAAAGTAAGGTTCATGAGGTGATGAAGCAGAAAATAGAGAGGAAATGTGCTGAATCACTCGCTGTGGTCTGTGCTTCCTTGTATTTTGTATTCTACTTTTCATTTTAAAGGAAGGTAGGAACGTGCACTTGAGGGCAGACTTTATTCATGCACAATACCGATCTTTACTTAAAATCTTTTTATTTGTCTGTATGTGATTTAATTGTGATTATACGTGACATAGTAATGCTGGCATACATTTATCGATGCTTGCTTTAAAAACACCATCGTCCCTTGCACTGTATTTGATTTTACATACTGTGTACCTTCTTATTGTGCTGCTCTAAAATGGCTTCAATTAAAGGTCTCACAGGACTTTTGTTCAGTTAGATGTCCACGGAACAATAGCAAAAAAGTAAAGAGTATTGACCTTTAGTAAAGAGTATTATCAAAAAAAGAACGGTTTATTTTTGGTATGAGATGTGATTAAACCTTTTTTTGGCCATTTAGGAACAACATTTGTGAGTGACATCTGAGTGACAGATGTCAGCTCAGAGGTCTAGATGTACAAGCAACTCTGACAGTTGCTGCTGTACAGGCGACTGAAACTTGCCATGACGCTTCCTTAGACTACAAACGAAGCTTTGACCGGTGCTGGGACAGGGATTGTGCATTCAGTTTGGGGAATGTGTAATACTGACAGTATATAGAGTATATTCCATTAGCTTCACACAACCCAGGTGGGTACCGATACAGTACCAACACAGAAATAAGGTCACCAACCTTTTCCTGTGTCTGAGGGGCGAAGAATTAAACTCTTTAATGAACTGCAGCATCAAGATGCCTATTGCGTCACCTGAACTTACATCAAACAGGCACAGGAGGAGGCAAGGGGGAAGGCCTTCAAACTGGAACTGCTGCAGGCAGAGTAATAACGTTCTGCCCTGCCGACAGTTTTCTGGTAAAGCCGTTACAGCACTTCTTGTATAGCTCCACTGCTATCAGTGGTGCTGCTTGCCTCTTAAGAAGCTATTTAACATGGCCTCAACACGCATCATCTGAACTTAGGCACGCTTTCTTTGTTCAATATTTCTTCTATTACCTGCATCTGCCTGGTGTGCAAGGTTAATTAGTGAGAGGGCTGCTCCTAACGAAGGTGAAACAGGCAAGCCCTACTGTAATCTGCTTTGCCTTTTGAGATTCTTTATTAAAGAAGGAGCCCCAGGGAAGAGTTTGGCAGAAGGATACCTCAGGAAACAGTTTGATCGACTGTGGTAACATGAAAGACATGAAACAGTACCTGTGATAACTTCTGTTGCAGTAAGTTCAAGGCAACGATCCCTTTGCTTTAAGAGGTACCTTAGCACAATGGCCTATTGTAGAATAGACAAATGTATTTAACGGTGGTGTTTTAACTGTATGGTACTAAGTTGTGGTTTGGTTTTTTCTCCTTCCTCTCAGGATGAAAAGAATCAAGTATTAACAACAAACATCTGGCTACAAATGGTGAGTTTTGAAACAAAATATGTTTCTCCCCCCCTTTGGTCTTTGAGTTTAATCTGGTGATGGGTTTGAATTTCAGGAAACTTTCAAGCTTTTGTTCTATGTCTTGCTACACAGTGGAGAAAGCAAAGCTGAATGGAAAACTGCGAGGCTGAGATTTAGGTCTTGATGTTGTTTCAGGTATTTCTGAAAACTTAAGAATTTGAGTCGCTACATCTGAGTAAGTTACTAACGCATGTAGGTGATTTAGTCACGCTAAACTGTCGATCAGTCCCAGGCAGAGTAACTGTAGGCGCAAGAGCCTTGTCACCCTTCCAATAAATCCATTGGGGTAAATAATTTGATTGTGAAAGAGAACTCTACGTGCAAGAAGTGCATTTCATCTGTAATAGCTGTTCTGATCAGCACTCTGAAAATTGCCAGATGGTTCTTCTGATACAGGGGAAAAATCGTTCCAGAGAGGCTCTATATCTCCTGAGAGCTGCTGCCACTGTCCTAACTGAACTTCTCTGCCATCCTACTTGCTTTGCTGTCTGTCTCCTTAAGAAACTGCAAGAGGATTTTAAATAAAACGGCTATGCTGTTCCCATGCTGTTCAAAATATTGTTTAAACATAGGTCATCATCAGAAATTAACTGTGAACGTGAGAGGTTTTTTACGTTACTTCTCCAAATTCTGTATCTCAGTTACACGACTAGAAAGGGTGTTGGAACATCGGTTCAGTTTCCTAATGTTCAGCTGGGAACAGTATAGTCTTTCACAGATTCCCTTTTGTTTTGCCCACATAGGGCGTTCATTTTTCCTACCTCCCTTTGACCGTCTTACGTGATTCAGTGTCACCCTATGCTACATCATATTGGCCACGATACCTCCTAAAAGAAGTTAGAATAAGAAATTATTGTCTCTATTGATATAAACGGTTGTAATGCAGTTTAGATGGCAACGAACAGGACAGCCCACGGCCCCCACCCAAGGCGGCGGCAGGGAGCACTGCCGCAGCTGCCCGCCCCAGCCCAGCAGCGCTGCCAGAAAGGGACCGGCTCTCAGCCCCTGACGGGGCATCGCCTAAAGCCAACGAGGGCCCACGGGTGTCAACGCCTCAAAACCACACATCCTACTTCTTTACATTGCTGGACTTCATTAAAAAAATAGGATCTCGGTATTTCTACATTCCCAAAAGATGAAGTGGTAAAAAATACAGTGACATTTGTCTATTGGGACGTTCGTGTGAAACAATTTACTGTAAAAATGGATGTAGAATTTCCGAAAAAACAGATGGGAGGCAGTTGATCAGTTTATAGAAGCTGTGTATAGATGAGCGTGAGTGATACACATAGTTTAATTAGAGAACTGTGAATGGAGAAGGCAGTGAAAAGAAAAAGCTATGAATAGAGCCAATCAGACATTCTGATTTAGGATTTCTGTAAAAAACTATTATCTGTAAAGCAAAAGGAAAAAGCAATGCACAACTTGGGTCATTTGTCCAGGTGACAAGGCGCTACAAATTCATGGTAAAAAATGAGTGAGATAAATATGGAAGCACAGGCCAAGAAATTGTATAGTAAAAGCTTTACAAAAGATGTGTGATGAATGCTATTAGATTTGCTGCATGCAGCAAAACGGTCATTGACAAGCACCGTTCTAGAGGTACAAGAATGAATTTGAATACCTGCAGCGTGAGGCTAACTGGGGACCTATTTGGTGTAGCAAACTGCAACTTGCCTGTGACAGTAATGCAGGAATTATGTAGAACAATTTGATGTGAATACACCATGCGAATGATCAATTCCATTACCTCTACAATATCTATTGGAAATTTTTTCTGACCTTCTTGTCTCTCAGATTTTGACAAGGGCCACTAGACTGTTGAAGGGATAAGTATTGTACGTTTACCCCCCCACTTCAAAGCCTGCATTTCAAAGACTAACATTTGGCATTGCAAAAGCACTGTAAATCTGGTATTTTCACTGTAAGTTATGATGCCTAAAGCTATGAGAAATTAATGTAAATAATCTAATATGGGGATGGAGAGAGGCATGATATAATGAAGCATAGAAATTATAAGAAAAAATAAATTTTGTGAAACAAAATGAACTTTATTTCTTATTTATACCTTCCATGCACAACAGCAACCACCCTTGTATCCTGACAAATCGTCTGCTTAGTAAGGGGTGAAGTGCAACCTCAGTTTCAGGAAAACACAGTCGCTCGTGCTAGTGTTTCTCAGGAGCCCGGGAGGTAACCAGCTCGCTAGAGCTGCCACGCTACTCAGCTGCCTGCAGTTCGGGGCAGCGCTTCTGTTTATGACTGTGCGTGACCATACGTCTCAGTGACAGCGTCTGGGATTCAGCAGTGCTAAACTCAGATCAAAGCACTGTCAGTTTGACTGCAACAGACGCCTGCCTGCGCTGGCAGCCAGGGCCAGCTGGAAGGGGCAGGGATAGCCCCCAGGGCGGATGGCTCCAGTGCAGGGGGGCCACCTGGGAAGGAAGCCTGTGGGACAGTGCAGTGGCGCTGGGCATCTGCCCCCCATCTGCCCCCCAGGCTGCCTGACTTCAGGGCACAGGAGCTGCTGAGACCATCTATGCTAGCATTAACTGTTCTGCCATTTCAGTCGTTTTCCCTGTCAGCAGTGACTGTTGGCTGCTCTACCTCGTGTCTATAATCAAGTTATTACAACCTGAGAATTTCCAGCAACAGAAACCAAAGTTGTCTATGAAGAAAAACATAATTGAAGTTAATGTACGAATTGTAAAAGAAAATCTGTTCTTATCCCAAATTGGCACCTGAGACAGCACGAACAATAAAATACAAGCACCCCAAACCTTCTTTTATAGGCTAAGTGCACTGCAGTGTGAATTGAAAATGAGATTTTTATGCTTTCCTTTTAGCTCTAGGTGGCTTGATTCACACTTTCCAAACGTTTCACTGCCTGAAGCGAAATAGTATCGCTTTAACAAGAGAACAGCTATTGTCTCAGGCTATCCAGTCACCAGAGGACTAGAACAAACCAGTGGATGAGGTGACCTAACTTACTTCCTGTGTGTATGTCTTAGTACTGGACAGATCATTATCTACAGTGGAACGTGTCTGACTACCCAGGAGTGAAGAATGTCCGTTTTCCTGATGGCCTGATTTGGAAGCCAGATATTCTTCTCTATAACAGGTAGACACACTTTTTTTCCTGTGGGGAAGGACAGAAGATCACAGAATTATAGTATCGCAGAATAGCCCAGGTTGGAAGGGGCCTTGAAAGATCAACTGGTTCAGCCTTTCGTGGGAGAGTGGGTCTAGATGAGATTATCTAGCACCCTGTCCGATTGCAAAGAGAAGGCAAGGCAAATGACATAGTAATCTCATCAAAATGCCTATGTTTTGAAAGAGTTTTCGAAAACTTTCTAGGTTTTTGGAATACTGGAAAATTACCAGTCTCCCTGTTTGCACCACAGAAGGTCGTATTTGCAAATACTTCATAAACAACAGCAGCCTCCCTACCACCAATTCTAGTTAGGTTTTGTGAGATGATTAGAAAACTCAACTTTGCTGGCTGTGTTTAATGGCACAGGTTCCTCTTAAATTATTTCTTTGGTCTAAATGTTTACTGGTGAATTCAAATTTGACTTTTGACTGCTCCTCTAGGTTTTATTTTGGGTTTCACTACAGGCGGGATAGGTAAATGCCAGTAAGTATGTTTGCGTTTTCCCATGTCCGGTTTTGGTGTCACTCTTTCTTCCTGCTACAAAACCAGCTAGAATATTTGCTGCTCTCCTCTTCAAACTATCTGTTCCAAGTTGGGCTTATTTCAGGGACAGACAGATTGCCATCAATCCACTGCAGAACCTTTGGCTGACATTGAGACATTCTTTGGCTGCACCATTATATGGTAGTTCCCATTGCAGAATTTATTTAGTTTAAAAAGATAAAGCACTGAGAGCTGTCTGCTCTTTAACAACTTGCCTTTTGCTGTGGATGTGGGGCTGGGTTCTGTTCCCCGGGTACTGGAAGGACCTTACATCTGCTCTGTACGCAATGCACCAGCTCTTTTATGGCAGCCAGGAAGCGTTGTTATTTTTTTGCCCATGCAGATGACACGAACCTTTTGTCTTCCTGATGGCTTTTTTTCCTCTGTATCTCTGCCATATGTCTACTAAGAAGACAACCCTGTTGTGTTTATCAACCCGATTCCTCCTCCACACTTCACGAGCTGCTTTTTGTTGCAACAAGACCTAGAGAATAGCTGTACCCAATATGTCAGCTGCAGTTATGCTCCCTTTTGCCATTTGATGATCACCTTTATGAGCAATATCAGTCACAGGTGTTGTTGAATTGTAATGATGTAATAACAGCAGCCGGTGACAGCATTTGTCACCCTCTCAGTACTTCTCTCCAGGCCCTCCATACCTGCTTTGCTTACAGCCTGCTGCAGCGCTTCTCTCGGAGGCACAATTAATACTAAATGATTTGAGGTGATCCCCACTAGACTTCACCATACTTTGGGTAACTGCCTGTCAAGATTACTTCTTGTTTCTGGTTTAAGCATGGCAATTGGTGCTTCATTTGTCCACGCACCAGCCTAAAAAACCTTTCAAATGCTCTGTACACAAAATGGAGCAGCTTGCAACCTGGATAGGTATTTCTGCCACATTAATCTTGCTTAATGTATTTTTCAATGCACACTTGTTTTCTTACGCATTCATTCCTCACTACCTTGATTCCGTAAATGACAGCATTCTTGGGAGAGTCCAACAAATCACACATTCATTTCTCCTCTTCCGCTGAATGACACACTGCTTATGCCATAAAATTGGTACTCTACATCAGCAGTTTAAAGGTTTCCAAAAGAAAGAATTATGACAATATTCTTCCTCACACATATCACATACCTGAGAGAGACTTTAAGTGTGTCTGAGGATTGATGCTTCAATATTTAAGTAAGTATATCCGAAATGAAAGGGTAATTTTTTTAAGAAATTAGTAATACCAATACATACATGCTAACCGTAGCTGAAGCGCATTATAGAATGGCAAGGGTAACTTAACGACCTAAAACTTTCTGTCAATATAGGTTTCTGAATCTTGGGATTGTTAACTACGGCACAGTCGTGAAGTAATTATTCTACAGTGTTTTTATTTCGAACACACATTTAATCCAAAATCTCATTCAGAGTTTAGTCAGAGCGCAAAGCTATTTAAAACAAATTCTTACTCCTGTGTGAAATTGCATTGGGAATGTTACGATGTTCTCTTATATTGGACACGGTATTTTGAGACAGATGCTTTCAATTTCTATACACTTCACTGGGGACACGCATCTGCAATTACAAAGAAATTAATGAACTATAAATTCATTTTTCTTTTTAATGAATGCATGTTTCCCTATGTCTTGAGTCCTTACACATCTTGCTGCAGCCTAGTACAAAGCAACTTGTGGCAGCTGTACTAAATTTTACAACCGGTCTACTGTGAAGAGAGCAGGGCCAGCTCATCTGTAGTTTTTCTGAGGGAAGAAAATCTTGGCCTACGTACAAATCCCAGGACTGACCGCATTAGTATCATCTACGGCTCTCTGCCCCTTTGTTAGGTTTACTAGACTTATTGTCCAAATGGCCACAGTTCAGTACTTCCTGGAATAACAAAAATTCTGGTAGTTATCTCTCATTTTAACAGTTTCATTTCTCCAGTTTTAGAAACCTGAGATTCTCCAGATAGGTCCCAGTGGGATCAGATCTGCTAGGTATAGCTTGTCATCTCAACATACTGCAGTCAATATCTGCTTTCAAGTGGTTCTACCCTGAAGAAGAAATGTAGCAGAAATGGGTTTCTATCATCACATTTGAGCACCAAGTCTCATCAAGCAAAGGCTTAGCTACTTGGTGCGTTCCCAATTGAAGCGGCGCGTTTCAAAAAACAATTAGAAGCAGTGGAGAAAAGCCTACATGCTCCCTTTTCAGAAAAAATAATTTCACATTTGAGTCTGAGTACCTCTCGATATTCTTTTAAGAATGTGTCTTGCGAAAGGCAAAGTCACAGGGCACCGAAACCTAGGTTCCTTGCTCGCTTGTGTCCTTTTGAAACTTTTATTTTTGCCAATTACCAGAAACAGCAGCAAGGTCTCAGAAGCAATCCCCTGGGGCTTAACTGCCCTCCACTCGAGGGGAAGAGAACAGAATCCAGCCTAGGAGGATAAGAATTTTATTTCTAGTCATTACTTTCTGCTGTACAAGTAAGTTGTGTGGCATGGATGTTTTTACATCCTAAATTTGACTACTTGTTTGAGTGTCATCACGTAGCCCTTATTAATTTCAAGTCAAAGCAATTACTTGTCTATGTCTAATATAGCAACCCATCGCAGGACTTTAAGTCCAGTTTTCTAAGGAAACGAGACATATGCACGTGTGTGCACGCGCACCTGTGTGAATATATTTGTGTGTGTGTGTATGATCTCTCTTGCTGCCCCTTTCCCCAATATCCTCTGGATCCATCTCTGCCAAATTTAGCAGTACGATCAGTAGAGATCTTAGCAGCACCGGTTTCTTACAAATGTCGTGACAGGCAGCCAGGACCAGGAGGGAGAACAATTCGTGCTCCAACCGGACGAGAAGCTGCAACGTGAATTCAGAGGATGCAGCCACGGGCTGCGAAGCTGAGGGAGAGGGGCCTGCATTAGTTCAGCTGCCTTAGAATTGCCTTTTCCCCTCAAAGTGCTAGGAACCACTGGCGCTACATACACAATATTTAGATTTTTCTACTTGTCTTCAGAGTTCAAATTAAAGAGTGGCAAGGATTTTCAACAGTGAGCCTTCTGCTCACCACAGGAAAAACTGCACCTCCAGATGGGCAAGTAATTATTTGGATTTAGTTTTTTCTTGTCTGCATGTTTCACAGACCAGTCCAGATATTTTTTAAATGTAATTTCTCCAAATATATAAGGGGAAAATAAAATGTGAAGTAAAAATGACTAGAATAACGATTGCTTTATTTTAGCTGCAGAGATACAAAATTCGCATCGGAATAGGTCAAATATTAAAGTCCTCTTTTTAAAAAAGAATATTTCAGTATGGTTTTTCCTGCTAGGAAAATTCCTGCTAGGAATTTATTATACTTTCTGCGACAATTAAGAATATTTTGCTTTCTCCCCATCTCAGATTCTTCCTGTTTTTTTCTGATAGGTTTTAGAAGGTGATTAGAAAATTACGAGATACTAAACCACTAATAGGCAGAGAGACATCAGACTCGTGGTGTTCAAATCACCAGACAGGTTTTCAGATCAACAAAAGCACAGGCTGCAGCAAGAAGCCAGACCCTGAGGCTCGGGCAATCTCCTCTGTCCTGCCCCAGAGCGCCTGGCACTGCCTTTGCCTCGTGTGCCGACCCGTCCCCACAAGGTGACTGTTTGGACACTACAAACAGTACAACAAAGTCCAGTAGCCTGCGTCTCATTTTCCTTAGCCCCTGCACAGCTGAGAGCCCGAGAAAGGAGCCTGTGCCTACAACCAGGGCAAACAGCCATCGGACGTGAACTCAACACAGCAGTTCCTGAAATACTTTCGAGACGCAAAGGTCATTCACTGCCAGTACCTTCCCAGTACACTCTGTGCAGTTCAGTCGAGGCACCAACTGCAATAACTGTGACAGTTTCTCGAACACCTAGGTCCCCAACTTTAAAGTATATCTAGATCAGAATCTAATACCTTACTGCAAAAACCTGCAGTAGTAAATGGGAACTGTGAAATAGGGCACAATGCTATATGAATACATATTCATTGCAGTGCTAAGTAATCTAAACATCTTTCATAGAGTGATTTAAGTCAGCAAGCTTACTAAACTTTTCATAGGAAAGACTCTCTATTTCATCATCTAACTATATGAAAATAGGTTGCTTCCCATCTACAAGGTTCTTAAAATTGTAATGCCTAGTAAACTCCTGGGTCGCCGTGTCAGGTGTAGTTGAGATCTTCCTTGGCAGTAGCTGCCAATTCATCATTTGAAGCACCCTCCGAGTAATGCTATGATCCTTTTCTAGGGACTTGTAAGAACAGCACACCAGGGCAGTCCTGGCCAGCACCACTACACTGACACCTCTAATAGGGTTTCTTTTTTTTGCTGAACCCAGTTTGTGGGTCCCGAAGTAGATGATGAAGGCTGGAGCTGCATTAGACAGTGTAACGTATGACATGACCGCTCACCCCTGCCAAGAGGTAGGATGAGACACTGGAGTATCCATCTCCTCTGTATTCATTAGCTGCTGTTCATGTAGACAGCAAGAGAACAGATTTCCCTGTACAGTTGCTTGAGAAGTTTTTAAAAAGTGCTTACTGTCCAAATAGTGATCAATAGAGCCATGGCACTGTAACGAATGTAGTGGGATAGGTGAGCAGTGAGAAGAAGGTGGCTCACCTTCACTTACAGTTGTTAACCAGGAACAAATCCCAGAGTATCAGGGCAGTTACTCTGAGGCCACAGAAAACCAGTGACAGAAGAAAAGCTGTCAAGTTTTTGGGGAGAAATAATCCTTTTACGAAGAACAGATTTGTCTCAGGTATTCTTCAGCCATCCAAAGAGCATGTAACCCAATTTGTTTCTTCCCTATTCTAGTGCCGATGAAAGATTTGATGCTACATTTCACACTAACGTTTTAGTAAATTCTTCAGGACATTGCCAATATCTGCCACCAGGTAGGCTGTTTTCATGTCATAGATTTTGATAACTTGGACTACTTATGTATGGTACGGCTTTAAATTTGACATAATTTCTCTGATATTTTATTTATCTAACTAGCATAATCTGATAGATTTAAGCCTAGGTGCATGATGAATTACATGGTTAACACTCTTGTATTAAAACCACCATGCAAAATATACTTTTTTATTGCAATTATGTAAATTCATCTATCGTAATGGACCATTTCAGAAGTGTGGAAGTATAAAAGCCCTTAATATCAAAAGATATTGCTTATTAAAGCCACGGTAATGCCTCTTAATAAAAAAATCATTAATTTAGCTGTTTCTTCTATTAATACGGTAACTTTACAATAAGATGCTTACTAATAGCTTGGATGTATCTTCTATTTGAAATGATTCACTGGATGCATCATCAAAACAATTTTTAGTCTGAAAGGAAAGCAGTCTGTGCTTGATATTCATTTGATATCAGAAATATATCACTGACTGTCTGGATGCATAGCAGTGGAGTACTGTTTCTGCTCCCAAACTCACTTAGCATAATTCTTAAAATTAACTCTTCCTGGAATCTGAATTTTAGAAACTACAGCAATAGAGCCAAATGCTTTCCAGACAAATTAGTTTTTCCATCTAAGATCCCCAGAGGATTTCAGGGGTTTGCCTGCTGTTCTTTTGATTTAAGATGTTCCATTTAGGGGGGGGGTGGTGGTGGTGGTGTTCAATTCAATTCTCAAAGCTGCTAAGTGACAGGGTCTGACTCAACAAGTGAAGAATAAGAAGCTAGCTTTCCTGCATAAATCAAGATCATGTAAATCTAATAAGACAGTAAATAACCTTTCAGGATTTCTTATTTTATTCAGTAAGAGAAATAGGAGATACAGATTGCACATTCTGCTTCATTTCTTTCTGAAATACAGTATCTAGAAATCTGAGCTCTCCTCTAAGTATTGTCCCACTGTGTGCCAAAATGGAAGTGTAGTTCAAAAAATAGTTTATAACACCAATACATGAATGGTGCAGCTCTTTCCCTTTTCTATGACTGAATTTTGCTATTTACATGTCAAGACACAACTGAGATTAAATGTAGTTTACAAGTAAAAAAAACAGAGGACGCAACGTAGAACAAGGTCTGGTTACAAAATGTACATGAAATTATGTGGAACAAACATTTAAATTAAGTGTTCTTGTTTAAAATCCAATCTAGGCATATTTAAAAGCTCATGCTACATAGATGTGCGCTGGTTTCCATTTGATGTTCAGAAGTGTAACCTGAAGTTTGGATCCTGGACTTACGGGGGCTGGTCCTTGGACTTACAAATGCAAGAAGCAGATATATCTGGCTATATTTCAAATGGAGAGTGGGATTTAGTAGGTAAGCTCTCAATTTCTTATTTACACTGTGAACTTGCAGCCTTGTCTCCACTGCTGAAATAGATGGAGTAACGATTGGGAAATGAGAACAGAAATTAAATTAGTAAATGACCTAGCTAGTGGCATTTGAAAATCTGAGAACAGATGTAAGATGAAAATCAACATAAAAAAGTAGATGACAAAATTGCTGCTTGAATTCAGTAAGCATCTTTTCTCCGATTTTCCTTTATTATCTAAGAAAAATTACTTAATTGGGAATTAAGCTTAAAGAAGTAGTTTTACCTGCAGTAAAACTTAGAAAGCTACATTTATCCTTTTTTAAAATAATCACTACGTAATACACAGTTTATTCACATTAATTTGTGTTTTTCTTCCTCTTCCCTCCTACACAGGAGTTCCTGGGAAGAGAACTGAGAGTTTTTACGAATGTTGTAAAGAACCCTACCCAGATGTAACATTCACAGTAACTATGAGACGTAGGACCCTCTATTATGGACTCAATCTTCTTATTCCCTGTGTACTGATATCGGCACTTGCTTTGTTAGTTTTTCTGCTTCCGGCAGACTCAGGAGAAAAGATCTCACTAGGTAAATCCTTAATAGGATATTGTAAAGATGACCAAACCAAAAGTTGTTGCGTTTAAAGTTTTTTAAACAGTCTTAGTAAGCAAGGAGGAATAGCTTGTGTGCCCTCTTCTGGCTCAGGAGCTATTTTTACTGTTTGGAGCTGAAGCTGTGTGACGTTTCACCCATGCTCTCAGCTTAGGGTACGCTGAAGTTGTCAAATGGAGAAATTCCAGCCAACCAAGCAGAAGCGTGACAATTCCTGCCTACCTTCCTTAGGAAGCAGGGTTTCATTTTTTGATGTTTATTTGCTGAAGAAAAATCCCGCATTCACTGAGTAAAGCCTGTTTACAAAGCTGCGTTTGAACACTTTACCGTGGAATTCTTCTTAATATTTCCTTTTAGTGAATTGTGTTAAGAGCTTAAGATGCCTTTGCAAAAAGGTTGATTCTAACTGCTCCTATTCTAATTTTCATAGCAAATTTTAACTAAAGTATTGGTTTGTGAAACAAATCTGATGACTTTAAGTACTTGATCCTTAAGGTGGAGGTTAAATATGTAGTGAAACTCTGCCCCATACAAAACTGCAAATACACTGGTTTCTACAAAATGAACGTAGCTGTTAAAAGGTAGAAACAAAATCGACATTTCTCCAGAATATGGTTTCATTGACTAGTAGCTTCCCTAATCGAGAAGTCCCTCCCCTCATGCTAAGATTAAGTCTTTGTTCCTAAATCCTTTTCCACCTGACAATGACTCCTTAAGACTAGTTCTGAGAAAAGAGTTAAGCCTTGTTCCAGAAAGATGGGAACCCACCACTGAGCAACAGAAGTCAAACTCCAAAAATCAACAGTCAAGACTACTTGGGCATAGCCCCGGGCAGAACCCAAGAGATAATATCAAAAGATATCAAAGTCTGTCCAAGACAGCAAATCTGTTGTTCAGGAATATTATGCATTACAGCACCTGTAGCTTCCACCCTAATTAATCAAGTGTCATGTGCTCAAATACTCAAAATCACACCATGTTTCTAAAGCAAACAAGAAGCAAGAATTACTTTGATTTACCTCAGCTAATTAGCAAATGGTGATAAAAGCTGAACAGTTACAAGGATCTAAAAATACACAGGTCTGTGCAGGCATTGGTACCAGTTTGGCAGCACTACTACCCTGAACTCGAGGTAGTACAAGAAAGGGTATGAGTACCGCTGCTGTGCTGGTCTGAGGGTAACATGCTCTTGCAAAGAGCATTCCTGCAGATCCATTTTCTGCTTCTTACTGCCGCGTAACTGCAAGCTACTGATCTAATTTCATACTTCATGTTTATGTTTCAGGTATAACAGTTTTATTGTCTCTCACTGTCTTCATGTTACTTGTGGCTGAAATTATGCCAGCAACATCTGATTCTGTGCCCTTAATTGGTAAGCTAACTGCAGCTTTTATTCACTTGTATTTTTTGTCAAACAAGGTGCAGTGACTTTGCACAAAGGCCAGCAGTAAGGCGTTACCACCTGTACAATGGCCTACTGAATTAGAAAAATGTTGCCAATGACGAGACGCTCTGATGGGTGCGATCCCCTATACAACTTCCATGCTCTCAGCTCTGAACAAAATAGAGAACCTATGTGTATTTTGGGAAAGCATAAGGGAGTCAGTTTTCTATGGAAGGGGTTGCAGTTTTGACACAATTGGCCAGACATTAGGAATACAGAGCTAAACATGATTAAATCTTCCCATTGTAATTGCTCAAACAGAAAGAGAAACTTTTCAAAAGAAGTAGCAGCCGGTCTCTACAATACTGGTGAAAGAAAATTAGAGTACAATATTTGTCAAGGTTGCTTAGAAAAGGCAGGTGCTCATTTCCACAAAGACAATTACTGAAGGCTGGCTGTCCTCTCGAAATAACGGCTGCTCTTCCTGCTTTTGAGAAACCTGTCACAAGTACCTAAAGCAGCATGTGTTTCACTGCACTGGAAAAAGAACTCGACGCTATGTATATACGTGTATATAAACACCCCTTATAGTAGCTAAGAAGCAGTATCAGCCAAAGTATATTGCTGTAATTATCTGTTTATTTTGCAGCTCAGTATTTTGCCAGCACTATGATTATTGTTGGTCTTTCTGTTGTCGTCACTGTTATTGTTCTGCAATACCATCATCATGATCCAGATGGGGGAAAAATGCCTAAATGGGTAAGGTTTGATTTTCATTCATTATCCATTGCATAGATGTCCAGATCAGGGATGTGACAGAGTAGCTAGTGACCCATGGTTACTTCTTACTGTTGAAAACAGATGAATCTTCCTAAACATTTCTGTTTGAAAAGCAGTTTCACCAAAAATGAGATGTCCAGATACCTTTTGTGTGGTTGGCTTCCTACAGAGCGTGTGTCTGCGAGAGAGAATGAATCTACCTCAGCTTACTTCTATATTCAGAATCTCCTTCGCAACAGCTAGAAGCAACTCCGGATTTTGCTAAAACCTAAATGTATAAATGAAGGTGATTTTCAAATAAGTTGCAGATGTCAGAAGTGACCCAGGTAGAAGGAAAGAGTAAGGTGCTGACGGAGATTATAAATGCAAGAAATACACTGCCCTCAAGGTGCAGCAGTGCAGCTGCTACATATTTAGCTGCTGTGCCTACAGAAACATCAATAGCCTAAAAAGCACTCATTAAAGGTGGCTGTTAAAGCGGAAGTGAAACTTGCTCTGAAAATCCTCATCTTTACCTCTCTGGCCAAGAACATCTGTAAAGTGCAAAGAGAAATTAAAGTCTTTTTCTGAGCACATACGGCTTTCTTTATAATATACTTCTATGAGTGGTTGTTTTTACAGAGAATGTGACACTGATATTGCATTACTAAATATCGATGAGCATCATCGGCTAACTGTCCGCTCTTCCCCACTCACCCAGCTCATGGCAGCATCAGGCATTACTGAAGATGGAAAGACCTTTCTCTTTTTTCCTCTCTAGAACAATGAGTTACTATTATCCTTACTAGTCAAAAAGAATGCACATACAGCAGTGCCCCGCAGACAAGAGATAATGAGATATTCCCTGGCCTTTTCTGCGGTAGTGACTTTAAAATAAATTTCAATGAAGAGAATAAAAGGTATATATCTTTAGATGCATGTTTGATGACCTAAAGGGGACAAATGTTTAGTACCGAGCAAAACATCCTCAGAAAGCAGAGTACTTGAGGTTGAGGAGTGAGTTTTTGTGTTGAGAAGCTGAAGTCCATCAACATTATTTGGATACTGGTGGATTTTGGATCAGGCCCTCAGCTGACGGAATATTGTCCTTCTTGGTGAAGCTTGGTGGTGAAAACAGAGTAACAGGGCAAGATCTGCCTCTGCTTGGGATGTTTGCCTGGATAGAATATCTAGTCTGAGTGGCAACCCACAGTCAGAATAAATGGGCTAAATCTAATATTAATTACAGGGTAAGATTTTAATATTATATGGGACAATAATATTTCATGAATGCTCTGGGAAAGAAACACTGGAATGAGCTCTTAAAATCTGATTGAAATAGATTACAGAAGCTTGCATCTGAACTGGAACGGTCTCTGGCTTGCCTGCACTTTCTGTAAGGCTGGATTAAGGCAATGTGGGAAACGGTAAAATGATACACACTGATTAAATTTACAAAGGGTTTTGTTGTTTTGGGTTTTTTTTTATATCAAAGTAGTTTTTCCATCTTTTCTCCATGCTCTATCCAGATCCGTTTTCTAAAATCTGCAATCACGAAAGCAACGCGAGAACAGAGCCAAACCATTGTAAAGCTTGGTGATCCAGTCCAGTCTAGCATCTATTTTAGCAGCCCCCTCCAGACAGTAATGTCACATGAATTTAATATCAGAACACAAATGTGAGCAACAGAACTCTAATTTATTGACTACAATCTAAAGCAGTGCTATTAAGACTATTAAAAAGTAACTCTTCTTCAGTAAGTGGTTTTGGTTTTTTTTTTTGTTTGTTTTGTTTTGTTTTTTTTTTAATTCGTAGTTTCTAGTAAAGTTGGAAAAGGCTGCCATATCCCTGTTCCAGTGTAAGGAAAAATCAACACTATGGAGACTCCCATCGGAGCAGGGGGGACTCCCAATAGTGATAGTCAGCCTGAGGCAATCAACAGCACTGCTAGAATAAGAAAGCAGCCTCAACGATTAGCAAATTAATCAGTTGGCAAACTCTGCCACTGTTTTCTAGAGCTCCTGTGCAGACTAAGCAGAGGCCACGGACCAGCCAGTCACCCAGGCTGCAAAATACCAATAGTGCCCAAAGACAGGGGCTGTGTGAAGAGGTGCTTATTCTCAAAATTTTTCTTCCAGACAAGAATCATCCTTCTCAACTGGTGTGCTTGGTTTCTGAGGATGAAAAGACCAGGGGAAGATAAAGTGCGCCCTGCCTGTCAACATAAACAGCGTCGATGTAGCCTATCAAGTGTGGAGATGAACACTGTGAGTGGACAGCAATCCAGCAACGGGAATATGCTATACATTGGGTTTAGGGGGCTGGAAGGGGTTCACTGCACACCTACCACTGATTCAGGGGTGATCTGTGGGAGGATGACCTGCTCACCAACAGATGAAGAAAACCTGCTGCACAGTGGCCACCCCTCTGAAGGTGACCCAGATTTGGCTAAGATCTTGGAAGAGGTCAGGTACATAGCAAACCGATTCAGAGACCAGGATGAAGAGGAAGCCATTTGCAACGAATGGAAGTTTGCAGCCTCTGTAGTGGATCGGCTCTGCTTGATGGCGTTTTCAGTCTTCACAATCATTTGTACAATTGGTATTTTAATGTCAGCACCAAACTTCGTAGAGGCCGTGTCTAAAGATTTTGCTTAACTACTAACTACAACCTGATTCTCTGAAGTATGATATGTAGCAAATAAGAGTGTGTTTTTTGTTTGATCGCTGTTTTTAATGAGTATACCGCTTCTCGTTGTCTGCTTTCTTTTGCCCCCCTCTCTGGTCCTGAGTTCCTTTTGGAAGAGCGGCACCATTTCAGAAGGGAAGCTGAGGATTTCTCCCTGGGCTGCCTGCGTGCAGCTCCTCTGAGCACTCTTCGGTGGGAGATGTGAAGTGGCTGCGAGTCCCTTCAGAATGACAGGGTATTGCACCACCATCTCGTACACATATCTGAACTGGCTATTACAAAATAACAGGTAGGCAATGCCAGAAATGTCACTTCTTCCAGGCTTTGTTATAAAAGATAGAAGGTGGTCCATCTTAACTATTCGAATGAGTGATCGTAAAGACTGAAGTTTAGGAGAGGATTAAATCCAAGTGTCATAAACTCTTATGTTTAGGAGAGGATTAAAATCCAAACAGGTGGAAGCTCAACCAGCAGAGAGAAAAGGCAGAAATAGTTTGCTTTTCAGTTACTGCTTCTTACTAAGTTGTGGTATGTAGCTCTCCAGCTCACTCATAGCCAGTCAGACCTTAACTCCCTCCACACATTTGACATGGAGCATATGGGACTTTACAGGATTCTGAATTTGTCTTGAGACATTAGAAACCTGAAAGTTAATATGATACACCACTTAACTTGTCCTTCTAGGTCTTTCTGGATTTGACCTAGAAGCTTGGCCTGAATCTTAAACAGGCTTCACAGTAATTTTTGCAGCGTTTACTACTTCTTCTCCCCAGAAAGACATTCTTTCAACTGATGACTTTTTTGACTACCAAAAAGAAAATGAAGGATTTATGATGCCTTTATCCTCATTTGTTAAAAAAAAAAAAAAAAAAATACATACACTTGTGTCTTTACTGTTAACCAGATTCCAATGGGGAAAAAGTAACTGTCTTGTACAGGCTTAAGCATAAATGAAGAATCTAAAGCAAAAAGCAGCCATCGCATCCTGAGATCAAGGTTTTAATTTAAAATTAGATGTCTGATCTGTTGTATGCTTAGCTTTTTATAGACCTTCTTCTATTCAGTCACCATAACATGTCTTTACAAGAAAACTGCACCTTTTCTGCTCAGTTTATCACCTGAAGAGCACGAATGAATAATAAAGCTTTCTTAGGTATGACATAAACTATGAACTGCATAAATATCTATTTATATATACACACTGCATATATGTCCAAGGAAGGTTTAGATGGAAATGCAAATTCTCCTAAGTCTAGACAGACATTTGCAAAGGCAAATCTTGTAATTCATCACTTTATGTTATTTCTGATTCTGACATTCTCCCGTCAAAATCTGGTTAGTTTTCAAGTGACCTCGATGTCTTAATGAAACAGGCTGAGCTGAGAATACCAGGTGTGTGTACGAAACAGCTGAGAATTAGTCTCTTGCCACCGCACCAGCATTCCTGACCAGCGACATAAGTGGTGAAAGATGTGGGGGAGGATTACTTTAGCACTGACCGCTTGCTTTATCCTACAGAATCCCGACCTTTTGGCTGAGCTCTTCAGAGATACAGAGACCTGTTGTTGTAATGTCTTTTTACTGCGAAATAAACTCAAGGCCTCAGTTTATCTCTTAAGGCTGCTTTAAAATAAAGTGACTGAAATGCTTATTCTCCCTAGGTAACAATTTCCTTTCCAGAGCCTGCTGCCCTGAAAGCAGCAGAATTAAATGTCATGTCAACCAAGCCCAGAGTCACCGCAGGTACAGTCCCTCACCTGAGCGAACACTTTGCTCAAGCACCCTCGTGCCAGAGCAGAGGGCAGGACGAGCGAAAGGAAGGCAGGATTTCTCTCACAGTTTGTGAATTCTGTCTTCCTGGAGGTTCATTCAGAATCTCACACGGCAAAGACATGAGCAAAGCATGCAAATTCTTCTTGAAGGCTCATCCTGAAACCGCGTCTCTGAGTCCTCCGTGAAGAAGTTATATTTTCAGGAACAATTATTAAGAATTAGCCATGCAATATTTCCTGCAAATTATTTCTAGTTTGTAGATTGCATATGAATAGGACACTGAGTCCAAAATCTAAAATGCGACTTTTGTTCATTTGTGAATAACTACATATATCACGTGGCATGTGCTGCTCTTCTGAGTAATGTTTCTAGACTAGGCTTCCTGATGAGAATGTTGATTTGCATTGGTATTTTTTCCTTCTGCAAGTATCCCTAAGTAGCTACGTAGAGTGTTCCATTTAGTCTTCGTAAAGTTTTGGGGTCCTCTTGGAGAAGAATTTTTCAAGAAGAAACAAAGACTTTTGGGGCCTACCTTGTACAATGGAACACAACTGTTGCAATCATAATACACGACGCATGTAATATAGGAAGCATGAGAGTACCCCTCTTTCCACCAATATCCATTTAGAGTATCTGTAGAAATCGTCTTGCTAAATACAGGAGTTCTTTACAGAAAGGTGGAGAAATCAATTTACAATTTACCGGTAAACTTCATTATCAATGACAGACATGCCTACACTTAAAAACTGGAGACTGGTATTTGGCCTTTCGGGAAGTGCTGCCAGAGTCTGTAACACTGAGTTTGTAATACTGTCAAAGTTTGTAATTCTGTCAGTGAATAGCAGGTGTTAGACCCAGTAGCTGTAAGACACCAGCATCATGCCTACGCTACTGCCTTTATCGTTGGCAGGATTAACGAAAATGCACCAAGGGGACAAGTGAATCCTCATTTTCCTACTGTTAACACAACCTGTAAACATTTGGTAATAAGATTATTATAAATTTTAAATACAAGAGCGACAACTTCTCAGTTATGTTATTTTGCATCTATGAGTTAAATCCTCCTATAACTGAGCTGAGCAAAATCGGTATCTTTCTTGTCCAGTTGTGTGCGTCTTAAATATATTTGTGTATGCGCTAAACAATATTTTGATCTAAATGCCGGGAAAAGATATTTATTTACAATTCTGGGCATAGAGATAGATTAAATTGTGTATACAGTATGCGTATATAGTAGTAAAGACTACATATTGATGGTAAGGATCTGTTATACTCTTGAGTCCAGCGAGAGGATAAGCAAGGGGTTCACCACAACTAAGCTATGACTTGTCTGACACACTCAAAAGCTCACTGTAGAGCTCAGCTGTCATGTACAATACTATGTGTGAACAGTGTATATTACTTTTTCTGTTTTTATATTGAATTGTATTGAATATTTAAAAGACTTTTTAATATTTAAAAATTTTTATTTAAGTGTTAATGCCAAAAAAGTTCCAAACATAAAATTTTAAAAGGTTAGTTTTAAATATAGATAAATTATTTAAACAGTATTTAAAATATTAAATTATTTTATATAGGAATTGATAATACCATGTAAGACTTTTTTTAAAGGTTTCTTTAAATTCTCTTTACAGTCTCTCTAGCTGCAGGATGTAATCTCAGTTCAACTCTGACAATTCAACTTTTCACCTTCTTTAACAAGAAAAGAAGGTAAACCAAAGTCCCAGATTTTCTTTCCTTTTGTTATACTATTTTTTACATTAAGAAGCATTGCATAAAGGGCATTAGAAAGATGTTACATCTGTCAGGTACTGATTGTCATATGAGCAATTCAATACCTTTTCAGTCCAGTACAAATAAAAGATTTAGATCAAGAGACTTTTGATTCTTTCTCATTTTGCTAAGATGGAAACAAACCCAAGCAGTAGAAAACACGAATAGCCATAAAAGAAAGAAAAATGTCTTTGAATAGATCAATCTGGGATGAGAAATGTCTTTGAGAATTAAGGAAACATTCATATCCTCCTAGCAAACCAGTCCCACACCAAACATATATGACTTCAGTCTTACAGAAGTGATCAAAGTTAACCAAGTAGGAGTGAAATACCACGTAAGTTTTGGACTGGTCTCAATGCCAGTATTAATTTACTTCTTGAAGTTTAACACAGTAGAGAGAAACGAGAGAAAAAACAAACCATACCAGCTGAATAAACTCTTGGTTTTGCCAGCTGCAAATTTTGTTTGTTGGCTACTGGTGAAAAAATATCTAATCAGCAGAATATCCCCCAGACAGGGAAAAACCACTTCAGTGTAGGTTTTTGCAGACAGATGAGCTGTACTGTCTACATGCCGAAACAGCTTCCTGAAAAGCTCTCGGTCTTTACAACATCCTGCTAAGCATGTGCCAGTAGTAAAAATCAAGGGTTTCTTAACCCAAGACTATTCTCTTATTGCTTCCACGAACTTGTAAGGAACAGCTGATGAAGACCAGTTTGGTCAAGGTCAAGATACCAAGTCATACAACCACGTAGTTGTTACTGAATCCAACCTGTCTCTGGGTAAGAGCTGCCACGGGTCACAACATCAGATATTCAGGTGAGGCTCATGCTGATGGCGGCTCACTCTGCCAAGCCAGCATGCCTACCCTCTCTTCTAGAGCGCTGAGGTGTGGGACACCTTACCTCAGACTTAACTGTTCTACTTCACTGTGGTCAGGCAGGCTTAGCTCAGCGCACACCAGGCAGCTTCCTGGCACTGGGTATGAACCTACCATCACGCATACTCCATCTCCGAAGCGTTTGTGAACGGGGATTAAAATCGAACTGCTGTCTGCTACCACTCTCAGCACCTGGTCGGTTAATATGCAGGCTGAAAGCTGCTACGGTGTAGGAGTTTAGACACAAGTACATCCAACGTCATTGCCCGGTGGGTGGCAACATCCATCAGAGCACTGGGTCTTGTGGCTATAGAGAGTAACAGTATAAGCCATCCAGTTTTAATCCCGTAAGAACAATCACAATATATTTTCTCTTCAACAAAACTGATTTCTTAGCCTAACCTCATGTTGGAACTTGATGATCTTCAAGGTCCCTTCCAACATAAACCATTTAAAAATAGCAGTAAATCTTAAAAGGCTGTCAACAGAATCTGCACATTAGAGCAAATCCAACCTAGTAATCAAACAGGATCTTAACAGGACTACAACTACAAGTGAGAGCCTTTCACTATTATCTTTTTTTTTAATGACCACATTCAAAATTATTATTTTTCAACAGAATATGAAAGTATTCAAGTCCAAAACTTAGCATCAGTGTCTTACCTATACCCTCACTGTAAAGATATCACTAGTAAATCACTGGTTTTTCAGAGCTGCAGTGACTTGTCCCTGTAATAAAGTCATACAGGAACGGCAGTTTAAACTCCAAAATAACTTGAAGTGTCTGCATATTTTTACCTTAAAAAAAAAACCCAAACCCAAAACTCAACAAAAATTTAACAGTCATGACATGACATAATGCTACTTTAGAATCTGCGTACACGAGAATAACATCCTTAAAGGTTTTCCTCTCAATTAAACAATTAGGATATAACCCAGTGCCTCAGTGCCTGTAAAAGGCAGATAAATCTTTCTACCGAGTCCAGAAGTCTGGGATCAGGACCGTATTCAGTCCAACAAACTTTACAGTTATCACTTATGTATTACTCTGGTTCACGGTAGGCATGCAAATGAATTAAAAATAAGCCAAATATTAAATATTTACATTAAATTTACCTTAGGCTTAGAAACCAAAAATTTGCATCTCAGAGGAAGATATATGCACAACATCCCTCAGACAGCATTATCTTCCCTACACACGGATTACATAGAGCTGTCAAACATTTCCATATCAACTTTGTTACTATGCAGGAATTCCTGTTTGAGACTGCTTTTGTTGCCCCAGCACATTTGTTGCCCCCTGTCTTTCTTCCAATTTCTGGCCAAGTAAAACTTAATTAGCAGACTATTTTGATCAGAAGCAATGTTACAGGACCAACACTCAGGAGGAGTGTGTAAGTTTAACCTTTGACTGAAGGGAGACTGTAGTCACAAAATCTGACATTATCGTGTCCGGTTGTGCCCTAGAAGGAACACGCTCCACTCGAATATTCATGCCAGCCCCACAGGGCACATGTGCCTGCTGCAGCCAAGGGAGCCTTCCCCGACGGCAGCAGCGTCCTTGTGGGGCAAAGCAGGCTCCCCAGTTCCACTGTGCGGCATGAAAAGGGAGCTCGTTTTCCTGCCTCTTCCCACTATGCGATGTGCGTGGGTACAATAAGAATATGCTGTCTTCACTGGGCAGTGCTTAGCTCAGCTTGTAAGGTATTTCTTTCCTTTGACGAGGTAATAATGTAAGAGACTTGGAAGGGATGGGTTGCAATACAGAGCCCTATTCCTCTTTTCCTAAGACTATCAGAAACTCGCTTAAACTGGACTAAGCTGAAACCAGGTTAACGATATGCACGGGGGTCGTAGTTCTTTCTTCACTAAACCAGTTTTAAAACCTATTGAAGTTAAACTGCTGCATCTTTCTCTGCAGTCAAGGTTCACACTGATTCGTTATCCTATCTGCACTTAGCAAAGACCCGTCGTAACATCGCTTCACGACACTTCACGCCGTCCATGTCATTTATAATTGAAAGTATCTTGCAGCGAGGAGACCAGAAACGAGGACAAGCTGCCAAAGTATTGTATCTTTTAAAACACGCTGTAAAAGGTAAAAAGGGCACACGAAGGACTGACAGAGAACATGGGGAGGCAGGTTTGGCATCATCATCACCAGGGAGCTCTAACATCTGTCGTCAGTGTTAGCTCTAACATCTGTCATCAGTCAGAGCTGTAGGCCGAGGCCCAGCCAGCCATCGGAGAGTTTCTCCGAGCCCCGGCTGCTGAGCGACAGCCCGGGCTGTTGGTGCCCCACGGGGGCTGAGAGCGCAGGTCTCCACTAACTGGGGACAGACCCGGCACAGATGGCCACGCTTCCATTTGGGTCCTTAGCATACATGTGCACAGCCTCATTTGTGACAAATGATCTGAACCACACGTCATTGAATGGCACACATATGCCAAAGGTGTAGAGCTCATCATCGCCTGAAGCCCTCTTGTCCCTTTTGTCTGACTCGGAGGATGTCTCACTGCCCTCTCCCTATTTCTACATGTACATATGGAGTCTGCTTCTTCAGGGAGACAGAGTTAAAACAAAACACACTCAAAGATGTAAAGACAGACTTGCAAAATATTCTGAAAAATGTATGCAGAGAAAATGTATATGTCAGCTCAAAACCAGTACGGTTGCTGTTGCTAAAAATATACTGGAATTCATAGCTTTCCAGTGGTTTTTCAGTTGCAGTAATGTGCCAGGGCTTTTAGTATGCCAGCTGAGAAACGGGATGGGGGTGACAACCTTCTTGCTGAAACTTTGAAGCAATCTGTGTGGGTTGAATGGGGTATAAGTGAAAACTCCGACAGCCAAGCACAGCTTTCAGCCCTAGCGCGCATAGCCTGTCTTTTAAAAAAGCTCACTCTTCACTTGCAGTCATTTAATGGATTGTTCTGTTCACCCAACGGAAGCCATCCCGTAATGAATGGCACTGCAGAGATCTAAACCGTCCAACCTCAGTTCTGAAAGACTGGATTCGTGCCCACTAAATACAGTAATAAAAGCCCATTTATTTTCTCATGCACTTTCCCTAGTGCACTGGAAAATGTCCTATCTACTTGCGGCAATATAAAACCTGCACAGTGCAAATTCTGAGATTTGCATCTCCAGACATCGGCTTTATCACATTTTAACAGCAAACTCTATATCAGTGTAAATGACAGGTGATGTAGCCCAATACTATATACAAAACACACCTTCGTTTTGCAACTTCTACAAGTTCAAACTCTTGCTCGAAAGGCCCCAAGATTAGTGGTATCATGTCTTTGCACAGCAGGCAGAGTAATAATAACAGCAACAGAAAGATGTTTTCTCAGACATAAACAATGTCAGAACTTTTTGCATAAAACCAGGGCACTTTCTGAATTGCAGTATTTGTCAATCTTGATACATACACCTAATTTAGACCATTTGGGCTCAAAAATAATTTTATTCTCCAGTTCTTTGAGATATCAGACATGGCATTTTTCACGTCTCAATTTTCTTGCTAGCATGCAGTGTGTTTGGTCAAAAAGCTTTCATTACTGACAATTTTTGTAAGGAGCCTCCATCTCCAGCGAGGTTGGTGAATGTTTTCTCTTGAATAGAGTTAGTATGGAAACTTCAGTAGTCTTTCCAAAATGCCACGAACTGCATAATTGATTTGGAAAGGTGATCTGCGTTAGGGAGCATCATGAGGTTATGGGTACTCCATACAACTTTTCTCCAGACAGTAGCAGCATCGATTTTCCCATTCACTTGACCAAAAAAAAAAACAAACCACCAACAACAAAAAAACAACAAAACCCAAAACCTACTAAAAAAAAAAACCCACAAACAAAAAAACACTTTAAGAAAGAAACTCTTCCTTCATGCTACCTGACACACGTGCCTATGCCCCAAGCATATTTTCTTAGCTTAACTTCAGTAGCATGAGCAAATGCAATAGATTATAGCCCAAAGCGTAACTGTTATTACAGATTTTTTTTTTTATTTTTAAACTCTCCTCTAGCCTAAATGATGAAATCACAGAGTACCTAGAACCCAACATATGTGATAGCAGACCAAAGCTAGAAAAGCAGAGGTACTTAAAGAAGCTGGTGAAGCAAGATGTTTTTTTCATCGTGAGTAGTTCAAAGGAAACTGTAAGGCAGTGAATTTTCAGTTCCCACACTGCAGAGGACTCAGTCTGCTATTCTGTGACAGAGCAGAGCACGAGCTCCTGCTGAGTCAGAAAGCTGCTGAAGATGTGCGGGTGTGGAAACGCTGGTCTGCGTGCAGGCAAAGCGAGTCTTGTTGCCATTTGATACAAGCCAATAATCTGCAAGGAGGAGGAAAAGACCGGGCAGAATTTAAGCGAAGGCAATATGATGCCTCCTGATACCCCAGGGCCAAATAAAGATCAGGCCCCAGGGCCACGATATTGGCTTTAAATAGGAAGTAGAATGAATATATAGTAGAGCAGAGAGGAAGACTAACTACTATTTACATAGTGTACCCACATTGCCCAAATTACCCTAGGGAGACTCCAGACAAAAAACAAAAAAAGGTTTGCTTTAAAAAGTTGCTCACCATGAGATCGCTTATTCTTGTGAGCTGCTGTGAAATGAAGAAAGCTTGAAAACTAGCTGGTCAAGATGAGAACGGGCGTATTTTGCTCTGAAGAATGGGGAAAGAGGGAAATGGGGTGGTGCTCGTTAGGAAAGACAAGTGACTTCACAGGGGACATGAAAAGTGACTTAGATGCCCTCAGAAATCGGGAGTGTGAGAAGAATTGACTACAGTGGGGACAGCCTGCCCTTAGAGACAGCAGGACCAGTGCCCTGTACGATATCTGGAATCTTTTAAGTACTATATCCACGTGAGTTATACATGGTTTCTATCTAAAGTTCAGAATAATGTGAACAGCATATTTTTGACAAAACTGATGTCCAATTATGGGTCAAGCCTTCAAGAGCACATGATGGATTTCTAGATCTCCGTAGGTTTCCAAGAGTTCACCTCAGTAGGAAGGAGAAGGGGAGAAAGATAATGAAGCAGTAAAGATCTGAAAATGAGGGGTTTTAGAAACAGATGTGCAACCTCCTGAAAAATTGTATCTGCAAAAATGTTCAACAACCTCAATGATCGCAACTTGCTGAAGAGTTACAATTGAGCTTGTGAATAGGATGACAGGATTGCCCCATGAAAAGCAGCACATTGTTTTTGGGGAAAAAAAAATCCCTGAAACTATCAGAAGGTATTTTGGGGTTTTATTCGCAACATTTGTTTCAATTATTGCCCATATGACTGGGCCTAAAACTCATTAAATTACTTATTTTTTCTTATTTTACTGAAAAGCCTGTCTAACTTGCAAGGCAAACCAACAGACCACTGACTCCACAGGGGCAACAAATCAGTACCAAGAAAGATGCCCTCCTGGAGGATATGCTTAGGGAGCAAAAGCACTACAAGCTGGAGCAACACTCGCTATCAGATTGTGAAGAATTCTTGTCAGTGTTTGCGTTGGTTGGTTTGGGGGAAGAAATACATCCTGTGCCTCCTTACAGTCCTGCAATGAGCACAGACAAGCTCTTTTTCATAGGTGACAGCGATTCATCCTCTAACCTGGCATAGCTCCTCTTCCTCCTGTGGCTTCACAGCGACTGACAGCCTTATACGGCCTAACACGATTGGTACTTCCACCCAGATTTGTAAGAAACCCACAAATGGTTCCTGGTGGTATTTATTAGCTCCTCGTATTTCCTTTGCGAGTTACTGGCATCTATATTTTAAAAAGGCAGCTGCTGGGCTCCCAAACTTCCTACTTACTCCCTGGGAAAACACTTTTAATCTCTGATGAGAATAGCCTAATCAAATATATTTTGTGTACAGATAAAAACAGAGCATCTACACCATCATACAAAAGAAAGGGATTGAGTTGGACTTCATGTAAGGCTCTTGTAACTCTCAGCACCTTATTTACAGGAAGAATAAGTGAGTAGAAATGCTCCTGCTTCCAGAGAAGGGATACAGGATAATACATTTAGCAGAGACCAATTACTGACTGGCTTCCAGATGCTACTGCATTATAAATAACTATCTTTACGGTAGTAATTTATTACTGTAAGCTAAATTGACATATGCCTGAACAGAATTTTACTCAGTTAAAAAAATGTTGGGGAAACCAGCTGATTTCACCTCAGAGTAAAACTACAGAATGTGCATTAAAAACTGATGCAATTGTACCATTTTGGAGTAGAATACCACACACTGCATGCAAAAGAAACATCACAAGGGTGGAACAGTACGGCACAAATACAGTGTTATTAACCTGAAAATGTATGTGAAATAGTAGCATCAAGAAGATACTTAAAACACACAGAATAGTTTTTTATGTCAACACATGAATTATAGCACAGAAAAAGTTATTATGCACATATGAATTTTATTTGGACATTAACTAGTACTTTACTACTCTGCTTAAAATTCTGCCTGCACCTACAGCTGCGTTACCCATGTTAATGATTCACAGCTGCCAGCAGTCCTTGTTGGAGTAATACATCTGTGAAGCACTCCCAGTACCAAAACAACCGAAATGGCAGATTCAGCTTTCAGCTCTTGGAAAAGAACTGCACAACCAAATAGGCAGCATTTAACAAGACATGCCTGGAGCTAGTGTGCTGAAGTTATGAAGGAAGTTAAAAGAAAAGCTGGGAAAGTACATGAATTTCAAATTAAACAACAGACACCACAGCATGAACCAATCTGCTCCCATAAGTCTCCTCGTCCTTATTTTCTCATTGCGGGAATTTTCTTATTACTTAGCCGAGTCCTATTATTCTACCTAGCCTTGGGCCTTCCAAGAAAACATCAGGGTCCCCTACTAAAATTAATGGCAAAACTTCAACTGTCAAAGAACCGTGGAGCAGGATTAAGATGTCAGTATAAACCTTTGATAAAAACTGACCCACAGGACCTCAAACATTAAGACTGAGAGATACCAGCAGGTAAGGGAGACAACCTTTTTGGGTAGATTGTCAAGCTTACCATGAAACCCCTTGCCCCCAGCCAACCCTCCCTCCCATTCCAATAATTATCTCGAGTCAACAAGACAGTGATAAGTAAGTTAGCTTGTGAAGTTGACAGGCCTTCAAAAAAGCCACTATTATTCTTCTACGGTCCTTTTTGTTTCATTGCTTTCTTAATGACAGTTTTCGGTTCTGGCAATTTTACGGTTGGTTACGTGGTACCTATGTGACTCAGTAACTTAAAATCTACCATCGTTATTATTTTCCTCATGTAAGAAAAATAAAGTGAACGTTTCTGAGGTACAAATCTATACACATAATTCTATAGTTTACAGAAGCTGTTCACACGATCTTGAAAGAGCTTTGTGTGTTTTGCAAAACTTCTAACATACTCCTCTTGTATCCATGCACAGTGATATCTGGATTTTATACCTAGTGAAATGTGAAATTCCTTAGATGCAAAGCTCTTCCCCTTCCAAAATTTGTGTCTTTCCAAGTTCAAATTTATCAGCTTGTAAGCACGCAATGCTTGCGGTTTATCTCAAATTCCCATCCTCAGGGTCCATTAAAGAATTCAGAATTTAATCCAAAACTCAGTGAAAACACTATACTGTCTATGGACTTGGACTTCCTTAGGTTTTCTGAAAAGTTCTGCTTTTGCAGCTTTCCAAGCAATTGGAAAAGAAGGGATATATAGTTATATCAAATGTGTCAGGTTGAAACTGCCCTGACAGGAAAAGTCTTAAGCCTGGAAGTGGTCTGCACTTAAGAACAGCAAGAAGTAAGGTAATGATGCAGGTTTTTATTTTCTTTAAAACCATTATTATTTTGGGCATGATGAAATAAATTAGAAAGAGACTTATGTGGTCACTTCTTTGAAGAACCAATATTACACACTGCTCTGTAGATTTGCAAATACTGTTCTGAAAATACATTCAATTCACTTTGCAGCTTACATATTGACTATCACTATATACGTGTGCATTTTTCCATTAAAAAGGCAACATTTCATCATATTTTCAGTTTCACAGTATCATCACAGGTACTTTCTAGGCAAAATAATTACCGTCTTTCAAACCCATGACGGCTACTGCAAGGAGTATAATAGTAGTACTATACTGAGACTTTTTTGAAATTTTTTAGCGAACGTTCTCTAAAACCACTGTGAAGCTTGTATTGCTAACCTCATTCTGTCTTCCAAGACGGTATTTCCCTGGAAAATTGTATAATCTTAAATAACAGATGAAAAAAGCAAGCCAAGTAAAAATCTTTGGAGGGATTCAGTTCTTATACTATTCTAATTAAAAATTTTGCAAGCAGCTTAAACAAAACGTATAGTGACTCTCAAGTGACAGACCCACTGTGAAGAAGGAAGTTAGTTCAAAGATGAGGAATAAGACTGGTAAAAGGATTAGAGGGCACAAGACAGAACTTAAACTGCAGTAGGGTTATAAAATTGACTAAGGGCTTGAGATTAAATTTGCAAAAGCCATTAATGCTGAAGACTCCTACTGAGTCTAAGGGAGTTTGGATCCATCTCTGTGTAAGAAAAGGCAACTTCTTACACAACAACTTCATGCTGAGTATGCGCAATGGTTTAAACCATTGGAGCCATTTGAAAGTAGGCAAAAGTTAGCTCACAATGTCTGTTCACGCAGCAGTTGCCGTGGAGAGCATGAACAAGAAAGTATGCCGTTTGATCAGATTTTTTATGTTTGGTAGGCAGAAAAAAAAATTTAATTCAATTGCACATCTACTGTGGAAATCCTACGAATGATTAAACACAGGCTTAATGCTTTCCATTGCCATCTTCCTATTACACACATGCGTCAGAGCTTGGGTGATGTCTTCCCTTTCCTCGCTACTTCTGTTGCTGTCAATCTTCCATGCAGGGTTGATGATCCTGATAAGATTCCTGAGAAGAGGTCTTATCATGGGGTTCCGCATTTAGACTTATTTTCAACACTAGGGGACTGGAAGAAGGAAACACGAGCAAAAGTGAGAATAGGAAAGAACCCACAAGGGAGTGACATCCTACTGAAACCCCAGGATCTGAATTCTGCAGATCTACAGAAATGTAAAATCAGGCTGAATATATACTACTGAATGAAATAAAAGTACAGGGGCACATCCTTGTATTAACTTCACTGGGACATCTGCACCTATCATGCCTTCAGGAAAATAACTTTTGAATATACGTTCAAGATGACGCTTAATAGTATGTTAAAAAAAGGTAGAACCACCACCACAGCTATAACTAATCATGAGAAAAATGAGAAAGACCATCAGTCTACTAGTCTACATGGTTATACACTATTCTCAACTAATATAAAGCTCATATAATAATTATCAGATACAATCAACTAAGTCACCATCTGCAGACACAGATTTGTGTGATTAGGGAAATAGAAATTAACAACGATATAACACTACCTTCATTTCATACTTATTCCATGACTCCTGGAAGCTTGGGGAGATTAATTATTTACAGAAGAATTATATGAAGGCGTATACTGATGTATGGAGCTTTTTTTATTTATTTTTGGTCAGATGACTTCATATGAAAATATTTCCTCCAGCAGAAACGGATAAGAAGCCTACCTGTGCCTGCTGCTTTCCTATTGCTGTACTTACTGGTTTGCTAATCTAAATGCATAAATGGAGCATGGGAAACCAGCCAACAGTTACCACTGGAGACTTGGCAACACGGTCTATGCTATCCGGTCACATTTGTTTTCTCCTTCTTATACCAGCAATGTAAACAGTTTGTGAAGACCCAGACTCCACACACATTAAGAAAAGACCTTACCTTTCTGGATACTAAACATAGAAGAATATGTTATGGAGACTCATGATTTAAGTACATTTATCAAATATATTCAAAAGACTGAGACAGAAACGCTAAGAATCGTCACGTGCTTTAAATTACAACACCCTTTTGTCTGAATCAACAAAGCAAAATCAGGAATAATCAAAAAGACTCCACAGCAGCAGGCTCTGCTCCCCTCTTTGTATGCCTGTCAACCACGGGAAATATCTTACAGCTCCCAGGTTCCAGGTCCAGCCAGTCTGTATCTGTCCTGAGCAGAAGCAAAAAGAGTAAATCCTTTCAAGTTCCTACTTGTACGTGGATGATGGAGTCCTACTATGAAGTCTGTTTTGAGGGCACAGAGGGCAAGATGAAGGCAGGCTGTATTAGCGTAGATACATAGATACGGCAATCTCCTAAGCGCAGATATGCTATGCTGCAGTTACTTGTAAAAAAGAAAACAAAAACCCTACACACGCTCTCTTAACCTTTTTTGCTCTGCAAGTGTTTCTTTCCTAAAGGACCGATGTATCAGCACCAGAGAAGCAACCAATCATCAGAAGTGTTTCAAGAATTAACTGCGCGTTGAACTCTGCATCTCAGCACCTCACTAAAACAGCACCTTCTGCCCTCGGGGCACGACACGCGGACTTTCTTTTCCACAGCCCATTGCTACTGAGCTGGGTTACTGATATTTTTTAATCGGCTATGCTACTCTTTTGTAAAATCTCAAGTGCCTTCAGTAAAAAATGAGAGGAATCTGTTACATGAGTACTTCTTACTAGGGAAAATTAAATGCCATGGAATAATTTTCAGCAAAAGATTCTTTTCAAGCACTGAAATATTTAACAGACTCTAACTCCTCTCTGCAGCAGTTGTTCAGTAAGCTGCAATTTTCTTGTAATTGGGAAGATAAAGGTATGGCTGAAATTCATGGATTTTCAGCACTAGAAACAAGTTTGCTTGTATTTTCCTTTTAGAGACAGATAAGGGAACTGTTTTTAGAAAGATTTGTTTGTGTTTTATTTTGATATGAATCATGTGTGTTTAAAAGAAGAGTAGTAAAAACACAACTCAGGATTATAACGGCAGTCACAGAGTGATGGGCTCCAAGTCACAGTGTTTAAGGCCATAAAGTTCACCCAACCATGCAGCTTTACCTTCTGTATGTCACAGGCCATTTATATTTTTGTCCAGGAACCTTTGCGTTGAAGACAATAACTTGTGTTTGGGCAAGATACATCTAGAAAGTTTCCCACATAGGTAAATGAAATGCAAAGAAAATTTATTACTATCTACACTTTTGTTATTGTGAATTTTTACCAACTGTAGAAATTGGCTAATATTTGCCTTTGGTTATGAATAAAATGCCACATAGCTTATTTGCAGCAAGGAAAATATGAGAGGGAAGGAGTTTTAAGTATCAAATGCACAGCTTGCTTTTTTTTTTTTTTTCTTCCTTTCCCCAAAATAAAACTTCCTCACAGATCTGCCAAGGCTGAAGCTCATTTTAGCTGCTCAGGTTAGAAATGCATTTCAGTCTCCCAATAGATTGTTGTAAACTGATTTTTATAACTGCTTGAAAGAATCAGGTGCTTCTCTGCTACTGAAGGTCAATGAATTCTTGGTGTCTGGCTTACTTAAGCATTTTTCAAAAACGCTGCCTAAACACACTATCCACAATGCAAAATAATAAAGACAGAGTGTTCTCGTTTGGATCATTTTTAAGGGTGGGTTACACTAATCATCATCTTCTCAGTGCAAGTTTCCTTGAAGTAAGGTCTATCTGGACACAGCACTTCAGACAAGGTTAATCTCGAGCACCGTGAGGAAGTTCACATCCATCACAAATGCTAGCTGGTTAGCCAAGCTATTTACTCAAGGGGTATCAACAGTCACCGGACTCTCACTGCCATACCACTATAGTAAACATTCCTCCTACCCTCCCCACTGCTGCGTGCACAAGAATATACAAGAAAGAATCTCCTCCAAGAACAGATCGAGCTCATTAAAACATAACAGCTCTCATTTCTTATTTCTGCCCCCAAACCCCACACTGCACTTACTTTTCCAGAAAAAGATCCCCATATACTAACCAGAAATATTTCAACAGCTAAAACAGTTACAGCAACCTTCAGGATTAGTTTTTGGGAAACTCAGCAAGGAATGAGAAATGGATTTAAATCAAGACTAGTTTATTGCAACAGAAGTCAAAGACCAAACCGCTGATGTTTCTGCCTCCCTAATATCCCTTATAAGAGAAAGAGAGGAAAAAAAAAAATAAAATCAGACCTGCCTGCCTTGTGATCAACCAACTGTTTTCTATCAGCAGAGTAAGATTTCATCTATTGTAGGGAAAAATATAAATAAACAGAAAAATGAAATTTGACAAATTAGTTCTCATGGTTCAGGAGGTAAAAATCCCAGAACAAATCAATAAAAGAATGCCCCTAGAATGCAACTCCTACTCCCAGCATCAAGTTGCCCTTTGTTTCTTTTGGGTAATACTGAAATTGATTGGAACTGAGCATAGGATGAGCTCACAAGAATACAATATTTGTAAACAAAAGATTTTTATTTCATTATAGAGCTGTTAGACCTGGAACACTGGACAAATTCCAATCTGTGTAATTACATTCTGTCTACCTAAATTTTTTCTGCAGCCTTAATTGGAAATGATGTTTCTCCTCATTTCCTCTCCTACATCACGGGTCCATCACATAAGTGTCTGCACTTGAATGAAATGACTTTTTATAGTCAGCATAAAGGACAACCTGGGATGCGAGGATAGAACAGAGTTGTTACAGAGGTAGAAGTGACAGAAAACTTTCCAAGTGGTCATTATAAGGACCTTTTAGACTCCTCTCTGCTGAAGAAAAAGAGGAAAAGGTATGCTTCTCTTGGTATGTCTGAAACCAGTTAAGATTTTTACCCAATTTTCTAAATAAACCACCGAGTATCTACAAAAATCTTACTCTTTCTCTTGTTGAGTGCTACAGTAACTACTGCTAGCCTCCCGCACTAATACTGAAGAATTCACTTACCTTATACTTGATGATCTCTATATTGTGTACGACAATTAATTGTATTAAAGTTAAAAATTACACACAAAACCTAACCAATCTCATTCTCATAACTAATGTATGACTTGCTAAATATTTATAATTAGCTAAAACTAGCAACAAAACAATCTCACTTTGAATTAGTTAAATTATCTTCCCCATCTCACCCGCCTTGATCCGAAACAGATGGCCAAAGCACTGGTTTACTTTGCAGAAGTTACACAAGGAGACCGACAAGTGTTCTCACTCACTACTACTACAGATTTTCAATAACTTTTTTTGCACTAGTTTAAAAGAAACTATGGAAAAGTGAGGTGGTCCCCATTTCCTGGTGAGAGGTTGTAGGAGTATATTCGCATACACAGTCCCTGAGACGCCATATTCCTTCTAAGACTAAAGTTCAGAAAGAAAAATTGCTAAATCAGCTGCTGTAGCATAATGCATATCTTTGCACACTTTACAGCACACAGCAGTGTCAACTATAAACAATTTACTCATTTATTACAAAGCTGCCAACAGTGAAGCAAAAATTTCCCACAAATCATAAAGCTGAATGTTTTAACTGTCTTACATTATTGATATATCTGCGCGCGTGTATGCGCACATCTAGGTATAAAAAAGAATATATGAATATATAAAAACTTGACATCATTAAATAGTCATAGAAACTGGAATATATGTAACTGAAATGTTAAGCATAAGCATAGGAATTTTAAAGTTTGTCTAATTTAACCTTCCTGCTGCAACGTAATTAAAAAGCAAAAAGATTGACGCTTTCTTCACTTAGCATTCAAATCTCTTCATAAAGCAGTACGATACAGTTTCTTCCTTTAATTACGTTAAAGAGCTGATTTGTGAGCAAGGTCTGGCATTTCATCTTGCAAGGGTACTTAAATCTTACATAATTCTCACTGAGACTAAACAGCCCACATGAGTACAAGGACTTTTCTGTTTACAGTGAAACAAGTTGATCTGACTGCAGGCTACTGCCAAATCTGCCACTGGTTACACTAATCAGTGGAAGAAAGAAAAGGACCTTCAAAAAAAACAATAAAGAAAGAAATAGTAAAAATAAAATACAGTACAGTTCAGCTTCAAAATGATTTGTTGCCTTTAAAAACCACAAAATTCAAAATGCAAGATGCTCAGCAAATGCAGAAGTTCAAGAATAACTTTATCACATATTAAATACAACAGATTCCCACCATTGCCTTGACTGATTTATGGCCATAGGTATTCCAATATATCCCCAATTCTCTGCAAAGATGTCAGAATAGAAAGAGTAAATAATGAAACTATAAATACCAATGTTTAATCTGACTCCATATGGTTTCTAGCACCACAGGATGGTAATGCCCCACAAACATGAATGCATCCATAGTCACAACAGCCCTAACATGTTCTCATACCTCATAATCTCATCAGTGTACCTCTGGGAATTTTACCATATCATCAAAACATGATTAAAGGCAGCCAACTTGCGATTTATTCCATACTCAACAGGCCTGCCATCAGCCACCACCACTAAGGGGTCAGAAGCAAGGCAAATGATCACTTTTTCACCAGCATTTATGAAGCTGAAGCTGGCCTTAATCCAGATGATTAACAACTCTCTTTGAAAGGGTGGGAAGAGGCAGCAAACATTCTACAAAGTTCTCTTCAGTCTTTTTGACTAGAAAGAATGTGGTTAGAATACAGGAACCCAAGGAAAAGCTTTGTAGTAAGTGAGTATTGGCGGGAAAGAAAAACCTGAGGATGTTCAGGATCCAAGGAAGGGGCAGAAAACAGCAGGGTGCAGACGGCAGCTCGTCGTGCCAGTCTAACAGGACTGGTGAGCCAGATGGCAACTGGAAATAGAGTATCAAAAGAACCTGAGAGAGAAAATAAGATTCCATTGCAGCTGGAAGCAGGTTTACAGAAAACTAGTGTGAAGGCCAAAGGGACAGCGAAAGGTATTGTTCTCATGAGGAGAAAAACAACCTTTGTTGCAGTAAGCTATTCAGCACTTCAACCCAGCTTTGTTCTGTTTTCCGTCTCCTCCAAAACCTCCAACTCTTTGGCATTCCTCCTGTATGTGGGGTGGCCTCCTACTTACCCTACTAAATTTAAAAACCCAATAAAGAATAAATAACACAAAGCACCCGAAAATATGTGCTGCATTTTTAAATGACAGCAAAGGATATAAAATTTGAGCATACATTATGCAGCATAGAGAACAAATCCAGATCAGTGCCGGCTTCATTAGTGGCAATATTAGCATACCGCTACTTTAGACATAGCCCCTTGCAAGCACATCGAGAGTCTCCATGCCTGCCGTTGCAGTCATCTGCTCAGAACGGCTACGCTTCGCAAAACATAAAACCAGTACATCCAAAGAGAAGAGTACTACTCCTAGGGTGGAATTCTGTAACAGAAGAGAGAGCACTGATACAAGAGAGTTCCTTTGCTTTCAAATACCAAGCGGCCACTACAGACTTCAGAGGATGCCAAAAGTCAGTGTTATTATGGAGACCTTCAAGTCATTCTGAATTACGTTAAAAGTCTTGTAACTATCATGCAACTGTAACACCACTCCTTTCACTCACAGTCCCTGCTCCTCACATCTAGCTGAAGATTCAGCTCTCTGTAATGTCTGTGGTTTCCTGTCTTATCTTTAACCTATCACTCCCTAAGGAACAGGATGAAAATTAATGCAATCCTACATTTATAATACAGCTTCACCAGAATAAGCAGCGGAAATTCAAGTAGACATGACGATTATGTAACCTGTAATTACTATTTCTGCCCTTAATCAGAAATGTTGTTCTGAGACAGCAGTCAGTGTAACGACGTTGACAATTCATAAAAATAAAGGGATGAAAAGGGATGATAATATCCAGGAGAGTTACCTCTGATTTCAGATGTCGGAGCCGACACCTGTAAGACGCCCTGGCTCCCAGCTGCCTAGGGGGTTAGCCTTGTAGCACCAGCTTGGAGGCAGAGGAGGCAGCCCACGCTACTTGAAGAGTACAATGGACTTGCTGTGGGGTATACGGCAGTTAGGAGTGCTGAACCAGTGCAAGCTTCCCACCTTCCTCTATCAATAAGAGACTAGCAATTTTTAAACACTCACCCCTCCCCACCCCAAAATAAGCTCAAAATAAGCACTAACACTGATTTAAAAAATACATATGGCACTCAAGCAGGAAACAGACCTCTTAAACTTGGTCTCCAGTGCTGCCAGTGGCTCGCTAACTGGTTTTGGATGCATCACTGCAACTCCTAACTGTTTCCAGCCTCCGTCTTCCCTGATTATACTGTATATTCTGCGGTACAAGTTCTAACGTCAGCTTACCCAGACACCACGTTTAACGGGAACCGGTCATAGCCAGCGTCACTAGGTGCTACCATCATGCAAGTAAGTAAAATCAGTAAGAATACAACACTAAAAGTTGCATGCCTTTAACGGGGCTTTGAAGGCACGTTTCTTTCTAATATGCCAATTAAGTCCGCTGAGTGAACTGACATTTAATCCATTCTGCCTCTGGTTCAGTAACTCTAACAGATGTAAAGATTATTTTAAGGAATACTGGGAAATCAAAAAATCTCCGATTCTTCTCTAGAATGCACACTTCTCGCATTTACCTAGGCGAGCATCCAGAAATGAATGGGTTAATGCACAATATCAATACTTGGAACATTTGAGTCATGGAGCTCTCTCTTTGATCTTTCATTCGGTGTGCTACTGCAAAAGCAACCACCTCACCCTCTGCGAGACAAAAATGAAATGGAATTTGACATCATGTTTGAAGGATTCAATTCCTTTTGATACATTTTGGTATCAGAACTGCAAACCACGATCTACAAAGCTGCAAATGAATAGAAATTCACTTTAAAGGTTCTTCACTTACAACAGATTACAAGCAGCTAAGGTCTCCAAGACAGCACCCTGCTTAGTACAAATTAATCTGGACATATGAATCCAAGGTCATCATGTTCTTTTAATGATCTGAACTCGCCAAATATTAAACATTATACAAAGCAACACAGGCCGCTGCTGTAATAAACGACCAGACTATTCCACTTTGATCAGCATGGCGTCCCATATAATTATCAAGGAGCTTAAACTTGGTTACCAGATTACATTAATATAAAACACAACTTCTCGGCTACACTGTCCCTGAAACACTGTAGTGACACATTATTTTTTTTTCCAGAATTAATTTATCAATTCCCAAATGTTGTATTTCAATGCTAGAAAGGATAATTAAAGTTGCTGATTACACAGCCTCTTGAGTCTCTGTATCATCTTTGTGCTGGACAACAAACGGGATCCTCTCCCCTTTGGTAACTAGAAAGGGCCAATTCTTTCTTGACCGTTATACCACACGGCCCTAAGGACAGAAAGAACATATCAGCAATAGCAGTGCTGGTTGACTTCTGGTTGCAGGGTCACTGCTGCCTGTGAGGGCGTGGAAGGCAGAGAGGACTTTGCATTTAGCTGTAACAGCTTCGCTTACTCTAAACAATTTTACTTCAAACGCTGGAAATTTGTTCTGGTGTTTAATGAGATGCAATGGAATTTGGACATCTCATTTTAACAAGCAACTTTTCAAAGCACACCTGTGTTTAGGGATTTAATAGAAACCATTTCGATTCTGAATTTACAGCTCCCTGACTGTTGACTAATTACTTGTCATTAATGAAGACAATAAACCCCTTTGATCCACATTTGATTTAAACCATGTAAATTGAAGTTCCCCCCCTGTGACGAGTATCTATGTACCATCAATTTCTGAGTAACATTCTTGATGGTCTCAGATTAATCATCAACAAAAAGAAGTCACTAGGAAGTGAAAATCCTCAAAATTAAGTATACGAGTATAATAAGAATGGATTTTGGTTGATGAGTTTAGGAACTGAGCTTGCAAGAATCAACTAAATACTCTTACAGTTAAATTATTCTGTTGCCTTGAATGAAAGGGAAGGTTATAATTTGTCTTAATCAGAATTTCGCCCAGTTTGCGCACTAGTGAATCCAGAAAAATAGTTCAAACTTTTGTGTTAATGCTGTATTACGAAATCCACGTTTGCTAACTCTCTCCTGCAAACGGCAGTTGCACACTACAGAGGCTGCTGAGGCAGCAGAAGCCCCAGTATAAGAACACACAGGTCTCCTGTTCTAGCAAGGCTCTTTGCTTAAGCCCAGATTCAAGAATTAAATACTACGGGAAGAATTCTACTGTTAGATTAGACAAAAGCAACCAACCCACCCCCTTGCCCCTCCAGCATTCTGTCCTCCGAACTTGTTACTTTCAGGAGGTCAGGTATCCCCACATCCTTCCCTTCGCACGATGTCTAAAGGCAGACGTAAAACTCTCACAACCACTTTTTTGAGGGCTGCCGTTCAGAAAGGAACATGCATTTTACTTTAATCTCCTGTCCAATTATAAGTAGACAGAATGATAAGACCATGGCCTCCCTAAAGTTCAAGCACAGTCCCGACAAGTACTTCTTTCATAAGCTGTCACTGAGTTCGTTTACCAATTGTACTGATTTGGAACAGATTTCTTTCCATATTCGACCCAGTTTTTTAGTGAATAGGTATGGCTTTGGAGAATCAAATCTGTGGGTCTTCGAATCCAAAGGAGAATGCTGCTATGAACCAGGAGGCCACAGGCAGGTTTCAGCAACTAATGAGTGCGGCCAAAGCAAGCTGCACGTAAGGCCTGAACCTCTATAGAGTTCAGTGATGAATTCATGCAAAAGGCCCCACTCATAAATTGAAAATGGATCCATAAAAATTTGTGGGCGTTTTCACTTTTTTTAATGATTTACTAAGAATTTTATATACTAGAAAGTTAGTAAGCTCACAAATGCTTGGCAATTTCCAAAATTTGCTCCTAAATGACTTAAAATTTAGCAATCGCTACTACATAAAAAGTCTTTTAAGTCTTTATATATTTATGTTATAAATATTTAGTCTGTATCTACAGCATTGCCACGCAATGAGAGATAGTACTTCTAGGAGCGTTTATTTACCATTCTCCAAATTCATAATTCCAGTTCAGATTTTTTTTCTGAAAAAAATACAGTTCTTATCAATTTTCACCATTACAGAATGACTCCAAGCATCTACCATTTAATACACAATTTGACTCCCATAATGATATTTCAAAATGCCAACAGAGAAGACCTATTCCTCACCATTACTGTGAAAAGTAAATATCTAGCCTGGATTTCTGCCAGATAATTCTAAAACTGGCTGTTTGTGAACAGCAGATATTTTTTAATTAACTCCCAATACTACATGAACCTGAATTCTTCACTACTTACGCATTTCTAAATAGGTCTGCATTACGGCCTCAAGACCAAGAAGTATGATCAGAAATCTGATAACAGATCCTGAAAAAGCAGAACGAGCTACTTAATATTCTGCTGCTCCTGCAGTTTGATCTAATCTTCAGTGAACTGCAGGAATGACAAAATATTAATTATGGACATATTTTGCTTCATTATTTATGCTTCATCCAAAAGGTAATGTTTAAGAAACAAACCCCTCATGCTTAATTCTCTGTCATCTTTTTGCTAATTATCACAGCAGGGAGGGATGCGGATTTAAACCAAGTCATCCGACTCCTACTGTTTGCAGCCCCTCAAACGTGTGTTCTGCTTGTAAGCTGTACTTAAAGCAGGCATAAAGGTCATATTCGCATAAACTCACACTCCTAACACTGAAATATTTTATTATTTTTAGTTTCAATGACATCCTCTCTCTTATCTGGATTTAACTTCATTAAAAATGAATTCTGCGCACTTCTCAATGGAGAAATCTGTCTAACATCCTTCTAACCAGGGTGTCTTGTTTTGTACAGAATGGATGAGTCCATAGACACATCTTCAGGGAGATGCATATTGTTCCCAGCTAGTGCAGTTACTCAGAAGTTGCAACGGAAGCCTGAGCTTCTCCAGGGAAAGCTCAATACAGGGCACTGGCGCATCAAGCTACTTGGAAATGTCCCTTGGAGGAGTCTCTCTCTACTGTTTCTATAGGATGCTGTGGAGACCAGCTTCACAACGCGGACCAATAAACCTTCCTCAGTTTATTACTGCTTCTACACAGAGACACCAATGACATGGATATAGCCCCTTTCCTAGCGATTATCTTTAAGCTACTTATACTATTTTTTTCCCTTCTTTTTTGAAGGCCCAAAGTAACAGGCCACAATTTTAGAGATGAATGACAAAAGCACAAACAGTATGGCACAATTCATCCCATTATATTAACTTGAGCCAACAAGGAAAGATGCTATGCTGGACCAGGGACTGGTGGGGAAAGTGAAGCTCAAGGGCAGCCCTGGCTGCAGTGACCATGAAATTGTGGAGATCCTGAACTCTCAGGGCAGCAAGCAGGGCACACAGCAACCTCACTACCCTGGACTTCAGGAGAGCAGACTTTGGCCTCCTCAGGGATCTGCTGGGCAGAGTACCATGGGAGAAAGCCCTGGAGGGAAGAGGGGCCCAAGAAAACTGGTTAATATTCAAGGATCACCTCCTCCAAGCTCAGAAGCAATGCATCCCAACAAAAAGGAAGTCTAGCAAAAATGCCAGGAGGTCTGCATGGATGAACAAGAAGCTCCTAGACAAATTCAAACTGAAAAAAGAAGCCTACAGATGGTGGAAGCAAGGATGGCTAGCCTGGAAGGAATACAGAGAAATTGTTCAAGCAGCCAAGGATCAGGTTAGGAAAGCTAAAGCCCTGATAGAATTAAATCTGGCCAGGGCCACCAAGGGCAACAAGAAAAGCCTCTACAAGGACATCAGTGATAAAAGGAAGACTAGGGAAAGTGCAGCACTCTCTGGAAGAAAACGGGAGATCTGGTCATCCGTGATATGGAGAAGACTGAGGTACTCAATGACTCTTTTGCCTTAGTCTTCACCAGCAAGACCCACCCAAGTTGCAGACGGCAAAGGCAGGGACTAGGAGAATGAAGAACTACCCACTGTAGGAGAAGACCAGACTTGAGACCATCTAAGGAACCTGAAGGTGCACAAGTCCATGGGACCTGATGAGATGCATCCACAGGTCCTGAGAGAACTGGTAGATGAAGTTGCTAAGCCACTATCCATCATATTTGAGAAGCTGTGGCAGTCCGGTGAAGTTCCTGCTGACTGGAAAAGGGGAAACATAATCCCCACTTTTAAAAAGGGAAAAAAGGAAGATCTGGGGAACTACAGGCCAGTCAGCCTCACCTCTGTGCCCGGCAAGATCATGGAGCAGATCCTCCTGGAAACTATGCTAAGGCACAATGAAAATAAGGAGGTGATCCGTGACAAGCAACATGGCTCCATTAAGGGCAAATCATGCCCGACAAATTTGGTGGCCTTTGATAATGGAGTTACAGCGTTGGTAGACAAGGGAAGAGCAACTGACATCACCTACCTGGACTTTTGCAAAACATTTGACACCATCCCACACGACATCCTTGTATCTATATTGGAGACATATGGATTTGACAGATGGACCATTTGATGGATAAGCAATTGGCTGGATGGCCGCCCTCAGAGTTGGGGTCAATGGCTTGATGTCCAAGTGGAGATCAGTGATGAGTGGCGTTCCTCAGGGGTTGGTATTGGGACGGGTGCTGTTTAACATCCTTGTCAGTGACATGGACAGGGGGATTGAGTGCACCCTCAGCAACTTTGCTGATGACACCAAGCTATGTGGTGCGGTTGACACACTGGAGGGAAGGGATGCCATCCAGAGGGACCTGGGCAGGCTTGAGAGGTGGGACCGTGGGAAGTGGAAGGTATCGCCGCCCAGGACAGGGGGTTTGGAACTAGATGATCCTTAAGGTCCCTTCCAACACAAATGATTCTATGATTCTATGACTGCTATAACTTCGAGCAGTACTGTAACTTCTTTATGTTAAACTCCTTGCAAATAGTTGGCAGAGACCTGTCAAAATAATGCACTTGTTTACTAAAGTATACTGTTTGACTGCAATAACTATACGTAACACAAAGACGATTAGTTCCACAAGCAGCTGTCCTGCCCCTGCAGCACTTCCAAGCAAGTGGCAGAAAGAATTCTTGGCTAATGCTTTCAAGAAACTCCCCAGCTATGATGGGCTATCTCAGAGCCCGAGACAAAGTGCATGAAGTCTCTTCCCACAGTACAGCAAGCAACAGACTTAAAACACACAGAAAAGCCCACACTACTTTTTCCAGAGAGCATCTAGCCGTGAAGAGAGAGAAGATTAAAACAAAATTAATTCCTTACAAACAATTAAGCACGAAGAAACCCCATAACACAGTCAGCACTGCCAAATGGCAGTTTTATAGTACCATTGAAGCGTTTTGCAATTATTTGTGTTGAAGAATACAAGCTAAATTTTTGACTGATATTGATGCATACATGAGCATCATTTATAAATTTCCCCTGAAAACCTAGGCGAATTCCATTAGTTGTTTAAGAAACATGCTCTGGAGCTTTAAGCTTCACACACTGACCGCAAAGAACAAATTTGTACATCCACGTGTATATGTGAGTATATATATTTATGCATGCATGTATATATATTCTATATATACATATAAAAAATTACATACACATACATACACTGGACATTACCTTTAACTGTCCCTTTTTGTCTGTCTGCTTTTAAATACATTTCTTCTGAAGCTTGTATCCAAGCCTTTTATTGTAAGCATTCATTTCATGACAGAATCTGCAGACATGCAGAGGTATATTCATATTGATAAGCCCCTCAAGCTGCTGTTCTTTGTTAAGCAACCAGCACAAACAGGTATACATACAACATTTTATCATTACGCTACAGATGTGCTTTAGGGGAACACAAGAAAAGTGAAAAGCAATATTTTCTTTTCCTACTACACAAATTATCAGTGTCTTCCAATATACTGTAAATTTATACTAAAACCAAGATGCACCAAATAGTCTTCATCTGCCCTGGTTAATCATTTGCAACTCTGAAAACATCAGCAACATTACTAGCAACATTAGTATTAATCATGTCTTTAAAAAAATAATTACAATGTATTTATTCTAATTCAATCCTTTTGTTTATATTAAAATCTTTCCATTTAAACACAAGACAACCATTTTCTAAACTCTGTGCCTAGGCAAGGCATATCATACCACCAACCACACAAAGCACCTGGGTGAAAAACGCCATTTTTGTTGTTCATGTTAGAGCAGTCCTACAGTTGATTCTCTCCTAACATACATACACACAGGCAAAATGTCACATATTTCTATTCTTCCTAATAACCATACTCTACACACATACAAAATCAGGCAAGTTTCCCTTTTGGAGCTAGAGCTGTTCAGTGTTGCTTTGTGCATCTCTTGTATGTGGTTTAGAAACAAGCTCAACTCAAGCCTACCTGGCTTGGAAACCAATGCAAGCTATAAGCATATACTGGGTTTTGCTCTGGATGGTTACCACAGAAAAGAGTCACAACAACTAAAGACCCAGCATTTAGTGGCTGTAAAAAACGCCTGTTGCTGCTGAACCATATGAGAAGACCCACGTCTCCATGTATTTTTGTTGGTACAACAGCCACTCTCTAGAAATTGTGCTGCTGGTGGTATAAGCTTTGTTCCACTCCACTAGTTCAGTTGCAGGAATTCCACTGTGGTTTAAAATTATCCAGTCTTTGAGCATGGAACTTACGGAAACAAGGATACAAGGACTTTTTAGCACCAACGGTCTCACCCATCAGCAGACTACATGAGCTATGCCACAGGGTCCTAATCTGTCTTGGTGAGATGTTGGGAACAGCGCCGATGGCTCAGTATTACAGAGCACAAACAGATCCCAGAAGCCGGAAGAAAAGCTCTGGAGACAATTCCTTTCACTTGTAAGACACGAGCACCCTACGTGATTTCACAACACTTTCACTTACGGTATCATTCACTTTTTCTAGGGAGTTTCACCAAGTAAAATAAGCTTCCAAACACTCTATAGATATTGGCTGTAAAAAGCTCCCAGTCACCCAAATTTATTCCTTTTCTCTGTTAGTAGTCTGGATGCACAATTTTAAAGCCCACACCTGCAACGTATGTTCCGTTTCATCCCCTGCAGAACGTGGTTATAAGGGTTATATAAACATGGTTACACGCAAATAAATATTGTTATATAAATAGGTGTATAATTATCCATTATAAATCAACAGACAGTACTGCACAGTGGAAAAACATACTAAACTATCACAGGGGATGCATACTTGGTTTACACTTGAATAATTAATACCATTTAAGCCATGAATAACACAAAAGTTGTTAAGTGAAAGCTGGAAACAGGTTTTACAGCTCAGTGGGAAACAATACCATTTTGTTTGTTAGGCAAACAAAAGAGGGTCATGGTGTCTTGTAGTGCAAAAAAAAAAGGTTAAGGAAACACTAGCAATAACATTTAAGTAATTGCCATATTCTGATCCATCTAAAAGTGCAGCCATGCCCAAGCTAGTTAAAAAAAAAAACCAAACAGCTAGCAGAAGTCTCAGAAGTCTTTCATTGCAAAAGTGGTGATGATTCCATCATCATCACTCAGTCTCATTTATTGCAAGCTAGGAACAAAGTATGTCAAAGCAAGCAATGAGTGATGAGATATTTATTAAGACTGCATCATAAAAGCGACAGAAGCTATAAATGAACGCAAGTTTGAAAAAAATTTCAAGCTATTGTAATAATTGTTTCAAGCTATTTCTTTTTTGGAATGAACAGTCAACAAAAGAAAATTGCAGAAGTTGTCAAAGTGAGACTGGCAAATGAAGAGTCGTTTGTTTACTGGGACAAAATAGAAGTCTCCTTCAACTACTACCAAAATGGAATTAGCCATAAAAATGTGTATTTGCAAGAGTATAGTCACAGTAATTATTAATCCAATAAACACTAACTGATCACTACTATAAAAAGCTGATTCATTGCCAAAGCTCCCTCTGATCTTCTATTTCAGCCACCTGTTTTAACTGAAACAGGTCAGATGAGGTTCTTTTAAGCAGCTGAGCTGACAGATCTGACAGGCGGCAAGTATCTGGGAGAGACAGAAGTGGGGACAAACACTGCAGCAGAAGCGAATTTATGAACAAGCCGTGAAAAAAAAAAAAATGAAACAGAGAAAATGGAGCATTCTTACCATTTCATTTAGCCATGATAAAACAGGATGCTGATTTTCAATGGTGCTTACTGTTCCATTGACACCCATAGGCAGAGTGTTCCTTAAAAAAAACCCCAAACTTAATTCTTAAGGACCTAGGTATCAGGTAACACTCGTAGGGGAATCAAATCCTTTTACCAGGATGGCCAGCTTCTGTCTGGAAGGCAGTGGGAGCGTGTGTTGCCAGGATCCTTGCAGTGTCATCTTCACCTGGATTGAGAGAGACTATGCAGAGCATTCTTCTGCTCAAATCTCACAATCCAGCTGGCCCAGGGTCCTACATAACCACTTCTGAAAATGCCTAATCCATTGCTTTAATCTTAACTATATATGACCATTTTCACACCCACAGGATCAGTTTCTATAAACTACATACAAATGTCTTCCCCATATCGAATCTGACCTCTTCTGCAGCAGGAACTCTCTGGGACACTCCACCAAGGGCAGTAATTTCAGCACACAAATTGGACTAGATACAGCAGCAGCTGGCAGGGGGAATCTTGAGAGCTAACCAAAATTCCCACTTGTAAAGATCCTGATGCCATCGGTCCAATACCTCACTGAAGGTGGCTGGAAGTCCTGTCAATCACCCAGATGCAAACTACTCCATTATCTCCTCCATGCAGATGATGAAGCAGGGAGTTCCTGCATCCCCTGGATAACCAATTAATGACTTGCATGCACTGAGTATGCATACAGGCACAGTCCTGACATCCAGTTACAACACTTTTGTAACTATTGAACAAACTTAATTTTCTTTCTTACAATTCAAATCCCATAGCTCTTGCCACACTTACTATCTTCAGTCCCTACTGATTTCAGTCAGAGCTCTGGTGATCTCTAATTGACTGAAAGCCTCACAGAGAGATCATTCAGTACGTTCTCATTCAAGCAACCAATCTTTTAAGCTACATGATAACATGATACGATGTACATGCTTCCTTTAAGGCTTGCTATATTGCCAGTGACCTCGGTTCTTTACTAGATACCAAAATATATAGTTTCAGAGAAACAATCAGTGTTCCATCAGCCACAGAATAAATACAGGTGACTAATGCAAAGGAGATTATTTTGCTTGTGTTCAGATCAAGACTGCATATTAATCCTAAAGCTTAACAGAGAGAGGTTAACCTCAGTGGTGATGAATGAGGGTGATCTTTCACAAAAGAAATCCTCCCTCCCAAATAGAAGAGAGGAAAAGCAATGCTCTCAAGAAAAAAAAGTTTTAGGTTCTCAGAAGATGAAGAGTCTATACATTATATCCAGAGAGCACAATCTTGTTCTTTCCAATACTTTTTTTTGGTTGGGAGAAATAAAAGAAATGGTTTTGAGTAATGGCATAGCTGTGCTCTTCAAAAAGCCACTCAAACTCACTGGACCACTGATGATAAAAACATGACACAAACCTGCTTTTTTGCTTTCTAATAAAGCAGACATATAGTCTGGATATATTTCAATTCCCAACCAGTAAAACTTAAGCTATTTACCTATGCACCTGCTTTTCTTCAAGGGTTGCAGTTTAACACACGTGACGTTTAATGGAACTGTTTGCAACCATACCCAAATAGATTGCTTCAACACACTGAAAATAAAAACTGCCCTTTCTTCAGGCTCTCGGGCATTGTTAGAAAGCAAAATGCTGCTGACTGAAAATGAAGGGCCTGATATTGACCTCCTTTACCTATCAGAACAATAAACCCCTTGATATGAACAGAATTAGTATGATTTATTTTAAGATATAGAAGAAAAAACCCCATCCCTACAAGTTACTGAGCGTACAGAGTGCAAAGTCCATCCAGGGCAGCTGGATGCAAAGGACATTACCCTCAAGGAGTCCTAATAACATTTAGATACAGACAAAGCCTTAAATTTGCATTTCCTTGTGTGTATTAGATGATATTACCAGCTGAATATAGCCTAATTGCAGTGTACTGCATTTTAATTAAAGATATACAAATGCAAATTATAAATGAAATGAATAATTATAGAGTAATTACTATTCATCGGGAACATTCACTATTCTATTTCACTTGTTATCTGAAAAGTATTAAAAATGAAAAGTTATGGAGCCATGCAGGGCAGAAATACCACAATCATGTTTTTAACTAATGCAGAGTTCTCATTCCTTAACTCTCTCCCAGAAATTCAAACATTGTTTTTATAGCTTAATAAACGACGTATTTTCCTAATTAAAAGGTTTTACTACCAACTTATTATTCAGATCCCAAGTTCCTTTGCAACACATTCATATTAAATGAAGGATCTCCACAGACTGCAAGACCATCATGGAAACATTTCCATGACCTCATGAACAGATGACAGTTGTCAGTGAGCAGAGACCACACGTCAAACTCCAATGTGTTCAGTTCTCTGCAGCTTTTAATACAAATGACACCTGGGACACCCTTGATAAGCACTACTGAGCAGCTTATATGTCACTAAGAGGGTAGACATCCAGCAATAAAAGAGCTTTTTCTCCTATGGGACTTTCAAAGTGGCAACGGGCAATTACTTATTCTCTCCCTGAAAAGATCCACTCTCTCCCTCCCCCCACCCCGCACCCCCCCCCCCCCCAACCCCAAACAACCTGTACAAGGGATGGACAAAAAAATACTGAAATCAGTACTGGTTTTTGTTGTTTTTTTTTTCTGTTAAGCTGTAAATAATTGTATATTTATTTTAATTAAAGACAAAGGAATCCCTTTTCATAAGATACCATATAGATATTAAATACGCAGCAGATTCAGACACCTAAACTGAATTAGCCCAGATCTGTATCAGTGGCAAATAAGTCAGAATCTAGCCTACCAGTTAATAGAATAGATTTTAAAAAAAGAGAGAGAAAAAACAATTTAAAAGAGTGATTTAGATGTATACATCTAGCCTTGTAGGCAATACATCCTACAATTCGGTTTGGAAGTGATAGAGGAAAATTCTGGAAATTGGTAGACGGAATATTTTAAAGTTCCTATGCTTTTGACACCGAAGTGATGCATAACATTGATCAACTACAACTACAGTATCATCTCAAATATTTTATGGTTTAACACAATAATTAATTTTCTATACATATTAGCTTGAATCAAATGCCTGAAACGTGCTTGCCAGTTTTGATGAAGCTGGTTCATGAAATGTCTGGGTTTATGCTTCAAAGTCTCTGTTTTCCTGAAAAGGCTAAATAAAAGAAAACTCTATGATGTCAGAACTATTTTAAAACTATGAGATTAGTATATCCAGAATTCTTCTTACCTCCTTTATTTTAATGCTTTCTCCACTTCTGAAAATCACAAGTATTTCTAAACCTAAAAGCTTTCAAACACCCAAAATTGGGTCTAAGTATGAATTCTTTCAGTTTGTGGAAAAAACCTTAGAGTGTTCCCCCCCACACACACATTGTCTGACGCGATTCATAGACACCCAGAAACCCTTTTGGTTAAATTTAGAAGTGTTCTTATTTTCATAAAATCCTAAGTGGTAAAAACAATACAATAACCAGTGAAGGTGATGTTGCAAGTTTACACAATACAGTTGTTTTTAAATTTGAGGCAACAAACAGGGGTACCAATGTGCTGGAGTTATGTTGTGGGGTTTGGGGTGGGGTTTTTTGGTTTTGGTGGTGGTGGTTGAGCACTGTTGTTTTCAGCTGTCACACAATCACTAAAAATCCTAAAAGTTTTAATTAACTTATAACTCCAATTAAATATCTGCTTGTAAATCAAACAACTTTTCTGAAACACACATTTTCACATGACACGATGACACAAGTACCATTTTAATGCACTTTAAATACTTACTTCTCATTGCTCAGTGACCACGAATGGTGGACATTCGTTGTTCCTGCAGTGACCTAAATGCAAGCCCTTCAGCTTATTATTTCTTGCTCTTTGATCTCATTAAGAGTGGAGTTATGCGCTATGCTTGCGTACCTAGGCCAGTCAGGCTACTCAACTCCTTCAACACAAGCATATCAAAACCTGTTCGGTGCCTAAGGTCACGTACATTGCTCTCCCGGTCACAGACATGCATCACTAAAATCATTAACACAAGACCTTCACCACTAGAAAAACTTCTGGTAGGCAGACAATGATACACAGCTATCTAACACGGGTTCATCTAGAAATGGTACTGATACATGCTGAGAGATTGCTGCTCCGGTCTGTAAATCACCAACACAGTGATGCAAAATACACTGTTGTAACTGTGAGTAATGTTATCCGTAGAGCAAGTAAGTACATAAAAAAAACACTTTGACTTATTTGGAACACTAAGAGATAATTATTTCCCTTTCTTCTTTGTTACTCAGAAAATGGTATATGCCTGTGTATTAGGCTGCATGCTTATGGGGCACCCAAAGTATTTTGCCTATAAAATTTGCAGCAGCTTGTGGTGACGCCATGGTCTATTGTGACATGCTGCTTCAGCTTGAAGGATGCTTAATAGGAGAAAGTGGGATGTCAAAACATGCTGCTATAGTTCCTATCACAATTGGAAAGATTAAGTCACTAAGAAAAAGTGGCATTCACCTCAGATATATATATTGAAAGGGGTATTTCTTGCAAAAAAGGAACGAGAAAATGACTCATTGTAAGTGCAATGAAGAAGCATGTAGTCTGTAATTACTCTGTAGATAACTTTCTGAGTGAGAAAACACAATGTTTATATTTGACTATTTTCAAGATAATGTAGCACACTAAGTTAATAGGAAGATAACGTGTAATCTGTCAACAAACACGTAAGACTAGTTATTACAAAGGATATACCTGAAGGGGATAATTATCAATGTCAGTGATTGCCAGCACAGCTAAATCACTTGTTTATTAAAATCTCTCTAAATTGTGTGCTCAGTACTTGACATTTTAAGTGAAACCACTGCCTCATCTCATTTATATTGTCCCTTGATTCCAGTGAGGAGACATGGTGTGTGAAGACAAAACGTGGCCTTTAACACACGTCCCGAGAGCAACAAAATCCCCTGATGATGAAATAGATGGTAGTCTCTTGCACCTCTGGGCTTTCTCAATATATTTTAGTGAACACTTAATGAAGTTTTTGCATACTTGAGGAAGAAAATTTATGATCCTACATATAAAAGTCGCACGTGGGGAATATGTAGTGTTTGTTCCTTAGCAACAGAAGGGGGGATCAGCGTGCAGGTTTGAGCTTTCTGACCTTTCCTATAATCCTCTTAAAAGACAGCAGCATGCCTGTGGCGCATGTTATAGTCAGAACAGCAGTGAAGCAGACATAACGGCACATAACTGACACATTCTGATTCTGTTGTGGTAGTTACAGCAACAGCTTTATGATTAGGAAGTTCTCTTCACTTTTTCATTTGCATTAATCCTCTTTTATGCTTGATTTAGTCCTTCAGTGACACTTACAATTTGTCACTACCTTTGCCTGTCTGATGCTGTAGTTGGATGTACAGTCCATTCTCAATGATGCACAGTTCAGTATTAGTAAAGGTGATGAAGCTGGTCCTTCCCTTGCACCGCTTCTCTCCCTGCTCCCAGTCCCGCTAGGGAAGCCACTTGCATCGGGCTCTGTTCTGCTTTCTGCCCTTTAAAGCAGCCCACACCTACTCTCTACAGAAAACTGCTCGCAGGCTTTTCAAAAATCATCTTACTGAGTATATTCTTACGAGCCTAATTTACATACAGTTTGTACTACACTGAATTTCTCTGCCATTCCTATCTCCTTGGATAACTGAGAGATGACTAAGTAGTTCTATTAATTGGCAAGCATATAAAATGTTTTGAACTGGTGCTGTAAATAGGTTTCTTTTCCACTGTGAAAACAGAAAGGCTGAAATGCCTTTCCTAAGGCTTTTGGTTTGATGAATACACTTTTCTTCAACAAACTGTGCACTTTGAAACACAGCCCGGACAAGCAGATTTAGCACAGACCAGTCCAAAGCCGCCTTCCTTCCCAGCCACAGTGCCGGGACGAACAGGGCTCTCTGGCTGGGCAGTTCTCTATGCAGAAGAAAAAGGCTGGCACATCCGCATAGCACGATTTCCCCAATTCTTCCCCATTAGACTTAATATAAACTGAAATATCTGAAATGCTGTCAGAGTGGCATCTATTACAAAACCTGCTCCTCCTCTGCCTGCTTCCAGGTGTCTTGGAAATTATGCTTCCTCTGCTAAGGCAGGTCTGCCGAGAAAGCACGTTAATGCTAAAATCAAAAGTCAAACCTTTTCTGGCAAATGCTTTTTTGTTGGCACTAATTCGGTTAATTAATTGCTGTAGAGCCATTAAGTATGATCTGCCAGGAATAGATCATTGTATTCAACATTATTTTAGATACATTATTTGTATCTAAAACAGAAGAGGCTTCATGTCTGAAGAATTATCAGTCTACTAAGCCTATAGTTTATTGAGCATGAAATGTTTTTATAATGAAAGTTATCATTCTGTATCAAAAACACTTCCCAAAATTCTTTTTGAAATAAAGTATGTATAGCTGCCTTCCGATGCATAGGGGGCACAGAAAACCTTAAGTGAAAAAAAAAATAAATATAAAAATCAGTAAGTATAATGTCATCTTGACAGGGAATTGAATCAACTAGGGAGAACTCATCCAATGACAACAGGTCAGCTGCTGACTCTGAAATGTTCTTATAAGTACATTACTTTCCAATTACATAGTCAAAACACTGTTTCAGAGAGAACCTGAACATAAGTCTTTTTGTGAATTGTATAGAAGATTAATCACTATATTAAGAAGCATATGCCACAGTACTTATAAAGATAATAGTCCCTAATAAGAAAGACTTTTATCACAGAAAAACAAAGGAATAGACTCTAATATTTGGAACATGATTAATCATCACCCTGCAAAACAGTGTATGTTCCTTACATAATCCTCCATCTTCCCCTTTCAACTGATTTTCTGCTACACTTACCAGCACAGAAAAGATCTTACCATTTTGTTTAGGCTAACTAGATTCAGATTCCACCAGATTCAGAAAAAAAAGACAAAACTGAAAGGCATATAGTATGTGTTATGTAGCCTTGATCTCCTGAAAGTCACAGCAAGAGAACACAGCTCTTCTGATGTGTAGTGGATGGACATACTGTCAAATTAAATTTTTAAAAATTTAAATTAAAATTCTTTGGGTCACTTTTGGACATCAGCACCTATTGTAGTTAACCATATTTTAACTACATGACTTTGACTTTGGAGCAAATCAGCTGTCTTGCTAAACTTAATCAGGTCATCCAGAAAACAAGCAAAAGCAAGACCTTGCTGAAGACCAGAGGCATCTGAAAGCATAACTTTCTGACTACACAAATATAATAAAAACATCTTATACAAAGAAGAATATTAGTTTAGCATTATATTTTGGAAGTGAGCACTGTAACATAAAAAAAGACTTTTTCACATTCTACTTGTCATTTTTAATTGCATCAATTTGCAATGATTTCATTGCATCATGAGACACTGAGCTATATTAACCAGATGGTGCTAGTTTGAATCACACGATGTAACCCTTATTCTCATGACCTATAATGTTCAGACAGTGGTATACAAACAAGAATGAAAAAAACCAAACACTTTTGTTTGACAGGCTTTTCTTTTTTGTTTTAAACCCCCATGCCATGCATCTGAATTGTGTCGCGAGAGAGCAGAATATAACATAGATTACAATGTGAAAGTAGACCTGAGTAAGTCATATACCACTTTTTCAGTTAGCCACTTTTTCAAGCAAAACAAAACAAAACTTGCAAATCTTTTTAAATTCTTAATTAAATGTAAAACATTTAGAGATTGTATTTTGACTGAAAAATTAAAGCCAGACTGTTGCTGGATCTTACTTGATCTGGGGAAGTCTAAAGAGACTAGATGAGAAGAAAAATAAGCTAGAATGGAGTTAATTTAAACATATTTAACTGACCAGTGGGAAAACGCATCAAGAAAAATGGTAATATTTTGTCACTTAATTCCTTCACTTCAGGATTGCAATATCTCCAAAACATCTATTGAACTAGAATGTACTGATGTATGGACAGGTGATGAAATAATCAGAAAAATCTTCAAACTCTCTCTATGCATATTAAGTCTATGAGAAAATGAAATCAGGGATTTACGCAGAGCATGTGCATTATGTTCACACTTTCCACATTATCTTTATGCTTTCATATCACCTAAAGTGGTGGATTTTTTAAGACTTGCAGAAAGCATATTTGAGGCAAAGAATATTAATTTTGAGTCCACTGCAGCCAATGAGATCTAGCTCCTGCCTTGCACACTGAAGTTTTGCTACTGATTCCAATAAAAGCAGCATTAATCTCATTATTAGGCTAATATTTGACCATTTTAAAAGCAGTCTGTGCTTCAGTTGCAGAGGAAAAATAGCTGATTCCCAAGAGCCCTGTCCACAGATTAACGGGAACCTATATACTAATATACTTCACTGAAGAGGAGTAACACGGCGCTCAAACTCTGGATGGATACTCTCAGCCCTAGATGTCATTCAGTATCAGGAAGAGCACCAATGACTAGCCCTCTTCTCAATCTTTCAAATACTTTCCTGAAAGTCGGACAAGCCTTCCCCAGCCATGATCCCCAACAAACAGATAAGTCACAAGAGAAAGCTGGTATTTAAATATAACACATCTTTCCTAATAATCCACTAAATGTTAAGGCCACAGTTTACACAAGAAGCGTATAATTATTCAGCTGGGAAATGTCATGTACTGTGGTCATATGGAATATTCCAATGAGAAAGAATTATCTTGATGGTGTGAGAAAAGGTGTGACGCACAAATATTACGCTCCGTAGCATGCATACAGTATGTCTTGTCGAGAAAAGAAGTAATTTATGTTCCTTTTACAATTTATACCAAGTTGTCATCATTCAAGAGTGAAACAGAAGTAAATAGATTCTCATACAGTCCTAACACTTTCTATATGCTTTCGGACACAAAATTGCAGCGAGGGCCAAAACTGCGTTAGTGCCATAGCTGCCACCTATCGTTACCTTTACAGGGTCTCTGGATACTAGTACATGAAACAGTGGGAAGTGAAACTCATTGGCAAGTCCATAGTCGATGCTGCATATTCCTATTGCTACTGTTTTCACTAAAGTTGTAAAGCATTTGAGGTTATCAAAAAGAAATACAAAGTCAGGATTACTTTAAAGCAAAGCTTAATTAAGAGATTTTTAGAAAGTTAAATCATAACACCCAGTGTTAATAAAATTGTACTTGAGAGAGCAAACAGTTAAAGGTTTTGTCTGTGCTGGTTATTTAAAACATGAATAGCATGAAGATGTATAGAAAAATAACGCTCAGGGTTCTTGGTCCATCCGAGAGTGCAAAGAAAGCTACTTCTGAAATATTACTCATCGCACAGCACCCAGTACAACACTATGGAAAAGATGTAATGGCCAAACTTTTTCTTACGCTCCGTGCAGTCAATACTGCCATGCTCCTCCTGTTCAAATTAATCAGGCACTTACTGATTTATCCAAAAACACTGCTTGCCCTTGTACTTGCACTTCTAAGTCTTCATAACATATATTCTGTCTTATGTTCTTCTACTGAAAGTTCAGATCCGTGTTTTGAAAACTAAACCCATACAAATTCAAGTTCAAGTAAATATTAGTTTTTCATATTCATTGGTAATTCATTACCGCTAGTGGGTAAATACCGATGCTTTTGATCATATTAACTAGCGCCCAGTCCATACTATACCCAGCTCACAAAATGATAAACAAGTATCAGACTGTCAGTCAGAATAAATAGCTCGTACTCGTTTCAACTTAATTAAGAAGCTGAATTGACAAGACTGTTGTGACAGCAAATGAAAACAGCAATAGTTAGACACCAGGAGAACACGCATAAGAACAATCATACACCTGCAGCTACAGGATATTAAGTATACCTTCCCAAATTACAGAGGGAGGGGTTGGGGTGAGGGGCGGAGGAAATAAAAAAAAAAAAAAGAAGGAAAAACCTTACACCTACCTCTATCTTTGCTGGGACACAGATTCTTATTTCACGAAGAACTGGTCCACGTTACTATGCAATGATACATTCTGAGAAGAGGTTGTGCTGTCATGAGCTCAGGTGACCTGGAAAAACATTAATAAAACAGTTCACGGTTAGATTTATATGTGGCAAATTTCAAACTGCTGAAGTATTCTCTGCATGTAGCATCCAGCTTTGGAGTTAAAGGTATTTCAGACAGACGCTCTTTAAATTTGAGTATTTTTAAAGTAAAAAAACCTGGTTTTTTCAATAATCCCACACAAGACCTATGTTAAACATGTATGCTGTTGTTTTTTAAATCCGCATAATGTTAGAATAACTGTATTCTTCTGAACTAACTGTTGGTTTCTGGAGCATTCAAACAGCTTTTTCTGCAGTTTAGTTAAATTAATATTTTCAAAGGAAACCTTAATAGTACAGGCTGGATATTTTTCAGTATTAAAAGTAATTAATTCTCTATTGGAATGGAAACAACTAGTACGTTTGTATATCATTTATACAGCTATAGGCTAATAAATATTACAGTTTCAGTGTGACTTTGGTTGTTTATGGCCAGTAAGTGTTCCCAGGAAAGATATTTCAAGACCAGGATCCACTTAAGCACCACCAGAATGAATAATGCATTTCAAACAGACTTATTTGACACAATGGAATGAGCTGGTTCTTGACTGTCACAGCTAAGGGAAATAGGGACATTTGAATTTGCATCTTATTTTTTATTTTTTTTATTTTATTGAAACAGACACAGAATTTAAGCACTGATGTTACAAACTTTAAAAAAGTTAGTAATAAAAGACTATTAAAATTATCATGCTATGTATAGTAAATAAACACTCTGAAAGACTTTAGTATTGAGAGCACAAATACAGTACAAAGATCATGGGGTTTGTAGAGCTCATTCGAAGTCACGAAAATGACAACAGATGATCCAGGAAGGCATTTCAAGGTTTCTCCTTGTGAAGGTTTCTCCTTGTGACTTAATGAAATAACCCCTGACAACACTGATGTTACTTTACACCAGGGGTTTCAAGTGTATTTGCTTTATGCGCTCAAGGCTGATGACTAATTTTAAATGATGACTTTTATAGCACATTACAGTGTTCAACTGGACACCAGCACACAAGTGAGTGGATGGATTTAAAATCGCGCAACTGAAATCAGAAAGGGGCCATTCATGCGCAAGTATTATCACATCAACATTGAAATTTATGGCAGTGGAGATACAATGGATTTTCTCTACAAATTACACAATACTCACTGCACAGACTGTAGTTTTAAAGATATTTAATCACTTACTCTACCTTTCCGTATCCAGTAATAATTCAGAAACTCTCCTCCTTCATTTTCTATTTTTTGTTTCATTAAGCGTTGAAGTGAATTTTTGAGTGTAAAAAACTATTACAGTCAATTGGGCTAACGTATGTGAGAAGCCAAAGACTCAACTTTCCCCCAATCCAATGAAACCTACAATCACACATTCTAGAGAACACAGCTCAGTATATTTTATTACAGAAAGGATATCCCAAGTCCCCAGAACTCTATTGCTTTTTTTAAATAAACAAAGAGCAGAGTGCTGAGGCCATAACCACGGGCTGAGTAGTGCAAACCACTGAACATTCACAGCAAACCAGACAATCTGTAAAGAAGCAAGCAGATGCTCTTAGCACAGCTTGGCAAGACTGGCCAACTTACATGAACTAGAAAGCCACTATTGTTGAAATCCAATTAATTTTTTTCCACTACAACTAAGACACTAAGAAGCTGCGTTATACTGAAAAATTAATGAAAGCATCAGCATAATTGACATAATACCTGTCAAAGGGATATCTTCGACTGATTTCAACAAACAGATCACATCTTTTGAGAGGAAACCTATGTAAAGTAAAGGCACGGACAAAATTCCAAATCTGTTTGACCAAATCTTTTAAAATAATTACGTTAATGCCTTATTTCACCCTCTCAGCAACATTAACAATGTCATGAATTGGAAAAATAGCTTCAAGTTTATACCTGTATTTCAAGGTGAACGGCACTTAGACAGGCATTGTGCAAACATGAGGCAGTTTTAAGTAAGCCCCATATCTATGTTAATGAGACTCCAAAGGAGACTGCATTGTTAAATACTGTACCCGCACAGTCTATTGCTAGTACACTGGGAAGCTAACAACATGAGCGAAGACCATTAACACTCACCAGAAGAGCACTGAGCCAGCCCCTGCCGCAAAACTACATTCTGAGTATAAACAAATCAGTATAAAAGATGGCACGTGTGTGGAAGGAGAGGAATCTGGGGGTTGAAACCCTGGGTTACCTCCGCAGTGAAACCATTCTGCACAGTAATAGCGATGTGCTGCATAGAGAGAAGTAGCCTACTCATGCTTTACTCAGCTGGTTCATCCTACGCTGTAGTAGTTGTAATTCGTTCTTAAGGAGGGGAAAAAAGCAAACTGTTATCAGAAGCTAATTTGGATCATCTGAACAGCTTACGTAACACTGCAGAAAGCACCTGGGAAGCCCTGCACAAAGACTGATAAATGATCTCATGATAATTCCACAAGAACAGGTAACTGACATGATTCATACTGAAAGTCATATCGATTGCACAGAATACAATTCAGTAAACAGCAGAAAGAAGTGAAGGTTAAAAAAATATTAGAAACTCTAACAACATAGGAATGAAGTCAATTCAAATCAGGAATAGCTTGAGGTCCGTTTTTCTTTAGGAGCTTATAATTGACTCTGAAGCTGGGACATAGAGTCAATTGCCACTGCGGTGTCTTTTTCTTTTCAAAGAATAACTTGAAGGTTATGTCAACCCTCTTTCAGTAGCATCACAGTCCACATACCGCTACTTATATTAACAGGAACTCTGTGAACTGTAGTAAAGATTTTTCTATAGGAAAGACAACATAAGTTAAATGAGAGCTTACCACATTGAAAAGGCTCAGTTGAAACTCGGTAAGTACTGTATCATGAATCACGCAGCTGAAATTTAAGTTCTCTTACCACATCAAATTAGTCTGCTTTCCATTTTAGAAATTGTATCAGAAACTAATATCCAATAGGAATTTTGCTAGAATAAGGCCTGTAAGACCACGTGCTATTTGTCAAGTACCATAGCAAGTGTGTTAGCAAATATTATTTACTTTATAAAATTCTTTAAAGGAATGCATCACCCAAACAGCTCGCTGACAGAGAGGGGAAGGCAGAGAACATGAAAGGATCTGGATAGCAAAGCCAACATAAATTTTTACAGTAAAAAAATAATAATGGTGGAACAGTGACTTAATGTGACACATAGATGAAAGGATATCTTGTCATCTCAAACACTTCTCTGAAAAATGCAAAATGTTCTGCCATTTTCCAGTGAAGATAAAAGTTTGTATCACTTTCCAGAGCAATTTACGAATTGCAACATAAGTTGTATGTGAAACATAAGCTGGTTACAAGAGTAAAATGTTAATAGAAAAGATGATTCATTTGTTGCACTAACCAGGCAAATATATGACAAATTATCGTATTTATTGGGTCTCTTAGTAGAAGCATAGCATAGTGATTGATGTGTACAGAGCTTGGGGAGCTTTATTAAGAGAGTTCTAAGTGTTTTGAGAGGGTATATGAATGAGGTTGAAATTTATACTTTCTTTACCTTCTCATGGCTTTTCTTGTTGCCCAGACTCATTTTGTTTCCTCAGTGAGTCCATCTCATCCATACCTTATACTGAACTGGTACACAAGAAACGCTTTACTGTCTTATGGTACCGCTTCAATAACTGCTGTATTCTGTAGATAATCTCACAGTTCGCATTAATTCCACCTTAATCCCAACTGTATTTCACCAAAAGATAAAACATATGTGCTTGCTATAGACCACTATAGATCCTTTGAAAGGATACCTTCTTAATATAAAGTATCTCTCTTTCACCATAATGTTACCCCGTTCTTAATTATATTTGCTTTATTACATTAATTTCCCGATTAGCTGTTGAAACAAAAATTTGCCTGGTTCACTAAAAGGCTTTTGGACAGCAAAAATTCAAACTAAAATTCCAGTTGAGTCAAAGACTTGGGGAGAGAAATTACGAAGAGCTCTGTATGTATGGTGATACAACATTGTAAATACAGTTCAGCACAGAACCGATTCCTTTCACGTTGTACAGTGTCAGAAGGGAACATCTCATGATGTCTAATAAGCACCCTAACCTCAGCCCAAACCTTTAAGCAAAATCTGGACAACATGCCATGCCTTATCACTATTGAATATAAGCTCCTTTGTGCTTATACATATTTAAATATACAAATCTAAAAACGAGTAGCAATCTACACTTAAGGGGTTTTATTTGAAAGTAAAAAAGGATGACTGCATTTATTAAAATAACTAATTCTATCTCTGTCCATAAGAAGCCTCACTTTTCTTAGTGTTTCTCATTTTAATATCTAGTTCATTATTTTGCTAGATACAAGAAAAACAGCAAATGCATGTAGTCTAAAAGAAATGTGGAGGGGATTCTTCATTTGTACCACGGAATTTGGACTCTATTTTTTAAGCTATTATGAGATAATAATTTCATTGTCTTCATTTAGTGAAAAAATATTATTTTTCTCCATGATATATTTGGAAAGAGTTTTAAAATTACATTGTCCCTCATCTCCATCGGTCATAAATTATTTCTTCTTTGTAATGCATTTATTATTTATTAAAATACATTACATTTACTTTATTAAATCACTCTGTTTTTTCCTCTGATCTTGCTTACAGGGTTGTTTGATTGTTTTGGTTGTTTACACCACCCCTCCCCCCCGCCTTCCTACTACCAAACTGACTTTCAGTCAAAGATTTGAGGAGGCAAGAATACTCAGCATCCGCTTTCATCTTGAGCATCACAGACTGAACCTGCAATGATGGCAGTGAATTACTATTACAGAGGGAGAACACACCTGTCCCCTCCATAAAGCAATCTCAACACCCCACTGCTGCTTGATGCTCTTAACTTAACAGTTAAGTACCGAAGAGTTCTTGGGAGAAAGGAGATCAAGGAACAAGAACAGGCACAGGCTCATTAAATTATGGCTATTATGTATATTTGTAGTTCAGATCCAATAGCTCAAATATTTATGTGTAGAAAAATAATAACATGCACTACAGTAGGTTGTGAATATTTTGAAGTATACTTCTGAGCAACCATTATGTTGTGATAAAAATAAATCATTTGGTGCCTAAGGTAAGAGAACCCAGAGCCTGATAAAACACCCAACGATTCTAATGAAAGCACACTTCCATGCCACATGCTGAATTGACTTTTAACACTTCAATGCTAAGGGTCTACCCCTGTAAAGGAATACAAAAACTTGTATACAAAATGAATCAAGCAGCTTAGACAACATCATTTGAAAAGCTCTGAACTTTTCAGGGCCCCAAACCCACCATACATATCTGGAAATTTATCTTCTTCCCAGCAGTTTCCATTAGCGTATTAATGAATGTTTCACCCTCAGAGCTGTCTACGTTCAGAAGCTCAACAGAGCAATTTCTGTTGAGTGCAGTTGTAGCAAGATTCATCTTTTTGCCTTCTGAATTCAAAATGCAGCAGACAGAATAATCTTACATTACATATTAAAGTCTTTGTACAAGAAATGACTAGAAAATTACAATTTAAAGCCCCAATAAGGTATACAAGGGAAAATGTGTTTTTCAAAGTTAGAGAAGTAGTTCTGTATTTTTATAGGCAGATGAGGAGCTACGTCTAAGGACAGTTTGCAATCTTTGACTACAGTGTGCTTACGCTTGCCACAATAAATAGATCCAAGGCTAGTAGTTATAACGCAGCGTTGAGTACTCAGAGCCTTAAGGGTAATGTGGTAAGATTTATTAAATGATAAAAGAACAAGGCTGTCCCCGGGTGCTGAATTGGAAAGAACAAGAGAAGATAATGAGCAGGTTTTGCTTGTTTCAGCAAAGCCATAGTAAAATCAATGAAAGAGTGAGTGTACAGACTAGCTGTTCTTGTCAGAAAAAGAAAACTACCTACCTGCTGGGATAAAACGATTAAATTAAATAATACATCAAAACCACCAAATTTGTCATACTTCCTGTTATCGTTCATCAGCGCTAGTCAACAGTGATTTTGAGAAAAATGAGGGTCTTTCTTCCACCGCTGTCAGATTACAACATAATAGCCTACATTTTACTTATTAACATATATTAATTTATTATCTTCTTAACAGTAAAATAGTCGACTAGGCTAAAGATTCAGAAACAGAATACATTGGGGAAAACAGCCTATTTGGTGCAAGGGAAGCGTACTTCTATAAATTCATAGTTCCAGGAAATTTTAAGTTTCAAGAAAAATCATCTATCTAAAAAAGTAACCAGCATTGACTTCAACACTTCTTCAAAAAGCATTCTAGAAAATATATTTTAAAACAGTATCACCAGCTTACAAAAGGATGTTTGCCTGCACATCAAAAGGAAAGAATATTTTAATTGATTTTCCTACAGCAAAAGGACAGTTAATAAAGGGGAGATCCAATACCACATTTGTAGCACGTAGTTATGATTGAGACTGTTGTTTCATTCACAAGGGATCTGTAATTCAAGGGAAATAGGATTGCTAACTGTAGAAATATTGATTATAAAAGAAATACCTGGCTAAACTTTGCATGTAATTGTTTTGGTTTTAATAATCCGCATGGCCGCTGCCATGAAAGTCATTGCTATTGGATCAATAAGAGTGCCGAAATAACGACTGCGCTTACTCATTGGTACTGCATTTCATTCACATCTAGGTAGTCCCTACAACAAGGAACGTAGGGACTATTTAAATACTTGCCGATTCACACTTACAAGGAAAGGAAGATACACGAGCAGGTATTCTTAGTCACACCTCTAACTTCTGTCCCATTTTTTTCATCTGACAGTTTCAGTCACTAGCACACAACAGCTACTCAGCACAGCCACAGTGTTTGCCTTCATTCTCTTAAGAAAAGAGTGTGTACTTGATGCGTAGTGCCCTATGCTCCAGTGATAAGGGCTGGGGGCCAACGTTGGACATGAAGAATCCAGCACTTAAGATGAGAAAGTGCAGTCAGAAATCCAAAAGCCCATGTAAACAAGTATCTGAACAAATGCCCTACTGTCAGTTTTGGAACCAGAAGAGAGATGCATTTGGGGTCAAGACTTCCACTCCTTCCACATCAGGGAACATATGCCCTCCCACAGGAGGGCATTTCAGAAGAGACTAGCAGACTAAATCGGGGAAATCTCTCTTGTGGTAACTCACCCATATGGTATTGTTATCCTCAATCAATAGGTACTCACAGCTGTGACAGTTTTTTTTTTCTTTTTTAAATAAAATCCTGGTGTTTGCGCTATAGTTAACCAGGTGTGTTACTAAAAAAGATGTCTCTGAATAGGCAGTTGTATCAATTTAGTGCTGATGCGTGCCTCAAGAGGCAGCAAAACCAAACAAAAAGGAAAAAAACCAAGGCCCCGGAAAAGGTGAAGTCACTCATTGTTAAGAGAACAACTTCCATTCATTAAGACTGGCTCCTGCATTTCTTATGGATGCGATGTTTCCAACGCACTCTTCCTAATGAATCATTCCTAATGATTCCTAAAAAGAATCTGAATTCTGCTTGTGAAAAGTTGGGAAAACGTATTTGGCATATGAAAAATTGCTCACTCTTCAAAATGTGTGTGCCAATTCCATAAGAATTTCTTCCTCATCCTTAACTCCACCAGACCCCCCAAACTTTATCCCGAGTCACTGCTCATTCTGGTACACAGAGGCACCCTGAAGCCTGTTCATGCCCTCCAGACTATGTAGGCATCTTCTGCTGTTTTCAGCAAACACTTTGTGCCTGCATTTCTAGTCTTTTGAAAACCTCACCCCTATCTTTGAGTGGCTGATACCGGCTCCTTTGCCCAGCTCCACAACCCAGTATAGCACAAACTTGGCTAGTCTTGTATTTCTTTATTCCCTGCGGCAAGTCTGCAGATCAGGACAAAGTGCAAGGATCCCATCCATTCCTCACTTATGCAGGAGGGCTAACTTGACAAACACTGGCACAAACACTTCTGGTAACGATGGAGGAAGACAGGCAATATTTAATCCATCTTTTATATCCTTTCTTCAATGAGGTGACACAGAAAACTCATTAATTAGCCAGAAATGTTCCCATTCATTCAGCCAAGTTTTTGCTTTGAGGGGTGAAAGTGCAAAATTGCATTTTGAATGATGAATTTAAACAATATAAAGCCAGCTAGTGTTCAACATCACATGGAGTTTGTATACGTGTGAAAAATAAAACTAATCACTGGTAGAAGACACTGTGATGACGCCCTTGTGAGACCTTCCGTGGAAGACAAGTCTCAACACTGCAGTGATTGTGCCATTTTTACCACAATGGATGTAGTGTCATGCAACATTACAGACCACCCATTAAAGCTCATTTACTCACAGTCAAAGGAGTGCCCACGGCAGTTGGAAAACAACAGGACATATCAGCACAGAATACCCTAAGTCTTTCTACTTCCGTTTGATCCAACAATGATTATATTATATAACAAGAGATTAAGTATGTCAACAAAAGATTTGATAAATGTAAAATGCTACTGTAATTGCTGATGCTTTAAAACATTTCAGATGATTGTTTCATACTTAAATTTCAAAGCACTGAACACAGAGCCAGATAAAAGGAAAGGCTTGTTTCATTCCATTAGCTTTTAATAGAAGAGTCAAGTCATAGACTGAACTTGAAGGCTCCTGTATTTTCACAGCATAAGAATCCTATTAAATTTTGATACTGCAATTTTGTAGGACGTAAGGACTGTAAGACAGTAATTTATAGCTGGATATTATCAGAAATCTCTGCTTGACTACAGAAATATATTTGCGAGAATCCTGCAAAGTAATTTATGAATGTTTTCAACACATCCTGAAATTACATATTTGAATTCAAAATCCTTTAGTACCCAAATGCTTTAGAAATGGCAGTTGGAGAAGTGTGGTGTACTTGCTTTAGGGACAACAGCCCTTCTTCTGCAGAGTGTTTATTTAGTTTGAAAACAACTTTGTCATGTTGTTACTTTTCTTTTATTGCAGGTATCACTATGTAACAGACTCCCTGTCCATAAATTTCTTCCTCCTCCTCCTCCTCCTCTCCCTACGTTAGTAAGATTCCTTAGGCAGGACATTTCCACCTAGCGATGGGAACACAGCTAAACTGATTTCCCATGGAGAGGTGCGTTATTTTTTACCTAAAACATTGAATAAGGGAAGCTACTTTTCTTTGCTTACTTGAAACTGCAGTAAATACTATTGTAATGCATCTGCCATGTGATAATCTGCTTTGGACAGTGAATTGTGTGCTATGGATCAATCTACTCATGCATTTCTGACTTGTGAGTATTTCTTCTCTTCACTCAGCAATGAAGTGAGGATTCCCACGAGAGCAGGAAGGGAGCGTACTGTAAAAAAACACACAAAACCGAGCAGGCTCTGATAAGCAAGTTGAAGGTGCACGATTTGGCTATATGTAGCCAGGTCCATTTTAACTTAGGAATAACATGACTACTGCACATCAGAAAAACAAACACATCCGACCACAATACTCTGTGACATTAATTTCTTCCAAATAATGAAAATTAATATGTCTTAAATCCTCAAGAATGTCTTATTTAGCGGCATCACTTATGATTTTATTCTACTTGTTATTTGGGCTGCAAAACAGATAAATCCAACCAGCAGAAATTCTGTTCAGGAATATTATTTGCAAACTACACAGAGCTAGATCACTAACTCCACATTCTTCAGCTATCATTGGAGGTTTCTCAAGCTGACAAATGTGATTCTATATATTGCTGTTTCTACAGGTTTGCAAAGGCAAGTTGACATCTTGAGATTAAAATCAGAAGACGCAACTTTATTGATAGATAACATGTCAAGCAGCACCGGAATCGAGTAACGAAAAGGACGTGGAAATAAATCATCACAAAACAAGATGAGCTGATGCTGCTCAGCAGCCCTTGAACTGAGATGTCTTGTCTAAAGCACTGCGGGATTTTTTTCTCTCAGATCCCTACAGCACGGATATGCAATTTCATGTCAGAGGTAAGCAAATGTGTCTTGGTCTTTAGAGTTCTCTATTTTAAATTGTGACACCAAAGGCAATAGCGTGTGTTCTTCATGTTAGCCTTCTTAGAGAAAATAACACACAAATGAGCACATTAAGCTCATTAGCTGCACAGGGTGACTGAATTTCTGACGAACAAGACATACAGTCCTGTCTCACTCAAGGGAGAATTCAACGAGAGCTTGGTATACATATGCTCACATACAGATCATACAAGGCCACGTGGTGCGAATTTAGGCTATTTTTCTAAAGGTTTGCCAAGGATATTTTGTAATATTCTAAGAAGCTTCTACTATTCTGGTGATTAAAAATTCGTGCACCTGTTAAAAAGTCACTGAAGATGTCATAACCTTGAATATATTTACTCTCACACTAAGTTCTATTCCTCCCCTTTTACAAATGGAAAGCTGTGGTACACAAGAAGTCTGCAGTGGGGACTTGGTCCTCAGTCTAAAAAGTTTAATGTAAGCCTTGCTATATACATTTTCTCTGTTAAGGTACTTTAGAGATTTAGGATATGCAGAAAACTTGAATCCATTTTAACATGGGCAAACCAAAATACCCATTTTCTTGAAGTCTGAATACCAGATGTATTCAGACGCATTTTTGTGAATTTGCATATTATATACTTAGTGGTGAACCTCTGAATCCAAAAGCGGGCTCAAACTACAGCACTAGGATTTAATTTAATTTTATCAAAAATTGTTTCATTTATTTCTATTTATCTTCAACTACACATACACTTGAAAGCAGCACACGTGGAAAGCTGCGGAAAGCCTCAAAATGTAGCTAAGGTAGCCACATAAAGGTTCAATGAAGTTTTTGTCCTTCCTTCTGTCAATTCTCACCCCCCTGCCCAAGTGAGCACCAGGCCAAAGGCATTTCAGATTCTGGTTGATAAAGGAAGTTAAGCCCTACGGAAGAACTATCTACATTTCTCTTTGCTAGGCTTTCCGCAGGAGAAGCCTCTAGTAAGGGTAAACAGTTTCCTGGAGTCCATCAGTACTACAAGATTACACCACTATGAGTTGGGCAGAAATGTAAGTCTGCCCCAGGCTATGACATTTGTCATTAGCTGCTGCAGGAGCTTGTACCGTGGACACAAGTCATCAGATGCTCCGCTGTACTTGAACTGTGAAAATGGCAAACAAAATCAGTAACACCAGAACATACTGCCTTAGCAAAATTACATTGCTAAATTGGGAATGACTGATTAGTCAGATTGTATTCTGCCTGGTGAGGCGTATTTTACAGAACTATATAGAAAGCATTTATACAAGTCTCTCCTAACAGCTCTTACTCTGACATGCAACAAGTTACAATTTAAAAAAAAAGTTTGCTTGTATATTCTTGGCACAGCAACACTGCAACCTGTCTTTGCTGAAGACAGACTGCCAGTAATTTTTTTTAGATAACTTCCATACTTGCCATCTGTCAATAACTCTCCAGAGACCTCTCATTTATTTCTAAAATTTCCAGCTATATCTGACTCATTAATTAAAATGAGGGATTACAGAAAACTAGCAAAGAAACGTTTGCCTTTAATAGCACAGAATTATAGAATCATTTTGGTTGGGAAAGACCTTTAAGATCATCAAGACCAAACGTTAATCCAGCACTGCCAAGTCCACCAAATCGCCTGACTGGAATCCAACTGATGAACTTCAATGTTTCTAAGCTTTTATTACATTTTCCCCATATTAAAGCTCCAGATAGAGTTTTAAGCCATAGTTATGAAAATACTCAAGGTCTAACTTTTCATATATTCATTTTACCTGCCTATGTAAAAAACCTTCCAAATTTTTTTCATCTTCCAACTTTCAGTCCATAAAATTTAAAAAGAATTCCCATTGTCGTGAGCAAATTACCAGGAGTAAAAATGTCAGGTGTCAATACAGACAACTCTTCCGGTATCCTCACATAATAATAGCACGTAACGAAATCCTCATATAATAATAGCATGTAAATGTTTCAATTTTCCCAACATTGTCAGTTTGAGAACAGAAGATGTAATTTAGAAGACTGAGAAAGAAATGATAGAAGGACATAACTGATGAGTCAGATCCTCAAACAGCACACTCAGAAGGTCAAACTTGAACATGCACAGACATCAAATGCGCACTGCCACAAGACAATGCCCTCACAGGGGAGGCCCAAGCCCGTCTATCAGCAGAAAGGCTGTAACATTAACAGCTACAGTACGACACAAACATCACAGACAAGATGGAGTGAGGTATCAGGCTATTAATATGGAACTATTCTGAGATATCAAAGTATTTAATCAATATCTTTCCACATACATTTTCCTCAAGATGTGTAAATCAACTTTATTCTGCGAGCAGTAACAACCAGTTTTGAATTATTTCCTGAATAACTTTCCTGCAATTATTTCCTGCATACTTTCCCCCCACCCCCTCAAATTCGCAAGGCGGCTGAAGGAATAAAAAAAATAAAGACAATCCAACCTTATTTATAATCTGTAAGATTTTGTGGACACTGAAGTCTAACGAAGAAAGTTGGGAAAATTTTTAAGTTCTACTATGTGTTTCTGACAGATGGTTTCCAAAATACAACAGTTTAACTAATTGTATTACAAAAGGAAAACTCACCAACAGCTAGGTTAACACCAGAAAATAGCTGGTTATTTCTTATTGAAGCTGACAGACAAGAGGCCCAGGTTGGGACACGGCGAGTTATACCACTAATAACCATCATTATTAAGTTTTTGTTTGTTTGCCTGCAATTTCAACATTAATTTGAAAGACTGAGGGAGCTTACCAGAAAACATCAACAGGCAGAAAGTCATTATCTTATTGAAGAGGAGTACCTAATTCAAGATAATTGTACTGTAACAGCCCTTTGGCAGTTTTCATTCTCTGGGAAAACTACCTTCCTTCATGATATTGTAGAACCCCATGGGGTATTATTGCTCGTCTGCATTTTAATTTTATGGGAATGCCTTCCCCAAAACCAAACACCAGAGTTTCTCTTCTTGCAACAGGAATGGAAGGCCTTAATGTCAGAAGACATAAATGACACTGATGTCTCAGCACTGCACATTAGGACTGTGGATGCCAGGACACAGGCAAGAGGAGAACAGCTTTTTTATTCTGTGGTGCGATACTGAAGCAAGAACATCGTGGTTTACATTTGGGTACAATACTAACTAGGTGATTAAGTAGCAATGCGCAAAACTAGAACAACTCCTATTGTGTCTCCTAGATGTACCTAGAGACCTGCCCGCCATCTGGATTGTAATCTATCACGGATGCGGATACACACACAGAAGCACAAAGAGGTAATGTGGCACTGCAAGAGTCTAGCTACACACCTCTCTTATCCAGGCACTTCTTAACCGCTGCCACATCTCCTCCTAGCTCGGCCATCACAAAGCCTCCTATTCCACCGCTGGGAAACTCCAAGTCTTCTGCCTGGTCAGCAAAATCAGGTGCAGAAGCGCTCCTGCTTAACTGGGATTCAGCATATTTGCTCCCAGTTACCTCCTGCCCCACCTCTGCCAGTTCTGCATGTAGATATTACCATCAGGCTGCTCTCCATCCCCCCCAAGATGTTACCTTGTGGCAAGCACACTAACGCTTTAAGCATACATATTGCAATACAGCTGCTAAAGGGCACAAAGGTGAAAACTGAATGACACATTCTGTAGTTCAATTACTGCTGCATTTAGCACCAAGTATGTGCCTGTAGACACTGTTTCCTCCCTCTCGCTTTGATTTTCCTGGACTTCCCTAAAGGCAAATAGTTGATAATTTTTTCTCATAACTATTAGACAGTCACAGAATTATCTGGAAATAAATTCTCATAACCAAAAGTTGGCCTTCACAGGGGGAGGAAAAAAACCTTACTGCTGATATTAATGGTGAATTTTTAAAATTTACTTTTCTGTAATTCCTGTAAGTAGGCCCTTGTTTAACAAGGGAAACCCAACATCCCTGTAAGTTTTCCCCCACAAATTTAATGAAATGTTGACTCAGTACAAATATTTTAATTTCATCAAATGAGAAAGGAGAAACAATTTCCCAAATACTGTTTTTTTCAGTTTTCCCACTAGGAAAAGCTTTGTTTTGGCTTTTTTTTTTTTTTTAAAAAGCCAAAGCAAAAAAATAACAAAACAACAAACACTCTAAAAATGACCTGAAAACAATCTCTTATGTATAATGGTGGACAAAAGAAAATGTTCTCAGAACTACTTTACTTACAAACCCAAATGACTCTCCAGGAGGCAGGGGGAGGGGAAGTAAGAAAAGGTAAAGATGTCAGGAACGACGTTTTTGCGCCTAGCCAGCTTCACATCTGGTACTGTCTTTATTCTTCTGCTATGTTACACAAAAAGTAGCACAATAAACTGGTTTTCAAGAGTTTTCTCTAACTGCTACTTTGTTTTTCTGTGCTTATGAAGGGCAAAGCTTTCTTTTCGTATTTAGTGGCTATTGGATATAATTAGGAAATAAAATTGTTCAGGACACAGGGCTGACATTTTGAAGTCTGTTTCCAGATGAGTCATCACATGGCCTGTCACATGATGCCAATAACTTAAATTCTGCCCATCGGTTTCCTCTATTGCTGGAAATGAGGACATATCCTACACTTTCCAAAAATATTAAGATTTACAGTATTAGGACCGATTGCCTATCCTAGTGTGTATTTCCTATGTCAACAATTTTGTTCTTCTGAAGTATTCTAATCTCATACTGTATTTAGAAACACACACAATACTCCATTCTCTGCTGATTTGCACAGGCCCCCCAAATTCTCTTATTCCAAACTCTCCAAGATTTGCTGCCTTGCTTCTGTTAAACAGCAGCAGCATCCCATATTTTTCTCTGCACACAACACTAGTATAAACCAGAGGATAATTTCATGCTTCCTTATCATTCATGTTCAACATATGACTTAATATTCAGCTTGGCATCTTTATGATGCTTCTGGAGCAGGTTTTATGCCCAGCTTTTATCAAATATTCTCATCTAATTGTAAATGCCTCCATGAGTCATGTAGCCGGCTGTAGATGTTGTCAGCGAGTCCCACTCTCTGCCAAGTCACTAGTGCCGGGGGTTGGACACAGCACATTTGCCATATCAGCCCACAGCCACACAGCGACACCCCGTGCAACTTGTATAGCTGTAGCTATAACTTCTGTATTTCGTAGTGGTTTCATATCCTATGCTGGATGTTCTCTAGCAGTGAGTTCTTTTCTTTGAGACTCTGCCAATACAGGTAACTCTTGCGGCCAGCACTGCACCATGCTATTTCTTGTATATCCTCAGCAATATATATATTTTAATTACAAACACATTCTAGGAAATGGCTACTGGCACACAAGGTGCCAAGTTACAGAAGTCTGTCTGCATTGTGAGGTCTGAGTAGGTACTACCCCTAATAAAAAAAAGTTCTGAAAAAAATACGTCTCCGAATCTTTTTCTTCTCTCCCTCCTTTTTTAAACTGTTCTCCCAGGACACAGGTTATAATTTCTTTTGAAATTGCTGCCACTGAATTTCTACGGAAACGAAAGTAGGAAAGTTGCTTCAAAAGTCTACATAACTGTGCAGCTTCTAATCTAGTAATAACTCCTTCAAGGCAAAAGAAACTCTTAGTGCCACAAACAAGTGTTTTTTAACCTTTTCCAAACATATGAACAGCAAGGAGAGAGCATTTATCTCTTTCATAATTATAATTCATCAGCTGTATTTCAGGGAACCCTTTGCAAAATAATTTATGTGCAACTGTTTAACCCAGATAGATTACATTGCCAAGTAATCTGTCAATTATTTGAGACATCTAATTTACAGTCTCACAATAGATACTTTACTAAATTTTGCATTCATCTGTCACAGCTGTGTTCAATGATTTGACCCTGATTAAAATTCAGACAGTTCCTTTCTGTGGCAATTCTTTTTGATATCCCATTCATCTTTACAACTTCAATAAAATCAGGAATAAAAGAGGAACATTCTAGCATCTATTTACTGTATACACTACCAGCTGTCTGCAGACCCTTGCTATGACAGTACAGCACAAGGGCTTGACTGTGTTTGATCCTCCCCTCCTTCTGAGTCTTTTAGGAACAAGATAAAGAACTTGGCAATATCCCCCTCTTCCACTTGCAAGAGACGGACTGCTACAGACAAAAGAAGTCAGAAGCTTTAAAACCCCATCACATGGAAAGTAGTCTTCTAACCATACTGTGAGCCAAAACTGAGGAACAATGGCTGATAAAGTAGTCTAGAACAACTACAAAGCTGTTTCCAAAATCTGTGAAAGCAGTGATGTTTTTACTGAACTATGGAGCTTATAGCACCAGCAGGGAAGAAAACAGGAAGGTAAGAACGTGCAGTGTTATCATTTAAATAAACATGCTGTGGTTGCCCAACTGTCACCTGCATGAGTTATCTTTTGTTTGTTTGCTCGGAGCAAATGATCCTTCCAATTGCAACCGCGTAAGACATTCAAGTAGGAAGATTGAACCAATCTTTCCTCTCACATGAGAACTTACACCATACGTTTAAATTGCTACAACAGCTTATTTCAGTGGCCTAATATTATTTGGGAGAAATGGAGAGAAACAGGAAGAAAGGTTTTGGCAATTGTCAGACTGCACAGAAATCTACTGGCTAAAGCAGTCAGCTGAAAGATAAAAAGTGATTTAGGAAATCAACAGTTGAATATGGAAAAATAAATACATAAAAACCCCCACCTCTGTAAAAGAAACTGAGAGCAACTGGGAATTGGCCTTGAGAGATGGTATTAGATTGACTCCTACTGCCAAAGTTCAAAAGCATTAGGCATAGATGCTTCCTAACATAAGAAATAAATCCAGCATGAGTTCTTCAGTAAAAAGAAAAAGACAGCAAAGACATCTTTTCTTCATGATGAAACAAGCTCTATGCTGAAAAGGTAACTTTATACAAAAATGTGTATTTGACTAAAATTCCTCCTCATCAAGCTATTAATATACCTCCATTTGCTCTCAGTATAGCAAACAAAGCATGACAAAAGCAACTAAATGGTGACAAATACAAGCAACAAGGTCACAGGCTAGAAAGCCTCAGAAATTTTTCAAGTGCAATGGGATAAATGCATACCAGTTCAAGAATTTCCATGTCAGTAAATGCCTTTCCATACTCTTAAGGATGACAGACATCTTCACACAGAACAATTTCATTGTAATTTAACAAGATTCTTGGTTGCCGCATTTTCCCATCCACAGCAGAAACATTAGTGCAGCCCAACGAAGCTGCAAGGAAGAGTGGTACCAAGAAAACACACAGCATACGCTGATGTTTGGATGAAAAATCCAACTACCCCAAGACATGGTATTTGCAAAATCACACCACTTGAAGCTGTCACGCTAGCCAAGAGAGAAAATGGGAATTGCTTAATGTTGTGATCCAGCTGCTACCTCTAAGTAGCCTGACAAAGATAAACACAGATGTGATAGAGCACAGGCATGCCTGGCAGGAAGCTGGGCTCTAGTACAAAGTGGGATATTACTGGCAATAACGGCCCTTATCCATCAAGGCAAAGGCACAGCTTTACCTACTAAGCTAAGGCATAGCCCTGCTGCCAGTGAACTTAGGAGCTATGCTGAACGTACAGGTTGGATCTGGTCATAGTATCAGTATTAGTATATATACACAAACTTGATCCCATTCAGGTGATCTGTATTGTGAGCTATCAGTTTTTAGCATCCACTCCCTCTCAATACAAGCATGTTTTCGAAGAGTGATGTGATTTTATAATACTTCATCAAAAGTAGCAGCAACAGGTGTCTGCAGACAAACCTCTTGTTTCTTGAGGTTCTAACTCCCAGGTTCGGTCATTCTACCATGACGAATACATAACATGGAAGGGGAGGACAGGGGAGCAGGGCTTGCCTCTCCTTGAGAAAGGAATGCTGGGCCGGATGGCAGTGGCAGGGAATGCCACGTAACGTGCTTGCTGTCTCCAGCCACCCAACAGAGGTTACAGAAAAGACTCTTTTTGGAAGTGCAACACAAAAGGTTGAAAGGCAATAGTCACAGATTGCAGCTTTTCTATTTTATAAAATAAAAAAAGGGCAGAAAGACAGATGGGATAAGCTAATAGGTGGGTTGCTTGTTGTTTTTTTTTTTTTTTTTTTTTTCTCCCATAATTCATCTATAAAATAGCAGTAACCATCGAAAGTATGAAACAGGAAAATGGAAAATAACTGTGACCACAATGCTAATAAATTCATAAATGCATAGCACAAGTATAATTATTTGTTGTACGATGCTATTTTATTTGATAATTGGATTCTTTTTTATCTTAGCATAGCATCAGGAACAGAAACATGATCAGCAAAGCCTTTGATGAACAGATCTGTTTTGTGTCCTTAGAACAAAAGGAAAACACAGTATTTCAAAAGACGAGAAAAAGTCCTTCTTCCAGCCAATATCTAACCCAAAACTATTTTCCTTGACGGCTCTCTGGGAAAAATCAGTTCTTTGGCTGACTAAAGACTTGTTTCTATCCTTTAAACTTGCCATCTCAAAGATTCTTTTATGGGATTCCCTCCCTCACCTTGCAGTGTTTCAGCAGAAGGCTAAAGAGTTCACTTATTTTTACTGACTTACCCATGCATTACTAAATTTTGGCTCTAGGCCTTTCCAGACAACGCATAGGACATAATGACAAAATGCAGCTTGGTAATCCCCATCTAACTGTTAATTGACATTTCCATCAATAGCCACCATCAAGACAGAGGGGAAGAAAAACCCCTTACACTAAATTACTTCCACCAAAAATGTTGGTTTCAGCAGGTGCTAAGATTTATTACAGACCTTTGCCTTTACCTACATAGATCTCAAAGGAAAAAAAGCAACACTTTTAAAAGCCTCTGCTGACAAGAGAACCTAGGTACGAACTCGGGACTCCCAATTTATGTTAAATCAATGCAAAAACCTAACTGCTAATCACATCCTCCCACGATGTTGAGAGAAGTCTAGTGCCGACTAACCACACTTGCTCTCCCAAATTCACAAGCAGGAAACGTGTTCAGAGGAGCTAGCGTTTGGAGGACATTCTTCTAAATATTAAAAATGACCATATATCAATGTGATACTACTTTTTCTAATTGTTTCTAATTTATTCATAAGGTTTTTACAGAAAAAAACCCAACTATTTCACGGACAAAACTATGGAATTTTGACCTATTCCATAGCCACCGATGCAACATATTTTGATGTATTTCATTTACTGACATGGGAAGCAGACATATACGTATTCTCTATTTGCCATCCTTCCAAATTCTTGACATCAATCAGACTGTTAAAAGCTAACTGTTGTTTAAAATATGCTAGGTGGCTATTCATTATTATAAATCATTTAGTCAATTTCTATTAATAACACGGTTGGCTGCTGACAAGCTCTGGAATTGCAGTTGTCAGAAAGTAAATGTGAAGCTGTGAAAGGCACCTTGCTCCCAGCTGATGCGTTTCATTCAAACTTAACAGGATTCAAGTGAGCAACAGCGACGCAATTGCCCAGGCTTTCTCTGAGCAGTAGGATCCGCAAACAAGACCAAATGGTGGATTTTATTTCACCAGGATTGAAACACTTAACCTCCCAGAAATAACACAAGCAACAAGCAAAAAAATGTAAAACAAGTCGACAGGCAGAAGAGAAATAAAAAAGTGGTTGAAACAACCCTTCTCCTGCATGCTATTTCAGGAGGCCGGTCCTTTACTCGATTTCAACCAACTCAATGACTTTCTGAGTGTATCTAACTACGTATAGTCCCCTCCGGTCCCATAAAGGACTTTTTTTTGGGTCATGTGCAGGCCCTGTCTGCTCTCTCCTCCTCACATAAGCATTACAAGGAGCTCCTTCAAATTAGCAATTTTACAATACTAGGAACTGCTGATTAAACTATTTTTTTTTCCACAGGTCAAGCAAAACAAAACTGCTTTTTCTAAAAAAAAAAAACAAACAAAAAAACCCACTAATTTGAAACAGAGAAATTCTCCTACTTTCACCTTTCAAAAGTATCGCTATTTATAAATTTGCCCCAATATATACGTCAAACCCAGCAGTGTGTATGAAGCTCTGTTTCATTCCAGACAATTCAATATGTTGATGAGTGGCTTCAGGAAACACAGAAACCCAGTATACTGAAATTTGGCAATAATATTGGATTGCAGTGCTGGTTGATATCAAAAAGTGCATATAACAGGGTATGAGTTGTTTTCTTAGTATCTCAGAGCCTAGAGCAAGCACAAGCAAGAGAAGCAAGAGCTGTGGAGCAATCCCAGGGCAGGCAAATCTCCTACTGCAGTTACAAGGATTGCAAGACTGCTCGCCTGGCCCAATTTTAATGGGGAAGTAGCAGTAAAAAATGCTTCAAATATATCCATCAATTTCTTAAAGAAAAATTACGGCAAATTCCCTGTAATATTGTCTCTGTAGCTAAGTAAAGAAAACCTGAAACCAGGCAGATCTGTATGTTGCACTATAGAGTGGTTTCACATGTAATCTTCAAATTCAGATCCGTTTGAGAAGATTTTTTTTTATTTTTTTTTTTTTTAAACAGAGCTCTTTTTTATACACCCTAAGGAAAGGTCAACGGTTTAATCAGTAAATAAATAATGATGTACCATATAAAGCCTGAAACTGAGGAGATATTCATACAGTCCTGAAACAAGTAAATGAAAGTTTTTCGGTGAAGCCTTGAGAGTTGAGACAGTAAATCTTTGTGATGGGTTGAAAATGTGGCAGCTGTAAAGGAGACTTTGAAAGTCACACAAAAATTACTTTTTGACATCTGAAGACTTCTGACAGTCACCTGCACAAAACGATAGTAAAATTCATCCATCTCTCATGAAGCCAAGATAATTGCATTTTATGTCAAGAGCTCCACAAGGATGAAGAAATCCACTCCTCCTCCCAGAGACTTGCTGACAAACTTCACACGTACATTGAATTTGCTGAGCGACGGTTTGGAAAGGATATGCAGCGACAGCCTTTGCCATCACAGAGATGGTTTGTGAAAGCCAAGTATTTTTATGTTTCCATGCATGCTAGTGGCCTCTCCAGATATCTATTCCAGTGTCCTGTTATTGCTACTTCTCGTGCTGTTCCTGCCATCTAACAGCAATGACAGGAGAACTTTAGAAGATGCAATTTTAGGAAACGTGGAGGAAAAAACAACTGCAAATCACTGCACACACCCTTAAATACCACATCATGGCCCTGCCCGCATTTGCAGTTTCAACTGAAGAACAAGTAGCTCCCTAGACTGCATCGTATTCCGCAACACCTGTACAAGACTCACATATTAGACCGGTACCAAGCTTCTTGGTTGGAACAACTTGCTTGCACTTACAGCAGAAGAGGAAAAAAAATCTGACAGCACAAGAAGTTTTTTCCCAAAATGCTACTGCAACTATTCCCTTAAGTGTTTCCATCCAGACTTTCTAGATCAAGTCACAGAAATACTATACAAGTTTTCTACATATAGATGAATTCTATAATTTAATTTCACATCCTCTGGGTTCTGCGTTAGGAAGGTCACAATACTGAATCCAGATACTGCTATCTTTTATATCTATAATTAGATTTAATCCAGATGCTGGTATTTATTTTCTGAAATAAATAACATTCCCTATCAATACTTTATATCAAGAACGTGATTACGTGTTCAAGAAACCATAGACAAAGGGGGCATCTTTCATTCTGTTTTGTTGTTTAGTAAATAAATACTGCCAAAATGTATGCAATTAACCTTTTCATCTATTTTTCTAGTAGAATATCTGGAGAAAGTAGACCATTTTCTTCACATTAATGAAGAAAACTTTTGTGTCATGTGCATGAACGCACCTGAAGTACAGCAACACAATGTGCAGGGGTTCTACAAGAATGATAAACATGCCTTAAGAGCTATTAAAGCTGTATTAAAATGTTTCATATCATATTTGGAGCTTTAAAAGCAGCTGTTGAGCAATATCCCGTAATTCTTATATATAAACTGTATTTTATTTAGATTTATATTCAAGTATTGGCAGCCCAAAAACTTTACTTCAATGTCATTATGAACAGTTATTGGAGAAATTGTGTAAAATATTTATATCAGAAGCTATGGCCTCAAAATTATACTTTTTCTTACACAGTAACCCTTCAATCTTTAAAAACACTATTTGTCAATACTCTTTCATAAAATTATAATCTCCTTAAGAGAAAATTGCTTTTTGATCAAAAACCTGTGAAAACATTTCAGTAACTTGTGAAGTTTTCTTTCGATTTTTATATTGTCTTTGACTGTACAGAATCAGCAGGAGTGACAGCGCTCTCATTTTGTGTACAGCCAGCCATATGGCATGCATATATACTTCAAAAATTGAAAATCCCATCTTTCATCCTAGTATTTGTCATGTTTTTTTAAAATGCACTATACAACACTAAACACTCTACAAACTGAGTGTGGCAGTCAAAAAGTATAGTACAGCTCGCAGTCAACAGCCAAAGCATCTACCAGCTCTTCCTTGGAGTAAAATGCATTCGTGTGAATCTACCAGATACGACTTACTGATGAAAAGTGTAGTCATTGTTCACTGGGAACTTGTTTTTATTGTAAGATGAAAAACAATACAAAACAGTACTCCACATCTGGAGTATTTTGTCCAGTTCTGGGCTGCCCAGTTCGAGAAAGACAAGGAACTACTGGAGAGAGTCCAGCAGAGGGTTACAAAGACGATGAAGGGACTGGAGCATCTCTCTTACGAGGAAAGGCTGAGAGACCTGGGCTGTTTAGCCCGGAGAAGAGAAGGCTGAGAGGGGATCTCATCGATGCTTATCAATATCTAAAGGGTGGGAGTCAAGAGGATGGGGCCAGACTCTTTTCAGTGGTGCTCAGCGACAGGACAAGGGGCAACGGGCACAAGCTGGAACACAGGGAATTCTGCCTCAAAATGAGGAAAAACTTCTTTCCTTTGAGGTTGCCGGAGCACTGGCACAGGCTGCCCAGAAAGGGTGTGGAGTCTCCTTCTCTGGAGAGGTTCAAAAGCCACCTGAACGTGTAGCTGTCCAACCTGCTGTAGGTGAACCTGCTTCGGCAGGGGGGGTTGGACTAGACACTCTCTGAAAGTCCCTTCCAATCCCTACCATCCTGTGATTCTGTGTCTCTTTAAAATAAATATTTTTCAGTAAAAGACTTCCTTTCTGAATTCTGCTCAGTGCCTGTCAAAAAACACGGTTAGTGACGGTCATGCAAACAAAAAGCTGACCACTGTAACAGATTAAGCACATACAGATGGGATGTCCAATAAAAAAAGGGGGTTGGACCTACAGCACTGGCCTCTGTCTTCCTCCTTGAAAAAGCATTTAGGCCACTGACTATAGTCATACAGCAAACAGAGAACTCTTGTATGTCTTTAAGTCTATTTTGGGGGCTAGAAGAGACAAATCTAGAGAAGAAATTTCCAGACTTGGAAAAAACTCAGATGTTAGTCTAAAAAGACGAGCAGAAGGAGGAATTCCTGTCAAACGCAAGCACAGAACCTAAACTCGGAACACTTCTCTCTGTTTAGGTATTGGCACGTACATTACTCCAATGATTGTTTTTAATTCCCAATATTTTTTCCACTCACAGATAAGAAAAAAAGTCTCTGCATAAAGACAGGGAATTGTAAGAAGGTAAGGAATTATCACTGTCCATTTCTGGAGCTAACCTTTTAGGCTTCCTTTACTATGACTCTTTGAAGAGCAGACTTACCCGGCAACAATGAGATGGCATTTAACACGGTGTATTCAGGACTAATAACTCTTTCTTTCTTTCCAGAAAGAAGAAAAAGAACTCAGTATTACCTTTCAAAATTTCTCAAATTTTCCATAGATTAGCCTGTATCACAGGGGACACAATACCTGATGATCTGGCTGCACTTTGCAGAACTCCGAGTCACTTTCCCATTACAGCCAAACAACAGATAAAAGAGAAGTAATTTCTCATTTCATGTTCAAATGCAAGTGTGTGAGTTAGAAACGGGATGCCAACAGCATTATGACACTAGCCAATTTAAATGTAGTGCAATAGGTGACAGTCAAAATAGAAAAGAAGTCCTGATTTCCTAGAACTGAGTTTCTTTTTCAGTAAAATAACAACCATAATAAACCAATCCTTACTATACACAAAGAGCAGAACCTGAAGAATTTAACTCTCATTTAGGCAAGTTATACATGCTCTTCATTAATCAAGATTTTTGTCTTCCAATTTATTACTTTGCATAACAAGCTTCTTCTCTGTTACTTCAGGAATTACTTTCAAGAAATAAACCAAACAAAAAAATATATTGCCTATAACAGGCAAATAATTCAAAGACAAAGAAGTGAAAAGACATTTTAAGCAAATTATTTTCCCTTTTCCTTTCATGTAATTGCTCAGGGTAGGATGCTGATATTTCACCTTTTTGATAATGGATGTGAATTTCCTAGCATAAAGCCAACTAAACTATAAACAAAAAACTCATACATTTTAAAAGCTCTGTTAAAAACAGACAGCAGTGGCCAACTGTAACATTGCACTAAGAGAATGACAATCAAAAGAAAACAGAACTGCAGTAAAGACCATGAGATTATTATTCTCTTCTGACTTTGTTCCAGGACTTGAATTCAGATCAATTAACTGCAATTGATTACTGAAAAACAGAACAAGTCACAGAAGGCAACTAAAATGATAACAGGGTTAACGAAAATGAAAATTCACCACCAGAAGGTATGTTAAAAAAAAGTAAATAATGAAAAGAGGTAAGTTGCTTTAGTCTAACAATACCCCCAGATAAATAAATCAAACCAACCACCTCCCCCTGCACCCTCCAACAAAATCCCATCAAAGACACAGAGCAGTGAAATGGCAGGCTGCACTAAACAATGGAAACACCGCTCTGTAGATGTCTCTCGTCACAGGGAAGCTACTCTGCCAGAAACTTATTAGGCCAAAGAAAGGTTCTTCCTGTAATACATCCTTAGTTTCCCTAATTTCTTCGTCTCTATCAGCCATAAACCTATTTAAGTTGTCCAGCCTTGCTATTCTACAATGTTTCTAGTGATTTTATCCAGGGACGGTGGAATCAATGCAAACAGGTTCAGAAGAGCCTCAACAGGCTAGTTCTACATCACGGCTATCCTTTGCCTGATGTGGGTTGGTTTGCGCTTCACAGCTCCCTTGGTTTGTTTTCCCTCCTTTAGCATTATTAAAACCACTACTGCAATCTTTTAAGTCAGCTGATATCCAGGCATTAAAATAATCTTTGGAAAAACTTTGCCATTTTCTGTAAGATCACACTTTGGACGTCCCTCTTATCTTGTTCTCTAGAACAAGCACAGTATTTTCAAGAGACTTTAAAGTTATTTCCTGTTTGTACAAGACTATAGTATAAGAATTTAATTTCCAGCTACTTTATAGCTATATACTACAGCAACTCGTCTATGGAAAGGTTAAACATACTTTCCAAATCAATTGGAGTTGAGGAGCAAAACATTTCAAGCTCCTGTTGTTTTTCCTTTACTAAGCTGATATTCCAAAGCCCTCAAACTGCTGATCTTTGTAGCAATTCCAGAACATAAAAGACATTTGTAATGTAGGTCTATCAACTGTAGACCTGTTATAGAACTGTAAGAAGGATTTGATCATTTGGCTATTTCTATTCTTTTGTGCTTATGTGATTTTCACTGTCGGAGCCCCCTACATCACGTCTTGTTGCAGATAAAGTATACAACCTTTAATCTACAGTTTTACTCATGAGATTTGAATATATAAAATGCAAGATGCATTTCCATTAAAACTAAAATAATAGCAGGAACAGCACGGCATACGGTTCTAACAACAGCTTGCAGATGAGATGTTAGTGACCATTCCAGAGAAGCTGAGATGTATAGATAGGACACTTTCTACCCATACAAGTACATACCCATTTCTATCCATACATGGTACATAACCTGTACTAACAATAGCTAGAGGCGTTACAAGCAATGAAGAATGATGATTCAGTTCTGTAGCAGGGAGAGTCTGCTTCATGTCTCATCACCACTGTCCACTGGTCCATCTTCCAGGACACAGCTCCATACCAGAGCGTAAGGCAGGCTGCCTTGTAACTGCCTGCACTCTAAAAGCCCAGTGCTTATTTCCAAAGCATCTTCATGAATCAGGTATACCCCAGTGGGGCAAGCTGAGTTTGACCTGATTAATAAGCTAGTAAGTTACCACTGTTGACTCTGCCTTCTGCACTTCCCCAATGAGAAGGTGTCACTCTCACAACCTGCCTTTCAGTGGGGGTTCCGCAATATTCATCTCAAAGACAGCTAACTACCCATTGCTACCAAAAGCATCCATTTAGGTGCGAGTTTGACGTATCTTGCAAATTCTGCTGGTGAAAACAGCAATCTTCCTTTCCTGTTATTAACTGTAATGGTTGGCAGGCAAATGGGGGGAGCAATCTAAAAGATAAGCATCTTTACAGATTACATCATAATCAGTACTGTTAAAATTATTTTTTGGATAAAACCATTCATCAGCATGCAAATTGGGTTTTAAAAATACCAGATATGAAGGGAACCATTCCATTACAATGTTACCTAAAGGTTTAAAATCTCCACAATTTCTAAATTAAAAGAAAAAAGGAGGAAAAAGAAAAGGTCAGAAAGACTTGGACAAACAAAAATAATGAAGCTTTCATCTTGTGAATAATCCGTAGAGGAAAGCTGCATCTAATTAAACTGCAAAATTGAAACACAAAATTCCTTATTTTTAAATAAGAGATAAACTTGGAAATAGTCTGAAGAAAAAAAATATGGATTTTTGGCTTCATCCCTTAGTTACCCTTAATTCTTGCCTGACACTTGCTGACTTGATTCAGTAGCTACTTTTTAACAAAATGTAGGTAGAGGCATGGAGTAATTTGTAGAGAAGGACATCGTACCTGCCACTTCTTTTGTGAAACAGGTGAAGACTCACACTGCCACCTTCAACAGCTGTTTCTGAAGCAAAGCTCTCCATCACACCAGGAAGCTCAGCTCAATAGCTCTGCGGTGTAATCTAGTTTCCACCAGAATTTCAGCCAGGAAAATACATTTCTCCTTCGCACTGATTACAGCACTTCTCTGAGACAGCTGAGCAGGACCACTGCTTAAAGCAGTTGATATCCTTTCTCACTGGAATGCGATAGAAAGATAAGCCATCTCAATACAAACGTCTCCCACATATACCTTGGCCCAGAACCAAGGCACTCTGGAATGTAGTTTCTAGACAGCACAGAAACCCGAGCAAAGAATGCAAGTCACAGCAAATAAAACAAGGACGCGGTTCCCTACCAAAGACATTAAGAAACAACTAGCTGCTTGTGACGATATTTGCAAATACCTTGTGGGCAGCAAAGTTTAAAAGACAGAAATGTCACCTCAACACCTAATTCACTCTGATAAAGCCGAGATCTTACAGCAGACACAAAATCATTACGTTAGGTGGCTAAGGAGTAGCCGTGTACACAGGCCTCTTTATGGAGCAAGCTCCAGCTTCTCCCTTACTCCTAGTGGAAATTAGGAGTCAAGAGACCCCTTGGTTTTCAAATGTTTCTCCCTTATATTTATTGTGCTATTTGAGGGCTAAAGTAAGGTAAACACCTTCTTAAATATTTCTCTTCAAAGGGTAAGTGAACTGTCACAGGGTCTCAAATAGCCATGTAAGACTATAAGGTCTTTTCTCAAATTACAACACGCTTGAAACAGGAAGATTTGTAAATGAGAATAAAGCATGCTTATCCCTTCTTTCTGCTGTCACAGGCAGTCCTGACATACCGTTTGCTTTTGCTATTTCTGAACGACTTATATGAACCATGGAGGAATAAATGAGATTACACCATTTGTTAATTCTGTTGACTCATCCAGAATGGGAAGGTTATTACATTAATTTGGATTTACATCAACTAATACCAGTTTACCCCAGCCCACTTGCATCAGTGTATCAAATGATAATGACTGGTTTTAAGCAATCAGGCACCTAGATACACTTTATTTTCAGTTTAATTCTATTAAACTGAAACTAATAGCAGTAGTAGGTCTAAACTCACTCTTGTTGCAGGTTTTCTATAGTTTGTCAAACTGATTACATTTTGGTGAAAGACAGGGCTACCTGGCATTCACGATGGCAAATCCTCCTGCCCCTCCTCCTTCTCTGCACACTGTATTTGTCCTTATTTGCCTCCCTACTCCCACTATCATAATAAACACTAAAGCATAATTGCCCTCAGAGTTTCATTCACGAAGAAAGAGAAAAACCACTTTCTCAGCAACAGTTCTATTAGTTATACTTGGACAAACAGAACTAAATAGCGGTAAAGTCATAGGGTTTTGTTATTAAAAGAAGACAACATTCACAGAAACTATTCTCTATGGGCACAGCACTGTGCTACAAAAACTTGCCTACAGCTTAGTGCAGCACGCCTGGCATGCTCAGCTTGGAAAGCTTATGCAGCAGTACTTTAAAATGGCAGGCTAGTAAGTGCCAGTTTTTAACTTCTCAAGGAAAAAAACAAAACACAAAAAACAAAACAAAAAATAAAACCAAAAAACTGGCAGCATATTTCAGCTAGTTGCTTTAAAATGCCAAGTCTCTAGATTTAAGGAATCATTACAAGTCTAACAAAGAATTTATGTGCATGTACACACGCACGTACACACAACCCCACCCGCACAAAATTAATAGGTATTCCTGGATAGACGTCCTGCTGGAAGCGGCTTCGAGGCTAACAGCTTCTTTATTGATCATAGCCTCTGACATAATTTGACATATAGCCAAAAGGCTCAAGCATTTTGCTGAAGAGGAGTTTGTGCAAGTAAATACTTAATATGCATATCATGGGTTTAGTGACCCCTCTGGGCTGGCCGATTTTTAAATTACTTTTCCCCTTTTTTGTGTATTAGCCTTCCTTTCCAGGGAGGTAGGAATTAATGATCCTTTTAAAGTAAAAGGATAGTTTAAAGAACTGTTTTTATCACTCAGATAATTTCTCTGAACATGCACTTGTGAGGTTCCATAATGACCACTCTGCAATACTTCTTCAGTCTACAGTAAGACTTTTTTCTCTCTTTTTTTCCAGCTGTTCTGAAAAACTCCTAAAGCCAAGCCACACTGCTGCCTTCTCATGCACTATCAAAAGTAATAAAGATTTACAGGTCAAATTATGACCTCAGTAACACCTCAGCAGCCCATTATTGATGACAAACTTGCACCAATGTTAACAGAGCAGAAGTATAAAAACTATATCTCACTCATAAAGCCACAGGAAAAAACCCCTGCATTTCACTCACAGTCAGCTGTACTAGTTCTCCAGCGTTTGATGAAATCCAGCGTTTGATGAAAAAGAATATGAAGATACATTAGAAAAAAAAATAATCTCTAAAGTGCCCAAGGAATAGTCCTTGCACACTCAAGATGACAGAAAAGGTCACGGGGGGGTTACACAGAACTGGCCACAAAGGTAAGAACTGGACACAAAGGAGTCAGTGGAGAGACAGCTCAGGCTAAGGGCTGCACGGCAAACACTCAGCACAGGAAAATCGGTGAAGTCACAACAGGAGACAGTTGCTACTTCTGCCAGGTGACGTATCACCCCTTCTTGTTCCAGTCTTCCCTCCAGATATAGCTGCCACAGCAACTTCAGTTAGGATGCAGATTTTGTGACGACTCCTTGCATAGTGTTCACTCGCACCTTTGGATGCGTTAGGAAGAGCTATTAATAATCATCTTTGCATGTGATAGGCCTATCTTTAGATTTCCAAATATTCCCCCCTCCCCAGTGACCAGGAAATGTATCTTCGTATGACTCTAAATAAACTTCACAAAGCTGATGACATCCAACCTTTAGTACGTTTGGAAATTGGTAGAGTTGATTTGGGAGTTTTTGAGAACCATTTGGAATGGTTACCTTAATTTAAAGGCTGTTTATCCCATTTATTCTTAATTATCTTTTATTTACACACAATTAAGCAAACAGCATCTATGTTTGGAAACTAAATTTTCTTTATAATAAAACACTGTACAGATGTTAGGAACTGGGACTGATTAAGACACAATTGCTGAAGCCAACTTATTGATCCCAGCATTACATATGGAGGTATTTAATTGGTTTTCTTTACAGATGCTATTCAATCTGTTCAACTGCTTAGCAATGTTAAATGGAAGCAATTGACCTGCGTGAAAAAGATCATTTACAAAGGTCCCAACTGAGACATCAAGGGTTTCTACACGTAGAAAAACTCCAATTTAAAAAATGGCTGAAAATAGCTGAGTGATTATTTTGGTGATATCTAGTCAGAATGTCTCTCTAATTCTATTTACATCACTGCACTTATATTGGTATCACATTTTGCTTTTGCTTATTCAAGCAATGAAAAATGAAAAGCAAATCTATTGCATCAGAAATGTATTATTACAGATAAAGTGTTCAGAGCACTGCTTGGGAAAAAGAATTTGATCATAATCATTCCTATAGAATTGATGCAAAATAAGCAGAAAATGTATTATCTAGTAAAATAGCAGTTTCCATGAAGGAAATAACAGGGCCACATCTCATCAGATTTCAGACTTCAATGAGATAGGGCTTATGGCTTGGTTTCACTGCTCCGCTTGGGACAAATGGATGTTGCAATTTTCATATATTCCTAAAATTAAAATGATGGCATTGTTAAAATACTATACATTCCTCTTGCAAAATTCAGTTCTTAATCAAAAATCAACTTTAACTGTATACTAAATAAACGCAAACAATCCTTAGTTATTTATCCAAGGTACAATAAAGGTGCAATTTCATCATGCTGTGTACATACAGAAGTGGCTGGCAGATCGTTACGGCCCTCTTTCCTGGTAAGGCACATCCTGCGTATTTACAAAGAAAAACCAAACCCCAAACCCTCATAAATGTATAGTTCACTCCTTTCATAGTGTTAAAGGGACCTCACGATCAGCAATGTTACATCTATGTTAGTTTCCTATGCATAACTCTTCTCTCATTTAAATCAATACAGATTACACTAACTTCATTGTGCACCTCATGCATCACCTGAGCAAAGAAAAATTGATCAGGAAAATGCCTTCCTAGCAAACCAGGATCTGAATAATAGCACCACCTAGGGGCATCAGTTTCTGAAGTGACATTTAACCGTAAATTATTTGTATAGACCTATTTTTAAAAGCTTTATCTTCATTACATTATCATGAACCAGTCGGAAGAACTTTGATTTCTTTCTCAAAGCTTGTCATGCTATCCTGTTCAGCGTGTTGAAGGGTTGGGAGTTTAAGTTTTCATTTCGCTGTTGTAATATAAACTGCACAAGATAATCACTCAACAAATCAAACTGACAGAGGGAGTTTAGAACCACAATTGAGCAATCGTAACTATACCTGGCACTTGTTATTGCAGTATTACATAATCATGCTAACAGTTTTAACGTTAGTTATTTCTGAAATTTAAATGGTGCAATAAAGAGAACCAGACGTGCGGTTGAGGGGTTTCTACTGAAGTTACTGCGCCTCTTCCCTTTACTTACGGCAACACAATCTTGCATAGCAAAGGCCCTGTTTCAATGCAGAGACCTAACAATTCACTGCTTAAAATTTTCAAGCTTAGAAATACCGGGCCAAGTACACACCTGCAATAAGAAGCAGGTCAGACAACTTGCATAGAGAAACGAAAAGGGGGCAGCGCGACAATCAAATCCCATCTCTTCCCATGGAATGACAAGGGATTTAGAAAAACAGCTTTAGGAAATAAATCCTTGGCAGTACCCGTAGTGAATCTCCCCACCGGTCTCTTAAAATCTAAGCACTGATGTACAGTAAATCCAAGTGAGGGTTGTCAGTGTAGAAGGTCAATTCTGTTTAATTTTCAGCTAATCAGCTCCTGTTCACGGTGCAGCTACAAGAGCCCTCCTCCTGACTTTGAGAAGGAGTCCACAAACAGATAGTGTGGACAACCCCTTTTGGCCGCAGTTCCCACACAGCTCAGGCTAACCAGCAAACTGTACTTAACACTTTTGCAAGTTTCCAAAACCTGCCTGACAATCAGCATTGTGATGAGAAGCATCACAGCATCAAAGAGAGCAGCTGGGCAAGTTTATCGCTTAGCTTGCAAGCGTATAACCTCAATCAGTTTCAGGGTTTTTCAACCACAACAAAAAACCACACAGGCTTACATTCCTACGGAACTTCTTACCATGAGAAACAGCAATTTGGCAATTAGTGGATTCACCCCGGATTTGGCAGACCACAGGTCAAGCATACAACTTGACACATTAAAACATGGTTCCAATATCTTTAATGACTGCCACGAGGAGTCTATTGAGTTGCGTCTCTCTGTACTGTGAATATTATTTTACATCAATTTTAGCAATAAGCGAGCCAAGCGATATGGGGAACGCATCAGCCCTTAGAATTCATCTCAACTTTTCAACACTGCAAGACTCACTCTGAAATCTAAAATTAAATAGATGGATACTGTATATACATTTCCTATGTCGAAACTAGACATTTACTGAAGACTGTCATGACTGTGATATATTAGAAACACACTTCCACATATAAATTGTACGTAAAACTACTTTGCACAAGGGAATCCATGCATGCAAAACCTTTATTTTTAATAATACATCTGATAACACGGCTATATTCTCACATATCAGCACTGGCAAAACAGATTTATTAACCTTAACTTGGGATCCTTTATGAAAATCAGCTCAAACACCTGTACTCAAGCAAATAAATACATTCAGTAATAATACACAACAAATATGTATCATATCTCTCTCTCTCTATTGTCAGCAGAAATTGCATCAACAACTCCACTAGACCTATTTATCTAATATACTGCTCTCACCATAATTACGTGCGCATGTATGAAGATTCTGCCCTGTTTCTCTTTTCTATGACTTACCCCCCTAGGAAGTTCAGGGCAAGTTATGAGCAACTGGAAAACCTCATTAGGAATGTAAATGCTGAGACACACAAGGGAATGCTCTAGCATACTTTGCCTAAGATCACAAAACTGAATAGAATATCTGCTGCCATGTATCAAAAAGTAATGCTAGTCTAAGACCGATATATTGCTTTTATATTCAAAACACTCCTGGAGTTTTCTTAGAGGCTCTTCTAACAAACACGCATTTTCTGCACGCATGCACATGATAATCATCATCCTCCCATACAGTGAAGATGTAGTATTCATGTAAAATGCAGCAGCTAATTTCTTTTATTATAAATTATAGTTCATATATAATAATGCCCTCACTGAGACATCCTTCCATTTTCATAAAGTATCCTGTCATATACTGAAACAGCACAAGACAAGTTGTTAAATATGCACACATAGTTAACGATACTGAGATCTCAAGAAAACTTTCTTTTATGATACCAAAATGATACTGGATTTTACTATTAATATATCAAATATTCAGCACTGGTGATACCGGATAATTGAACAGCCCTGAAAATGATAAAATGGTCTGAAGACAACACTGTAAACACTCCTAGACCTTCAGAATATTTATTTTCTTGAAAAAGCACTAGAGTTTCTTATTACAACTTCATTTTTGATTGTGATTCTTGTGATTAAAATCTAGTTTAATGGCAGCATTCTGCGCTGTCAAGATACTAGCATCTTAATCAAAAAAGCTCAGACCTACTAAGGTTTACATAAAAACTAATGATGAGAGTTCACGTGACAAGTCACACAGAAGAAGACAGGCTGCCACCCGTTTTTCCTCTAGCCACAATAAACAAGATTTCTTTGAGCATTCACCACTAGAATTATAGGATCTGTGATTTATTGCCAAGAAGTATTTAGGGGAAGAAAACAACGTGCTGTCTAAGTCGATCCATTATTGAGCACTGCTGTAGCTCATCTTGCAGGTTTCCAGCACAGAGTTAGCTTTTTAAGAAAGGCCATTGCTAGGCAGCAGGACAACTAGTTTGCAATCCTGTAGCGTTTAGAGAGCTCCTTCTCACACTGTACGATCCTTTCACTAGAGGAAGAAATTCACTTGATTCACATAGAGCCCGTGTTATTGGAATCTAGGCAAATTGGAAAGGCATTATAAGAAGATAAAGCCATTTATATAACTGGAACGAGCAAGGAAAATGAATACTTCCACATTGTGACAAAGACTCCTGATGTCCAAACCAGACCAGATGGCACTTTACTTTGCAAGGTCTCAGCCAACACATCTGTCACAATAAACTGCAAAACCCCCTTAATTTAGCAGCCAAGAGATAGAAGTTTGAATCATTCCTCCTGGGACTTCAATCTGAAGCTCCAGAAAGACTTTATGTTTCAAAGTTGGTGTTCAGACCTCAAAGGCATCAGTTCTTACTGTTGCTGTCATTGAAATAAATAATTTTGCAAGTGTCACACCATTTTTGTGGTAGCAAAATAACTATCTGTAGTAATGAAAGCACCTCTGTAATAATAAACTTACACTGCATTTATACTCTTTTATAACACTTAAGAAATCTCCAAAATAAGCTTTGCCTCTAAAAAATAAACGGGAAATCAACCCACATATTATAATGTGTATATTTATATGAAAAGGACTTCCTTCTCCAGTGTTATTCTATAATAAATGCCAATCAGCTTCTTTCCTGAAACACTGAAATCTGCTATTGGTGAATATTAACACAGATGAAAAACAGCAAATGACGGATTGAAGACATACAAGCACGCTCATATTGCTATACTTTCTCAAAATGGTAAAAGCATTATAAATTCTAGTACACTGATTTACTGAAGTGCTGTACTCTTTTGATAAACTCAATAAATATTGCTAATGCACCGTGTTCCTCATTAAATTAACAGAAGTTTATTGATTGAAGCATATGACTGCAAGCTGTTTTTCTCTCAGAAGGGAGTAGACATTCAAACGCAACATTGGGTAGGTAAACAAATAACGCCCTATTCTCTTCAGATGTATCTTACCCTCACTTTGCCAGAGGAAAACAACAACATGCTTTTATTGAGGAAAACAAGCAAACAAAAAGTTTAACTGATGCGCACCTTAATAATGTATTTGTGTGTGTACATATATGCACATACAAATTCAAATATCTGAAGCAGCTGTGACTGGCACAGGGTAGCCGTCGAGCTCCTCGCACGGAGGTTACCCCTGCAGCACCCCCTGCTACCAAACTCTTCCCATTTATGCCCAATACAACAGCTTTGGCCTCCAATACATCACAGATTTCCTTGGACCGTACCTATTTACCCCTTGCGGTTCTGCCTGTCAAACATTGCTAAGCACTGAGATTTCTGAACTAGTGCCCCTCCCAACGACCCCCTAGGCTGCGGCTTGCTCAGTACCTGCACGCAGACCCTGTCAAATCAACGCAAGCCCTTGCAATGAATCTGTTAAAAGAATATTGACGAGAATAAAGTTATCTTAGAAGTATTTCACCTTTTTCTAGAGACAAGCAGACAAGTTGGTTGTAACTCAAATTTGCAATCCAAACTTACATCTTTTTGCTGTGTTTAAAGACTGCCTAATCAACACCTCTTAAGCATAACAACACTGTACATCACTCCTGTCCTTTCCCTTACCCTCAGGTCACCCAGAACACCCTAAAAGCCTCTTTTGGACTTGCCACAACTGCTCCATGAAAGAGACAAACTTCTAAAACCCACATGCATTATTAAATATAATATATATCAGTGCAATTATTGAATAACTAAAGTTATGCCCTCATCTTTTTATAATACTTTTTATGCCACTCTGGAACTAATAAATTACAAGATACCTTAAGCTGGGAAAGGGAACAGCATATGCAAATTAGTGTCATAATCACTCTTTATTGAGAAAGAAAAGCATATTCTGCCAAACTCGCCTGTATTGACAGACACGATCCAGTCAAATATCACTAAAAAGGGATAAGAAAAAGGGCTGGATTTGCTGTTGGATAAAATAGCTTTCACTGTAGTCAGGATGATATCAAATGTTTGGCCAGAGCACACAGTAGTAATTGTGCTCTTCTCCCACTTCAGGAATGAATTCTCACAAGGCCTCAGTAGTCATCTGCTGCATGAAATCCATTTCACAGTAATATCAAATATACTTTTTTCCCCCCTTTATTGTCAGGCATATAAGATCCACTAGAGAAGGCAAGCAGGCCCTGCAGCTAGTATCATGTTTCCATGTCATGATGAAACAGAGACTTGGATTTTTACACTGATCATATTTATGGCCAACAGTCAGGGGAAAATAAAAATCTTCTCCAGCGGTGTCTGTTATCCACCGAGGCTCTCCAGCCTTGTTTTGGGAAACCCGTGGTCACCACTGCCACAGTAACTGACTGCTGCCATCTAGTGCGTTTCCCCGCTGGCAGCTGCTGCTTGGACTGCAGAACTCTTTCCCTAGACCAGTTCTCTTAGTTACGGTCTTTGACATATTACAGTTACATAAAGGTCTCATATAAGACTGCCAATAGCTCTTTGCTCCTCAGGATATTATTTTCCCCATTTTATTTTCTCAAAAGCACCTTATCTGCAAAACTAAGCATGGATATGAGGAATGGTTACCAGGGCCAGGAGTGTACTAACAGGCCCTAACAGCCCGACCAGCCTCACCTGGGGCCTCTCTGCTCCTTGCAGATGGGCACAGGGGCTCCATTTCAGCTTGGGCCATTAGTCTCCGCCTGAGCTCTCACAGTGATGCCCATCTCCAGCTCTGCCACTGCCATGCCTGTGGCCAGCCATGAACCCCATCGATCTGGGTCCAGACCTGTGGGCCAATTTCCTAGCTGGACCTTGACTCAGCCTCATCACTGCAGAACTGCCCGGTAATGACCGGGCTGCGTCTGACTCTGGTGAGCATCACTGGGCCTGATCCTGACATACCAATCAACTTTCTAGCTTGACCTTGGACCTGCCTCATCACCACAAACTTCCCTGGTGATCTGAACTTCTGGTTGAACAGGGCCACTATCCTCAGTCCTGTCCCACCTGCCTTGGCTGGCAAAGCCCCCGTGCCCCATCCCTTAGGGAGCAGCCTGACAATCCCTTGCTGCAACATGACAATGACAACTCCATCGTTCATTTAGATTTTTTCCTTCTCAAATAAATTTGTCCTGAATCCCAGGGCTATCATAACAGAGTGAAAGAAGCAACTTAAGCAAAGACACAGGCTTTGGTAGCATCAAAAAAATCCAAAACCCTACAGCACTGTGTGAAATTAGTTAAGTCATAGATAAAATACTTCTGAGATCTAGATATGAAAAATGAGAACCACATACTTGCTAATATTTGTAAATGCTTTGATGGAAGACAAATTTATCTAATTAATCACTGTTCTAAAGAACTGTGAAGTGTACAACTTGACTTCATAATAATAACATGAAGTCATTATTGTATAATTTCATTTATCATCTGATTTTCTGTTTCATTGGATCATGTTCCCCAAGTATTTATAATAGTAAGAATTAATAAGTGCCTTGAACAGAAAAGAATTAATTTCAATTTCAAGCCATATCACTGATATTCAGGTTCTTAATGAGAAAATAATCCTACGTTGCAGCCAATATGAAATATTTTCCTTTTTATGTTCACGGCTGATTCAACATGGGCAAAAGATTTTTATGCTGAAGCTAGTTTGGGGTTTTTTTTGGTTGGGGTTTTTTTTTTTTCTTTTTAGTTTCCAATATATCTGGATAAATACTCAAATAGAAAACAGACTGCCAAAGGGGAGTTGATGATTCACCCTGACGCTGAGTCAATACCCTCTGACGCTAAGCATTTACCTATAGAATAAGAACGAACTTCTTTCCTGTGTGGCACCGAAGACGCTGAATAAGGTACAAACAAGTTTGAAAAGATGCATCACAGACTGAAAAATAATGTTCACTGAAGAAGCTCACACTGAAAGCAAGACATGCATATTTTTCCATTGCAATTTATACTTGCTAGCAAGAAGGGCATACATTATTTCTGAAGCACATGAAATATCCATCTCATATAATTTCTAGTTTCTGAACGTGAAAGAAGATCTTTCTATTTTAGTCACATTCTACAGAGACATTAAGTGGCATCCATCATTACTTGCTCACTGAGGCATTATACTCGGGAGAGAGGAACATTTAAAATGATTTAGACTAAGACCCTTGATGACTTTTGAGTCTTTTAACTTCCAATAGATTTTTTGGCCTGTAAAGAAAAAAAAAAAAAAAAGGAAGCCACCCTGGCTAAAGCAATCTTGCATGGTATTGATTTAGATAACTGGCTTCAAAAGAGCCATTTTTAAGGCACATTGGAAAGCTGAAATAAGTTAAGGGAAAAGTCTCCCCTTACCCTCTGCACACATTTTCACCATAATTGTAACATTTATCTTGCTGTTTGAGAACAAACTGTACAATTCAAAATCATGTCATAACTATAAAAGAACTTTTATCACCCGTTAAACTTCTGTTACGTTAGCGGTGACTCGCCTTTAGCACTTTCACAAAAACTAAAGAAATCTTTGGGACTGACCTATTATTATTCATCTGAATAGAAGGGCTTTTCAAAATTAAAGTACTTTTGTGTCCTGAGACATGAACACATGCTGTACATCATCTTGCACACAGTTTTCATGTCAATATATACCTATGAATAATCATTAAGATGACAATATGAAGATATCAGAAATTTGTGAAGTGATTTTAAAATGTTTTAGCACTTCATAAATTATTTGGGTTTGCATTTAGTATTAGCATTAACATGTGCCTTGCAAGGAACCTCAGCCATAAATTAGGATCCTGACCCGCAAGGAATCAGAAAAAACATGGTGCAGAAAAAAGCTTTGTACAACTGATTCTATGAGTGACCAGAAAAACAAGTAGCAAAAGAGACGGAAGGCAAACCAGAAAAAACAAGGACATGGCAGTAAAGAAATTTTCAGAAAGCAAAGCAGCATTGTCTGTCGAGGACAGTAAAGCTCAGAATTCAAAAAACCAAATAAATTTATCACTTGCTTAATAAAACAAAATTATGGTTTTACACAGTCAGTGTAAAAACAGTGGTGCAGATGAGAGTAGAGTCGCTTTAATCAAATTTTTACATAACACTGAGACGTAAATATCGTATATTGTAACTACTACCAGAAAACTTATTTAGTTTCTTCAAATTTAGGTTCCAGGGAATATTTTTTATGGAACACAGCAACCTGAACTAAAACAATATTGTAGCTTTTGAGATCCATGAGATTTACTCCCAGTATTTTCCATCAGGGTGTTTGAACTCTCCAAATGAAGCAACACTTTGGAACAATTATGTGGTACAGAAACCAATAATCTGTTAGTTTGTAGTCATTAGCTCCTCCACAGACATAGTGTTTAATATAATCAAAGAAATCAATGACAACATTAATATTTAGTATATAAAGGTCTAGAATAGGGGAAAAAACAGCAAGCCCCTACAACTGAAACTGAACGTCGCTGTGCAACGCTCACAAACTCCACGTGCGCAGAGCCAATCTTCTTGGCGGTTCCCAAGTTCTGAAAGTACAATCTAGTAACGTGGATGTAAGGTAACAGACACATAATAAATAGTAAAAATATATCATATAATAGCAAAAACATCTGCACAACCACTAATGGTATCAAGGTTTATTTAATAAGGAGGATGTTACCAGAATTCAGAAGCTGGCATCTTGGCACAAGAAAACTAATTTAGTATTAGGCTGCTTTAAAACTTGATCACTACATTATTAGTTTAATTTAAATGGCTTGCAAACAAATTGGAAGTCCAAATGAAGGCTACAAACACAAAGATTAATCCACATATTCCTCCTGAAAAGAATTTAAAATAGAATACTGCAATGTTAGACTTTTGATTCATCTCTATGAAAAGGTAGAATATAGCTCTCTAGCATTCACATTACAATGAGGACATCTAATTAGCTATTTAGACAGAGTTTTCAGTTTTTGTTTGTTCATTGTGGTTTTGGTGGGGGGGGGGAGGCTTATGGTTTTTTTCTTCTCCTCCTTCTGGAAGATTCACCTTTAGTCAAATCTTTCCCATACTCCAGTTAGTTCACTGACACCTTTCCAGTGCGTTCACTTATGACTGTTTCATCAACTGTAAACAACCACAGATTTCAAACATCTTCACAAATCTGCCTTTTATCATAGTCAGAGCTCCACTGTGTCTTAGATGACATGCTCAAATAAGTCTTACGTTTAGCATGAATTCAACCTTTTCTGCCTTAGAAAATATGAAAATCTCCCATTGTTATCCCCTACATATCCACCTTTGTTCACTTGAAAATCCAAAAAAGAAGGTCTTTCATGCTCCCCTTTCAACAAAAGCCCCCAATGGGTGAGTAGGAAGGCTCAGTGCTTGCTATAATGTTAACTAACAGCTAGTAAAAATCTCTGTAGCAGGTCAGGAACAATGTGGATATAAGAGAACTGCATCCCATTATTACATTCTCCCATACTACCCTGCTCTTAATTAACACTGCATCATTTTAAAGGGGAACTAAACCCCTTCATTTTCAAGTCTGAAAGCATCCTTTTAATTGAAGGCCTAGAAGGTTGATCTTCAGCTATCTTGAATGCAAGTTTTGAAGACAGAATCATGGCTCACCCACTGCTTAGGACTCGTGCCGTTTCCGGCCAGAACCAGTTTTATTTCAAACCAGTTCTTATCACTGTTTGGGGCTCCACCAACACTTAAGAAAGGCACTCTACAAGTAGCAAGTCAGTCTCTGCTATTTGACAGCTAAAGACTAGGAAAAGGAGAGGGAAGAGGTGGTATTTCCCATACCACCATCTTCACCGCTGCAGTTTCTAGAACAAGAATAGAAATAGTACAAAGAAATTAAGTAATGAAAGAGTGAACAAAAGACTTCCTAGTTTCACTGTAGTATCTCATTCAGGAAGAGTTCTTTCATCATCTTCTCATCCACATAGAAATAATGGCCCTAAGCCACTGCCTTCTGGCAGCCTGGAGGCTATACTAGAAAAAGGACCGTTCAGCCATCTGCTTATTCTTCTGTTTTAAAAAATCATTACTCAAGATAGGTGCATTTGATTCTCTACATAGCATGGTTCCTACATTAAACAAATCAGTTTAAAATCAGCTGCTTTCATTAGAACTGGGTTGATCTATTCTAGCTGAGAACTCTGGGCTACTGCTCTTGGTAAAATTCTGATGTTACTTTCTGTTCAAGGGTTAAGCTTTGAAGGCAGTTATCAGTATAGTCTGGACAGAATTAAGAAAAAGCATATTTTTCTTCTAGACTAATATAAAGTTCTCACCATTATTCTCTAAAAACGAAAGGATGGTATTTTTTGGCCACTGAGGTAGATTCCTGCCAAAGACCATCACCTACAGCACCTCCAGAAATGCTCTCCTCGGGAGCTTTGAGAAGTTTTGTGCTCTATCTGCACAAACATGGCTTAAAGGCAACATTTGATTCTAAGATTTATGCAAATGTTCATTTAATTTAGGAGAGAATATTCAATGTAATGTCTGCCATTCCCCACCTACTTCAGAAGACGATTCAGAGTCACCTAATTTACTCTTCTCTCCCTGGAGACCCAGTGCTTAGTATTCTAGTCTTATACTTCCCAAATGCAAGACTGCTACTCACTTTGGTATGCAAATCTTACGAGTCAGGAGACAAAAATATCCAAATTAACAGAAACAAGGTGGCTAATCATGTTTCCTGTTTACACACAGACAAAAAAAATCCACCCATTTTCTTCAACCGTGTATTTCTGCAATTGCTAAAACAAGAAAAGTTTCTTTCATAGATAAAATCCTGTTTATTCCAACTTCAGTTTGCTTGCAATGCTGACCACTACCTCCAAATATACCTTCAGAGATGCCATTTCAAATTCTGAGCCCTGCTTACGTTTTATCATTTAAAAGGAAAACACAACATGTTAAGTGGTTCTCAGATTGATTCCTTTCAGGTAGGTTAAGCCCCTGTAGTACGTAAATTAACACATTGTTCTTTGAACACTTACTCATATTGATGTAATGGAAAAAATAGGTCATCCTTTTACACTCGAGCTCTTCACTCTTAGGACTCAATTTTCATTGTTTATTCATCTGAGTCAATAGGCCCGAATTGCTAGGATTCCGGCAACAGACTTCTAGCCAATAAGAAGAAAAAAAAGCCCCTCAATTTGCCAAAAAAGATTAATTTGTAATAGTCATGAAACAACATGCTCAGATTCAGCCAAACTACGTGTTATGCAGACTGCAGATAGAGTTGTGTAACTAATACTAGCCTAAAGCCCGTGCTGTACCAGTCATCTGGAACAAGGTAAAGAAACCTTGTAAACCACATTAAAAAAACAACCCACCTTGGTCTGCTGTGTCGTCCTCCCAAGATTCATTATGGCCTGCTTTATCACTAAAGCCTGCACAAAATACCCACCCACACTCTCTTGCAAATATTATGAAAGGTTGGGCCAGGATTTTTCAAAGTTTAGAATTTTAAGCAGTACAGAAGTATATAAACTTAAATGACTAATTGCATATACATTAAATAAGCAATTAAAAGCGTGCGCTGCTTTTAGCATTTTGATTACTTTTTTCTCCCTTCAGGACAACCATTCTTTCACACAAGACATTTGCTGGTTCCCCATAATTTCTTCATCAGCAATTACAACAACATTTATTTTGATACCATTTGTTTTGCATGTCACAAGGACTTTTACATAAATGAGTTTGTCACTACAAATGCATTTCTCAAACTCTCAGGCTTTTCTTTTATTTTCTTAAATCATAGAAGATTTTCTTCAAACAAGATTTGATGGCAAAATATAAGGAAATCAAGTACAGCAAATAAGCTAGAACTGCACAAACATGATTCCTGTCATCTAGCATGCATTAAAAATACAACTACACACCAAGAAAAATATATTTAACCTTTGAGCATTGCAGAAAACCTGACTGAACAAAAAAAAAAAAAAAAAGGGAAAATCATCCATGGAAACACAGAGAATCCCAGCTTCTTTAGATCCTGGAATTACAGTCTAACACCTTCCCTAAGATCTATATGGCACCTAATGTTTTATTTTACTCATGGAATCTCAGATTATTGTACAAACACACGTCATCCTCTGGAGAAATGAAACCCAACTAAAATGTATGGTAGGACTAAGTGGCATGTGGTACCATTAGCAAACTATACACTTCTTCACATCTTAAAAAAACAATTTAGAGTTATCATTGGCAGATCATCTTTTGTGAACCCCTGCCTCTTTCCCCAGCCACACATAGCTCACAGCCATGAGGCAGTTTCAAGAACTATCTGTGCTCAATAGATCTAAACACAGGAACGTGTTCTGCATCTCAGATTACATTCTTATATGCCTGAATATGAGTATAGAAGCTTTCATCAACTGTTGATGGCTTCCTTAGACATCTAAGCTTAAATGTTTTCAAATTGTGAATCTCCCCTAGCAGTGTTTGCAATTTACAAATCCAATGTAAAATCCCTTGGGTTGGGGCTGGCAGTGCACAGAAGAAAGAAGCTGTGCACAGATGTTCCAGTCTCACGTGAACCCTCTTCCAATACCCTCTGAATTGGAGTTGTGTGTACGCACTGTTGGAACCTGCTGCCAAACCAGTCTGTATCAAACTTAAATTTCTTTTAATATTTCTAACATAGCTGTATTCTAACCCAATCAAAAGCAGTATCTTTCACACCGGAGTATTTTTCATTCACAGAAGGAAACAAGATGTTCCTCTCCTTAAAAATCTTTCTACTGTATGTGCAGCCGGCTGTGCAAAGGCTGGGGACAGTGCAAGCATCTTGTGTAATCACACCTTCATGTTTAATTATTCCATGGAGAAGCACAGTATGAGAGTAAATCACAAAACAGCCCACAGCTTCTATGTGTACTTAGGCTTAGCATCAGCAGAACCAATACAGATTGGAAATCACTTCCCCAGGCTGCAGTAACAATTTAGTCCTCAAGTTACTATGAGGAGACACAAAAAGATGGCAAATATCAAGAACTATATTAGGATATACAACTGATACATCACCAGACAGTTGTACCAACTAGAATAGTTGTACTATCAGCATCACTGCCCTTAAAAACTAATTGAGTTCTTTCAATTAAAGATAGGAACACGAACCGTTACTACTGTATCCTGTAAGGGGAAAACAGTTAAATTCTTAAGTCCCTGAAGATGGATAAGATTCAATTTAAATTGCACTGAAACATAATAATCAGTTGAGAGAGACTGGATTTTTCTATGCTACAGGATCTACCAATTGTTCAGCACTTTCAATGCTACCACGACAGAAAGTAAAACTAACATATGTTTACATACATAAGTAACTCTCAAATTACTACCAGGAGGAAGCCTCAAAGTGTTTAGATTTATTATTTTTTTTAATGATTCTGCTTAATGCATTCTGAACAGGGTGTTTTAGCTTCTACATTTAACTCCAGATCTGAAAAAAAAAAAAAAAAAGAAAAAAGGAAAAAAAAAAAAAAGATTGCCTGCTCTGCAGAACCCTTCCAAAACTTTCCAACGTTATCTCTGAAGGCCTCTGGCTGTGGTTCCCATACTAAAACACCCTGAACACTAGCCTTACCATGCCTTTTTGACCGATAGCAGAATTAACAATATGCCCCTATTATTCAAAACTTGTCTATTACAGAAAAAAATTGGTGTCTTCTCATGGTCTATGTCTGGAGACAGCCGCATAAGCTCTTTTCACTCAGGTAGAGACAAAACAAAACCTATTCCTAATATAATTTGGGGAACATTTTTACACAATCCAGCAGATATCCCATCCCACATGTGTCAGGGGCAAAAGATCATCTGGGCCTTTCTTACCTGCACATTAGACCATAATTCAAACATCAACCCGCCCTCCATTATCACAATAATTAGAGCTGAGGAGGGGAACAAAACTTTCCGGTGTTTTAAGACACCTGTACGTTTCTCAGGATGCAGTTAGCATCGCATACCAAGGCAGGGGGAGGAGAGGGGAGCACAGAGCAACAGGAGATCAATCTTTCATACGCAGTCAAGGAAACCAAGACTTTGCACCTTGCAAAGTCAGCAAGTAAATGTTTAGGTGTAAGTACTTATTTTTAAATGAAGCGTCTTAATGCAAAAAAAAAAAAAAATTATAGCTCTGCTCTTTTTTTCCCCCCCATGTAAGCAAAGAAAGAGGTACTAACATTAACTGGTATAGTGACGGTAGTTTCAGAATGCTTCTCAGCCTCCTTGTTTTTAAGGATATTTCAACACTAAAAAGTCACCACAGTTGCAGGGCAGATCAGAAACATTCACCACAAAGGACTCGCTAACAGGAATCACCAAATACCTTTAACTTGGTATGTATTAAGCAGGCACTGCATTACAAGTACTTCTGATGATTATTTTCTAACCAAGGTATTCAACATGCTTGCAAGCTCTTCTGCTACATCCAGTGCTGTTTCTTGATTTACTGATTCATAACAGATCAAAAGATAAAACTAAAGTTAGAGAGTAAACGTACAGAAAAAAGTTTTAAGAAAGTGGTATGTACTGCAAATGCTTATAACCATCCCATGAAGAGTAAAATTTTATCCTCTCTAGATACTTCAGTGGTAGTATTTTGATACACTAACACTGCAAAACTTACTTTGAAATCTACAACACTATACATGAGCTAAAAATTAAGAACTTCTCTGCAAAGGATTGTGTCTTTCTACTTCCTCCCTCCCTCAACATGAATCCTCAGTACAACTGGACTCTGATCGCAATTATTTCTTCTTTGAGAAAAAATTTTTTACTTCATGTTAACAGTGAAAAGAAGCGTAACAGTGGAACCAATAGTGACGTTAATCAAATTTAGACTCATTCAAAACCGTCCAACTGTTTAAGAGATAGTGGAATTTGTCTTTGACAGAAGACCTATTTTATTATCCAGATTAAGGATCAAGAAATAAAGGCCACATTTTTACCTACACCCCAGTGAATGATATATTTAATGGTACCAGAAGTGAGCTAAAATTTTGCTAAAAAGGTGAAAAAAATTCAATTAATTTCAATTATTTCTAGAGAGAAACTTACATTTAATTTGATCTTATTTGCAAAAATGCACAGGATTTCTACCAAGTTCACATTAAAAAAAAAAAAAAAAACAACTGAAAAAAGGGAAGAAAGTGAAAAAAGTCTGAATTTTTTAAGACTTTGTTTATTTGTTAGCTACTGAGGAATGGTACTTGGAAAGGAAAATCTTCTCAGTAGGGAGTTGCCTGTTAGGCAAGGCCACTGGCTCATCTAAAAAAAGAATACAAATGATTCATTTAAAAAAGAATAAGATCCAGGAACCAAAGAAACTGATCCATTTTTACAAAAAGAGGCACTTTTTTTTTTTTTACGATAATGAAAGAAAACAAACTTTCAATGAAAACACATGTCAGTTAACAACTCTCCTAATACTGACCTCCAAGCATGCAAGAGACCTGCTGTACACCATTGTTCCATCACCAACAGAACCAAAGCTGGGGCTTCTCCACAGTCAAAAAATACCCAGCCTTTTAAACCAAGAGTCACAACAGACTCCTAAATCTTGTCTAAGCGTAGAAAAGCAAACAAGTAATATTTAAAATATCTGACTTCTGTTAAAACATAATCACCCTGCTGACAAAATAAAAAGGGTAACACATAATGAATGCGATAAGAGAATTCTTTCTGCAAAAGGTTTGTTTACAGTAGAAATAGTTATAATCTGTTCTCTTTGGCAGATACTAAGACATGATGTTGTTCTTTCAGTAATGACATTTAACGCTGTGATCCCACTGATAAAACTGACAGTAATCAGGATATATTTATATTCGAAAAAGTGGGAAAATTTAGTCTTTAAAACTTTTAGAATCCCATAACATCCAAACATAGATTTGTTTTCCTACAAGAGCTGAGGACAATTAGGTTCCAATACATAGAAGGAATAAAGCTGAAAAAGCATTGAACTTGGGTTATCATCACACATCCAGACATGGATCATTGCAGTTAAAAAAAAAAAGGAACAAAGAATTGTCATCACTCAAACTAGTAACTAATTTTATATCTGCCAAAATTAACTGATGCTACACTGGTACAAGAGGCAAATAAAAGATCAGAACTTAGTCCATTGTTAAAAGTACATGCCTTCCACTGGCTCAGGACTAGACACCCAGTACTTTCAGTCCAGATAATCAGTTCCACGGTACCATACCTCAGGTTCATAAATTACTTATATAGGCATTATCATGCCACTTAAAATAATGAAATTCTTCTTCTCCTTACAAATTTGCCAGAGGCAAAAATGTGAGCCAATCTTCATCTCAAGCTTTCATCTGCACTAACTGCCTTTTACAATGACTTCATTCTTCCTTCAGTTTTAATTTCTGGAACAGTCATTTGAAAGAAATTTCCATTATCTACCCACACATCCAATCCTCTGAAAATGGCATTCTGACTTACTGGTTTTAAAATCTTTTTGTTATGTAGGGATCACTTCGTATTTTATTCTGAGAAAGCAGGCACATGCATCTGCTCAGCAAATTGGTTATTTCACTACATATTGACATAACCTCAGATTTAAGGAATGTAATAATTTTACATACATACTATCCTGAATAGTTAAAAGCTACCCCCAACAAAAGGGAGAGATTTATTCTGCAAGGTGTTTAGCCAGCTGCAATTGGAGGCTGCTACTCAGTGCACTTCTTATCACCATCACCTGTTCCAAATTCCTGAGGAAGCACAAGGCTTTAGAATGCAAAAGTTCGTCATTGGGATTACTACTGTACTGCTGTTTCCAACTAAGAGCTCTAATAAAGCTAATTAGAACTTGTACTTTACAGCAATATGCTTATTAACATAAATGAGTAAGTCTGTCATTAGAAAAGAGGCGATACATCAGACTGTGTTCCATTATTCATATTATAATCCTGCAATGTTTTTTATTTATTTTTAAGAGTAAGACACAATTAATTCATGAATTTTAAAAAGAACATACAAAAGTGTGGTGGCTTGGCCCAGCTAGCAGCCAAGCACCCACACCGCCACTCGCGCACACTCTTCTGCTAACAGGACAGGAAGAACAAAGGGGAGAGAACTCGAGGGTCAAAACAATGACAGGGAAAAAAGAAAAAAAAAAAAAAATCACTCACCGATTACTGTTGCAAACAAAATGGACTTAACTTGGGGATTTAACTTAATGTAAGTTGACATTTTAATTACTGATTCAGGTATTCAGAAACAAAGATGACAAACAGTTAAATAAACATGCATAAAAAACACTTTTCCTCCCCCTTTCGCGGGCTCAAGTTCATTCCAGACATCTTCATCCCCTCACACCCCTCCAGTCTTTACTCCCTTGGCAACGCTGCAGGGTGCACTCAGCCCCTTCAGGGGCAGTACCTGCCCTGGTGTGGGTTATCCACGTGCCACAGTCCCTTCGAGGATGTTATCAGCTCCACCATGGAGCACCTCCTGCTACTCTGGCCTTATCATTCCTCTTTCTGGGCACTTGCTGCCCTTACTTAAATGTGTTCTCACAGAGGCTCTACCACCTTCGCTGATGGGCTCGTACAAGTCCTGCGGTGGGTCCGTTGTGGAGCCAACTGCATCTGGCACAGGGCAGCCCCTGTCCTCTTCTCACAGAGGCCACCTCTGAAAATCCCTCCCCTCCCCGACACCACCAAAACCTTTCCATTTATGCCCAATAAAAAATAAACTATACAATAGAGATAATAAAGTGTCTTGAGCTCTTCCTTCCTGCCTTTGCAATAGTTAATCTGTATGATTATTGGTTGGAATCTTGGAAGAGGAGCTTGCATCTAGAGCCAGCCCCATTTATTCTCTTGGCTCTCCCTGCCTACATCCAGGCATCCTTCACTGATATAAGCTATGTTCTCTGACTTGGTTCCAGCCCATCTGCCCTGCCAAGGACAGCAATGCCTAAAATCCCACTGAGAAAAGAATGAAGCATGCCTCCATATACAAGAATCCCCCCTTCCTTAATTTCAAATTCTAATTTCAAACAGGCCTCAATCATTTAACAGTCTTCTGTTAAAGGAATATGCCACATGAACTACAAAAGGAAGATTTTGTGAGTGTAAGTTCCTTGATTCACTGATCAGTTACTACACGCATTTTATACCGATTCATTCCTCCCACCGTTTTCTGGGCCGCAGCACCAACGGCCTATAAGGGAAAAGAGCCTTTTCAATAGCTGTGGAATAAAGGTAAAAAGGATTTTTGTGACTGCTAGTGCTTCTGAGTGCAAGGGAAAACCACTACAGAGCGCAGCCTTCCCCCAGCATCTGTACTCTGCCAGGCTCTATACCTAGGAAACGTCCAATAAACCCTCACAAACTGAAGCTCATTTCCTGACCCCCCTCACACCCTGCAAGTCCCCTCTACTCACCCCCCACACAACCATGTAAATGGAAAAATGGTATCATTCCTAATTAGCTTGCTGTGGATATAAAATGAGGCATTTCCTTTACGCAGCAATTTGGATTTTGTTATACATTCACTGCACCAGTGCTTCTGCCTAGCTGACCACAGAAGATATTTCTATATGCATGTGAAATTAATTAGTTTTATAGTAATCCACAATTCCACGCTGCAAGGAAAGAAAGTAGAAGAAATAGATGGTATACACTGACAGTCCTCAGCTCGAACACAATGCTTTTCACCTTTCCTTTCCAGGGAAACCGCCACAGTCAAAGCTTACTACTCACACAGCCATTCTAGGACTTGTCACCCTGCTTTTGCCATGCTCCAGCAATGAACAGATAATTAGATTTCCTAGCACACACATTAAAAAGTTGATTGATGCTTTTCCCTGACTCCTCTCATCAGTTCCCCCTGTGCTGCTGGCAAGTCTGAGTGGAATCTGGTCATAGATAAGGGACTCTATTTCAGATCCTCTCAAAGAAAACAGCTGTTGAAGCTTTTTTTCTTTCTTAAATTTTGCTCTTATCATAAAAATAAAAAATTGTTGAAAATTAAATAAGGGAAACATTTGTTTCAAAGAGGTATTTCAGACTTTTTAAAAAAATATGTATTTTTAATATACCCGTTGATTAAGCACAGTATCAAGGCGTAGTTTTCTGGAGTTCCCAGACAAGCAGGACAGGCACATTGCTCCTTTCAGACTTCAAGTCACACTCTTCCAATAAGAACATACTGAGCCACACCAAAAGGTACCTGTAGCCCAGTATCATTTTTACAAACTCTGCCTCGCTCCTGCTCCCTGCCCCAACTCCCCTTTGGCCCCATCAGAAAAGAATACACTGAAGGCAAAAGAGAATGAGAAGCCATGGAAAGCAGCTGAAGAAGACAAGGGCTGATACCAAGTCCTTCTGAGCCAGAGTCCAGTTCCAACTGTTTGGAAGTCAGAGACTTTATGAACCAGTCTCTGTACTTAAAATGACTCAATAAATTTACTTTTCATTAATTTACTTGACCATAAGTAGATTTTTAGCATTTGCACATGCTTTGGGGAAGGAGTTTCATAGTTTACACATCATTGAAAAAGTACCTTCTTCTGTTTGAGCTTACCACCTTATTGTACGTTCTCTCTGCTATAAAAAATACCAATTATACTCTCTTTCCAACATATTATAGACCTTTATCAACATCTCATCTTACTAAGCTGAAAATGCTGGAAAACAGATGACTAAAACTATCATGTTGTTCTCTGTTCCCTTCCCAACAATTCTGCACAAGCACATTGCTTTTTACCAGTCCATGATGTTTCCACAAAACTAACGTCACTCCTGAGGAGTTAATGGTTAGTACATGGCTCGTTGCTTCGTATGCAACATTAGGGTTTCCCCATCCATGTGGATCACTTAAAATTCAGTGTAGCTCAACATAACCTCTCATTTTAGCATCCAGTTTCTGGAACTCTTCAGCCTTTACTAGTGAAGATTATTTAGTATAATCAGCAGTTCTGATTAAACTTTCACTCCTTTGCTAAGCCTCTTATGCAGATACTGTATTCTCAAACTATAGACTTTGAGCTTAGTCCCTAATGTATTTTCAAATTCTACAAGACAAACTGTCCTTCCTTATGAGCCCATGTCAATATTCACAGAACTACTCAGTCCCAAGAGCTTGTCTCAGCTTAATGTTGTTGCTGATTGACGGATTAAAGCTAACTCACTAAAGGCAAAATAAAGCAATTCATGGATGAGATATGTGGGTTCAACTTCTGTGAGCCCTGCAGAAATTAAGAATGCTGGTGGATAAGAAGTCACATTTGGCACAGTGTGCCAGGGTCATTTTTCACACAAAAAAACCCGAAACAGAAAAAAAGAGAAATATTTCTGAGATAAAAAATATTCAAACACAAATGATGAAATAAAGTGGTCTATCATTTTTGTCATGAACCATAATAAAATTTTTGCACAGCAATACTGTTCGAGCAGGACTTGTAAAATCAGTTTGACTGTAATCAGTTCTAGCATCTAAGAAACACAATCACAGATGACAAACTCAAATTAGATCAGCCAGCACACTGAATTGGTCAACTTAGTCAATTTACATGCCAGAACAAGAAAACCAACAGAACTAGATTCACATTTTTTGTAAACTTAAAACTGAAGCAAACACAGGAATGCAAAAAAGCCCCTAACAGGTCTCTTGTAACACTTTCAGTCAGAATCAAAGTTATCTAACCATTTAGACCACACAATTAGAACAAAACAGTGTGTTAAATTGGTCTATGAAAATAACATCCCTGCAAGACGCAAGAAAATAATCAGAAAAATAGAATGACTTTGCAAAGATCATAGCAGAATTTTCTGTGCATACTTCAATGTTGCATTAAATTCTTACCTTTAACAGGGTCTCAAAAGAATCCACAGTGCAGACTGAAATTTGTCATTTGAGTGGTGGGCAATTCTTTCAGATCTTGTGAGTGGGACACGTGGGTTTGGACTACAGGTATCTAACTTAATCTAACTGTAATACTGCGAGAAAACTAAGACATGGCAGAAAGGAAATTCCCTGCCCATTGATATCTGAGCTTCTTAAGATGGTCAGCAGGAAACACTGATGGCATATGGATTTATCTTTTCTTGACTTTTGACACATTACTCAGGGCTATTAGGGAGCTCTTCCCCCTATTTGGCAAGGACAACCTGGTACCGTCTCCTGAAGAAAAGTATTTAAAAGCATTCTTACATTTTAAAGCATGCCAGAGAAGGAAGGCTGCTGCTGCCATCCTTCTTCTCTCCCCATTAGCTCATTCTTCTAGGCATCTTCCCTCTTCCACCTTAATTTACAGCACCTGTCCCCCAGGAGCATGCTTCACAGCCAGCAGTTGCCTGTTGTGAAATTCACCTATTGAAGCCATTGTGCCTTACAAACAGAGTTTTAAGACTCATGAAAATAGAGCAGGGGCAAGGTTTCTGACTTGGAGAAGAGGTCATGTGCTGTAAATGCCATATGATATTAAGCAGCCTCTGAATAAACTAAACAACAGTACCTGCAGCAAGGATGAGTTCTTCCAGCTGAGGATCATAACCACCAGAGGAAGGTGACATTCTTCAATGTTTTCTATTTGACTCATTTCTTCTACACCAGAACAGATTCGTTAAGAGGAAGAGAATGCACCTGTACCATAGAACACCAGGGTAAGCCTACTTACAAAGAAAAAGGAATAAAGCTCAAGCCTCCAAGACATGCAGAAGCAAAACTTCCCAAGCACACGGAAAACTAAGGGAAGAACCTATGCGTTAGACCAGGCAACAGCTGAACAAATGTTTAAATGTTATTGGTTTGCATTTAGGTGCCTGGATTCCAGCGCAGGTACACATTATGTTCTCAATCTTTTTTATTTAGTCTAGATTTGGGTAACCAACAGTTTTGTCTTCTGTCGACACAAATACTCTACCATCCCTAGTTCTAGCTACCACAACTGAGAGCCACAATATGTGAGAACATGCATTCGTGACACCATGCATGTCTTTTGATGAACAGCCTTCAAACCATACATGAAAAAAGGAAGGGTGTTAACACCCAGTACAATGGAAAGTGTAAATAAATAGTATACTGTGACTGGTTTAAATGGACGCCTGCTTGAGAAATAAAAACCTACCACTGATAAACTGCAGTAAGAATTGGGATAAGAGACTTAAAAACTTGTGAACTTGCCAGAGATACATCTACTCTGCACCATCCATCCCCATAAAGCAATCTCAAATGAATATCCTGTAAAGTGATGAATATCCTCTTAATTCAGTTAAGTCGAAACGTCTTGAAAAGAATATGAAACATGTTAAATCAGCAGTCCCAAATCTGTGGGCAGCTTAATCTGTCAAAACTGTAACTTCAGGAGAGTCATTAACAGCAAAATGACTCTGCAGTTGTTTCAATGCAACTCAGAGTTCATGAACGTGCATTCATCCATTTTAGGCACAAGGTGCACAGCACATGTCTGCTTTGCTCAGGGAAAATGTAAGGTAAATACACATTTCAACAGCTGTGAGTAGCCATGGGCTTTCTTAGAATTCACATTTATAAGACTGCATGAACTTGCAGATACATGCTTGTACTGAATTCTGAGGATCCAGGCCCTTATGTATTCTTTTTTGAGCCAACACCTTTCTCGCTCAAAGTCAGTGACAGAAAGGTTCAGGATATTGCTTTTTGGGGAAGAATCTGATTGTTGCTAAATATAAGAATTTATTCAACTTAGGGCAAACATTCTTCTACATCTTACCACTGCGATTTAGAAGTTCTAAAATGAATTTTTTTTATATGCTTAAGAAAATTAAGCTGTCTGTTCCACTGCCTGAGCACTGTACCCCCTCCCCACTAATTATGAAAGTATCAGACATTTGGAGTTGTTCAAGAAACTGTGTAGGAACCTGAAGCTTGAAGGTAAAAGCAGATCTCTGAAAAGAAGAAAGAAAAAAACCCCACAACAAAAGCAATAAACCTAAATCCGTAACTCATGCCACAGGTTATCAGTGTTACATTCAAGTAGGAAATAGGAGCAGTTATAGATGATGTGCAAAAAAATTATCTTTCTGAATATTTTTTAAAATATTACAGTTACATGATTTTAGCAACTGAACTTCCAGTTCTTCAAGCACCCTATACTCTACTACATGCAACGACACCTTTTTTAGATTGCAACTGCAAGATTTGTTTAGGCATTATATGACTCAATGGAACTTCATTTTACTGTATAGTCTCCTCTCCCTACATGATTCATTTGAATTAGATTTGTAATGCACTGCACTTCTCTTCTTCAAGCAATATCTGCAAATAAATATTTCCACCTGTTAGGTAATGTTTAAGCACTGGCTTAAGGAAACACATTACTAGTGCACAATTTCTATTCTTCCTCATTCTTCACTACCCCACAAATAATAACATGCAAAAGAATGCCCTTTCTAATTACTAGTATAACTACGTGTGTCAATTCTACGGGGCATAACAAGGCTTGCTATCAAGTAAATATTAAGTAACAGACACTAGTGTTACTCCCTCTAGGTACTAAAAGTCTCAGTCACATTCCAGACATGCGCCAATGTTTGAGTTCACTTTTCCCAATTTCTGCACCTTACAAGTCCAGATTTGCTTATTTGCTGTCCACTCCAATTTTCCCAGTCAGGGAGTCAGGAACTTGCACTTTAAGCTGAAGTTCTTAGGGTAGTGACGTGCCTCCAGGGCCTAGGTCTCTAAAGCAACACAAAATATGTAGAGAATTGTGCATCCAAGTGGAAGTAAAATTTGTGCTGAGAGGTACTAGAAAAGTGTGAAACTCCAGTTAACACCAGCCTGAATTTAGTCCTCCAGAAACTACCAGACTTGATTCTCTTGAACAGCTGAGCCCCAAATGAACACTCCTGCCTGGCCACCCACTCAACCTTTCTATTAATGGCACACAGGGGAGTGTTGCTACAATATATCTGAGGTGGACTCAACAAATATTATTCAGAATATGATAAAAAAATTACACTAGAAGGCTTCCGCGTTTAAAAGAAATATGAATTTATAAGCAGTAACTTCTATTTTTTAATTTGGAAAATAATGAAAGCAATCATTGTTCAAATATTGTCATAGTTTGTTAGCCTTGACAAATTCTCAAAATATTTCCATCAAACCGAATTGAGCACTGAATTGTCCTATAAATTGATTTTTATTCCTTACTGTTTCTATAAAGGTCATTTCTGTTTGGTACAACGAATTCTACCCTATTTGACAAGATCACGCATTTAGAAGATTTTACTGCACAATTTGGATAGTCTAAAACATTTGCAGCATGGAAAACAACACTGTCTTTATAAACAGTAGGCAACTGCATTTCAGTTTGTGATGTTTCATGTTCTATTTTATAACACTTTGCCAAATATCATGGATATGTTTCCAAGGAGTTCATTTCAGTTAATTCAATGTGCAACATCCTAATAATCTTCTAACACCATACAGTGTAGTGGGATTAAAAGTCAAGCCTTTTATGATAGTACAGAACACTAGAAAGGCATTTACAGCTTCAGTCTCCAATTAATGTATTGATAGAGCTTCTAGAGCAGAATCTAGACCAAAGTAAGTTTGGGGATAAAATGCTGGTTTGAAGGATGTCTCATTTTTTCAAATATCTCATAAAGCAGTATTATTTTTGACAGAATATTCATGCTGTTTTGATGAAGGAATCAGAAGTTTGAACGGTTAACATACACATAAAAGCTAAAGGAGAAGGCACAAAGAAGAGAGCAAAGAATCTGCTCACTCTTCCTCCTCCCCAGATAGACAACAGCACACTTTTATTTTATTGTTCTCCTCCCAAAATATAACTTTCTTTCTCCTTGTTCTCTCCTCCCAGTACTATGTTGTTCCCATAGTCATTACTGTGACATTTAGCTACTGAAGCAAGACCATGTCAGATGCCTTTCACTGCTGCAAAAAAACTTCTGCTTTTAGCCAAGCTCAGGTATATTTCGAGCAAGGGACTCGAACATGATCTTTTTGCTGGCAACTTTCTGCCCTAGTTCTACCTAGTTGAACTCCAGTGTAATGTTTATGCTTAAATGGCTGTAGACAGACACAAGAAAAAATTCACTAAAGTGATTTATAGTTAAGCCTTCAGAAGAAATAAAGACTACCTAGTTCAACTGGGTTCTACTGGGTTTGGCTGCAATGGAACCAAACCCTGAATCCTGTCGAGCAGCTGGCATTAAATGCTTAGTTAATCAACCTTAACTGCAACTATCAATCTATCAGCTGCTTAACTGCAACATCATTGCTTTCTGCTTTCCATGGCACATAAGGGATTAGACCTTATTATGAATGACTTACAGATGCTAAAGCCCTTGCATCAAAAACTGTGAGCCTTTAACGGCAAGTTACACTACGGACAATATGTATTTTACTACTTTAAAATCCTAAAAGTATTACTTCAGCTTTCTTTTTTTTTTTAAAATGAAGATAACAATGTTTAGGTTTATTATCATTACTGTTCTTCATTTGCAAAGGAAGATCACAACACCACACTTTTAACTCTGTACACAGTAACACAGCTACAACTCATACCAGTTTGAAAATGTAGGCATTATGTTTGGTAATAAACTCATCACCAGTATGAAGCATGTTGGAATGAATACATAATTAGCTTGATATAGTACTTTAGGAATATCATTGTGAGCTCATTCAGAGACTTGCCACCAATTGCGGCTGTTTCTTAAAACTTAATAAAAACAACATGAAAAAAATCTTGTTTAAAAAAAAAAAGAAAATCTCCAGACTATAAATTCTCCTGAACAACCTAGAGAAAGAAACTATTCGAATTCCCTGAAATGCTGGCATGCATCCATCTGCTGTACCTTACTGTACCTGAAACATGTCATGAATTACATTAGCAAACTGTGGTATTTGTCTTAAACAGTGTCAGAATACTCACTGTAAACAAAAAGAAGAAATAATCATTCTCTTGCTGGACAACTTCCAGTGCCCAGAACTTTGTCTTACCATTGCACCACAGCCACCTTGTAATGGAAACAGATCTTGTATTAACAAGCTCTAAGCTCACTCAAGAGTAGTCTCTTTATACAAAAGACATTGTTTAAAACCCCTGCCTAGCGATGCAATAATCTTGGTATAAATATTAGACTAGACATGGGCCACAACCTCCTTTTACTATGTTGTTATAACAATGGAAAAGAACAAGCAACACCAAGCGGCAATGTTTCTCTACAAATGTTGCTAAAATAATCTGTCAGTTTAAAAGTTCAAACAAAAGCCAACAAAAATCCAATACTGCTCTCAAAGGGCTATTCAAGTGCATGCTGGCTACAGAACCATCTCTACTTCAGAACTGAGAAAACGGTTGGCAATGAATCCACAGGAAAGAACAAGAAACCTCTGCAGTTGGAAATTACAGTATTTATCGAAGTTGCTCTTTGGATCATTTGCTGTGGTGAAAGACACTTGCATGCAAAGGCCCAGCCCTTAAGTCTTCTTCAGAGGCTTCCCATGGTGTGTGTGCATGCTGGACATGCGGCAGAATCTTTCTCTGTGCAATCTGGAAACTCAGTTAAGCTCCCACAAAGCCATGTGTAACGCAGCAAGTTCTCGCCCCTGAACTGTTACGTCTTCTGAGCACATCTGTTCACAGCTTCAAAAATGATTATTTTTTCATTTAGTTTTCAGACAACATTCTTATAATTTGTAACACAATAGCTGGAAGGTAGGAGTTTGTGAGAGACAGAGTAGGTAATCATTTGTAATCATTCCTATGAAAACCTCATGAAAGAGCAGAGGGTTTTTTGGGGGGGGTGTGACATTGCAGTGTTACAAATCTGACTCAGATTAATGAAATTATTTATGTACACTGGGCAAGCATGCTATACCTCAGATTTCTATGTGCAAAAAAAAGTGTTATATTCTCATCATTATTACTGTATCAGCAGAAAATAGAAATCAACCACCCGATCCATATACCTGCTTAGAACCTTCCCCTAGCACAAAAGATCTGGATTAGTGGCAGATAAGTTTTTCTTGGGCGAGTCAGTGCTCCCACAGCCCTTTGACAGAAGAACTATTATAGGTCCTGTTAAAGAATTTGTGCTCCCAACTTTCCAATTTTCAGAAAGCATATTGCAATGTTCTGAAAATGAAAGGTACTGTACAAAGAAAACTCAAGCTATTTCTCAAGGACAGCTAAATGCTGACTTATGTTGAAAAATAAAACAAAAACAAAGAGAGTTAGCAAAAAGGCACAGCAAAACAAGCCAAAAAGGAGAGTTCACACTGAGGTTAGTTTTAGTCACTACTCATTGTCATTTGGCCTTCTCTATTGTGAGGCACCTTCAACCTCAATTGCAGCTAATATTTTCTAACTGAAAAGCTGCAAAACATATGCCAATAGAAATCTGAAGTAGAAAGTTGCAGCGGAAACGTAATTCCTGCCTAGAAACACAATTTCCATTCCTTCTGCTCTGTAATAATCAGAATTGCAGTCATGGAATAGACTGGGTTTTTTAACGGCTTTAGCTTAAATGGAAATGAATGGATCAAATTTTATTTCAAAATTCTCTTACCTTTGCTTCAAATGCCTGCAGGCTACGTGCTGTCTCAGACTATATGCATCTGCATCAAGTAAAAGGGAAGACCTTCTCATAGAGGTGCTCTGTATGAGCATGGACTGAAAGTGAAAGGATCTAAGCTTTAGAATTAAATTCCTATCCAAATTTTCTGTTGGTGATAACTGCAGAAAAAGAGGTTGCACCCAGAGAGCAGGCAGAGCTTGGGATGTATTCAGTTCAAAGCACATTCAAATATTACCATGCAGATTATTAAAGCACATTAAACCACAAAATATGTATGTAACTGAAATACTCATATTTAAATACAAGGTCCCACAATACTAAATTTATCTAGATAAAAATATGGAAAAGACTTACTAAGACTCTTCAAGTCATTTTCAAAGAGTGCCAGATTTTAGTTTGCATTAAATATTAATAAACTTAAGCTGAAAACATAAAACTGTTCTCCTAAGCTGAAAACATAAAACTGTTCTCCTTTTGTAAAAAGTGAATTTGCGTCTTCTGTGGAATACTAAGAGGCTGTAGAGCCAAACTGAAAGACACAAACTAGCTGACAACTACTTTCAAGTATTTTATTGCATTCTTATTCTGAGTGATAAAAAGAAAGATGCAAATGCTGTATCACATGCAGCTATGCTGGCTTTATTATCAATGAATCCAAGATGACTCATGCTGAATTATACAATGTCTTTCCAACACAGGACTGAAAAGATGCCAACTGTACTGACATTGTGTTAACATGGAGAAACTACAACTTTACAGCTGGAAGCGGGGGGGGGAAGCAGTCATTCTCTCTGCACTTCTACAAGAAAAATCAGCAGTTTTCAGCAGCAGAAGCTGAAAAGGAATGGCAGAAGCGACAACTGATTTTTATAGCACTCTTGGTCTGATCAGCCACTGCTTATGTAGACAGCCATGTGCTTCAGCCTTTTTTGCTAAAAACATTCATAATCACAGTGGATTTACTGTTCAATTTCAATATGTTAGTGAAGCAATTGTAGGAAAAGCGAAAACTCGGGAACCGTAAGACTGCTAAAATGTTCAAGGTTCTGATACTGCAGAAATCTCACAACAGAAAAGAAAGTCTGTATTGTCACGCAAACACTGTAGAAATTCACACCTAAAGAATGGCACATCCTAGCAATTTGTGAAGGCATGTTATTTAAGCGAAACAGCTTTGGATTATATTTCTCTTGCTGTTCAAGAGGAAGTGTCTACGGACTGAAAATTCAGCCTGCAAAAGATAGAAAAAGCATGCAAGGAATTAGGAAGCACGCATGCAAGAAAGACGATAGAAAGAATGACTGGAGAAGAGTGGCTTTAAGCAGTACAGGCCTTTGGTTGGAAAAATGAATATACCTAAAGTAAAACTTCAGCCTGTGGTTTCCCAGGCCAGACATCAACTCCAGCGTGACATGAACAAGGGCTTGTACGCAGGAAGGAACAGAGGTCTCCAGAAAATATAGGACTGGAAGATCCACTTTCCGTAACTAGCGAATGCATAAAAGAACGCACTTCCTATGAATACATATTTTTACATATGTATTCATTAAAAAAATCCCCAAACAATCAAAAAACCCACCAAACAAAAACATATCCCTGAAGTGGGATATGAATCTAGCTGAATGGCAATTGTTCTGTAGCAGATAAACAAGCATTCAATTCAGAGATCGTTAAAATAAAAAGAAATTGGATGCTCACAGCAGTTGTATATAAATTTCATCTACTTACCCACTCCTGCCAGATCCCCAATCGAAACAATAGTCTTTTCTGTCAGCATCCCCCCCACTCCAAATATGCCTATTTCCTGAAATAAAGCACAGCTTATTCCCTGTTTCACAGAACACCCAAGACAAACAGAATCACTTTATTATTATTATTATTGCTGTACTGTACAGTCAAAACCAGAAGAAGTTTCAAGACTGCTTAGTCCATCTTCCTGTCCTGAGGCTAGATTCAAAAATAGACATCTGTCTAAACTACCCTTATACTAAAACAATTCCACCATATCCCCCCGAGTCAGAAAATAATTCTGTTATTTGCACACAGTAAATGCAATTTTACTTCTTGAAAATTGAATTGTTTTTTTCCCCCTATCCTTGCAAGACTCTCTTATTGAACACATGCCTCCTAATGATGAAAATAATTACATCAAAAAAAATAAAATAAATTCACACTGTGGACTGTTAAATCCATGCCCAGGCTTCCTCTTCTAGAAGAAATAAACCTAATTCATTTAAATATTGCTCATAGTGGATAGAGCAAATATATTTATTTTGGTTTCCCTTTTCCAAACTCCTTTCCTTTCACCAACAACACTTTCCGTGTGACACAGGATTTCAGCACAGGTCTTGTCAATGATACTGACAGAGAAGTCATTACTCTCACATGAACTCAGGGTAATCAAAAAAAGTCACTGCTGGAAGTGTTACCTGTAATTATTCATTCAGTGTGATTTTTTGTCATGCATTTGTTCTCCAATTTGCATCTAATGATTTAATTTTACATTCCAAATGCAGTATTTTGTAATGTAACCTTTGTCTATTTTATTTCATTTTATTCATTTCAGTTTACAGTTACAATTCACAATTTTGACTTTTTAATCTTAACTTTAAAAGTGCTTGCATAAAACATGGAGATAGCATATGTATTCATGTAAGTATACATCAGCAAGAATTAAGAAGTTAAGAAGCTGATCCATTGCCTGCACGTCTTCCACACACGTATTATCTGTTGCTCTCATTCTTTACTTATTTTAATAACATAAGAAGTATTTTATGCTCTGCATCCAAGTCCTACAGGTTGTACTTACTGACCTGGTACAACAGCATAACTTATCTATTTACATCAAGAAAAAATAGGGCAAGTCAGGCATTTTTAGGATTTTTTTTTGTATGCTAAGGAATAATATGCCCAGTGAAAAAAAAAAAAATAAATCGGGGGGGGACGAGAATCCAATTATTAGTTCAGTGTAAAAAAAGTGACGTTTGAATAAAAAAACCTCACTGCTGAGCGAGTTGGTTCAGTTACCAAGCAAAAACAATTTTTCAGGCAGGTGCTTCTCTGTAATTAAGCTGGACTGGATTTTACAAACTCTTGTTTCCCTTTATTCTGCAGCAGCCAAACAGCATTCACTCATAGTTAAAAGCCCAACCTGACCTAGTGAATTTATAACAGCCTTTTCAAGCAAGCCACATTCCTGCTACTTCTTCGGCCTGTATCCTTAGCATACTCTCTCTGGAGCAACAGCAACCATTTCCAAGAAAAGTTAACCTTTACTTCAGCTGTAATAAAAAGTAAGCATTCTTTCCACAAAAGAAACAAAATGCCAAGAGACTTTTTCAGACAGCAGGAAATCTGGCTCAAAGCGAACATTCTAGTGGGGGAAATACAGTATGTGATGATTTTAGCCCTGTGCTCATCTCTACTGCTTGTAAAAACAAATTACCACACAGTGAGAGAAGTATGTTGGATGCTTCTCGGCGAAACAGTAACATGCTACTTTTTCTTGTGTTACCTGGTTTTTTGATTTTAACTAATCTGAAGTACCTTTTTGATTTTAACTATCTGAAGTACCTTTTGCAGTCTGACACCACCTGACTGTAAATTAGAACGAGCAGCAGCTATTTCAACTGGTTGCTGAGACCAACAGCAATAGTTCTGTCACAAATTGTAGACAAAGAGCTGCAACAGGGGTGGAGAAGGCTGTCTGGAAGTTACACAACTTTCATGTTGGGGAGATGTAATAAAGGAAACGGTCCTTAAGAAAAAACAATAGAGGATACCTCAGACTTGCTCCAAAGCAGCTTCTTCAGCTCCAGTAACATTTTCTTCCACCGGCATGTTTCTTGCTATTTCACTCTGGAGTCACAAGATCCATCCCTTTCAAGACTTATCCAAAGCTGAAGCAACAGCCAGTCACATCCTAAGGGAAAGAATACACAGTTTAGTGTACTTCCCAGGGCAACACACTTTTCATGCAGTTTTTATATTCTCTTGCAGGTAATAGTAGATCCACTCATAAAATAGAAATGCTTTTGACCAGAGACTGCCTAGTATAGCTCCCTTAGTTTCAGTGGAAACTGAAACTTTTTTTGCTGATTTACTCTCCAACCACCAGATTCATGGTTCTGTAAACTCTTGTTAGCTACCTCAGAGTTTTCCAGAGTAAGGAAGGATACCGTGACAAAGCTCCGAGACAATACCAGAACAGTTGTTTCTCCCTGGCAAACTTTGTGCTTTCTTTCAGCCTCACACCACAGGGACACATGACAATACAAAAGCCAGCCAGTAACTTGAACTGGGAAGTAGGAACTGTCAGCTGGTTACCATTACCAGAGCCTGAGCAATGCAGACAATAGCTGCTACCTCTTCCTCACAAGGGCTGACTCGTGGTCATACATCTTAATATAAAGCCAAAGTAATTACCTGATGCAAACAGTTCCCTGTCCCCAAAGGATCTGACTTCTACTGGATCAATATCACACTGTTATCTACTGCCATTTCAGTCATCTGACTTAAGATTCAGGAACTGGAACTAGAGATACTAAGGTTCAGGTAGTTATAATCCACACAGTTGCACAGGATCATTCACTATGGTTTGGGGTGATTTTTCTTTTTAAAAATTATATTATTTGCATTTATTTATCAAAAGAATTTGCAAAGGTACAGTTCATAGATACAATTTTCAGATTCCAGTGTACCTACCACACTGGAGAGAGATTACCTGTGTTCCAAACAGCAGTTAGTCTGGCACAAAGTGACTAACGATTTTACAGTTGCTGGACACCAATTAAATTGAAAGCACACAATGTGATTTTCTTTATAATTACTGGTATGCTTCTCTGATCCATTTGCATACATATATCCTAGTAATTGCAATTTCAGTGCAGGTACATTACATTAATTTCATATTATGTGCACTTTAAACATTTATTTTTCTGTGCCTTACTCAAAATTACACAATGAATAAGTAGGAATGCAGTATGAAAGCTATTTTAATATTAGAGTAAATTTACTTTTGGTTCCTGATGTACCCTATTGGATTTTTCCTCTTTTGAAAGTCAGTCTTTCGTCTTCAAATATTCACTTTTCTTTCAATATATCCCAACCAAAAATGAATAGCAGAGAACAAACAAAATAAAACAGCCCAGTTCAATGCAGGAAAGATCAGCAGAAATTATCTACAGTCCCCAAAGCTGTGCCAGACATTTATGTACATTTATTTCCTCTCCTCCACTCAGTAACCGCTTCAACTCTATATGAAAATCTCTGCTTTGGATCTCAAGATTGCAATCAAATCTTTGTTTCAACATTTCAAATGTAGCAGTCACCTGGTTGAAGACAACACAACCGACGTTCCAACATTAACAGTCTTCATACTTCAGAGAAAGAATATATGGAGCACTTCCCTTCAACTTTCTGCAGACCATCAACAGCAGCCAACGCTCCAGACTCATCTGTTATGCTTTGAATCCACTCTACTTCAGTAAGGACTGAACATTTGTCCCTAAGCAGTTAAAAAGTCTCCAAAGCAAAAAGCACCTTTCGGCACAGATTCTGCAGTGGAAGACGCTGACTGGAAGCACTGGTGACAGTTCCAAGTTCATCGATCCTTACTGCATATCTGTTTTCACTTATAGTTCTTCTATATGATTCATTAAGTTTTTAGAAATCCATGCATTTCTAAAGAACCCATAGATTTCTAGTAAAATAGGAGTAATAATAATAAGGGGTTGTACTACAGCAGTTTTCTCCCTCTTTCATAAATTACGTATGGAAAAAACATTGAGAGAAAAAGCTCTACTGAATAGTAATTAGCTCTTGGTAAGGAGCGCTAACATCATCCAGATGTAATTTGGCCATGCCTCCACATCACTGGTAAGGAAAAAATCCTTGCTTTTTGGAACCAGTGGAGCCAATGGGCCTGTTTTTCTTCTGGCACTTGAAATAGAATTAAACACCTGATAGAATTTTACTTAGCTCTTGTTTTCCTTAGCAATCTAGCATATAAGTGTTCCGAATTAGTTAAACATGGAAGTGTTCTCAATTTTATTTATGAGAAGTATTTGGGGCAAAAAACTCTCCTAGAGATAAGTTCAGTGCTTAGGTTTGCCAGTGTTAACTCCCACAGAAGACAATAGCAAGCAGCCCCCTAATAACAGCCCCTCACAGCGTTTCACACAACTGCAAGTTAGTAAGCGCAGAAGAATTTTCAATACCAGCAGACTAAGAAGGATGCAATTTTCTGTCTCAACAGCAAATCTAGTAGCGGGATTCAAAAGGAGACATCTTTTTGGAACATATTAGAATTATTCACTTGCATCTAACCTACTGCTCAGGAAAAGACTGACTGCTGACACAGTGAAGGAAAATGCACCTTGGAAACCAGAAAGGCTCTAAATAGGTAAAACTCCTAAAAAAGGTCAAATTCGAGACCTTAACATAAAAATTCTAATTTTTTGTCTTGACACAGAGAAAACCTAAGATCCACTTCAATCTTCCGAGCACTCATCTACAAAAAAAGAGCTGTTTAACATATAATTGCAATAAATTGTATTTTGTAATATTGTAACAAGTAATAGTTGATGAACAGTAATTCAGTTAAACAAGAGCTTTAAACAGCATAAAAGAGATATCTATGTGGTTTTAACAAGGCGTCTGGGAAGTTTTAAGTCAAAACTATTATTATTATTATTGCATATCTCATTATCTGTATCCAAAGGTTTGACTGCTAGCATATGGCCAATTATAAGAAGAAACATGGAATCAGTCAGAGAAATTAAAAAAAAAGAAGAGAGTAAAAAAGCTGAAGGATTTCAGCACCTATTTACCAGGCAGTTATGTATATGTTTTAAGTGTATCTTTTATATATTTACTGCCTTCATTTTGGATGTTTTTTTCACCACTTACTCTTGTGATAGATAGATACACCACAAAAATAAGCGGTTTCCCACTAGCTGGATTACATTATGTCTTTACAGAGAAGAGGATTTTGCGTGCAGCATCCTGGTTAGCTCACTTAGAATATTACGGTGTAAGTCATCAGGATCAATTAATTACAGGCAGTCCAGTAAACGGTCACAAAGATGTTTAAAGGACTGGAGTACCTCTCGTACCAGGAGAGAGAGCTGGGACTGTTCAATCTGGAGAAGAGAAGGCTCAGAGGGGATCTTATCAATGTGTATAAATACCCTATGGGAAGGACTGAATACGACGGATCCAGGTTATTCTCAGGGGTACGCTGTGACAGAACAAGAGGCAATGGGCACAAACTGAACAACAAACAGGAAATTCCATCTGAAAGTAAGAAAACACCTTTGGATGATATTCAAAACCTGACTGGACACAGCCTTAGGCAACCTGCTGTACCTGACCCTGCTTTGAGCAGGGAGGTTGAAGCAGACAGTCTCCAGAGGTGCCTTCCAACCTCAACTATTCAGTGAAGAGCTTTACACTTTTTTGTGGATAGGCATTATGCTATGTCCTCTCTCTCTGTATATCTATATCTATACCTCTACCTATATATACACCCCGAAAAACCTGCACCAAAACCAACCAAATCAAAGATGGCAGCTGATTCTTAATCAATGCTCAGATCAGTCTAGCTATACGAGAAAACAGGACAGGAAGATAGCACTGACTTGTCTGTATCTGTTCCTGATTGGAACTTGCATCTGTGGAGAGCCAAAATAAAGGTTTTGGGTTCTTTTAAGAGCAATTATTTGATTTTACTTCATCAATAAACTCTCCATAATTGTTTCCTTTGGTTCCCATTTCCTTTTAAGACTATGTGGCTAGCTATAGCTACATAAGACTGCTTGCATAAGCATATTCTGAACTGAATATGCTTATTCTGAACTGAATTTGCTTCAGGCAAACTGAAGTTTAACATGGAAACAGGGTGTGTAGTCAGGCATTAAAGATAAGCATTTTGCATTCAACAATTAATCAGTGTAGGGTTGCATACATCTTATGTAACTTTGGCTACAGCCTCCGTATTTACCTTTAGACAGGCCCATTCTTTACACAAATAATGGAAAGTAGTGAACCCACTCTGTCTGTGGCCTGAAACAGGCGGGCATCTGGTGTTATGAAATCCTCCTCATGCTACACAGACTTGAAGGCTCTGGCAAATCACTGTATCTATCATGATGACCTCATTTCTGAACAGTGATGAGGAAAAAATTAAGTACTGCACCTGCTACAGTACTCCTAATTTTACATTGAAATTTTATTCTAACCATAAAGAACATACAGGAGAAGACAAAGGAATTTCTTATTATTATGCTGGATGGCCATACTCAAAAAGTTGCAGTGAATGGCTCGATGTCCAAGTCTGAACAGCTTGAGAGGTGGGCCCATGCAAACCTCATGAAGTTCAACAAGATCAAGTGCAAGGTCCTGCACATGGGTCGGGGTGATCCCAAGCGTAAACACAGGCTGGGCCGAGAATGGATGGCGAGCAGCCGTGAGAAGAAGGACTTGGGGGATGTTGGTTGATAAGAAGCTCAACATAAGCCAGCAATATGCATTCACAGCCCACAAAGCCAACCCCATCCTGGGCTGTGTCCCCAGCAGCGTGGGCAGCAGGGCGAGGGAGGGGATTCTGCCCCTCTACTCCACTCTGGGGAGACCCCACCAGGAGTGCTGCCTCCAGCTCTGAAGCCCCCAACATCAGAAGGACATGGACCTGTTGGAGCAGGTCCAGAGGAGGCCATAAAGATGATCCGAGGACTGAAGCACCCCTGCTATGAGGACAGGCTGAGAGAGTTGGGGTTGTTCAGCCTGAAGAGAAGGCTCCGGGGAGACCTCATAGCCCCTTCCAGTACCTAAAGGGGCTATAAGATAGATGGGGAGGGACTCTTGATCAGGGAGTGCACCAATAGGATGAGGGGTAACAGTTTTAAACTGAAAAAGGGGAGATTTCGATTAGGTATTAGGAAGAAATTCTTTCTCTGAGGGTGGTGAGGCACTGGCCCAGGTTTCCCAGAGAAGCTGTGCCTGCCCCAACCCTGGAGGTGTTCAAGGCCGGGCTGGATGGGGCTTTGAACAACCTGGTCTGATGGGGGGTGGAACCAGAAGGTCCCTTCCAACCCAAACCATTCTATGATTATTGTGTAATTTTATGGCTTAATAATTCAAGTTCTACTTTTTAAAAACCCGAATGTCTATTAGACACCTACAGACACAAATCTCGGCATCTGCAGAGCCCAGAGAGAGGAAAACGCGCCGATTTCCCGCCCACAGCCGCGGGGGTGTAGGCCCGGGCCGCCCCAGCGCTCACCCTGTCGGTGCGCAGGTCCAGCTCCGCCCCGGACCGCGGCGAGGGGAGGAACCGCATTCCTCTCCACCGAGACCGGCTCTGCCTGCTTCGCCCTGCGTACCGTAGGCGGAACGCGGGCGCTCCGCCTGCGCGCTGCAGCCCCCCCCGTCCCCCGTCCCGCGGGGGCGGCGGCCTCTCCTCAGGGCCGGAGCGGGTAGCGCCACGGGACCGCCGTTTGGGCGCGAAAGGCGCGAGGCGGTGGCAGCGCGTGGCGCATTCCCGCCGCCCCCCCCCCCGCTGCGCGCGGAGCTCCGGGCCGCGTCAGGGGGATTTTCGTCTTTTCCTTATACACCTGTGAATGGTCGAATAAAATGCAAAACTCCAAATCACGTTAACTTCCACTTTGTTTGAACTGTGCCGAATTTCGCGTGGCAGCAAAGGTGAAAGGTCAAGTAACTAAGGTACTTGGAATTTATTACGATTATTACAGTGGAATTCGGAATTTATCACCACAATTACAATGGAGTTTGTGAGGAGCTGCCCACGGCGCCGGTGTGGCCGTGCCAGAGTGGGGACAAACAGGTGTGGTGATGGGCCACCAAGAGGAACTCACCCACCGGGCGATGGCGCGTTCCCTCAGCGCCCGCTGTGCTGCGCGGCCTGAGATGGCCTTTCGTGCGGCGAGCGCGCCTCAGCTGCGTCCACGCGTCGGCCATTCTGCTGTGGCTTTGCCGATTTTTCGCTGGTGAAGCACTAACTGAAAAAGAGATGCTGTTACAAACAAAAGACTCCAAAACTCAGAGCGCCGGCTCAGGCGAGGCCTGGCGGGCACTGCTGCTGCGGGGGTTGTACCCCGCGTCTGGAAAAACCCAGCCACCTCCGTCCCCGAGCCTCTGCGGGGCCGTGGCAGAGCCTCGTCCCGCCAAGAGACGACGAAGCTGAGGACAGAGCGGGCACAGCCTGCGTGGCGCGGCAGGGGCCCCGACAGACCGCCGGGAAATGGCCGCCTGCCCCCTCGGGCGGCGCGCCGGGTCCTGCTGGTGCTGCTCCGTGGCGTAACACAGGCTACGCGGCCTTTTGCAACGTGATTATATTTTGCCCACTCCTAAATCTGAGTAAGGATTCCCTTAGCGTGCGATAACCTTGTTGAGAATTGTACTTGATGCTCAAGGAACTCTGGAAGAACAAATGAGGCAAATGGGAAATAAATCATGTCACAGAAATCCATCTTGAATTACTTTATTTTTCACAATAATAAAAAATAAATTAGTCATAAACAAAAATAGTTAACATTTTTTCATCAAAGAGAAAATGTATACAATATGAAAAGGATGCTGTACAGTTCTGGTTCAGGTGCATTGCCATGGATACAGATTCCTGAACGAGTCAGAAAGCAATTTGCCTATACTCTCCCCCTTTAATTCACTCAAGGAACTGGCTAATCAGAAAGTGTAGAAAATTGTATTGTGGATTTACAGTATGACATATATACAAAAATATATATGTAATACCTGTTCTATAAAATTCCCTAAAAAGCTGGGTTAGTATAATGAAAGAGCTGGACAAACTTTGAATGGTATATGTAAATAAATACATATTAGGGTCCCTTTTAATAAAAAATCTGCCTATTCTAAATATTTGAAATATTTTGGCGCAGTGGCTTGTTCCATAGACACAGCTCAGAATTACATATTTCCCATAGACATCTTGTATTTACAAATAACAACAAAATAAGTTATAATAAAGTATATCCTTCTGCCAAAATCAATTATGAGGGTCAAGTAGACAATTTTATACATACTAAAAAAGTTAGGGTTTCTTTTGTCTCCAGTCCTTCCTGATCCTCTATGTAAATCCTGAGTGACTACGATGGGACTTCACAAGCTCGTACGTACCCAACCCCTGCCAAGGCTACTGGTCTCAAGAGAACCAAACACAGCGTGGGCAGAACAGTTCAGGGCAAGCAGCAATGACAGACTGTCGCTGGAAACTCAGTGATTTCTCAAAATCAAGCTCCCCTCCTCTCCAGATATAGTGGCGAGTTGTCTATAACCTGTTATAGTAAATGGGGATATAGAAGGTTGGGAACTCAAGTTCTTAAGAACTTCTGGTTGCTAAAAGCTGAGAAGCAAAGAGCTGAGTTCAGGTCTGGCGTGAGTTCTCTTAAATGGAATTTTCTCCCTTTCACCAGGCCTGAATTTCACCCGCACTATCGAGATATTATAATGATGACAAGCTTGCTTTAAAATATATTGAAAATGCTTAGTGGATGATTTTTCATTTCTGATATAGAAATAATTATTTTGCTCCACTTTCTAAACAACAGCTAACGTTCTGTAATCTTAGGAAAAACAGATGTTTACTCTCAGTGTTCAAAATTTCATGTTTTGTGTTCCAATTACAGACATGCATAAAAATTCAGAGAGACTAAGTGTAAGTCTCAAGAAAACCGGGTTGACACACAGTTTTTCCTTTTGGAATGTGAAGAGAATAATTACCTTTTTTAATGCAATAGATGTTAGACGTGAGATGAAAGGCCACTACATACTTCAATAGCTGTGCAATCACAGGTTCATTGCACAGGAATTAATTCAGTAGGTACTTTAATACTATGCATTTAAAGCTAGCCAGCACGGGGACGCACACACACAAAAATAACCACTGGACTGGCAGGGATATAGGTCTCCTAATAGCTGGGGCTATTTCTAACACAGATTCTCATCAACCAAATGGCCAGTTCAGGATTTTCAGCAATTCTGGCAAAATTGAATATTGGCATCTAAAGGATGAAAGGATGAAGGTGAGATAAGAGGAAGAGGAGAACACTTGTGGATGTAAAAGGGAGACAGGTCAGGGTAAGGATGAAGAAAAGCAAAGCCCTAGAAAGCACATTTTACTGCTTATGGTGGTACAGATTATAAAGAGTGGAAGCAAAGTATTTCCTTCAGCAAGGCATAACCTCCCCTTTACTAGCCTTTCCAGCACCTACCTCCTTCCTCCTATGGTGGTGACCACTAGTGCCTTTTAGCGCTTGGACATAAGCAAAGTAAGCATCGAGGTCCTGGCAATACTGCTGCCTCATGTGTTCTGTTCTGAGTTTCATGTACTCACTTGAGTCAGGGCTACACTGACTGCTTTTATCAAGTCTATGAACAAGTAACCTAAAATACATCTTTGCATTAACATGTCAATAACTTAGCATGCTCTGCAACATGTTGGGTTTTTTCCTGTATAAAACGACCAAACTCTGAACTGCATCATAGTGTCATAAAAGTGGGATCTAACCAACAACATTAATGTTAAACATTGCTTTACTCAGGCAGAAAGTTCTCCACTGTTTGCTGAAATACTGGAAAAAAAAGAAAATAGATTATGCATGTAACGAGGAAGACAGTAGTTCCCTGTGCAGGGACACTGAGGTAGTCCTGCATCAAGTCAGTGGGCATACACTACAGCTGGACTTTAAGGCCCGCAGGCTTGCAAGAACCACAGAATGGCTTGGGTTGGAAGAGACCTTAAAGATCATCTCATTCCACGCCCCCGTCATGGGCAGGGACACCTCCCACCAGACCAGGTTGCTCCAAGCCCCATCCAGCCTGGCCTTGAACACCTCCAGGGAACATCCACATCTCTTGCGCTGCACACCCCAGCACTCAACTGCCTGCTAACAAACCCTTCCCTAATTCAGAGCCCTGGGGACTGAAGGTCAGAGACATAAAGCAAATACTAACTCTGTCTCATTGCTGGCCAAGTCAGACATATGGTCGTTCCCACAGGAGCAACCCTCGTGCTTCATCTTCAGTTTTCTCAGCTAGCGAGAGGAAAGGAGAATTTCATGAATTTGGTGCCGCTAATGACTGCTCTGAAACTTGGCATGCAATTGGTACACACAAGCAATTCTACCTGCATATGCTTGGATTTGACATTGCGCAGGAACTAGCAAACCCTGATGGACCCTTGGTAAACAACTGCACCAGCAGTCCTCATTTCCAGAATGAAAGTGCTCTGAGACACCAAGCCTGCTCTGGATGGAGCTGATTTTGGCCAGCTGCATGTCTGCAAGGCAAGCTGTATGCTGATTTTACCCCTTTATAGCAGTTGCTAGAGCGCTTACACTCTTTAAATCAATGATCTCCAGCAATCTTCCTACACTTACTCTGGTCTTAGTGGATTGTGTAAGGTGAAAATCTTTAAGGCGAGGAAGCATTTTTTTTCCACCATTCTGCAGGATTTTGACTGATGCTAAAGTATCAGAAAAAGAAATCAAAGCATTCAAACTCAGAAGCCTGCATAATTTCTTACTTATATTGGTTTTACACCTGCTCTAAGTCTACTGCATTCATCAAGGGAACCTCTGATTTACAGTGAAAGTCAGGCCCTCTGCAGGCATCATCCTAAATCGGTGCGCTGCTCTACTAAAACAAATACTTGCTATAGTCACAATTTCAAAAGTGCACTGTGTGTGATGGTGAAATCTTAGCATAGCACTTACTTTGTGTAGGTAATATGAGTACAGCAAAGTGCTGAAAAGAAAGGTTTCATTTTGCAGGAACAACTATTTTGATTATGCTGACACGCAAGAAGAGATGATAAATGGTTAAGTTCAGCAACATTCTGGCAGTTTCCTTATCATTAGATGTTTAATTAGGTGAAGCAATCTTTCTTGTTTTATCTGGTACATCTGAAAACTGTCCCTTTACTAAAAAAAAAAAAAAAATAATAAATTACAATTTGTATAACCATAACTCACTGCATTCAATTCACAAAACTGTATACCTTAGGCATAATACAGGATTATATTGCTATGTGTATGTATATATTCTTTGATATTTAGCTCCCATGAACTCTGTTTACTTTAGTGGCAGCTTAATGGAGCCTACAAAATTATCATCTTTGTAAAATAACCCAATGGCCATATATTCCAGAGCAAAATAACATATTTTATAAAAGACCAGGATCACCTGTCTATGTGCTGAGTCGCTGACTGTCTCACAGCCAAAAGTGCATGCAAGCAGATTATTTTCTAGGAACTGACTGCAATCCTGATTACCTCTCTGCATTTCATTCGCCGTGTGGTTTTCAGAAAGCCTTTTTATGGGTCAGGTATTTCCCTCAAGCTGACAGAATACTCTTCCTTGGGACAAAAGACACAACAGCAAAAAAATACATATACTGTGTGTCAAGATTTGCTGCAATGAGATATCCAGATGAAAATCTGTATTACACATACTGGATTCCAGAGTTGTTTATGCTGCACTTTCACCATATCATTCTTTGGTCAAGAATCTAAGGAATATAATATGATCAAAAGTCTGTAAGTTATCTTCAATGGATAAATCTTCATAATATAGGGAACAGGACTGTGAAATATTCATAAACTCAAATGAAAGGTTTTCTGATTAGCATTTTTGTTTCTAACAGCTTTATATCAATTACAGTGAAAAAGCCCAAGTCAAGGTGTACAGAAAGGGCCAATGACATTATTGGTTCATAGTCACAGAGTAACTTCAAATTTTAGGGGAAACACTTCTTCATTTCACTTAGCCAAACAGCAGTAGTTCATCATGTCTGAAATGTATTTTTCATGAATGACCAAATCAAAAAATCTAAGGTTTGCCTCAATCCAAGGCAGCTTTTAGACTACAGAAGTTCCACCTTCCTGTGGCTTCCAGCACACAAACTGATGTGACTAGTACCACACCCAATACCTTTCCCTCCCAGTGGCCCCATTCTCTCTTCTACGTCCTCTCCACCAAAGCAGTAAGAAGCAAAGAATACACGACGAGGCTCAAACATGGCTCTTCATCAGTAGCAGGACACCTTCATCACTGTTTATGTTAAGTCACTATATCACATCACTGGGAGGGACTTAACATACATTATTAAAACTGTTTTTCAACTCAGACAACAGGCACCTCAGCAAGAGATGCATAGTTGGCTATCACTAATTTACAAGCAATATGCTGTAATAAACAGCCGAATAAGCAGAGGTGTTTATTTTTTCCCACAGCCTTATCTACGCATTTGAAAGACCTCTCAGGTAAAAGCTGAAGAATGTGCAGATAATGCAAAACCCTTCATCTGCGCTGCACAGCACATTCTATTTGCGTTTAGCAAGTCCCAAGGCTGAGTACAGTAATTGCAGAAATGAAAAATCACCACCTATATTCAGCTCTAAGTCTGAAGCCATTCTTGAGTAGTAAAGGATGATATGAATAGATCTGCGGGATGAAACATTGACTAAAAAAAGACAAGTATGTTGTAATAACTGATCAAAACCTGAAGAATGTCAGTAACTAAGATCTCCTTTTTACAGCTACTCACCTACTACACCCATACTGCTGCCTGACACCAAGAGTAAGAGACTACTCTAAAGCACAGAGGCTGCATCCTTCATCCTTTGGTGGTTGTTTCAGAAACTGGTGACATATCCAGACTAGGTCTGGACAAAGTACTTTGGTGTGGTAGTTGTTAAGCAATAGTGCAGAGACAAGACATTAGGCAAGATACCAGTTCCCTGAAATAACTGCCCTACAGGAAGGAGACCCTGCCGATGGAAACAATCACTTTTTTTACACCAGCAAAGGCTCTTCACTTTTCTGGTAAACCTGTCTCACTGACAGCTGACTTAAAGGACTAGACACTAGTGGCACGCTGGTAGGTAATGTATTTTAAAATCCATATAAAATTAGAAAAGTGTAACTTCAAGAGTTTATGAATTAAATATAAAGGCACTTATTAGCAGTCAAGTGTATATATATTTGCTGCCTGAGGACAGGAAGTTAGTTAAAAGTACAACTGAGAGAGCTTAACAGTGACTCTCATTTATTATGAATGGACTGAAGTAATTAAAAATATACATTAGAATGCTAAGAAACTGGTGATAAATGGGTCTTCCAGGGTCTGGTTCTTTGTGAAGTATTTTTTCCTCATGTGCATGTTTCATTGATTTAGTTGTCTGATTTAAGGCAGTCCAAAATACCAAGAAAGAGTAAGCACTCAGAAAATAATGCAGCAGCTGCATCCATACTGGTCAAATATCTCCAGTAATTGCCTGTGATTGATTTAGTTTTCACTAATTTCACAGTAATAAGACTGGTATGTACTTTAAATAATTATCTGATGAGCAGGTGCAAGGAATAGTATCATTAAAAATTAATGCTTTAGAAAGATCATGGTTTTACAACAAACATTTTTTAAAAGATAACTGCCCAGTAACTGTAACTGAAAGGGTGTAAGATTTAACCATGGTCTTGATGTACTCAGCAATATAAAAAAAAAAATCTCTAAGAAGCTAAAACCTCCTGTAGTCAAAACAGTAACACCGTTCAAGCTCCATCCAAAGACTGACATTGCCGCTTTGAGTAGAAGAGTATTTGTTATCTGCGTCCTAGAAACCCTGGTTGTCTGTTTGCCACACGAGTACAGGATGCGCAGCAGGCTGTTTTGTAATAGGTGTAGACACAGAGCCGGGCCTGAACCACCACATTGCAATTGTAGTACTTATCTTTGCAGTTCTCATCTGTGGAGAAACAGGAAGAGAGAAGAAACTGGAGAAAACAGTATCAGAGCAACAAATAACCAACCACCTTTCTTTCTACCATGTAAAATCCCTTGGACCTGTATTTAAATGTTCATTGTCAGGTTACAATAGGCTACCTATGCAAATAACTTAGATTACTCAAGATTTTCTACATTTAATATAAAGATAGATGAAACCGTGGAAGAAATGTACCTATCCCCATTTATAATGTTGTGGGATTTTGAGGGGGTTTTGTTGCTGTTTTTTTAAACACAAAATTTGTCTTGAATAAAGATGATAGGAAAGTCTTTACTATTCTTCACTTAGGTACCTGTCCACTTCTTTTTTAGATTCACAGGTACTAATCTCTTGCGGCAGTGCACAGATGGCACCAGAGCCTGCAAATGTTATTTTCAAGTACTGACAAATCTAAATACTTGAAAATAGGAAAACATCTCCCTCCTTACAAGTATTATAAAATGGTTTAAAATAACTAGATGAAAAAAGAGAGTGTTCTAAACTTTCCCCATTTTTCTAAGCTGTTAGGATGTGGTCTCTTCACATTTTGAAGTTTTCCTTTACAACCAACAGGGTTATAAATACTTTTGAACTGGCAACTGAGATTTTCCTATGGTTATGTATGTGATCACAGCAACTGAGGTATTAAGAAAAAGACTGAGTGACAACACACTAATAGCAGATATAAAAATGAGCGATTCTTTACAAACCTGTTTTAAATAAAGAAATAACAACACAAATACAATGAATTTTTTTAATAATATTGGGATACCAGTTTTTATATAGTTAAATTATGTTGAAGAATAATTCTCCACTGAATATTGTTGTAGAACGTTAAGTTGAAACTGTTTTCAAATATCTGCATCTTCCTTTCTTTTGTCATTTTCATTACTAGTAAGATCAAATCTGTATGAGACGAATGAGCAATTCCAATGCCAAATGATGTGCATATTTACTATATGTAAAAGAAAATTGCTTCATTGCCCTTAATGTCTTAGTTTAATGTTATTGGTTCTTAGACAACCTGTTACCAAATACAGTATATCGTACACGATAAGGCTCTGCCAAAAGAAACCTTTGAGAATGCAAGGAGGCTGCAGAAAAACACCTTATATGTACCATTTTCACAGAAGCAGATTTCTCACATTCTCAGCAACTTTAAAAGTAAGCCAGGTTCTTACATGTTACAAGGAAAACATTTTTAATCAGAAATGAAAACCTACTTCTGCACCATAGAAAAAAAAGCTGTATTTTGCGTAAAAGTAAACCCCTGAACTTGATAAAGAAAATAAACTCTAAAACTTCTGTAAGATTATGAAATATTTTCTCCACTAGATGGAGTTCCATAGTTAAAACAGAAGCTTCCTTACCTATTTCAGGGATACAATCTTGCGTGTTACATGGTTCTTTTTCTTCAGGTTTAAGCTGTGGATCACACTGAGCACTGGCTGTCATATCATCCGATAGACATCGTACCTCTCGAACTCGAAATCCTCCTTCACAGGATTTGGAACACTGAAACGCAAAAGCTGAAGTTCATGAAGACCATATGAGATGTGCAAATACAGAAAGAAAAAAATGGGAACCTTGAAGCCAGACCCAGGTATCACTGTAGCTTTTATCAACTTCACCACTTCTGTTGCTTTTTGTTTTCTAACTGTAAAATCAATAACATAGGTGCAATTTTGTTAAAGGTTCAAAAACATTTTTGACCACAGGGGCAACAACTGGACAAGTAAACGTGGTAGACACTGTGCAACTGAAAGCGTGCTAGAATATTTCCCTTTCTGAATTTGTTAGTTAGCTTCTTGCTTCTCTAGTCTTGTTCTTCTCTGCCTATTTTTACTTGTCTCCCAAACCACAGAATCATAAAATCATTTAGGTTGGAGAAGACCTTTAAGATCATTGAGTCCAATCATTAACCTAACATTACCTAAAACCGCCACTAAACAATGTCCTTCGGCACCACCTCTACAAATCTTTTAAATAGCTCCAGGGATAGCGACTCAACCACTTCCCTGGGCAGCCTGTTCCAATGCTTGAAAACACTTTCAGGGAAGAAATTTTTCCTAACATCCATCCTAAACCTCCCCTGGTGCAACTTGAGGCTGTTTCCTCTTGTCATATTGCTTGCTACTTGGGGGAAGAGACCGACCCCCAACTTGCTACCACCTCCTTTCAGGTAGTTGTAGAGAGCGATAAGGTCTCCCCTCAGCCTCCTTTTCTCCAGGATGAACAACCCCAGTGCCCTCAGCTGCTCCCCATAAGACTTGTGCTCCAGACCCCTCAACAGCTCCGTTGCCCTTCTCTGGACACGCTCCAGCGCCTCAATGTCTTTCTTGTAGAGAGGGGCCAAAACTGACCTCAGTATTTGAGGTGAGGTCCCACCAGTGCCGACTACAAGGGGATGATCACTACTCTATAGTCCTGCTGGCCACACTATTCCTGATTCAGGCCAGGATGCTGTTGGCCTTCTTGGCCACCTGGGCACACCGCTGGCTTGTATTCAGCTGGTGTTCCACCAACACCCCCAGACCCTTTTCCACCAGACAGCTTTCCAGCCGCTCTTCCCCAAGCCTCTAGCGCTGCATGGGGTTGTTGTGACCCAAGCGTAGGATCCAGCACTTGGCCTTGTTGAACCTCATACCATTGGCCTCAGCCCATTGATTCGGCCTGTCCAAATCTACTCTTTCCACAGCGTTCACATTTCTTACTTTAAGAACTTCATGCACCAAACTTTATTACTTGACTGCACTGCCCTCCACTGCCCTTTTGCCTCCATTTATATACAATCGGGAATAATTTTAATTGCCTTTTTCCTAGCCTCAATTGTTTTTCACTTCTTGCAGCACAACAATTTTACTAAGCATAATAGGTTTCTTTGAATTTCTAAAGAAAATACTTCTGTGCTCCTTCAAAGTCTGTTATGAAGCCAGAGATTTTTGTACTTGCTTGTCGTGGTATTTTTAAAGCCAATTATTACACATTTCTGCCCATACTGAAGCAAATCCCTTGTTGACTTCAAGAATTTTGCCTGAGTGTGGTCTTTGAGATTTGGCTTGCTGTCCTGTTTGACCTAAATGCTCACAAACTTAATTAAACCTGGGTCATTTATAATGATTAAAACCTTAATAGCCCCAAACTAGTAAGCATGTTTTCTTTCTGACTTTTTGGCATAATTATTTCTTTTCCTAACATTGCACAACTAACTTATCACTATCAAAAAAAAAAGAAGCAGATATTGTAGCAAACTAAGTATTCTCAGTAATATAGTCTTAAATTGTTCTTTCATCTTTAGGTACAACCTTTCCCCACTTTATAAAAGACATAGCCCTGTGGCGACAGTAATAGAACACTTTTGCTTTTTTATATAATTACTCTTGTTACATGCCTGTATAGAATATTGTAATTATCCCACATCCTACAATAAGAACTTCAGTTCAGGTTTGTAGGGATCTTAAGCACTTAAAATGGAAACAAGACAGAATTTAAATGTTACATATAAGACGCCACACACAAACCCCACCACTCTGTGTTAGCCAGCCACTTAATCTCCACAGCTGAGAGGCCACGCCATTTATCCTAGGTCATATAAAAAGTCTGTTGAAGGTATGAACTGGAGATTTTCAAAACCTAGTACAGGGGCTTTGAACCACCTATTCTGCTGGGTCAGCTAACCCCATAATCCTTTCTCTTCGGGTCTAACAGTAAGAAATACCACAATACCCTGTCAGTAATAGTATCAGAAGGAGAACTGAAAAACACTTAGAATATGATCTTGTAAAATCTCAGCTAGCATACATGTTTGTTCCTACAGTGAAGGTGGTCACAAAGGTTTATACCTTTAAGGATATTTAGACACCATTTCTTGGGAAGTAGGGATCTCTAAATACCTATCAGATTCTGAGTCTTAGCACCTTGTTTCTTCTGTGGCTGCCAAAGAGAGCATATATTTTCACTTTCAGAAGGAATCTATCTGCTGCGTTCAGTGGATGCAGACGGCTGTATCTCTTGTGGCTACACACCTGCAGGTTCACATTTGAAAATGGCTTTGCTAATGGAAAGTTATTTAACCTAAACTAACAGCTCAGTAAAGAATCCAAAGAATTTCCAGCAACATCACAGAACATACTTGGATCTAGATGGCTTTATTATGCAGCTAACTTGGATGTTGTCTTCAAATAAACATCTATACCTGCAATTAAGGAAGAAACATCAGGATTCCCTTCAGCTGATTTACTTTGTTAAAACCATTCTACCTTCTTTTCTGCTTTCCAGTAGGCCGGTCAAATAATTGAGCATTTAGTGAAAGGGAAAACCAAAATATTTTCTCTCTCTCGTGTAATGTGGATGAGGTATTTCCAAAGGTTCCTGACTAAAGCAGCTCAAACTGAAGGCATATGAGGTGCTTCCACATTTCAGAGCTGTCATTCTGAATTTGATTTAATGCTCATGGAAGGGTGTAAGTTACTGCATTAGAAATTATGTCATCTAAGTAGTTTTCACACCATTTTTCATTCTAAGACAACAGTGGACTTTCTGATTTTCCTTTAGGAGAAAAATGTTGATTTTTGTAAAAATCCAGGTAGCTTTGTCAGGTATAGGAAATGATGGAAAGACAGATGAAGCCAAAGCATTTTGTGGCACTGGTGAATGTAGCCGGTCCACTTCCAGGAGAAACTGAAGATACATGGAGCTTTACAGTAAGTTTTCTCTCAGTAAAGTTCTAAGTATTACAGTGAAGAATTTGCAGTAAAATATTATGGTAAAACTGACTTTAAAAACCGAATACATCGCTTGTTCTTTATTAAATGCTCCTTAATTTTAATGAAAGTAGAGACCTGAAAAGAACTTCTTAGCGCACTACATAGTCTCATTAAGGGGCAAACCAACTTTATAAACCAGGAGGACTCTTGGAAGAAGAGATCAGTGATGAAAAGACAACTATGCAGTGTCTGGTCAAGATACTTCCTAACTTTCCTAAGCTCCACTGGGTACTAAAGCATATGCTTTCTTTTTAGTATCATTCTGTGCAAGACCATATCAAGTTCACGATCAACAGTTTTATCCAAATGGTGTTCCCTTTCAGTATACATGGAAAAAGATGTATCAAACAAAACTACATCTAGAAAAGCATGATAGACTTACTGTGCTCCATTCTGTATGAAACCACTTAGATCCACAGGGTTTGAGGTAGCAGGATTGCTGGCTGGGAGGTTTCTCCAAATAGGAACATTCGTAGGGATTCAAAACATCAAAATTACCTTCAGTTTTCCTAACACAAATCACTTCTCTCTGTTGAGTTCCACTGCCACATTCAGTAGAGCACTGTATCAAAGAACAAAAAAAAAAGTGGTGGAATTTTTATCCTACTTACGTCCTTCAATTTGTTTCCAAAGTAACATGTTTCTCCACTTTATTTGATTCTGAAATAAAATGCACACACATATACTTGCATTTTAAATTAATATTCTCAAACAGGAGAATTTGTAAAGTTTTGCTTATTCCCTATTCTTGGACACATACCTAGACACTAACATCTAAAATCCGTTTCCTTACTTTCATCTGTTCTTTCCTCAGTAAAATGAACTTAACTATTCGTTCCTTCCATCACAGCAACACATCTGACTTGAAGAGAAAGGGAAAGGGTAAAGTATTGCTTAAGTTCCTGTGGTAGGGTTTTTATCTCTCAGAACCAGAATAGTCTAGATAAGACTTGGGTTATTATTATTATTATTATTTGTATGTAGTACTAACATAGTAGCCAGCAGTACTAGTTAGGAACCAGGACAAGAACAGTAATAGTAATGACTACAGACTACTGACGGTAAGTGTCAGGAATTACCTATTTAATTTTTAATCTTAAAAATGGTTACAGCAGTTAAAACTGTACTTCTGTGATTTTTTATTCCACATTGTACCACAGACTCAAACATATTTCTAATTATTTTTGTCAAGAAGACAGCACATGACTGTAAGTGTGCGTTTGGAGAAATTTTAAAGTGTAATTTTACCTGTAGCTACAAAAAGAAGTTGGTATTTATTTTTCTAATAAAAAGAGAAGCATAACTTACTTTCTCCATAAACAGAGTTACTGCTTCTTGCTGAAGCAGGATTGTATGCACTGCGCTGTAGGGTTATAAGGTTAGAGCACAGTTTTGCAGCTTTACAAATCCCTACATTCTGTGTGGTTTTTAGAAAATGCCTTGATCTGCCAGGGTGTTCTTTTCATGTTTGCAAGTATCTATGTGATGCAGTGCTGGTTCCAGTTCTGAAAAGCAAATTTGACTCACATGGACTCTTACTGCCCATTTAAAGGTTAAATACACACACAATACTGTTCCTGGCACTTGTAAAAAGGTTTTTAGAAGATTATTCCAGCAACATATTGGTTTCTACATTGCATAAAGGCCTATGATTTTCAAAGGCTTTTTCTAGCCTAAACCAATCAAATGTTATTAAAAGCAGGGATTTTGTTTATATTTTGGGTGGAATTTATGATCCCTTTACCAGATACCCACAAAACCCTTGAGCTGAATGAAGAACCTTGAGATGAAAAATTCTACAGGAAATAGCGTAACTGCGCTTTCTTTAACACTGAACATCTCCCTCACTGCTCTCTTTTAATGGTTCCTCCAAAAGACGATATCTTAGCGCTCAGCCCTATCTCTAGCGGAGCAGAACACGGACAGTCATTCACCTCCTGCTCTGGTCTACTGACTGGCTGCTTTCATTTTGGGTTTGGCCGATAGAATAGATGTTGTCAGACACTTCTTTCAGATAACGTACAGCAAAGACTTTGTACCCTTGGTATGCAGCAAACAATTCAATCCCATGCAAAGAAAGCAAGCAAATTAGGTTAAAAGAACAGGAAATTGTAAAGGATGAAAACTTTCCTATTCAGAAGAGAATGGGGAGGGTTAGGATGACCTTATTGAACGCTTCTCTCTGGCAGCAAGAATGGTACAAGGTTCTATTCACCTGCATGGAGTGGTGTAAGTAACAAGGCCCAGATCTTATCTATTATTAGTGCTGCAGCTAAGTGTGTTTTAAATCTGAATTTGTTATTACTCTTCTACAATACAAATAATTATCACTTACACTTGAAAGCATTAGCGTAGCAGTAGCCCTGTAACCTCCATCTCAGCTGCACCAGTTTAGTTTCCAAGTCAGTATCACCTGGAAGGATCTTGGAATCTGACATGCAGTGAGCTAACAGCACAGCCAAGAGACTTTTCCCTCACAACTCGATGAAGCGCTGGTACCAGCAGTCGGAAAGGCTCTCCAGGCTGTATGGGAGCCTACACAAAGGGACATAGATGTCTGGGCACCAGCTGACAGCTTCTGAAATGCCCTTGTTCTTCACAGCAGAAATGTTTATTTAGAACGACGAATGAGATGCAGTTCAAGGGAAGAATTTTCCATGAGGAAAGAGCATCAGGACACAGGCCACAAACCAAATTTTGTTCTTTTCACCTATTATGAATTTCAGCACAACAATACGGAAGCTAACTTTAGGGCTTAGCCATGTTTTTTTCTCTTATTTATCTTTTGGACATTCCCAGATATTTATCCCTCTCCCCGCAGGTACGCATGATCACAAAGGCTCTACTTTAAAAGGTGCAAATCTGTTCCTTTAGGGTTCATCTGACTACACAAAGCAGCTTTCTGTTATCTTTCATTTTATAAATACATTGGGTCGGTAGATGAATGAAGGTACAGTGGAAAAGAAGATCAAAATCTTATTTTCATCAAAGGAAAAAAACCAGCAGGTGCTGAAAAGTATTGAGCGTCAACTCAGCAAAATACAGAAAAAAACCATCCAAATATTCCACAGACATGTAGAAATACCTTACGGCACGCATCTTCATTGCACAAAAATACATTTTTTTGAATTAAAATACCATCAGGAAACAAATACATATGTTAGATATAGAGCTCACCTGTGTCCAGCTCCCAGCAAACCACTCCACTTTACCAGCACAGGGCCCGTTATTACAGGGGGTCGTTTCAGAGGGTCTGTTATTGCCACAGCCTTCCAGAGGCAAACTGCTGACGTGGTTTGTCATACAAACCACTGAACGCGTACGGATGCCGTCACCGCATTCTGCAGAACACTGGGGAGCAAAAGACAGAACATGTTCACTGGTCCTGTCCTCCAGACTGCACAATGAAATGAGGAGAAGCAACAATCACAAAAAGTAAATGAAATTATGCAAAGTCCATTAGTTTTACTTGTAATTCAGCTGTAGCAAATCATCTTACAGTTTCATACTTTTGAATACACTACTAGCAGTACCTGTCCTTTGCAGACACAAATGAAAGAAATTGAAGGATTAGGGAAGAAAGAAAACTATTTCTTATAGCTTTTTATTAGCTTTCTTACTTTTCCTTCCTTCTTCCTGTGTGTAAATTATTTCAGTTTTCATTTTATTCATCTTTTTGCATACCAATTAATAGATCTGACGAGGGATAATTTCAATAAGCAGCTTTTCAGGCAGCAGTCATATTTCGGCCTGTGAATTGTTCTATGAGTTTCTCCTCCGACCATTCAAGCTGTCAGGCAGGTGAGGGTAGGGGACCCTGAGGGCTGTGGCATTGGGAGTAAAATGACTGCATAGTGCGTCCTGGAATTTTTCCATGTAACGAGCTGACAGAGTATGAGACCACAATAAAGTAGAAATATATAGAATTTTTGACAAGTGGTTTCAAAAGATTCAAGTAAATCCTCAGCAAATAACTGTAACTACCACTAATTCTTGCCCAACCTGTTTCAATTGTAAGTTGTTAATTAGTTTTAGCAGAAGAGGTGGCCGTAGAAGTTTATGTAAATTCAATGTTGCTTTCTAATAATATGACTTCCCAGTAACTAACATTCACCATTCTCAACTTTTCACTGCTAAATTCGGAAAGCTCTTAATAAATAGTGATACGCAGATCCTTATGGCACATATTTGGAGACCTTGCAAGTGCAAGGTCCTGCACCTGGGGAGGAAGAATGCTAGGCACCAGTACAGGTTAGGGGTGGACCAGCTGGGAAGTAGCTCGGAGGAGAAGGATCTGGGGGTCGTGGTAGACAGTAAATTATGCATGGCCCAGCAATGTGCCCTTGTTGCCAAAAAGGCCAATGGAATCCTGGGCTGCATAGGGAAGAGTGTGGCCAGTAGGTCGAGGGAGGTCATTCTCCCCCTCTACTCTGCACTGGTGAGGCCACAACTGGAATACTCTGTCCAGTTTTGGGCTCCCCGGTTCAAGAGGGACAGGGAACTGCTGGAGCGAGTCCAGCGTAGGGCAACTAAGATGATTGAAGGATTGGAGCATCTCCCTTATGAGGAAAGGCTGAGAGAGCTGGGACTCTTTAGCCTGGAGAAGAGAAGGCTGAGGGGAGACCTTATTATGGCGTACAAGTATCTCAAGGGTGGGTTGAAGGAGGATGGAGCCAGGCTCTTTTCAATGGTTCCAAGTGACAGGACGAGGGGCAATGGGCACAAGTTAGAACACAGGAAGTTCCCTTCAAATACACGGAAACACTTCTTTACGGTGAGGGTGACAGAGCACTGGCACAGGCTGCCCAGGGAGGGTGTGGAGTCCCCTTCTCTGGAGATTTTCAAGACCCGCCTGGATGCAGTCCTGAGTAATGTGCTCTGGGCAATCCTGCTTTAGCAGGGGAGTTGGACTAGATGATCTCTAGAGGTCCCTTCCAACTCTGAAAATTCTGTGATTCTGTATGCATATCACCCGTAAATCACACAGGATAAATTCCATTTATGCCCTTACAGTTTGGACATTTATCTACTTCAGCGGGAAAGTCTCCGATATTCCACTGTTCTGGGCAGCATCAAACTACTGACATTTAAAAAGCAAAAACATGCCAGGGAAATAATCAATTCTTGTGTTAGGTTGCTTAATTATTTCTTAATTTTCCCTTTCTTTCTTTTTCTTTAAAAATGCATTTGGCATTTCATGTCTGGACCATTAAAATAAAGAAACGCCCTTATGCAGCTCACTGAAAGTTATGTATATAACTGAATTTAAACAATTGCAAACAATTATATTACAGATGCAAAGAAAACCATGTATAAGGATGTATTATATGGGAGAAAAAGATGCATTTGACCGACATTTCCGATTTTATTTTTAACATACAATGTAAGTAGTTGGGAGAAACTGTGTATTACTTCCAAAACAAATAGTACATTCCCTGTGAATAAATGTAACTTGGTATTGGATTTTTTTTTTTTTAATTTAATTGAATAAAAATAAGAATGATTCAAAGAATTGGTGATGAGACAGAGTCGACCACTAGCTTAAAGTGGCTCCTATTGCTAATAATGTAAGGGTTCACATCCAGGAGTTCAGCTACAGAGCAGCAGATGCCCCGACAGCACCACTATTATTAACAGGATCAACCAATACAGTCATTCACCTTCTCAAGAGAGACCAGTGACTGAATGTACAATTGGCTGCAAACTGCTCTTTACTCACTCGCACTGAAGAATGCTGGTTATTTGTGTGAAACATGTAGTCATCAGATTGATTCCACAGATGCAGTATAGAAAAACATTTTTCCTGTCAGCAAGTTGGTTTCTTTCACAAGATGTTCAAATAGAAGGGCAAAGCTTTACTGAAATGGAATCCCTAGAAAACTAAAAAAGTGATTCAACTTTTTACTAGTCATTTTTTTAACAAACAAAATACAATTTTGGAATAACTAGAAATTCAGAATTTAAAGACATGCTTTGGAATGGTTTCTTCTTCCATCTGCAAGATTGAATAATTAAGCTTTGCTTAAATGATGCCTATAAGTAACCTAATGAGCCTTTTTTTGGTGGTGGTGCACAACAAAATTTTCCACTTTCACACAGATAGGCCAAATATACTCACCTCCTCAGCAAACCAGATTCGGTGGCTAAGGAGGTCTTGTCAAAGTAAACTGGCAAAATCTTGAAAACACAAGAATGATATAAATTGTGGCAGTAATGAACATTTTCCTGTTTATGCAAACTAAAACTAAACTAAACTCAATCCATTTCCAACAGTCCCCTCCTAGCTAAACCGACTGTTTAACTGAGCCCCATAAAATGGCTACCTTTCAAACACACTGTACAGAAATAAATTTTGTGGCCGTTCATATTTTATCCTCGGCATGGATGTTCAATTACATTGTGCACAGAGAACTATGCCTATACTCTTCAAATACTTTTCTTATTTCTAAGTAATTTTCATTTGACAATCTAATTTGCCTTTCTGCTTTGCAAACCAGAGCTGGGAACAAGTTTAGTCTATAAAGTCACCAGAAAATCTCCACAGTCTTATGTTTTAAATGATTATGCATGAACTAGGCTTACATATCAAATAACAAAGGAAATACCAAATGGGAAGGTATAGGGTTGTCCCACCCTCTGCTGAAAGATTTTACTACAGATTAACTACCCTCAAAGGATTTACAAAGCAAACTTAAACCTGAATGTTTCTGCGTTAAGTATTTGGTTCTTCATGTTTTTTTCTTCCTCTCAGTAAAAATCTTCCATGTGAAAGCCGTGATTTCCAAAGCCCAAGGCAGGGAGTAGGGAGTGTTCGGATAATGAATCCTCTCCCCTTGGTTTTCCCAACTGACACACCCACTACTTTCAATTTTGTGCCACTGATTTGTTGCATTAATACATAGTAACTGCCATAACCTAACATTGTATGACATGAGGAACTTTCACAAGCTGCAACTTCTCTGTTCTGGTCCTATTATTAAAGGTATTTCGTTTCACTGTCTTGTTTTAATTGGCAGAAATTCCTCAGAAACCTTAGTCTGTGGAACACCCTCCCTAGTTTTAAGGAGTCTGCTATTTCTCCTTTTCCTGAGGTCCTTCCCTGATGAGTTCAGTTTCAGAAGCTTTCCATTCCCATTAAAAACTAAAACTAAAAAAAAAAAAAAAAGACACCCCCCCCCCCCCCTCCAACCCTAATCTAGTGCTCCGATACTTATCAGAAAACAACTGCAACAGCAGTCCAGGAAAATAAGGCTGGTTCCTGCAAACTTGGGAAACTGCAAGTGGAAGCCTGGATTTTTGTCACAGCCACAGGGTATGGCAGAGCAAAAACCCCTTGAACACTGCCAGTTCCCTTTCACTAATGTGCCGGCCCTACTCGCTGCCCTCAACCGGAGCCGCAGAAAAGCTACCAGAACTCAAGAGTCCTTTGACCTCAGTCCCAGCATCATGGCTAGCCTTAATTAATTTTTTAAATAACAACCAATAGAGTTCCAGCTAAACGTCCCCATCTGTGCAGGATTTTTGTCTACCATGCTTTAACCTTCCTAACCTTAATTATTCCCCACAAGATAGTAAAGTTTTTTTATGAATCATCCTCCTGATGTTACACTACTGCAAAAAAATAAAACCTAAGATGTATGATTTGAAAAACATCGATGAAACTCCTTAGCAGCATTTGGCCTACTCTGAGAAAATCCCTTTCAGAAGGGATTTTAGAAAGATTATGTAACCTTTGTTTTCCCAATAATAAACTAAGAATTGTTTTTCAGAAGCTCACTTCTGCTGCAGTTCCAAGATTGAGGGCTGATTTTCAAAGCACATAAAACTTTTGTTGAGAGGAGCCTTGATTTCTTAAAAAAAAAAAAAAAGAAAAAAGAAGGGGGAGGAGCATTAAGTGTGTAAGTAGAAATATCTTTATGTATTGCCAAAACACTTTCTGATATCTGGATTTAAATTACTTCCCTTTAGAGAGTGCATCTATGCACATAGGAGGTGCTGGACCAGACGTCAAACCATCCTTGTATTTAGTCTACCAGATCCATGGTAGCCTTCCAAGGTAACAAAAGTTTTGAAATACGGTCTTACAATTTTTGGACACTTCAGCTGGATCATGATTGCTTCTACATACGCACTGTTACTTTTTCTATGTGTAGTTGGTAACGCTGTTGGTACTTACATATTACTAACGCTCTCTGAACTAAGTAACATTAGGGAACAGACTGCACTACTTGGGCTCATACGATACCTACCACTTGCTTTCAGAGCTGTAAGGCCTTCTCAGGGCCTGGGTGCACCCACCTGCCTTACTGGCCCTGACCAGCCTCACCTGGGGCCTCCATCCACACCCCTCCCCATGGCCCAGGGTCTCCACTCGACCTTGCCCCTGGTCCATCAGTCCCTGCCTGAGCTTTATCAGAGATGTGCTCGTCCCCAGCCACAACCTGGGCATGGCCCTCATAGATCCCTCACCCTTGGACTCACTTCCCAGCTTGACCTTGACCCTACCTCATTACCATGGACCTGCCCCAGCATCGCTGGGCTGTGTTTGACCCTGGGTGCTGTCAACGGACCTGAGCTGTGGATTGATTTCCCAGCTTGACCTTGGACCTGCCTCATCACTGTGATCCTTGCCTGATAATTTGGACCCTTGTTTGCCCCTGCCTGCCACCCATGAGCCTGCCCACCTGACCAAACTGGGACACTGTGGCCCTTAGCTGGCAAGGCTCCTCTCTGCCATGCAGACTTTTATATGCTGATTTTCATCTAAAGCAGCTGAATTGTGGCAAAAAGAGATCAACCCTAGAGAAGAAAACAGAAATCCCTGTAGGTCTTGGCCACCCTTATATCGCCGACTCCTTCAAAACTCTCCCGGTTGAATGTTTCATTGCAAATCATGAAGCGAGTTACATAGTTATACATAAAGAATGCAAACCTTTTCATTCCATGTGATTCCAACATGAAATCAATGAAAAGGAGTATTTTATCTTGTTTTCATTTTATGCTGGAAACAAATAAACTGTGATAATCAAAAATAATAAAAAATAACGAAATGCCTGCACAAACTCCATGGTGGTCTCTTTTCCTTTGTTTTTTTTTCAGGATCCAGGAAATTTTATGTGAGCTATCCATATTTAAATAAAAAACAGTGAAAGAAGAGCACGAGCTACAACATTCATTGGTGGTTCCACATTTGACTGGTCAACAAACCCACTTGGACCTGGTTAGGTAATGCTTTAGGATTGTGAGGAATAAAGCATTGACTTTTACAAAGCATACTAAAGTTCTCTAATGGAAGATATTACAGAAGCATTGCTGTTACTTCTTCTAATGAAGAGTGAAATCTAGTGCATGTCTTTGATCTGTTTTGATTTTGTTCCCTTACAGGCAGCATTTTTTCATTCTTCCCAAGATTTTATTTTGGCCTCAGAATCTCATTAACATCTAAAAATTGTTTGTATTTTGGCTTCTTTTCTGAGTATGCTCTAAACATAAAACGAGAAACAAATGAACAGAGGAGATGGCAACACGGAATAAACAAAAATGCAAGAGAGGAATGCTCCAGTTAGCTGGAAGGAAACACTGGCGAGTCTCCCATTGCTGTAAATCAAGAGAATGCGGTTTCCCGCTTCTGACCCATAGGAGAAGTAAACTTTCCAGCAATTAGAGCTGTCAAAGAATCAGTCATGTGAAATGTTTGCAAGAATCTCATCTGCTCCCATCAATCCAATTTTGTTGCTAGGTTCAGTAAGGTTCACCAGCTTTACTCTACTGATTAATGGATGCAGCCTGATGGAATTCTGCCGTTTTAACGCAGTATGACGTCTTAAGAGAATTATGAGACAGGAAGCCATCTTTCTAAAAAAGCACGTAAAAATATCACAAAAGTTTGTCCAGACTCTCTACCATCAAAAGGGGTTAAAGATCATGTAGAAGACAAAGCCATGAAGCTTAAGTTAATTCTGTTACTGATACTCAAGATAGAGCAAGAAATGTAAAGACAGGCGCGTACAAAGTAGGATGAGTCTCACTTTGCTGCTAGAGACTTTTAATCCCAATCTTCCCCATTGAAATGAGTAAAAATTTCCCTTTCTGTCACGAATGAGCCTGGGGGATATCAAAATTTGCTGTTTAGTTCTACTTCAAAGAGAAGTAACAGAGCGTATACTTTCCAGAAAGTAAGGGTTTGTTTCTTAAGGATGAATTGCTTTCCTTCCTTCCTTCACATGTTCCACCAGTGTGCACATGGCAGCTGTACAACTCAGAAGCTTTGCAGGTAAAACCTTTGCGTGTGTGTAACATACATACAATGGACTCTGATACCTGTCTATCAAAATAACTCAAATCAAGAGCTATTGTTTTAGGAACACAGAGGGTTTTTTAATAACTTAGGATTAGTTATATGTATGAAGAATCAGTCTGTGCAGAAACTGAATCCAAGAAGGTCAATACCATGGGGGAAAACAGGTGGCCATAAAATAAATAAATATATGTTGTGGGAAAACAAGGCAGGAGAACATGTTGAGAAGGCAGCCAAGTGTTATTTATGGAGTAAAGCTACATACACAGCCTACCCTGGGAAGGAGACACAACTCCTACACACAACTCTGTATGTAATCTGCAGGCTTTTAAGTGTATATAGGTTGTATCGCAGAAGTTACATTTAGGGAAATTTAATTACATAATCTTCCAATTCAGAACCACAGAAACTATTAATGAAAATGAAGGCAACTGGCACGATTCTGCATCAATTAAAATTTTACAAAGTTTCAGTAAAATTAGAAAACCTCAAATCTTTCCACCAATGCTAAATTAGATCTTGTCCTTTTGTCAAAACTCAGATGTGACTTTTCATCTCTTTCTCTCCCTGTGTTAAAGAATACCCTTGTCAAATTCTGTGCAAATATTTATCAGTCATCAAATCCTGAAATTGAACATCTGTTGGCAGCAAAAGACAAGTGTAATTTTTATGTTACTGTGCTTTTTCTTGATGTTTCGCTAATTAACCAAGGTTATATTGTAATGCCCCGTGCATCACATAAATCCGGACATGGAAGTTTGACATATCCCTTGGTGAAAGAGAAAGTATGTGTCTAAGCGATCTCTGACAGTCCTCTGGAAATCTCTACTTGCTCACGTGCAACAGTACACATGAAATGTTTGCAAAATGGGTTCAGAAAAGTACAGGCCAGGCCTTCTCTTATGGCTGTAACCAAGCTTGAACCCACCCATTTCAAAGTTCCAACGTTCTCAAAAGTTATGATAAGTTCTTTTACCTCTTATTTCTAGCCATGGCCGAAATGTCATAATACAATGGGAAAGACTGTTCTGTGGTATTTCCAGCTGGGACTTGAAGTAGGCATGTAATAAATCTCACAAAGAAGGTCTGTTCTTGTGAGATTTCCACCACAGTTTTGCGGACTCAAGAGGTTTGAACAAGCTTTCTTTAAGCATTTGAGCTTTTGGCTGCTTATCTGAACCCTTTCTGGCTGCCCATCGCTGATCTATGCTTATTGCTAAGTGTGGCTTGGCTTAAAGTACTTTTTAAAGAATTCTTTGGGGAAAATACACATGCAAAGTCCATACACCTGGGAATGCCCATTTCCATTCCGCGCCAGAATTCTCCTCTTGTCTTTCAATAGAAACACACACATCTACAAAGAGAGAGACACTTCTGATCCTAAAAGACAGCCCTTGAAAGGCACAATGGCAAAGCTAATGGCCAAAGGTCTGATTTGCAAAGTTACTGACTGCTCCTGTATTCCACTGACTTCCACTGGAATCACTGCCCCTGAACATCTCTGAACATCCCAGTTATAAGGTAGGAGATTCTGCACATTCTAGCCCAAATCTACTTTTTTCCTGAAATAAGCTGTTCCTTCCATTCTCTTTGAGAGTCAAACTCCAAACCCGCTGCTGGCAGAAGTGATGGTGAATAATGCCAACTACAGTAGCAAGCATTTGGAAGAAATTAATTTGTCCACTTATATAAGCTGAGAAGGTAACAAAATCCATTCTTTGCTCTCTGACCCTAAAATGGTTGTGGTAAGAAAAAACTCCCAACATTTTCCACATTACCTGCCTCACTTTTATGTGTCATTTAATACATATAAATAAGCATAATAACATTCCACAGTCATAACCTTCAGCTACAAAAAACTACTTTTAATTCTGCAGAGGACAAAATCTCAATGTAGAATAACGAAGAAAACATTGATGCTAGGGTCTTCACTGGGACCTACGTGCTTTATGTGGTGGAACTGCACCAGCTGATAGTACCTGGGTCAGCTTTTTCAAGAAAGATGCCTTAGAGGGTAGAAAGCATCTTTCTCTCTTACTTGTAAAAGATCACTTTAATAGCACTGGACAAAGAACAGCTCTACAAGCTAAAAAAAAACCAACAACCAGGCACTGCCACTTCCCCTACAGCAAAACTTTGCCATTTGCACTAATACCTGTACTTTGCCTGGTAACTTTCTGTCCATGCTATGCAAGAGCATACACTGGGTTAATAACAACCAGAAAAAAAAGTTCAAGTGACAACAACAAAGATTTACTGGCGTATCATTTTTTTTTTTCCTTTATAAAATCTATTTGAGTTGTCTGGAGGTTGAAAATTTTGCACGCCTTTAATTGTAGCAAGAGTCTGATCGGCTTTTTTAAAATGACGTGACATACCAGGTACCTGCCCTACATGTAAAGTTCCTTCTCCTTCTCTGCATCTAAAACATGTGGAAAATCTTCTGAGTGTCCAAACTAATGCACAACCTATGCACCAGACATTCCTAGCCTTCAGAAATGCTACCACAAAATAATCTATATAATGAATCCATGAAGTGATGGATGTAATCTTACAGCATCAACAATAAATTACATTATTTGCCTGCCAAAACAACCAGTCAAAGTAAAAGGGAAATACAATCAGGATTTTACAGACTGAAGGCTCAACTTGTCTACAGATGAAATTGATATGCAAGCATCCACAAGAGGGTCCAAAATACCAGGGTTTTCTTAGCCCATGTTTGTAAGCCTTTTATTGAAAGCGTGTAAATATCACTACTGAACAACAACTCTGGGCCCAATCATGAAACAAGGTAAATCACCACTGGTTTTATTACTTTCATGTGGAGAATATGACTCACTGGAATGAAAAAAATACATCCATGTTCACAGAGTACAAAAGTCTGAATCAACCTTGGCTGAGTTTATGGAGTTGTTCTGCTTTTTTCACAGCTACAGGATAATAGTTTTATGGCTTGAACTTAAACCCAGACATCAGGCCTCAAACCTCCATCCCTTAAAAAAACAGCAGGGAAACTTTTAGAGTCTGAATCTTGAGACTCAGGGCTAAGCAAGGCAGAATAATAAATCTCAGCACACTCAATATTTTGGGAAGTTCAGACACAGAGCCAATGCTAAATCCAGATGTTTGGCCACGTACCCACACGCTTGCCCTTTCTATGCATTCTTGTATCTAACACAAACTCAAGGTGCCCTTGGGATCATTATTTGTTTTGCTTGCTCTTGCCTGTTTAACAGATCAAGGATAAACACGGAAAATAAGATCACTCCTTTTATGGCTGCACAGATGTATATTTTTTAATTCTGATGCACCTAAGCGGTTTTAGAAGATCTGGCAGCACAAAGATAATGAGAAGCCTTACCCTGTCACTCCACTCTGTAAGGAACCAGCTCTTAGCACAGGGACCCATGTCGCAGTTCTCAATGTCATTTGGCCGCAGCTTCATGTTACATTCCTCATCATCAACAATGTCTCCAAGGTTGCTGACACATTTCACGTCTCGGGTCCTCTGTCCCACTCCACAAGGCACCGAACACTGTAACACAAGGGAGGTCACATCAGGGCTCTATGCAAGAACGGCAGCGGTGCATCAGGCAGCTCAGAACGTACAGCTCATTCATTCCCCCTAAGACATCCACAGAAGCTATAGAAATACTCTAGATTGCTAGGAATAGGGAATAAAAATGCATTAGTAGTTTTAAATCATATTCCCAGACTGTAGTATCCTATAGTATACTATGCAGATACATTTGGAAAACATAAAATTAAACCCTATCTTCAACAGGCCATGCAACATCTTATCAAAATGAGCTGCCGGTATTTGAATAGCAGGCTGGCATATTCTGCATAATTTTGATCTTGACCTAGAAGCTGATATGAAGCAAGAGAAATGCAGAGAAACACAGCTTCTGAATCCCTCTTAGAAGTAAAGGCCACCTCCCACTCTCTTTTCTTCAACCTCAGAGAACGCTGGCAGCTGTTGATATCTCTGCCTGATGATGTGAAGCATCCAGATCATGAAGCAAGACATGAACATAATTTTTTGCTGTGTACACATGAAATGTTATGGTGTGTCCTGCAAACACTCTAGAATTAAAAGGGAAATCTCTGAGACTTTGAAGATTAGAGGCTGCAGTACCTGCACACAAGGGTACCTAGCAGAGCTTCCAAAGGCAGCCTCATTGTTTTTTCCTTGCTTTGGAATGCTTAATCATGTCTGCTATATCTGCATGTCAAAGTTATTTATCATGTAAAATATATTCCCTATATCAAGATACCTCACGGACTTCACCTTCAGACTGTAGCTATTTCCTCAACTGTTCACTCTAGAACACTGGCCAAAACCCAGACTACATGTGTGAGATCATTAAATAGCAAAAGACCAATAAAAACAAATACCCCTTTCCTTATGCTGTAAAGGGGGTGATTTGTCCAGAGTTACTCTTGAAATCTAATCTGCTGACTCCAAATTTAAAATTACCATGTCATCATTTTTTCTAATCAGATTTAGATCAAAGATTTTGACATTTGTATGTCAGAGAAAATAGTAAGCACATTAAAATCTTAAGGTGGGCTTACTTTTAAGATCACAGACCTGTCTCCAAACCGAAAACCTGACTGTACTTCATTAAGCACAAACACAAATAAATGTACTGAAACCAGTTTGCAAACTCCATTGCTCCTTTCTTTAGGATGGATCTTCCTCATGTCAAGAAGTTTAATTTTTCTTCCAAGAGGAAATTAATCACAGAATTTTATTGGAATTATGCCTATATTCAACCAGCTACAATTTCTAAAGCATTTGTTTAGCTTGATTCGCCGTATGCAGTAAACCTCTAAAGGCTTTGTACACTGAAATACTTCTCAAAATGCAACAACACACAAAACCAGCTCCCCTTTCTCATCATCAACATAATAAAATAATCAAAACTTTACCTTTAATATCAATTTTACTGTCCTTAAACTCCAGATGGATTTTAATTCATCGCGAATAATGAATTGACCAACCGACATATCTTTACATTCGTCTGTCTTTCTAATTTTTTTATCAGGAATATATCAACATATGACAGCTACGTCATGACGAAGCAGTTTAGAATGCCACCATTGGCCTCAGATATGCAGCAACTGAGTGAGCTAACTCACACAGGCTTCACCATGGGCGAAGACCCCCTATAAAGCCACACAAAGCCTGCTGCACGAGCCTTTAACCTACCGTGACTGTGTGGAGAGAAAGCCGTGCTGGTGCTGCCACTGCAGCGAGCTCACGCACAGCACTGCGTGCTGCGACATGCACTCCAGCACAGGCTGAGGAAATTCCGAGCAAGGAAGCACTTCAGTAGAAAGGAGAAAGAAGGTTTAGGCTCAGGATTTAAGCTGGAATTTGTCACGTTCTACCCACCCGCATAATTCAGCAGCTCTAAAATTTTTTTTGGTCTGTTTCATGGCGAACAAAGAGAATTGTTTATCACTACACCTAAAACACCAGGGTATTTACTCTTTCACACAAAGGCCATGAAAGTATCTAGGATGGTTGTCAGGTTGGCCAAACCTTTTGTAAGGAAGACACAAATTAAAGCTTAAAACTGTACTGTCCACATTTATCTCAAGTATTGGCGTAGCGTCAAACCAACTACAGTACCAGCAACAGCTGACTCTATCCTTAATACATACATAAGGTTAAGTAACTCCTGGAACTAAACTCTACATGCTATGAGGAAGAGCAGTAAGTTGGCCACCACAGGCAAACCTATCAGGACTTTCCCAACTCTACTTCATAGAGCACTTAAAAAAAAGCACGGCTCAGAAAGCTTGTGTACTTCTGGAAACACACATCTGCGTGTTTTGTACTATTCAATTGCTCTTTTGCAGCTCCTTTCTGCCACAAACAGTGAACTTTAAAGGTCATAATTGGGCAGGGTTTTCTTGAACTAAGATTCACATTTCCACCTTCCACTTCCCTGTTTTAAGCAAAAACAAATTTCATGTTTGATTAGTGATACCTGGAAAAAAATTCTTATTCTTTTGTGAGGTTTTATGCCCCACATTAATCAATCATACTTACTGAAGTCCACTCTGTCCTAATCTGCCATTCACTGCAGATCTTCAGCTGACATGTGCTGGTTGTCTCTGGTTTTTCCAGGTGATGACAGCGGTATTGCTGAACTGTCAAGGTGCGGTTGGCATACATTTGCCGGCATAAGATCTGTCGATGCTGCATACCAAGGCCGCATGTTTTGCTGCACTCAGACCACTCCCCTATATCCCAGCTGAAGAAAAAAAAAAAAAAAAAAAGAAAAAAAAAAAAGAGGATGCAATTTTTTCGAGTAAAGATTTCTCTAATACTGATCTTAACAGAACTCAAATTACATGATTCTGATGCTGGTAAAGAATCTTCTAAAATAACACTTAAGCCTCTGCTTGCATAACTTAATCCTTTATGAAGACAACATTATATACTTGTAACCAATCTACCTCTAGTGGTTGATAATAATAAGCACGCATAAAGATTACACAATTCATGGTTTCAGGACGCATTACAAACCTTAATTAAGCCACTAATAGCTGTTTGGTTTTTTTAAAGAATCTATAATATAAATGATTGCCTTATGACACTTCCCAAAAATTTAAGATGTGTCACGTAAAATGTTTCTGCAGCAAAGGCTCTAAAAAAGGACAATCCCACAAGAACCATGTAATGTATCCAGGCATTCATTCATCAGCAAAAGTGATATAGCAAATTATAAGCAATGAATAAATACATTTAATCCTAGAGATGAAAAATATCCCTAGATATATTCTTCTTAGTCCAAGATTTCGCAGCATTTATTTAATCACTTCTGTATAAACATGTCATTTTCCCCTTTCAGTTTTCATTTCAAGCATGAAGATATACACAAATAAAGGAAGTATCTGAACTGTTCACACGTTTTATTTCAAAACTCCTGTGGAGAGTAAGGGAAATCTCTGTATTCTTTTTAATAAATGTTTACATATATTTGTTTATATTGATATTATCCTGTGTAAACAAATGAAGATGAATTAATATGAGTTGTTAGAAAGAAAAAGGTGGGAAAAATGCTTGGTGAGAGAAGACATCTCCAAGTAAATGGCTTCAGAAGTTCTGACTATCTAGTACGCACTAGGAAATTGCTTGTCAGGCATCTCTCCCACTGTAACAGCACTTACACCATTAGAAACTTCCATGGGATAAGGAGTGGCCTCTGGCTGCTCAGAAGAGAACTGAAGAATGTGACCAGAAGAGAAATGGAAAATACAGCTGCTGACCTGAAATAAAGTTGCTATAACAGCAACTGGGCTTAACCCTTTTCTCTTCCGGGTACACACCCTGGATGAATTGACCTTTTTTCTTTTCTTCTTTTTTTTTTTTTTTTTTTTTGACTATTTTAAAGAAGTTGCTTAGCCAATTGTAAGTCACAGTCTCCTGATGGCACGTGTCTTTTCAGAAGGAAATCACACCTGAGCTGGCTGTATTAGCACCCTGGCAACAAGGACTAACACTTCAGGATCCAGTCTTTGAGTTGAACTACAGAATTCCAGGGAAGAGAGGTGATGTTTATGAGGGGGCTGTTGTGAGCAGTATCAGCCTAATCTCATCTTTAAATATGACACCGTGGAATGAACAGGTGGGTACTACAGCACACTGATCCAATGTGGAGTGATATAACCTACAGAGCCTCTTCTTTAGACAGGTCTATGCAGAAACCTGTCACTTGAAAAAATGTACCCATAGAGAGGCCACATATAGTGTGCATGCCTGAACAATCACACAAATTTTGAGAAATTACTACATTCACTTGTGTTGCCAACTTCCCCTTTGTCTTCTCTGAATGCTGTTGCTCCCTGTGAAGGGGAAGAAGGCCACCAACAACTAATGAAAAAATATCTACTACGCTTTATGAGCACAGTACTTAGAAGTTCAAACTATTTTCCTACTTAGAATAGCCTCTTTCACATGCAAAACCTCAATGACATTGGCTTACTGAGGCTTATTGACTTGACTTAAAATGTAATATCTTACAAAGCTGGACATGGGAAGAGGTTGCAGGCCTCCTCTTCTGGAATGGGTTTGGTGCTGCTGTCACAGTAACTCTCGGATACCTCCTCATGAGTGATTCTGTTGACGCAGTGGAAAACTGGGTACTGTGACCCTGAAATGAAGAAGGAAATTACATGATGCATTGCAGAAGTCTCTGCAGTATAAGCCATAACAGTAGCATCCAACACTGGTGCCGAGAGGAGAAGCATAACTTAACAAGAGGAAATATAGAATAAGATTTTATCCACGATTTCCAAATATAGTGACAGCTGAAAGCTATACTGTTTACATTGTAGTATTAAGGGAAGTCCTTAGTATATAGAAAGTACGGTATGGCACTGTAGGAAAGGCTGAGAAAACATGCTCCTTCGTCTGCATGAGGTCTTTATAGTGCAGAGAGTACAAACATTAAGTATTCAGACAATTTAAAAAAATGCAGCCAAGCAGCCACAACACAGGGTTGAGAGGAGGGAAAATTGAGCAGTTATTCTGTTGCACTTCTGGAAAGAGACTGAGCCTCCTTACTTTAGACTTATGTGGTGAGTAAACACATGAGAATATTATCCACTTTACCTGGTTTGTGAAAAGATTCATAAGATAAAGCTTACAGGTTAAACATTACTGTAGACCACAGACTTCCTAAAAATTACTACTCTCCATATTTAATGCTCGGTCTTTAAATAATTTTCATGCTAAAGCAGAAAGACAGAACTCTACTTCTATTACTATCGCAAATTGACTACCAAAATGATAACAAAGAGCAAGGTGCTAATGTGCCTACTTGTACTTGTAAGTGAAAAGCTGGAGTACATTAACAAGTTTCCTGACAGAGGTGATCGAGGAGCCAACCAGGAAAGGAGCTCTGCTCGACTTGATACATAAAAACAAGGAAGAAAAAGTCAAGGATGTGATAATCAGCGGCAGCTTTGGCTGCAAGACACCGCGAAATGGTAGAGTTCAGGATTCTAAGAGGAGGGAGCAGGGCAAAAAGCAGGACCACAACCACAACTAGTTAATCAGTTTCACATTTTTTACCTCCCGGAGCTCAAAACCTCTATAGAGGTTTAATGGTAACTGCTAAATAATTTTTTAGGTAGTATTATCATATTTTGAAATTAACAATTTAAGCAGCTCATCCTGGGTTTACTGAAATCAACCAACAGGTAACTTACACTTCTGATCAAGAAATAGAAAGAAAGGAGATCAATACATCCAGCCATGTATTAAAAAAAAATACTGCACCAGAGATCTGTAGTAATTCTAAATTATGACTTTATGACTTCAAATAAAATAAGTGTGGCTCTAGCTGATGGTAACTGGTGGCTGGCACACTTCAATTTCAGGATAGAACATTTAAAATTACAATTCCCACTAAAGTCAGATTTGTTCAAGAATTTAATTCTATCAAAAGTAAGGCTTCGTACCTCACCATCTAACTTACACTAATACTTCAGAAAAACCTGTTATATTTTCTGAAATCTAAGGAAAAAATCAGCAGTTTACACTCTTTAACCTCCTTGCTAATTCTTCTTAAAAAAATTAACAAACGTGCTGCCATGACTAACTGTCCTGGTTACACATCCCAAGTAATTTCCAAGGTGTACATAACCATCTTAAGGCGCAGGCTGTGCTCGGACAAGATGCAGTGAGGTACTCCTCCTGTAAGATCTTTCAGATAAAATTTGGATGAAATTCCCGGGGCTCCAGGACTGAAAGAATTTGCAGTGCACCAGCTTTCCTTTCTCGGGACAACAGAGAGGGATAATGTGCTACTTCGCTTCCTGGACAGGATGCAGTAGAGGTTTCCACACTGTCCAGATTCTAGCAGATCTATTTGCTCAGTCATCTTAAATGGAAATCTGGGACAAGAGCTGGAGGCAGTTCTCATGGGAAGCATTTTCACTTTTTAAAAAAATTATAAGTCTTCTTTTCCAAGCCAAAGTTTTACTGAAAAGTGCTTTGAAATCTCACAGCTTTTCATCAAAACTGTTAATTTATCCTCTCTTTTTCCTTAGGTAGCATAACAATTTTTTTTTCTTTCTTCTTCCAACTTAAAGTTTCCTAACTTTATTCAGCTTTGACAGGTTCGTTTTGCAAAAAAACCAAATAATTAAAGACCACCTATCATCTTCATTTCTGCAAGAAGAAATACAAAGTGGCAGAAAAAAGGAAAACATGGAAAAACGAAGGAAGTGTCCTATATTGAATCATTCAAAATGAAAACAAAGCCTTAAATAGCACAAGATTTCTTTCCATTTTTTTCACTCAATTTTTTTATCAGCCTATATAACCTAGTTTGACTTGAAATGCCTTAGAGGCATCAGAGATTCACACAGGCTTTTCACACTAAGATCACAAGGAATATTCATACAGTCTCAACAGCATCAGGATCCTGCGCTCAAGGTCCAGTTTCTTTTGAATTCAACTTGATCAGAACACACATAGATTCTTCAAGCAACAGGAAAAGAGAAACTGATTTTTAACAGTTGTTTTGCTAAATTTCATGGAGTAAATTTAAGCTGTATAGGAGGCTGAAAGATGTCCTTTGAATTCTGTTTTCCTACAATTTTCTTATCATCATTTTGACTCAGATACCACTGCCCCTACCAGATGTCTGAAGAAATGGCAAAAACTATGTTCAAATGCTCTTAAGGTCCCTAGGAAATACAACCAAGACCTCTATGATGACAAGGAAGAATACCTTTACCCTGATGTGCTCCTGTAACTGCATCATAAATTACCTGATCTAGATACTAAAATTCAGCATGTATGTGGTAATCCAGCCTCTCAGCAGGTGATATTCACTGATTGCTGCAAAGCAATAATCAAGTGCAACTACGGATTCTGCCCATATGTCTTGTATTAAAGACACACAGTGAATTTAAATGCCAACCAAAATAATTCTGGTTTACATTCCCTCCTTTTCTCCACAAAAAGGCTGACCTCCAAAAGTCTTCTTACGTGTACTTTAGCTCTAACACTTTTGCAGTAATTTCTCCAAGGAAAAAGGTTTTCTCAATATACTGGGAAGCAATTTTGACTGGTACCAATATTGCTGGATGTTTTTAGCTCTACCTGTAGCGATAAGACGGACACTCATCCGGCCTTGGACCAAATTCGCACAGTGTCCTCTAAAACTAAGTAAGAAGCAAATGTTCTCAACATATATGAACTGGTGATAGTCAGCTGAGTTCCCTCACTGGTACGTCTTTATTTCAAAGCTCTGTGATTTTGTAGGTATGGTGATGGGTGGCTGTGTATAGTACAAAAGATTTCACTTTTACTATCACAGAAACTTATTGTTCCAAATAATTGCTTGTGCTATGCATTATAGAATCTGTAGTCACTGTCAATACCTTATGGCAAAGATTAATCTGGCAACTCCAAGTAGTGTATCCATCACATCCCAAAAGCTCACTAATCACCAGTCCCTTTCCACCCCTCATCCTTCCCACTTCTGCCCTATGAAAATCTCAGTTTTCTGAAGTCACATTATTGCTGTTCCAGCAACATTCAGTGAGGCAAGGACCTGGCTGATGGAATCCCTGTGAAACCTTCCCATAAAGATCAGAAAACTGTTGACAAAGATGCAAAAAGCACTGAGGGTGTATCTGACAAAGCTGGAGAGGCCAAATGGAAGGATAAAGAATGCCAAAGAATGGTGAGGAAAGCAGCTGTGTATCAAGGGTGTGAGAGAGAGCAGCTTGCCATAAAGTCCTGAAATATTTCCTTTCAGAGGCAAATGCCATATATTCCCTTTTAAACACCTTTTATTTAATATTTTTAATTTTGTTGTTTCTACAAATTCAAAGATAAGCACACATAATAGTACTGACGTGTCTTTTGCTCATAAGATAACAAAACACCAGGTCCAGCAATGCTTTGTGCATACAAGAGCTACTGAATAGTCACACTGCTGCTTCCCTCCATGCTTCTCCTCTCCCACGCTGGAACCCTCCCGTGTGTCATCTGTTTTCTGTGCATGGTGTATGAAGCACTTACCTTTCCCACATGTAGTAGTACACTCGGTTTTTCCAATCTGTTTCCAGTTGTGTTCTCGGTTTTGTCTTGGTGGTTGCACAGCAGGCACCTGATTTTCTGGCTGATGAGAAGGAAATCTTCCTGGCTGAATAACTGGGAAAGTTCCAGCTGACTGTCCAGTGAGAGTGTCTGTCTCCCTATGCAAATCCTCATCCTCATGATTTGTACTTTCTGGCATTCCTAGCTGACCATTCAGGGGCTCCCCTGATGATGGACAATAACAAAAAAGTAAAATAATAAGCTTCGGTTGCAAATATCAGTCATTGTTTTCATCCACTAATAATCAAAATTGGAGCATCATTAAACTTGAAAGCAGCTTTAATCAGCTATGCAGAGACCTCCTAACAGTATCCTGCAAAGATCGTATTGTTTTAAACTAAGATAACCAAGCCTCAGCCAGCAAATACATTAAAACCTGAAGAATCTCCAAACACACTGTAGACTTAATGCACCCAGTGTCAAAATTTCCCAAAGCCAAAAAAATTCCCAAATTTTTTGTTTTGTGTGTGTACCATGCTTTGTGTTCTGTGCCTCCCCATGTCGCAGCACAGCTGCTCCTTGTTATGAACAGACTGCAAATACACATGGAAATTTGTCAAGGCAAGTCACAAAGATTAAAAGTAGGACCAAACTCACTTGCAGATTTTCTGCTGTCCTTCAGAACTTCATACCACTAAACACAGCACGTATCCACAGCTCACGCAGGAGCATGAGCAGTCCAGATTTAGCTTGGGAAGGCAACAGTTTTGTGTTTCATCCTCCCCAGTTGGGAGAGGAAAGAGAAAGAGCAAAGGGTTGTTTTAAATTATCTCTAACTCTGAAGAGAAAAATCTTGTTCTATTTAATTTCTGAGACATGGTTACAACACTACAGCTCATGCAAAGCCACAGTTAACATTTTAACAACAAAATTATGACTGAAAGTAGAAATATGTGACCAGATTCCCTGCTACAGTATAAATAATCCCTGCCAATATTAGTTCACTGAAGTTACCAAATCTATGCAGACATTGATGTGGGCCTCTACCACCTCAGTGGCTGCATTTACACTGAATTTAACAGTATGAATTTCTCCATTAGCTTACTGGGTAACAAAATGTGTATAATAATAGGAAATAATGGCATTTTACCTGGCCTCCTGTGAGCAAGCAATGGAGGACTAATGACATTGTCTCCTGGAATGATATACTCATAATGTATACCTGGGTTAGGCTGCTGATGTATCATCTAAAAAGAAAAACAGCCATATATTCACTTCTTCCACTTGTTACATTACTAATGCTTAAATACATACTTGAACTGATCAACTACGTAACACTATTTATGATTGGTCAGGATAGAAACAAGGGTCAATGACTGTTTCGAAAAAATGCATAAAAAGATACTTGTTTCTGGAAAAAATAAAGAAAATACAGGTTACTATGTTTATGAACTGAGCTAGCTTTGCTGGCAGAGAAACTGCTTCTTTAAATCTTCTTTGGGAAATGTACACCTGCCACGCTCGGGGCCTCACTCAGCCAGGCCCCAGCCCCACAAGAGAGGTCCTAAGATCAACAAAGCATCCTCAGGCAGCAGGAGCGTGACAGATGCCTGAGGAAAAGCAAGCAAGGAAGAAACAAAGCAGAGAAAAATAAATACCACAGACCCCAATCTACAAATGTAGCCAACGGCCTTTTTTAAGGTTTATCAGTTGTACTTGAAGGAGGCACGTGCAGACAGCACATATGTGGTATTCCCTGTGTACCAGCTCACAAATCAAATTGTTCCTTGCATCACCTCCGCACCACTCGACAGAGACTCAGCAATCAACTAGCTAAAATTACTAACACTATGCTGCTCTCACCATAAGCATGCCTCAATAAAGATCAAGCGAACAGATTACAAAAGCCCACATACTTGTCAGAGCAGCTGAAGAGCAACCATGCAACCCTCCTGCATCCTTCCACGCTAATTTTCATCAGGATGAAGCTGTAATGTAAGCGCAGCCACACTCCCGCTGCTTTACAGCTAGCCGCAACAACTCTATCAAAGTGTTCTTTATGAAACACAGGCGTGAACCATAAGCTTTTCTCCTTCAAATGTAAAAATGAAGGCAAGTGGTTTCAGACCACTGCTGCACAAGCCCGTGTGAGCTGACATGAGCACGCCTCGGAAAGTAGCCTCACTTCTTGTCTGCTTGTTTAAGCAGTTAGGCATAATAAGACCTGAGCAAGACAGGGCTTTAGGAAAGCTTTTTAAAACCGTTAGCAGCACACGCCATACCCAGCTGGCTTGGTGTTACGCTGCTGCTGCTGAGAGCCTGAGCATACTCACGCTAGGAAAGCAGGGATGCCATCAGCTGCTAATTTCACTAGTTTAGCTTTGATTGCACCACTACTGCTTGTACCGACACTGCTGCTTTAAAAGTCCTGAACTCTTTCCGGGGATTGGTCTGGTAGAAGCCTCAGGTTACACTTTAACTTAAAGTACCTTTTTTAAAAAAAAACAAAACCAAACCAAAGCAAACTAAATAAACACCTGAGCTTGCACCAGCTCTTTGCTTCTGACAAACCATGGGCCAAAAAGAAAAAAGCCATGCTATGCCAATGGCTTTATGACCCAGCAGAGCACACTTAGACTTCGCGGTTTCACTAAATTCATCACACCAATTAACACCAACTAGGGATTCAGACCTTTGTTCTTCCTTGTGTCAAAATCACTTTTTCCTTGCCAAATATAATAGCTGTTCCTCTAAACTCTGTCCCTCAGAGATCATTCACTTTTCTGAACCATCTAATAATGCATTGCCTGTAATGTTTTTTGTAAGGGTTGGTCCTTCCCATGTCACTTTGTTATCCAAAAAATACACTGTCTTTGTGTTTGGTCCTGAGAGACCTGAGCACTGTGAAGATGACTTCAGCGGAAGAGTACCCCCCACCTCCCAGAACCAGGACCCTCTTCTTAAGATGGTTCCAGGAACAGCTTTCCAGTGGTTCCCATGGGTTTTGCATCACATTTCTAAAAATAACTGACAGGCACATGTTATAGAGACTTTCAATGATGAAGTCCCTATGAATACATTGTCACAGCTTTCCCGCAAGAAAATACCTGGAATTATACAATAGTTTTGCTTTGAGTTAGTGGACGTAAGTCTTTGTAGCAATGTATACATCACAACTGGACAAAACTTGCATCTCTCTTTCTCTTGCTAATTATAACCTGCTGTAACTTAGAGAGCTTTTTCCTCTATATTTTTTGAGTGGAAGAAAGACAGCATGATCTCAGGAAAAAGGAACAGAAAGTCATTCGGAATTCCTATCTGCAAATCTCTTCATTTTTCTACACAGAGCATAAAGATCATGAGTATGGACGAAAAGAGAATTACATGATTCAGGAACTGCAAGACAAAGCCTGAAAAAAGACATCTGTATCTGCGCAGCTACAAATTTCAAACCCATAAGAGAGGCTGTGCCATCCTGATGATTGATTTTCTTTCATCTAGCGCTATCCATTTTCAGCTTCCCACACTATGTTGAAAGAGACTAAACAATCAGCTTGTAATGAATTGTAGTATTCCTCATATCTACCAGAAACATCTCAGATAAGAGTCCAGTCGAATTAGATATGGCGATCCACAGCAGCAGCCACAGAGCAAAACTGATAAAGCTACGCCCTTCGTGCCAGATTTCTTATATTCATTGCAAAAACAAACAAAGAGACTAAGCCTGAACTAAAACATGAAAATATGACAAATTTAAGCTTAATCTTTTTTACGGTATTAGTTTGGAAATATCTGTTTAATCCATTTCCTGATCCTTTTCTCTCTGGGTCATTAAATATTAGGCATCAATTAGCTGACAATAAAAACTTAAGACCAAACCTTAGCTCACAGCATCCTGTAACTACACGACAACACGTGAATTTTAAAAGCATGGAGTCTGCATTGCAGAATCTAGGAGCCCAACCATTCAATCTTCCAGGCTTTTGCCAGTCTTACATTGCAATCAATCAGAAATTATCCAAAAAGAAGTAATGTTTCCATAATTATTACATTGCTTTATTAAGACACCATATAGCAGATGGGGAATAACTTTGCCAACATCTAACTTTTCCCAGCTGAGTAATCAGGGTACTTTTCATTTTTCTACGGAGCAACCCAGCACACTCACTTTTCCGCCCCATATTGCACTTAAGGGCAAAAAAGCTATAGCTGGATGAAACAACCACATCACCAGTTAATCTAGTTTTTTCAATGAATGGATTTTACCACGTGGAAGTGTATAATAATCTGAGAACACACACCATTTATCTTTGCATAAGTTGTAATAAATTCCAGGTATACTTTTTATTTCAATATGATGCAGTAAAAACCTGTCCCACCTGAACTAAACAGCTTTTTCAATATGATACCCCCTCTTAGCCACAATTTGTCTTCTCTCTTCCCTACTCAAATGGCTATTATCTATGGTCTCCTACCACAGCTTCGTATTAAAACTTCCACGCTTCAAATCCCATATTCTATAGTTTTTTGACTTAGGTTGCTTTTAAACAAAATTGAGGTGGTATCATTCTGAGAGGCCTTGTCTGATTTAGGTATTTGCTGCAGTTCACTGTAAAATTAAACTACACCAAATCTGATTGAGTAGGAAACTATCCCAAGAAAATCCAGTTCACAAAAAAAACCTGAACATTTATATGCTTAATCTCTATTTTATTGAACAAGTAAAATTGGTTTTATTGGATCAGTAAAATCTGAGAGAAAAAGGCTTCATTGTTCTTTAGATTTCCTATGATCTGAAGCAACAGCAAGCAACAGCAAAATATAAAAAATAATGTTTCATAATTAAAGGAACAAAACAGTAACAAAGTATTGGTACTGATTGAAATTTCAGTGTTGCACATTATCAATAAACTGATTTTTTTTTTTTTTTTCCATGAGGAAGATTAATCTAAATACAAGAAACTTACATAGACATCAAGGACTTCATTTGTTGGACCATCAGCTAAAAATGACTCTCCCGCAGTGCTGGAGATTTCATTGGGGCGTTTGTAAGTGAACATTGTCCCACCACCTTCATATCTCCCAGGTCGATCAATTGCCCAGTTTCCATTGATGATGGACCGTCCTGAGCGACTCCGCAACGCTGTAGAGGATGGGGACAGAAACACAAGGACTTTGATCAGAAGAAATCACCTTCACGTACTGGTGCCCAATCAAATCCCCCAAGGTGCATTACGCTGCTGGGTGTTCTCTGATGCCGGGAAAGAACGGAGTTATATTAGTAGTTGTGCAAAAAAACCCCCAAGCTTAGAAAACTTCATCCGCACACTTGGTATGCTGCAAGAAAACAAAGAAAAAGCAAAGATAGCTTGGAAACCTTTGTCAACAGTTTCTCGTAGGTTGCCATGGGGCCCTCGGCCAGGCAGCAGCGTACACTGAACACACGTGGATGCCAAGGAAGTGGTTTTTCTCCACTTCCTTCCCATTGAATTGACTACTTTGTGATTTAGACAGAACAAAACACAGAGGCAGATACAGAAAATCAGTGCGTTATACAACGCAGAAGCACCAAACAATTTAGGGACACATGAATATCCTGGGTTGCCAAATATTCCAGTTATTCTTCATGAAGCGATTTGGCTACTGCCTCCCATTTCCTTTTCAGAACATGATTTTTTTGCCAGAACATCTGCAAAGCCCCGATCTGCAGCACTGTTGAGAATGACGAGCTCTCTGTAGATGCCAGTAGGATCTCTTGTGTAAGGAAAAGTGACTTTGCAAATCAGACACTAGCCAGGGAAGGGTAAAATATGGATTCAATATCCAGTTGTGCAGTGCATTCCCTTTGTCATTGTGGGCAAGTGACTGACTTCTAGGTGCCTCTGCTCCTTCTTGTTCCTACGTCCTTTATCTGTCTGTGTGACTATAATTTTAAGTCCTTAAGGTCAGAAACTCCTGCCACATACATACATGTGCATAATTTTATGCAATATTACAATTACATATTTTAAAATATAGTAATATCTTGAGGCTGAAACCATATCAGACATTACTTAAGCACACAAGAAAGACGCGACCCTTTCCCTAAAGGCCCTACTCAAAAATTTGCAATTTTATTACAAAAGAATTTGCCTTTAAATACAGACTTTAACACAGATGACAAAATCTACTAATATCCTTGACTGTGTATTGCTCGGTAATTTACCTTTTAATGCAAATTCAAGGTACAAGCTTTGAAAATTTGGGGTCGAAGACCCAGTTATTCCAGAGACTGTCTCTTCTTTGTCCTGTCACAACAACTGCAATACAGAGTTAAAATGCTTTCAGTGTTATACACAACTATTTATGCTGCTGGGTAAAATCAGAAAGCCTACGTGTGTGGCCTAAATGATGGGAAATGAAATTTACGCCATTAATTCCAAAGTAATACACATTAGAGAAGAAACTTAAATTGTTCTTACATATTCCAGACATCCGAATTAACTGAATTAATCTATAGAAGCAGTCTGTTTGCTTTTGCTGCAGGCCTCTCGGTGAAGAACATCAGTGTGACTGCGTGGTGAGAAAGTCACAAAATGCCAATGTAAAGGCGCATTATGTTAAGATAAATAAAGACAGCAATAGAGAACCACACTGCAAATATCAGTTCTTTTACATAAATTAGTGATTTTAAGTGCAATACTACTGCCACATTTCAGAAATCATGTCAATCACTTTATTACTTTTCTGAGTACCCCCTTGTTGAAAAAAAACCTTCCGTATTGAGAAAATTGGAAATTGGTTTTACATTTTTTTTTAATATGGAAGACTTCCTTAACGTTATGATCGGAACATTTTTTTCTTATATTGCTGCTAAACAAGTAAAATAAATGAATTATCAAGAGCTCAGAAGAAAGAAAGAGAGCTGGCTAACATTAAATCGCTGTGAATAATGAAGCTGTAGAAAGATGGTTGTCTGAGAAACTGAAGCCATTAAACTTTCATTTCAAATCCATCATATGACAGGTCTGAAGGAGGCCTCCCCGTAAAAAGGAAAAACATGCTTCTTTTATGTTTTGATCACTCTGCAGCTACCGCCTCAACTCTGCCCCATGAAGAATTTTTATGGTGCTAATATTTGTAGCCAAAGCATGAAAGATTATGTAGAACTTTACCGTTAATTCCTCATGAGGAGTTCCTCATACGGTCTGCAGCCAATTTCATCTACCTTTCATCCTGGATCAGCTTCTTAACTAAAACTGTGTTGTTTACAGTGGCCTTTAGTAATGTTTTGCACCAGAGATGTGGAGTATTTCAGGATACAAACTCTGATCAACACTTCTGCTTGGGCTACAATTCTATGGCAAAATCTCAATAGGCCACACATTAAGACTTCTATTTCAAGTATCTGAAGAGTACTAATTAATTTTCTACAGTTCAGCTTACAGCTCTCCTTTTAAAGATGTTTTACAGCTCCTGTCTTCCTGTCGAACTGTTCTATACAGCCTCTCCTACAACTTGGAAAAAAAAAACAGCTAAAGACCATTTAAATCAAAGGTCATTGACACAGTGGTGCAACAGAGTGAAGTTCTGTAAATAACGCTGGCATCCGCTTTCAAGGTCAGTATTTCCAGTTAGAAGTTATGTTTGATGGTTTGTAAGAGTAGCTTTTGTAATCCTAGTTTAAGCTACATCACTGCAATCAGAAAGTTACAAAATCCGTTTCTCCACTACTTTAAAGATAATTCCATTACTCTAGTTCCCTTTTATTGCGTTTTTCAATCTTGACAACTTTCTCGATTCTAGCTCACAACACACTCCAGTTTCTGAATGTTAGTGACTACTTTATACTCTCAGGTGAATTTTTAAAAAAAACCCCAAACCTACAAAAAAGTCTGTAACACTCAGAACTAGAAAAATATAAGAAGATTTGACTTTAGTATATGTCAAAGCTAGGCGACAAGTAGAAAGACCCCAGTATTATTATTATTATTATTATTATTGTGAAAAACATCATCCAGCCTGGACCAAAACTTTTTATAAAACTTTTAAGTATGTAACAGTAAATTAAGAATATTACACAGGAAAAAATGCACTGCTCCTTACCATCTACTAACCTGCTTGTTTGGGCATAAACCAGTCACTTTGCTTTCTCCTTTCCCTTCAGCTATAGCTAATTTAACAGCTATGGTAAGGGTTGGTGTTCCAGTTTTTAAAAGTTTCACTCAACTTTTGCAAATAGGCGATTTCCTTATTAGAACAACAGCATCTCATTTACAGTACTACCAGCAAAAAAACCCAGCCCACCTTTAAAAAAAAAACAGAGTGCAGATACAATTCACGTAAAACCATTTGCTCTTCCGCTGAAAACTCCTACTTTAGATTAAGTGCATAGCGCTGCTCAGGCAGATGGAGAGGAAGTTGGAAAAAGCTGATAGCATTGCGTATCTCCCAAAGACGGTTTCCACAAACGTGCTCTCATTCCCCTTAAGGCAGCTAATACACAGATTATTAGACATAAGGTAACTGCCTGATTCATTTTCTGCTCCTCTGTTATCTTCCCGTTTCCAGAATTATTGTCTGATCTTTAATGACTCAGGGTCCCCCTTGTTTAAAATGGACCAGAAAGTCTTTCTAGCCCTTCTCTAAAACGGACCAGAAAGTCTTTCTAGCCCTTCTTATCTCTGAAAACAAAGTAAATAACTGGAATTCGGCCATCTTAAGATGATTCCCCTGCAGTATAATCAATATTAACTTGAACAAGAGAATAACTCACTCTTTGTCATGAACTGTATGTGTGAAAATAACCGCCTCGATGAAAGGAAAACATCACAAGTCAGTCACAGTGAAGTAATGGTGAGTCAGTAAAAGAGTATCACGTGTACAGATCCACTGCAGAGGTTAGGGAAATAACTCTACATGAAAAATCCTAATACACTTCCAGCTACGTTAAGTTTGAACAAAATTAGCTTTCCAGATATTTTTAAGTACCTAAATGAGTAACAAGACTCATTAAATCGACAGCGGAAAGATTTTAAGACTTCCAGAACTTTTCATTCCATAGTAAGTTCACATTATGCAAGAAAAGCCTCTTCTCGTGGCATTTTCCTAAGCCTTGTTTTTGGGAAAAGCCCAAAACATTTGCCTGTGAAAATGAAAGTTCACATAAATCAATGTAAAAATACATTCAGCTTGAGTTCCAGGGCAAAGGTTCATATCTCATTATTATTATAACATAATACAACAAAAAGATCAAAAACAGTTATCAGTTAAATAGGAATAAATGGCAACTGCCTTTACAAGATATGTAATTTACGGTGTATTCATGTTAATGTGTCAGGTATTGCCAACATTACGTGTGTGAAATGGTTACATACCATCAGACAGCATCATTTAAAGATACTCCAAAATATGAAGAGAAAAACAGTCTTTGTTTTATTCAGCTTAATTAAATACTTCTGAAGATTGTCAGAAAAAAATGCTAGAAAAAGATTCAAGTACTTGCAATAAAGGTAATAATTAATTGAAAGTCAAATCAGTAGCTCGGCATTAAATACGAACCTGAAAATTTTTACACATACAAAGAAAAAAACCCCTGCCTTTTATAGATGAGTGTTGTGCATGAGTGAACGACTTAAAATCTAGTAACTTGGTTTTGAATATCTATTGTGAAGGTGCTAGACAGTTTTCAAGGGAAACAATTCTGGGCAGCAGAGTATTTACAGGGAAAACATACAATGAAATTTAGGAACAAACCATTAGTTTGGATTTGAATTTGGTGAATGGGTAAGGAAAGCAACAATTTCGTAGAACTCTGTGAAGGACAGCTATCTGAGCAACTTCTACAACAATTATCAAGGCTGTGCAAGGTAAAATAAGAGTTTTTAATTTATTTACCCTCACGTTCCTCAAAAGTAGGTTTCGATAGGTCATTTATATACACGTTCAGTTTTAGTCTACCCGATGTTAAACACACCTTATGTTATATAAAGTATGTCCTGTCTGGCACTACTGTAAATTTATAAAACAGATGCTAAAAGTTTTGTATGATCCAGAAGGAATATCCATGCACTATTCCCAGCCCCTCTGCTGCAGAAAACTGGAGACATCCCGATCCATATAAGCAGTCTGATATATTTTGTACACTTATTGCTGACTGACTATTTTTCTAACCACTTCATATCTGAAGAGAAATATTTCACGTGTGGGCCTAGTACCTCACTATCCGCAGCACATTTTCACCCAAAATCGCATAGGCACAGTACCAATAATAAAATGAAACCTCTCAAACCTGGCAAGAGCACTAATATTCAGAGTAATACCATGTATTTATTTTCTGTCCTAAGGCCTTTTTGTCTGGGAGAACAGTGTCCTAAGTCCTACTTAATTGCTTTACAAACCACATAAAGTCTTTAGACAGACAGAATCAAAGTTATTTCCCGTATATTAAACTTATTAAGCGTCTCCCATTTGGACCTGACCCAAGCAGAGAGAAGCAGAGATTAGTTACTCTCTTCTGGGAAGAGGACTGCATGCTCGCGACTGCCGTCAGTGGGAAACAGTCAGGGCTTGTGCTGCTGAAGGTAATTGCAAATGTCTTGCTGGTAATTTAATCCAGGGAACCTTGACAAGCTGCAGATGCACTCAAGATGCAAGTCAAATATTGATAAAACATGGTAAAAAACTATTCGATAAATTTCCTCAACAGAGGCGGCTAGCAAAGGCGACCGGGTGAGCTGGATGGGGCTCTCAAGCCGCATTTGTTCTGCAGCTGCCAACTAAGCCAAAGCATCTTACAGGCATAGTATAGCAACTGTCTTATTTTGACACCTCAGCACAATTTTTACTTGACACATCACATTTGGAGCATAGTTTTGGTAGTTTACTTTAATAAGCATTTTTAAAAAAAATTATTGCCGTTTAAGTCAAATGAAAGTGTAAGAATGTTTTGGCTAAACTAGCTTTCTTTAGAAACAACAATGCCTTCCCAGCATCTTTAAAGAAAGTGCCCAGAAACAGCTGCAGTAAATAATATGACTAATTCTGAAGAATCACTACGATGGAAGAAGTGAAAGAAACACAAAAGTTCTCCTATTTATTTTTTCTTGTATGAAAATATGTTATATGGAGCCTTCAGAGACAAATCCAAAATATTCACACACCGGATTATAAAAATCAGTGCAGAATGGTGCACCTTGTACCACTAAACCATAAAGGTACCCTTTGGTGGCATCTCCTGTGAGCTGCATCAGTTTGTTTCATGGTGACACCTCTGCATCCCTTGGCAGAGGGGAAGGAGACAGTGCGGGAGAGACGTAGACGTGGGGGGTCGCTGGAGACGTCCAGCGCCCGGCCTGCAGCACGCCGGCCATTAACTCGGACCGGCCCGTGCTGACAGCCTGCTCACCGGCTGCCCTACCACACGTCCAGCTCCTAACACCACTGGCTACTTCGGAATGCTTACAGATTGTAAAACTCTCTCTACAGAGCTACTTGAAGTCAACTTCAGATGTTTTTTAAAACAAACAAACAAAAAAATCAACCCAAACCCTATTCAGTTTTACAAACTGTAGCTTGCCTTCATGCCTGTCAGCCTTGCAGTATGGAATACACAATGCATTTTAAGTCAATGAAGAAAGAGCATGTTGACCACAATCTAGAAATACTGTAAATCATAGGATACAGTTACTAGGCTACTTGAAGTACCTCTGATGCATAACGACAGAAAAAGCCACATGCCTAGAGACTCAATAATCTACAGTTTTAAAATAATGAAATACGGACTAGTTCAAATAGATTCTCCAAAAAACCCCCTCCTTTCCAAAAGCATAGATATTTGCTGATTATTAGAACACACCTTAGTTACAGAATATTTATGAGAAATTTGGCACGCTTCTTGTGAACTGAATTATGTAATTATTTTCCTCTGACCTTTTGAATTCAAACTCCTATTGAGGTCATGGCAAAGCTCCCACAGGACTCTGAGCTTAATTCAAGAAATATTAGTAGGGCTAAGAATCTCGTAATCAGAAAGAATCAAATGATCTTTAACAGTCTGATCCTACAAAACCCTTCTTCTAGAGCCAACTCAGGATATTAGAAAATGGTCAGCAGTTCACTGAGGGGGCCCTAAATTCGTATCAGATTGTGTACGCTCAATCTGAAGACAGTATCTCTGCAGGTGGGACACCTTCATCTCTCGCACTGTATTTGGGTTCTTTACTGGCAACCAAGACAGGGAAAGGGTACAGATCTTCCATGACAAAAATGGGGCATCTTCTAACCAGGCATAGCTGAGACAAAGCCTTGCCGAGCTTTCAACCATTTTGGAAGTTCAAAGCCATTACTGGTCACTTCATCAGCGTCAGAAAGGACCCAGACCAGAGAGCGGGACTCTCCACTGGGAAGTACTATGAGACCTAAAATAATCGTAACGCAGAAGAATACTTTCTAATAAAAACTTTAGGACGAAAAAAACCTGTGGATGCCTCCACTATTCTGCAGTCCAGGGAGGACCAGAAGCAAACACAATACAAAAGCATAATATGACTTTTTACGTGTTTTTTAGAACCTGACTGAAACCAAGAGGAAGATGGATCCTGTGGTATTTCCAGTCTTTTTTCAAAGCCTCAGAACCAGAACCTTCTGCACGAGTATCCAAATTTGAGATACTTATTCATATTTGGATCTGGGCAACACCTGAAATTTTTGTTCTGCCTTTCTATACAGTCACTCAACATAGTGTAATACAGACCCCTATCCTTACAAATCTCAATCATTTTGGGGTTGGAACTCGATGATCTTCAAGGTCCCTTCCAACTTAAACCGTTCTATGATTCTATGATTTTTTCACCTAGTAGGAACTGAAAAATCTACTTTTTAGAAGCCCAACAAACATCTTTACAGCTTCGAATAGCTTGGGCACATGCTTATTTCCCAAAGATATTGTTTCAAGTTATCCATGAACTGAGTAGTAGTCATAACATTGCCAATTACCTATGACACATAGTGTTATTGCTAACAATAGCACTCAAGCAATTGCTTAAATATTTTCTTAGTACAGAGTAGATAAAGATGGAGATAAAAATATCAGATTTGCATTACTATTACAAGGAAATTATAATTCAAGTATACTATTATTTCCAAGGAAAGACTGAGGCAGTTTTCTTTCTTATCTAAAATATTAACAGTAGAGTTCAGATGAACATTACGTTCTTCAGCATAATCCTGCTCAAGGAGTTTTTCTGATATTCTACTTGGGGAGCTATCGTATCATATTAAAGAAATTCTGCTTCGTAGGAGAATAAATTTGAAACAGTGAATTGCATCAAACCAATTTTACCAAGTTTGTCCTGAGGTTCTACTTTGGCAGATTTTATCCTTCCACCGTGATACAGTCAAAAAAATCCAGTACACATTCCTGCCGTGTTGTCTTAGGTCTAATTTAATTGTTGTTCCAGTTGTGAGGGAGCAGACATCTGCTGGATGCATTTCCTAATGATTATGAGAGCCACGTTTTTTTTTTTTTTTTTTTAATGTGATATAGTAGATTCATATCGATTTGAAGACTGGGCACGTAATCTTCAGTGTTAGAATGGAAATAGATTACTTAATGGTAAGTTAGAAGGGGCAGATGAGAAATCAATTGATCTGATGGAAAAATCTATCTTCAACCTCTGATTTCTGATTATAAGCTCTTTTTTCTGAATCTGCAGTTTCGTACTGCAGACCTATGTTATATATAGATGTCACAAAACAATCTTCATTACTAACACTAGATGAGTGTGCTGGAATCCAATTCACACAGAGTTCATTTACTTTTTGCCATTCGTCTTCCTCGGTCGCTTTTCTACAATGCAGCCAGCAGGCTTAATGAGAACAGCAGTGCCTGTTCTTCTTCAGCTTCTGGGCAATTTCCTTTTCTGGATTTCATGCAATCACCAAGTGCTGAGAAGTTGGGAATGCCCAAGGACATGCTTAAAATACATAACATGTTTGTTAAGATAGTTCTTTAAGATCTTATCCTCCCCCTGGCTTATCTATTTCATTTAACCTTGGTTTTAATCCAAAATAATCTTACAGTATTTTAAAATACTTAAGATCCTCTGGAAATGCCCTCTAGTTTTGATATATTTTTCTTTTGTGTTTGACTACTTCACGAACAAGTCCAATACTAATGAATTGATAAAGCTAAATTACAAAGGCTTTTTGTGTTTTGTCAGCGGCACACTGTGATCAATCTGCATTTCGATTCTGCATTGCGTGCAGAGGTGTGTCAGTGATTGCCGCACTGCATTCACAGAAGACAAGTTATTGTCAACTTTTCCAATGGTTTGTTGTCTGGAGGAGGCATGCTGTCTCCTAACTTTTCATTTCAGATTTTCTGACTACCATTCTAAGCTCCCCTGCAGCGCACTGTTAAAAGAGGTCTAAAACCAAACAACTGATTGCCTTTTCTATGCTCTCCACAGCTGTACTAGACGGTAAAGCTCAGCAAACAAAACCAGACAAACCCCAAAATCCAAATAGTATTACTTTGGCACAAAATGAAATGTTTTGCTTCGGCATCATAACCTTAGTACCTTTGGTCTGACTCTGAAAAATGTAGATGGAATTTGAAATTTAACTGTGTCAAAATAAAAATTTGAAAATATTGTTTCACAAACATCTGTTACATTCCAGAAAGAGCTGTGGCCACAAGTACCAAATGAATTTGCCACTGATGCACACATAGTGTTCATCCTGCCTCAGCCTTTTATTGAACTTGCTACTTTTTGGCAGGTATTTCCAAAGTTTTCATTACAACGGCGAGACAATTTTGGTTCAGTTGTGCAATTCTTTTTTTCTCTATATATATCAATTTATCAAATCTCTAAAGCAGCATCATGGGTAAAGTTTCACTGTAAAATACTGCTGTCACTATAATTTCTTTACTTCATGATATTTCTGAAGTTGTCCTCAGAGAAAGAAGTTTAACCTTGCTCAGAGCTCCTCATGTGCCTGTTCTTGCAGATCATCTCAGGCAACAAATCCCACTAGAGCTTTCAAAAAAATCCTGTTTTTTTTTTTCTACCTGCAAAAAGAAAATACTGATTACTTGCTTAAAGGTAAAGGTTTTACACTTAATCATTGCAAACAGAAATGTTTTGTTTGGTTTTTTTTTTTTTTTTTTCTGCCACTGAAGCAAACAGTCCTTTTCCTTTTGGAGTATTCCTTAAACTGTTGCTCTCTAATTTCCCCCTGCTGATGCAGCCCCCCCTTCACTCAGTTATGCCTGTTCCTTCTTTCACTTCGCACTCCAAAAGCCAAATTGATGCATCAGCATCAGGAAAATGCTGGGGCAGCAAAGCAGAACAGGTAATTAACTACTGCTGCAATAAATAATATGGGCTTTAAGAAACAAAACCGATTTATCAAATAGCCATACAATCTATTCAGGCCCAGGCACTACAGCAGGTTCAAAGCCTTGACACCTTCGATAAAATCTCCAACCAAATTTCAGAAAGAATTTACAGGTTACAAAAGGGCATACATCTTTAGCTTCTATCAGAAGATGATGCAGTATTTCCCCACATTTTTTAATACAGTCTTCCCTGACGGGTGTTAATAATAGCCAGCTGAAACTAACCCCTGTTAGCTAGTCTACCCTTCCTCTGTTGCCACGTCATTTTGATGAGATGAGAAGCGGAATGCAATAAACACGCTCTCTGACTACAGTATTCTCACATTTCAACTTTCGATGCTCTGGCACATGCAAGTTACTACAGAATATGCATACAGTGATACATGGCATGACATTTGCAAAATATGCGATTATATGGCATTTATTGCGCTTCAGTGTCACTATTGCTCTCCCATACACCATACTCCATCCCACTGGGGAACAATGTGCAACACTGAAAATCTAACCAGGGACCTTTTGAAAACAGATATGAATAGTAGTGTTAATCAATCAGAGGATTTATTTAAATCCGTTTACTCACTCAGCTGCTAGAGTAAGACTGTAAATATATGCCTGTATAGAGGCTGGAAGTTTTGAAATAAGGAGTTCATGAAGCAGATTAGATGATGCAAGTAAAAAGGTTAATTAAAGCAGAAGTTCAGCATTTTAGCAATTCTTCCACTGCACAGCATAAGCATTCCTTATGAATTGCATCTTGGCTTTAATTTTCAGGTTTTTTTTTTCTATTATTGCTTCCCGTCTTTAAAATTGGTCTCATAAAAAGGCTTTTTCCCATTTTTCAAATGGGTGCTTTTGAGTGATTGATGACTTTTAATTATTATTCATAAATACAAAATTAATAGCACTGACATGATTCCCATGCTCCCCATAGGGAGTAAGTTACACAGATATTACACAAATATTGAGAAGTAGCTTACCTGGAGCATACGCTTCATTTCTAAAAGCATTTATTGTAGGACATACTAATATTTACTGAGAAAGCAAATGAAAGAATAAGAGGAAGGAACAGAAATGAGGTTCATCTTTATGCTAATGTTATGTTTACGAGGTCTCTACCACAAAAATAAACCTGCTTAGTCCTCTTTAGCATGAGGGGCTTTATTAAAGTCAGCAAAGTATGGAGGCAATGATGGTATGCTGTTAACTATGTATGCAAATGTTGTTCTGTGTCGAGATCTCAATAACCGCTACCACAATTAAAGATACAATACAATTCTGCACCAAGGGTGTTTTGATTCCCAGTTTATATCAAAGTGTATGGACTGCAATGAGTAAAAAAATCCTGTAAGAAACGACATCACTCCTGAACATAGTTACTGCATTTTATGAGTAGTATATTACAGTCCTCTATACTGGAGGGGAAGTAAGAGACAAGTTATTGAAAGGCCAGCACAGTATTTGTTGAAGGTAAGAATCATTCCAAAAATAATTGAAAACAAGCTGGTTTCCTATTATTCTGTAAATGAGCTAAACTAAAAGGACTTACACAATTAATCTACACAATGAGAGTATATGATAAAGAATGATGAGCTTTCCATTTATTTTTACCTAGCCATTCTCTATAATTACATACCTCAAATATGTTTTAATAAGTACTATTAAAATGATCTATAAAAAGCTCATTCTCTTTTAACTTGCACAGAAATTTCCCTCGAGTTGAAAGTGCAGGAGGATATGACTGAATTCTCAATTCCACTAAAGTCAGTGTAAGTATTCTGCTGTTTTCAATGGCATTGTTCAGGTTTGTCCTGAAAATACTGAAGAGGAAGGACAGACGGGCTGGCAAAAAAGAAGAGTGAGTGAAATGAAATGAAATGGGGAGAAGATAAAGGACAGCACTGAAAAACAGGAACAGAGTAAAGATCATGCATGTCTTGTATCTGTAGAGAAACTATGTTAAATGTATACACAGTTGCACACCTACAATTCTGGTTTAGGAAATACAGCACCTCAGGGGAGCTCTTGTGGTTCAGAAGGACGTAGGAATTGATCAGCAGAATAACACACATCTAACTCATAATTGTGGTTTTTTTTTTTTTCCTATACCGAACTTCCAAAAGTCTTTTCACATTCTTACTTAGAGATCCTTAATTTCTTCCTTTGAAGAATGCGGGGCATAACTAAGGTTAAAGTTTCTAAGTGGCAGTCTCAGAACTTCAGCTCTTTTAAGGCTTAACAAAAATGTCAGTCTTATCTCAACGAAAAAGCATTTTTAGCAACATATTTACTGCCATACCTCAGTACCATCGGGAAATACTCTTCACTGGCAATAGCTGTAAACCAAGTATTTAGAAGTAACAACCAACATTCAGGACTAGCAGTCTCCAGGAGGGATACGCTTCCAATGTAGCACGTGATATTTTAGCTACGCAGCTCCCCCTGAACCTGCATTATAGTTTTTGGCTTAGTTACATAATTTCAGCTAGAATCTGGGTCTTATATTTCAGGAGTTAATGGGACTGGCTGCTAATGGCTCTGAAGGCGATAGCTGAGCCTTCTGGCACCGCTCAGCCGCACATTAGTTAGCCCAGCACAGAAACTCAGCACACATTTGGCATAAATCCTATGGGTGGATAAACGCAACTGAATTATCTTCTAATCTAGACGCTACTTCAGTCAGAAGGGCCCGATTAGTGAAATGCACACGTGCAAATACCCAACTCTTTTCTCCAGCTGGCATAACAAAAAATGTTTTGTACCTCCTTGCACTCCCGACCACTGCCAAGAACTGGAATAGTTGTAAGAGAGCTAAGTTAAAACAGCAGATTATGATATCTCTGCAGAAAAACAGCACTGCATCTCATGAGAATCAAAAGCTGGAGTAGAAAGAATTATAACTGGTTCTTTTGTTTGCTAAATAGCTTTGATTCCTGGCAATGAAAAACTGGAGCTAATGAATATTACTAAGCTGTTTTGAATTTCAAGTGGAATTTCTCAAGAATTTTGGATGCTCTGTGTGGTAAAGTTGAATACTGTAACTCCAAACACACAGATCTGTGTGAGCTGCGAAGCACTGTTGGGTCCCCAGCTCAGCCGTGAATTCCTCGCTCGATGTCTGTCATGCCCACTCCCCGGAGGGCTTTGGAACCTCACGTCTGATTTCAGGCAAGTCTGACGAAGGTGCTGAAGGCTCAGACGCAGTAACATTTGAAGAAATGCCGACAAGAGGATAGAGGAGAGAGCTAAAATTGTTTCCCCCTACTGAAAAGCCGGTGACAGCATGAGCCCAGGGGTACCTGCGATGCCAGGGCCAGCACACGGGGCATGGCACAGCGACTGCAGTCGCTAGACCAAAAAATGATCAGAGGCTATTATGGGCGGGAGAAGACTGGCTTAGATTAATTTGGTGGCCATTACAGTAAGGATACAGGAGGCTTGATTAATTCAGTGGCCGTTACAGTAAGCATAGAGGCCACAAACTAGACAGACTTAGTTCCACTGTTCATGGTCAGCCCTGAAAAAGCGTTCATTTCTTCACTTATTCTCTCTTCCAATAAAAGCTGACAACAGCATAGTAAACCTTGGTCTTCAGCTTAGAACAACATTACTTTATTACAGATCCTCCCGAGTACTTGGCTCTTAGCAAAGGAAAAGAATATATACACTAGTGAAGGGCCGTCTCCATTTACCTGAGAACATTTTGCCAGAAGATGAATTCCTGGCACAATAAACTGGGTGGTCAGGGGAAAGCTGGAAATGCAGCAAGTCAATTCAGCACTGGTATCCACTGTCTCACACGTTATTTTCTGGCTATAAGGGCTCAGGGCAGTCTTACACGTGTTACTGTTTATGTCAGTCTGCACTTCTAAATGTAAAAAAGATGCTCTGGGACTGAACTGGTTTGATAGTTATTTGACAAAGCTATCAAACCACGTGAAACACACAACTGATACCTGGAGGTAAGCCCAGAAATGGAAATAATCTCATTTTATTGATGATTTGTATAGGTCCAAAAGCAACAAAGAATACGACTGAATTATTTCATGAAAAGCAGCACAGGATTATCACAAATATAATTAATTTTGGTGTATCACTTCTCATTCTATCTTCTTTCTTTATTCTCAAGCTACCTATTAAGCTAATGAAACAAAAATTTTCTCTGATCAAACTTTTGCATGAAAACACAACAAAAATACGGATTTGCAAGTCGTGAGTCTATCCCCAGATCACTAAGTAAGTCTGGCTAATTAATGGCAGTATTTTGTCTGCAGCATAGATAAAACAGTGGAGTGGAGATTCTGAATAGATAATAGAAGAGAATGAGTTAAGTATCACTAGTACAAACTATATCATTATTTTGCCATCAGGAACTATAATTAAAGTTTTTCCAAGCATATGTGGGGAAGAATATATAAATAACAGAAAGTTGGTTTTTTCCTTCTTTTACCAAGAAGTTATTTATTTTCTCCCACCTACACTGTGCAAGTAGATCTCTTGCAAACTGCTCTGCAGACAGTTGTCAGTATTTCTCAGGTTTGATCTTCTAGACCTTCTGTTCCCAGTCCCATAGGTCTCCTGACCAAATACACTGAGCAGAGACTGTTACGTACATAGACTAACACAGGACCAGATTTTCCAGAGGAGCTAGGGGAATCTCAGTCACAACAACAGGCCAGGTTTATGTTCCTAAACCATGAAATATGACCACAATGACTTTATCATGCTGAACTTTAAATATGCAATGTTTGAGAAGAAAATGTCTTATTTCTTCTTCATGATTCCACCTTAGAAAAAAAAAATCCTTGTCTTTATGTCTTTGATTAATTCATAATAGAGCTTGATAAGCTCTATCTTCTCCCTTTAATGGAATTTCTCCAGTATCGCTTTTTCAGAACTATAACAAGTTATTAGCTATAGCTTTAATTTTCATTTAAAACAAAAATTCTATAATCCATAATTTATTTTTTCTGCATTTCAGACAGCATTTTTTCACACTGTTTAGATTAACAGTTAATTTAGGTTTTTTGTAAAAGTACATCTAGTATATCTCGTTTCATACTCGGCTGGGAACATTTTTTCTCTATTTGAGATAAATAAGTATGCCTTTTTATGGATGCTATGAGTAAAGAGCTTGGCAAATATCTCCCAAAAGTCATTTTAACTGGCTTTCTGCTGTAAACACAAACTAAATAATTACTGCAATGGCAACAGGTTAAACATGTCTAGAAAAATACGTCGTGCTACTGAATGATACCACAGATTCTTACCAGAGTGCAAACTCTTTAACTCTATATGACCTATTTCAATCTGCTTCAAGTAAAAAAATGGGAGTTTTATCAGGGAGATGCTACATACAGAGAAACCGACCTTCTTAATCCAGTTCATTGTGGGCTAGACCATAATGATTGCCATAATTTAAAGCGGTTACATCCACAGGCCACTGCCAAGTCATAAATCAAAGCACTGATATTTCTATGCACATCGTATTCCGCTGCGCGAGTACCTTAGAGATCCCCTCCCATACCCGAATACATTAACAGCGCAAGCTGCGCCTTCTGCAGTGGGTAAGCTGTTTAGCTGCATCTACTGTGATCCATGAATGCCTTGTAGTATAATTCTGCAAACAAATTTGTCTTCAAGTGCCATCTTGGGATCGAGTACCTCTCTGACACATTGGCTCAAGAGTCTAGAATTCTGCTGCGAACAAAATGATCTCCAAGTGGCCGGAACTGTCTTGGAGAATGTTCACGCTGTATCAGGGAGCCACTGCCAGTGCAAAGCCCGACTCCACTCTCTTCTGTGACGTAAGGCAAGGGTGGAAGCGCGCTGCTTTAAAGTGGGAAAGGACATGGCTTGGGAGAAATTCTGCTGCACTGCACTGCACTGTAATTCCTGCTGAATGATCCCCTTTCCTTCTTCCCTCCTCCAGTACAATTTATAGCCTGAGTGACCCAGAATCAAGGATCCAAGATCTCCTTCTGCTCTGTCCCCTTCTTCATTCAGACTGACCTCTGCCCGCACAGCACTGAAAAGCAAGTTTGTCAGGTGGCCCCCTTGTAGCATGGAGGTCACTGGCAAAGCACTCCTCATCTTGAAGCAGGAAAAGATCTCACCCAACCCATCCATTCCACCTGCAGCCTTTTCATGCTTCATAGCATAGATTCCAATAGTTAGCCACGTAAGCACTAGTTCAATAGCTACCCTGCTATTATACTATTAATATTAATGATAAAACACCCTTGAAAACTTCACAGCCAGGAACTAAAAGCTCAGGTAAACTAAACCAACTTTTTAAAAACTGTACTTTATGGCTCTTACTTCATCAACCAAGGTCTTTGTGTGGCCTTTGTTTAGTTTCATCTGTTAAACTGGAAGCATACCATGCATCTTCCAATTTACCTCTTATTCCTGACTCATGAAATACAGACGTGCTCTAACTACTGACCAAAAAACTAAGAACACTTTTTTTTTGGAGAGAAGAAAGCCAAAGAGAGTCAACTATATGAACTCAGGAGAGGCTTTAGGATCCTTTAGAGGCTCAGCATGTGCTGTGCGACTGCCTTGTATACCACGTAGCAGGACTTGTAGTAACTGCCAAAGTCTGCAGAGCTCGTATGGGTATTATATAACATAAAGCAAGTGAATTTGAGAAACAGTCATTCAATAAAACTATTGAGACACCTACACTTAAAAAAACACACAAAATAAGTTTAAACCAATTAACCGAACCAAAAAAGTCTTTGTCAGAAATTATTATTACCGATCCAAGTAAACAGCAATCCACAGATATACTTCTTTGATGACTTTTGATTGATAGATAAATCCAGGCTAAAATTCTCCCTACCATTTTAAAGAACGCATTGGTAGAGTGAGGTCTTGTTTGAATGGGTTTTAGTATTTCCCGTTATACTGCCTTTCAATTACAATCTTCATCTTCTTTCCTTTACTGTCTCCACCCCTTTTTATTTCTTTTCTATTTATTCATTTTTTGTTTCTACACTAGCTGCCAAAAAAATTCTAAACTGAAACACAAACCCTGCCCACCTCATCCAAAGAAACCATAACCAGCTGATCCAACAATCTCTTCCACTCAAGCCAATAAAATCACTGCATATGTCCGCATTGACAGTCTCTTCTGCTCAAAAAAACCCCAACCCAAACCCCAACCCAAACCCAAACCAAACCAACAAACAAACAAAAAACCCACCACCCCAAAACCATGACAAACAAACAAACACCACAAAAAAAAAAGCCAAGATAAAAAAGCCAAGGAATAGTAGTGCAAACGACTGTAATATAACTAATGTACTGGCTGAGCAACACACATAAAGGCTTTCAGTGGCATAACACACACAGCCAAAAAGCAGCAAACACTGTTCTCTGAACAGGGAAATTCTCTGTAGCTCACTATTGATGCCCTGCTGATCAGCTAATGGAGTTGTCTTCTTTGTCAAAGTTGTTGTTCAATACTTTTCTCAAATACACAATGTAAACACACTGTTTCTTCCCACTTCTAAAAGCACCATGATGAGAAAGGCTGTAAGGCTTCGTAACACCTTTTTATCAGTTATTACATTCCAGAAAAGATAGATGCTAGGTGCCTCATCAGAACTGAGCTAGATGTTGATCACTCTGGGCCACCACTTTCTACCAACACTGTCAGTCTGGAGTACAGCAGGATGCTCAGCGCTTTATCCAGCGACTGATGCTGTAAGCAGCAGCAGATCTTCAATGTGCTGATCAATAACCAGTAATGGTTTCCAGTGCTTACTCAGGCAGGGTAGGAATATTAAAGCAGCAGAAAAAGGGCAACACACAATTGGATTAAATTTCTAAAGAATGAAGATCTTCTATACCTATTGTGCAAAAGCTGTAGTCTCTTAATTTGTGTTTGTGCAGGTGTATATACAGGCCTGGGAGCCACCAACATATCCACAGTAAAACCTGTTCAAAGACAAGGATATTGGTGCACTCCGAGTTATCTACAAAAATCCTGTCACCCTGGTTGCCAATGACCAAAAAAGACAATATGTGACTGCAACCTCAGCTTTACGTAACATACCAAACATGACTGATGAATAATTTATTCAAGAGCTCTTCTCCCATCTATTAACTTCATTTCTGTCCACACTAAATAGGAAGATACTGTAAATCCGTTACAGTGGAAGTAACATTTCTCATTTAAACTGGCCGACTGAAATACTATTCATAGTCTTCAGTATGACATATTTATCTGTCTTCTTTTAATTAATCACTGTTTCAGTGTTTCCAGGTTCACAGCCTACTTAATTAACAATTATTTAACTTCCAAACTAAATATAATGCTTACATGATTTAATCCCGTAACTCCTAGGGAAAATATCTGACCACAAATTGAAAATGTGAACTAAATATTAAAGACATTTCTGGGCGACATTGATATGTATATAGTCCAAGTCCAGTGAGTTTCAACACCGCATATTTTTCATTTATAATCCTATCAAAAATCCACACAGTAACTTCAGTGGTTAACAGCATTTCCTGATTAACTTCAGTGAAGACAGAAAAAAAACCCCACCCTACATACCAAAACACAAATTGGTTCCCTTTACAATGACTTACTGTCAGATACAGTTTAGGATAATGGTCACTGGAGAGAGAAAGGAATTTTTGGAAAGTCAGTGGAGAGATAAAGTATTTTCCATTTTCATACTAGGATATATCCACAAATACCAATGACTTTATTTTGGTTTGCCTTTCTTTTCCATTCATCTAATGCGTCTTTCTCTTGACTCTGTCTCACACAAAATCTATTCCATGTGTTCACAAGCATATCTTCATTAGAGGTATTATTACTATTATTATTATTAGGTTTTAAAGCTCTTTATTCAAATCAGGTGTTACTACATATTGCTTTACTTCCCAAGCAAAGAGCCAGGCCTTTCAGCTTGTCCCGGGCAGCCCAGTTCCACGGCAATCAATGGCACCATTGTAATTCCCAAGCCGCCACGGATCTGCCCCTGCTTGTTTGAACAGCAGCTTTTCTACGTCCACAAGCACGTAGGCATAAAAGTCTGCTGAAAGTTCAAAAGCACTTTTAATTTTGTGCACTTCTTTTCAAACACTTTTAAAGTTATTTGGGCAGTAGAAAAAAACACTTTATCCAGTTAGGCTCCAAAAGCGTTTAATACAGTCCATTGCAGGAGGAGTGTTTAATGGGCACTTTCAGGCTGTTCCTTATCCTGCTCACGGGATCGCAAGGATCCAATTAATTAACGTCAGAAAAACACTTTGAAGATAAGAAGCACTTTCTGTGATGATTTTCTCAAAGAACCAAAGAGCTTTTGTTTCAACAGCCAAATTCTGGATGGAGGCATGAAATACAAACCCATACACCGGTGGATCGCAGCAGTAAACACCACCGAGAGAAGGTGAGGGAGGGCAGCCGTGCACAGCAGGGAGTTTCAGTCACCGTTCCCACCTTTCCTCTGGAACTATTTACCACGCTGAATGGATTTTAAGCACTAGACAGCTACACCGCTATTTATTAGTAATTTTAAAAGGCAGTGTCTTGAAATGCTTTTGGAACATCTTAATGCTCTGTTAAAGTCTGGGAGCCTTTCAAAGGACGAGGAGCCTAGGTGGGTCTGCTTGTACTCATAGGCACTACGGATGCAAAGCCACGCACAATAAATATTTAACTCATTTCTGCTGGGGATGCAAACATGCAACACCTACGGTAGCACCCTCGCTTTCATCTCCATTGGGAAACGCAGAACTTTGCAAAAGATTAGGATAATTTATCTGACGCACAACATGCCAAAATAGAATCTGTACTTCAGACTCTTAAGTACTTTAGACCAATTAAGCACATTACTGTTAACATTAAACATTTGCTTGAAAACCTCAACTACACAGTGCATTTGTAAGGTTTTAAGTTGCCAGAGTCAGCACACATGTAGGCCTAAAGAATTCCACTATTCCATTATTCTGCACCGTTAGGGAGAGTAGACATTTGACCCTTGCAAGTGGTGGTACTGAACTGCCTCAAAAGGAGAGAAGAACAAGAAGTGAGAACTGCAACTCAGACATTAAAAGCTCGTTTTCAGTTTTCAAGGGAAGAAAGCCATAGGATGGCCGCTTTATATTGGAGGAGGGAAAAAAAAGCTCAAGCAGGTGGCAATGCGTAACAGTTATCAGTTCTTGGCAAAATCCAACAGGAATTTGACTCTACATATACAATATTGTAGCAATTTTAAGACGTAGGTATACCAGGATGAGGGAGCAACAGACGACTCGCATATGAGCGGATGCCGTAGTCAGCGCTTACTGTTCAGTCTTGTTAATTTGTTCTACTTCTAAGACATGAGGGAAATTCAAAGATAGTAAATGAAAATGGCACAATTCAACCAAGTGAAAAGAAAGCAGCATTAGTCCATGACTAATGACACTAAATTTACCAGGAAAATCTGCATCCTCAAATAGATACACAAAATATACTGAGGAAATACCAAAGAAAATTCTAGACTTCATTACACAGTAATGTTATATGTGCTCTGTCACTGTATTCCTTTGTTTTAACGTGCAGCGCTCTCCGTTTTAGATTCTTACCTTACAATCCAACAGAGAGCTTAACTCTTTAACACTAAGGGAAGTTGATGGTCTCCAAGCTTCTTCAGAGAGTACTCATCAGCACTTGTGGAATTAAGGCCAGTGGAGATACATCTAACGAATTCTGAAGCTTAGCGGGGTTCCAACATGCCTGATTTTGGTTGGACTTCATGGAAATCCTGACCATATCACCATTGCTTTCTGCTTAAAAGAAGTGGTCAAGCTAACAGACCGAACAAAGCCTTCATCAATTCACCCCCAGCAAAACATTAAATTGCTACTGCTTCATCTGCATTAGGGATGATACTGAAATAAAAGGCAAATGCTTACATCCCATGCCACGCTCTCTGTTTCTTCCTCCTGAACCTTTAGAGACATTCCAAGCTGGGAACAAAACTGTTCCATTTGATTTCACTTTTGCTTGAAAAGTGTGTGGAGATGGAGATGCTGAAGACATAGCACACATTCTAAACTGAAAAACAACAGAGAACGGTGACTTTTAAGATTCCTTATTTGCTTTGTTTCTCAGTTTAACTTTCAACTTTAGCCAACAAAATTCTATCTCAGGAACACAACTCTGGCAGGAGACAGTATCAAACATCCTAAGGCATCGGACTCACCTAATTCTCCATAAATACAAAATAACATTCATCTTCCAAGGTGCATACAGAGAGTCACGTTGCTGTTTTGCTAAGCGTTTCAGTGTCTGAAATAATTGTCTGGTTTTATTTTTACAATAACATTGTGTTCTACTTGTTAGTGGGCTCATTTCACAGTCTGTTAACTGAAGACAAATAAAGGCAAAGAACAAAGATGCAAGCTGCGCTGTCCTAAACAGCTTGTGAAAACATGACTTCCGTTTGTGGTACGGCCATGGGACACACTTCTCTGAGGGTTCTGGGGACACACCTCTCCCGATGCATGAGCTACCACACGCAGTTTGTTATAAAGAAGCACTCCCAAAGGGCCACCATCAGTACAAGGTAAGTCAAGGTTAATCTGAACACATTAATACGATTTCCCATATTTATCTTTTTAAATCAAACTATCTACAAGGTTCATGGCAACAGACTAAATTACAAATATGTGACACATCTTCACAAACTAACAGAATGGAATAAAATCCTGCATTTTCCGTTGCAGTTCTCCAAAATCTGTCTTCTGCACAACTGCTCAGAATTGAGCCCACACTAAGAGGCGTGGGGAAGGAACCAGGGAACTTTTGCTTTTAAATAACTGACAAAGTTTGCAGTTTCAACACACAATACCTCTCCCTCTAATAGAGGTAGCCGCTGGTGGTAAACAATAAACAGGGTCTGTTGCTCATTAGGACTGTACCAACAGATTCAAAACGATCCATGAAGAGATGTTTTGAAGTAGAGACTCAAAAGCTTTAGGAACAAACTATGATGTGCTATTAAGAGAGACAAGGGTTAGAGGAAAAATTAATTTCTCACTGTATCAATAGATACAGCCTGAAGAAACCACTAAGTTCTTAAGATTACCTGTTTTTTTTCAGCTGACACATTGGAGACATTTTTTCAAAAGTCCACTTTGTTAAACACGCAACAGAAAAATATGATGTTGGAGAGTTACAATGTCTAAACATACATTTAAGACTGCATCATGCTTCTCAGACTTTTTTTCTTTTTTTTTTTTCTAATTGGCAGAAGACAACTGAAGAAAGGTATTGTCTGTTTGCAACATAAGCTTAAGCTCAAACCGATCCCCATGGCTCGGCCACCCCCTGCATTAATTAGGCTTGGGGAAGGAAAGAAAAAGCATTTAGTAAGAACAACAAAAAATCAGAAGGAACTATCGTTCTGGATATATAACAACCTCTTCTAGCCCTGCCAGACACTTAAGGAAAAATCAATCCCCCCAGCCCTCTGGAATATGAACCTAAAAGAGAATGATGAAGTGTTATGACAGAAATTCAACAGTAGACTTATAATTCCACTTATTGAAGGAATCTTTATTCTGGAGTTTGACTGAACATCTGCAGACATATTATACACTAAGACGTTGTTGCCTTAGGTCCTTACAAGCAATTTACAAGGCAAATGCTGGGGCCTCTTTTTGCCAATAAAAATGTATCTCTTTCCCAACTTTCCCAAAGCTCTGGTATTGCTTATCATTTAAATGTTCTCATGCTTTGGTTAGAGCCCTCCCGCTCAATGGAACAGCCCTGCTCTTGCTCCTCCCCGAGGTTTACCTCCCATCATTTCAGTGAAACTGCTACACACAAACCTTATTTTCAGTTACACTTGGATGTTCCTTGCTCTGCACCAGCTATGGATAAAGAGTTTTATGGGTGCGGAGGAAACAGCTGTAGCCTCAAGCCACAGCAACCACGTACGCCAACTGACGGCATGCTGACTTAAAGCTGTGCGTCATTTTCTTTGGTAGGCGTGCTGGTGTAGGTGAATGAGACGGACTGAGGTATTAACCCCTTAATGCAGATTAGCTGCAGCTGGAGTACCGTGCCCTTAATAAATCCCTTTATTCGCATTTTGTGGTTACCAGTGGTCAACAGATGTTCAGTTTTTCTGTCTCAGGGTCCCTAAGCCATGTCTAGATTAGCAGTGCGAGTTGGTGAACTCTGCTAAGTAGCTGACTAAAAGCAAATCCATAATCTCACAGCAGACATTCACCTGATCCAGAACTCGCGGCCACGCTACCAAAATTTTCAGAATTACAGCAGTTTGATTATATCGCAAATGTATAAAATAAGTGGAGCCATGACCGTGGGGTAACTACTGCTGCCACGGGTACAAATATGAAAGGAAGATTGGGTCTGTAAGGCTTCTAAGCACCCAAATTTTTCTGACACAAAGTGTTTGAAGTAATATTCAATAGAAAACAAAGACACTGGGCAAGTTAAGAAGTAAAGGATAAAGTTTAATCTCCCTTGACTAACTTAATCACACAGTCTATAAATCAAGTTTTAAACCCCCATATATATTGTGTATTAGAAAAGACTTGGATTTCTTTTGGAATTTAATGCTGCAATATAAAAATATTCTCTGCAGATGAAATCTCTTCACAGGATCCAACCATGAAGCCACTAATCATGTAGAATTTCTACTGGGTGATTATTTTACTAAAAGAGATTTTTAAAAGGGTAAGAAACAAAAATGTTGAAACTGAGAAGTTCAAAGGGAAATAAGAGAAGCAACAGCAAAAAAAGAAATAATATAAAAATATGTTTCTTTTACAGAATCAGACAAAGATGTAAGAATACATTCTATCTGACTAGATCAAGGGACGCTTAAGGAACAAAGAAAGGTTTTTTGCTATCCAAAAGAGAATTTTGCTCAGAATACAATAAGATTAGGGAATCAAAGAATGCTGTACAGAAATATCTACAACAATTGAAACCAGGTTCCCAACTATTTTTTCTTAAGTTTTCTCATGTAGCATTTGAACAACTATTTAAATTAGTAACAACCTCTCCTCTGGGCAAGAATAGGAAGAAACGTGTCTTCATGTGATTTGGGAATTTGCCTATGGATCGTTTATGAATTTGGACTGACACTGGCCATTCTTTATGTATAGCTAAGTCACAGTACAGAATTAATTTTGAATTAAAATTTATAAGAAGAAAGAGAAGTATTGTATCGGACCCACGACTAGCAAGGTAAGATTACTACACCTTGATCACAACTTTAAAAAAAAGAACATCCTTACTCAAAGTAGTGTTTATTCGAGGTAACAAATTACATATGAGGGATTTTAATCAACTCACAAAGCTAATGAATTCCAAAAAGTACATGACATTTCCAAAATGGTCCCTTGTTGGCCATCTTAGAGACAGAGGAAGAACAGAGTGAAAGCAGAAAGTCAGCTGCATTAGTGAGAGGAGAATCCATGTTACTGAGTATTGGACAGTGCCATAAAATGTATGCATGGGAAGGTGCTCAATTAACACACACTCTTCAGAAGAGCTTAGAGTTTTTACAAAGCCTTGAACAAACCATGTGTCGATACTCCAAACGCTGTGTGCTAAACCCAATGTTCAAATGAGTATTTTCATGCAAACTACTTGATGGTTTGGTCATCAACTAGAAGACAAAAATAATTTAAAGCTTTGAGATCTAAGAGGTTCACATTAATTGGGTTCAGATTAATAAACACTGTTCAAACAGCCCACCTCTTTCATTTCTAATGCATTTTCTGTGAAATTTTGCATTCAAGTTCCTTGGTTCTGTCCATAACTGGAAACAGAAGTATAATCAAAACACTGAGAAATGTTGAAATTAAAGAATTTGGGGTCTGACAAGAAACAGGAAATACTGAAAATCTTGCAGAGTCAGTTCTCCAGAGGCTTCCAAGGCCAAGGGGGATTGCCAGGTGCTTTACAAGTCAAACTGAACAACCAGCCTTTCTGAGTTTCCTCTCACTATTTTGCATACTTCTCTTTATCCCTTTCCTTTCCTTTCAAAACAACCTTTCCATCTTTCAAGAGAAGGAAAAAACATTCCTTTAATACAGAACTTATGAAACAAGCACCTCAGTAGGAGTCATTGCTGCTGGCTGTTGTTCACAGATGATGTATTTGTAGGGCAGATCATCAAAGCAACAGCAGGCTTCAGCTGGTGCACTGCTGTAGTGATAACTGTTTTCATAAGAACATTGCTTACAAACAAATGGTAAAAAAAAAAACCAAACCACCAACACCTCTGTCAAATGATGACAGAATTAGGAAACACAGGCAATGAAAACATGATTTCTATGAGTTCCAAAACTGGTCATAACCACTGTCATCAATGAGCATGTATGAGCTAAAAAGCCTAGCCAATGCGTGCTGGAAAGAAATATTCATGTTCTTCTTTGAGATGCAGAAGGAAAAGAAGAAAAAGGCTCGGAAGCCATTTACCTTGAAAAGCAGCAACATGGAGAACTCTCCTTGAGATTCAAGCCAGTCTCCCAGGCCAGGCCCCGGGCTTCTTGCTCCGCACCCTGACTTAAGGCTATCTCTTGGCAGCTCTCCCACAGTCAGCAAGCAAGGAGAAACTCATTTAGAACCTCACAAGTGAAAACACCAATGGCAAATGACATGCAGAAGACTGTTTTGTAAGACAGTAATGGAAAGCTGTGATACAGAAGTTAACCCAGCCATTAAGGCTTAACCACTGCAGCTAGGGAAAAGAGTACTTCCTTCCCGTCACCCCGATGAATAATGCGGTCGGCCTTTTTTAAAGATTGGCTGCTTAATATATATAAAAAAGAATAAACTAGCTTTCGAGAAAACATTTATTTTCTATGTTTTCAAAATGTGCCTGGAACCTTACAGACTACTATACAAAGTGTTAGATATTAGCTGGCTGTTTAATGAAGCCAGAGGGAAAAGTCACCTTGGAATTTACTATAATAAGATAAACTTGCCAGAAACTCTAAAATGTAATTATTTAAGCAACACCAGTATTGAAAAAATATATGGTCAGCAAAGAATAATGTCCTGGATATATTCTGGTTCAACTACAGGTCATTAGACTAGGTAAGACCCTTGTGCAACTTGAATTCAGTGGAGTTGAATTCATTAACACCGGGGTTGAACTTCATCCAAAGTCTTAACAACTTCAAGGGTTTTAGTAAGTGATCACCCTAGCCAAGTAATACATGTTGGCTAGAATGAGATGAACATTTATTTAGTGAAAGAAAATCTCCCTGCAGACAATCAATTTGAAACTATTTTAAGGAGGATAATTCAAAGGATACGTAAATGTAGGTGTGTGTGCATCTTAGTGATGAACTTCAGGTAAGAAGTGTTAGAAAGATAGCTATTGCACATTTCTATCTGTCTTAATAAACTGACTTCTATTAGTTTTTAACCCTTTTGCATTAGAAGCAAACTTGTGACAGTCTTTATTCTCTTTAGTAACTCACCTACACATACATTATCCTCAAACATAGGCTGAACTCCAAAGGCCAAACACTGACACAACCTGTAAGGACTTCAAGTAGCACATCCCCTTTACAGCTTCAGGAGTGTTCACAAAGGATTTTAGATTGCCTCCCATCCTATACCTTATGTGAAGCTGTCCCACCATGATACTTCAGTCCTGGATTTCTCTGGTTTTGTTCTTTTAAATTCGATCATAAGCTCATATTCTTTTCAAAAATCATTACCTTGTAAAGGCTTTTACAAGTGAAAGATCCCAGGCTCTCCCTGACTTTGTGTGTCCTAGATGTTTACCTAGCATCAGCACAGAACAGGCCTTCCAAAACCCAGAACGAACTAACCCAGGTGACAACACACATACAACCGTGGCTAGAAAGCGTAAGCAGTGGTCTCGACTTCCTGTAACCCAGCATTACCTTTTAGGAAGGAATGGTTTAATAAATAAGAGTATTATCAATAATGCAATTAGTATACAGAAGAAAAGTACAGAGACTGTTAAATGTAACACAGTGAACACTTCATCCTAGCTGTGACTTTTTTAATAGGGAAAACCCACACTCATTGTGGCAGGAATATGACCACAGAAGGCAAGATCCAAACTCAGACTCACACAAAAATTCATGACAGAATATGCTTCTAAGATTTCAGTCATCTCCAGGTGTAAACCAGAGACTTGTACTTCTTCACCACTCTCTTGAATCCCCCAACCAGAATGTGGTAGCCCGACTGGCTATGTTAAATGTAATTATCACGACCCAAAATAAGAGTAGGTTATAGGCCCCCCACCCACTGAAACTACAGTTTGCACAGGAAGACAATTAAATGATCAAAAATCACAAGTTTTGTCATAACCAACCAACCACAATATTGCACTTACTTTTCGGCTTAAGGAAATGCAACCCATGAAAAGTGTCAGGCCAACATATGTAGTCTACATGTAAATCCTGAAGTCAATCTGTCAGCAATTAGCGTAATATTAACTCACGTGCACTGGACTGGGTAGCTGCTAATAAAAATGCATGTTTGTCTGATCAGACTCTGAGCTTCTGTGCATAAAACAACTGTCATGGAAGAGCATTTTCCTGGACAGGACAGCATTAGCAACTGCAGTACTGAGGCTGTTTTGAAATCCATGTTGAGAAAGACAACAAAGTAGACCTGTGTTAGTTCTGAATTAAAGCATGGCCGTGCAGAGAGCAATTCATTCAAATTATTATTAATTCAGATAATCAATATATCTGCAATGAAGCAAGAAATGCTAACTAAAGTGGAAAAAAGCAGAATCTTCTCTGGTCATCAGTTCTCTCCTAAAACTCACACAGAATTGAACCTTTTGAGGTGGCCAAAAATTGGTTAAGCTTCTACTGGTGGCCAATTTTGTAGAGTCAGAAAATAACCAACCAAAAGTAAATTCTTGCCGTGCTTCAGATGAGACTGAGAGCGGAAACAAGGCGATAAGGCACAAGCAAATAAGCAGGAGTTATCAACTAATACTACCATTACCATGTTTTTATAGGAATGCTTGATTTTGCAAACATTTTCAAAAAAACCCAAGTTGTTTCTCTTCCTGTAGTATCTCCTGACTCTTCAGTTCAAGTTCCGTATTCAGGAAATGACTACACAACAGATTTGCTAGGATTCCAAATCATAAAAAGCATAATTTAGGATTATCATTCAAAATGTTCTGGTTAAGTTTACACAGAGATACTAACTTCCTCTTCACGTATTAATAATTTATTCTGAAATTTCCTTATGGTTTGAACTTGCTGGGCTTAATTTTAGTTTATTTAAGACGTGATTCCTTAAATCTTTTCTTCACAGTTTGGGGCACATCGTCGTCTGTACAAAGAAATGTCTTTGTTGTTTAACTCCAGCAGAGAGCAGTCAAGAGGACCAAGGACAAAAGGTAAAAAAAACAGTTATTCTAATCCAGAAATTGTAATTACCTAGGTTATAAATAATGCATTCAGTAATCTGTACATGGGAGCGAGACACTCCATCTCTAATGCACAGAGTGATGCATGTAGGGATGCACTCAGTGAATAACACACAGCTTAAGAAATACAATGTCAAAGGCCTTGGGGGGGCTGTTCACAAGTCCATCCCAATAAACACACATAATAGCATGGCTTTGCATTGCAGCACTTTGTAAACTCAAATGAAAAAATTGCAGATTTTGTTTCTGAATAGAAATGTAGCAATTCTCAATGGTGCACTGATAGCTCTCACCACTTATTTGGGACAGGTACTGAACCTAACGCACACCTAAGCACTGTAACAGAAGTTTACTATAAGTAGATCCCTTGTATATAAAGTAATTAAGAAAACAGAAACCACTCTCCTCCTCTGGCATATTCTTGCATGTTCATTCCAAGCCCTGAGACTTCAAACACATATGCTCTTTTCTCTGTATTACTATACGGTATCTGTCGCAACTTTTTTGCACAGAAACCTTTAATCTTGTATAAAAATTTTAAAACCCAAAACATTAGGAGCGATTAAAAAAATGTATATTTTAAAGTGCATTATTTTATCTAATTAACACCACATGAAGGAAATCAATGAGTTAATTGCTAATATATAAATTCTAAAACTTTTCATACGATCACATGCGATACAGCAGTACCTCTAATAATGTTTACCTCCTAAATTCTCTGCCAGTGTTCTAATCTAACTCCTTTACTTGCTGTAAATTTGAATCTCTAGACTGATTTGAAAATGTTATTTTAAGCTAAAGAGATGCTAACAATATTTTATCATCAGACATACCGTTTGAATGTTATCTGCCAAAGGGAATACTGAATAAATATTCCTTAAATCCATGTTCATGTTCAGGCACACCAATATTCACAAGAATGCTATTAACATCTCTTGGACTTTTGTTTAAAAAAATATTAATGTGTAACTCCTATTTTAATCACAAATACTATATACTGTCATGTGCCAATAGAAGATGCTAGAATAGCAGGTGTCATTTTACAGAAAGCAGAGAAAATAGATTAGATGCCAATACCTCCCTATCTCATTTAGTGGCTGAAAGAACCTAATTCCATGAAAAACAATTGAAATACATAATATAATCCCTGAAGGAACTGTAAAAAGCTTTACAATTAGCAATGACATAAATTTCACTATGAATCATCTTTGCAGTAAATAGTATTCAGATAAGCACAAAATGTTAAGACTTGCCAAAACTCTAATGCATATACTTTCCCTTTCATAAGATACCTCACAAACCTCTACTGCCAACGACGGCGGGCAGTACGTCTGGTTCCGTTTGCAGAACTGCATCACAAAACCATATGACTCCAGATTCAGAAAACTGCTCTGGAAACAAACTGTTGCTTGAGTGACAGGACATTACCTGATTCCTTTCTATTAGAATAAGTTCATGACACATGGTAAGTGTTTTTCAAAGCTAATCCATTTAAAACCATTGTGTCTTTCACTCTTGAATTAAGCTAAATTTTAATTCTTACTATTGATACCTTCTTCCCATCCGATTCTCTTGCTGTTGAAGCCATAGATATGGGTAACAACCAGCTGCTTTGAATTAGGTTCTCAAGCCCCAACATGCAAAAAAAGCACCTTCTGAATAATCACTTTGGATTCATATCATTTGGCTTTAAAATTTTGCCATTATCCCAAATCCCAATCTCAAAGATGCTAAAGTATTTATACTCGAAACCACATGTTTTGCAGCGTAAGTGCTGTGACGAACTGGTCCCACTTAAGGTATTACGGTCATACCTAATTCAGTGGCAAGATTCCCATTTCAGTGTATGAGAACCGGCCAGCTGATGATTACCAGTGGGATAAAAAGTATGTCTTTGTCTCTTTTCTGTACAAGACTAGCATGTGACAGAAGTGCTTTGCCAATGGAGAAGCCTGTCCAAGGTCAGCAGTTTTGTTGCCGAAAGGTCTAACACATCAGCCAGTCAGAAAATACTGCTGAAAACTACTTTGAGAAGCAAGTCATTTCGTAAATAGCTCAGGACTGTACAGCCTATAGCCTTGTTTATACTTTGTAGAGTCTAAACCTAAACTGTAATACATAGCTTTTGCTTCGAACTGTAAAAAAAATAATACTAGAGTAAACATACGGACCGATTAATACATTATTAGTAGTTATTACTAGCTATTATTTAGCAGTCCAAAGCTGCACTGCTTCTGTCTGAACACACACACACACACACTTGAAAATACAAGATGCTTCCTTGGGAATTTCTGATCTGCCTTATGGCTCTACTAGAGATAGTTCATTTTGGCTCTCTAAGAAACACCAGTTTATGTCTCAGGCCATTCTCAATTTGACTGTTAAAGTATTTTCCTTTCTCAGATTGACACTCTTCCTACAGTAACGATCTTCAAGACATGGAAAACCTAAAAGGATTTTTGGCACTTGGAGGGGAGAGGGGCAGGGAGAAGAAAAGATTATGTTTGTGCTGTATGAAATTCATTCATTCAAAACCAGGAGAACACCCAAAACAAGAAAACATAAGCAGAAGAAAACAGAAACAATGTTCTTGAAGTTTTTTAAGGTGTACAGAAATAAAATAGTATAGATCACTAGATGCACAAGAAATCTATGATTTTGTAGTTTTTGTGAAAAGTTAATTACAAAGTTACACGAACAACCTGTTGAACGACCATTGAAATAGCCTCTCTCCTTTAATCTGAGTATTCTGACTACCCAGATAATGACATCTTCCAGAAACACTAAAAGCTTCAGCTACCACTGTCATGTTTTTTCTTTTAACTAAAGTTTACTGTTTTCAAGTAGCAAGAACTTACAAATTTCATTCTACCACCACTCCAACTTGTGTGCAAAAAATGAAAATGCAATATCTAAAATTAGTCCACCTTAATAAGCTATCATCATATTCAGCATCATCATTAGAACTATGGTTTTTATAAGGGTCACAGGTTTTGCAACCATGAGCAACAGATTGCTACAAAAAAGTTTACAAAAGCAATATGGAGAAGCTTTCAAGTATCGGATGACTTTCACTCTTTGGGTGAGAAACCTTACATTCTTGCCTGCTTTTTCCAGCACCTCCTGATTTTACAGAAATAAATGTGCTTGTGAAAGCACACTTTCCTGGTTGCTTACTCACTTAGTATTTTTGTAAAGCAGTGAAAAGGTGTGGAGCTTTGTAAAAACTGTTTAATGAAGCCACATGGAACTCAAGACAGTCTCCTGAACAGAGACAAGCAGGGTAACTCAGATTCCCAGATACATCTGCTGTCACTTTCTAAAAAAATTTTAGTGACCTTGAGCTGACTTACGACTTCTATTTTACATTGAAGAAACCATAAAATGTGCAACGTGAAAGGAAAACGAAAAGCAGGTAACTTGTACTCCTTGTAACAAGAAGACTGCTACTTACCAGCAGCTCTGATGGCTGCAGCTGGACTATGACAAGAACAGGGACCTGAAACTTCAGTTTGGCAAAGCACTCAACTACATGCTTAAAGGAATGGCTGCTGGGTTGTTTTTCTTGCTGCTGCTGCAGCATAAGGATGAGTTTAAGATTTTTTATTTATTTTTAAAGTTCAAGATTTCTGCCTATCAGCATAAGCATAGACAAACCAGTACATACCAGAGCTGAGTTCCCAGCTCTACCAGGGTTATGTGCCCTATAAAAATGTGCATGTCTAAATTTTGAATGCTGTTTTATCAGTGAGAACTTTGTGACCAACAATATGCCAAAAAACAATGCCCCAATTACCATTTCACTTGTCCAATAAATTGCTTGATAAACCTTTCCCTAATTTCAGTTTTCTGATCTGTTAGAACGTGTTCATTCCTCTCCTGGTGCAACTCACCTGCCTCCATAAACTGACTTTATTGTGTAATGGTGTGAGCAGAGAGCCTGGAGTCCTTCTAGCTGGAACTAGAGCCTCAAGAATTCCTAACAGCGGAGGGAGCTGGCAAATTTAGCAGACTAAATCCATACCAGCACCTTTAAAATGAAACATATGAAATGGATAAAAAAAAAAAAAAAGAAAGAAAGAAAGAACTGATGATAGCATAAACTGAGAGCTCAGGGGATAAGGAGATAAGGAGCAGCATGGGAAAGGAAAACTTCGCCACTTTCCCATACATGCCAACAGCCTGGTTATTTTTAAGCAAAAAACGTTACTCTTTTTCTGTCTTGCACATTCCAAAAATGTTCAAGTGGCTCAGGACATTTTAACATAGTTAAGGGAATTTTTCTGCCAGCTGTTTTCAGATGCTGGCATGTAAACCTGGCAGAAAAATTACATTCAACTCCATGATTTTATAAATTAGTAACGTGGCTACTTTCACTGTCCTGCCAAGTAAGCTGCGTTCTCACCCATTTTGTACCAAATGTACAAGTATCTATGGAAGCTCTTTAGATAGAATTATTGGTTTATTTCATCATCAAACCTGTTAGTGTTGATAGACACTATACAAACCCATCACATGAAAAAATTAATGCTAGGTGTATATAATGTGGCAAAAATACAGCTGGATGAAACCAGGACAAGTTAGAACTGGTAAGACCACCCTATAAGAGGTCCAGAACATTTGGTTTTCTTGGACTGTGGGTAGCTTATATTATTTCTTCACTTCTGAAGAGTCACTTTTTTTGGTAAAATTACAGAGTTCACTTTACAGTTCAGACTGTTCCCCAAAATAAACTCCAACCTACAGGCAAATGTTTCTGTAGAACTAGTTACAGCTTCAGCAGAAATAAAGGATAAGAAAGCAGAAAAGAGGAGAGAACAATCCAATAATGAGCACTTTCCTTTCTTATAGAATCATAGAATGGGTTGGGTTGGAAGGGACCTTAAAAAGCATCTGGTTCCAACCCCCCGCCACGGGCAGGGACACCTCCCACTAGCCCAGGTTGCTCCAAGCCCCATCCAGCCTGGCCTTGAACGCCTCCGGGGTGTTCACAACCTCTCCGGGCAACCTGGGCCAGTGTCTCACCACCCTCTTGTACCGGTGCAGTAGCTGCAAAAAGTGAAATAAAGCAGCTGTTAAAGAAGAGTACTGGCATCTGAAACTTCCAGTGCAGCTACATAGTTCTAGTAGTCATTACATCCAGCTAGCAAGAAAGGCCTCACGCAGCTCCATTTTTTATTGTTTGCTACAGTAATTTTAAACACAGCTCTAAGGATGGACTGATAGGTGAAGAGAAATTAAAGGGCCAGGGGCAGGTTTTACAAATCTTAACCCACTCTCTTCTCTCCAGTCCACTCAGCAGAATTGTGTCCAAAACAGAAGCAGAAATGTAGGCAAACTAAGGGCTTTGTAACCTGGGAAGACGAGAGATTACAACAGAGAACGGCACAGTTCACAAAAACACACAAGACAGACATAGCTCTGCAGAAATTCCACATAATTTCTAATTTGCAGCACACTACACGGATCTAGAAATATACCAGAAGATGCTATGACGTTAATATAAATATTCCAGGATCCTCTACGGTTTTGAATAAAACCTGCTTCAGAATAAACAATTGTACAAATGACCTTGCATTCTGTGGATAGCAACTCAACATCACATTACCTCAGTACAATTTTGATATACTTTCCCTTTAAAAGAACCGACATTTTTAGGCAATCAGAAGATGTTCCTTTCTCCTCAAGCAGCCTCGATACACTTTACATAAGCGAGCATGCTGCTTGGCTGGATTCTTGACTGCTCGGAGAAGGTTAATGATGTGAGAAGCGTAATCACCACAGCGGAACAACTGATAGGAACCACTAAAGCCAAGTCACATGGACAGGGAAATAGATGGTAACAGGTCTACGGTGTTTGTCATGCGAGATCAAGCCAGAATTATAAACTGCCAGTTAGTTCTGATCAAAACACCTGTGTAATGATCCCCCCCCCCCTCCCCTTCTCCTTTCTTGTTCTTGACATCTATTTCCCACTGCTTAGGTGGCCCGGCCTGGCATAACTTTCCCCCAGTTGCACTACCGCACAAAGAATGCTTTATTCACTGAGATGCAACTTACCCAAATAGTTGTTGCTCTTTGACATCTCAGTAATGTTGATTTTCGTAGCTCCTTCAGGAATTTCCACTATCTTGTGGTAGCCGAGATTTGTTAGTGTGTGTTTGAAAACTCCAGACACAACCTTGCAAGCAGTGTTGTCCCCTCCACATATTCCACACTTGTCTATCACCTTGTCTGAACCCAGATAGTCGTCACAGCCAATGCTCTGCAAAATAAAGTAAGAATTCTTTTTGCAAGATCTTACAACTGCAGACTTCGGACATAACAACTGAGGACAGTATGACTTTCAGAGAACAATCAGTCCTGAAAAGATTTTGTGAATTAGCATTTCAGCAATTTCTTCCCTTGTTCTTCAGTATGCAAAAGGGCAATAAAAACCAGAGGGTCCACAGACCTGGGGATTTCAAGTTAGCCGACAGGTTTTTACAACCTGTTACCAAAAATACGAGAATGCACTAAAGAACCCTAATGCATTGATCATTGCTGATTACACCCTCCTTGGCTGAAAGAAAAGAATCTCTTAACAACATTGTTCCTGTGGCTGCTAGTCAGAAAAGAGGCAAAGAGCTATGATTTTGTTGTGATCCAAAATGGGCTTTTCACAAAAGCAGAACTACTGTATATATAAAGTGCCCCCTTAATCTCCTCTAAAATTGAGCACTGAGCCTATTATCATCAAAACAGGTTTCTAAAACGTCTTTACGCTGCATCTAGACAGTGACAGAAGAGATCCTCCTGTTCACTGAGCAGAAAATCTTCAACCCACTCAGTAACGCCCACTTGGACAGGAGAGTTAAAGAAAAAAACTGAAATGATTTAAAATAATGTAAATTAAAGGGCAGAAAAAAAATGTTAAAGATTTGACTCAAACCAGAAAGAAAATCTTTCCAACTTGTTCTGCACATACTGTAGAGATTATCTCCTCTCTCACAGAAACCCTTCCATTCTTCGACCTTGCTGCTTTGTACTTACAGACCTTAAAAAACATTTATGATGAACACTTATCATTTACCTATATGATTAACTGGCATATGCAAAAACAACTTCTCAGTCTCATTCAGATAAGAATGAAATATTGCATGAGCCAGTAGAACAGAAGCCTATCACATATTTTATGAAATGTAGTAATTTGATGGAAAACGTTCAAAATAAATCACAGAGTATTGTTCTATTACTTCAAATAGTCAAAAATACTTGCAAATTCTTGCAAAATCCTTGATGAAAAGAATGGTTAATTATTGTTCTATGGTCTTTCCTGGAAGCAAACATCCAAATAAGAGGGGGAAGAAAAAGAATTTTTTGATACCACCAACTTACAACATAGGGATTATCTTGAGCCTTGGCATCACTGTATTTCTTTCCTATTCCCAATATGAATGCTTGGCCCTTGCTGCGAAAAATGTTCTAAACTGCAAGCCAGAGCCTGCTTCGTTCCAATATAAATATTTAACACCCAAAATCTTTTTTTATGACTATCCAAAAAACACAGATAAAACCATCTAACTCATCATTGCCAGGATCATATGGAGCTTGACAGTGATACCTGTTTGTAGTCAGGGAGCAAGAGAGTGCAGAAGATTCCTGAGCGCTCTGTGTTTCACAGTGGGATAACCTGAAAACTAAAAATCTGTTCCATCCTGTCAAATCTAGTGTGAGCAGATTGTTGCGTGATTTCAAAGAGATTTTGGATTCAAATAGAAACACTTTAACATCTTGCATTTGCACTGCTTGGTGGAAATCTTAAAATCACATCCGAGTTCAATTTTATTACTAACAAAGTAATACGTTTGCTTAAACATAGGAATTGCAAGTGTCACTATACCAAATCAGACATGATTTCAGACCTGCTAAAACAATCTGAAAAATGAAGGTGATCTAAATTTAAGACAGCTGTGCCCGAGGACCAATTCATCTCTGCTAGTCCTCCTTGAAGGATATTTTGCTGAGAGTATTTACACTTTCTCTGCCATATATTTTTTGGATGGAAATGTAGTGGTACTTAGCCTCAGTCTATCTTACACAGTGACTTTCAGGAAATTTCCACTGCCAGCAAGTTGTTTTATGGAGGGAATCCTTTCAAGTATGAGGTGTTAGACAATATGAATCGCTAGCATAAATGTTTAACGGTGTTCTCCATCACGACTGAGTCCAAGACAGGTTAATACAATTTTCTTCCTCTTAGCAAGTAAAAGAGGATAGAGAAAAGTGTGTTTTATTCATTGAGACCATAATGCAGAACTACTGTGGGTCAGTCTGACCAGAACTACTTCTCACAGAAGAAACACAACCAATCAGTACAAATTCCTTTGTAGGGAATAAACATTAAACCTGTTTTAAACTCACACGTCATTCTTAGTCAAATAGTGACTGACATACAAAACAGCTGTCAATCTTTGGCTGTACTATTTGGAATTCTTCCCATATCGGTTAAAAGGAGCCTGTGTCACAAAAAGTGCCTGTAATGTTTAAATTTTCTTTCACAGAAATGACTGAGAAAGATACACAGAATGAATTACTGGAGACAAGGACCTGATAATCTGAAACCAGCAACTGACAATGAGGAAAAAGCTGGAGAACCAAAAGCATAGAAATAAGACAAATAATAAGACAATAAATAAATAAATAAATAAGATAATAAATACAATAAACAGTAAGATATAAATGAACTATATATATTATGCAGAGTGCATGCATATATGCGATTTACCTACCAACAGAACAGGTATTTAGCAACAAATTACTATTTTACAAAGAAAAATTAAAAATCTTTACTGCAGCCTCTACTGAGGCTTCCATAGAAATGATGTGCTTTAAAGATGAATATTGCAGAGGTTTCAGAAGAAGAGGCCAGTTATAACTAACACATTCTAGAAAACCTTGACATTTGCTTAATGCAGTTTAGGCAGGCATATAAAAATGGCTATGTACTCTCTAATAGTTCCAGATCCCGCAAGGATATCATATAGCGATCCTGTCCCCCTGTATAAAGCATAGATTCCTAGCACCGACAGGTCATGACATATTGGATCAGACACCTGTTACTGGTCCAGGACTCAATACTTAAGACGTCCTTGGCCTTGGTCCAGAGTAATTTTGGGAAGATGAAAGAAACACCTCTCTGGCAAGCTGATTCTGGTTTCTCTCTGCTTTTAAACAGCTGCTTGAAGCTGTGCTGAGATTTGTAATGGTAGTCATCCTTGTAGAACTAGGCTGGTAAACAGAATTCATCCAAATGAAACAAAAATGTAGAATCCATGCAACATGAACAGATAATTCAGCATTTTCTCTTTTCTTTTTTTTTTTTTTTTTGTCTGTTATGACTATCAATTTAAGAAGTACCACCTTGCTACTTGGCTAACGTGCGTTCACATAAAAATATGAACCAACTTCTAACTTCTCGCAGGCTGTGTTATTCATTACATTTAAGCACATGTATACACAGCAAACATAAATGCCCTTATCACATTACTTAATACACTGTGATACATCAGCAAGAAAAAATTATGTTAAGGAAAGAAGTGATACGAACTGGAATCCACTGTGAGTGTTGCTTCTAATATTTGCTGTGGAAACATGAATAAGTCTTAACTATGTCAACAGATGCAAAGATCAGAAATTTTGCTAGAAAAGCAGATAGGTTTGAAATCTCAGATAGTCTCCTTGTACAACCCTGGAAGTTTGAGATGTAAAGTGGGTGCCAAATACATTAACACCCAACTTAACAGCCCAGTACACTCTCACAATGGTGAAAGGCGGCCTCGGTCAAGGAAGAATTCACAGCTGTTTTTCATCATGTAATGCACATTTAAGGAATCCAAAAGCAGATGTCACTTTTCGAGCCACATCACACACAACATTCCTACTATGAATGTAGAAATACTAGGACTGCGAATACAAGATGAAAGAGAAGACAAAGGTAAATGCATTCTGCCCACCAGAAGGATTTTGGACAGGACTACTGCAAGCTGTTCCTTGGGTATCCATATGAAGAGGCCTCGAACACATTAGTCCCTTAAAACATTTTCTTGCAAAGTGCTGTTTTTTAGAAGAGGTACTTTTGACTTGCAGCATCTATACATCTTATATATTGCTCAACTGTTTTTGCAAAATGGTTCAAGAAACCCTTTTAAGTTACAAGTTAGCATGAAAGACACTGTTCAAGAATTACAGCCAACTGTATGCCAAAATTAATTTAAATAAAAACCCTTGAGAAAAACAAGGGACAATCTGGATGAAATACTCAGTGGTGAACTTAATAGGGAATTAGGGCTATGTATACAATAGAATGGGGCTGGTGCCAGGCATTTGAAAACATGAAGTGCTGATCCTTGAAATGGGAAACAGATGTTACAATCTCGGTATTAAATGATTCCATTAAAAATTGCAATCTATGTGGTAGAGTGGCATAAACAATACAGCACGACAATAACCTGCTGCCTTTGCTTTAGCTGCATTGTATTATCAAGTAGGAAAACCACAGTTATGAGTTGTAGTATACTAACACCATTAACTTCAAAAATCAGTTATATTGACAGGTAGTTTGCTAAAAGTTGTAATTCATAAGTAATTTGGAGTCTGGGTATCCATGGGGCTAGAAGGCAGCAGAATAAAATGTTTACCATAAGTCATACTCAAGTATAAGTCAAAAATTGTAAGAAAAGGGTCAGGGACAGGTATGGATGTACCACAGCTGATCCAGCTGCTAAAGAAATGTTAGGCAGTGTAATGTGAGAAGAGTAATCAAGCAAGGTGCATGGCCCAAAACACCACTAAAGAAGTTAAGTGGGTAGCAGAAGAATACCTGGCTACTGGTGGGAAACCTGCTTTAACACTGACTATTATCAGTAAACCCTAGTTCTACAAATTGCTGAGGCTACTGCTAATTAAGTTTTATACACTACTGTCCTATGAAACAGAGCTTCATGAGAGCCACCATATTTGCTGTTCTACTTGAGCAGTACTACATCTCCCCCAGCTTGGTATTACTGATTTAGCCACCAAAAACCACGTACTCTTCCATCTGCTCTGGGGAATAAATAGAAGTATTGAGATTAACTGCTAGCATTGTGGGTGATTTCTGGGGGTTAACTGCAAGAGAGGATGCATTTACTTTTTAGCTACTGTTTCTCTTCACCATGTTCTGAAAAACTTGGTACCTGAGTCTTATATGGTGGTATAATGTCACAGTATCAGAACTAGTCATAACTCCTCTCTCAAACTTCTGGTCATCCTTCCAAAGTAGTTCAACATCCTTTGATAGTGAATCCAACAAAAATAATGAAATACCAAGATGATTAAAACTAGCTTTGCTAGCTAATGCACACTTATCCTGTCCCATTATTTCGTGTTGAAAATAGAAAGACAGATTTAAAAGAAAAAAGACATCCTGCAAGTGTGTCTAGATGCTTCTCTATTAATATTTAGAACTCACTTGCTGTTATCTAGTTTCATTTGTACCGTTAGCGGCTATGAAATGAAATAGATTCGTCTTAATAATGCATTGTTTAAATCTGAAAAGAGATCTAGAATGGTGATTGCGCAGCGTACAGAGAATGAGGTTCAAGCATGAACAGAGTAAGGACTATTCTTATGCAGTCTGCCACCTAAGTCAGAGAATATATAGTCGTTAGATGTATACATTAAGGGCAAGCAAGAAGCAGCACAGATTAATTAGTTTACCCAGAAGGTAAAATACAGTCACCTTTTATAGGTACCTCACAAGGACTTTAAATTAACAAGCAAGGATTAAGATCCAAATCAGGATATATGACTCTCAAGAAATTCAACACAGAGGGCACGTATTCTCCTAACAGTGACTATAAGAAATGAAGCAGACTGCCCCCATTCTTAAGCCTTTAACAAAGACTATTTCATAAAGTATTTTGAAATTGTCTCAGATAAGAGATTGGAGGGTTTTGATGTAGGAATACTAGCTGATAAATCATAAAGGTAGTACTATCATATATGTAATCCAGCTGGTATTATAAAATATGTGACCCTTACAGTAAAATTATTTTCTTCTTGCCTTTTTTTCCTGGAATACCTACGAAATGGTCTAAAAAGACCAAATATTGAGGCATTACCATTCAAACTCTCCATGAAAACACTCTTGTCAGACTTCATTCAAAACAAGCCATCTACAGAATTAATTCAGAATGATATGAATTGTGGAGGAGAAGATATTTTCTAGGACTCATTTTGGATTTTGCAAAATTTATATTTAGTTTCTCATTGGCATTTAGATAAGGAAGATGGGATGAATGGGCTCTAACTATGTATCTTTTTAAATTAGGTATCACAGACTCTGATCCAAATGTCAGTAGTCTGGCATTTCCAGCATTCATTTGTAAGTCTGCATATACTGCACTATAAAGTAACATCACTTTAAACCAAGCCAAGACAAAGCAGACAAAGATATACTGGTACTGAAATAATCATTTTGAACTTCTGCCATTATATTATGCTTAAAAAAAAACAAACAAGAGGAAGAAAATGCTTTAAAGCTAACCTGTAAATAGGTAATAATTTCAAGGTTATGTGGTAGATGATTCAAACATGGTCTTCCCAGCACATAGCTATTATTTTGCTTTGTGTGCTTCTCAGGTACATGAAAAGAATTTAAGCTATTTTTAAGAAAGCCTGTGGGGTTTTTTTCCAGGTATCCTGTTATTTCTGTAGCATGTGTTTTCTTATAATTGCACCTGAGTAATCCATTCCAAGGATGCACACTAACAACTTTGAATAGAATACCAGCACAAAAAAAAAAAAAAAAGCAAGTCACTGTGCTCTTTATCCATATAAGTAACAACTGGAAATACATAAAACGTGTGTGCGTGTGTGTCTACACAGCTATACAAGTCCCCTGAAACAACCCTTATTCTCTCCTATCTGCGCTACAGGCTATATAGCCTGGGTTTTTTTCTCCCTAAAAGGAGGAATTGACCCATAGTAGATCAGCAGTGATACACGTGATGAATTCTGCAGTTGCAGCCTATTAAGCAGTCATTATTGATGGTCTATAGGACTATTTTCACTAGTACAGAACAAGAAAGAGTTACTTATAGCTCTTGGTCTACTGTTTTATTCTATCAAATGAAGCATGTAGAAAGTGAACTATACACTGTAATATAACAATTTTCCCACAGAATCATACTACTAGTTAGTACTGCACTATTTTCTTAGGTTCTGTTGGCTGCATGGCACTATACAACAATTTAGTGCTTCACTTGCCACTAGCTTAATTTAGAATTTGTCAGAGAAACTGAAGTTCCTGTGATCCATAGCAGTGTCAGTGGAATTGGCCTCTTCTGAGTTTTCCTCTCGAGCAAGACCTCCAGGGTCCTCAGACATGTGCCTAACTGAAGTCCACGGAAGAAAAGGTTTCTACACTTACCTAATCTCTCCTTTCACAATAAATGAAATAAACTATGGCATCTCTAAGAACAATGAAGGAGAAAAATCATTGTAAAAAGGGGGGAAACATTACAAATGTTTTTAAAGTTAGTTTCATTTGGCTTTTCCCTAAACTCTAAAAATTTTCCTGAACATGTTTATGAGGTTTACCAAAAAAAGGCTTATTCAAGCACAAAGAAATCATTCCCAAAATCTATGATCACACTAAAACTAAAAGTCAGGAAAGATGTCATAATAAGCTAGAAATACAACAACAATTTAATAGAGAAAAAAAAAAAAAAGGAAAAAAGCTAAGATTCTTAACAGATAAATAAAGGGAATATTAGAGCCACTTAGGGTAAAGTTGAAAAGTGATAAAAGCATGTAAACAAGACGACAATTCTTCCATCATTCTTGGTCTTTTCTACCTAATGGTGGAGCCTTAACTTTTTAACTAACCCCTACTCTACATTGTTCGTGCTGTTAAGAGAATCACCTTTGACTTTCTTTCATCCCCACTTTAATAAACAGCTTCCTATATTCCAGCCAAATTCTAAGGCAGACTGAGCTTTTCTTGCCATGTCAGGTATCTTCTCCATATATAGTCTGATGTTTTTACTTCCCAAGCCTTTCAAACAGAAACAGGAAGGTGTTATCTTAGTAATGCAAGCAGTAATGAAACTTGCACATTAGAAATTTAGTGTTGCCCCCAGGAGACATAGGTGACTTAACCATTTGTACAAGATGTAAACCACCTTCCCAATAGCTGAGATGCTAACTTGGAGACTTCTTCACTCACCAGGAATATAACTGTAATTTTACAAAAACAGTGCCGCTGTATATTTTTGTAACAGTTTCATTAACAAATAACTTATCTGTAAGAGAAATCAGCTTCTGTTTTGCGACAATGTACAAAGCACTTCATCAGCATGCCAAGGAAGAGATTTGATGTCCTGGAATTTTCATACTGGTTACGGCCTAAGTATAGCCTGGAGATAAGTAGGAATTTGTGAGTGAATGTGCACAAGCAGTTAGAATGGTTGGCAGCCAAACAGCATACAGACAAACTGCACAGTATTTGCTTCTAGAATACAGGCTTGAATTCGAGTTGGCTAGAGGGGAAACTCCGAATCCTCAAGAAACACTTTTAAGATAAGCAGCAGATACTTAATATACCTTGAATTGGTAGCACTATCTTTAATTTACTAAAAAGCGGAAAAGTAACTACATGTAATTAGAATCTCGGTATTCCCCAGGCTTGCTGTTACAGGGACGGTTGTACCCAGGTATTAGAGACAAGACATTCCCCAAAACCCCGTAACTACATGGCACAGCTGACCCACCCAGCACCATGAGATGTCACAATACCACATCCCACAGCAGAATATACATCTGCCAGAAACACGGGACAGGCCAGGATCTCCAACAAAGAAAAACCTACAATCCACACATACAGATGCAGACTATCAAGCCACCCTCTGAACACCACAGTCCACCATCACTCACAGCAAAGTCCCAACCAACATAGGGACAATGACTGAGCTGCTCAAGAGCCACAAATCAGTCACCCGTGGACACGGTCAGGAAAAGGGGCGAATAAGCAGCTGCCTTTTCAGATTGTTCTTAAATCTGGAAGGGTAAGATTGCTCGAACAACCTGCAGTCACACTGGAGGCGTGTGGGACAACCCCAAACTCCTTCCAGATTTAAGTCCCAGACCATGCCTCCATTATACCACTATTTTCACTTGGTTTCCTGTATCCAAATTTAAAGCTGCTATTGACATGTCAGTCCTCAAGAAAATTGTTTCGCAAGTGGAACGAAGTTCGAAACTTTGCTGATGCAGAAACCAGGGAAAAAGTCTCATTTTCCCAAGCACTGTAGGGCCAACACAGTTATGGGAATGTGAGACTAATTTCTTTCTGGTTTATGCATCAACTGAATTCTTAACTAGACTCCAGTAGTAGAACAATGACTGTAGGAATGAGACTTCAATAGCAGCTTAACTACATTTCTAGTGCTCTTCTAATAACTCGTATTGTCTGCTTTTACAAACATACAATTAACAATATAAATTTCTCTATTAAAACTTACAGAAAAAACATTGACATTGACTTTCTAGGAAGCTCTCCTTCCAGTATTAAACTTCAGAATACACCATAGAGATTCAACTAAGTTCACTGAAATCTGTAGGAATCTTCGCAGCTGAAAGAGGCCTTAAGAGGAACAGTTATCTAACATCCATAGAGCTTCTCCTCTCGGTGCTCTCTTGATCCTGAGAACATATCATTGCATACTTCTGCTATTATCCATTTTGCCACTTTTTACGCTATAAGCAACATCTTGTTCCTTGCTGCATCAGGGAGGGAGGACAGAATCGCCTCAATCTTAGCTATTCCTTTCCTCTATCATTACCACCTCCCTCCTGTTGCTGCTCATCAACACACTACTTACATTTTTGAGGGCACTAAGACTCACATGGTGGTTTTTACTTTTCTTTTGGCCGCTAGCATATGCTTCATTTCAAATGGATACAGAATACAGGCTGATCTAGTTACCACAGCTTAGTAATGCTTTTAAACATGTACACAGTCATTTGTGTTTACAGAAAATACTCGAATCCCACCATTCAAATTGACTGCAAATGGTTAGAGAGATGGCTGAGGTAAAGGGAGGAAGAAAAAGAGGCAAAATGTAAAGACAGCCCAGACACAGGCTAATTAAACTGCAGTTTCTCCTTTGTGAATGAAATTCTCCTAATATTTGTTCAACTTAATGTACTGGTGAAGCAAACTGTTGGGTGATTTTTGCCTTTGTTTTATTTTAATTCCTCACCTTAAATGTTTGAGCAGATCATTGGAACCATTTAAAAGTCATTTACTTTTCCTAAACATACTATTTGTTTCCTTTGTGCATTTTGTTCAAGAGGGACAAGGCATTTATTGTCTTGTTAAATCTTCACTTTTATTCCTAGTTAACAGCACTTTGGGGTTACTTAGAGGTCCTGTAATTTTTTTAAAAGACATTACTTGGAAAGCCCACAACAGATGAAATTAAAATGCCTGAATTCAACAACTGTACTTTGCAATGTCCACCACTACAACATGATTCTAAGAACATACACTGGAAAGCTTTTATTGCATTGCCATGACTGAATTTTATTTATTGGCTTTGGGAAATACCAGCTTTTCTGTTCTCTCACACCTATCTGCAAATTCTGAGCACCAAGCCTAGTTCGTTTGAAGAGAGCTCTGCTTTACATTATTTCAGCTCAACACTGAAATGTCACCATGCAATATCCGATTCTGAAATTCCACCTCTCTGACCTACCTGATGCAAGAGAGCCCTACGCGTTTACTGATGCACTCCTTTGCTGGCATTCAGACTGTCGTTCAGAATCCAAAAGCCTTTGGGTAGGAGCATGACAGAAGTAAGAGCACTTAAAAGAACGAAGTGTATGCATTTAACACAACTGCTGACAAAAATTACACATGCTACTTCATGACATTGCACAAATTATTGTTATCAAGCCACTTTCAGACAAGGACATCTGGGGTCACAGCATAAAGAGCTTGTCAAATTACCAGCCATCTGGGATTTCACTCCCATGGTATTCCATTGACGTCTTACTCAGGAGAAGTTGTCAGAAAACACAAGTCTGCTCCATTATACATTTAGAAAGTACTCTGCCCATCACCTTTACAGGAATTCCTTGTTTTTCCTCCACAGTCCTAAAATGGATTCTTCTTTCTCCTTCCCATTCAAAAACCATGCAGGGATGAAGTCAGTCACAGCATAAAGCTGCTCCACTCCAAAAGCTGGTGTTTTATTTTCTCACCAACAATCAGTTGCACGCAGTGTCCAACTCTCCTTCCTTTAAATATTCTACACCTCTGCACGATGTAAGATCTAGTGGACGCTGGACCTTTTTTTTTTAGCTCCCCTGTAGCGTGATTGTGCTAAAAGACAGTGCATTACCTTCATATAAAATGTCTCACTCACGGACCATGGTCTAGACACGCTCAGCTGAGTGAATGCAGCAGGTTCTTGTGTCGAGAATATGAAGGGAGATTTAAAAGGATTAGTAAGAATGTTTTCTTCTGAATCTCTTCTAATTCCCCCCCCCCCCCCTTAATAAACATACTATATATGCAGTAAATGGTAAGATATTCCAAAACTTGTCCAACAATATCTATTTTCATGGAGAAACCTATTTGTATTATATTCGTTACTCTTGATTCACATCCCACTGATATCAGTGGAAAGGCTCCCTTTGAAATCAGTGGGAGTTGGGCCTAGGAATCAGCTCTAGTCTCCAGTGAAATGCCATCCACAAAAGATACAAAAGTGTAATTTACTGTTCTTGATTCACCAGGAATAGCTTGCTGAAATCACAATTTACTTCATGGCCCTTTGTAAGCCTGGAGGATTTTCAACTTAAAGTTGTGGGATTCTTTGTCCCACAAATGCAGCATGATTAATGGCCTTTCAGAGCCCTTTCACCTCTGACAGTAACTTAGGAGGTCTCCATGGGGACTCTTTGTCTGCATCTAGTCTTATAAAGGTCTTGAACTCTGAAGGAATATGGTGGTGTTCATTTTCTCGGTTGGTTTATGATTCTACTGTTTAGTCCTCAAATTTCATCTTAAGCTAAACAAACCCAAGCTGCCCAGGACAACTACGAAAAGCTAGATGGTATGAAGAAAAAAATATTTTAACACTATCACCGATAGCCTTTTGTACTCAGTGGTTGCCTCACAGATACCTTATTCTCTTTCACACTTTTGCCACTGGGAATGATCATTGCCTTTGCAGCCAGAACCAGATTTGTTTTTATCAATCCCAGTTTACCTAACAGGTTTACCCACCTCAATGTTAAATTCACACCTGCAAACCCTGTTATTGACATTTTAGGAAAGCATTTAGTATGTAAATATTGTTGTCTATAATACACAACACTTTTTTTTTTCCTTTCTGTGACAGAGGCTTCAAGCTAAAGCTGTAAATATTTGCCTTTCTGGGAGTTCTTTTACACACTAGTTCCCTCATTAAGACCTTGCCTTCAAAGCTTTAAGAAGCGTGCCAGTGTTGCTGTCCCAGAGGTTAGCTATGCTTTCCCAAGTCAGTCTGAGCAGCTTTCACAGCGTTTCTAGTGACGATATCTGTTCCCCTTTCTGTCACCTATTCACAGAACTTGTTTGTAATTTCTGAAAGAAATCTTTGCACATGTGCTCCTGAGGCCAAACTGCATACCGACTCCTCCATTTGTTATTTACAACATTCTCTCTCACGTAAACAGAACTGTAACTAACTACAGGATTTATCTATTTACAAGGAAGTCGTTTTATTAGAGTTCTTCTGATTTGAAGACCCGTTTTGCATCAATTCCTTCACTGAACCCACAAAAAGGCACCAAGTTTTGTTGGTCCCCAATGCAACACAGAAAATACTGATGTCATTTAACACACAGCCTGGAACACACCGGTGGAAGCTAAGAAAAACTGTGAGAACAGAAGAGCTGGGCAATCATGCCCATCACTGAGAATCAATTCCACTGCAGCTGAAAACGGGAAAATTGGGCAAATAATTAGGTTGAATAAGGTCTTGGGAAACTAAACATAAAAGACCAGAGAAGCAGAAAGTGAAAGCAGAATGGTTTTTGGCTCATTCAGGTTTCCTGTTCTGGGCCTGAAACTGCTTAGGTTCAGTTCCAGTTAAACCAACATCAGTCTACCAGAAGTTGGGTAACATGGTTTGGTAACTCAGCCCACATTGCAAAACATAAGAGACATGTAAGGACCTCATGACGAAAGCAGGCTCACAAAAAGGGGCTTCGGCCAGGAAGGCAGATAAGTTCTTTTTCCTGCTTCCTAAACACAGTGTGAGGACCTCGGAGATTTCTGGTAGTCAGAGCAGGACTGGCTAGGAATTCTGGCATTGCGCTCCATAGGAAGGTGTCCAGAAACACTACAACCAGGGCTTGGCAGTTGCAGGATTGCCTGGTTTCCCAGGCTCTGAACTAGACAAAGCTGAGTTTTGTTTATTCCCTGTTTCAGATCTTGTGTACCGCTCTTGGAAGGTTAGCTGCCCAGGCTCAAGGCTAACTTTCATAACGCAGCCATCCAGCCTTGAACCACAGAGCCGAGATGCCTCCTGCCCTCCCTTTTCCCAGGAGATGCTTCTAAGGTCAGCATCCCACCACCACGGGTCTCTGTCTGAGCTAGGCTGCAGGTACGCCCGTGCCGGATCTTGTACCACCCTGATTCTGACCCCGGTCCTGACGTGCTGGCTTGATTTTCTGGCTTGACGTAGGATCTAGCTCATCATTAGGGACTGGCCTTGACATCTGGACTGTTGGCTGAGTCTGGCAACCGTCAGCAGACCCGCCCTGCTTGCGCTGGAACTGGGGACATGCACCCTTTTTGGTAAGGCCACTGTCTGCCTGGTTTGCTGTGATTCTCAGCTGCAGGTTCACCTTCTCCTATAGATCAGCGTGCCCTTGTTGCTCCTGACACTGTAGATGAGACTGACCCAATCAGGATTTTTTTCCTCTGGCTGTCAAACTACCCCACTACTCCAAGTTCCAGTCAAAGGAAAAAGATCTCCTGCTTTGAGCAATGCAGTTTGCTTACTGAATAGAAAAAAGAAACTCAAAATAAGCAAATTAATATTGCCCTAGATAAGCTAAAACTCTGAATCAAAATAAGCAGAAAATGCACAACTTGAACTTTTCCCCTAATTGGTGGGAGCTTGCACTGTGTAGTTATTACCTACATTTTTCTGTATGTCATGATGTAACACTGCAACCAACAGCAGTTCTAAACCTAGACAGTCTTGAAGCTCTTAGTAATGTGTGATAAGAAGAAAATAAATGCAGAATATATCTGTTCCTGCATGCTCCTACATTCTTTTTAAAGTTAAGGGAAAACACTGTTTTTTCTTATTAATCTAGGAATGGTAAAAGATTTGACAAAATAATGAGCCTTGAAAGGTTTTTAATTGCTAAGCAAAAGGCTGTATTATTTAACACTACTGGGAGCAAATTCTGGGTTGCCTCTCGAATAGGGTGGGGCTATCTGGTGACCCTGAGAGGAAACTGAAGGGAAACTAGAGCTTGGGTAGCTGAGAAAAAGGGAAACTTACTAATTAAAAGACCTGAAAGTTACAGTCCTTAGTAAAGTTCTACACATCATGTAACAAATTGCCACTTGAAACAGATCTGTGGTCCACACAAGCAAGCTTTCAGGATCTGAGAGTGACCGACAAAGGTATTTCAGCAAGAACTGCAAAAATCATGAAGTAGTAAGACACCACAGTAAGACTAGTAGAGTTTGGCTTTATTCACAGCCATTGAAGCCAATGGTAATAAGTTCTTTGACTTCAGAGATTTCTTACAGAATATTCATATACCAATTAAGAAGGTAAAGTCTCAGAACATCAAGTAACGATACTGGAAAATACAATAAATCGAAATCCTCCAATCCCCAAAGAAAACATAACTAATTTCTGTCACAGAATCTGAAACTAAATTTTACTATCCTACCTCACCAACTTCTGCCCTATAATGAGACACAAGATTAATATATTGTCCACAAGGTGGCACTTACAATCCTCGTGAAATCAAAATGCAGAAGGTCCATGCAATAAGTTGTTACCTTCCTACACATAAACACAAAGTTCGTATTGAACTTCTTTTCAAATTAGCCTCTACTACATGAGTAACAACTACTGCTATTTTGTTATCCATAGTATGTTCTTAAAATTTATCAGTCAATCCAAAGATTTCTTTTGGTTTGGGAGGCATTTTAACCCAAAATAAAATGTTCTAAAAAACTGAAACAAAGGAGAAATTCTCAAACTGATTTTTCTTGCATCATCTGCTCTCCTAGTTTAGGGACCAGGTGGACTTCATTTATCAATCATAAATAAATATTTTAATCCAAATCCTGCTGTCTTTCCTCAAAAGGAATCCTCATTGACTTCAAAGTTGACATCAACTGGAAATTTGCCAAGTCAAAGGAGTCAGCCACTTTATGGATTTGACAAGGCAGAATTAGGTCAATTCCACGGTCTACACAATCCAAAATTTACTAACAAATTTAAATGACTTCTGGTTTTAAGTGCATGAAACAGAAGTGTATTTTTTCCACTTGCTTGTCCTTTGGTGTAAAATTAAATCACTCCCACTGAGGCTCTGGCAATAAGCAGAGAAAAATCAAATTAGGGAGCACCTGAGAGAATTTTATGTACACAAATCTTTGGAACCAGAGGGGATGAAACCAAGGGTGCCAATGGAGTTGGACGACATCACAGTGAGGTCATGGTGATTGGTAGCAATGCTCAATGACTGGAAAAAGCCAGTGCCACATCCACCTTCATTAAGGGCAAGTAGGAGGACCTGAGGCTTGGTTGCAGGTTGGTCACCCTAATCCCAGCCCTCAGAAAGACTGCAGAGCCAATCCTCCTGGAAGTCATTTCCAAGCACACCAAGGACAAAAAGATTTATTTAGAGCAACCTTCATGGATTGCTCATCAAGGTCAAGGCAGGCCTGAACAAGCTACTGTCTTCTGTGATTAAATGAGTAGTTCAGTGGATAAGAGGACAGCAGTGGATGTTTTTTACCTTGACTTTAGTGAGGCCTTCGACAGAGTCTCCCACAGTATTCTTAATGCCAAACTGGAGAAATCCAGACTGGGTAAGTCAACAATAAGGTGGGTGGGAAACCAGCTGGATTGCCAGATGTAAAGGGTAGTGATCACTGCTCCAAAATCCAGCTGACAGGCAGTTGCCAGTGGCATCTCTCTGGGAGATCTACTGGAGTCAGTACTGTTTAACATTACTTTAAGGACATGGACAGTAAGACAAGAAAGAGTGTGCTGTCAGCAAATGTACAGGTGATAGCAAACTGCAGGGAATAGTCAAGATACTGGAAGCAGGACTGCTACTTAGAGGTACCTTGACAGGCTGGAGAAACGGGCAGATTGCATTTGACCTTCATGTGGTTCTAAGTCCTGCATCTCAGACAGAATAACTCCATGCACCAGAACATGTTCTGGAACTCACAGGAGTACTGCTCATGTAATCCTTTCCCTCTAGGCAGGAGATACATTAGATTAGTTACAAGAAAGCATATACTGCTCTGGCAACTGAAAGCTCTGGCTCCTCATCTTTTGGAATTACAGTTTGTGTTAGTGGACTTACATTCCTTTCCCAGACAGCCAGTTTCTGACACTTCCATCCCAGCTCTTGGGTTTTGTCTTTGATACATCTCTTTCCTCTCCACTAGGGAGGACCCTAGCTTTTCTGTTCCCCCCCTCCCCCCCAGGCCTAAGCGAGGCTGCCTAGAGATTGGCTGGATAGCTCTCTCCTCAACATGTGAACAAGCTGAGGATAACAATACTGTTTTCCTCTGACCACTGTTAAAACCTTTGACCTCCACATATGAACTTATGGATTTAACTCCTACAGTTAGATGAAGATTATTCCTTTTATTTCTATCTGTCTGTGACAGGTATTAAATGAGACACCAATGAAGATTTTATGACTGCTAGAGAATAATAGCTAGCCCACGCCAGTACATCCCCTCTCCTGGTGGGATTCCCACCAAATGTACACCTCAGTCACCAGAGGTATTTGTAAACGAGAAGAATGATACAGATTTCCAGGAACTGCTTTCAGCTTCCCTGAGGAAGCCAAAATGTATGTGCCTCATAGCACTCTAACAGAACGGCAAGCAAATTAAACCACAGCCAGCATTTTACCGTACAAGGTACTTAACGTGCACAAACAAAAGTGCGAGGTTCAGTGGAGCAAGTCCTTCAGTGGAAACAAAATAAACAGGGTGTTCAACAGTGAGGAACTATGCCTACACTTGTAGAGCAAGAGATACCTTCAGAAAACCTCCAAAGGCAGAGCACAACAAGGACAGTATAGCCTGCCTGTCTCATGTTAAAAGTCTCGCGTGTCTTCAAGGTTGCAGCCTAACCCTCATTTGCTTTACAAATCAAAGGAGCAATGTTGAGAATTTACATTCAACCACAGGATAACAAACAACATTCTAATGGCTCTCACTTGATTTGTGGTTAGCTACAACCATAATTTTTACCCAAACATTTGATCCTACTTTGGCTTTCAAATATTTCCTGCTGTCCACAGACCTAATGCTCACAAATCTTTGATGCTATTTACGGCCCTTCACAAATAGATTCTGGTCACATCCAGATGCCGCCCACTTAATTAATCACAGATTTTCTACCTGCACAATAGCTGTTTTCATTACCTATCTGTGCTTTATGTTGAACTTCATTTTGTCAGATAAATTTCAGACAGCAAGAAGAAACAAACTATTCACTTTTGACAACCTTAAGAATCCAAATGACATTTACAGTATCGAGATATGCAGCACTTTAATGAAAAAAAAGCTACTCACATAAATACATATAAAGACTCTTTCACTACGACATTCAATGGTTTCTTGCTGGCTAGAGAATGACTTGAGAGAAAAAAGGTTTTATTCGTGTTACAATGAAAAAAGTAAAGCCGCCCAGGAAAAGTAATCATGTGAAAAGATGGTCTTACAGATATCAACTAGTAACAGCTAATAAAAAAGGATTAAAAATATAAAGCATGCATCTCACACTGATACCTCTGACAGTTAGCAAAACAATTTCTCTCACATTGTTTCTGTTCTAAGGAAAGATACTATAAATGGGTCTTGCAGCTCTCTCATACACAGAACCAATTTAAGGTGTATGAAATCAAGCTAATTGCCAGCAATACCGCAGCAATGAAGAGCTGAAATTGAACTGGACTGTTGCCAGCTATCGCCTTATCAAAGTAAAGACAGCTATTTGACTTCGAGACTTATTAAAGCAGCTTGTTACTCAAGTGTTTTCAAGTGGCTGTGGTAGTAACGTTTAAGAGTGCAGGAGATTAAGATGCCTCATCATAATACATACATTCCATTGGAAAACATATGTTGAAGGTGAATGCAAGGCCTGTAGGCTTTTTCTTCATTCGATCATACACAATTCAGTCAGCAGCACTCATTTCTGCCTGGTTTATAATAAATCTGTCTTAACCGTTCTGGAGCCTCTAGGCACCGAATCCAACCACAAGTACATGGCCATAACACAGAAGGAGACTAGTTTCACCGTGCCTGGGCCCTAGGGTCAGGCTGTTCACATACGTAGCTGCTTCTAGAGCATTCAGAAGCACATCTAGGGCCCTGGGGCTTCGGTTTTGGGTCTTCACACTACCAAGAGGATCAAATTGCTCACATTCACTACGGATTGAAATACCGTGATAGAAAAAAAAACCACCAAAAAGTACCCAAAATCAACAGTTTGACTTTTTTTTTTTTACCTGAACATTACATCTGCAACTGGAAGCTCCATATCCAAAAATGTTCTAACACTCAAGAGGTACAATAGGTTCAAATGGTACGTGCATCTCCCAAATACACTAATTGCTTTTTCACTTCAGAAGACTTAAAACCATAAAGACAGTTGCTTTAGCCTGAGACTAAACTAAATGTAATCTGAAATAAATATTCCAAATCACATATAATTAAGCACTCATGTCTGCTTGAATAGATTGATCTGCTACAAATATGCCAAATTACTTGACATCACATATTCATCAAGAGTAAGCAAACCTTATGTTTCTATTTATACAACTCAACTGGAAAAGCAGAAAACCATTTCAATATCTAACGTCAGACACCAACTCCACACAGTGCAGTTCTTGAAGATGGGTATCTTGTTTCCTAGAATCTGTACACAAAGACAAAGTGTATGTTTATGATGTGGATCATAAGGCTAAGGCCTTCAAAAATGCAGACAGGGCTTGGATGTACAAATGTACTGAATCCCCTAACAGCGCGGTCTGAAAATTCATCAGTTTTTAAAATCTAGCTTAATTTGACCTTGTTGGCAATGACAAGAAACGGTTAAATCAAATAATACAATTCATGTCATTGATGTTAACTCTATACCTTTTTAAAACACCTCTTATCTAAATGGCTAAAGCTAATGCATGTCAGCACCGCCCTGATCATATCTCAGTATTATTGTTGGCAAGTAGTACTATGCCCATTTCAGGATTAAATGAAACGTCTCCACAATTCTCTTCAAAAGCTTGATACTTCAGAAAACAAGTGTAAAATGCAATATAATCCATCCAAAGATATGGCTGTTTCCCCAATATAACATATCTACTTCTTGCTGGCCTCAAAAGATCGCATTTTAAGTTTTCTTCTGAACTCTTGCAGTACCTACCATTATTACATTCTGGTTCATGAACATCATAAAGAGCGTAAACAAACAGTAATAATATTTGAAGACAACATCAGGAAGAGAACTTCAGAACACAAATAGTCTCAGTTATGACTTAAGTTTAGAACAGCCTCCCGGGCACTTGCAGGCAAACATTCGCCTCTACCCACAGAGCAGTGAGAGTCTCTGCTTCCACAGCAAATATTTAACTGTTTGCAGAAAGGTTCTATGGCGTGAGGACCTCTATGATGCTGTTTATGTCTTGCCGTGTAGGAACAGAAGACAGAAAAATGGACTGGTAGATTTCCCCTTTGAACGATGGAAAAATACAATCTGTTCCTTCTGAAAAACCAGAAGTGGCAGAGCAGCCACTCTGCAATGCAGCAGACATCTCCAGTGTCACAGCCAGGAGTGGAATCCTCCATTCAATACAGTTTTATTTTCTCCATCGTTGATGCTGAACAGCTATATGGTATCATCCCAATTAACATCCATTTAAACAACATGGGTGATTTTGCACAAATACAAATGCATTCTCTTTTTGAAGAAACTATATCCTACACGGAGCTGTAACTGAGGTATTTGAAAAGAAATCTCTCAAACTTACAGGTTCATGTTTTCTACTTTTTAATAAACAAAAAAGTAGATTATATTCTTGCAAAGCTCTATTTGAACTTGCAGTCCCGGAATACTAAAATTCTGCCTGTCATATAGCAAATAACAGCCCTTAAACCATAAAAAGAGGGGAGAAGAGGGGCTTATTGCAAATCCCCTGCAAGACAAGTGGCACCTAAACACTCTGCAGCTTTACGTACTCCTGTTGACCAGAATCTAGGAAAGGAGGCAGTGTACCCTAGCTCTGTTACATGAGTTAAGTACAAATCCCATTTAATATTCAGCCATCTGGATTTTTGGCTGTACATCAATGCTGTAGGAGAAGGAGATGTATGAACCCAAAAGGGAGGAGACCACAAAAGCAGAGGATGTGATGGCATAAACCAGCTCCTTCCAAGTGTGTGTCTGCATCACAAGTAGCAGAAATAGGAACACCCATTTCCTATGAACACAAGCAATACCCGAGAAAATTTCTTTGTGGGAGACTCCACACAGCTGCAGATCACTCCTCTTTAGGATCTCATGTGGCCCTGAGCATTTGTCAGACTTTTAAGTTTTATCTTGAAAGAGATGATCCTTTGCTCTTCAGCCAGCAAGGACTGGATTTAACTACTGCTTGTTTCTTAACATGGTGTTACTGTGCCAAAGTACTATGCTGAGATTCAATGAAGCAAACTTCAGAAACACCCCACCTGGTAAAAAGAAAAAATAAAATTTACTATCATGTGAAACATAGTCTTTCCAGGAACTGTTTCTTCCGTATCTGTATAAGCTCTTCCTTGATCATCTTGCAAACAGGATGCTACAGCTCTGCAACAGATTCCCTTGGCTCACATTCTTCACTCATGTTGTTTTACTGTTTCTTGGTTTGAAAGAGCTTAGCCCAAATAACTTCTTGTCTATACAATATACTAAAACATTGTTTTAAATACAACTGGTTTGTACTGCAGTGGGAAGTTTCCCCTAGTGGGATCAGTTTACATAATTACACAGTTTTCATGCTCAAACACTATCAAATAATGAAATTTATGTTTTGAGTTACATTTCTACAGCCAGCAACCAGAGAATTTGGTTCTTCATAATTTAATCCGTTCTCTTCTTCAATAAAGTCCAGTTCTTATGATGTCTATTTTCCTCAAACTCAGAGTTGTAGACCAAAATCCCTTTTCTAGGCTCCTAAACCTATTCAGCCAACAGTGAAGCAGTTTCTCACAGAATATGAAAACTTAAGAATGGTCTTTCTAAAGATAATGACACTGAATGTGCCAAGTTCTATTCTTGATTATCTCTGTGTATCACTTTACGGGGTTTGCATAGGGTTTAATTTAGAAGCTTGTATTACAAAAGTTCTTCTATCAAGTTATTCTTGACACCTAAGTAGCAGCTTAAAAAATCCTTAACTAAGCTGTTTTAAACATCTCAAAGTAGACATGAAAGGATAAGAAATACTAGAATTTGCCATGAGGAGACCTCTCTATCAATAAAAATCTAAAATAACTACTTCCAAACCACAGAACACCTTTTTGGAGCTAGACAGGCAACACTTGAAGTGTTCTGGACAATACAGACTACATACAATTTTTCTACAACTGTTATTAAGTTCTCGAACAAACTTAACCAGAGATGCAAAGCAGACTGCTGTCCTAATAGTCTGTCTTCTTCCCTTTTTGGGCTAACTCAAGAGTTGGGAAACATAACCATCACTTGCTTTATGAGTAAAACTTGGACACAGGGAAGAAAATGTCCTCATGTCAGCTTGCACAAAGCATTTACAGGAAAGGCCTGATTTGAACAAAAATTCATTCCTTATTGATGCAAGAGAAGATAATCCACAGTTAAGCAAAGTCCAGGTCTTAATTGAGCTTTGCTTGATCTCCTTTTCTACTTGTCACCACTCCAGTGCTCTTCAAAACAAAATAAAACCTGACAGCCATATTAGACATGGACCAGTAAAATGCAGCTTATTAACTCGTTCTCATAGGCTCCTCATTCCAGGATGCAATTTGTAATGTTATGAAGGAAATTAACTAGTCCTTGCCTCTTGAGCTATACAAATATAGAGTATTATCAAATCTAGAAGATACAGTGAATGGTTTCCACTGACCTTATGGTATACAACTGAAATTATTTATACTAGCAACAGTCTTGACACTTTCAACATACAGTTTTTAATTCCCTTCAAAATTTTTCAACTTTTTCATATATTCTTGCACAGTTTCTTGATTCTTGCAGGATCAAGACTTACGGTCAGGTATAAGCAAAAAGCTGTATTTAGGATCTTGACATATTTCAATGCTGCAAACTTTCAAGTATTTTTATTTCTGTTAATCTGAGAGAAAATGTGCAAAACATCAGTGACAAGGTCCCTGAGTAATGGAAAACTGTATGCATCTGTTTTGGTTGGCATACAAATAAGGAAAAAAATGGGGCCTAATGTCTGCCTTAGAAGAGTATGTTCAACTTCACCATCATGTCAATGACGACTTCATCCTTAATTTGCACTTGACGTTCCTGGTTCTCAGTATTTTTTTGCTAATGTCAAGGTATTCAGGTTAGCAAAAAAGCCCAAGTATGAAGAGCTTCAGAAGAATCTCAAGGCTGTGAATGATCAGATTCAACGATCAAAACTCTTCAGCTATAGTATGAGACCACAGAAACATAAGAGAGTCATGCCAAGTCAGACCAAAGGTCCATTACTCACAGACATCAAAAATGGATGCATAAGGGATAGATCCTAAACCCAGGAAAAACATATGCTATTTTGACTATATTTTTCCAGGCTGCATTTTTTATTTGAGGCAAAAAGACTTCCTAAGTCAGATATAATGTCTTTTCTATCAGTTAGTAATCTTTTTTTGAATATACTTAGCTTTCTTCCTAAATTTTAGCAGCCCAAATTCCTACCTCAGTGAGTTCCACTGTTTAACTACATGCCACATCATTTTGTTTTAAGACTAACACTAGGTAACTTCTGCCAATGCCTTGTAGTTCTTGTATTGAGAAAGACAATGACAATCATTTCACGTTCTCCATGAACTCTCAAGCTTTATGGCCTTCACTCAATCATTCTCACCCAAGTTATCTTTTTTCCAGAGTGAAATGTTCAGCCAGCTGAAGTGCTGCTCATGCCATTCCATCCCCTTGTCATCTCTGTTGGCCTAACTGCACCTACTGTTGTTCTAACCGCTCCTATTTGATGTGGGGAGGCCACACATTTGAGATGCACACGCGCCACATGTATGTTTGTCTGTCAATAGATACTTAAACACAGAACCACACAGAGAACAACCTATTGTGTTTTCAATTACTTTCTTAATTCCTAACTTCAGATTTGCTTTTTTAGTATTTTACAGGGAGCTGACATTTTCATAAAAACATCTCTGTAAGTCCGAATGCTTTTTCTGAATGGCAAACTAGTTTACTATCATTATGGGTTTTTTACCTGGGGCTATCTTTTCTTCTGCAGATGACTCGCCTTTAACTGTGCTGAAAAGTGTAAGCCTAAGCCAAGACACAGTGACAAAAATTAATAATTTTTTCCATTATGAAAACTTAGAATCATATGTTCTAATGCTTGGGGTTTGTCTCTTTAACAGTCACTTATCTATGGTATGATCTTTTTTCCTTAGCCCATCACAAATTAATTTCTTTAAGGGCCTTTATTGAAGGAACTTACACAGAAGCTGTGGAAATCCAAATAAGATCTTCTTTGTCCTATTATGTTGACATATACCTTCAAAGAGCTTAAACAGATCAGGTGAGCTTGATTCCCCTTTAAAAAGTAAAGCAAGCAGCTACATGAAGTGAGATTCTTGAGCACAAGGTCATATGAAGTACAAATTATTACATAGCATTTGTTTATACAGGAGAGTATTAATAACACTTGAAAATGGTTTCTAAACGTTACAGAGATTTGGGAAAATTCACATTTAAATTGCATTTAAAGATTTTTTTTTCTAGTCTGTTATGTTTGTTTCAACAGAGTAATTCTCTTTCTCTTCAATCTCGTTCTTTGAATATACCCTACTTTAGTGCTTATGCAGAAGGCTGTTCCATCTGCTAGTTTTTAAAAATCTAATTGTTTTTAAGATATGCTTTTAGGAATGTGCATTTTTCAAAAGTTCGATCCTGTTTTAAATGTTATTATAAGCTCTGTGCAGACAGAGCCGTAACCACATTCAAAGTGTTTTCTCAGGGTGGAACTCACTAAAGCTTTGGTTAATTTTGGCATGCTAAGCAAAAGTCTCTCATATACCTGCAAATAAGTGCAACTGCACCACTTTCACAACTGATCCAATCAGTTATGGGATCAGCCCACTGCTGTCCCCACTAGTGTTCTCACTGTATTGTTTGCTCTAAAATGTTTCCAGAAGGTAACTCCTGCTACTACCTTTCTCCAAATCACGTATGAGTGCTTGATCTCATACACTGTTTCCCTGTTTCAGTGGAACTATTTCTCAACATCTTTTTCTTCTTTCTTGGATATCTCAGCAGGTCAAAATAGATATGAACACTGCAGGCAGTATTACAAGGCGAAGTCTTTCCCCAGAGCATCATCCATTTGGAATGCCCCGTAAAAGTCACAGCCACAGCATTTGGATTCTTTTCTAATTTTCACGGTAGCTGATTTATCTCTCTTCCCAGAGCACTTAGGTTCAAAAAGTTGCATTTAGATTCATGCGGTTCTTCAAACAATTTTTGTGCTATAGGAAAGATAAACAATAACCAATTTTTGAGTTACAGAATTCCATTCAACTTCTATATTCCAGTTGTAAACGCTGAAGAATGCACAGGCTGCAGCACACAGTAACAGACTAGGCCTGAATGAGAAACAAGATTTGAAATTATAATGGAAAATTTGAGATCACAAATACGACCTCAAATTTTATTATCTTTGGTTTTCCTCTGGTTGTTAATGAAAAGGTGAGAACCAAGCTAGCTACATCACAGGCATCTGAGAATCTCCTTAGTGTGGACTCAACAGCTGTTCAAATACTCAAATATGAATTTAAGTTTTGTTATGTCAAACATTATCTGAATTTCAAACACAAAGATACCTTACTGTAAAACAGTTAAAGGAATGTAATATTATGTCTCCTAGATTACTAGAATACATATGCAACAAAGGTCAGACTTCAGGAATTTGACTTTTGTTTCTTATTGCCCATGGTCACCATATAGTCACCATGTAGTTTTGTTATATTCTTTGTATCCCAATCACTACTTTAATGCAAATCCTGCCTCTAGGATATAAACAAGTTTAATTTGTGGACGGTTCCTGTAAACACATTACATGAGGTCGGTTTCACACTACGAGTACCTACAACTGCTCTGTGGCCACTGGCCTACTCCTGGTGCTACATCCAGATGGCACAAGGCATTCAGACAAGGATGTCATCCATTCATTCAGTCATCACAGTTTTCACGGAATCACGGAATTTTCAGAGTTGGAAGGGACCTCTAGAGATCATCTAGTCCAACTCCCCTGCTAAAGCAGGATTGCCCAGAGCACATTACTCAGGACTGCATCCAGGCGGGGCTTGAAAATCTCCAGAGAAGGAGACTCCACAACCTCCCTGAGCAGCCTGTGCCAGTGCGCTGGCACCCTCACCATAAAGAAGTTTCTCCGTGTATTTGAACGGAACTTCCTGTGTTCTAACTTGTGCCCATAGTTTTGTCCGTTTTTTTTTGTCCTTTTTTTTCCTGTGTTCTAACTTGTGCCCAGTTTTGTCTGCATATATTTATATTACAGAACATATAAGAAAATATTTATATTACAGAACATATAAGAAAGAAGCATTGAAGTTTGAGCCGGGTTATCTTCCCAGAGAGGTACATATATATCTGAGTCGCATCTAGCATCTGTCAGCTCTCAGTCCTTACATTCCCCCAGCTCCAACGATGATTGCTGATAATTCTGTGTCTTTTAGTCATTTCTGTTTCCTGGACTAATATACTTGAGACAGAGGACAAAAGTGAATATACTAATATACTTGAATTAGAGGACAAAATATTTAAAAAAATATTTGTTTCTCCTATTACTTGAGAAAAAAATTTGACAACAGCATTTTTTTAAAATTTGAAACGCAAAGGTAAAAAAATTAGAAATACTACCGCTGTCATTCTGTGCCTCACTGGTTACATAGCAAGTTTTACAACTAACTACATGAACAAGAAGAGAAAAGATAAACAGAAATGCAGCAATTATTTTTTTCTACCTGTATCTTGCTTTTTTATGTCCCAGTGCTTTTTCTCATGAGACCAAAAAAGGGTAACTTTTTTGTTGTGTTATATAGACATTTCCTCCCCTCCGCAAATCTGCAAAGTAACATCTCTCAGTGAAGAATTATTTTACATACAATTTTCAAATTCAGAAAATGCTTCATTCAAGTACTGTGACAAGGATTATATTGTCATTGTATTTGTCACTTTCCCACTATTCAAAAATATCTGGAGGCTATTTATCTTGACATTGGAATCAAATCAGTAATGCTTTCAATTGGAGTAAAAAACCAAAAACATTATAAGAACAAAAAATAACAATGTAAGATTTATCCACGTGACCTCAGCGTTACTCTCCTCGATGTATAATCTTTTACAATCAGTACACACATAGGGCACAGTTCTAAGCAGCCCGTCCAATCAATTGGTAGTTTTCCTTTTATGTGCAAACCATAAATCTCTGCATAAATGAGCTATCAAGTCACATCCTTCCCTTCCTCCTTACCTTTCTTTTTCAGGTTATCAGCAGGATGTTTTGCCGACCGTGTCCTAAATAAAAGCTGAAGAAAATTAATGGAAAACACTGGTCCTTGGTCACACTCCACATTACATTCCAAGTGGTATCTGTGCAAGTTTTATGGTTGTGGTGGGTATTGCAGAGATGTGACCTTAGAAAACCTTAAATTTAAACAGCTAAGTTCTCTGAATGATCTGAAGGATCATGCAGAAGAGAGACTGTTGTCCACATGGATTCTACCCATATAAAAAAAGTGCTTTTCATGTTTTCTAATAAAACCACTTTAGGAAAGGCTTTCTAATCAAAACACAACTGAAGATTTTTCTACAGTGAAACCAGGTTTCTTTTATTGCCAAAGGTCATATAAGTAAATAAATTCTACTCTAACCACAACATGGTATTAACAGCGCTGTGCTGCTAGGTTGCCACCAGATTCATATTATTTAAGTGTCAATGGCATGAAAACTGCCACACATTCACTCTATCAAGTGGACTTAATTAAGTACTGGAAAAGTGCAGCGAGAGTAACAAGAATTTACATATGTGTATATACACTATAAAGAAATATACCTGCATGTTCTAGTTTAACACGTTGAGAACACATTCACATTCTTTCCATCATCAATTATTTTAGAAAATGCAATGTGTGTGTTTGTAAATACCCACATCCACGGCAAATGATTCTATCAAGATTTGTTTTAAACTCCATTTCCTAGACCAATCAAAGTCAGCTCATTGCTGGGAAAGCTTCATTATATGTAGTTATTCTTATATATAAGTTTTCTACAGCTGTGATTCTTAGGACCACACTAAAAATTCTTATCACAGTTTTCAACAAGTCAGTCTACAGATATGTGTGCCCAATTTCACACCTGGAACTGGTTATGCCCCCTAAAGCTGACGCACACCCATTCCAACATGCCAAAACCACATATCAACAACCACACACCAACTATTTGAACACTCAGACTCCCAGTTTGTGCACGGACTGTGAGAAAAACATGGGTTCAGACTGAATGGGTGACATATAAAAAACATTAATATCCAGTTTTTCATCCTGAGCCTGTAATTAGATTTGTGTACAGTTCTCACTAAGTGAATCAGTTTCCAGGATCAAGGCAGTAGGGGGACCAGTCTGCATCTGCTTCATCTATGAGTAACTCAGGGAGTTTAACAACTCCAACAGATGCTCTGTATACCTTTTCAAGTTTTTTTAAAACCTTTGAAATTTTTAACCTAGTTAAAAAAAAAAAATGTGCAAAGGAAAGTTAGTCTGCAAAGACTTCTGGTTCTGAAGTTGTTAACTTGTTCCTTCAAGAAATCTTAACTGTCTACATTGAAAATTACATTGAGAAGCAAGACAAGCTCTCCTGAAGTGTCTATTGTCCCATAGTAAAACTGTGATTTCTCATCCACTTGCTCTTTTTAAGGGCCAAACAGAATACATGAAGTGTCTCCACTCTCCTTCTCTGGATTTTCCTTTACACAGTGCCTCAATAGCTAGCACAACTGAAACAGCCTACGATAGCAATATTAAATTACTAATAATGATCAAAACAAGGCACTTGTTTTAAATTCCTTTTAAAACAATGTCTTCACAAGGCCTTCATCGGTGAATACTGAGATGCTCAGATGAAATGTGTAGGTAAGTATTAATAAACAAAAAGTCAAGATAAAAAAGCCAACAACATTGTTAAGGTTCAGATAAGAGATGGGCCTGAATTTTACTGTGCAAGCTCATAGCAAGTTTTTATTTTAAGTATTTCTTGCAGTCTGTGTGATAACAGTATTGATTCCTCAGGATTCAGTACAGTCCATTCCACTGATAAGCAGAGAAAACTGAATGCCAGAAGTCCCTCAGAGCAGTAGAATTTGGATTAAAAATAAAATGCCTAGGGAAAAAGCAAAGCATAGTCATTGCTGACCTGTCCAATCTTTTTTCCTTTTACTGAAGAGCAAAATAAAAGTTAAACTAACAAAATCTGTTAAAACAGCAAATTTCCAGTTTTAACAGGTAACAATTTGGTTACCTCATCCAAGTTCTCAGTGAATTGTAGAAACCTGAAATCCCTGAGGCAGACACTACACTGCACACAGTTTATAGACAGGTAAACTGGGGACAAAGGAATTCAATAACTAGTTTCATCCATCGCTAGCATTACAACTCTTGTGACCTGGTCTAACATATAGAGAATCCAACTCTTACAAGCTCTTTTTTATGGAAAAGAAATGCGTGCAAACTTCTGCAGAATCTAATTCATAGTTAAGTACCATCGTGTGCCAACACTGCTCCCCAGAATACAGGAACCTCAGCTTTCTCAGCCACTCAGATTTCTCAATTGTCTTTGCTCTCTAACAGGAGCCTTACAAGTTCTACCTGCTTGGTATGTGTAAATATCTGTCCCTGTGGGCATACTGTATTTAACAAATGCTCGCATGTTTTGCAATTTCAAAGTTAAAAAGAAACACTTAATATTTTCTGAAAAATAACAGACCATATATAAAAGTGGCCTAGTGTAATATTCCTGTAAAATTGTTCTGTACTGCTTAATAATACAGAACTCAAGAATAGAGATTGTGTGAGCTACCCTTGAGATGGGGGAAGTTAGTCACTGTCTTTCTAATAATTCCCAATGTGAAAAGAACTCTGGCCACTGCCGTTAGACTAGTCCCAACTGGCTTTATACTAGGGTTATGTTTATTCAAGTGTTCTCTCCTTTATGAAGGAAAAACTTGGCTTTATTTCAAGGTAAAGAAAAAACCTCCAAGCAGCAAAATATTTTAAGGACAGATGTCTGATCTTGAAACAGCAGCTAACACAGCCAGAATATATCTGTGCAATAAACACTTAACTCATCAGCCTTCCCTTTCAACTGCATGTATTTCTTTTTATCCACTATGTTGCTCACAAAAAAGTAGCACAGAAATCAGTGTTCTCTATTCTCTCCCGGGACAGCTTTAATTAATTCCTTCAATCCTAATAAAATTTGAAATTCTCTAACAAGTGTTGCTTTTTTTTTTTCTTCCTCTGGCGGCTTAATTATGCCTATTACACTTGGAAGTGTGCTGCTGAGAACTATGAGGTGCATGGCCCAAACAGCAGCAACACGCAGGAACTGGATGCATAGAGGATTTCCTATGAACCCAGCTCCCGCTCTGACCTGTCTCCACCCTGCTATGCCCACTGCCACCAGCTTATCACAGAATGGTTAGAGTTGGAAGGGACCTTATTGGGCTTCACATCGTCTCCACCTTGGCATACCCACTTTTGGGACTACTTCACTGATGCAATTTCGTCCCCAGCAATCTTTCAAGTTACAATTTAACTTAAAAACAACAACAAAAAAAGAAATACAGGCAGAGCTAGTAACTATAGTAATGGCTAATATTTTCGAATGCTTTCCAATAATATCTCTGTTGCTTTTAGATGGTTACAGCTCTGCCAAAACTTAATAACCCACACTGAAAATTTCTTGCCAGGTACTTGAAACAAGCTGAACATTTCTTTTCAAAGAAAATAAACAGTAAAAATAATTTCGTTTTTTTCCAAAAACTAGGATTACATAAAATTGTCTGTTTTGTAAATATTTTTTAAAAGAACTTATAACGGCTTTACTCAGAAATTCTTGTACTTTGAGACAGTATCAAGGATCTGCTCTTTTCTCATGAAACAATGTCCATCTCCAGTAAAGATTTAAACCCCAGAGTATCACCTTGGCATCTACTCAACACAGATTTGTTAAGAATTGGGCAGCACAACACTAAAAAAATGCCCCCACCACACTGTGCATACTCCAGAGTTTCATGGAAGTTCAAAATTTAGCCTGCAATTGCTACTGTCATGAAGGAAAGTGTATGAAAACAGCCTGCTGTCACTGGAGCAGTAAAAGCAGCTCAGAAATGGCGTATTTTACCATAAGTGCCCAAGGAAGAGACAGTCAGAGGGTGGTACAGACAAAAGGAGAAGCTGGAGCACGACTTACAGGGACAGAAGTTGGGAGGGCGAGTAATTTCCAGCCAGAACCTGCAGAAATGGTAGCAAAGGATCCCAAGTCTGAAGACTTTAGCTGTTCAGCAAACAGCTGATAGCCACCAGCTTTTTATCCAATGACTTTTAAACACTCACTGGCCTCTATGACAGCCAAGGCGATTCCATGATGGAATCTCTGGTGGTGGGGGGGGTGGTGGTGGAGCAGGGGTTTGCAGCTTTCCTTCTTTAAACAACAAAGAAAGCTCCTATGACTGTTCCAATCACAGGAAAATTACAATATTAAAGTATGTCTTTCAATATGCTATCAAACTCTTCCCCCCCCCCCCCCCCATTGATTCCCAAGGTCAGACTTCACGAGCTCTTGGTGTGGCACCCAGAGCAACTAGGTGCGGTGGCACCAAGAGCAGATGAGAAATATTCTTTCTTAGTAAGAAAATGCTACAGATTTTATCAAAAGGTTTGGCTTGCCACTTACTTGGTTAGGCATTCAGTAAATGCTCCGCCATGTTCATGTTCCACAACAGCACTAGGCCTCAGCCTGCCCGGGAGGGGGCTTACAGACACTGACACCTCAGCCCTCCTCTGAAGAAACACTTCAGCTCTTTAAATACCAGAAAGTCACCAACAACCCATGGTAGGAAGTAGGAGAAGGGCAGCGAAGCTGGTGAAGGGTCTGGAGCACAAGTCCTGTGAGGAGCGGCTGAGGGAAGCCTGGAGCAAAGGAGGCTGAGGAGAGACCTGATCGCTCTCTGCAACTACCTGAAAGGAGGCTGGAGCGAGGGGGGGGGGGGGGGGGGAGCCTCTTCTACCAAGTGACAGGCGATAGGACAAGAGGAAATGGCCTCAAGTTGCACCAGGGGAGGTTTAGGATGGATATTAGGAAAAATTTCTTCACCGAAGGCTGCCCAGGGAAGTGGTGGAGTCGCCATCCCTGGAGGTATTTAAAAGATGTGTAGACGTGATGCTGAGGGGCACGGTTTAGTGGTGGACTTAGCAGTGCTAGGTTGACGGTTGGACTTGATGATCTTAGAGGTCTTTCAACCAAAACGATTCTATGATTCTATGTTTTCACCTTTAGTCTGCCTACATAAATCCAACATCTCTGTCCTCACCACAGTTGAATTAAGTCACCATCCTGCAAAGCCTCAGGAGCAAGGGACTGAATCCAGCACTCTCCCTGCCCCGAGCTGGAAGCGTTACCCCCCCACCCCCCCTCCGAGAAGACAAAGTACACTTTAACAGCACCCCTACTTGCTCTGATGGCACCCCAAAAGCCAAGGGACTATCTAGCACTGATGTGCTGCAGCAGCAAGAACTGAGCTGTTCTTTCAGGAAATTCCTATTCAACGATGGGAGGTATTTTCCCAGCTTGACTTCTACATTAAAACCTAGAATCTGTTATATTTATCGTGCTAGCGGCAAAGCACATATGTCTTTTTCCCAGCAGTTCCATTCTTAGAATGTACAATCCATCTGTTAGTAAATGAGCCTGGCCTCAGGGACCAGGTAATATTCTCACTCACTGTATGGCACCAATCACACACAATCTCAGTTTCAGTCCTATTTTAGACATTTCAAAATATCTTGCTCCAAACTACCAGTGAACTCACTGATGCAATTTAATTATTACACATTGTTTGTGCCAAGACATGACAGGATTAACCACGTAGTCTGCCCATTCTTGATCCCCAGCAAAATCACACAAACAACTCTTCTGGGGCTCTTACTCTTTAGGCTTACTCTCTCCACTCTTGAGTGCCTGATAACGGACATTATAGGAAGCCTAAGTAACACCACATTTCTATTCAAGGCAGATCCACATTTAGGCTCTTGCTGGAAATAAATACAAATTTTCCTCTGGCTCTAAACTGAGGATTTTCTTCCATTTGATTCTGCCTTTTTAAAGTTTATTATTCTGCCAGTGAAAACTTGATTTCTTTCACTTAGCTCTATTTTACCTACTGTGGCTTGAAGGCAAAACCATTACTTTGCTACCTGCTGTGACGAATTTGAGTCCCATTCCTTTTTCAGTCCTGCATGCTTTTCTACAATCTTTTCTCTCTACTTTATCACTCAAGTATCTATTTATTCATGGCAGGGGGGTGGGAGAGAAATGATAAAACACGTGTTGTACTTAACCTTCTAAATACATTATCTGGGTACTGAACTCAACAGTAACTCTGCTACTTCATTTATTGAAAAAAAGATTTCTCAATCGGGCAAACTCTGTGGAAAAAAAATGTATCACTTTTCCACAATATTACTCAGCAACAGTTAATGAGTTGCTTGTACCACCTAGCTAAATGTCCCAGTGCCTTTGGACTGTGATTTACTGAACTGGTCCTATGCAACCAGCAAGCACTCTGACTAATATTTAGGTTGTTATAGCAATTCCAACTGCCCAATGTAAAAACAAATGCCCATCAAACCCTGAACAGTGCAAATTCTCTGACATCCAGCCAGACATCCCAGACAACTGTTCTCCTGACCAAGACTGTTTTACTTGCTCTGTCTTCTAGAAGGCCATAGCTCAAAAACTCTGGAATCATTTTTATGCTTTTAAAATCCATTATGAGCACAATTACTCATATAAGCTTTTATGACACAAACAATTGATGAGAGAATTTAGTTTCTGTATCCTGATCAGATTCTAACTTGCCTACAACTTCTCTCCGAGTTTGAAATAGTATTCAATTTCTTTTAATGCTATTTAATTATGATTTTTCTAAACATTTAGTCTAATGCCCACCACAATATAATCACTGGCCAACTGCAGAGACACAATACTATCAGATATGAAGAACAAAGAGATTTTTGATATGTAAACCCATTCAAAAGACGAGGAGAAGCTTTCTCTGAGCTAAAGACCTCTAGGAGGTGGGAATAACAACACCTCACTGAAAATAAGTATCTTAGACTAAGACACATGAGACTTGCACATCCCCAAATAAGAACCCTTCTGCTAAGAAGAAAGAGCACTAAGCTGCATCTCGAGTTTTGTTATTTTAAATTAGGAGAAAAGGAAAATCAAGAAGAAATGATAAGCTAAAAGTGTCATAAATGTGTGTATAATAGCAACAAAAAATCCAATACATCCTGGAAAAATCTGCTAAGACTTCTACATTTAAGAGCTTAGAAATGCAGTTGTCTTACCCAAATGGATGCCATGAGGTGTCCCATTCTGATATTTCGTAAAAAGCTTAATAATTAGTTATCATAAAAATGAGACTAACTATAGCATTCACCCACATTAATTTCTACAACTGCAGAAAGAAACAAACACCGGAATCCTTTCCTCATTCCAGTCCTGCAAGATGCCCAGACTCACTTGACACAGAAACAAAACAAAACAACAACAACAAAAAAAAGAGAGCAAAATAAACTCTGCTCTCTTCCCTAGCAGGGAAGCAGTACAAAACAAGTAAGTGCAAAAGCAGGTAGTACATACACTGTCAAGAAAATTTTTGGCAAACTTAGGTTCTTCCAATTAGAGAAACAGCCAAAAGATATATGAAAACTGCCAACAAAATACGAAAGGCAAGCAAGGAAAGAACCAGCCAGGAGAACACACAGTTTGGTTTCCTATGCGAGGAAGGAGAGGAGGAAGCGAGGTGAATTTCCACCTGGAACAAATTCATAAAGTAGTCCAGAGCACAGAATTCTGGCAGCTGTATTTGCTGTTATACTGAATCAATATCCTGATCAAATTTGCCAACGCTCGTGCAAGCATCTGTTTTCTGCATTCATACCTACCTAAAGATTGAAGAGCCACAACTCTCTCTTAGGCAATGGGAGCAGCTTGTATACACCGAAGAGCAGAACTCTCTAACCACAGAGGAACCATAGCAGGTACGGTTTCCCAGCAGCTCTTGGTGAGAGTAAGCGGAGGGAACAAAATTTTCTATTAGCATGCTATCAGCATGCACAGTCTACACGCAGAACCACCCACAACTAACCACGTCCACCGTTTCACCAGCTGTATTACAGTAAGTTGATCATATGTGCACAAAGCAGCAGAGTGACTGAAAAAGGAAAACTTTCTATGCATCTAATGATATACGAAGCATGTCTTTTCAAAAATATGTGCAATGATACAACAAAGTATTAAAAAACCCATAACAAACTAGAGAGGAAAGAAAATACAAGCACAAAGAAAGAAAAAAGGAGGGTAAAAATGAATTAATCAATAAAACCATACCACTACACAAATAAAGTAAAAAGCTGCCCTTGGAAATCCACTGAAAGTCAATCAGAAAACGAAGTCCAACTCTTTCATAAGTCCTAAAATTCACCTAAGTCAATAGGTGGTTATAAATAAAAAAAAGTTGTAAAAAAGGTAACTAAATGCAACTAATGCACCTCCAGCAGGTCCCATTCACTGTTCCTTTTCCTACTGGTACAACAGGAAGACAGACTGTTGCCATGAAGTTACCCCTAACAAGTAAAAATGGACAATGCACAGTAACTCTGCTTTGGATTTATGGAGCGAGCTTCTGAGTCAAAAGGTCACTCCTAAATAGAGATCAGGTTAGAATAGATCTGTGGAAAACCTAAGTCTTCCTCGCCAAGCGTGAGACAACCCAGGAGATAGAGAACGGACTGGCGAGCCAGCATTCCTCGCCCTCCCCGTTGCACAGAAGCGATCCCAGCCAAACCGCTTTCACAGAGATGTCTTGGTGTTTCAGAGTATACGTGGGTATGTGAGTGTGAGCGGTAAATCAACTTGCCTCAAGATTTTACCATAAAAAAAGCACTTTCTCCTTCCATAAGGTGTACTGTGTAGAGTTTTATCACCTTAATTTCCTACATCTGTACAAACTAAATACAGTTCTACTGTCCATTTCCTGACATGAACACAATTGCTTTTATTTATGCTAGTTGAGCCCTTTTCTTGAACTACATCTCACCTGTTGATTTAAATCACTTTAAAAAGACTAGTAAAACACACTATTAGGGTAAACAATGAAATACCATCATAGCCCTACGTACTCTGTCTGACTTAATGAGGACACGTTCACAATTCTAGCAAAAAAGAATCTACTTCATGAAGGCAGACGCATACCATTCTTCACCGCTTCAATATTTCTTTCTCAAGTGTTTTTGCTATCCCCCGTACAAAATGATTTCTTTTCTGGACACAATGAATACACAACTTACTACAAGACCAGATAAAACCGACACAAACATGAATGCTTCTAAAGAAAGATGGTAGTTTTCAACAAGAACACAGCTGTAATTTCAGCAAATCTTTCAGAGCAGTAATAAAAAAGAAAAAGGAAATCACACGCTTCTCAAAAGGAAGCTGGTAGAGGGAAACTGCAAAATCTTTAATATCACTGCCTCTTTAAACTTGAACCACTTGTTAACTCACACCCACATCCTATTTCAGTATATTCTTGTGAGGAATGAATGCAGACCAGACTACTCCATCACTGATTCTTGTAGGTAAGAGAATTCTTGGAACACCCAGATGGGAGGCAACCTCAGCAAAATTACCAATATTGTTACTGTAGTTGTGATGATTCTCTTCTCAAATTCACAATTTTTGGCAGGATTAGGCAAGAAATGCAAGAGCTTACAAACAAATAAAAAAATTACAAGAAATTTACTGCGCTTCTGCTTAGTTCATTTTTGCAGGGTATGATGTTAGTGGAACTGACGTACCACACATAACCAACCTATCTTCTGATGGTGCTTAAGAAGCAGACGACCAACTATTCTTCAATAAAAAAAAAAAACTTCAATATATTTAAACTTCTACTATCTGCTGAATCCTTAGTAAAATCAAGATACAATACATGACACATTCATGGCAATTTTGCATACCTCTTACTATCACGCAGGTTCACAATGCCTAAGAATCCACTAGAATGCACATCTCAAAGCTGCTACAGCTTCCAAAAAATGCAGTAGACCTTAACATTTCTCTTTTGTGCTATATACTATTTTTTTCAAGTAAAAAATGAAGTCTGCACTAACATAAAAGTTGTTAGGATTGCCTACAAAAGAACAGTTAAAAAGAACTCAATGAGACCATCTACAATTTCCAGAATCTCTAACAACTAAATGGATGACACCAGCTTAATGTTTGGTTAAATCTGGTCTGGTTAAATCCTTTACAGCAATTGAAGTGCTTGACCTACAAATCTGAGTTCCCTTTACTGTGACTGCACACTTAATACCTGCTGAAACTTTAAAGATACGGGAAATGAAGCAAGTGGCTTCCAGGGCTTAAGCCTGACTAAAGGAGGTATTGGTATTGGTGTTCAAGAATTTGCTGAAGAAATTGCCTTTGTTATCCACAAGCCGTTCAATCTCAGCCTTAGTGAAAGAAAGCAATGAAAAGGAAAACCAGGACAAACAGTTCACATGCAGGACACCCTCTCTCAGCTATTCATGAGGCAGCACGCAAGGATCTTCCAGCCGCTATGAAATCTTACACTGGTTCTTGTAGGTTGTTGCATCTGTAAGCACTTAACACTTGGCTTCTGGAAAGCAGCAGATAGGAACTCAACTCCAGAGGAGAGTGAACGGCTCTAGAACACCAACATTTATCCGCTGCACAACTGTTTGAACTTTAAACTAAAGCAACCTAGGGTAAATAAATATCCTCATGAACTCTCACCATCCTTTACCACCAAAGTGCCGCTTGGCAACAAATGAGTCACACTGAAAAATGTTTATGTAAAAGAGATAATCGGGACTCATTTACAACACTTACACTGTTTCACAATGAGCTGCTGATAATTTTCAGTTAGCCCTAGGATCTTTTCTTAAAGTTTGCAGGGTGAGCTCCATAGCAAGCCATATTTTCTTGTTCATTTTACCCCTAGAACACCTCTAACCTCTTGGATAAAATTTGGAATACTTCTTTCCAGAATTCCACAACTTTTACTTATCTTTGATGAAGTCAAAAATCCGTTATTATCATCAAGCTAGCCAGCAGTTCTAAACCAAACCATTTACAGAAAACAGTATCCCTGGCACTGCTGAAAGATGTTAATGGTTTAAAACTGTTAATTGTAGAGAGACTATATTACTGTATCATTGACTACAAGGGTAAGTTTAATCTTTAGAGAAAATCACTAAATATATGGAATGGCAGACACACAGGAACTTTAATAAAGACTATTTCTTAACACCAGGCTGGTTCTCCCTGCACCACCCTTTCCTCAATCAGTAAGTGTAAGCAAGTGCAAGTAACAACCATCTGACCACTGGAAGTTAAATTAATTAAAATTTAAAAGAATTAAATTAAAAGTATGCTTCAGCAGTTAATAATTAGAAAACATTTATGTCCTTAAGTAAATTATCATTCTGACTTTAAATTAACCACTACTTCAGTCTGGCCAAAGTATCAGAACACAAAGCATACTGCCTACTCTCATACTTACTGCTCAGCTCAGAATTTGTTATCTCACATTTCTAAATTCAGTCAGGACTATCTAAGAGTCCTAATTTGCAGGCCACGGTCTAACAGATATTTTTCCAAGACCTGTCCTCTCAATTTGGAGAGTGACTGCAAGTCTTATGTATTTTGTTTGGCTCACCTAGCATCACTGAGTATTAATCTTTGCTTCCTGAACAGTTAACGCCCATTCCCAAATATCATCATTTCTGTCAAAAAGCAGCAATGTTTGACTTTCTACCGACTGACTGACTGACGGGCTGGGCCCGATACTCTCATTCTTTATGAATATATAATTAGGCATTTAAGCTAGATTTTACTATTTTGCAATCCACTTTTAATCACATAAGGCTATAAATAACTGGTGTGTTATATACAACTGACAGCTCAAAGATAATGTAATCACTACTAGTAGGGGTAATTACATAAAACACTTTCTTTTAAAATTTCTTCAGACTTTCCTGTTATTTCACACTGATAAAGCACAGCAGTGCTTGTGGTAATGACAGTTACAAGGTGAGGTACTTCTCCTTCATTGGAAAATTCTTCCTGACAGTCTTGAAATTCCCAGACCTTTGCAGGATCAGTCCAGCTGAGCTTTGCTGACATCCCTCCTGCTCAAGAAGTGAGGGTGAGCTATGTGGTAGCGGGGACCGTTGTACCTGTCAGACTACAAAGAGAGCATGCTAGAAAAGAAGGTTCCACAATCCAATGTCAACGCTGAATAAACCGCCCAAAGTGCAAACTAACAAGAAGCAGAGCCAGAAGTTTCCACTACTCTGTGCTCTGTACATGAAGCGGAGCCAAGACTTTCCACCGCTCTGTGCTCTGTAGCATAAGACCAAATAGATATTCAAGCACACAGTTAACAGGACAGGAGGAAAAGTAATTCTGTGCTCCTCCACTACACTGAGCAGGATCAATGACCAGGAAATTCAAGGAGTTTATGCAAGGAGCACAGACTTGCAAAACGTAGCATCAGGAAACTTTATGAAGACCACAGAATTCGGGCTATTACGTACTTACCATATTACTTTTTAAACATTTTCTTTCTGAAGAATTTATCCCAGATTGCAACCACCATTTCATATGAAGCTGTAAAAAAACCACTATATGATGTTTCCTACTATCTATTTACTAAAAATCTCTATGCACAGATTAGAATTCAAAGAAATCAGGACCTAAGTCTGTTTGCCCATACGTGAAGACTGGTTTCCAAAAGAATGATTTCTATTACTCTGGATACAATGCATACGGTCTCGGTATATAGAAAAGTTGTAACACGGAGAGTTTTAGAAACCTGATGCTAGAATTAAGAAAGAGCCTCAATATTCTACTCTCTACCCTAGAGCAAAATTAGCAACACTTTGAAGTTCTGGCACAAAATCTTCAAAGTCTGCCTAACATTAACAAAGAGTTTGGGTTGACGCACACTGTTTAAAAGGGACTATGAAAACTGGAGGCCTGAATAAACTATTATGGTTTAGGATCCAGCCCTTCCATCCCCTCCCTACAGTCCTGTGTGGCTCCAGACCTCCCTGGCAGACTTCCCTTCCTTCTAGCTTTGGCCACAGGACACACCGCAGCATTTCTATCCAGAGGCCGGGTTTCAGGATGCCAGGGTTCAGCATGAGGTCTCATCGATGTTTCCCCATTCTATTTCCACATTCCTTTAGGTTCTCCAGCACTATGCAGAACACCACAGATTAGAGCTACTGAGGTACCTAATCTAACCACCAACAAGGAGAGCAGATAAACTGCTCCCAGAAAAGCAATCACTCCTGTGCAATTCCTATCAACCACCACCTTGGCCCGCAGTAACATTTCAACAGGACGCATTTATGGCATACCCAACCTCTACCAGCATGAAAGCACAAAGCCTAATTTCACGTGAAAAATTCCAGGCCTCACATCCTGTTCAGTATTGCACTCATCAATTCGATTGTACAAATAGCTGGGAAGATGCTACTGCTGCATTTTTGCTATTAAATACTCCAGGCTCGCTTCTCCGATATCTTGCATTTTGCTTGGACACAGGCATGAGGGAAAAGTGAGTATAAAACACTAATATTCTCTTTTTTTAATATTTAAAGCTTATTTTGCACTGCTGTGTAAAAACTATATGCTCATCGCAGTACCTGGGCAGTAAACACTGTGATGAAGAAAACTGTTCTAACCGCATTTTACTGGACAAGCTTTTAAAACAAGTTGTAAGCAGTAAATAACTGTAAGATGGACTTTATGTATATTTGTTATATTGGGTAAATAAATAAAAGTTTCCTGGACTTGGTTCGAGGCTTTTATATTTGTGGGATACTTGCCAGCCTTTGTTTTAAACTTACAGCAAGAGAAAGCAAGTACACTGTTGTATTTCACAGAACATCTATTCTGTTACCGCATGACAAAAACCACTGACCATACTAATACTTACCTAATTCATTGAAGAGTATCTCCTTAAACTTGGCAGTAAAGTACAAAGAATTCCAAATGTAATTCTTAACGTCCCCAGCCCCAGACACTGGCAGAGTTTAGAAGCCAGGCTTTCTCCAAAGGAATGCTTTTAACTTCCGCACTAACAGGGCTGAAATTATTGTAGAAAAAAAAGTGTATTTCCTTTTTCCTTAAAACACCCACTGTCTTCTGTGCAATTCAGCCAAGGTTATAGAAAACTCTATGTTCTAAGTTTGGTGATCCAAATCCTTCAGTCTTTACTTAGGCAAAACTCCCACTGAAGTCAGTGAGAGTTTTGCCTGGGTAAGAACTGCTGGGTTTGGCTCAGAACATACGCAGAGAACACGAGGGAAAGGCATTGCTGCATGTAAGTAGCTCGTGTTTCCAGCCATGAAAATCATAAATTACTTTACAACATACAAATGAGCATCTTAATAATTTCATATTACTTACATTATGTTGTAGACAACATATAACAAAAGGAATAGAGAAAGGCTTGTACGACTAGTGATAAAGTGACCATGACGACACTAATTCTGTGTGCAGTTCCAGCTTTTCAGTACAACTTCTTACTTAACAATCATGAAAAAAAAAATTTGAGACCTAAAATAGAAACTCCTCTAAAAAAGGCAGGCAATGTTAGCGCTGGGCATCTCATGAGTGTGAAGCTCTGCTTAAAGCTGTGTACCTCATCGTATCTGTCTTCTACTGCAACCCACAGGACACTGTTCTTCAGTATGTCTCACAGCCCCACTAGAAAAGCGGGGAGAATATCTGAGATACAGAAAGATTTAGGTTCATAGAAATGCTTCATAGAAAACCAAACACTCTGTTACTTAACAGGTAAAATATTGCTGTTGTGACATGTCCATTCTGGGTCTTCAAGGCATCTTAGCACGTTTGTGCTTGCCTGAGTATGTTCTCTCTCACACGTATGTATGTGCTCTCTGCATGGATTCAGCATATGTTCGCAGATTCGGACAGCTGTAAACGCCATCAGCATTGTGAGAACAGAGATGTGGGGACTTTAATAATGGTTTAAGAGTGAAGACTGGTTCAAACTGAAGTGAAACAATTAAAAACTTTAAAATTAAGCATAAGTTTGATTAAGCCAATTTCAGCCAACCTTCAATGTTCCACAGAACTACATTTTAAGTATCATGCTTCATTCTTAATTTGCTTCTGCATGTTCCTCCCTGCCCCCCCCCCCTCCCCCTTTTAAGTTTCTTTTAAGTTTAGATACAAATTCATAAATCGGTTTCCAACCCTTGTAAAACTCAACTTTTGGTAAGTTAAATAACTGAACTTTTTTGCTCACTTTGAGCACATGACCCTGACAAGACTGCATGACATAACACTACCAAAACCCCTAATACCCTAAGTTCTGACTTTTGATATTTTTTGAGTCCTACTCTTCTGCTCTGCCAGTATACATGTAAAACAGTTGGATCTGCCACCCGAAATGAACTTTCACAAATATTTAGACCTCTCCCTCGCTCCTTGAATGGAGATTTAAGGATTCAGGCTCCACCCTGGCAGCAGAAATTAAAAAGTAATAGGAAATAGATACAAATCTCTTGAGTACTAATTTTCCACCTCTCCTTAGTATTCTCTGTTCTGCACCTGTAAGAAACCAAGACAAGGCATTCTTACCCGTGTATTAACCACACAGAGATTTTTCGAAAGATTTATGAAAGCTGCAATACTCTCTACACATGATCTTCAGCGAAATTAACTGGCTTGCTAACTGGTGGAAAGTCCTCAATTCAAACTCAAAATCTGAGGAAGCTATAAAGAACTCTGAAAGTTTTAAAAACAACATTTCCCATATTCAGTAAATTTCAAAAGAAAGTTTAAACCTTTCTAATGAACTGATGGAACTGGATGAACTACGCAAATATTTCAATCGTCCCATCATTCTCACAGAACTGCATGCAGTCTTACTTTACTTGATAAGGAAATAAGATTACCTTTTTGAAAATCTCTATGTAACATTTAAGGCCTAAAAACTTTAATAATCCTTTTATTTATTTATTCTTTTGTTCCTCCCCAGCAGGTCTTTTCCATCTGGGTCCGTAAGAGCACTTTGGGAGACAATCACATAGGACAGAAGTAGTTGTTGGGCTTCAGCAGAGGAAGCCTGTGGAAGACAAGGAGGATTTGCTGCAGGGGAGGGGCCACACAAGCCTGCATTCCAAGTATCAAAAAATTACTTTAATGGAAGACTTGCCTGCACCAAAATCCCATGTCTCACGGTCAGTCAGTGAGTGTTCTCGCTCTCCCAAATCGTGGGGCACAGGGCTACCACCTGATCACCTTCACTTCCCATGCTATTTCCACTGCGAGTCCTTCGTGACTTGCAGGAGGGGAGAAACTCCAGCTTTCCCACCCAAAACAAATTCTTGTATCAAAATCTAAACTAGTTATACTTACGGGGGGAAAAAATACATGCAACAGGAAGCAAAACAGTATCTCCAGAAAAGTTCAGATCTGTAATACAGGCATAGATTCTCACCTTCCTCACACAAAAAGTTGTTCTCAGTACAAAGAAATGCATCTTCTTTGTACCCTTAATATTTCCAAGTAACGGAAACAGAAGGGATTCTCTCCCTCAGGTTTCTCTGAAAGAGGCTAACAAACACATTGACTTTCTTTTTGGGGAGGAAGCCACGTGTAGTAGTAAACTGTTATGATGCCACTGCTGTGCTTGCCTAAAAAAATATGGGTGAAGGCGAGCAAAAATAAGTCATTTGTAAAGTCAGATGGTTCTGCAAATGGATCGGCATGTACGGTTACCACACACAAAAGCAGTGAGGATGGACTTTATCTGGGAGATTAAGATGGGAAGAAGGTATCAGCTTGTGCCGCTTTACACAGAAAGTGGGTTTAAACCCCTGTGGCACTTTTCTCCTTTTCTTTCTGGCAAGAGTGCCGAACTCTGCTGTGGCAGGTATTCCCATCAGTTATGTCTCCACCTGTTTTACAACCAGTAGAGGAACTGAGCTCTCCACATCGTTGATGCAGAGCAGTGCATTTCAGAAGGGACAGAGCCTACAGCAATGGGAAATGAGTCAGAGGACAAATAAGTATTACTACTTGAGCCTTCTACATACCTGGAAACCACTAACCCTTCAGATGAAAAATAGATGCTGTGTTACCAGGTTGCCATGATAGATCTTAGAAAGACACAGACAGTTTTATGTTCTTATAAGTGTTCTTCACTGAAAGGGAAACTTGGAAGTAATAAAGCATTTTCTTACAACTGAAGCCTGACCGCAACTGCTGCCAATTCAACAGTAAACTGGCTTCAAGCGCGTGGAGTCAGATGGTTTCAGCTTCAGCACTACAGGGAAACCAGCTCTGCAGCCTGGCACAACCGCTCGCTGGACATCTGCCACGATTGTGCATTGAGTTAAGCTCCAGACAGACTGTAAGAGCTGAACTTTAAACCATTTGTATGTTCAACGTACACAAATAAATTTATAGCTGCATTAAAAAATGTCATGCTTCAAGGATTAACCTCTAATAAGCTCTCTTGCTATGTTAACAAAGACATTTAAAATCTGCCTCTCCAAGGACTCAGGTTAATGAAGGCAATTCAAAATGAAATTTTAGGGCCTCATTATATCTAATAAGGGATTAGTGACACCAGCAATTTTTAAGACCGTTTGCGGACACTTTGATGCTGCCCTGTGGCTTGGGACTCCCTCATTTTGCCTCAGGACTGCCAGACGAAGGTAAGTTAGGCAAGGTGAATCGAACGTTACAGAAGCCAGTGGAATGATGTAGGACTTGAAAATGGAAATAATTTTCAGAATGTGATGACACACAGCTTTCATTGTAGGCATTCCACCATCTAACAATTGAGCGTTATCCCTGTTCAACAGGTGAGCTGAGCAAGGCCAAGCAGGTACAGCAATCTGCCTTCAGAGCGTAGCTGTTCTCACGCAGCAGAGTTCACCAAGGGAGAACACCCGCGGCTGAGCAGAACTTATGTGACACTAATGCAGCTGCACGCACTACCAGAAGTTTCCTACCTGTTAAGTCAAGCAAAGGCAAGACAAGAAATACATAGCCGAACAGGGACTAGTCAATGGGAAGTTTTAAGATCTGACCAGTTTAAACACACTGACAATCTCAACAGCTTACCTATACATTTGAGACAGGCACCATGATTTTTGATAACAGGAGAGATCACGTGGAAGAAAGTGATCCCATCAGCACTCCCAGTCAGCAACAGTTGACAGTGTAAGCCTGTCTTACCTCTGTTAGAGAGTCTATACAGAAATCACCTGTCCCGAACATCACAACTTCAGAAAAGCTTTATTTGAAATATCAGACTAACTAGACAATAGAGGATCCATATGGGAAAGACCCCTTAAATCAGGGTCGGCCTGTACCATCAGAACTGAAGCAGCTACAGAAATTAATGTATTGCTAGGAAGAAACTAAAGCTGGCAAAACAATTCCGATGACATTCCACATCAGAAAAAAAACCCAAATATCAGAAGCTTGCCTTTTCTCTTAGGTGCTATTGTGCAACTGTTTCCAAAATTACTCTTAGTTTTAAATACAAAATGCTGAAAGGCCTTACAGAGATGTCCATGACCTTACATATTTCCTGGGAAATCGTCAAATATTCAGACTATGCAGGTTTTGTAGGTTTATTTCCAAACAGAAGGCATATTCCTAAATTTAACTGCTTATCTCAGAACCTTCAAGGACAGAAGGCAAATAAAAAGGAATAAAGATGGAAATTGCCAGGTTGAGAAGAAAAATCATTAAGATAAGGCAACCTGCAACAGAAAGTTGGACTTGCTTAGCCACAAGGACAATTCTAATCTTATATTCCAGTATGACTATTAATGCTTTTATTTTTTGCCTAGCCAAAACAGTAAAAATACTTAAAAGTGAAAAATACCAGGGAGAAAATTTAGTTACATTTTTCAGATCTTCAAGGACATGAAGTTTAGTTTGACCTCTGACCATAAACTATAAGGTTTCCAGTTTGCATTTCATTTGAAAAAGTTCAACAAATCCTAGCAGAAACCACTCCACGGGACAGATGTAAAAAAGAAAAATAAAACCAAAACCCAGAAAAACCCAGCCACACAACTGGTAAGGCAATCCGTTCGTGCATCTGATAATATTCTAAAACTGTTGATGTGACTTCACAAACTGTGGTCTGTGGCTTGGGCTTCACGCAGCCTACACAAATACACAGCAAGGCTGCAATCCATTAAAAATCGTGTATAATTAATTGAGAAGCAATATTACGTTATATAGTCTACCCAGAAGATGCTATAAAATACAATTAAAAAGAGTAGTTCATGTTCACTGATGTCAGGGACACAATAAGTCTGAGAGCACATATTCAGTAAGTGAATAATGTATTAATGGCGCTAATTAGACATCACCTTATCTCTGATACAAAGGCTTAAAACATGGCAAACATCTCTTTTTTCTTTCTCTTTTTGTTTGTTTTTTTTTTTTTTTTTCAAGAGGGGGGAAGAGGGATACGAGTATAAAAGGAGTCATTTTACAAAGATAATACTTTACAATACAAAGAAAATGATGCTCAGGAAACTATTGGACAAATTTATAAAAAAGATATATCTGGTTTATCTCCTCTTTTGGGTTAGGCTTTAATTAATTCTGAAGTATCACAAATCAACAGTGAATAAAGACCAATTAACCAAAGAACTCCGATTCTTGTATGGACAAGCAGAGCTCCTTCTACCACAGACTCATTCAATGAATAACTAACTATGAAAGCAATAAAATTCATTACCTTTTTCTTTGGATATCACTTGTTAGCTTCTGATATTTATCATACTGGACTACTGAATTCTGATGAAACAGTTTTTCTCCCACGCATAAAATTGTGAGTAGCTTCAAGACTTTTTTTTTTTCTTTGAGGAAGAAAATTTTTTTTTAAACAGGAAGAACAGATTCGATTACTTCATTTTTAAACATCACTACAAAGTCCCTCTTAAGTTCTTCATTACTAATGTCAGCACTACTGCTCGATTGCAAAATATGTCACTTCCCGATACCTGCACCAGCAGGAACTTGACCTAATTAATTTTCAATAAACCTCACACGTCCGAAGACGTCATTAACCACAACATCCAGGTCTCAAGACGCTGCATAAGAAATATGCACCTGGAAAGAATCCTTTACAATCATGCTGGCAAGGCCCACATAATTAATTTTATTCCCAACTTTATTCCCAACTTTTCTTTAGTTGCCAGTAACACTGTGGTCTTAAAACTGCTGGAAACATGGTTCCATTGCTTTGTGTAGAAATTCCTATAATCTCCAGAAAATGATGCTCACACTGGTCCTACCCAAGGAGAAACTCACGTACTGTTTCAAGGGAACTGCTCAAACATTTGAAGCTGTGAACATGTTCAAGTACTTTGCTGAACAGGGCAATGTCTCTGATAATGGGGTACCAAATTTAAGTGGTATATTGTTTAATTTTTAATGACAGATGATGATGAAAAGTTAGAAATTATAATCTTCCCCAGTTACTTACCGTAACGGTTGGGATTACCAAACTGGTTGACTACCAGGAAAACTATCACAACACCGACACAATCTTTTCCCTTGAGCGTAAACATCCTTTGTATTTAAGACAGATAAAAAAATAAAAAGAGAAAAAAAAAATCCAAAACCAGGAAAACTGGGATAATCCTGTAATAATTGCTGTAATGCCACAAAGTGCTGGGATGCAATCACATATTTTTATTTTTCTGAAACACACAGCCGGAAAATACTGCTTTTGGTCTTTGACTTGGCCTGAGAACTCATCTATTGCAGGCCCTTGGAAGCCATAAACAAAGACTTCATTCCCCTACAGGATTGACAGAAGACACCAGAAAAACACTAACCACCAATGACGGCACATACAGCAGTTCTATCATAGAAGTACAGTTACCATCTGGAAAAAGAGAAGAACAATAAGGTTGAAAGAACACTTTTCCCCCATGCAGTAATGTTAATTAAAAATTCATCTAGCTTACAACCTAACTTTCTCTGCGACTGGTTTCATTAAATGTCCAGGCTGAAACATAGTTTCATTCTTCTGCCATTGGCAGAAGGTTGTTATCCCGGCAGCGCTGGACGTGATTAATTGGTACAAGGCACGTGCCTGGACTCTCCTTGAATTATACACAGGCCATTCACCAGTCTCCACCTTTTGACAATGTTTTAAAATTAGATTTTAAATAAACAAACAAACAAACATTATGCCACAGCACTTTTTTGAATGAAAAAGGGACAGTACTTCTGAATTTTAGCACTGCCATTCTAAAATTTAAAATTATTTACACAGAGTTTAGTCATCTCCTACTATTTTTAGATGTGCCCCACACCAGATGTTTTTTTCCTTCTTTATGTTGCAGGATACCACATTTATTTCCAGATCCTCCCAACCAATGCATTTACAACTCAGCCATCGTACGTATTTGTACAGCGCGTGTAGGAAAACTTGCATCCAATCAAGGCAGCAGGATTTGGCTAATGACAACTCTTTCCTAAATCCTGAGTTGCCAAGAAGGAAACCCCATTTATGACAGCCTTAAATCTGTGACAATTTGGCTTTCATTATCTTCACCTGAGCCAAGACTTCACCTTGACATTCCCAATGCTGATCCTCCACTGTTGCTTCCCTGCAACGTCTCCCTGATGAAGTCTCCAATAGTTTCCACAAGGCTGATTGTTTTTCAGGTCATTTCCTTACTTTCCTATGGCCAAATTCTCTTAAAGCAAACAATGTTTTAAGCCATAGTATTCACTTCTTTTTGAAATTTTGCCAAACTGTTTATGATAAAGCAGAAATTTCCTTCTGACTTGAAGAAGAAGCATTAGCATTTTCAAGCAACTTCAGTTTGTGAACTAACTTCTTATCCTTTATAGGGAGATGTGAAAGTTCTACAAATTTTAACTTGCTTGCTAGGTATTCCCAGCTTTCTCCTCAACAGAGAGAAGAACCCAGTCCTCAACCTTCAGCAAGAACAGTGCTATAGTGCTATAAGCACTGAAATTTGTTCTTGCAAGTTCTGAAGTGTTTCCCCTTCACTAAAAGACAGCTTCACCGGCTCTTTCATGCTTATTTAGCAGCTGGAAACAGCTGCAGATGTTAACTTTTGATCTCATCTGCTCTCAATCAATTCTGAAAATGAACGGTGGCATATATGGCTGGAGCTACACCAACTGCCATTCTTCCCAAGGAGTAACGGACTTCTGTGCATCACAATACTGACTTCTGACAACATGGAAAAACGTATTGGATTTTTCCAAGTAACTCCTACTTTTTCAGTACACTGTGTCTTCTCTTGTAAACAGAAATTTACTGATTCTTCTTTCCTAAAATTGCCTTTGGGAAAATCATAGAAGAATGAGACAGTTCTTTTTTCACAAGCAGAATCTACTGCAGTGAGAATGCCAAAATTAAAATTAGCCTAATGACTCGATGTACCCACTACGGAAGCAAAAAATATGGACAGAAAAAAAAAAAAAAATCACACTCAACAAACAACATTTATTATCACCTATAAAATAGTGTGATATTTAGGTAGTTAGGAGTGAGAGCAAAGAAGCAGCTAGATCTGTATTTGATAGATTCCTGGCCTGATTCTCACTGAGACTAAGGTTCCTTTAAAGCCTCTCGGTATCGAACGCTGTGCTACGTGAAGAGAAGTCAGTACAGCTGAAAATAAGACTACTAGTTTTTCATTTCTTCCGAATAAATTACTATGATGTTTACCTTTATTTAAACCTTAAGCATGGTTTTACTTAGTTATTAACCATTTTTATGTGGTTAGAAACTGATTTCTGCCCTTACAAATAAAGCATCACGACATTAGCTGTCACTCCTGGCATTTCTCCCTCTCACCTGACCACCAGCAGCGGTGGTCATTCAGTAAGAAAAGGCAGGACACAAACCAGTCTCTGCCGACTCGCTGTTATCAGAGACGCTCCCCAACAGCCACACTGTGACAGCTGGACACATCAGGTATCTTCTTACTCACACTATCAGGACGGTCCGATAGTGGAGTTGCTTATCATTTTGCTTTGCTTTAGCTTTGTTAATTTCCTGAACCGTAATAAAACAGCTGAAGAAAGATCTCATATTCTTACGTTGATCATTCTTAATTGCTGGTTTCTTTGGTAATGCACCGCTCTTCCCAGTGCCATCGTATCACCAATAACCGAGCGTCTCGATAAATGTAGTACATGACGAGCGTTTGGTGGATGCTCTGCCAGGGAGCCTGAGGATACCACTGAACAGTTAACCTTGAAATACCAGACAATCACCTGGGTACCTGAAAATTTCCAAAGGATGAGATGCAGCCACAGAGCAAATGATGTTGTAATCGCCTCCCGTCACGAGCAGGGTGTGCGTGTGCTATTCGTAATGGCATGGGGCTACTACACCCCTGTCACTCATCCTCTTCCAGTTCCTCCACAGTACCAAGAAAATCTGTGCCTGAGGTGCTCAGTATCAAAATACGTAAGCAAATACTTCACAAAATTGTCTTCAGTTCTGTGGACTGGCTCAAATAACATAATTCTACCATTTCAGCAAAGAATTTTCCATTTGATGAGGAAATAAAGAAAGCCACTTTTTAGTTATTCTGTGTCCTTGTGCTTTTCTAGAGCATATTGGCGCAGAGCTAACATCAAAACAGTTGGTGCCCCTGGCTAGAACACTTCACTATCACCTGCTTGTTCAAACAGTAAATAAATCTCAGTTTTCAAGTACTTACAAGCAAGAGTCCAGCACGTGTTTCAAATGCTCTATTCATGTACAGATGTTAATATACCCTCCATACACTGAATGTTATCAAATGTGATTTTGTAGTCTATGCAGCAGCTACTTAAAACTCTTTGAAAGTATACTGAAATTAGTACATTAAGAGAGAACAGACCTTTCCTTGGAGGGGGTAATTTCTTATGGTACATCTATTAACTGTTTGGCATTAAAATGCAGCATTTCCACATGTTTTATCTTTGCTTCTTTAATTTCAACTTCCAAGGAGCAAGGAGGCAATCTTGTATTAAAATACCAAGCTTTCTACTGCTATGTTATCCTTTACCTGTGACGACTTACATATTAGTCAGTATCTTTTCAAAAAATAGTTCTAAAAAACCTTTTAAGTTTTTGATGAAAGAAGTGGTTTCCAACTAACATATTTTAACAACAAAAGGATTTTTCCTGTAAGTGAGAAATGTTAAAGGATTTATTCCCACCACTATGACGTTTTGGGAAGAAATCTCATGAAAAATTGAAGCAATCATTATGCTGCAGTCAAAAAGCAGTTACGGTTTGGAAGGATTACTTTATTGACTCCTAATTCACCTCACTCTCCTGTGTCTGCCAAACGGGTGGGAGTGGAAATTTGTCAAAAAGTTCTGTCTCTTGATAAAACCTTCCTCACAACCCACACGCTGAGAAAATAATACCTGTAACCCAGGAAGAAACAGATCGACAGCTTCAGGCAATGACATACACAGGCAAACCTTTAATTTAATACTCTCTCATGCTCCACTTTCATGTGTCTCATTTAGAAAGGGTCTTTAAAGAGAAGCAATGTAGCTGCTGTCAGTGATATAATTGCTGTGTTGGTGCCTTTGGGTCCTTAAACACACCACTGGATGATGTTTGATCCCTGCTGCCGTCCCTTCGGCAGCGATGAATAGTAAGTGATATGGAAGGAAGAATCAAGAAGGCTACAGACCACGTAAGGACAGGGATATCAAACAGACCGGTCCCCTTCTGTCCACTGCCTTTCAACCACGCAGCGAACGTTTGCTTTAAGTTCCTGACCTCTGCGTAATTCCCTCTGACTCTTGAGGGACAGGCTCTGAGCCACAGCCCCAGCTATACCTGCAGCAGAATTTGTAGCAACATTGCAGTCTTGACCTGAATAGCAGGGCATCTGCTCAGCTCCTCAGCACAGCCTCTTTCGTGAGCCGGGTCTCATTTCCCATTTCCAGAATGGCCCTGGTGGCAAGAGACTGGCTAATTCTATTAATCAACTAGTTTCCTTAAAATGTGTACATCATCCGCACGCAGAATGCAACAGTCTGTACACAAAATGAAAGATAATCTCAGATGCTGGGGGGGGGGGGGGGGGGGAGAAGTGTTTTAAGAAGTGATATTACTTAAAGGCAACCACCAGGAGTTTACAAGAATTTCCATTCTTTTAATTAAAGATTTTATGAGTCTTGGAACACATTCCTGTGCCCTATTATACATCAGAGCACTTAAGAAAAAAATTCAGAGCCTTATAACACTACCATAAAGAGATAAGAAAACCAAAGGAGTCGCCTTTAGAAGAAAGACCTATGCATACAACGACTGTTAGGACTGAAAAACAACTACAGGGACTTATTTTACTTACTAGATTTTATTCCTCGCTTTTCTGTTGTTTGTGAATACCTTTCAATACATCCTAATATAAACTACTTGCCTCCTAAATTCATAGCTTCATTTACAGGCTCAGCATGCTTGGAACAAATACTAAAATTCTGAGAAATTCAAGATAAACTTGCTGTGCCAGAAGAAAAAGCATTTACGTTACAGTGATGAAAATACATTCATTAGCATTCAATTTTAAGTGAATTATTACTTCAAAAAGCAAAGATTAAAAGAAAATAAAGCAAGTAAATCAAGAGAACTTATACTGATAATGAAATTCGATAAAGAAAGTATTTTGCCAACTGTTTCCAGGTAAAATAGTATTTCCAGGTGTAAAATTCATGGTAAATTCCTTAAAACTTATGTCTCTCTAGTAAGTAATCCAACAAGTTTCTAGGACAGCTTTCCAGCAAATGGTCTACGAACCATGTCTAAGAAACAAATTAGCTCATCCATCACACGTAACCATTTCTTTGGTAATGACTTAATGAATTTAGCTTAACTATGGTGGGACCAAGCATGACGCTGTAATTACTGTGGGAATTACTGCAGCCCTCAATCTGTCTTTTAGATGTTTATAGCATGGAACAAGAAGCTCAGCACAGCCTGAACCAGAGCCTGCAGCCCACAGGCTTTGGATCCAGCCCCGGGATCTGCGAGCTGTTAAGGAGGTAGCCTCAGGGACTCTGCCAGCACACCCCGTCCGCTGATACCTCAGTCCCGTCTTCCCCACACGAATCGGCAAGGGGAGGCAGCACAGGAAGAACTAAGCGCCCTACAGAAATCTTGAGAAGAAAACTGGAAGAATATTTATTCCGCCTAAACATAAAGGGTGAAAGAATACATTTGGAGTCATTTTGCTAGAATGTAATTAACTTTAAACCGCACATCCTACTACACTAAGTCTCCATCAACGTTTTTAAAGCAAAATAGGGTTGTGTTACTAATACTGCAGTTGAGACAAACAATAAAGCTAGGAAGAGCGAGGCAAGAATGCCAGAGGTCAAATAAACCTGTTCTGTAGCACTTACAGCAACAGCAATACAGCGCATATTCTTATAATTTGGCCACGTCTGTGGATATTTACTTGACAGGATTATTTTTCAACTATGGTATGTCTCACTTTCAGATGTTCTACTGGTGATGTCAACAATTACTGCCATATGTAAATTACCATCTGTCTTTTCTAACTCGGAACAGGGTAATTTTAAAGTAAATCCAAATAACTTTTCTTTTATGTATGCTGAATAAATAAATGGTTCAATGCCTCCTTAGTTAGAAGTCCACAAAAGCTCTCAAACATTCTCATGCTCCAAAAACAGAAGGGTTAAGGGTGATGTTTTATGGGAAAATATAGTCAAGGTGACATACCACTTTCTCAGGAGAATCAATGGAAGCCCTATTAACCTTGGCTTGCAGATGGGAATACTCAGGTATAGAGATGAGAAATTATTTTTGTCAGTACGTCAGTGGGAGAAATTATGTTTTCTTATATGCTGGCCCCATGGAAGTCAGAGATGGAAATGCTTCTTTTATTGGGTCATATCATGTGCTCCCTGCCCATAACTGAAGAAGGCGTATCCGTAAGTGCAGCCCGGAGACCCAGCAGATGTAGGGTAACCCGTTCATTTCCCGGCCATACAGAGTTTCTCTGAGACAGTGCTAGGATGCCAAACCATTAAGGTGCTGGAAAGGCTGATTCGCCAAGCATATCTACAAGTTGTTCTTATTGAAAATTGTTTTGAGCTCCCAAATGGTATTTTACCTCTCTAGCCCAGGAATTTGTAAGTAATAGCTGCGTAACGGCACTCCCCTACCTCACAGGACTATCACAAGGATAAGAAAATTGAAGACAAAAAAATCCACAGATACAATGGTAATTAAGGCTGTGCCAATACGGCTGGTAACGTAAAGCTGAGGGCAATAAATGAGAATCATTAACAGTCATGCAGTGCAAGCACTGCCACGTTCATTCTTCACAGTGTCCCTCCAGAGGACAGTGCTGGAATGCCATCAGCCTACTCGGCTGTGACCGGCTAATTAGCGTCTCCTCGGGCCTCTTCACAAGCACACACTATTTGCCACACGTGCAGCAGCTCTGACCATGTAACACCGGACAAGTCCACTGAGTAAGGTCAGAAATTTTACTCCAAGTCAGAAGAAAGAGAGTTCTTCCTTGGCAAGAGAAAAGTCAACCGAGAAATAGTGTCAAAAGGGCCACGACCAAGTTGTTTGTTGTTTTTTTTTCCTCTTGCTTTTTCCTTTTCCTCATCCCAATGCTGGGATGAGCTGTACCCCTCAGCTAACCTCAGAAACCAACTGGGCACGCAGGAAAGAATTCTACACAGGGATACGCACGCCCTGAAGGTGTTTTTTTAAATGCTCTCTTAAGGCTTTTCTTTCACAGCCCAGTAGAGCACAGAATTAATTCTATACATATATATGCATGCGTATATGAACACACACAAAGTTTTAGAAGCAAAATCACAACTTTAAGCTTACAATAAGTATCACAGGTCTTAAACAAGGTGGGAAAGATAATAATTAGGAATGGGAAAAGTGGTTCAGGTCTAATAGAAACTCTCTTTAGTCTCTTCTGAAACAAAATAATTATCTATTTTTAGGCATGAATGAAATCAGTTTACCTACAGAGAGAAGTGTTAAAAGTATTCATTGTCATGTAACTTATTAGTATATTTTCTTTTGGCCAGAAAGGGAACCTTGTCTCTGAGTGCAAAGCGTGTATAGTTTGGATTGCTGTCTGAACCAAGTCTTCTAAAGTTTGTCATTAATTCCTTTGCCAGTTTTTCAGTTAAGTATGCTTTGGACCTGTAAGTGTTAAGTTTCTTGCAACGGGTTGTGTTTGCAGGTAAAACATGATGTTTTCACCCTCTTTACGTCCAAATTGCAAAGGGAAGCATTTCACACCTGTGATTAAATAAACACAGCATTTATAATAAAAAAATATATTAAAACAACCTTTGAGGACGTTGCTCAGTATCTTCTACGCTTCATGTTAACTGCTGTATGAAGAAAGCTAAAGAGCATCCAGTGTTCAGATATTTTTCAACCTAAACAGTATCCATATACTTGAATAAAAATATTGCTTGTATAAACAACTTTATTTATTAACTGTAGCAAAAGAACCTGTTATCTGAACAAATACTATTCAAGAACTGAAAATAATTAGGTTTAAATCTTACAAACCAGTTCAACTTTACTTAAACCTGAATGAATACCATGTATTTTTAAGTGTAGTCAGACTTTGACCAGCTGCCACATTAAAATACAGATCAAATCAACATTGAAGTTACATGTGAGGCTTAGTTCCCTTTGTCTGCACATTTTGTCGGCTAGACTTATTTTTTTTAATGCAAATAGAAAACAATACAAACAAAACTCAACATTGTACAATTTGATTTTGCTTTTTTGCTGAGGAGGCCAGGCTGGTGACTTTAGTACATTTGGGCAGCCCCACTGACACCTCTGCTGATTCAAGTACTACTGACAGTACTGATTCATGGTCAGCGTGTATGACATTAAAGAAGCTACTACAACAGGAAGAGAATTCAGCTGAAACAACTACAATACCAAGGAAAGTGAAATTCTCTTCTCAAAATACGAATATCTATCAAGTATGCTGAGAAAACAATATTTAAAAGGCCACCTGCTTGACGATGAGTGAAAAATAATTACATTCTTAAGAAGACCTGAAAATACAGGGATAGGCTATTCCTCAGGAAGACCCTCTAATTGCTCAAAGATTTCTCACGCCCAGCGTATCTAGTCAAACCAATGATTTTCATGGTAGAGGCAATTCCAAACCACCAGATTAGAAGACGTGGAAACGAGGAAACCTTGATTAAGTATTGTTTTGAAATTAGGAGTTCCGGCCTCATGCATCCTGCAGAGCAGCACATACGTTTACCCGGCTTCATCTTTACTTTCTAATTCCTCATCACACAGATTTCCCATCTGATGCCAACTTCGCCTTAGCTCTTTCTCGGTCAGAGAAGACAGCAGTTCAGTCTGTTGGTGAGGACAACTGCTCCTGGACATGCCAGAGAGAAGGACGCGGAACTCTGACCCTCTAGCAAGGCTGCTCCTGGAAGGAGGTGCCAGCTAGAGCTTCCAGCTATGGATGAAGACAGTCAGGCTCACTTCCTAAGAAGCACGCAAAAAAAAATTTGGTCTTGGCCACTGCAAACGTGGTGTAAGTAGCAAAGCTATACAACCTTATTTCCCTCCTGAATGGAAAAGTGATGCAATGCAGTTTCACTGACTTCATGCCAAGTCATTCCTTAACTAACAACAAATGAAAAGCAGAACAGAATTACACACACATTAGAACAAGTGTTAGGGGTTCCTTAAGAATTATAGGGGTAAAAATATCAGAGTTGAATTTTTGTAATTTTCTGTTTCTTGAACGGTCAAAGTTCTGCAGCATTAAAATACAGAGCGAGCAAGCTGGCAAGAAAAGCAACTTCCCATTGACTTTATATCGATCACAAACTGACACTTTTATGAACGTAACTTTTAAAAACACATACCTGTAAATCAATTAAAATATCACAAAAAGTAAACAGAACAGTTCAAAGGAGCAGAAAACTACAATACACGTTCCTTTTAAAAATGGCTTCTCACTTTTTTCCCCGTCTTCAATTCACTGTCTGTCCACCCCAGGAAAAATCTTAACTAAGTAATTTCCTAGAGAAATAATATTTATCTAGCCAAGGTTCTGCAGCTGCAGCAGGGAAATGCACAAGATTATCGGGTGGTCTCTATGGGACAAAGAACTACTATATTAATAATCGTAGACAGAGTATATATTTTTTTATTATATAATTTTCAAAATTAGCCATATGAACATAGTAAGGGAGAAAATTTCTCATTACATGCTAAAACCTACAACCTAAGATTCATTGACAAAGTAACAGGCCATTTTTCATATTCTGTCAGCTGTATTAGCTGAAAAACTCAGAACAGTGCAGTTTAAAGTACTTGGCATATGGATCACAGTGGTAAAACATTCCACATTGCACTTTTACTGCAGAAATTCATTTCCAGGTAAGAACACAGCATTGCTTTTATTTTAGTTGCTAACGAGGATAATTGGCAGGCAACACTGCCGCTGCTCTAGATTTGTTCTTTATATGGACCTCCGAAGACCACATGTGCACGGCGTGGTGACAGAAATATTTTCCATATGAGCCACCACACATTTTAAGGTCCCTCAGTCTGGACAAGGTGAGTCCATCTATCATTTTCTGTGCTCAGTAACAAGCAACGAGGAAGCTAAAAACTTCAGTGACAACTAGAGGGCAATAATACACCTTCTGGCATATCAGCTTCCAGTTGCTCTGATCATCAATCCATTCGAATTCCCCGAGCCTCTGCTAAAAACTTTTCCCTGCCTTCATTAGATCAAAGGCAGCACAAGATTTCATTAAAAGAAACTTTCTTGAATCAAAACCATTAGAACTTCTCTTTTTAAAACACCCTGAAAGCAAAATACAGTTTATGTCTAGGCATACGAGCCAGAGAGAGCAGCAACCACAAGCTGTTGGCTAAGGTGTTTTTTCCAGTTCACTTCCACTTTCTTTTACCAGGGAAAGTAATTGCTCTGGACTTCATTAGGCTACTATAAACTTACAAAAGGGCTAACAAAAGACAAAGTTCTAAAGCAAAATCACTGTTTTCAGAAGATTTACTCAAGGAAGGCATATTATGGAACGAAACCATCCAATGATTCCTTTACAATGCATAACTACACATCACATTTCAGAGCGAGGGAGACAGAGTATCAAATTTGTTTTCTGCTAGTAACTTCATCAGATGGAATATTTTGTATCTAATAGGGCTATGCTCGACAAATTATTTCCTAAATGACAAACGAGTAGCTGAAATTTTCTGCTTTGGTATGAAATAAAAACTTCATGAAAAACTACTCTGATGAGAACAAAAATCTGGAAAACTGTTCTTCATAAATCAAACACCAACTTTTTAGAGTGTAGCAAGGGCTCTTCTATTCCATTACTTAGGATTTCTCATGCTAAGAATGCCTAAAGTCCGTCTTTAACGATATGACATAAATTTAAAAAAAAACACAAGTTCTTTCTGCCCTCCACATATTAAACATTACATCTATGCGTGCAAGAAGAATGTTGTTAAGAGCAATGGAGCCCAGAGTTTCTACGTGCTCGATCTTAAAGGTCCCCTTCCAGCCTAGACGATTCTATGATCCCCAAAATACATCCTTTGTAAAAACTTTTTCAGTCATGCACGGTTTCTGTAGGAAATCCGAACAGAACACTACCATCTACTGCTGCGAAGAGTATCGTGTTTCTCTGTAAAGAAAAATTCACAAGTTAGTCATGTCTCACAGAAAGCATATTGTGTATCAAATTGAAAGAAGTGAGCTTCCAAACTGCTCTCCCTTGGTACCTATAGCCTTTTGGAAAGAAAAGAAAGAGCAAACAAACAACGAAGCAAGAAAAAACCAAGACAAAACAAACCAACCGAGCAACCCCTAAGCTAAACCAAACCAAAACAATAGCGTTTCACACCTGAGGCAAACCATGCAACTCCAAAGTGCCTAGCAACGTAAAAATCACGCACAATCCGCGTTAATAGCCAGGAAGAAACTCCCTAGCGGGGCGGCAGCCGCCGCCGCCGCGCCGCGGGGTGCCAGAGGAGGGGCTGTGCCTTACCTGCCGGCCGGGCGCGGCGGGGAGCGCGGTGTGGGAGCAGAGCAAGGTCAGCGCCAGGTACCCGACCACCATGGTTCCCGCCGGGGAGAGCCCCCCAACCGCCGGCAGACGCGCCCGGGGCCCGCCGCGGCCCCCCCGGCTCGCCAGGGAGCGGTGCCCCGGCCCCGCAGAGAACCGGCGCGCCGAGCTCCCTGCCCCGGCTTCTCCCTCCCGGGAGGGCTGCGGCGAGCGGCCGGGGGCTGCGGCGAGCGAGGCGGAGAAGGGCAGGGAGAGGGCTGGCCGCGCTCGGCATCTGCCGGGGTTCCTGCAGGAGCCGGAGGGCGACCTTCCCCGGCGGGGAGGTCCGGCAGCGCGGGGGCTCGGGCGGGCAGGGCTGGGGAAGCGGCGGGAGCGGGCGGCGAGGATGCTGCGCTGGTGGGGCGGGAGGGCTGTTAAAGGCACAGCACCTCCCCGCATGGCAAGCGCGGAACCCTTGTGGTTGGAGGAGACCTTTAAGAGCACCGAGCCCAACCATCACCCCAGCACTGCCAAGTTACCACTCAACCGTGTCCCTCTCCACCGCATCCACACGTCAAAATTTTAAGTACCTCCAGGGACGGCGATTCCACCGCTTCCCCGGGCAGCCTGTTCCAATGTTTGATGGGCCTTTCAGTGAAGAAATTTTTCCTAGTACCCATAATAAACTTCCCCTGGCACAACCTGAGGCCGTTTCCTCTTGTCCTATCGCCTGCCACTTGGGAGAAGAAGTAGTTTATAACCAATAAATCATAAATTAAGATCTAATCAGGAGGCGGCCTGTGGTTTTACAGTCAGCCCTTCATCAGCCCAATCCTGCAACCCGAATGGCCTGATCCGGCCAGGGACTCGGTCAGAATCCGCGGGCTCTCCCTCCTGCCCACAGGGAACCCGAGGCTCCGTTCACTCTCAAGAATGTTACAACTGCTTCCCGAGATGGACCCCCAGCCTCTAGGATAACCCTGGAGCAGGATACGGATGTAATCCCTCTTTCTTATTATAGCTGAATAAAAGCAATTTTGCTGTGTAACAGTCCAACCCATCAAATAACCCGCTTTGACTAAGCAAGCAGAACAACAAGCCTTTGAAAATAAAATCTTTCCTTCTAGAAGATGAGTGAGACCTGTTTTCAAGTAAAGAATAAAGCAGCATTGAAAGCCTGATACGAAGCTGAGGGAGCACATCTCACAAGCAGACCACGGAGTGTTTGTCCCAAAAGTGAGTAAAACTGCAAACAGAACTATAAAAGTTGGAGAGCTTCCCTTTAGTTGGGTATGTCTGATTGTAATGTCTACGCAACGGGCATGTTCTTATGGTAAATTAAGCAACATAAAAAAGCAGACTATAAAAGAAGTTTTGAACCCCAATGATCTATCACATTCATCAACAGAAGAGAATCAACTGGTTTATAACATATTTGGGATGCTCCAGTCCTGTATTCCCTTTCCTTCCCTTTCTCATTTTGGTTTTTAACTTCTTCTAACTGTACTGTTGCCTATTTAAGTATTTCATCATGGGAATGTGAGACATTATGTCCTTCTGAAAGTTCCAACTCCTGAACTCAAGAAATCACACTATATTCTCGTATTTCATGTAAATACATATTTCTTAACCTTATGGTTGCAGGGGAAATCTCAAATATATGACCCAAGAATAACCTGGTCTCATATGTCAGAGAGTAAACCACATGAACTCAGAATACAGGTACTTTAAAGTATCTCAAGATTTTAGAAGGCAGGAAGTAAAAATTTTGGTGAAATTGAGCAGCACACCATTACTGTGTGTTAGATTTCTTTTTGTAATTCGGTAAGCTTTGTATAGACAGCTGAGTATGTCAGGCTCCTCACCCTATTTTTTAAACTAGCTTTGCCAACCATACTTCTCCTCTGCTATGAGGAACAATATTCAAAGAAATCATAACAACAGAATACTTTTATGTATTAGACAGCTTTCAGTATTGTAATTAAATACAGTCAAACTCCTAAACCAGCATAGAAAATTAGCATTCTCACTGCTGCTACGAGTCCAAATTCTGCTTTATTTGAATTCGGATATCTGGTTCTCCAGCATAACATCTGACCTGTATTAACCAGAGGTCATTGTCACTGCGCCTCTTCCCTCTCACGCCTTTCTGCTTACAGACTGCTGCCCTTGCCCATGAAGAGAGAACGCCCTCTTCTCCTGCCCAACCCGACTCACAGTGCTGTGAGAAGATTTCAAAAGTCGGAGTAAGAGCTTCAGTGTGGAGCTCCCGAGTGGCTCTTACAGAGCTGTGAGAATGGTGATGGATGGTCAAACCCGCAGGTTTTGAAAACCTGACACTGTAACCTGAATGGTACTTTCTGACAAAAGTCGTCCAGGACTCTCCACTCCTACGCTGATCTCAGAAACACAACACAACACGTCCCTTCAAGACCTCAATGAAAGCAGCATTCTCCCCCTTTTAAGGCAAGCTGAAGGTTTGCAGACTGTACCATTGTGCTGACAGCTAAATGTAGTGCTGCTGTTACAGGTACGTTGTACACTGGTTGCCTGTGGCAAAGTCTCCGGACTAAAAATGTAAAGCCAAATAAACTTCAGGAAATTTTCCATCAAAACCCTGACAGGAAGCCAACCTGTCCCTCCCTATTTTTTTGAAATATCTAGATGTACCACAAAAGGAAAGTGAACAAACTGCCAACTAAACCAGAGTTCAAAACACTTCCAACATGAGAGCTCCAACTACAATACTTAAAGCTACAATTTCAGTGCTTCAAAAAGTTTAAAAAGAACACACCATTTGAGCTGTTGCAGTATGGAACAGAAACTCCAACGATGAAAGTTGCTTCGTGCAGATTGACTACTGTTTCCACAAAATGACGCTTTGCCTTTCTCTGCAGTTCTTCACAAAGTGAACTAATTTTTGTGAATCAATATATAGCACAGGCACAAAATTGTCAATCCTCTCTTTTTTACTGGCAGGTAGAAAAGCAAACTTCCAAAATTAGGAGTAACTGTGATTTCAGTCTTCTCTCTGCCGATCATTCCAGAAAGCAGTATATCCTCTGTCAATAATAAACAACCTTATCAAAGTCTTAACTGATTATGATTAGGATGAGTTTCTGAGCACAGCAAACTGTACTACATTCCCATTTAGTAAGTCATATAACAAGTTCTTTCCATATTCATTTAATTTTTCCTCTACAAAAACATACAGGCAGACTTCCCTGAAACCCAGAAGCTGGTATTCTGTTCTCCATATTAAGACAAGAGATCAGTCCGTACCTGCTACTATGCTTTCAAGCTTGATCCAGATGAGCTGGGTGGAACCGTGCATGTTCACAACCACAGCCTGTCACCACAGAACGAAGGAACTTGGAACGTACCACTGTGCCAAACCTGCACTGCTGCAACCAAGATGAGAATGTCTCTGCAAACCTCAACAATCACTACACGAGAGATTACAAAACTATTGGTGCAATGGAAAAAAAGACATTTTACGAAATAAGAAAAGGTGTTGGTTTTTATTTCAATGTTCCAAGTAAAAAATTAACAGAGGAGAAAAAGGCTGAATGTACTAGAAATTTAGTACAAATTACATGAGATGCCGATGAATAACAAAAGAAAAACCAAGTGGAAAATCTACTATGTTTTGGTTTTATTTAACTGGTCATCTTTCCCAGTTAGTGATCTCCAAGCCACTTATAACAAAAAAGGAACAACAATTTAACAGAGAAAGTATTATATGCTCGACAAAGTCAGGTGTAAAGACGGCTGCCACATATAAAGCTGTCAGATAGGCATTGCCAATAATTATCTCACATTTTTTCTGGGAAACATTACCGTCTGAATTTATTATTCAAGTATTTTAAGGTTAGAATAAATTACTGCTGTCCTTTAGCCTGAACTACTGAGACACATTGGCCATACAACTTCACTCAAAATTTCTTCTACGAGTTTTCTTGATTTTTTTTTTTTTAAAGTTTGTGTTTAATTGAACACTTGAAATAAAGGAGAAATCTCTTGCCACCCCATGTGTGTCTCTGAGCAGTCAGGGAACTTAGACTGCAGAAAGAATATATTTTCCTTGAAAATAAAACAGCATACTGAGGAGGATGCATGCAGAAAAGCACTGCTCCCTGCCCTGCCTTCCTGGATTCAGGAAATACTGCAGCTGAACCACAAAGGGATTTCTTTTACCCCCATGGAGGCTTTTACACCCACTTCACTGGTTCCTGCATTTCACTGGCCAGACAAGGTGAAGAAAGAGAGCAAGAGATTCTCTCCTATACTCTCCCTTCGATAGTTACAGCATTTCTCCTTGCTATTGCAGTCCTTTTGAAAGAGGCATCCTCACACTCACACCGAATCCGGATTTCATCAGCATCTCTATCTTTTGCTGACCAAGAACAGATGAAATAACAATAGGTACAAGAAGGACCAAGAAGGAGTATTTGGACTTTTACACGTGCCATTAAACAAAACCAAACCCACACAGCTTGGGAAGTGAGTCAACATCTGAGTGATGTATTACAGCCTAAAGGCTAAGCATACGGAGCCCTAGGAGAGCAAACCCCAGACACCAAGCACCTTGGAGGAGACAAGTCCCAGAGCCTCACACCGATTTCAGTGCATCTCAGCATTTTTTCCTGGTTGAAGTTTTAACTCAGTTTAAGTATCTCAGATACTAATGCTTTTCCAAGTAACTCCCAAAGTCTTATTTGTACCCTTTTCCTCAAAAATTTTATTAAGAGAGCAGCTGACTTCACGTCATTTCTTGTCATAAGAAACCTTTAAGGGGATAGTTATGCCCAGAAAAGAATTCCTTCCAGAACCAACTTCTGCTGCTACCTTACATACCGAAGGTAGGGATATTCTTATCTAACTGTATCTCTAATCATTTTTTTATCCCACTGTACAGTTAAGGAAAAGACAAAGGGATGTTGTGGAAAAAAGATGTTTAAAGAGTTTTTAATAAATTATTCCATGCAGTCGCTTTGCGTCCTTACTTATGCTTTTATTAGTTAACCACTTTCCAACTTAACTTCTGTTCCTGCTTGTTTCCCTTTCTAAACTGAAGAATCTTCATTTTTCCACTTGTTTCTCATCTAAAGTCACGCCAAATTCTGGCTTGGTCTCTGGTTCTCATCTTTTTGTTTCTTTGTTGTGAGGAAATAGAGATCTGATCAGATCGGTTTAGCAAGTACACCATTAAAAAGGTGTTATTGCCTCCTGTGGCAATGGCCTTACAAAGTAAGTTTCAAATAGACATTTGTATAGAATTAGGTCAGTCCAGCTTACCTCACATCACTGGAATTTTGTCAATTACTTCAGTAATAATGTGTTAGTTTTCATTATCATCTTCTTTTTCGCCTCTTACCGCCATGGTACTGGCAGTGCATGGTGCTTTTAAACGACACTCAAACCCCAAAAAGGAAATCCGAGCATTTCCTTCCTCTTCTCCTGACTCTTAACTTCATAAAGCTCAGACTTTTGATTACAAAGCCAGACTTTACTGAAAAGGTCCACCTTCAAAGAGCTGCGTATTAACCTCAAATTGATTTATCATCTTGAATCTTTCCTTCAGTACTAAATCTATTATCCCTTTCTCTTTTCTGGCATGACAGTGTGCTAGAGGGAGGAAACGGCTCTTGGTTGTCACCTGCCCCGGGCTGGGCTACAATGCATATTTTTCATGGCCACATTCCAATTTTTTGTATTTTGACGATAGAATTCTGGTTCATATCCCAAGTTCTCAAAGCCCCTCTTTGCCTCCCCAGACAGAAGTTGCAACGTGCAAGTAGAATAAGACGACATTTATGAGGCATTCCTTCCTCTGCCCAACACTACATTTTGACAACAGAATAAGTGGACACTGTCCCTGCAACTTCTAATTTTTATGAATAACATTCATTTTGTGACAAAAGTTTTTCTCTCTGCATTTGTTAATCAATGCCTTTCATTTTCCTAATAAGGCATTAAGATTTTTGGCACCATATTCTGGTCGTCCTCACACTTTATTTTAATATTATTTTCTTACCTATTTTCGTAACACATGAGCCAACTTCATTCATGTTCTCTTCTACCTCTTCCTATACACAAGAAAGTGGTGAAACCAAAAGGAAGAGAGTTCTTTGTTGGATCGTATTTAATCTTTTTCTTTGCTTTGCATGCGTAAAAACGAGACACACATTTCTAGAAAACTACCTCTCATCACCCTAGTTTCACATAAAGCATTTTTGATCTATGCAAATGAGCAGCCACCTAAAAATAGGAACTGAAGGGAAAAGCATGCCTTGGCCTTTAAAATATCGGAACCTGTTCCTTTGCACCTACCACAAAACTGGAAATAAACTGCTTGGTACCACTGCTATATTTGGATACTTTACCCAAAATAAGATATGGGACTAGGCCTGTTTGTCCTTTAAAAACAGTAAATACCCCCCCCCCCCCAAATTTAAATAACCTTTAACTAAACCAAATTAATTATAAATTCAAATATAATGCATGTCTATTTCCTGTGAAAAGTAAGCCTCCGCCTAGAGAAAACATTCTAAATATAAATTTGAATCATGGTATTTTCAAGACTTTCACTTCTTCATGAGGGATAAAGGCTGACAGTTCTAACTCTACATGCAGAAAGTATTTTAAAGATACAATAAGGAAAAAGGTGAGGCTCCTGGATCATGTAAGTATACTTATTTTTTAGTTACAAAACCAAATAAACAGAGGTCCTGGTGAAAAAGCACCAAACCACGATGTAATAGGCCAGGACCTACGTTATGAACCCTCCTGTGATGTCAGAATTATAAAGGAGCGTATTTTTTCAGGTTGGAAGATACAACATATTAAAACTAGATTTTAGCGCCAACACGCATTTTCCCAAGTGTCCAGTTGGCAAATGACAGCTACATCAAACATGCCATTGTAAAACGATGGGAACAAGCTGTCTCCAAGAGAAAACTAACCAGTTAGGATTGCAAATGTAATCATAATTTTCAATTTTGCTTGGAAACGTTCCTGAAATTCATTCAGAGGAGGAAGCCCTTGTAGAACATGTTTTCCTGCATAAACTTTCCCTGAGCGGTTATTTTCTACACGGGTAGAAATCTCAAAGCCATAATGATATTCTTTTAGACTGGGGAAAACAGATCGAGAAAGAACTTTGAAAATCATGGTGAGTCCTCCCCAAGAGTGGATCAACTATAGCACGTACTAGTCTGATATGCAGGTAGCAAACATGTAAAAACCACTACGGTAAAACCGACATTTGCATCATCTCCTACCAACTAAAGCTGAAAAGAAAGCTCCGCAAAAGCATGCCGACATTTTTCATGCTTACTACTTAACTACAGCAGCAAAACAGTGTCAGTCAACCTTCAAAAGCTACGCCAGGGTGCAGCAACAGCTGGCTGCTCCCAGACGGGACGGGGAGCATGCCAACACTGGCCAGGATTCTGTCCCATGGCAACCACAAGACAGAGCAGGGCAGATTCAGGAGCAGCAGTCAGGGTCAAATAAGAGTCAAGATCACCGAACAAGTCTGTGGTGGCAAGGCAGGTCCAAGGTCAAGCCCAAATGTCAGTCCGCGGATCCGGGCGCAGCTCAGGCCAGGTGCATGCCTGGCTGTGGTGAAGCTGGGGAGAGGCACATCTCCCAAGGTCATTTGAGCAGGGACTGGAGGCCCAGGGCTGGATTTAGGTGGGGCTACTGGTCCTATGAGCAGAGATGTTGGGGGAGGCCCACCAGGGAGAGGCTGGTTGGGGCCTTTAAGGCTGATCAGTGTAATCGAGGCCCTGAAAGTCTGTGCCTATGCCAAAATTCACACTTCTAACTATGGGTATACCAGGCTAGCCACAGTAGAAATCAACTCAGCAAAAGGAAGAAGGTAACAGGCTGTATCAGGCAGCAGATAAACAGTCTTGAAATAGAAGTAGCCTTGAGAAAGGAGCCAGTACTGCATTCATTACACAGACTGTTTAGGGGACAGGACTAGATCAGCATTCCTCCTAACAAAAGTAAGTGAACATCAGCCCAGGAGTCATCCAGCTGGAGCACCAGAGCCAAGGGCAATGCTGTGGCACAGGCACCTCTGCTCTCCGATGCCACAGCGGTACTGAACCAGAGCTTACTTCAGATCCAAAAGAAGGAGAAAGGAAAAAAAAAATTGAAAGACTCGTATTCATGATCAAATTATATTTTCTGTAGTTTATGGGAATACCAGGCTTCTCTGGACTTCTTCTGACAGAAAAAAAATGAAAATAGCTTTTGTGTTGCCAAAGGAAATGTATGTGCAATAATCTCAGTAAGACTTGAGATGTAATTGAAATACTGATCCAAACACACTGGATTAAGCACTCACCCTGAAACCAAATACAGGAAGAAAGAGGAGGAAGATTTCCAAAGTAATTTCATTACACAATCCAGACACCTGAAGTGAGCAGAGAGAACTAGTCTCATGGTAACGTCACCTATGCTTTGGGCAGCAATCACGGCCCAACTTTTCCCATGTAGATACAAAATTCCTGAGCCAAAGATGCAATTATGCCTTCCCAAAATCTTTTCATGTTCTGTTTGATTCTGTCTTCCCAACGCCACCTCTTCTGATAAATCCATCTGATCGAAGCATATAACCTGCCCCTAATTTCATTGCAAATCAAAAGAATTAACATTAGCCCAGGCCAAAATCTACCCCCTTAGTAGACTAAAGGCTCATTTTTCATCACTGGGGGTCCATGTCAGGTGAAGAATGCACAACACCAACAGATGAGTTACAATGCTGGTGCAAAAGAGAAGCGTAGCAGCAGTGTAAGAGCAAGGCTTCTCTTTCTCTGCAGATATACACCACACACAAAAAAATGAATGAACTCTTTTTAATTAAAGAGAAACTGTGCCTCTTTGCTGTCCTGATGAAAACAAAATTCTGGGGAAATCTGATTGCTTACAGAATAGATTTTAGGATAGTTTATCTTATAAATGTGCTTGTTTTTAAAGTAATCACATTAAACACGTGTTGCCCATTAGAACCAAATGAACTATCAGCGTATGCAGAGTGCCAGCTGTCTGGAATCAGGACAGTGGTCCCACACGCTTAGAAGTTTGGGAAGCACACAGGTAGAGCAGATACCTGGACTTTACTCCGTTTTTGTAGATGTCTTGTAAACACACATGCCATTTACAAAGAGAAAACGCCCAATTCTTGTGCGTGGTTGATTTCTGCAATACAGGAAATTGGAAACATACAGCTCTAGATTATGTTAAACCTTGAGCTACATGTCTTGTATATGAATTCTGAAAATTCATATGCAACTCAAACTAGATAACGAGGATCTCAAAATAATTATGCATTCTTACGTCTCAAATACTTCATTTACTATATGATCAGCAACTCACAAAACTGATAAATACTTGTATAAACAGCTGATAAGCCTCTGAGTACTCAAAGCATGTCCAGTATAATTCAGCTTGAAATTTGTCTTCCTGAAACAGGCAACTCAAACAAGTTCAGTACTGTCAAATTTTCTCATGGGACAAACGGCATGCCTAAATTCAGGAACACTTTTCTACTATATAAGGAGGAGAGTCAAGCCCAAAATGACTGCATGAAATAGTTCAGTATTCTGAAAACATTTTTTAAAAAGTTAGTTAGCGTGCCATTTTGGTTTTAAGCAGTTATGTACAATTACTAGCTACACAGCTAAACCTTTGGTATACAGTGTAAAATCTCTACAGAGTGGCACAAAATCTGGAAATACTGTTTGCTGATAACAAGGTGTAAATAAATATAATATGAGCACTAAAGAAAAAAAAAAAGAGCTTCTTAAAAGGCCACATAGAACAAAGGAAGTGAGGAAACATTCTCTATGTATATTTCGAAAGACGCAAATGGTGCTGATTACTTTATCCCCATACTCAGACTGTCTACGTGGGTTAAAGCTAGCAATAACACCAGTTCTAATCTTAAAGGCCCGTAGAGAGACATAAAACTTGACTGTTTGAGAAATCTGGTTGTAAAAGCACATCTGTGCAGCCAACACATCACACGGCTGGAAAACAATCAGAATTCCAACAAAAAGCAAGTGAACAAAACCACAGAAAATTCTTTCAATGTGGAAGGAAGATTTCCTTCTGAAGATTTCCTGCACAGTTGCAAGTCTTTTCAATACAGTAACTTCATATTTGAACGGATCACATCTTAAATCATTTTCAGCCAATGTTTCAGGGAAGACTTCCTCACAATGCACTATTTCTCAATGAATATATCAATTAAGTTTTATATACAGCTCCACATGCTAGCTCATGTTCAATGAAAGGAGTAACGGTACTCACCAGTTCATTGTTTTCCTGGCGTGACGGCATTATAAGCCTGCTGTGCCATTGGTAGCATATTTAGTTTAGATTTTTACTTGCCTTTTTCACATGTATTTTGCAAACCACCTGTGACTGCTGATTTAGATACACTGTCAAAGGACTAGTGCAAGCATCTGAAAGCTACAAAATTAAGAATTATTTTTTTATATATATATATAAAATACATATTTCTCCCATCTTTAACTTTTTGTTTGTTTGGAGTTTGGGGGGTTTTTGTTTAGCTTGCTCATTTCACTGTGGATATTATTGTTAGAAAAGATGACTCCTGAAAGGTAATGAACTTTGTGATACTTCCTGTAGGAAAGAAACTCTGATAGAAAATAGCATCACCTAACAGCCAACATTATGATTACACTTGGGAAAGCTGGACAGGGATTTCTCAAGGCATCAAAAGGACACAATTATCCTACAATACAGATCTCCAGGTTATCCCAGCAGAGCTATCACAGCTTCCAGCAGTTACAAGAGAACTTCCCAAGAGAATTCATGAACTTCGTCAGATAGCCAGATTCCTAAAGTATCCTGGTCTAATTTGTCCAAGTGACTTTAACTCCAGATTAATGATCACCTATTCAGAATCACCAATACACACTAGCCAGGTATGCATTACATTCATGCTCCAATAGGAAAGAAAATGCCATCTTAATTCATAATCCATAAGGATGACCTTGAAGCACTACAGATACTTCAAACTTCACCTCATCAGACAAAAGAAATAGCAGGAAAAACACATCTCAAAAAAAAAGACAATTATTATTTTGCTCTCTTCAACTGTTCAACAATTTCAGGTACCCAGGGGCCTGCACATGAACAAGTAAGCCTGTGATGTAACACCGAACTGAATTTTCTTTTACACATTCTCCTACATTCAAAGGTTAGTAGTCCAGCCATCGAGTCATCACTCATGCCAGCAGTCTGTCCATTAAATTAAAAAATAATTTCTCAAAGCTATAGAGCAACCCAATGACATGAGCTGGTGAAGGATGGCGAGTACAGCCAACACCACAGCTACTCTGCTGATGTATTTGGAAACCACTTGAAAACCAAACCAAGAGCTTGCCATGACACTAGACAGCTGCATGGAGAATGCTATTATTAACAACACTCATCATCTGGAAAAAGTATACACAAGTACATAAATTCCCCAAACTACGAATAAGCAAATAAAAACAGACACCGTTTTCAAACCGGCAGTTTTATTTTGTCTATGGAAGTTTGCAGATTTGTCATTGCTTGTTTTAGAAGCAAGTTTACAATTAAGTACACTCATTTTATCCCTTTCCACGGAAATACACCAAATGAAGTGCAGTGTTACGGTTTTCAGTATATGTTCTTAGCCACACACAACAACAAATATCCAAAGAGTTTTGAACTGTTACGCGTAGAATCTTTTCATTTTTGTGTCCTAAAGCTTGCAAAGTAATTAAGAGCTTTATAATGTCTTAGTTTATTTAACCAGAAAAGGTGGGATTGACTGGAGATTGTTAGTTTCTCTTTCAATCTCGGTACCCATTTTTTTCATTTTTATAGTACCACAGACAGATTTTTCCTTTGCTTCTTTTTACCGAAAACGAATTATATCCTTCTCCCTTACAAAATGTTTCATAGATAAAAACTCATAGTGCAAAATTCTATACAATATGCCAGAATAGTAGCCTAGTTCATACAAAATATGTGTTGTTTCAAATTTCTAAATGCATTATGTGCAAGTAGATCAAGAGAATACTTCAGTATACATGCTAAAATGGCATTAGACAAATTCAATCTGCCATGGACCACTGACGACTACTGATCCAAAGCCAAAACAGACAAAGATTAAATCAAGAATTAAAATATTTATTATGAAGTATTCTCATGGAAGACTAGGCATTTATCTTAAAAAGGCTTTTAAAATCTCATTCTTTAACTTTCCAAGCACTCCTCTTACATCAAACAGATTAATGTTAATCTAAAAGTAGTATTATCCAGGTACTTTTTTCACAGTTTTTCCAATCCTTCACCTCCATGTTGTTAGCTATCTTTCTTTCTTTGATGTCCTTTTCAAGTAGACTCCTCTGTAATGCCCATTATTAGTTCCTGTTTCTACCATCAGATAACAAAACAGCGACTTTGCCAATATCTTAGAGGGAAATAAAAATTTCTGCTTCTCCAACAAACATTTGTCAACAGCCTAACTCCTCGGTACATGGTCTTATAGGTAAATATTAACTTTAAATGTTAAAAGTTTAATCTAAGTGCCACATATTGCTTATTTTTCTGACATTTTCATGCCTTGTGACATTGGCACCGTAGAATCAGCAGGTTCTATGTGAACTAGTTCTTAGGACATAAAACGTATTGACACTTCCGAAGGTTTTTTGCAACTTAGAGACACTAAAGAAAGCATTTAGTAAAGACTAGATTTCAATTTGTAACCTTTATTTCTAGGAAAAAAACCTGACCTTTTGCTTTCCTCTAAAATCTGTAACTGCAAAGGATTCAAAGTCAGATACTGTACGTAGTTTTACCTATTAAAGTAAATATTCCTATGTTCATATCTAGAAAATCGTCAATATATCTAAGAAAGAAAAAAGTCCTAGAAATCCCTATCCAAGATCACTACTATATGTATTATTAGGGAGAGCACAATCAACTTTAAGAGTATTAAGAGAATACCAACAAGGTTCTTCAGTACATCTACCCTACCACCCTAACACTTTCAATCATTGCCTTTACATTCGTATAGGAGGCACAAACTATATTCCCTTCATTGTGGAGGAAAATACAGTACGCGTACATAATTCCACATCTAGCCTTCGTGCTACTCACTGCCAAGGCAGTTTGGCAAGCAGCGGAGATATTTCAAAGGAAAACATATAGGGCCTCACTCAGCCATATTAATGTTCCTTCGCATTCCTCCTGCAATATTATGCTGCCCATAAGGCTTATTTAAGTACAAGAACATCTTCAGCAAGCAGGCCTTTCAAAATAAAGACCCATGGGGAGAATCCAACATCAGCACCAGTACTTAAGTTTTCACCTACACACACAAGCTGTATTACAAAAGGAACTTGTAGTTACATGAGAACAGAGTGATGTATAGGTTTAGAATTTAAATCACTTATAACTTTCTCAACAAATTTTAAAATTAAGAAAGTCTGCTCATGTCACGTGGCCATTTTGAATAAGAAGAAAATAAAAAAGCCACCCTACAGACTTAAATATAAAAGCAAGCAACCCACAGCAGCAGAGAGTAACTCTAGACAAAGATTATTTTTTTTTTTAATGGGCATAATAGAGGGGAAGTGGGGACCGTCCAATATATGGTTGGAAAAAATAACATTCAGACACGCCTTCCCAAGCAAATGTCTTCTCTAAGCATGTTTATGTTATGAGTAGTTTAGCACATTGTTTTAATTGGAAGAATATATAGGGTTTTAATCCAAAAGAGAGTAAACATCCATTATGCTTAATTTAACATTCCTCTTGCAAACTGAAAACCAACAGGAAAGTTTGATCAGTTACAGTACGGTGCATCTTACACTAAAAGGACATAGAAAATTGTCAGAACTATGGCTCTGAAAAAAAGTGCTGAAAGCAAACTATCCGCTTGCATTTATATATGTAACAAAAAGCAAGTAAGAATCTGAAGGCAAACTCATCAATGTAATTCTGAAAGCATAATGAGAAAAGACAGCAAATAACAGCTGCTGTGCAATAATGACTGTCGCCAGTTTATCAGACGTGATCAGAGTTGACCACAGAAGAGTTTAGAAACATGATTTTAAGGTAGCTTTGGTTTTACCTTGGTTTTAGTAAGACTGTAGAGAACATTTTTCTAAGAGTCAAATTTTTGAATGTATTTCATGCTGGACCCATCTTGGTCATAATTTGCACAGTGTGTGTGTAAGTGACAGATTTGCAACAAATTTCTGAGCTGGAAGTTGCTTTTGAACTACTTTCAGGTTCAGAAAAACAGATAGAATTATCTTAATGAAATACAATCATTTAGTTTTACACAAAATTAAGTTCTAAAGAATTTGCACTAGAAGAGACTTGTTACGCAACATATGGTAATTCTGCATCTAATTCTGCAGTTCTGCCATAAATTCAGCCAGGCTTTAGCATACCCCCAGTTTCATACTGCTATTACTACTCACATCAGTCACAGTTCGGATTAGAACATACACGTGCTTATTCTGTGGGGACACTCTGTAATACGGACATTCCCAGGAATAAATTGAGCATATGAACGTACCTATTTAAGGAGATTAAACTCACTACAAGAGTAACAGAATAAACACACCGCTCTTCTGAAACAGACAGATATTACTTTTTCCTGTCACGATTTTGCAAATATAATCTTAAGATGTTTATACTAGTTCCCTATCACTTCACGTAGCAGGCTATGAAGTTTTAAAAATGCACCTAATTCTGTCTCAATTTGGAAAAAAAACCCACAGCAAAACAGCTATGCACAGAGCTTTCTTCTTTAGTTGATTAAAACGTGCTCATTGCACCCATCAGCCATGGGAAAGCTGAAGAAAAAAATGGAAATCATGATGATAATGAACTTCTTTAGCCTTCAAAAGGAAAGCATACTTACAGCTGCTCCGTTTAACATGGGAACAGCAACAGATCCAGCTACCAAACCCATCATCCGTGATGTGACCATCATCCATAGCGAGATTCAGCACTGCCCTTCATAATGCTGCTGCTATTTCCAAATCTGCCCCCCTGCTCCTCACCTCCGTCCCCCCCCCCCGCCCCCCCCCCCCCTTTGTTTTTTTTTTGGCTTGGAGAACTGCAAATGCAAAGCACCTCTAGGGTCTGTATCTGGATCAGCTGCAGCCTGCCAAGAGACCACTAACAGCGCCTTGTCAGTTCACAGGGCAGCTGACCGCAGCGACTGGATGTATTCTGGCAGCCCTGATCATTTTAAACTGTCCTTTGGAATACCTGTGCCACATCTCAACGCACCTTTTCCAAACATGTAAAAAAGGTTGGTGTAACGTTGTAGAATTCCCTAGGTTGTATGACTGGGCACAGTGTCACACATCTGGATAGCCTGGACAAATACACAAAAGCCTTTAATTCTCTCAGGTCAACATTTCCAGGAAGAAAGAAGGACGTATTTCAGAGGAAGACATGAGGCCTGAACATATGGTTGCCATAACCAGTGCAGTATAAGCTAACAGAGGAAGACTGGAAAGAAGGATAGAGGGGCTCATCCAGTTTCTCTTCGTGAATACATCTAAGACATACCCATAGACGCCATATAAAGAACCCAAAATATCACACCCATAACAGGCCTAAGGAAAAGGAGAAAGAGAAGTCTTCTGCTAATTTTCCAGCTAGCAGCAAGCGCAATATTCCCCTTTAGAAAGGGACCTGGAGGCCAGTGGCAATAACAGAACAAATTAGCTTTATTGGCCTGGAAAGTTTATGATTAGCATGGGAGGTCTGAAGCCTGCTGATCGCTACAGAAATAACATTTCACTTTGATGCACGTCTATCAACTCTCACTATATTAAAATGTTTTCCTTTCTAAATGTGGGTTTCAGCTGCTGTGTCTGGCCACCATGTGATAGGAAAGTGAGGATCTTTAGACTATGTAACATACTGTTTTTCTAATCAGTATTTCGTATAAGAGAAGTTAGCAAACACTGAATATTCTGTGTGCTTTCGTGCTTCCAGTGATTTAAAAAGACTTCAAACTAATATAAAATACTCATTCTTGGAAATGCACACTGGAATAAGAAGCATGGGTTTGCCACCAGAAGCAAGGCATTTCATGGCAAATTGAGTGCAGAGTTCTGATTTTTTTTTAAATGACACTATAGAAAAACAGACAAAATGTGACTGCATAAAGCAAGATCAAAACTGCACAGTAAAAGTGTACGAACTACTGAATGTTCACCGTATATCCTCTATCAAACATATTAGAAAGAATTAATTTGTGTGGTGGCAGAAGTATAGCACCTTACGCGCTTGTGCAATATAAATGTCAGACAAGACAATCAGACAGTATGATACAGTATTCTTCTTGAGGGCTTACATATTTGTTATAACCGATACGTTATATAAGCTAAATCTTTCTTTGCGGCTATCTTCATTATTTTTTCAGCCAGAGGCAAACAACTTTTTACAAACGTGCCACCTCAACCTCTGACTTGAGGATCTGGGATTGGCTTCCCTAAACATGTGTTGTCTTAAATTAGGTTTACACTAAGAATGAACTGTGGCTGTACTGAGAACCAATTAAGGAATATATGTCTTGAGAAGGAGGTCACGACATCTACATAGCTGCTGGTAACTTACAGCTTCAGGTTCTGCTGTTCTGCAGCAGTAAATCTCCCTCTGACCCCTCATCATTGTGCAGTATGAGGAGTGGTCATGGTGGTCTTTTGTCTATAGCAATAGTCAGGGACTCTGGAAAGTGAGGTTCTTACACCCAAGCACAAGTGAAATGAGCCGTCTCTGTTTCTAGATGGACACCCACATATGACTGTAATTCAAGATCAAGTTTAAAGTTTAAGACTAGCATCAAATGAAGACCAAATTTCACAGTTTTGGAGAAATTAGTGAATTTAGAGAAAAGCTAGAGAAATTTAGAGAAATCTGATATAGATAGACAAACTATCAGGCTGGATTGTGAGCTGCAAATGCAGTTCTAACCACCGCTTCCAAAACTGTAACGGTTTTACATTCAACATTCCTTCTGGCCAATCCCTAACTGAAGAGAGATGAGAAATAGAAGTGTTAAAAGTTTCCTAGATCCCCCACACAATGACAGCTTCCCTATTCCACAGCCTCTGTGCAGTTGTTGCCAAGGAAATTACAGAAAGGCCTCTATCAGTCTTTACTGCTGTGTGTCTGTCTTCTTACTAGAGAGCCATACCAATGTCCTTGTGACTTCTTTGTGCAATATTCTTTCTGCTAGTCGAGGCACTGGCCTAATTATTTCTGCGAGGTTTTCTTCTAGCCCAATAGCTATTTGCAGGTAATCACAATAGTGACAAATCTGCAAAGACCTCCCAAAAAGTATGAAAAAATTATACACCACTTAAATACTTAAAAGTATTTAGACGATTTTGAGTATTAGCTGTCTGCAATATTCTTAGTAACTTCTTTTCTAAAAGACTTTCGGTGATCCCCAGTTCTCCTCTTATGCAGATACATCTTGAATCCTACACAGAAATTAACAGATTCCAAACGTTCAGAGCAGACAGTTTATATGTGCAGAATAATGTATGGGTTACAAAGTTGATTGGGTATTACATCTGATGAGAGCATGTACTATATAAACTAGCAAAACCAAACAGATTGATTTAAAATTCACATTAGACAGCTCAAGATAAGCTTCTGTGTGAACTATTTGTCAAGAGCAGCTGTCACGATTCTGTGACTAAATAGCTGATGAGACTAGAGAAAATTAGTATACATATGCAGGTAAGCTGGAAATTATTTTAGACTGCTGTCACTATGCGAACAAAACAAAATGAAAGTTAAACGGAATGTTCTTTGTCATAGCTGAAAAAAGCTGTAGGGCACATTTCAGACAGAAATGCCACTCTGTATTGAATCTGCTTCTACAAAGATAATATTAACAATTTTGCCAATGACTTTAATGGGCAATTAAGTGGCTGATGGGAATTCATTAGTAACTTTTTGTTTTCCTGACTAGTCAGATATTTGTGTTCATCATTTCCTGTACATTTTTTTTACTCAACAACCAGAACAAAATCTGGCACAAACATCAGTCTCTGATCAACTAAAGAACCAAAGCTAGGCAATCTTTCAACCGAAATCAACAGGATTACCCAGTGTCAACACAACACTGGAGCATTTGTTGATTTGATGGAAGAAGCACAACGCTGCACATTTAAGACACTTAACTTTCTTTCATGCGAGATTAAATTCAGTTGACTTATCAAGTAGCAAAGAGCTCAGCCGTGAAGAGACTTAGAACACTGTGGACAGTTTAGCATCTGTTAAAAGTTTAAGACAATGAAGATACAGTGATGACATACATGTTGTCAAACTGATCGAGCAAACGGTTAAGTCAGACACATGGCTTTCGTTTGCTCTAACCCACTCTGATGTTTAAACTTTTTAATGAGCATTTTCCTGGCCATATTTTCAAACCTTTGACTTTTCACCAAATTGTTTCTAAGGTGTGGGCTAGTGCTTATAAAATACAGTCTTATATCAATCAGGTTTCTGCTTCTGGCTATACAGTTATAATAGCTAACTGTAGTTTAATTCAATTTCCAGCACTGTAAGTCACAATTGGTATGGAAGATATACAGAGCAGGAGAGAAACTTACATTCGCAATTAATGCCATAAATTAATTCTGGCTGACGTCTTATGTCATTACTGCCCATATAAGCACAGTAAGAATGCAAAAAATGTTAGATATTTTAAAATATTAACTGAATTCTTAAACAGTGGGAAAGTTATTGTTGGTCTGAGCTAGTCATGAGCTAGTAAAAATTTTGAATTTTAATTAGGTGCGATCTAATCACCTTTCACTTCTCCAACGAAAACCCAAGTGCTTTATCCTTTCCAAAGCCAGGTTAGATTAAGATATTTTACAGATTATTCCCAATGTTGCTTTTAAATGAACAGGGTAGCTGTCTATACAGTAATGAATTTTTAACCAACATCACGATCTAAAAATATGATCGTGCAGGTATCTGCTGCCCATCCTCTGACACAATACACCCTGAGACAGAAAACTGTGAATAAAGGGAGACTTGGAATTCTGGAAAGACATGAAGGCAGTGCAGTTGCATTAGTAAACTTGCAAATATGAACATTCCAGCTGAATCTAAGTGTGCACAGAAAAGGGCCATTAAAAACGGCAAAACAAAAGATGGTATTTTTGCACTATGTTCTTATTCCCTGCGCAGATTTCTTCTGCCTGTGTGGTCCCTTGTCTGAAATGAAAAACATTCCTGTAAACTCTCAAAATGGTAATGATGAGGAGTGAGGAATAAGGAGATGCTAGAGAATGACTACTGAAGCAGGGGCTACCACTCTGTTAGTAACAAAACCCCAGAGCCAATATGGGAAAGGAAGAGGCTGTTGATGGGAAGATGTGTGTTGAGTGGGAGGAGGAGGAGTCAGACTAACACTCATGATTAAACTGAGACGAGAACCTGAAAGCAAAATTTGATGATGAAGTCAGAAAAGTGCAGGGACTAAATGGTTTAGGGGTAGAGTATCAGGGCTTCAGCATGCGCCCATGGGTAAGTGAGGACTTACTCTTCTAAGGCAGAAACAAGATTTTTAAGGAAAGTTAGGCTGTTCAATCCTCTTCGACCTTCCCTTTTCTTGTAATTCAGACCAGCTATCCAGCTATTTGTCACCAGAGAAATAAAACTTCTGTTCCCTTCCTGCTATATTCCAGCAAAGGAACTTGAGGATAGACCATAAGCACAACAGGCAGCGTCCATGTAACCGGAACCTCCGCGTGCCATAAAACCAGAAAAACAATCAGTTCTGTAAATGGAACATTAATACAGAATGCCCAAAGGTTTGTCATATATATTAAAAGGATCCTATGAAATAGAAACGTAACATCCATTGAGATGCATAATATTAGCACTTCACATCCAAATGAAGATACTAGGATTAATACTTTTGAAGTTATCTCAGGTAATACTGGAAGAGATTATATAAAATTATTCACATGACAATATAAAATGCTCGCCAAACAGGCAACAAGGACGAAATGGAAGTGAAAACCATCTTATGTCCACCTTAGAAAGTATAATGAACAACAAGTAAAACATGCTCTGTTAAAAAAAACATACCCAAACACTTTCCAGCAAGATACAACAGCTGATCCTCCTATGTAAATACCACCAGTGGTCCTTAAGAATACGATTTTAGCTTATAAAGAAGAGATCAGGGGCTTTCTGTGTAGAACAGGTTGCAGAGGAACAGCAAAAATCTACACAGGCACCACAAACACTGACTGGACTAAACTGCCATAATTTTATCCGGAAGACTTTTTGTTCCTCATTGAGTGTGAGAATTCTAGAATAAAGTATGGATAATTCATCTAAGTATCCCAGCCTTTCAATTTTAGCTAACCATTATATGAAAAATTAAAAGTATAGGACTTTACACATGGCACACAACTAAAAAAATACACTAACATGGAAAATTAAAGAATATATGTAAGAATCACCCTTCTGACCCCCAGAGCTACAGAGAATGCTTCCTTCACAGCCCTCCAGAGATTCTGCTACAAAAAAAGCTTGCCAGCGTCATCAAAGACACGGGCAACCAGAAAACTGGAGCTCACTCTGAGAGATTTGAGTCTCTTCAATTCACTGACAGATCAGCTCATGAAACACAGCGCTGCTGCAGAGGATCTCCACAGGCAAAATTTCAGCCTGAATTTCACATTCAAATTTTAATAATGAGTCTTTAATGCTTAGCAAGACCAAAGAAAAGTTGATGAAATTCAATTAGTCAAGAAGCCGCTTTGCCCTTGGGGAAATTTTAAAAAGTACCTGAAGTGTGATAGAACCAGAGACCCTAGTGCCAGTCAACACATCTTGTGTTTATCCTTCCTCAGTGCTTTGAGAAAACCTCCCCCATAAAGCAACAGGAATGTAAAAACATCCCTAAAAGCATTCTTCTCTCTGAAACGACCATTCCCTGTATTCAGTATTCAGCATTAGACTTCTATGTTTCTGAGAGCTCTACCGCCTTTTTCTTATTTGGAGAATAAGCTTGGCATTTTAAATTACAAATGTATTTTAAAACTATTTAGCAAGCAATTTAGTAAAAAACTTAAAAAAAAACAGAACAAAGCACTCAGGAGTAAGTACTCAGAGTACATCTTTTAAACAAGGCGACAGTGACTTTGGGACTCTAACTCCCAGGCTGCTGCAGGTCTTCACTAACACGTGTTGCAATGCAATGCAGAGATACCCAAGTTAGTCTTCACGAGATGTGGTCCAAGAACAGAACACAATTTAACTCTGACAAGGTAAACCAACCACCACCAAGTTAGGTCTATGTTGCCAAACGCTTCCACCACTGTTCCAAAAGGAAGGTCTCCAAAAGTCTCAGAGCTTTTACACCATGCTATGCCCAGAGCTATTACAGCTGGTACAACACTGTAAAAGAAATGCTCAATAGGATTAAGAGAGAAGAATTTGTGCAGGAAGTTTGCAACTGTTTGGAAATGAACTTCTGATTACATTTTACATTTTGTATGCAATCGAATTTTCATTCTTTCTTTGTCCCTCAAAAAGAAGATCTTCAAAGAAAAAAAACCTACCAAGAGTCCTTGATAAAAAAAACCAAGTAGTAAATGCTATAGGGTCAAAAGTTTGAAAAATCTGGCTTTTTGTTTTCTAGCATACCCACCCTATGAGTAGGCTTCCTTGCTTTCCTTAACAACGTTCTTAAAACTGAGGAGAACACCTGAGCCAATTTCCTCCTCCTCTCATGTAACTGTAGCCCCCAAAGTTTTAAAGCCAGAACTGTAAACAGCGACGTAGGTCACCGGTGCTGGAATTGCTCAGCCTGAGCTCTGGGCAGCCGTACCCGCTCAGGGAGCCATAATCCTTCTGCACCAGGAGTCAGGTTTCTCCACACAAGGTTCACGGGCAAGGGTGCCAAGGAATTAACCAGAGACTCGCCTCACAGGAGGGGTTTATATGACTCCAGAAAAGCCAATCTGAACACAGTAAACTGTAAACTACTAACTAAGGCTTCTAAAACCTTATCGTAGAAATTAATTCCTCCTAAGTAGAAGGCTGGCATGCCAAAATGTTTTCAGAACTGTAATATTCTCTCGATGATAGCCCTAGGCACAGCTGCTGAAGTAATAGTCCAGCATGTGCAAGCTGAGGTTTACCGGCAAAAACTTCCACAGAAGATTTGCATGAATCAGTGCACCCACTCAACACAAAAACCATGGAGCACCACCCAAAGATCCCTGCTTACAGGTCCCCACTGAGCGAGTGGAAAGCTGCCCTACAACTAAAGATGGCACCTTTTCCTATTTTTTTTCATACACTGTTACTTCTAAAGAAATGCCTACATGAAACTTCACAGGCAGATGCAACTCGCTTTGTCCTCCTTCAAACCAGCCAGACGCCAACTCCACGCTGTACAGACCAAGGTGTGGAGATGTGACGGTGCTCAGTGTGACAGTGCGCCTTTCTAGGGCAAAGCGCCAGCACCGGGCACACTCGGCATCAGCATCGTGGGGCTGCAAAGCTCCTGGAAGGCAAGGAGCACAGCGAGCCAAGAAACCTTGTGTCTGTCTGCTAAAAAGCACAGCAAAAGATCACTGCAAAGCAAGCTAGAAATAGATCATTTGAGCGCATGAGGCTTTTGGCTGAAAATTTTTGACTGGATGTCATATGCATACCTCAGTCTCGGGGGGGAACTAGGTACACTATGGAGGAAAGGTTCTGAATTAAATCTCTCTGCAGAGACACCACATCTGGATCAGGACAAGGAAACAAACGCAAGACATTAACTAATAAAAATTTAAGAAAACCCCAACACAACAGTTTAAGTCAAAAGCTTCCAATTAGAATTTTGTATGCTCTGAAACTGCCGAGAGAAATTTGGTGTTCCAGGCAAGAAACTGATCTGCAGGGGTGTGTGGGGGGGTGGCTTTCAGAAGCTGAGCAATAGCAAGGCAGAAAAATCAGCAGTCCCATTGAGTAGTCCATTCACATTATCTCAAGGACATAAATCACAAATTATACATAGATGTAAAAGAGAATCATACTTCACTCTCTATTACAAAGGGAGGCAAAAGCAATTGCTGAGATTTCATTTGAATTCACCACTATTTACTTGCAAACTGTAACCTCCTTTGTGTGTTCCGACTGAAGGCACATCTGACCGAGCTCTACTGTGGACTTCGACTGTTACCAACATCAGACTCACGGTACTCACTGCAGACCGACAGTGGCTCTGGAGCCACGTCCTGACTTCTGCTAAAACCTTTTATGTTCAACCAGTGATGAGTTTTCCTTTTCTGTTTAAGACATGAATTTACACTACCAATTATTTAGGGCTGCTATTTTGTTGTGGTTTCCAATGTGTAGGCAGATAATTTCTAGAAGGTATGAGGAGACAGAAACTAAACCTCAGGGACTGGTGGCAGGAGGAGGTCATAACTTTTGCAAATGCTGGCAAACTTTTCAGTGTTTCTATTTTCTTATCTGGCAATACTATTTTATCCATAAATTATAGACAATTACATAGCTAGAAAATACAATTGCCAGGTAGATGATGCAGAACAGACTCCTTGTGCTATTCTGCCACTATTAAAAACACTTGAAGGAATGAGTTCTGATACTATATGTAATTCCTCAGAATAATTTCATTTATAATCTATTAAAACCTGTATGAATGTGATTATTGTATTAATGAAAAATAACAGTATTCTCTCAAGCATTCAGGTTGTGTTAAAGACTGGGTGATTGTTTATTTTCTGAATTCTTTATATTCTTGTGTCCTAAAATTAATTACAAAGCCAGAAAACAGTCTACAAACTTCAAAAGATTAGATTCATCCTGATAGCTCCTCCAGTTCTCAGAAGGTTATCACCTGTCTCTTAGGAGTAATTTCTGCAAGCTCTCTAGTGAGCAACGCTGGCTGCCAGAACATGAACTCGGCGAGGCTGACTCCAGCACAGCAATCAGCCGGCACGACCGGCGTGCCCGGGCAAAAAGAGCAACCACAGAAATAGGTTCTCCCCTAAAGGCTCATTAGTGTAACACAGCCGCAGATAAAACCAAGAAACCACCATCCCCACAGACATGCACATCTGTATTCTCTGTTGGCTCGTAAAGAAAGAATGTATTTTCTGAAATTTGAAGGTGCCGCACCATAGGCATAATTTTTCCTGAAAATTGTCTTAAAATCCATCTGAGTACTTTTCACCTGTATTGTCAACCCTAGAATCAGACAGACATCTTCATCTTCTTCCATTTAGTTGACATGCTTTTCATGTAGGCTTGTACATTCAATTACCTAGGTAGTGCAAGGCACCACATCATCACTTATTGTGTTCAAACCATCAATAATCATCAATAATTAATAATCCATCAACTAGAGGCTGAATCTAATTACAAAGGGGCTTCTAGGAAAGAAAATCTTCTGTGTGTGAACCTTTAATATTCCACTTTGAATAGAAACTCTGACAATTATTTAAGTTTTTATTTCCAATTACGGTAGTTCACTGCGGTGCAATAGAAAGCTTAGCAACTTTAAACCCAGCGCAAAGTGACGTTCTGTCAAACGTGTGGTCTCTCTTGCTGGACAAGAGAAGGCAGCACCACTATAGTTCCTGAGCTCTAAGCAATTAAACGTAGGAGTGGCTGCCAACTTAGAAGCACATCATGGTAATCTTAGAAAAAATAAACTGCGTGTATTTTCAAACACACAGATAAAGGCAGATCTTAGGACTGTCTGCAGAAAATCAGTCTTTGCTCTCACTTGTATACAGAATCACACTGAGTACTCTCACTCCAGGTACAGCAACCTCTTCACTCACTATATGCAATAAATCATATCTTCAAATATGTCTAAGGAAGGATTTCCCCACCCAAGGAAAGGAAAGGATTCCATTTCCATTCAGATAAATCATCACAAATTACCCTTTTCAATTCCAGGAAAAAAAATAGAAGAAAACAAAAAAAATCTTTTTTGCTCCAATTTGGAGCCTACAGGACAGCCTCTGAAGATTATTAATGGAAAATAACTGCCCCACCTCTTTTTGATTCAGAGATGTACCTCCCAAAGTGCAAATTCAGGTCATCTGTGAGCAGGGAGCAAATCTTGACATGGTCTTATTATTTGTAATTAGGGAAATATACCTATGGTATAAACATGTGAGCCTGAACAGCTTGTAACAGTTCTTAATAAAAGACAGGCTTTCAGGAAAAATACAGACTTATTAATTCAGGCAATTTCTTCCTGTGTGAAGAAGCCATTAATTCACAGTATCACAGTATGCTAGGGATTGGAAGGGACCTCAAAAGATCATCTAGTCCAATCCCCCTGTCGGAGCAGGAACACCTAGATGAGGTTGCACAGGAGGGCGTCCAGGCGAGTTTTGAATGTCTCCAGAGAAGGAGACTCCACAACCTCCCTGGGCAGCCTGTGCCAGTGCTCTGTCACCCTCACTGAGAAGAAGTTTCTTCTCCAATTTAAGTGGAACCTCTTGTGTTCCAGCTTGAATCCATTACCCCTTGTCCTATCATTGGTTGCTACTGAGAAGAGCCTGGCTCTATCCTCATGACATTCCCCCTTTATATATTTATAAATGCTAATAAGATCACCCCTCAGTCTCCTCTTCTCCAAACTAAAGAGACCCAGCTCCCTCAGTCTTTCCTCATAAGGGAGATGCTCCACTCCCTTAATCATCTTAGTTGCCCTAATTCATGTCATAAACATCTACAGAGTCAGGCAGAGGGTAGGTGTGGGCTCTAAAATGACCTTGGTACAAAAGCAACAGATGTACCACACTAAACTACACTGATGGAATAATAAACTTCAAAAAAATCAACTAGCAGTCAAAATAAGAATAAAAATACATTAGTAACACAATATAGGTCTAATCAAATATTTAACACTTGAACTCAAGGAAATTGTGCAGAAATGCAAGGCACATCTATTTTCTTATTCAGGACACATTGGAGGAAGCTGAGAATGTTTCAAACTGGATCTGTGCTATTGTCCAGAATTTTCAGAATTTGTAGTTGATGCAACGAATTTTACAACCACTTTTCCTTTTAAACACATGACTGTTCAGAAGATCTTTCAGGACAGGAATCTTGAAACAGGCCTGAAATATCTGAATAAAGTCCTATTCCACATGTGATTTAACTCATTTATATATAAGGCTAAAAATACAAAGCTCTTTGTGTTAAGTCTGCATACGCAAAGTACAATTAAGTGTAACACCAGAATGCCTTCCATGATCCAAAAACAGAATACCATACTAAATATTTAAATATTCTATTTGTCTAACCAGCACGATAACATCAGCTTCCCTAACAATGTAAAGCAAAACTTCATGACTGAAACCACCAAGTATTATTGAGAATCTTTAATGATATACTAATTTATCGCTTATTAAAGAAGATGAAAAAAACCCTTAACAGTAAGTTTGCTCTTCTTTGCAGTCCTCAGCAAAGTTAGACCTCATCATAAAAGGAGACTTGGTGTATTGCCACTCCACCAGAATTTTTAACGTACAGTATTATTTGTGGCCTATGGTGCCTCAGAAGAGTTCTGGACAGTTTGCATGAAAACCTTCTACGCTGTTATTTTAATTGCAGTAAACATGTACTGTAAACATTATCCTGATTTGCTGTAGACATTGCACTGAGGACAAAACAATGATAAATCTTTCAGAAAAAAAGTTATCTGAATTCGTACTAACCAACAAATTTCTTCTCCAAATCAAAGATGGTGTGCAACTACCATCTAAACTACAAGAAAGTGCTCTCTACGTTACTAAAATACATTTGCACAGAACTGGATTGGGCACTGAATTACATAGCTAATCCTTGGCACACAGCTTTTCTGTAAATCTCATTCCACAATTACTGCTCTGGTCAACAGCTGGTTAACATGTGTAACTTACTTTTTTCTAGTTACCTTTTGTTATTTTTCATGTCACTGCCAAAGTCACAGCTGTCAGAGCTAGGCGTTGCCTATCTGAAATCCTTAGGAAAACTCAAGGTTGCTTTTTGATCTGGCTAGCCAGTAGGTTCTGATTTAGCTTCCTTACTATGGCTAAGATTTTCTCAATAAATCAAAACCAGATACATTGACAAAAACTTTTGTCTGCTATACCACATAAATTGTTTAATTACCTACTGATTTGCTTAGGTATACGAATGGGTATGCTGCACGACACATTTAGGCACATGATTTATGTTAAAGGAGGAGTGATCAGATTAAATCATGAGTTAGCTAGGCACAACATAAGATTTAGCCTTCCGAGTCTAATTCAGCAGAAGCAAGGCAAAGGTGAATTGATCAGTGCACTTAGAGTTACGGAAACATAAATGAAGCCTTGGCATTTCTGCCCTGAATGAAATATCCAAGCACAAGTGCTTTTCATCCTCCCCCTCAAGGATAAGCATCCATCAGCAGAACTGGTGTGTTCACACTGGCTGGGAAGGGAGAGGAGCAGGAGACGGTAATGGGAACAAGGTCAGAACCCACCTACAGCATCCGAGGAAAAGGAGTAAGCACAAGGACAAGTATCCCTGAAAACATCCACTATTTCCCAAGGGAGGTGAGGTAGGTGGGGAAGGGAAGAAACACTAGAGCTTCTCTAATGATACACGTGCCAAGCTGTAGACGTGGCACTTCAGGTTTTGCATGTGCTTATAACAAAAGCAAAAAGAAGCCATTGTGTTCATTACTTCAACTGGTATACTGTAAAGTTACATCATATCATATAATAGACAAAATTCTCCTGAGATTTATACCTGTGCGATCTAAACAGGTGGGCTGAGATCTATTTTCCACATACCGACATGAATGAAAGTATGCCTACATATGCCTACTTACATTTTACCTTATATTTTATATGGCATTTAATAAAAAATGTATAGCCATAGCACATCCAATTCTAGAATTCAGCTATAGTAGTAAATAAGAGGCACCGAAGCCAACCCAGTGACTTACTCAAACTCTGCTTAGAGGAGAACACCATCAAACTATCACTGGATCACAGAGAACAATCAACATGCTTTACAAACCTCCAGCACTCTCCCTGGCGTGGAAGAGCCAGCGGAGCCCCCGGCAGTCTCCCTGACCACGTCCCCCTAGATAACTAGCCTACACTCTTTAGGAATGACCCAGAACTCCACCACTCCTGGAGGAGCTCTGCAGCTGTGGGTAACTGCTATGTAATTTTCCAACAACAGCCTATACAGGGGTTTCCAATGTATAACCTTTCCACTTGGCTTTTTTCTGGCTTCATAACAATAACTGCCTAGAGCCAAAATAATTTGTAAAGAGAGTTTTAAAATCAATTCAGTACACTGGGTCTTCTTTGTGTCACTCCACAAATACCAGCACGCCATTACCAAGATGCCAACGTACTTTGGATTTTAAAATCTAGTATCCATTCCTTTAAAATATGGAAGAACTTCTCCAAATATAAACTATCATGTAAACACTCACTGGGTCAAAATCATAGTACAGAAGTAGTTTTTGTCAAAAGCTGTTCAACAATTCTTTCAATAGCATACTTAGTGCAAGAAAAATATGTGTATGTATCACTGACTTGTACCTTTTATACCATCCACTAAATGCTGGAGGTTTTTAAAGCACAGAGGTTTATTATGAAGCTTACCGCTCTTGCGGTATTGGTACACCAGTCCCTCCCCTTCTTCCACCTTAAACTCTTTACAAAATATCGTTGAAGTGAAGCATGTCAGGACGTGGGCTGCACCATGCTAGCTAAGACTAATCTGCAATAGACTTATCAAACAGCGGTTTTGAATAACAGCTGGATTGATCACAGGCTTTCTGATTTTTCATCAAAATCATTACAGATGATACAGCAGGAAGCTTAAATATGCCAGTTCAAGAGAAAAGGCTGCAATTATTGGATCTGAATTACTGAAAAACTCAAAAGTCAGAATATCAAGGCAGGATACGTTGACAAAGACCAAATACCAACCCTGACGTCAAATTACTTGGTTATTGGGCCAAAACCATCCAATTCCTTCCCTTCCCACTCTAAGAACAAGCAAGAAGATATTCTCTCTTACAAAGCAGGCATAAAGAAGCATAAAGCATCGGCAGGAAAAAATGATGGGCAGGTAAGTGGTGAGAGACAGTATGCAGCTTGCTAAATTGTTTCAGATATTGCTGAAGGAAGGAAATCCAGTGGGAATAAATGACTACTACACCATAGCAGGCCAGAGGTGGCTCAAATAAAAGAGGTCTACCACTATTTAAAAGCTAAATAAATAATAAAAAATTAAAAAGCAAGTCAAATATGGAATTGTTATCGCAGAAGCTCCCAGAACAGGGGAAAAAAACAACAAAAAAGAATGTTTTTTTATAATTTGGGATTATCATCTAGCTGTAATGTGACTGCTGCAAATGTGGTAATACCTTCAAGGAAACTGACTCTAAATAAATTAAAGTTAAAGCCTCCTAAGACTCGCAATATTCAACTGTCACTGTGGTACAATAAAGCCTACAATGAAACTTGACCCCTACTGACATCAAATAAATAAAAGGTGTCAGAGTTACCAACTACAATGAGCATAAAACCGGATCGCTGGTGGATTAAGACAGGATGACGTTGCCCTTATAAAAGTGAAATTACACTGTGCTAAAAATATTCGCAGAAATATAATCCAAAACAGTCAAAAAAAGCTCCAAGTAACAGGAAAGGCTTAAAATGAAAGAGTGGTACACACATTCTATCCTCATACAAGTCAAAAAAACTACCGGCATAAACACTAATTTTTCTACCAATTTTATCTGCTCTGCTAGTTTTGCAGCACAAATACGTGACACAAAATACCTAGGAAAATACAATTAGGTCTATCAGCTATACCACAAGACTGAAACCTACATGCTACACTATATTGAATGTGATGCCACTTCAGTCACATTTGCACACCCCACTCTTTTAGATTCATCTCTGGCACTATCCTGTTGGGATACATGGAGGGATCAATTTCTGCCTATGTTGTTGTATGTACACCTTTAAAACTCCCCAAATATAAAGAAACACAATCCAAGAATTGGTAAGACACATTATTTAGTCTTTGCTGTGCATAAAATTCATGTGTTTCACTATTAAATCCTGAAAGTTAAATTTATGGATTTCCCCAAACTTCTCAAGTTCCCAAGACAAAACACCACACCACCACCCCCCCAAAAAAAAAACCACCTTGCAATCTCAACACACATCTTTGTTCTCATAAGCTTTAGCACTGACCCATTTATCCCCTAAGGAAAAATTCAGTCAGGAACAGCAGCAGAGAGCAATGAAACAGTATGATGGCATTCAGACCACTTTGGGTCATTATTTGTTAGTTTCAACAACTTGGTAACTGTTATTTGAAGCCTGAAACCAACTCTATGCTACAGCTGGAAAAAACCCTCCACAGACTGGCACCTGAAAAGCATTCAATTATACAATAATACGTGATATTGTGCAAAGCAGATGTTCTCAAACTAGAGCCTGCTGCCCTCGTGAGACTAGTAAAGACCTTCTGGGGGTCTGCAGAGTTCCTTGATTTAGCTTGTAAAGCTTGCGCAGTTACCTGACTGGGCTTGACAGAGGGAGGAAACGGTCTCCAGAGAAACCAATCCTTCAAAGATTAAGAAAAGGTCACTTGATTTCACAGCATGCACACGAGTACAAACCGGAGATTTAAAATGCTCATATGAGTTAAGATCTGAACAATATTACTTTCTTTGTCTGAATGAAGATTTCTGCTTGGGAATCACCAAAAAGCCGAAGGAAATTTTACATCCAGAAAGTACGGCCACTCAAGGAAATTGCTACTTTGCAGTAGTCCAGTAAAAATATGGAGCCAAAAGTCCCCTGTGAATACCTGCCAGCTCTAAGAATGATGCTGTTCAAGATACGATAAGCTACTGCCACCGTAACTCTCTGTACTGGGTGACTGCAATTCCCCCCCACTGACATACACTAGAAAATGCAGCACGTGCTGGACTTCCCATTTGAGTACAACGGCAGTGCTCATTATTCCTTGAGGATTTGGAGTCCTTAATTACTAATTTTTTCATCTTGTGTAACTGTTTTCCCTACTAAATATGTATTTCTGATTCTACCCATGTGAGATACATTAGTTAAGCATTTCCATTAATATATCTGTGCTTAGAAAAGCTGTTTTGTGTTACAATACTCAGTCAGTCAGTAAAGCTTCAATGCATCAAAGACTTCAGCCTGCACCTAACTCCAAATATGCACGTAATCCCATTGACTTTAATGGGACTGCTTACTTGCTTAGTTAGGCATGTGGTTAAGAATCAAGGCCCATGTAAGCATAATTGTGCTCTTTGGCCTGGACCCAAGCCCTTAAAAAAGGAAATAAGCAGAATGGAGAACAAATGTTCAGTAAGACTGTAAGAAGGCACAGCAGCTTTCTAGGGAATATGCACAAGATCAAAAATAATTTGTTTAACTATCTTTACAGAAAATCCAAACAGAGTTAACTGGGAACCCAGTTATTGAATTCCACTGTTATTTTCAAATCTAAACTGAGCATTTTTAAGTACACTCATTCAACAAAGGTGCTGGAAATCATAACTAAAGGAACAGCTAATGCTAGAGCATACAAGCATTTTCTCCAGGTGCATTTATGCTGCTCCACACAACTCATCCAGTTACTAAGGAACATAATTGCCCAATGCTGCTGAGCACTGAAACTTCTCCCTCTTTTTATGGGCTGAACTTAATTTAAAATATTTTCACAACAACATATGTTAAGTCTAAATTTGGAATATAATTTCAACTTGCTGCACTAATGTAATCAATTCAGTCCTGCAGTTTAAACTTCTAGAAGAATTCAATGCCTCTCTGGGTTTTATTCAATGGAGAGCTTTACAAATCTTTATGTAAATGAACTATTTACACAAATTTTGTCAAGAAATGGAAATAAGTTTGTAATGCTAGATGCTGTGATGAACAGCACAGCAACATGTGGAGTCACACAGTCCTACATCCCTGTTGTCAGGTAATCTTATAGAGTCACACATATCAGCCTCTTCTGCTGGACCAACAACTAAAAATTTACTGTCACTTCTACTTATTTTTTTTATTAATTACAAGTTCTCTGTCTGCTCCACAGAAATGTAAAAAGTATACAGTTTGACTCAATTTAAAAATAAGCGCAACGCACTTTTTTTTTTTTCCAAAAAGGGAAAAAATAAAAGGGTTCAAACTAAATTGCATGCCATTTGAGAATAACCATTTCATTTAAAAGCACTTGAAATAAAAGAAATTAAGTAAAAGGCTAACTGAAAAAATGTGTTGGATACTGTCAGTGACCCCTCCTCCTACTCCTTGATGCCCAGAGTGAGGACAACAAGCTGTGGAAATTCCAAGATCTAGCAAGACTTACCAAAATTTTCACGCGTGTTCTCAAGCAAATACAGCTGATCTGAATGTGGAATAACGCTTTAAACTCCTCAATGTTTTCTGTGGGAGTCACTCAACACTGAGGCAAAGAACAAGAAAGAAAGGTTCAACAGCCTGCAACAGATACTCACGTGGAAGGTGGGACCTGACTCCAAGTAACAGCCATAACTCCTGTAGGAAGCGGAACAGCTGCCCAAGTACTGGCAGGT